>NC_139764.1:42747198-45147198 GCF_965231275.1 Zosterops lateralis
GCTTTTCTACATTGCTGAAAGTCCTGCCCAGGCATCTCCATGAAAAAAAATATTTTATTACTTGCTGAAATCTTTCTCAGTTATTAAACTTTCTGGCTGCATTGTGGCAGATCTGAGGAAGTGGTTATATCTCCCTTCTTAGTTCTGTGGCTGGAAAATGGGGAAAGCAGACCTACATACACAGCTCTTCAAGGTACCTTAGATGCTGGAAGGAGGACGGAAACTCCCAGGACAAAAATAGAGAACATGACCTGGGACACGTTCAAGGTTACACAGAAGTTCCTGATGGCTGATGCAGGCTCTGCATGAGACACCAGGCTATGCATCCTCTGATAAGGCTAGAAAGAAAACCAGAACAGGTACAGCGTTTATTGCACAGCTGCACAGTGTCCATCCTTCCAAAGGAAGAGGTAAAGGTTCTGACAAAACAATTATGTGAGGGTGAAGTGAAAATCTGTGTTTGTATTGGGTACATACATATGCACACGCACGCACGGCGTTACTGGTGTAAAAACTCCAAGGGCAACCCTGTCACAGTCATTTCCCTGCAGCTGGCCTTGCAGCCTTGAAAACTTAAATGTTCTTCTAATATTGGACTTTTGGTAAGGTTTTTTATGACTTCATTTGTCATATAGTTCTTTCTTAGGTACTGCCTTTATTTTTGCTTTAACTGGAGAATATGTGGAGAAAGGGTGATAACTTGGCTATAATAGGGGGCAGAAAGAACAATTTCTCTGCCTATTTTTGCACAAAACAGAGGCAAAATATTCAGTGTAAGAGAGTTTTGATGATACCTTATCTTTCAAGTCTTTCTCATATTTTCCAGTAATGGTGCTATTATGTATCTTTGATTCTTTTTATGATTACAGCCTGTGACATCCTAGTGCAGTGCATGAATTTATCCGTTTGCAATGATATGGAAGCTTTCATTTCCACTTCACTGCTTTCCTTATCTACCAGCTGCCCATCATTCTCTGTCTCTTTGGCGCCTTCTCTTTTTCCTCACTCCTTACCCTCCTTCCCCCAAAAATAAGAAATCAATTTTCAGTTGAAAAATAATCCTGGTGTGATAACTTTCTGACCCTGGGTGGAAATACTTGTTATAAATGAGACCTGCTTGCCCCACACCTGTGAAAGAGAAGATGAGCTAGACAGCACCTAAAATAGATAGTGTGTAGAAGTCCAACAGATGTGCAGCAAGACTACCCCATGCAGGACTGGAAAGGCTGGAAAAAGTGTGTCCCTTTGCTCAAGTGTGTGCTTTAATCACAGTGGCCAAAACAATGACGATTTTCTTCATAGCCTGGTAAGGGTGCAGGTGGCCTGGAAAAACTATTATTTTGTGATACACAGGAATAACAATGACTGATAGATCAGAGAGCTCTGATGCGTCCTACCTAAACCCAGATCCCTAAACCCCCTAAAAGTGCTCTGCATGCTGGGGGAAGGGAAGGGAAGGGAAGGGAAGGGAAGGGAAGGGAAGGGAAGGGAAGGGAAGGGAAGGGAAGGGAAGGGAAGGGAAGGGAAGGGAAGGGAAGGGAAGGGAAGGGAAGGGAAAGTGGCATCAATGTGGCCCATGGACATGGTACTGACCTGCTTCAGGATGATCACACACTCCAGCTGCAGGCAGCCAGCAGGAAGGATTCTTGTTTTGAAGAAATCCTCTCACCTCTCTGATCATTGATAGAGTTTAGGAAGATCTTTAGCCTTGGCAAATAAATTAAAGTACTGTGAGCATTTACTCTTCCAAATCTCATTCTTCTTTCCCACACGCCTGAACTTCTTTTTAGAGAAATAGTTTATTTTCATTATATGGAATTTTTCTGTTTGCTTGGGGAAGGAGGTTGGTTTTGGTTTTGTTTGACTTTTTTTTTTGTTTTGTTTTGTTTTGTTTTGTTTTGTTTTTAATAGCATGGATAAAAAAGACTGAGGCAAGAGTTAGGCACTTCTGACTTTATGCAATTAAAACCACTGATAAATTTAATTCCCCGTAGGGATGTCTGCAGGCCTGAACCTCAATCCTGTAATTTGCCTGCCCCGAGCTGCAGAAAACTGGCAGTGGTGGCTGGGCTTGTGCCTCTGGGGCTGATGCCACTGTTCCTCATTGTCACCTTGGCCAAGTCCCTGGAACACTCCCAGTGCCCCTCCTTACTGCTGTTTTACTGCTCCCAGGAAAGGGGAAGATGGTGCAAGCCACAGAGGACAGAGTGACCACCACATTTCTCATGCAGGGAAGTGTTGAAGTAAAAGCAAACATGATACCCTGGAAGTGGAGTTCCTCTGCTTCTTCTCTCTCAAACAGCTGTATGATTCACTCAGCAGCCTGCTGACCACAGCCTCTCCTGCTGTAAAAGGCTGTTTCATTGATTCCAGTGAGCACTTAAATCCTCTCCACAGATAATTTAACCACAGGTGTGTTTTATCTCCACATACTCTCCTGGAGTTACACATGGCCTTCCCAGAAGCAAATTTGGTTCATTGGGTTTTATCCTTTGATATATCCCCTTATGCAAAATGTAGCTTAGAAAATACGTATTTATCATGTTCTCAGTTAAAGTAAAGAGGAAAAGCCACAATTTCTTCAAGGGAAAAGAAAAAAAAAAAAAAAAAAAACTGCTGTCTTCAAAATTTCCTGGATGAAAATTAAATAATCAGCTTAAGTTCTATTTCCTATTCCCTTCCCCAAAATAATATTAGTTTCTGCTTTCACAAAGCACATAGATCATTCTCAGCAGGAAGCCAGGTAGAGTACATTAAAGAAGAAATGATATAGTGGAATGGGGTTTATAAAGAAAAGAGCAGTGCCTGGTGGTCTAACCATGAAACATTGTCTGACTGAGGTAGGTTTAATCTTCTGCTACACAGACACCTTCTAAGCAACTTATCTTCTTATGGGATATTTTTAATAGCTTTTTGGAAGGAATGAATAAGGTCTTTCTCAGTGTCATGCAGTGATCCAGTATACTGCAAATCATTCTAGCTACTAAAGGTGCAGAGACCACAGGAACTTCACATTTAAAATAAATATTTGGTCACTAAGTCTTGTTTAGAGCTAGCCATAAAGCAAGGTACTATCTGAAAGCAGAACTTTGTTATTGCAAGTCCAATTATACAACAACAACAACAACAACAAAATAATATGTATATATATAGATATAATTTGGATTCCTGTCCAGATTAAAAGCAGATTAAATTTAAGCATTATTTGATTTGAGGGCTTTTTTTAAAAAATATAATCATAATTATAGATCAAATACAGTTTCAACTTGACAATGGTCAACAAGAGATGTTTATGTCTAATTCAGGTATAACACTGAGATTGGTCATGTTTCTGATGAAAATGAAAGGTTTATCCATGTTCTAGTAAGAACTGGGGGTGTTGGGGAAGAAGAAAACAATGACTTCCAAAGCACAACCAAACAAAAAACATTGTCAATTAGAAAATGTTACCCTGGACTGTAGCTCTGCTTTTCTGTCATTTACCTCCTCCAGCATAGTTCTGAGGACTTTATTCCAGGAAGAAATCTGGGATACCAGCCCCTTTAATATAATGTCTTGGAAGATGATGAAGGTGCTGGGTGGGTCTTGCACTTCTACCTTCAGCTTACATGATACACAGACCCTTGTGCTGGTGCTGATGGTGCATGAGCCAGCAGTGCAACACACAGCTGAAGAGCTACAAGCACCAAGCTGGACCACAGACACACTTGGGCCCACAGCCCCCACCTGGCTGGCAGGCTTGTGCCCCCCAGGGAGCAGATCTATTTGATTACAGGTACCAAGCACATGTGGACACTTCATGCATAGCTGTTATCACCCAGTCAGGCATGGAAGTGCATTTTTCTAATCCAAACAGAAAGAGGCATTTATGAAACCACTCTTTTCTCATCTTGCTGCTGTTTTGAGGCATGGTACAAAATCAACCAAAAAATTGCTGCAGTTGGATACATCTGAGTCAGTTGCCCTTAACTCGCTTTATGGCCCAGGGAGAGAAGGATCCATGTTAGGTTAGCTAAGCTTCCATGGCTTCTGTGTGCTGACATTGAAACAAACCATTGGTGACAGGCTACTGCTTTTATTGCCACCTTCAAAATGGGAAAATACTGTTGCCTGTCTTCATCTCTCCCAAAGGTTTTGCAAGACTTAATTCATCTACTCCTCTGCTCATTCCTCTTGTAAATGGTTTTGAGGTTCCTGAAGAGTAGGAAATTAGCAGGTATATGTAAGGTCATTTTAGCTCACTCACCCTTTGTTATGCTGTGGCTCTGTGTGATCAAGTTTTAGAGGAAATATTGTGCTCAAACCAGTGCTAAACTCAGCAGGAGTGAAAATCATGCATTGCTCATAAAGTAATGTTTCTCTTTTGGCATACTCTAATATAACGTGAACTCATAAGTGTTCACGTTACCACTTCTTGTTTTGAGATCTCAGCTGTAAGTAAAATCATTGCTAGAAAAAAGCAAAAACCAAATAACAAAAAAAAAAAAAAAAAAAAAAAACAACACCAAAAGAGCTTTCTGGACTGATCTATCATTTACATTTTTAGTTTTGCTGTCTGTGTGTATTGAGGTTTAGAGGTTTTCCCTGGAAGCTGATTTGGTCTGAGGAGTGTCCTTTTTCCTGCTCTGTCTTCATCTTTACAACTTGTTGTGCTCTCCCACTGCCAGCCCAGGAACTCCCTGAGTGCCTCAGCAATGCTTTTGTTCTTACAGCCTCCACTGCCCCAGGCAGGGTGACAGTGGTGAGACATCTCCAGCGATGCCCCAGAGAAAATGTTATTGTCAGGAAGCATTTGCACATGTTTTTTTTTGGTTGTGGTTGGTGGTAGGGACACAGACACACTGATGAATCCAGGCAAAACACCTGCTTCACTCACTCCAGTTCATGTACCTTCCCCTTTCTTCCAGTCCAGGTGTTTTCCAGTATGGGAAATGGGGCTTGAGTGGCCACACAGGAAAGTGTGGGATGCCTGCATTTCAAGAGACCTTGAAGTGTCAGCTGTGATGTGCCAAATCCAAACCTGAACCTGAGTTCTCCCAAAGGGGCTGGGCATGAGGAGAACGTGCATGTGATGCAAACTGTCCAGGTCCCTTGCTCCCCAAGGGCAGGTTACTGGTGCTTTTTGTGCCCTAGCATGAACCCCTTCACAGAGCTTCCTTGGGCCTTAGTGAATGGTGGAGTTCTTTCCTCCTTCCCAGCATTTGAAAAGAAGAAAAAAAACAGCATCATGTTATTAACTGAGGCAATTCTGCATTGATATTAAGTTTTACTGTCATCCCTGTTGTTGGCTTCTTATGATAGAGCCACTGAGCTGGATCCTTCACTGCATGCACACACTCAACACTGGCTTTTCTGGAGCTCTGGCTGGTGTCCTGGGTACAAGTGCTACCAGAAACACAGCAAGGATGCAGTCACAAACCTTTACTCTTTGGTACCTTCAAGATAAGAAAAGTTTATAAGAATGATTTGAAAACAAAATATGAACATTATTCTACTTCTGAGGGTTTTGTTAGTCTTTTCTTCCAGCAGGTTCCACATAATATAGTTAAACCAACATCAGGGAAACAAGAAAGCACATATAGGGTCACAAAAAATGGGAAGGATAGGGCTCACATAGACTGTGTTTTTCTTGGCTTCCCCTGTATGTGTGCGACAGTGCTGGTCTAAGAGCATTCACCTCTCTGTGAGAGAACGCACTGCTTGGGCACAACTTACTTTTTTTGTAGGAGTGGGCTCTGGTTCTTGGCAAAGCTCCTAAAGTTTGGCTTGCTTCTGCATAGCAAGTTTAGGGGTGACTGCTAGTGCACTGAGCTCTTTCCAGGGAAAAAAATCTTTTCAGTTGAAATTGCCATTATGAAACTTCTGCTGCCAGGCTATACAGGTTTATACGTACACATATTTAAGGTGCCACCGCAAGCAAATACACTGCCATGAGGAAAACGTCCAAGGAGATTATAATGCACGCTAACAGTGATCCAATTTATTAATGGTAAGTGACACGGGAAGGAAGCGTTTGATGCGGGACCATCTGCTTGGAGCTGTGGCAGTTCTGTGGCATGGGGAGAGCCCGAGCACGGGAGTGGTGAGTAAGCAAGGGCTCCCCGCTGCCCTTTGACGCAGGTGGCTCTGTAGCTGTGAAAGGAGATTTTTGAAGGACATGGGAGTTTACTAATTAAAAAGATAAATCTCCTGAATTGCACTCCTATAATTACATTGTCATTACAGCAAACACAGCTAAATTAACTCACAGGAGCATGGCTTTTACCTTGCCCCGTTATGTTTATGTACAAATCCCTTCATGTAGCAGCCCCTTGACTGCTTTGCTGGCTTGTTTAGTACCATATGTTTCATCCTGCACACTCCAATGGGCAAATACAGTCATCTTAATAATTCCAATAACTATATTACAAAATCCAGAACATTGATTTTGATCATATGGTGCTGAGCTTCCACAATGACAGGAGAGTCTGACTCACTGCCTGAGTTCAGATCACCTGTCAGAACTCATCTTTTCTCCTTAAATCATTGCATTTGGTATTCTTCTGCCACGGCATACACTCAGACCTTTACCTCCTGCAGAGATCAGCCACAATTCCCCACAACCCGCCAACATGCCTTGGGATGGCTGTGCAAGGTGGCTGTGATTTAAGTGAGGCGGATTTGCACCATGGGAGGTAACACAAGATTGTGTTGAAGCTGGGGAGGGAGGGAAATGTTCATACTAGGAGTGGAGAAAAGAAACAGTAATGCTAAAATCTCAGGCTTTGAAATGAGAAACACAACAGTCCATTTTTTCCTCCTGTGCCATTTGGGTGATGTTGTTCGGTGACTGCTGTCAGACTGCGAGCTGGCAGGAAGGCATAAGGGATGTGCTGCAAGGATATGTGCATGTCCCACCATGTGGGTCAGAGAGAGGCAACACCTTTAAATGTGTTTAATATCAAATGCTAGGAAATTAATTCACCTGACTTCTACTGAAAGATACACATGAGACAAATAACAGTACATTTCTAGTCCTCTTCCCTCAAAGATAACTTTGAAAAGCTTGACAGACTTGAACAATTGTTTTGCATCACAAAATAGGTGCTAAACTAATATTGGCCCAGGATGGCCCTATAAAGCAAGGTTCCATTGGAAGATGCCAAACCCACATAACCTCTCTAAGACCTGGGCTAGCTGTGGGCTGCCAGCTCATTTAGCAGCTCACACATGCTAAGTAGAGCATCACTGCCTGCCCCACTTCACCAGGGAGCCACAGTGGATGAAGCCTCTCTGATGCCCAGCACAGCCCAGCTGAGTCCCCTGAGCCAAGAGCAGAGAGCTCCCAGCAGTTGTGGAGTGACTGTGAGGGCAGAAACAAGCTCTCCAGAGGCTCCTCCACTGCCAAGCACAGCCTCAAGGGCACCGAAGGATGTGCTGGCCAGAGTTGAGCTGGGAGACAGGCAAGAGCTGGGCAGAGCTGAGCACTACATCCCTGCTAGCCTGAGGGCAGTGGCCACAGCTGCCCACCACTGCTACTGCCAGCAAATATGAGGCCTGGGACTGAATCCTGCCTCCTCACCTCCCCTGAGCAGCCTTCTGATGGAGTGGAGAGGGGAGTCACTATTTAAAGCCTTATTAAACTGTCTGAGGTCACAGAATGTAACAACACGAGGGGTTAGGAGTCACATAAATTTCTAATCCCAAGGTTTTGAAAAACCTGGCACTAGGGAGGAGCCCTTCCGTTTGTGTCGCTTTGTGGAATAAAATGTCAGTGCAACAACAGCTCCAAGTTCTTTGTATGTCTTTGCAAATCTTTCTTCTCTGAAATGAGAAAACTAACAGTAAAAATAACAGTAAAAACAAAAACACTGTTTGGCTGGCTTGACATTCACCTACACGTCAGAAATATCCATAGGTCAGCCAAGTCATGCTCATAAAGGGGAGACACCCTCACTGTCTGTGCTCTTTTATAGGCATAGTAGCTTGGTTCTAGGGGGCAGGATTTTATGCCTTGCACAACATGTTGTTAATAATCAACAAGGTCAAATATTCCACTAGGACAGGGCTATGGATTAACTGTGGCCTTTGGTAGCCATGTTTCAAGAGGAGTGACACTGCCCTCCACCCCTTCTGCTGCCCTGCAGGAAGATGGAGAGGAGAGAACAGCAGGAAGGAGGACAAGGAAGGTACCAAGAGATCACAGCTCATAAAGGATCTCAACCCTCCACACCTTTTCCAGCATTTGGCTTGCTCTGAAATGGGCAAGTTTAATAGAGTCATTCAATGGTTCAGGCTTCAGAGGATCTGAGGCTGAGAGCCAGCCTGGGAACTTCCTTCAGATGGTTTTATTCCTGACTTCAAGATGAGAAACAAAATCTGAGTGTTTGGCTCTCCCACTGGTGGCTGCAAGGGCATTTTGGCTTGAGTGACTTTTGTCCGGTCCACTGTCTTCGAGAGCTTCCCTTTGTGTTCAGTGTTGGCAACTGCAAATAATTTCTTCTTCCATGCAGTTTTTTCCTACAGGACTCAGAACAGGATCATCAAAAAGAAGAACAGGAAGGTCACCACCTTTCCTTTTAACCTGTGGAAAAGTCCATACATTGCACACTTCATTGCCCTTCTGTGTCCATGATGAAAGTAAATATATGAAGCTTTGCAGCACTGGAGATACACAGGTACCATAAACTGGATGCTCCAAAGCACAAATTTCAGTTCCCCTGTTTCCAGGAACCACACACAGAAATCAGACAAATGATAGCTGTGTCAACCTCTGGCTTCATATTTCTCCTCCGTAAGTGAATCTAAACAGCTTAACAACACAGCCCAGCAAAAGCTTTTCAGCACTACCTGTAAATAACCTGGAATTACCAAATTGTCCTGCTGTACTCATTCCTCACTTGGCAAAGCAGAGACCTTTGCAGTTCCTCACGTTGCCTCTATGATATATTTGTGTGTGGTTACTGTATCTCTTCATTGCCCATCAGCTCTCTCCATGAATCCCACATTGCTAGCACCATATGGATATAAAATAAAAAATGGTCTGGCATGCAGATGAAAATAAAAGAGGCAATCACAGGTAAAAAGTCTGCTGCATGGATAAAATAGAAATAGGATGCTGGGCTGAAAGCAGTCACTGATGGCACTGTTCTTGCCCATTCTTCCTTCCTGCTGTAAGGCACAGGCATCACTTCTGATCCCCCTGGGCTGTGGGACAAATAAGGTGCTGTTCTGAATGAGGAAATGCCTCTGGGCCCAGTCTACTGCCTAGTTGTCTCTAATCCCTGGAAGACCATTCTGCAGCTGTCCTTGGCCAGGTGGTGAGGGCTTTCTCCTCTGCTCAGCAATGTTGACTGCTGTAAGTAGTGTCAACACATTATCCAAGACCTCTCCACCCCATCCCCACTGCTCCCCTGGCCACCTGTGTGGCAGGCTCAGGAGGCAGCAACCAGAAAGGCAGGCACATTCAGTACAGTCACCCTCCAGGACTTTTTCCCACATGGCAGCATGGTAAAGGCTTATGCCCCTGTCCCATCATCACAGGATGGAGCTGCAGAAGTAATCCTGGTGCCTGGAAGTTCGTATGGTGGCTGAATCCAGATTCACCCCCATTTCAGACTAGAGCAAGGGAGCTATTTCCTAAGGGAAATGTCCATGTACTGAGGTATGTGTATGCCTCTATTTATACTCAGACAATGTAGTTACTTTCAGCCACAAAGACAGAAAAGAAAAAAAAGGGAACAAAAAAAAGGGTGGAGAGAAGAAAAGCCAAGCCTTTCCATGTCCATCACCATCCAGTGAAAGAAAGTCATGCATTCAAATATGGCTTCAGGCCTGGGTTTTCTCAAAACAGTTTCTTACTTACAGCATTACTCCATTTTAATCCTTTATTTTTGCACCAGTATACTTGGCAATGGAAGGAGGCATAAGTCCATGTTCCTATCATGCTACTTTGAGCTGTTTCAAATACATTCCCCTGAAATGTATTTATGGATTACTCCTGAAGAGTGCATCTGCATTGCTGTCATGCAACAGATATCCTTGTGGTCTGATCTGACCAGCACCAAGCATTGTGCTACTGTACCTACACAATTACCACTGCTGTAAGCTGCTTAAACCAGTCCTGGTTCAGGAACTGCACACTAAACTGTGCTGCCTGCCCCAGCCAGGTACTGCAGGAGTGCACTGGGAGCATCCCCACACCAGACTCTGATATCAAAGGTGAGGGCAGGGTTATCTCTAGTAGATGTGGCCATGGTGGCCAGGTGTGGTCACCTTTCCCTTCTCTGAGGGAAGAAAGAGCTTATGATGCAACAGTCAGACAAGTGGAAGAGGCACACCATAATGCAGATTTCCATCCCTCCATCCTCCAGCACATCAATGAGCTACCCCTTGTATGGAGACCCAACACCAGAGCTCTTCAGCACATTGTGGGGGTCTTTGAAAAGCCCCAGGAAAGGGTTTCAAATGTGCACACAGCCCTGGCAGGAGTATTGTCTATAGTTACTGTTTGCCAAAGCACACAAAGAGTCTGGTTTTCCTCAGACCTATTCAGCTCTGGGTTTCAGCCCATATGATCCCAGCTCATGAGCATCTTGATAAGCTGTGGGGCCCCTCCTCATAAAGGATTTTCAAAGGCAAAATGCAAAAGTCTGGAAAACACTGGAGACCTCTGCACTTAGAAAGTAAAAGGCAAGTGACAGAACTGGTAAAGTTTCACTGTCTTGAGTTTTTAAAGGCAAAATCACACTGTCATGCCTTCATTTCATTTAGTAAGCAGCAGAAGGCTGAAAACTTTTTTTTTTCAATGTATTTGCAGCCAATGTGCAGAGTTCAATAATTAAGAACAACACCAATATTCAAGACACATCCAGCAAACCTTGATTACTATAGATGCTTCTCCTCAATTTAAATTCAGTTGGATCAATATTTAACAGGTTTTGTGCTATTGCTATTGTCATAAAAAAGAGTTCTTGGCAGCTGCAGGGACATGGAGAGCTGGCTGACTGAAAAGCAAATTGAGCTTTTCTTTCACATCCTCTCCTCCTAACTCTTGCTTCCTCTGCTACCACATACTTCTTTGAGAAGTAAAGTACATTAGTACTTTAATACTATTAGTACTTTAGTATTAATTAGTACTAAATTATTAGTACATTAATCTAGCAGAGTATATGAGGCCTTAAAAATATATTTTAGATATGTTTTAAGCTGAACTGGTAGAATTATTTATTGTTGAGACCATTTATGCTTCATGGTATAAGCCCTTTCTGTCTGCTGCTTAAAACTTTGATAAATTCTTTAGGTAATGAAATTTTCCATGCTTTAGTATCCTTGCCACAATGAAGGAGAGATTCAGCAAAAAACCCTGTTTTTTAAAAAAAACCTCCAAAACCAAAAAGAGCACAGCCAAGCAAATACCTCCCTCTAAAAATTACCTATTTGGGGTTTGGTTTAAAGAGCCCACAGGATCCTAGTTCAAAGTCAAAGCCAGAAACCTGCAGCAGGAATTGCCTTTTGTGAGGGACAATTTTCATTTGATCATTCCCATCCAAAGCTGCCTCAATTTGACCATAATGTCAGTTTGATGAAGCTCATTAAAGACTGCTGGCTCTTGGTGAGCTGTGGGAGAGCCTGGCCCAGGGAGAGCATGACATTCCCACAGTGGCTGTTCTGTGCCCAGAGCAGCTGTGGCAGCAGCCCAACCTTGCCCTCCCCCAGAACTTCTGGCTGCCTTACACCAGTTCCATGCCCCATGCCGAGCCCCTGCCCCCCTCCATGTGGCCTCAGAGGGGCTGATGGGGCAGAGCTCCTGCACAGCAGCCTTTGGTGCACAACCTCTGCACCTCTGAGGCTCTGGAAGAGCTTGCAAGACCCTGTGGTGCCTCACAGACCTCAGTACATCCTTGGTGCTGCAAGGGAAAGCAGATGGCTGGGTTGTGGCAGACGACCCTTTCAAACCTTCCTGGTGGCAGTGGGAGAACCTTGGGTGGGCAATGCAAGCTGTGCTGTATGTCCCAGCCTCAGGAAAAGGGGAATGGCCCCAGGCTGCACAGCTGAAGCTTCAGTGGTGCCACTGCCGAGTGTAGGCAATGTAAGGGTGCTGCCCAGCTCCAGGCAAAATGGGCAAGGAGAGTTACTTTGGAGAAGCAGGAAAGGCAGGAGAATGAGAAAGGCTGAACAATTCACCACACCTGTCCCCCACCATACACCTACATACATCCCTCAGAACAGAAAAGGGGATTCAGAGAACAAATTCCAGGTACTCAGACACTAGAAGATGACTGTATGAACCCAGTTTTTTGGGTTTGTGTGCTCCTTAATAGCATACAATCTTTAGAGCCATTGATTTGGCCCCTGTAGCACAGAGCATATGGCATTTTATGGAAACCTGATGGCTGGATGAAGAGAGAATTCCCTTTGGTGAAGAAGTTGTGTAGTGAATGAGCAAGGGAAGGCACTGCAAGAGGAGAAGGAGCAATTTCATGGTGGATAAACTGCTCTGAATGTTGCCTAGGAGCACCAGACATTAACGCTGCCTTTGCCACAAGGTTCCCACACAAAGCAAAGGTCATCATACTTTCTTGTTTTCAGTGTGCCTAACTTGAAATTTGGGTCTGATTTGCAGCAAAGATGAGCCTTCAGAGCCACAAAGATTTCCTTTTGTTTCCTGTTCCTCAGTCTCACAGAGCTATTCTGGAAAGAATTTAATTGATGTCTGAAGTCCTCCCATGTCATACTTATGAGTCCCATAGAAAAGCCTGGAGGAAGCAAATAGCTCCCATTTGACAACAGTGCTTACACAGCAAACTGCAAATAAGGCACTGGGCCATGTACTGCACAAAATAGCAGTCTTCCTTCTGAGACCACTCCTGTCTTTTCTGTGCACTCAAGCAGGCAGGGGTTTGTAAAAGCAATTTAAAATTTCTCTTCCTTGCAATGCCTGCAGGAAATTTGACAATGATAAGGAGACTGGTTCTCTAGGATCCTGGCTTGCTTGCCAAGCTTTCCTCTTCTTCCTCTCCCTCTCATATTCAGATCCATCATTTGCCTTTTCTATCACTTTGGGGCAGGGATGGGGCAGGGGATGGCTCTGAGCCCAAGGGGGGCCCCAGCTGAAACAAGTTCTGAAACAAGTTTCAAAGAATACTTCTAGTGTGATTCATGGATCTGTCCTGTGTAGGACCAGAAATTAGACTTTTGCGATCTTTGTGCGTTCCTTCCAACTCAGTCTATGATTCTATGATTCCATGCAAATCTCGAATGACTTACATAATTTAAGCATGTACACACACCTCATGCCAGTCTTCTCCCTCATGTGTAATTTCCTCTTTGCCTCCTGCTCTCTCCCTTTGTTTCAATGAACCTGTAGTCCTGCAATGTTATAACTTGGATTGTCTTAGCACTCTGGTTTACAGTCAGACAGGAAAAGACTTGTGATGGGAGAGATGGCAGGGCACAAGGCTGCAGCAGGGCAGGGTGGGCATGGGAACAGGGGCAGCTCCACGTGCTGCATGCAGGAAACACTTCCTGGAGTGAGATTTGAGTCTGATATCTTGAGAATGATTAAATGAGAGACTCAGATCTTGGCCTGGTAAAACTTAACATCACTTTTTATGTTCAAAGCACTTCATAAACATCAACTATTACACCATTATAATACTACCCTGAGCAGGGTGAGGAAGTTAAAGGCTCAGTAAGGACAGAGATGAGGGAGCTGGGTGCTTGTAGTTGATTGCTAGAGTTTCTAAATACTTCAGTTCCTCTGAAGTGCTTCACCAAGAGTCAGATTTTGAGATGGGCACTGACTGCAGCTGCAGACCTGCAACAGGGCTTTGGCAGTGCCTCCTTCCTGTGGGAAATATTAAAGGTAAGGAGGCTTTCAGAAAGCTGTGGAAGCAGGCCCCAGAAACAAGAAGAGCAGAAAAATTTAGAATTAGTTGCAATTGCAAGGTTTGAAAGTAGGAAAAGTTACAATAGTACAGCAAGCAAAGCCATGAAACAATAGTCTGAGTCTTAGGTTTGGCTAGGATAGATCTTAAGGCTATAGAAAAATATGCTTAACAAGATAGCAGAAAGTTTTAAGCTTAATAATGGAGTATTGTGTATTGTTAATAGAAAGCATACAAGCAAGTGTTGTTTGAAGCAGGTGTACGTGTACTTTCAGTGATTGGCTAGAACAATTGTCTGTAAGCTTTAACAGTATGCTGTTGGCTGGAAAGCTTCTAAAATGCCCTGTAACAAAGAGATCTTCATCTGCTGCTGGCAGATGTGACCTGTTTTCATCCTTCAATTGTCTAAAACTTCAATTGTTGAGACTGATGCCACAACAAAAGCTCGAGGAATGTCTAGCAATAGTCCCATCCCATTCATGCCCAAAGCCCCAGTACACTTTCCCTCTGCTGGAAGATACTTCTGGGATTATTTGTCTCCAGATTAGATTTGCACAAGGAGGCAACACTGCCACTTCTCACAGAGACAGCTTGTCCCTTCTCAGGGACAACACCCAAAGCTTTGCTTTTTTTCAGTCTTCCCCCCTCTCAAACTGGGAACCCTCCTGGCTCCCCCAACACTGAGGGGCACTGATGCCCCTGCCAAGCATTGCCCTGTGCTGAGCTTTATTATGTGGGAGCAGTGCTGACACTAAAAAGGCCTCACAGCATGAAAAACATGCCCTCTGGCCTCTGGCTCACCCTGCCCTTGTCATGGAAGCATTTCCTCTCCACCAGTCTCAAGCTATTGCAGCAGCAAAGCAGAACCTCATTGTTCCCCCTGGCTTCCTGCAGCCTGTCTGCCCTCTTGCAGAACTCGGGCTGTGGAGGGCAGCTCCCTCCCCTCGCTCAGCCCACAGAACACTCAAAATAGGAGCCTACTCATGCCAGAAAGATCCAAGCCAGGGCAACAAGTGCTTTGTATCTCCTCCCCAGCCTGTGGAGAGGTGAGGAGAGGGTGAGTCCAGGATTTTGGCATTGGGAAAGACAATAATATCCAAATAATATTCTATTTTGTGGAGTACATCCTGAGTGTGCAGCCCAGATCAGGGCTCCTCATGTAACATCTGAGGCCATTATTTTCTTCCGTTCTCATCCCAAGAGCCTCTCCAAAGTCTCAGACAAACAGCCAGAGAGGCTTTCCATGACCCTGAGCATGCTTTAAAGTGGAAACTACATTTTGTCTGAAGAGGTTCAGCATATGAGAGCTATTACACTGAAGAGGAGAGTAAGTTGGTACACATGAAGAGTTGTTGGCTGTTACCACAGAAAATAGAAAGGAAAAACACCACCAGGAGCTACACCTTAGCGGGACAGAGTAAGTGGGATGGGATTTGGGAATATTGCAACACAGGCAAGGGTACTAAGCAGGAGGGGAGAGAGCCTGCCAAGCATCACATCTTCAGCAGCAATGCGTGGATCCAGCAATGAGAGAGGCTCCCATATTTTTTGGGTTGCATATAGTGACCAATTGAAAATTCGGGAGCAATGAGAATGCAGAGAGACCTGCCTTCCCTCCACAGAGAGACCAGGAAAACAGCAGTAGGAGGCAGAGTTCTCCCTCCCCTTGCAGGGATTTCAATACTCTCAAGCAACCACCTACAGACAGCTGGGCTTGCTCTGCTAAGGCACCAGCTTAATTGGTGACACGGCTGTTTATCTTTAAAAATATACAGTTGCCCTTCCCATGCAGCCTGATGTCAAGGAACACAACAGCTCCGACATGACCCAGAGATTATCAACAAAAAGCCCTTCCCTTGCAGTTCCTCACTCTCTGCCTGCCTTGGTGCAGTGTTTTGTCCTGGCAAGCCAAAGCATAGTCAGCTGTGCGATTCCACAGGGAAAAAATTCTGCTGGCATTCATCCCAGTGCTGCACACAGGCATCACCAAGAACTCTGACAATGCCTTACATAAGTGGTGCTGCTTTCACCTGGCTCATGACTTAAGGATGGATTTTCAGAAATACTTAAATATTGCAACTTGCAGATAAGCAGTACAGGTATTCTTGAAAACCCACTAGGCACCTACCTGCTCTAAACCCTGAGGTTTCTAAATGCTTTTGGAAATATTGGCCCAGAGATGTTTAAACAACATCCTCAACCCCCTCCTCACCCCCCCGCACCCTAACTAGCTTCCACACATTTCTCCAACTGACCCTTGGCAGCTCCCAAATGGACTGAAATCCCTTGCTCGGACTGAGATTTTTAAGGAAACAAAACAGCAGCTGAGAACATCAGTCACAACAAAGCCTGTTTTGGCAACATAGAGAAACTCTAGGTTAGGTCATGTGCAAATGCCACATGTGTGATTGCTCTTTTAGTCACAGGCTGGAATTAATGTGCCTCACAGAAAAACGACATCACATCCCCCCCTTTGCCCAACTCAGTATTATAGGAGTTTTAAAGTTAAAACAGCAGAAGGGGAGCTGATGTGAGGGGGTTTTCATCATGTAATTAAGAGGTAGTCCTCTCACGTGTCACATGTCTCATGTGAGAGGGTGGTGACAAAGATTACATGGCAGAAAAAGTCTCAAGACGAAACCACATCCCCAAACACAGCCAGGTAAATGTGTGTGTGCACGTCTATATTTGCCTGTGCATAAAACAGGCAGGATCCACCTGTGCTTGCTGATCCTCCAAGAGGTACTATTAGAGCAAGGTTTTTAACCAGGAAAACTACATGCCTTTAAGCCAGCAGAAAGACAGGCAGACATGGAAGTCAGGCAGGACAAGTGAGATCCTTTAACACCAGAGTGAAGGGAGAAAAGGGTGTTGTGCTTTCCTCTGTCTTTGCAGGAAGATTGGCCTTGCACAGTGCAATGTAATGAGATTCTGCACCTCTTCTCTTTACCTTTTCAGTTTTGCTAGGGAAATGGCAGGATCCAGATAGCACCCTGCTTACAGATACAGCCATTACAGAGACCCTCAAGGAACCAAGATGTGCAGTGATAACTATTAAACCATTGTAGCAAATATGAACCAAACACACCCCAGAAATCTGCATCACAAGGCTATTCCTAGCAAGTGCTACTTCTGTCTCACTAAAAGTACACATCAATGTTCCTGCACTGCCTTGCTGCTACTCAGGATGGGACCCTGTCTTTCATCCCAGATGCACAGCATGGTACAGGATCATGGGAAGTGTTGAGAGGCAGGAAGGGAGCAGAGAAACAGGGTATGTTTCCAATCCCCACAGGAGCCACTGCATGGAAAATGCATGTCTTCCAGTCCTGGCATGTAAAGGACAAAGGAATTGAACTATTACATAGAAAAGTGTAAGAGAAAAAATTATGAGTAAAATCACTGCTGTCAGGACACCTCCTTAGGATGAGATTTCTGTTTGATTTTCCTTATTTATTTTTCACTATCCAGGTTTTGTTTTTAATTTACACCTGCTGTGTGGCTCCAGCAGTGCCTCCCTGCTTAGCAGGGGTCAGAACCCACAACCAGCCTCCATGGCCCTACACTTGCACAGAGCTCCTGGGACACATGGCTGGTCACTGAGCATCCCATGGGACCACCAAATTTCCTGCTGGGGGTGTGGGAACTGAGTCAAGTTGTGGCCCAGGACAAGCCCAAGGCCAAGTGTTTAATAAGCAAAATAGTGGCTCAGCAAGTATCTGATGTGCATAATCCAATAAACAGGCTCTAAAGCTGCTATTTGGATAATGATGCTCTTCCTTGTGTCTCAGACAAACCACTGAAGTCTCACAGAATCAAATTACTGTCTAGTTTTTCTAGTGCCCAGATACAAAAAGATCCAAGATTGCTGGAAGGCTGGAAGGACACAGCCTATAGCTCCTTTAATTAGGAGCTATTTAGGACTTCTGCCATGTGACTCCTGACAGGAAAGCAGGGCCCTTGGGCCCCCTCCAAGCATCCATCTTCTGAGCTATAGCTCCCCTGAGGCTACATATTCAGTAGTACAGCAAAGGAAGGAGTGGTAGGATCACCAAATAGGGACAAGAGGGTTAGAGGGGGGAAAATATCAGAACTCCACCAGCTCTGCCCGGTTCTGCATTTCCCCCAATGCCTTGGTGGTAGCAGAGCCACCTCTCCTTGGGCCAGGAGTAACATTCAGGTTTCAGCACTTGAGGTTGGAATTAACCTCTATCCTTTAGGGGTTTAAGGTTCAGTCTGGATGGGTGCCATTAACAGCACAACACAGAACAACAAGACAATGGCTTGTAAAAGTCAATATACATCACCTATTTTGACAACTTATTTTATGAAGATGACCTTGGGTGGGCTGGTAAGAGAATAAGCTTCAGAAAATATATCCAAGAAGCTATATGACCTCTGTAGATAAAAGAAGATCAAACATGAGCTATATCTTTCAGACCTTCAGTTTGTCACTGGACATCAACAGTATCATGGGAATGTGAGTATACAGTAACAAAATGAGCTCTCTTTACTGGACTGTCCTCTTCACCTCCTCTAAATTAAGAAAGAGCAATTAAATGACTAAAAAAAAAATCAAATAAATATCAAGAAAAAGAGAAGAGGCTTCCATTTGTTCTGCTCACTAGAAACCTCAGGGATGCCTGTTGCATTAGTGACAGACCAAAATGTTCTCTATTTGCCTTGGGAAAATGGCAGCACACAGCAGACAAACTTATAAGAGCAATATGTGAGAGCTTAGCATGGCCACTGCAGTGACACTGGCATGCACAGGAGAAGAAAGTCATCAGTAATTCTACTTAAGGGGAGAAAGGCAAAATCCAGGTCAATTAGCTTCTGAGGTAGCTCAGAAAACCTGGCAGCTGCACAAAGAAAATAAAGAAATCAAGAGAAACACCAGACTGTGAGGGATCAGCTGAGAAACACAAGCCAGGTTCTCAATCCTTCTCTAAATAATAACTTTGGAACAGAGTTAATCTCTATGATACTGAGCTAATGTAATACTATTGCTGTTCCTGAGCCTATAGCCAGAGATGGCTCTGCATGGGACTGGAAACGGCTGATGTGAGCCCACAGCTGTGACAAGGCAGAGCGTGGAACCAGCTCCTGGCCTGCACACCACCCAGATGCTCCTGAAAAGAGCCGGCCCCAGAATTGGAGATGAGAAAATAAAGGTTTTGTCACTTTGTGACAAGTAAATTCTTGTCACCTGGAAAGTGGCAAGGCAGAAAAAGATTCTCCTTAACATTCCTCTCTGATTTTGAACTCCTAATATTTTTTTTATAGCACAGTTTAGTTATCCCAAGTTTTTTTCTCACTGGACCATCACTGAGAGCAAACATCTACACAGAAAAGGCCACCTGCTTTTCCTAATGGTGACATGGCCTTCCCTCCCCTTTTGCTTTGCTCTCACTGGGAGTTTCCCTCTTCTGCTCCCTGCTTAGGGTAAGTGGTGCAGGACACTTGGGCTTTTCCTCCAATGGAAGGAGTGAGTGCTGTGCCTGGATGTCCTTGGTGCAACTGCACTGGGGGCACTTCTCCTTGAGAGTGCAACACAGTTACAGGGTGATTTTGCAGGGAACAGCTTTTTGACTAAGACAGATAGGTTGAAACAAGGGAAAACAAGGAAGGAACAGCTGATGGTGATGAAAAAAGCATAAAATGAGATAAGCAAGAAAAGTTTTTGCCACAGACAGAAGCTGCCTGACTTGTGCACTCTTGACCCCACGCTGCCTGAAGGCCCAAAAAAAAAAAAAAAAAAAAAAAAAAAAAAAAAAAGGAAACTCTGTGAGTGATGTCCTCACTCTCAGGCAGAAAGAGCAGGGAGAGACCTGTCCTTGCTCTGTGGCATTATGGAAACCACTGTGACATTTCTCTACCACTACAATGCTAATCACAGAATAGTTTGGTTTGAAAGGGACATTTAGAGGTCATCAGTCAAATCCCACTGCAATGAGCAGGAAAATCTTCAACTAGATTATGTTGCTCAGAGCCTTGTCCAGCATCACCTTGAATGTTTCCAGGGATGGGGCAACCTGAGCAACCTGTTCCAGTGTTTTATCACCCTCATTGTAAAAACCTTCCTCTTTAAATTAAATTTCAATCGACCTTCCTTCAGTTTAAAACCATTATCCCCTTCCTATCACAACAGGCCCTGCCAAAAAGTTTCTCCATCTTTGTTTGTGAAAGGCTGCAGTAAGTTCTCCCAGAGCACTCCCTTCTCTAATGATGAGCTGTTGTCTGCATCTCAGTCTTAAAAATACTGGGTGTCTTAAGCTCCTGAGCTCCTATATCACTTTTATGGGTCTCACACTTGTGGGATGCTGAGCTGCAGCATCCAGCCAGATCCAGGTACTACACAGCACTTACCTCCACATGTCAGAACAGGTGGTGCAAGGAGATATGACTCAGACTGAAATGGAGGTGTTTACCTTAGGGGAAACTGCAAGGAAAAAAAACCCACCCAGATTTAGAAAGCTTTTAACACCATAAATGAAAGGTGAGCTCACCACAACAGAGCTTGGGGTAAGTGCTGGCTGTGGGAATGTCCTGGAGGGGAGGACAGCAGGGGCCGCATTCCAGAGGACAGGTGCAGTGTTTCCCCACTTGCCCCACGCAGGAAGGTGCAGGCATGCTGCAGCTGTGAGCAGACAGCCTCTGACTCCCAGCAGGGCTTCTTTGTCCCCAGGATGAGTAAAGGAAAACTGAGTAAACAGCTTCTTGGGTGGAGCAGTCTGTTAAAGATTATTTCAAAGAAAGTAACTGGGAAAAGCTTTGCCCTTTTTTTTGTTGCTTCCAGGACATCCACAATTACTGAGCCAGAGCCTGACTTGCCATGGTGGTGTTAGATCTGCCCAAGGACAGCTAACTCTGCCTGTACCTCCAGTTCTGGATGGTGGCAGTTCCCTCAAATGTTTCAAGGATCTCCTGAAGAGCCTCAGTCCTGTTCACCCACTCCTTGCCTGCCCTTGGTGCAGGGGTTAAAGCACAGAGCCTGCCATGTCTCCAGCACTCTGCCTCATCCCTTTCCCGAGGACAATCTTTGCTGCACTTAGAACTGCTGTTTCCTTATGAGCACAAACAGCTGCTGTGCTTTCCAGGGGAGGGCAACAAGCTGTGGCTGAAAGCTCTCAGGGGACAAGAGTCTTGTTTCACAGAGGAAAGGCAGACAAGAAAGCCAAGCTGTGAGTGACAGTCCAGCCGTCAGGCCTGAGGAGGGAGGTCCCTCTGGGTCTTGCTTCAAAGAAACAGCTGAGAAAAGACCAAGTGGAGAGCAGAAGCACTGACCCAGAATGTGCCTGGCACCTCTGCAGGGGTTGGATTGCTGGGAAGGAGAGAGGAGAATAGCCTAAGAAGAGCTTGGGAAAAGCAGACATTTTCTCACACTGTGTTTAAATGGTGTTTGGTACCTCTGTAGCACTGCATTTGAAATATTCAGGTCTCTATTGATGTTAATATCTTTGTCCTCTGTTAATGAGCTGTTAATTGCAGCCTTCTCCGACAGCTGAAGCACCTTTCAGAGCAGGCTGTGAGCACTGCTGAGTACAGTAGTGAGTGAAGCTGTGCTGGCTGCCTGGGGTGGGTTGGGCTGGAGGAAATGGCAACACCTCTGTGGTGTCACCATCACAGAGCTGTGGGGCAAATTTCAGTTTTTCTATCCCTCTCCCTCCTGCACTGATACCTCTCCTTTTTTTAGGAGAGACTCAAAGCTTGTTCAGGGGAAGCCTGGGATATACTTAATGCTGCTGTAAGTGTCACTGTTTTCTTCTCCCAGAATCCAACAGTTTTGTGGCTCGGTTGAAAGTCAAGGTTTGCCAGCAGCTGGAGTAGCCAGGGGATAATATTCCCCTCTTTGTGCATGCTTTTATAGGTATACTTATGTGTATTTTCATTCCATAGTGGATATCATTGAGATGCATGTGGCAACCAAGAGAGAGTTTATGCAGATGCTGAGAGAGAAGAAAGCACTGTTAGACAGGAAGGATAGGCAATAGCAATTCTGAAGAAAAACAATAACAATTTTAACAGTAACTGACATTCTGTTTGGAAATGCAGCAGGAATATTTTTTATCTTTTCTGCCAGAGTGGCCCAGTCCTGATTTATTGATATTATCTTGAAGATGACAGAAAACCGTATTGATCTACTTGAAATGAAAACTTGGGCTTTAAGAACAGCCGTTGACACTTTCTGAGGGGCGAAGTGATTGAAATCAATCATATTTTATAACTCAAAGCAGTTTCTGTAAGCAACTCGAAGATCCAGCTACCAGGTTTCCATCAATGGCTGCAATCCAGCTGTCAGAAACAGCTTCTTAATTCAAGTCATCCTTGCAGTAGTAGTGGCAAATGGATAGAACCATATGACCTCTCCACACAATGTCTGGCCAGACGTACAGTATTGTGAAGATGCAGACCTGACTGAAGACTGAACAGAATTTTTCATTCCAAGGCCAAGGCATACAAGAAGGTATTCCTGGCACATGAAGGGTGAGCTAGAGGAAGAAGAAAAGACTGAGTTATTCAGGCTTCAATGGGAAGTGACAGTCCAAACAACACAGTGATGGAGTAACTTTTTGTGGAAGGTGCCTCTGGAGTTCACCCACCTCTCAAAGAAGCTCAGCTTCAAACTAAGAGCAGGTTGCTTAGAGCCATGACAAGCTGACTTCTGAATATCTCAATTCAATGTGGCAGCTAGCACAACAGAAGGAAGGGATGCCGTCCAGGGGGACCTGGACAAGCTTGAGAAGTGGGCCCACATGAACCTAATGAGACTCCACCAGTCCAAGTGCAAGGTACCCTGTGTGGGGTAGACACAGCCCCAGATGTGAGTACAGAGGGGGAGAAGAACCCACTGAGTGCAGCCCTGTGGAGAAGGACTTGGGGGCTCTTGTGGATGAAAAGCTGTATATGAGCCAAGAGTATGCACTCACAGTCCATCCTGGACTGAAACAAAAACAGCATGGACAGCAGGTTGAGGGAGGGAATTCTGATCCTCTGCTCTGGTGAGACCCCACCTGAAATGCTGCACCTGGCTCTGGGGTCTGCAGCACAAAAAAGAACATGGACCTGTTGGAAGGAGTTCAGAGGAGGGCCATGAAGATAATGACAAAGGTCTCTTCCAACCCAAGCCATTCTATGAATTCCACCAGAGAAGGAGGTCCAGCTACCTTAAGGGGTAACATGTTGCAGTGATGAAATACTGTCACTGCAATTTTTTTTTCATGACAATTAACTCAAGATCTTGTGATGGTTGAATCTTGTTCTTTCTGTACCTTGTAGAAGAGTCTGGCTCTTCTTTCTCTATATCTCACATCAGCCCATGGGACCCTGTAGTTATTTCTCCATCTTAACTGCTCTTATCCAGGCTGCACAAGCCCATTGCCCATCTCTTCCAGCCTTTTCTCATTTGTTCTCCAACCCCCTAATTTTCTTCATAGTCATCTTCTGGCTTTGTCCCACTCCATCCAAAACCAGACACTGCTTCTTATGTGGCCTCAAAAGTGCCAAACAGAAGGGCAGGATGTTCTCCTGAGCTGCTGCAATGCTCTTGCCCAGAGTGTGGTTGCCCTCCATCTCTGCTGGGAGGTTCTGCTGGTTCTGGACTGCCCGTGCTCACAGGGTCCCCAGTCCTTTTCCACAGAGAAGCTCCTGAGGCAGTTGGTCTCCAGTCTGTTATATGAGCTTGTCCTGTTCTATGTGCAGGTCTGTGTTTGACTTCCTAAGGCTTTTTCAGTCCATCTTCTTTGGTAGCTGAAGTCCCTCTGAATGACAGTCCTAAAGTTCAACGAGGTGATCCCTCCCCACCACCATAATTTGCTGTCATTCACGTCTCTTCCAATTTCTATTTTCCTCCATGCGTAGTCTTTTACTTGGTTAGTATTGCACGTGAAGCTGGACAAAATGACTGACAGAATGTGCAAATGTATCCCAGCATCACATTTTTTCTTGCAAAGTAGCATCTCCATTTGTATGTCTGGCAGCACTGCCTGTGCAATTCCCTTCTGATTTATTAACAGTATCAGCAGGAGACATCAAAAATTCCAAAGAAATACAAAAAACAAGACAGTCGCCCCAGCAGGTACCAACCTCACATGCAATGCACATACTCTCCTCTATTGCTAAAGCCAAAAAGTGACTGATTATTAGCTCTTATCAACTTATTTGCATATAGATGGACAGACGTCCCACTCAAGAGACTCAACATTTTTGTTTATCATGGGTCCAAGGGCAGGAGAAAACCACCCAGCACTGCCTCATCTCTGAAATCCAAGAGCTCTCCAAAGCATTCAGCTCCCTATGACATAGGGTCCCACACTTCTACTGGGGTCATTAATTAGTGCTTCACTATCATGGTGACGTGGGGCAGATTGAAGAAAGAAAGTGAAAGATGAAAAGTGCCAGTTAGTGCTAGGTGGGATACAAGCTCCTGCCCACCACTACAGGGACTAGGGATCCATTCCTGCTTACCTGTTTAAAAATTTGACTCATTTTACCCATTCACACAACACGTGTCTTGCTGGGTGCACTGTTGGGGCTGACGGCAATCTGAGCTGTCTGCTGTCAGATGTACAGCCTGAGCTGATGGTTTGCTGACTCCTTATGTCAGCAAAAAGTGACAAGGACAGCATCATGGTAAATCCAGAAGGTTAACAGAGTGATAAGACACCATTTGTGTATGGCAGCTCTCTACCATATACATTTACCATGACTTTGCTTATGAAGTACAAAGCATGCAGGTACCAAGCACAAACATTTTGTTATTTCCATGATCTTCTTCTTATAAAAAACCCCCCTGATTTATGTTGGGTTGAAATCAGAGACTTCAAGGAATTAATTTTAAGTCCACACTGTGCTCTGAATCAGTTCTGATTGAGCAAAGGCCCTTATGCCAGGCCCTCACCATGGGTATGCAAAGAGGAATGCAGGAGTATGGGAATGAAAGCCTCCCCATGCCTGGGATCGTGCACATTCTGCAGCCAGTGGGGTGGAACACAACCATCTCATCAATGGTGCCTGCTTGGCTGGCTCTGAGCCAGCACACTGGAGTATCAAAGTACTTGGATCAGGAGAAGGTACGTGCAGGGATGTGAGGAAAGGAACAAAAGCGTCAGCATGCTGCTGCAGCTGCCACAGTGCAAACCTCAGCCAGCTCAAATGCACGTGCCAGCCTGCTCAATACTCAGCCTGAGAGCTCCTCTGAGTGAGAGCCATGTAATTAATTAGTCAATAAAAATATACACTTAGTTATTGTCTTTTGGTCACCAGTCATCATGTGGAGATATATTTACCCAATACCACCAGAAAGATACCACCAAAGTCTTGACCCCACCCTGTTGACTGCTGACCTCAGCAGAGATCAGGTTTAGGAACTGCTGTATACCTGTGTGACCAGCTGTTTTGCCTTTTGGGAAGGGTTGAACCAACCCAAACCTTTGCTTTGAGGAGATACTTGGTTTAGACATAAGTCTCTTTTTCTTATGCAAACTGGATACCATTTTCCTTCTGGAAAACTTGGGCCCAGCCCTTTATTTCTCATTATCTTGGCAAAGGGATGCCAGAACTTTTTCATTTTCCATAATCAGGGGTTTGGCAAAGTGGAGTTGATCACTCACCTGCCAAGTGCTCCCTTTCCCACCTGCACAGGAATGTCAGCTCCCCAGCTGATGACGCTAGGAACATCCTGGAAGACAGAAAAACCGGGTTATTTTTGTGTCCTGGTGCCTCACAACTGAGGCTGCATTAACTAAGCATTTTAATACCTCTCATTATCTTTGCCTTGGAGAATGTTGTAATATTCCATAATCCGTTTTAATTTGAATAGGAGCTATGTTCTCCTGGAATGCAATGCTTCTCATGCTCTAATGTGCTCACTCAACTGCAATATTCAGAGAACTGAGCGGCAATGTATAACCCTAATACAAACTATGTAGTGGAAGAGTAATCTAAATTGTGTTTCTGAACATGTTGTTCATTAAATTCAGGTAGGACCAAAAACAAATTCTTGGCTTGCTCCAAAATAGCCAGCCCAGAACATGGTCTTATGAGTTTTGAGTTCCTTTTATCAATACCCTGAGTGAACAGGAATTTTTGTTGGTCTTTCCAGAGCAACAATGGTTATCATCTGTGCTCTGTGTTTTCTGATGAATTTATTACTCCCAAGGTAGCATTTTTAATATATGACTATTTTTTTTCCATTACTTTGTTTCTGTCTCATCAAATGGACTTGATCATATTATTTATGGCTCAAATCCAGACAGTTTTCAGTGTGAATTACACAGACTTGGTACACATGTACCTAGTAATTAAGTAATTGCTGTGGATGGAATATGCCTTCAAGCATTGTGCTTGGAGCACTTCTTCCCACTTTGCAAATCTCATCATACATCAACTTGCTTTGTCATACTACAATCAGAAATTGAAGATGCCTGTACAAATTTGGAAAAGACATTGCTGTATCATCTCAGCCTGTAAACACAGCAGAGGTTTAAACTAACCACAGCTCACTGGACCCAAGGCAGGAGAAAATCTTTGGCCCTGTTTGACACCAGAGGTCAAATGTGGCAGCTGCTGGGCTCCATTTAAGTCTCACCACTTATGAATCAGATCTTTCCCTAAGGAGAGCCAGACCTGGTCAGCCTGTGAAGGAAGAGCAACACAAGTGACTCATAAGAGATGATTCACTCCTGCTGAGAATACAGATGTCCTGGTGGAGATGCTGCAAATGCTGTACTGTGGAAAGCCCTTAGTTCACCAGAGGTTGTTGTCTGGATGCTCCTATAGAGAAACACCAGACCTTACAGCACATCTATATCTACAGTGTTTTCTGCCTCTGTAATCCGGGGTAGGATTGAATCAGAGCCAAAGCACAGCTGATCTTCTACCTGTTCATGTTGTGTTTACCACTTCCCTCCTGGAAATAAAGCAAAGATAAGTGTGCCTTAGCCAGGCACACTTTTCCTCACGTGCCCAATTTTGTGTGTCCATTACACCCAGTGGCAAAGCAGCGTGGCCACCAGTGCCCTGAAAACAGTCTATTTTATTTTGGGGTGTTCCAGCTTCTAAGGGTTTTTTTTTAAATTAATCTGAATCTTAATAATCCCTACTTGGACCCTTGTTTCAAACACCACCCCAAATCCTACATTCTGCCCTTCCCTCTCTTACAAAGGGACAATTGAGAAGATCCTGTGCAAGTTAAAACACATTGAGTTGCCTGGGGAAGCATTCCTGGTACAGCAAAGACCTTGGATCCTGGCCAATCTGAGAAGAAGCACAGGGTGATAAGGTGAATAACTCTCCATAGATAAAGAAAGTAATGTTCTGAATCAGTGAAAAAAAAAACAAAAATAAGGCCTTTAAATTTATTAAGGTGCATGATAAATTGTACCTGTAAGGTACTCATATTGATTATTGCTATTTTCTCTTTAGGTATTGCATAGGAAGTTACTTAAGAGATGATAATTTCTGAAGTTACCCTGCTAGTGTCATCCACTTTACCATACTGCACCCTATCTCATCATCTTGAAGACAATTGTTTGTGTTGTACCACAAAGTCATTAAAAATCAAACAAAAATACAGAGCCTGTCCTTAGCTATATTATTTCTGCACTTTTATCTGGCCATCCTCTGTACTGCAGGAGGCAAAGGTCCTGGGACAAACCATGTGTGAGCAGACTGCAATGTATCCCCATCTTCAACAGGGCAGAACCAACATTTTCAAGTAGAAGAGTGTTCAAATAATTTTTTCCACTAGACAGCAGTGAGCCTTCTCTCCTGCACCCCACGTGCCTCTGTGGGGCTGGGCTCCTGTGAGCAGAGACAGGGTGGTGCTCTCCAGAGCAGCCCGTGGACAGCAGTGCCCCCCTGCAGCAAGGGCTGCTGCCTCTAGGAGTCAGCCCAGATGGCCAAACCACAACTCAGCTGCCTGGAAGGTTTGGGAGGTGTGGGCAGGGTTAAGCTCCCTCTCCATCCTTCACCACCCCTTGCACCTGCAGGTGCTGAAACCTGCACCTAGCAATGGCCATGTTCCCTTATTATTTTGGGATGCTGCCAACTTTGGAGAAGGTTAATGAAAGAAAATAACATCTGTAGCAGTTTATAAGTGAGCTAATTCTAGAACAGACTGTTGTGGGTGAAGACAAGGTATATCTGTAGATCAAATATCTCCAGATGCCAAATTCTAACCATCTGCTATGAGCAATTAGAGAAAAAGAAATCCTTAAAAAAATATAATCTCTTGTATAGGAAAACTGCAGCAGCCTAACTATATAGTTAGGTATCAGCAATCCCCAAGGTATACTATTTATAGAAAACTTAGGAAAATGAAGATGAAAGCACCACACAGAACTCTTGCTTTACTTGAGTTCCTGTGTTTCCAGTACCATAGCCAAATTATATGAAAACCTGCCAGTAAGAAGTTACTTGGATATTTATTTTTAAAGAAATGCAAGTCAAGCTGGTGAAGGTGTTGTCTTTGCTGGCATACAGACATTATTCCAGGGTGTCGCCATGTAGATTTGAATATTTCTCACTGCAGCCCACTGGCTTTTCTCAATAGCCTTTTTTTGAGTTACCTGCATGCCTGTGCATTAACTGCTGGGTAGCAATCCACACAAACCCAATACAGGCAGCACTCCTATGTAGGTGCAGGCAAAAACCTCAAGTGTCCTACAGGGCTTTCACTGTTGTAGAGATGTCTGAGGCCAGAAATCATAGTGCTGAACTAGGAAACTCAAAAGGAGCCCTTCAGGCTGGCAGTGAAGAAGGTCAAAAAAAGAAAAGAGAAGCAAAAGAAAGAAAGAAAGAACAAGGAAAATACTCTTGTGAATTCTACATCACTGAGCACTTAACAGTATTTTGAGTAAGGGTTCCTATGACATTTGGGACAGATATACCTTTCTTCATATCCTCCACAACACATACAAACACATACTTGAAGACGCTGGACAGTATTTTTCTGCTGTCATACCACACTGAAGATTAGAACGAGAGTCTTTACTAATATATTATTACTGCCATTATTCAAACAATTCCCTCTTTAGAAGTTATGAAATATGGATAATAAATAGAATCTGAATAAGCACATATTTTCTTTGTTATGTTAATGGCCTGGCTGAAGTCCACCAGAACAGTCTTATGTGTGTGACTGATTGCTTTGTTTCAAACCTGTGGATACTTTATACAAACGGGCTCAAAAAAGGGCACTTGGCACAGACCTCTTCCTTTGGTGCTACCTCAGCCAGGAGAAGAGCCCAGTCTGAAAACTCTTTTTCAGCCAAGACATTCTTACACTAATGAAAATAAATTCATAATTGGCCCTTGGAAAAAAATAAATCTAGCAATAGGCAACAGGAGAAGTGTCTTTGGGCTTCTCCTATAAAATAGTGTATTTCTTATATTTAGCATAGCCTAATCCACGGATAAGAGATGATTCATATGCATAAGCCAGTTACTCTAATAAATCCTAGTTTCTGGGATATGAAAACTTGACCAGACAATGAAAGCACAATGAAAGCACAAGCTAAAGCAATAGGTGTAACTCCTAGAGGTGTCTAGGAATTTGGCCACTAAATTCTTTCAAGGTATGCCCACTACCTTGGTTTAGAAAAAGTGCATCTTTTTTTTTTTTTTTTTTTTTTTTTTTTTTTTTTTTTTTTTTTGCCTGATTTGAATGATAGGACAGTAAGAATATTCTCAGTTTCTCTGCCTCCCATTTTGGTGTCCCTCCATTTTAGTCTCTCCCCTCATCAGCATCCAGGCCTATAACCATGTTTTCTCAGACCATGAGTTTTTAAGAACATGGCAAAAGACCATCATGAACAATTTTTTCCCAAGAAGGAGCTGGACAGGCCATACTGCTGAATCTTGTGTGATGTTCAAACACCTGGAATTCGAGGAGATGTAAGTGGCCAAAAAGCTATAACTGCCCTTCAGTCTTTGAAATTTTCTAGGAGGAAGTGAGACCATTTCCTGAAGTGTTTAAATGGTAAGGTCTTTTCATCCACAAAGTAATCCTTTGAGCCCTGGCAATTTGCTTTGCTTTCACGAGCTGATTGCATCCAGCAGGATTAGTAAAAGAAGCTACCCCAGATAATCTCTCTTGCCACATGTGATGTTCACTCTCTACATGCATTCACAATGAACTACTATAAACATCTTATCACAACCTCCAGTTCCCACTGCTATGGGAATTCAGGCTGGTAAACTTACCAGCAACCTTCACTTTGGTGTTGTTTTACTGACATGGACCCAGAGCTTGTGAGAGCCTCCCCAGTGCCAGCCCTGACACAGCAGCACTGCACACAGTCACACAGGGCATGTGGAGATTGAGCAGTCAGGGCAGGAATTCCCTCACTCTGGACACTGATCACATTTCATGTCTGAACTGGACAAGAACATTTGGGTTGTGTCCTATCTGTAAAGTCAGCTTTTAGCTTCTCTTTCAAGACTGACAACAATCAGAAGTGCCCACTGGCATGAGTTGTGATATTGATACCTGGAAGAGGCATTTCTAGTACCTGGTTGGAGCATGAAAACATATTCCCTCACCATATCTAGGCTACCAAAACCCATGCTGCTTTCTTTGCTCCCTGCAGCTAAGGGAGGAGTTCAGGGAGTGGATCAGGGAGGAGGAGGCAGGACTGTTGCTCTAAGAATGTAATGCAGAACCAAACTCCTTGAAATCCTCCTCCTTCCCTGTCCTTTGCTTTATTCTCAAGCCAGGAGTATTTACTGTCTTTTTGAGCACAATATTAAGTCATCAAAGGTGTTGTGCCTGCCAAATTGTTCATTGAAGAGGGAGTTCCTTTGGGTGATGCTCCTCTGATGCTATTGTCTCCTCAAAGCACAATGCTGACACCACACCAAGTAACCAAATAAGAGAACTAGTTCCCAAGGATTTGCAGGTTGTGGAATCTGACTCTGCTTTTGCGCCCCTGCGTAAATCAATAGTAAGGTCTGAGTGACCTTGGATCCCAGCTCCTAGGTGGAGACATTCCACCTCAGCTCCTAAAAAGAGCAGACACAAACCCTTGAGCTTTAAAAGTGCAAACCATTTGATTTATTTTCCCATACAAAACTTTCAGAAGACATAAATACAGTCCTCTTATTTCCCTTTCGGGCTGAACAGGTCCCATATGTCCAAGGGAGGCACCTGGAAGTAACAAGGGAGAAGAGTGAGCCCATGTTAGACTTTTCACCCAAAGCAAATGCTGTCTGCTGTGCCAAAATTGCTGTTTCACCTGCCACATCCTACCTGCCCTTTTCTTCTTTCAAGATCCCAGGCTGGAGCTGGCAGAGACAAGTGAAACTCTCTGTCTGAGCCATCCTGTGGGTAAGAAGCCTTCTTCAAGGAAGTTATTCTACTCAGGGAATCTGGCAGTCCATAAATCACAAGACTAATATTCATTGTAAATTAATGCAGGATCAGCCAGGCAGAAAACTCCAGTGGCTATAACATTCCATATGATATAAATAGTAGTAGTTGCTTTGTACAAGATGAAATAACCAAAAAACAATAAGGCATCTCTTATATTGTGGCTGCAAAGACTCATTCCATGCACCTGAAGAAAGTAATAGCATCATTTATTTCATTAACAATGTTTAGGCTTCAAAGGCAAAAATCAGCTTCTGCTTCTTGGCTGATTTCAGGTGAAATTGAGTTTGTTGTTTACCTCCTGCACTAGAGAGGGAACAAAGCTTTGTCCATTGTCCATCTTTTATCATCATGGGAAAAAAAAACCCAACAGATTTCCAAGTAAGTTTTCCCTGGCTCCAATTCATATCAAAGTGCCACTGAACCTGTTAACACGTGGAGGTTCAAAGAGAGACCAATGGAACCATCCAAATCTGACCCAGGGCTTCTCCAGGGTCAAGAGAGAGCCCTAAGGCTCAGGCTTGGAGCAGGCTGTCAAGAGAATATATGGTGGGGATGGCAGTGGCTGCAAGACGGCCTCTTCACCTCCTGCTCAGTTTAATCCAATTTCCCCTCCCAGGTCTGGCTGTCCAGGGGGCCCTGGCACAAGCAGAGGAAACTGAGACAACACTCATTTCAAGACCATCACTATCCCAGCTGTCTGCAGCTTCAAGCAGCAGAAATCAGCAGTTGAAGAAAGAGGTATAGCTCTATGAACAAGCTGGATGTCTGGTATTAATGAGTCATGTCACTGCTTTTTCATTCTTAAAACAAAAATTGGTATGCCTTTATGCACAGTGATGGCGCTTGTGTCACATCTGGCTAAGGCAATCTGCATTTTGGGTGCTCCTGGGAGGTGTCACAGCCTGCTCCATCTCGCATGGGAAGCCACATGGGGCCCCCACAGGGAGGTTGTTGTGTAAAAACACATCAGGCCAGAGCTCCAGGAGGGAAAACTGAGCAGACCCTGTCATCCCTAATGCTCTCTATTGCCTCTCTGTTGTGTAGCTGTTCTTGCATTCTCCTAGCCTTTACCTTCTATTTTAAAAAAAGTTCTAGACATTCACAGTCAGCTGCCTTTGAAGCTCCCCTGACCTTCCCATGTGTCCACAACTCTTGCTGGTGCCTTAAGTGATGAAGTCAACATCAGCCCAGTATAAAAACAGAATACCCTACAAAGAGGCAAAATGGAGGCAGATTGTTTGCATTGCAGAACATTCAGAGAACATGTAACCATGACTGTGTTGAGGAATCTGTTCTCATTGCTCATCAGTGGTTCTGTGGGTTTTACATCAGCTGCCAGCTTGATGCCCTGTCTAAAGTATTTGTGTAATTTATGAAGGACCTCAAAGTCACAGCAAACAGGGAGTTACCCAACTCCACTCAGTCAGTGGGGGTTAGATAAGGAGGAGCACAGAGTTGAAATACTCTTGCTGTACTAGATGCAATGAGGCTTCATGCAACTCCTCAGGATCAGCACGGGGCTCCTCAGATCTGTAAGCTGACAAATGTGGAAGAGTTACTTGTCTGAGGCCACTTGGACTGTGTGGCTGCAAGTGCAGCATGGGGACTGCACAGGACCCTGCACTGCACCCTCCCACAAGACAGTAATTGGAGAGGTGGAGATGGCATCTCAGTAAATCCAATACAAACTCACAGAGCAGAGTTGTTTTTTTTCTCCTTACTCGCACTCCCCTTTATCTTTGAGTGTCATATTTCCCTCAGCAGTGGTGCAGCTTACTCCAAGACTGTCAATGAGCTCTTCTTAAGGCCTCAGGAGATGAAGTCACTCTGTGAAATCCTACACTCTCTAAATCTAAAAGGACATTTGATATACTGCTAGGGATTATTATAAAATATACATGGTCCCAAATCTAGCCTTGGAAAAGTTTTGTATTCCTTCCTAAAAGACTGGAACCCGATACAGACCAGAAGTCAGGTACAGTGTGGCTCCCCATTCTCAAAATAGGTCTCCTCTACCATGAGACTTACAGTGTGTCTTTGTACTTGACAACAAAATGGGTGGGGGCGGGGGAGAATAATTCAGGTTTCTGCACTAGGAACTGGGAAAATATCACATTCAGGCTTCAGCTGGTTTGGTTTTCTCCTGTAGCAGTGCCTGAAACAGCTTTCTGAAAATGGGAAATGGATGTTTTCTCAGTCATAATCAAAGAAACTCATGATTTCACAGAGACACTGTGACTGTGGCTGTCATCTGTGTGCAATGAGGCAAGCAAGACAAACACCATGTCTTTTGCTACTTATGCTCTCAGTGTGTCAACACATTCACCCATCTGTACCTTACATCATCCTGTGTATATTGGCTCAAAGGCAATTATTTTGAAAATCTGTGGAAAAGTTGTGTGACCGAAAAGCTGAAATGTGGTATAATCCTAATAACTCTTCAGCAACAGCACAGAGCTCTTATCACAATCTCTTCACGCATTTGATTTTGCCACTAAATCCCTCATGCTCTCTCAGGCTGGAGGTCAGGTTGCATCCAGAATGGAAGATTCTTCTCTGATAGCATGTCCAATATGAGGGAGATTCCCTGCCTTCAGCAAGTCTTTTAAATGAGATTATTGATTTCATTTTGCAAGCGAAGCAAAGTAGATCACCTGACCAAGAGTGCTGGGATTTCATTTGAGGGGTAAGGACAAAAGGTGAAAGTTTGTCCGTGAAGTGGTGAGCAGAACAAGCAAAGAAAGACTCCTCCAGTTCTGAAACTCTCAACTCTGGTCTGGACATTTTTGGAGAAAACCAAGAGCAACAGAACCCCTGGTTCTTTTAACAGCTCGTTGTGTTCTGGCTGCTTAAAATGATGTAAGTTTTCCCTTAAGACATTCACCTAATACTAGGATACCTTCCCTACATTGGTTATCAGATCTAGGCACAGATCTCTAAGTTCAAAAGGGCCTTCATCTCTGAAATGGTGGAGAACGAGAGGAAGGTGAAATGATATGAAATACAGGATAGTGCCAAAAGGAGATTCTCCTGTGAGGCTTGACATTTAAATTGATGCATCCGCTCATAAACCTGGCTCTGCTACTGGAGAAATACTCCTAAAAGAAGAAATACTTTATAGGCTGAAAGTAGTCTTGCGAAAAGCAACTCATTTTGGAGAAACAAATGCAGTCTCTTCACAGGGGATTTCACACACATTGTTTCCTTAATTGCTGTTGGATTATGATGGATCATTTATGCCTGGCACATTACATTCACCTGTGGGGTAATGGGCTCTATCAGCAAAAACTAAGATGCTCTGCCCTCTGTTTTCTGGAGGGAGTGACAGAACTCAGGCTCCACAGAGCTGGGTACGATTTCCTGCCACAGCACCAGTTTACATCAAAGGCATGATGGTGTTTCCTGCCAGACTGGAGGCAGTGCTTTTTGACTGCCTGTTTCTGTTTAGGGAATCCATGTAGTTCTCTCCAGGCTGAAAAAAGACTGAACTGCAGCAGCCTGGCCTGCCTCAAGAACAGCCCCATTTCAGTAAGTCAAAACAAATACATTCCCAGCCAAAATCTTCCATAGGTATAAATGGGAGGGAGGGTGAGCTTTAACCTCTTGACCTGTTGGTGGGTAAGTCACTCCAGCCTGCTGGGATTCCAATCCATGGCACACACCCCAGGCTGCAGCCCAGGGGATATGCAAGGAAGCCCAGGGCATGAAGAGGGGGAGGCAAGCAGGCCTGTTGCTCTTTCAGCTACTCTAGATCTTGTGATCCTGGCTCTGTTCCCCAACATAATTTCCATTACCTTGAAGAATGATCCAAACAACTTCAGTAACATGATCAACTGAGCATGAAAAAGATGTAGAGATGATTCAGTATGTTGGTGCTACGGAGGCACAAATGTATCTCAGTAGTTCCCCTTCTCTCCAGTTCCTGCACAGCCGGAGGGACTCTGAGCACCAGCCTGCCCTGCAGTAACAAAGCACAACACCCCTTAACATATTTGGTACAACTGTTGTATTTGGCTGCTGATGGCTCCTTTTGGAGAGGGCAAACCCAGAAATGCTCCATTGTTTCACATTGCTGTGCATTAGAAATAACTAGAGGATTTAATTTCAACTCGACACAGAGATGTTGAGTTTTGTATTTTTTTGCTCTTTGGAATGTTTTATCTTTGGAGTGTAAAACAAAGGCATAGGTAAAAATCCCTGTTATTGCTTATTTTTTTGTTTGGTGGTGCTTTCTGCTTTGCACTTTGCTTTTGCACTGTCATTTACAAACTGGTCCCAACAATGAATTAATTTACTGTTTACTTGAATCACACGGTATCTTGAGTTTCATTACAAGTATCCAGAAAATGTTTTTCCTCAGATAATCCTTTATGGCATTAACGTTGGAGGATCAATTTGTCTCACAAGATGAAACAGAGGTCAGAAATTCAATGCAGTGTGACAACACTCTGTTATTCCACTTATTATTATGGCAACATCCTCTGGTACCACAAGTGTTGAGACTTGCATAAACATTCCAATTTGAAATCTTGTTTTGAGAGATCTGCAGCTCAGTCATAGAGATTTGCTGTAGGCAGATCTTGTCATACAGATATTCAGCCTAGAACTAATTTTCTTTAACATGTTTTAACATCTTCCAAAACAAACAAAGACTTCAGCACTTTTAAAAATACAGTTCTCTGTTTCTTGATCAAAACACAGAACTTGATTCAACAATGAGTAGCTGTAGTTTGAAGCTAGTTTGAAGCTAATATAAAGTATAGTATGGTTAAGTGAAGTGAGTTATTCTAGAAGCAAATTGGAATAACACACTAGTAGATCAGGCTCAAAGTCACTTTCTTATTAAATACTCTATTAGGGCCTCAACTAGATTTTACTTTAATATCAGCTTGAATCCAGCTGAACTCTGCTTCTCAGAACAATGTGTCCAAATAAGATAGAAAACATGGTTTGTAAAATGTGTTTCCAGGTGATCATATATCATTTGCTTAGGCATCCAACAATGCTTAGAACTTGTTTCAGCTAAGATAAATTGGGTGAGTGCATCTCACATCTCCTGTTTTCATTTATTCAAAATGAAAAATTACCTTCAAGGGATAATACCTTGTGTCAAACACAAAACAGAGCTGACTTCAAATAATCCAAACACTGATTTAGCTTGTAGCTAAAGCAGGTCAGGGTGTTTTGCATTTTGTTCAAGATCTTCATAACATTCATTTAAACATCAAAGGCAACAAAAGCAATGAACAATGAAAAACTCCAGCAAACATTCTATAGTGCTGAACTCCACACCTGTGTTCCTTTTCTGATGCTCCTCTTGTACTGAAGGGAGAGAGAAAGGAACTGGGTGACTCACTTCAGAGGAGCTCTGGGATATCATCCAGCTGAACCACCTTCTGCAAACCCTTGTTTTCCCTCTCCAGCTATTAAGAAAATGTACATGGTGAGCTCAGATATAGGAGGCTTCATTCGGACAGATCTTCTTTGAGAATCTGTAGCAGAAACACAAGTGATAGGATTCCTACCAAGCATCCTTCTTGGATTTGCAACAAATAGCAACAGCATGTTTGGAAACAACCTTAACCTAGAGAAGTTTATTTTCTTTCAGTAACCACACTCCTCTGGGGAGTTTCAGCAAATGTGCATTTCACAGAAAGTGTGCATATGTGTTTTATTACTTCAACTTCTGCCCAACACCAACATTTTTGACTGTGCCTGTGAGGAGTACGTGTGCCTCTGCAGAGGTGACCTTGTGGCCACCTCCACAAATGACATCAATAGCAAAGCATCAAGGCATCTCCTTTCCCCAAACTGTAGCCAGACAAAATCTCAGATATAACAAAAGAAAAAAAAGAAAACAAACTTGCATGTCCAGACAGCATTCAGTTCGGTGGGGAAAAGAAGGAACAGGGCAGAAATACAGTTATGCTGCATGTCCCTGGAAAATTGTGGTAAATAACTGTCTGGTAAAGCTTCAACTGCAACACTGTGTTCAGTTTTAGACTGTCAGTATGAGATGGATGATAATAAATGGGAGAGAGATCAGCAGAGAGCTGCTAAGATAGTCAGGAGCCTTAAGGCAGAAAGTGGCAGTTGAGAGAATTGAATTGTTAAATCTTGTTTAATCTGATAAAGAAGAGACTAAGGGATGATTTAATAATAGTCTACAACTATTTTGGGGGTATTTACACAAATGAAACAAGCCAAAATTTGGTATTGCCAGCTGATAGCAAAGGAGAACATCCACAGATTGTGGCTGGAATGGATGTTAGAAAAAACTTCCAGCTTCCAGTGGTACATAATACAGGGTACTCAGGAAGGTTATGGAACCTCTGTTCTTGGAGGTTTGTGAGATTTAGCTAGACAAAGCCATAACCAACCTGGTAAAATGGCAGTGCTGCTTCAGGAGCTTGGACATGCTGACCTCTAGACATTCCTTCCAGCCAAAATTTCTGTCACAAATCATAAGTCCTACTAATTGACAGTAAGTGCAACAGCTTCAAAAGGAAATGTGGTTCTTCAAGGGGAGGAAAATATGTCTCTGCCTGTATGAAAAACGGACTCTCAAATCATACAGACCAAATGATGTAAATGCACTTAGAGATGAAAGACAGCGTTCACTTTTCTGGAAACATTGTCTTAGCAAGTTTAAGGTCATCAGATTATTTTAAGAGAACAAAAAGCAGCTTCATTAAAAACCAGAATTCTCCATACTTCCTGCTCAGAGTTGGAACATAAAGCCCCAATGGTGAAAGGTTCATAGAGAAGGGCATTTTTAGACAGTATAATACCTAATATACACTGGGAGTTAAATATACTTTCAAAGGGATAGCTGGTTGGCTGTACAGGCCACTGCTTTGGACATTAGAAAAAATACTTCATGCACTTTAAATATAGATATAGCTCCTATAGTTACTTCCAAAATAACCTAGGAACACCGAATTTATTTGTCTGCCACTAGAAAAAATTCTACAGCAAAGTTTGAACAATCTCATGGCTTCTACAAACACTTGTTTAAAACAAAAACCATATATATATATAAAAAAGACAAAATAGATTTATATTTAGCCAGTGAAGATCATGTGGCCAAGATATAAGCCTTTCCCCAAAGTATGTGAAGTTTCCTGTGCCACTTTTACCTTTAGATGACCTTAATGAGACAAAACTGTTTACATTTTTTCAAACCCACTTGATTTCTTCCATTTCCAGCTGTGATCCACAGTTTGTGCTAAGTACTGGTAACATCAGATTGTCCAGAGTTACCATTATATGACCACAAGCAAACGTTTCAAAAACACTTAGGTAAGTGGGAAGGACATAATCTCTTGTATTTCACAGAATACCAGGTTGGAAGTGACCTCAAGGATCATCTGGTCAAACCTTTCTTGGCAAAAGCATGGTCTGGATGTGGAACCCAGTGTTTGACCAGTGTATGTGTGCTGTGTGTTGTGGGCAGTTTAAAGGCTACAGGAGCACAGCACAGGGGCTGTCTGCTTTACTCCAGCATCCAAGGAAGCAGCTACAGCACGTGAGACAGATGAAGCCAGAGGAGGAAGGGGAGGAAAAGAGAGCAGGGAGCCTGCAGGCCAGCTGGGCACTCATAACAGGAATGGGAGACTTGTCTGTAACAAAAGGACTCATAAAATAATCTGCAAGATGCTAGGGAAAATGACACTTTCCTCAGGTGCCAGATGGGACCATGTAATTTAGGAAGCTGCTCAGAGCTCTACAACAGGAAGCAGAGGGAAAAAATCAGCCCTCATGGGTGGGGAGGAAAGATTTGACTTTGAACATTGGGTAAAAAACAACCCGTCTCCATCAGAAGACCAGAGTATCTCTGTCAGCAATTACCTTGCTCTCATCTGTATTCTGATCAAATCAAGTATTAGACACTGGACAGTCTTTTGATATTTCTGGCATATTCCCTTCAAGGAGAGGGTGCAGGTGTATCTGCAACTCTGATGCCTCTAGGCATCTGCATTTAGTATCAGCACAGCTTAGAATGGGCTTAGAATGCTCACTCTTGATCCCAACACCAACTAATGGATTCATGCCATCAACAGTAACTGAATACTTCCATATCATTCTAAAAGTGCAGCTTGAGTATTTCTGAGAACTTCCCTAGAGATGAAAAATAGTGATTTTTATGGAGGGAATTTGTAAAACGTGGAGAAATCATTATTACCACATGTACCCATTCACTGCACTGGCGTTTACTGTACACATGGTGTGACAGAGAAACTGTGGTGCATTCAGGAATTATAGTCTGGCCTGTTACATATGCAAGCCTAGTCATTTTTCTCTTCTTCACTCTAAGAGGATTATGAAAGCATCTCTGTGACATTAAAAAAAAAACATTTTAAAAGGAGGCTCCTCTGTGTTAGTCTGCAGATTGATTTCACTCTCTCTCCTTACATTTTTTTCAGACTCTCTTCTAGATCATGTTTGATTTATTATAAAAAAAGAACAAACCAAACCAACTAAAAATAATCAGCAGCTAAACAACGCTATGATGTTCTGCAATAACAAACTAGGACAGACTGGAAAGGAAGGTACTGACACACAGTCATAGCAAGAATTCACACTCAAAAAATCCAAGAGGATTTCATGCTTGAGCCTTAATAAGGCTCTTTAAGATGATGAAACTCTCCTGTCAGCATCCCTTTAAAGTTTCTCTGTATAAACATCAACAATCCTGCTGGACAATTGGCGAGACATTAGGAAGCTTATGGCATGCTGTGCTGTAAAGCTATCTAGTTTTAAAGAGCAAATGACTCATTTAATAGATATGGTTCTGTTGAAAGAACGTTCTTCAGAGTTTAGTAAGATGTTTAAACCACATTAACATTAGAAATCAATAAGCCAAACCACTGTGGACTACTGAGGTCACGGTTAATAAAGAACTACTTCAATTTTATTTTCATATCCTGGTTTTGGTCTAATCACTTGACCTCATTTTAAAATATGGTCTGGATGTAATTCACCATTCCACACAAAGAGACCAATTATTTTCCCAATTTTACTCTCTTCAATAATTTCCATTATATTAAGTCTGATTTACACCAGAGGAACTGAATACATTTTCTGATACTTTTAAAGGAAATCAACCACCCAGTTTACAATCAAGCAGTTACACAGCTCGATTTAATGGTGGCATTTGGACCTTTTCTGCTTACATGATATACAGCTTCTATTTGCTATATGACATAAAAATTTGTAGGAATGAGCCCATTGTTTGCTTTCTCCTTTGAGTGGCAGATAACTCATTCCTCATTGACCAAACTGTGTAGACTGCAACTGATTAAATGGCTTTCCCCTGTTGGAAACAAGGTTGCCTCTGGTCTGCATACAGGCTGAAAGCACACTGAACATATTTGTAAATTAATTAGAGCTTATGTTGAAGATCTCCTACTCATACACAAGTATTTGAGTATTTCAAACAGGCTTTGAATTGTTCAAGTATTGAGCCACCCTGAAGTTCCTTGCTAAGCTTTCTGACAGGAAATGACACAGAAAGGAACATCAAAGCATGTTTGTACCTTTACAAAACCCCATGTACTTCCTAAAAAAAGAAGACATTGCAAGTCTGAAGGAGTTTTTTGTTTGGTGCTTGTTTTTACTGAACCCCCCTACTGAGAAACTCAGTTCTTAGCAAATGAAAGGAAGACCAAGAATCCAGAAGCTGTGTGGAAGAAGACAGTCAGCCTTGAGCACAAAGAGCTTAAAGTTGCACTAGTGCTAGAATATACTTACTGGAGGTCTGGTCTTACACACAAGAGCAACACTGCTCCTTGGAAAGAAAGACTGTGTCTTGGATTTGGGCGAGGAATATGCATCATCTTGAATAGAATGTCTACGCAGAGGCAGAAACACAGCACTGACAAGAATGCAGATACCTCAGGTTTCCATTAAAAAAAAAATCCTTCAGAAACTATTATCTATCAAAGTTATGTCTGAGCTGAAAGTAAGACTACAATTTAGTGGCAAAAAGAATCTCAGGTGCCCAGACTACTATTTGCTACTGGACAGTCCTGGGGCCATTTATTTATTCTATTATTAACAGCTCTCGTCATTCAAATGATCATACATTTTCATATGTTCCAAAATAGGAATAATAATTAAAAAAAGGAATGAGTCTCTAACATTTCAAATTTGTGTTCAGTATAACCAAGCCCCACAGCTTAAATTCAGTCGTAACTATCCCAGTTTTGCAGACCTTCTCCCAGGCTTCTGGTCAGGGCTAATACATGGCTTTTCTCAAGGTAAGGTCACAATTATTTTCTGGGTTCTAAACAGTGGATTTACAAAACATAAAAAGGGTTGTGAAAATTTCCTATTCTTCTAAAGTTCTAGTCTTGGGACATAGAGTCATCATATTTAGCCCATGATTACTACTGCTGCACTTCACATATCCCACGTTTTGACACAGCATGGTTTTGTGTCCTTACTTTCCCATAATCACTCCTCAGAATTATTTTAAACACCCCCAGCTGAGGCTGACACATGGGCACCTGAATTGGTATCAACAGAATAATCAGTAATTTTTAATTTTTAAAAACTTGTTAATGACTTTGGTCAGAAAATGCTTGTCTGCTGTTTTTTGGCAGCAGCTTAAGCTGTGTCTATGTTACTGCACTGTGAATAAATGGCTTCATGGAACGAGACAGCTGGGACTCTGCCATGGGAAATCCAGGGTCGAACTGGTAAGGAAACCTGGTCTGACTGTGTGAGGGGGATGTGTGGGAGCCAAGTGAGGCACCTGTCAGCTTCCCCTGGAGCCACCCTTTCGAAGGGGCTTCAGTCCCAGCAGTGAAATCTCTGGCCTTGGGACTGTGGCAGCCAGGGAATCTCATGAATGGGCAGACTGGGATCTTTCCTTAACAATGACCACTGCTAGAGTAATTCCGTGATGCTGTACAGCAAAGAAGCCTTTAATTAGCCATGGTTATTGGAAGAGCCTGAAAGATCTCCAAAACCTGGGTTAGCAACTCCAAATTTTCCTAGTGCTCCACAGTTGCTCATGTAAATGTAGTCTTTGCCTTCATGAGTCTAAACCAGGCATTTTTTGTGAGCACAATGCTTCCAAGAGGATTATTCTTAAGAAACCCAGTTAATTAAAATGTCCAATTAAATGTCCTTTAGTTATGCCAAAACCATATTATGGTCTCTGATAAATATTGTATTCCCATGTCATTAAAACAGTAATACCCAGGCTAAAAACTTTTCCCCATGGTGAAGGTTAATTAAGGAAAAACCATGTGCACCCAACACAAGTGCTTTTGTCAGGAAATGAAACAGGATATCTACAGACAAAGCTTTCTGTCACTTTTGGAAATCAAATGTTTCCAGTTGGATGGGAAAAATGGAAAAAAATAACTACTGCCAGTTCCTTTTGTGCACATAGTTATAACTGCTGATTTTCAATAACTGAAAATAAAGAACTAAAATGAATATTGGACTATAAACTCTTATACAAACCTTATAGTGTCCCTTCAGAGCCAGCTTACCCTCCAGTTCATTTCACTTAGCACAGCTTTTTGAAGGGAACAGACCAATCCTCACAGAAACGTGTTCACAGACAAATTGCCCAAGTTGTTCAGCACTGTTATTTGGCAAGGTCTCCAGCCAGATGGGTTTGCTAATGACTTATGTAAGGTGCTTAAATCAGAAGCTACTGTAACACATGACTGCCATGTTTAATTACCCTGTTAATACAGCTTAGTGGAAATTGTTTGGTATGTAAAAGTCAGAGTTTTTGATGAAAAATACAATACAAAATGATCTTTTAAATTTCAGTGTAAGGATACCAAAGGCTTGATTATCTGCCCATATACAACCTTTCCTAAGAAGAGTTTATAAGAACAATTGTTACAGCAGTGATAGACATTTGTTCAATTTATACAACACTTCTCAGCCAATGTGCACGAACAATGGACATGGAATTTTAGTTGCATGAGTTGAATATATTTTTTAATTATTCCACAATTTTCCATAGGTTTGCCTGAATGCATCCAGCAGCCAAGAGGAAACTGGGATAAAACTATGATCTTGAACTTTTTATTTTTTCCTTGGGTAACTCAAATGTGCCCATTAGCTTCATTTCATTTTGCAAAGGTGTCCTTTTCTGGTGTAGAATTTAAGCTCAGTACTGTACACAAAGCATCTCACATACGCTAACACCGCAGTCAAATCCTCGATCGCTGGCACAAGAAGACGGTAAGTTATTTCCTGCTACAACTAACATTCAAGGTAATGTAAAGAAACTGAACCTCTTTGGAACATTTTCTCCAGCATGTGCTTGTCAGTAAAGCAAAATTAACTGTGACAATCAATGGTGGCAACCCCTTCTCAGTAACAAGGGATCCTGACAGCTCTGGGGGGCTGAACTGTCTCTAGATGGAGAGACCAGGGACTGAGCTGAACAGAAACCTGAGTTACTACTGGTAACAATGATTACAGATAATACAAGATAAAATATTTCAGGTTTAGATTTTTAACATTTATTAAAAAAGCAGGATGTATGTTCATTTCAAATTAAACAGTTAAAAATGTTAAAGCATACAAACAAATCAATTGTGTACTAGCAGCATCCAATTGTTAGAATTTTCTAGAACTCCTCAGTACAGTCTTGGCAAGCTCAAAATACTCTAACTTGCAACCAACTGACCTCACCATAGTGCAGATAAACCAAACTTTATAAAAACAACAATTTAAGGTTAAATAAGCTTAAATAAAGGTGTTAAATACAAGACACTTGATCAAAGCTTCTGTACAAAGATAAACAAATTTGGCATTGTACAACTGATTGGCTGGCTCACACCATACATGATTTCAATAGTTAAGCAGTGTAACTGTTTTGCTGAACATCAACTATACAAAAGTAACTGAAGTTGGGAGTGGGCTAACCCCAGTGAGCCATTTACAAGGCATGTGTATTTTTAGAAAATCAGAACACTGTTTATATTCAGGCACCATTTTTTCCTGCAAATAAATAATCTCTAATGTATCTGCATCCAAACTAGTGTTAAACACATCAGTGCTAACATTTTATAAACACAGCTCTTTAACTATTCACTATACCTCCATTCTTATTGCTATGACAATGTGGACTGTGGAAATAAAACTACTGTACATACAAAAAAATAGAGCACCTTTTAAACATTAAAGTATATGTCTGATTATTCTTTTTATCTTACAATACTGAAGCCCAAGCTAATTTAAATTGCTTTAACATCTTCACCAGCGCACCTGAAATGCAGGAACTAAAACCCCAAATATTCCTCTTCAGGCAAGCCCCAGCCAGAGCAACTTCTAAAAATGTCTAAAATGACACTAAGGATTTTTTACATTCATCTGCACACAAACAAGTATCTGCTATTCTCTGCTTTCTTCATATGAATTTAAAGACGGGTTGCCACAGTTCTCTCTCCCTTTCAGATGAATAAAGCTGGACAGAAAATGTAGCAGAAACACCTAAAATGGATTGTGAACACAGTGAAATTATTACCCTGCTAATTCAAAAGATACAGCTGTTACATTGTTCAAATAAGTGTTTTGCAGGGCCCCAGCCATTAGGATTTTTTGTCTATCGTATTAAAAAACCATTCTGTAAATTTCCTCAGTTGAGCCGCTGCCGTTTGAGACTCCTCCTGAAGTCTCATGTTATCTTGTCTCAGGTGCTGTACCTCTGCTTGGAGAACTGCCTTGTCCTGTTTTTCCTGGTTAACAAAGATACAAGTTGAGCAAAGTTGAGTAACTGTGATGACAAAATTTATTTTTGTTGTTAATATTTCTATGCAAGTCATAACAGCTACGTTTTGTTGAGCTCCCTAATTCATTCTGACAACTGATAACTGTAAGTTAATTCCCCAAAAATGCTCCAACTACCTCATTCATTCCAAGAAAATACTGCAAGCTAAAAAGAAAACTAGATGTTACTTTAATAAAAAAATTAAAGGAGTTTACACCATTTAACAACAACAATATCAAGCATTAAAAGCATAAGAAGATTTTAGCTATAACAAATCGTATATGAGAGCCCAAGTCATAAGTAATTGATTTCAAGCATATGTTTAAGGAAGAAAAACATCTCATTTCAATATTTTTCCTTACATGTTTGTTTTCTTACCAAAAGCAGCCTCATTTCTATTACCCTGGCATTAGCTCCAGTTCAGAATTTTGACAACAAATGAGGCACAAATCAAGTTGTTGCTACACGACCAAGGAAACACAAGGCAACAAGGATGACAAAATCGGAGTGCTAACTACTTAGAAATGGTGCCCTGTCCATATCCCTATCCTTTGTTAAATCCAAAGTACCATAAATGAAGTGTTTCCTTTTTTGTGGGGTGTGACTATTTGTGGGACAGTTGTTCCAGAGTAAAGATCCCTAAACTACATAGCCTTGGGCCAATTTCCTCACATACCATTCCCATAGGACCTTCTGCACCTCAGCGTTCTGAGCAACCACTGAGCTCTACTGTCTAGTTTAACTGATGTACTTCTTTCAAGCCTTTGATAATCTCTGTGTAAAAATAAAACTACCAAAACTGGGGAGTATTTAGGGTGCTAATGGTCTCTTACCTTTCTCAGGTCAGTTTGTAGCTGCCGGAGGATGACTTCCAGCTGGTTTACTTTCCCAGTCAGAGTACTCGGAGCATGTTCCCTGTAAAGTAAATCACTACTTTCACATTGAGTTAGTGAAAAACATTTTCTTCCCAGTTTAGCAGAGTTACACTTTGAGTAATAGCAAAGGAAACCAATCAGTTCAGGCATAGTTAGGAAAACAGAGACAAAATCAACATCAGTAAAAGAACATAAGAATACTAGAACATAAATCCAGTCCTGCAGTATCTGAAATATGACACTGCTTCCCATGCAAATCAAGCAGAAGTAACAATGATTTTAAGAAGGAATGTTTTAGGAATGACCTGCACATACCCTCGCAGAGCAAGTCACACTCACTGCTCCATGGTGTGCAGGCACATTGGTTAATAACGACTGTACTAATCTCAAGCAAGATGCAGCAGCAATTACTGCAAACCAAAAGAGCTGTAAAGAGTTCTTTTGTCTGCTGTGCAGTAGTGTCATTTTCAGTAAAGGATAAACCTATGGCTTAATGGAGACAAATATTTTGTTTAAAGGTCAAAACACATAAAATATTGCCACAGGTTAATCAAATGCATGACTGAAGGAAAATACTGAGAATAGCTTCTGTTTTCTGAATGAAAATGAGCACTGAGAGAGACAGTTTCATGTACATTAGAGATGTAATTAGCCATCATGTGAGTAATTGTGTCTAAAAGAGAGCAGGTGAAGAGAGAGGCTTTACATGCAAAGCTGAATCAGCTGCTTCACGCAATTGCACAAATCTGACAGGTTTTCCATGACTAAAAGGGGAACAGCATTTAACAGTCTTTTACAATCCTTACTGATCATTAGCCTGGGGAAAGATATGGACTTAAAAGTCATTACAATAAATGTGCTTTACCATGTAAGCAAGCTAATTTGTGTAAAATTGCTTCAAATTAAAATGTGATAGTCTAACAAGCAAGAAGACTTTTCCCTCCATTTCTAATTCTTCCATTCCTACAACTGAAGACCAAAACTAATCAAAGATGTGTTTTTCTTCTAAAGTGTGGTGGTTGACAGATTATATTGCTGAATCTGTATAACAAGAAAAATCTTTAAATTAACAAGTATACTCCTTAAAGCAGGATACGTGAAGAAGAAGGGGGGGAAAAAGGAATAATTTCTCCCAGAGCACTGGGAAGAATTTGAAGAATTGGGTAGTTTGGCATAAATTCTGCAGTCCTTTGTTACAGATTCTCTTGATTAATTTACCTCTGTATAAAAGAAAAATTTTGGGTTTGCAAATAGCAAATGGTTGCAAAAGTAGGATAGAGCCTGTTCCAAAGTTTGAGACATTTGCTGCCGATCAGCTTATTGCATCCTACAGAGCTGAGCTCCTGTTATTAGTTCTATTAAAATGAGAACAGAAATAAATGTAATAAAATTATTATTGTAAAGGAGGAATATAGTGAGAAATTTGATTATCTGAAACTCTGCATCTAACCTTGATCTGCATTACAGACCTACTGCAGTGAGAGACAAGTTGATTTGCAGAAACATTTTTCAAAATTAAAGAAATTGTAAGTCAAGACAACAAGTTTGCCACCAAACAGCCATGAAACATGCACATAGGCAATTTGACATGCAATATTAAGAGAAAATCTTTCCTTAAAATACTTTTGTAAGAAATATACTTTAATTCTGACATACCCAGCATCCTCAAGAAAATCTTTTCCATCTGGGGGACTCTCATCCAAAGGTAACTCTTGTGCTCCTTCCAAGCCCTGAGCTCGCTGCATATCATTCAAGGTGCAAAAAGATGCTACTCTCTGATCTGTAAAAAAGAAACATAAGGATACCTTTAAAACTGGACAAAATAAAAGGCTGTATTACAGCCATTATCCTGGTTCAGTTAGTGAAATGGATGTTGACTTCTACATCTCAGATTTGAAGATAATCAGCAGATGTATGTACACCAACTAGTTGGCTTCCCCACACCTGCATCCAAAGGCAACCCCAAAGCATTTTTTTAGTGTCTATCAGCAGGATGACAGTTTTGTCTGGACCACTTAATGCTGATATGAACAGTAAATTGGTCTTGATGAAATATGCAGAAAACCATTACAGAATTCAGGGCCACAACCAATGACAATAATAATTCAGCAAAAAGGTTTCCATTTTTTCCATGGACTTAAAAGCCCTCAGATTCCTCAATCTTCACTGTTCTGTACGTACTGCTTTACTGTCTCAAGCAATTGCAGAAGCTGATGGTAATCTGCATACTTGAAAACCAATAAATTCACACTATTTTTATCAATTGAGTTTTATTATAGGTATTACTAAGGCACTCTATTATCTGCATTGAATTTCACTAGAACATAATCTAACAAGCACAGATGCAATTACCTGTGGATATACAGTGTGGTTGCCAAAATATATCAGTGACCATATAATAGAAGTATGCCATGCAAATCATCATTGCACAGAACAGGAGTAAATGATGCATTAATTAGGATTTAATTTGTCTTCTTTAAAAAAAAGAAACCGAACCAACCCAAATCCATATTCTGTGGAGATTGATTTAGCTTATTTCTGCCAAACAAAATCCATGTCTGTAGGCTTGTATGAATTCTGGCGACAACATGCCTGCCTTGCCCTTTCTCCCCTTGCTCTACCACCCCACCAGGCCCAAAGCTTGCATTATCATGCAAACGTGCAAACATAGGAAGTATTAAAAAAAGTTTACAAAAGGCAAAAGTCATCAATCCCAGACCATCACCTAGAAACGGCGTCTGATGACAGAACGGCCCAAATTCTTCATCTGAGTCAAAACCTGGAATAAGATTTAGAATGTTCCTATAAACAAGACAGTCCATCTCCACTGGAGCAGCTGTGGCCCTTGCGGCAGCGCACGCAGTGGGATGTTCCCCGTGCAATTCCTGCTGGAGCTCACTCCCAGCCTTGCCAGGCCATTCCTACACAACACCAACATCACAGTAAGCACGAGGAGTCACACCCCATGTCCCTAATAGCAATACTCGATAGCGTGACACAGCATGGCAACGTGGCAGGATACATAAGAGGACAATCCTTCAAACCCTTAAGGACACAAACAGTGAATACAGGCCAGATCTCAGATGGGAAGGACAAGTACTACCAAACAAAAATAGGAATTACTAAAAAGCTCTTTGTCAGGTTAAAAAATCCCTTCAGCATAGCACAGATCACCAATTCATTCCATAATACAATAAACAAATGTTGCGTGTCTGGTTTTGTCCAATTTCAGACTGCAGCACATTTCCCCTGCTTTTAGCCTTATTTCTGACTACTGATGGATCTCAGCAAATATGAACATGACTATTCCATATGTGCTGACAATAAGGTAAGAATATAAACACATAATCAATGACATCATTTGCAGATTTGAAACCTACTGAGAGAAATAGATTTACTTTGTACAGATAAATTAAAATTAGTTTCCCAGATCAAACACAGTATGTAGCCCAGAAACAAGAGAGTATAAACAAGCAGTCTGAAGTACACAGATAACTACTGATTTCACCATCACACTATTAGCATTTTCATTACAACAACTAGTTTTTATGAAGAAAAATTAAGTGTATTTCTGGTATGATGCTGTAGCTCTAGATTCTGCTTCCCCTAAACTACAGGGAGCCTTCCTATTCAACTGAAGCAAAATGTACATGCTAAACAGAAAAAAATACAGTAAATCTCAGAGCTCTCATTTTTAACTGAGATGTCCCTGCCAAACTCCAAAGAGAGTCCACTCATAGAAAACTATTTGCAAAAAGTGTATTGGTCTTTACACCGAAAGTTTAAACAACTGACTCAGCAAGACCAAAGATGAGACAAAAATTCATGTTTAAATTTACAGTAAAAGAGTCATATAGCTGTAACCACTAAGTTTGAATTTAGATTTTCACTGTTCCAGACCACTAACAGAGGCCAGAAAAAACTTCAGGCAATTTTGATGTACTGGAAGCAGAAACAACTAAAACAAGTATAGTGCATGAAGCCACTCTCTCATTGTAAAGGTAAAGTCTACCCACAAACATACACTGACATATGCATTGAAGCAAAAAGAGTTACACATGCATGCCCTAGAAATCACCAAATGTTAACTAAATATTGTCATTTTTTCTTTTTCTAGCAGTTTAACACAGTACTTTGGTTAGAATAATTATCTGTCATGCTAAAGGATTCACTTCTTTCTCATTATATTATGTGCAGCATTACATTTAGCTATGAAGATTTTAAATCAAAGTATTAAAATAACATTAATTATAGTAGCACAGATGTTTCTGCAAAGATAAATTTGCATTTAGAAACACTGCATTTTGATTAGCACCAGAAGACATTCATAAAAATCACCTGGAAAAACATAGGAGTTGAAACCACCAATTTTAATGAACAGGGACATCAGGACTATCTTAGGCTTTTAATGCTCAGAATATGACTTATCAAACACTAAATAGCTTTTTAAAAGCGTAATAAATCCAGTCTGAAATAAAAGAAATAGTACAAAGTTCTATTAATAATAAGACTCAATATTTGTAATTGTGTCAGTTGTCTTTTATAATTACAGTAGCAGGTATGGACATACAAAAATGCTTCTTTTTTTTTGTCTCCAAAACACGGAAAATATCTAAAAAGTCATCAGAAACATAATACACATGGTGAAGGCCACTCCTTCTTCCCTAACTTTAATATCTATTGGAAGGATAATACAAAAAGAGAATTAAAAAAATAATTCTCTTATTTTCCCTTACTCTTTTCTGGGATTTCTCCTTTTACAAATTTGGCTTTCCAATTTATTCTAGAAAACCCCATATCTTTATCTTTACTCAGTTGAGCATGCTTTCTTTCCTTCTGGTTCTTTAACTTCTTTTTCACCCCAAATGCCCTCCCTCTTTTGTTGTACAGTCACATACACTCCTATCTATTTTTTACTGTTTGCTTCAGGGATGGATACAAAAACATTACAACAGAGTATTTCCACGATGTGACCTTCTCCCTGGTTATGTCTCTCTCCATTCCCCAGTGAAATAAGGGAACTGGAAGTAGCCTATCCATGTATGACAGAAATGGAAGGATTCCCCTTGCTACTGACTGAACTGATGTTAGCATGCATGCAAAGTATCATCTCTGGAGAAATATCAGAGTCAAAACTATGTCTTGGAGGCATATGAAGGAAGGCAGTGCAGTGTGTTAAAATAATGCTCCACTGTGCTCCAGCTTATGGGCACTGAACCCACAAAGGAAGCTCAAGCAAAAACCCTTCTCTGATGCAGCTTCTGGAGCTGGTGGAGTTCATGCAAGCACAGCTCTCCATTACACTGTGAAGATCGGTCTAAGGAATAACAGGAGATTTTCAGAGAAAGTTTGAAGTAAATATGCAGCTTCCCACAAAGGTTCTGGTCAAGCAAATGCAATGAAAATTAAATCCTGACAAAATGAAAAGCATTACCACCATATTTTCAATTAAAAACAAAATGAAATGAAAGTAATAGCTTCTTCTACCCTCATGGACCATAGCTTAAAAACTGCTGTTCCACACAGGACCAAGGCTTCAGCTGAATAAAAGCTAATACTAATAAATAACCTCGTCTACTCTTCATCTGAGGAGAGGAAGAAAGTGAAAAGTGAGACTACTGCTCTTACACCCATAAGTAAACTCTGAGTATGGATGATGGTAGCAAAAATCTTGCTACTAAATTTAATTCTTAATCCAATTGAGGGCAACAATGTAAACAATGTAAGCACCTGAAAAGTCTACATCTAACATTAATCAAGATACAATTTCTTTTTAAGACAGAGATGAAAGATCATGAGACCCACATTAGTGTTGTTGACCTGATCAAATTAAATTGTCAACACATCATCTGGAGAGATCACAAAAGAAAAACTTCGACCTTGGAATCAGTTTGGCAATCCTGATAAACTGATAGTAAGAAAAGACACTGTACAAAGAAAAAAAATAAAATTAAGTCCAGTGTCTAGGTTCTAGAAGAGAACACAACAGAGTACCAGGCTGGCAAAGCCAAACTAGAGAAACCTCCTAATTTCACAAAACTCTAATTAAAACTTTTATTTAATTCAGTATTAAAATTTTCTTATCTTTGTAGTGATCCTTTCCATTGAAAGTGGGGAGGCGGGTGTTTGTTTACTTTTTTGGGTTTTTTAATATGGTCCTATATGAAATGTGATCCCATTTTCACCCAGTTTAAAAAAAGATCAAAGCAGTTTTCTATTTAGAAGTGGACAAACTTTAGAATCATTCAGTCTCCTTTTCACATTGATGGAACACAGAACAGTAGTTCCGAGCTATTTTTAAATAGAAAGTTGAAGCAACTTCTAGGTCAACAACATTAAAATACATATGGAAACTGCACTGTTAATTCATATGCAACACATTCCTTTGCAGTGATCTTTTATGACATGGCTATCAGTTATTCTTTTTTAAATTGCTTTCAAATTGCAAGGCATAGGGTGAAGTTGAATAAGAGTTTAAAAATTCCATTCCTTGCAAAAGTTTCTAGTTGCAGCACTATGAATTTAGTCAAAACACTGTATAAATCATCTAACATATACACAGGTGTCTCTAATGTAGAGTCCTAAACAGAAAGGAATTATATTCCTTCATACAAAAATGGATTATTACACACTACTCAATTTTTTACAATAATTCAACAAATATGTAATAAATAGCTTCTTCCTTAGAACTCAGACCACTAGTTCTTCAGCATTATCTACAGATATATCAAAGTTATTAGGAATTAAAACCCAACAAGCGAATACCCTTCCTCTCTAGGATAGAGCACTCTGGGTTAGCTGTATTGTTCTACCTCTCATTCTCAAATTCAAATGTAATTACACTTACATAACTCTTATCCAAAGTGAAATTATTTTAACCATGATACTAGATAGTAAAAAGAATGAAAATCTATTCATTTTCAAAGAAAGCTAAAAATACAGGAGCATAGCTGGTACAGAATGATCTTTCACTCAGCTGAACTCAACATTTTTATTAGCATTTAAAAATAATTCTTCAAGTACAAAGTTACAGAGCTAGTCATTTACTAATGCAAGCCTTTTTTCAGTAGTTTAAGATGTCAGTAACAAATAGCAGGGTGTTCCCTGGGCAATTGAACATAGGAATGCATGGGAAGAGCTGTCAAGATTCTCAGTGTCACAGTATTTCCTGCCAGCTACCACAGCCATGTTTGAGTAGTACTGAATAGTAATGAATGCACATGAGGTCAAGAATAATACAGTTTTTCAAATTCCTAATCATTGCTGTTGGTTTGGGTTTTCACAATGCCATTTAAATTAGTGTAACAAGCAGTTCTGAAGAGCTTTTGAACAAAGTGAACTTTAATCACTTCAGACTTTGGGAAGGAATCAGGAACCAGATAACTGATTTCCATGGTTTAAAAGAGTTAAAAAGGACCCAAATCACTAACTTCACAGCCAGTTTTCATGAAGTTAAAACCTGTCTCTTATACAACGACTGTGGTAACATCATACTTATCCATAGATTACATTCAGTACCACAAGCAACACTAGTTAATAAATGTCAGACATTTCAGGACAGCACTAAAAAAACACCTCTCAAACAACAAAACATGAACATTAACTGTGAATATTCATATAAACACTCAAACTAACATCTCTTTTCTCTGTTTAGACACTAGGTGTAGGTTTAGCTCCCAGAGGCAGATGAGGTTTTTCTTGGTTAATCTGGTTCCATAATTTAATAAAGCAAACCTGGTCTATATCCTGCACCCCAATTCCTGCTACTGGAAAATATACTGTACATTGCTCCTGGTCTTCAAGGGCTTATGAAAACTGAGTCCACAGCATCATTTGGACTACACATACCAGTTTTATAAACACAACACAACAAACTCAGGGAAGTATTACTCCCAATTTCACTTTATACATCTAACATAAATGTTTTCAATCTCTCCTTCAAAGTTCTGATTTTTCAATTGATTACAGAAGAAACTTAAAGGCACTAAAGTGGAGGTATTGCATCTAAATGGGATACAGAGTATCAGGAAGACCCCAAACTTTCAGTGACAATCTTCCACACTGAGAATTGATACTGCCAAAAGAACTAAAGGGCTACAGAGGCAAACACTGGATTTGTGTAATTCAAAATGTGGCTGTACAATATATATTAAAAAAAAAAAAAAAGTTTGTGTACTGAACATTGATCTATATTCAAATTTTCCTGTTACCTTCAAACGCTCGTGCAGCATCTACCAGGTGAGACCAGTCTAGCCCTGTGGCAGTGTCTGGCAGGGGCATCAGGCCAGGATCATTGAATTTGGCTTTATCAGATAAGGACCCATCTGAGAACCAGAATTCATCTAAACAATAAACACAATAATTAGTCTTCCTATAACAATTATGTACATTTAATTTTGAAGCTACTATAATGATCTATAAAAAATGTATAAGCAAAAAGTGCTTATCTTCATTTCTCTTGTGTTTGTCTTTTCCCATTCAATACTCAGTATGGGTGGAACAATTTCTAAATGTTTGCAAAGATGGGAAGGTTTTAAAGGGTATTTTTTTGGTGCCACTGCACATGATATGTCTCTCACATTTTCATATGAACACTTTGTGTGTAGGCAACATCCATTCTAAAGCATAGCAAATTAAACCTGAGCACTGAGCAGAGAAGTTGCTAGATACACAAAGTTATATTTGTGAAACAACACGAAAGATATTTACATGCAGAGTTTTATTCCGAAACTGAAAATATTCCCGTTCCAAAAAACTCACTTCCTTTTCTTTTAATGCATTTGTAAATTCTAGCCTACATCCAAATCTCCCTTCCACATTGAAAATACCACCCTATTAGTTTTACATCTGTAGCTGTATTTCTAAGGATGCAGGACTTGAGTGAGATTTCAGAGTGAGCTGTAACACTGTAAAAAGTACACAGATCATATATTAAATGAAATGTATACACTATAAACTGTTCAAACAAACCTTTCAGTTATGCAGATTCTAGAATGCACCATAAACATACATTTTAGTAGAAGATATGCTAATTTTCATGCTTTTCTTGAATAGCTTTACATGTTCCTAATCTGTCCATAGCAATCTTCACTCTGATCAATGTGAACATGTTAAAAAGAATACTGAAGGGACACACAAAGTTTCTCAAAACTGATCATAAACCAAATCTATTATTTGCAATCACATTTCATCTTAACCATAAAGCCAGTAATGGAATATAATAATTTTATTACATAGTATAGTCAGGCAAAGACAATTTTTGCTTCAAACACATCCACTCCAATTAAACAAAAAGGTCAAAATAGGAATTTTTCCTCAAATATTTCAGGAGAAAACTTCTGTCTAGTTATTCCAGTGATTTAAATTATTATATGTAAGATGAGTATTTTTTCCCAGGAAAAGACCAAACACAAAAAACAATGAAGCAAGAAATGCATTCATACAAGTGGAAGATACATTATCATTTAAGGAAATGGCATGCTGTCATTGTCCTGATATTAATGTCCATTTGACATAAAAACTCTGACCCAGAAATCCAAAGAGAGTAGGCTGTTACAAAGCATTCTACTGCACACAGCAATGACTGAAGCATATGATATGCTCTATTCTTTGCAGAAACCTTGCTTAAAAAAATGTAAAATATGAGGAAAAAGAAAGCGAAGGGAGGCTTGCAATCCTCTGTCAAAAATTAGGAGTCCCTGCAGAAGAGGCAGAAATTCTCTTTACAGTGGAATTTATCTTGTTCTACACTTTTATGAAAGATGCAGTATTGCTACGTTACACTGGGAAGTGGCTCGACAAAACTGCAAAAATGTCCTACTCTCAGTATGTAAAAGTGGATGTTATATGAAATGGAAAATAAAACATAGACATATATTCTACTCATATATCTGTACTAAGATTTTATTTTCAGTTCTGTATAAACATACATAAAACCTTAACTAAGGTTATCTTCGTGCAAATACATTGGAAGCTGAAAGTCAGAGCAGTCTCTGAACTTCTGTATATGACTTGGGAATGGTAAGAACCTTATTTGTGCAAGTACAAATGTTTCATACAGCCCTGTTGTGGAAAGCAGACAGAATACTTTATTTGAAGGACTGCGAAGCCAGCTTTTGGTTCTAGACCAGCAGGCAGGCCCTAAGGGACAGCCCTGGCTTTTGTGTGATCAGCCTAGAGAGGCTGATTGTGAAACCTGTCAGGAAGAAGCCTGTTCCCAGTGCGATTCTGCCAGCTCTCCAAATTAAAGTGTAGGAGTGATATATTCACCAGTAGTCATCCTTCATTATGCATTGTCTCTGTGAGAACCTCAGTTCACCTTAGGGTGGATCCTATTCAGTCCTACATAAGCCCTGACAGAGCTACTCAACTGCAGAAAGCCTGCCAGATTAGAGATTTGAATATTGATAGCTCTGAAAATTCAAGTGCTCATGCTGATAGCTGAAATTTTAAGTAGAATAACTGAACAGGCATGAGTATGCCACCACAGAATAATTCATTTTCAAGACACAAATTGTGTTCTTCTGCAATGGGGGAGCAAAAAGAGGGGGAAGAAGAAAAAGAATAAAAATACCAAACATGAGCTCTACTGACATAGGCCTTGGTGTCTTTGAATTTCAGAGAATATTGTTTGTATTCCAGGAATGCTCTGGGTGAGATAAATTCTTTCTAGCCTCCTGTATTTGCATTTCTTCCCTGCTCCTCTTACTATTGCTCTTGCCTCACTCTGTGCAGGACTGCCACATCAGCAATCCTGTTGCCAATTTCCCTTTCTGATTTGTGCAACAGTGGCAAGCGATGCTTAAGCATGCCCACCTCTGTCTGTCCAGGAGGATTATGCCTAATCTAGTAGGCCACTACTTTACTGTACCAAAGATTGACTCTTGAAGCAACACAATTTCCTTTGAGGAAGCACTTTCAGTGTTATCTTCAATTTTAAAGATTTATTTTACTTGCTGTAGTCTTATTGGCATAAAATTATTGATCTCATAGTTTCTGGTCTTTTCAGTTGTGTCACTTCCTACACTTAGGAATTTTATTTATTTTTATTATTGATACATGAAAGTATAAAGCAGTATCAAGAGTCCCTATTTCCATCAAAATTATGCAGTCAGTTCAGTTTTCAATGCAGCTCCTGAAATTGGTGGTTATTGGTCCCACATACATCCATATTCAAAGAATAACTCGTTATGCAGAAAGAAGAAAGATTTACCTGACTTAACCTATTTTACTTCCAAGACAATTATCCTTCAGTTGGAACTGCTACTTTTATGCAGAGATTGTAGATCATGAAAAAACTATCTGCTAAGTACTCCTCGCTTCAAACTAGACTTGTCATTTAACAAGTAGATTCTCTCCAAAGCAGCTGCAGGTGAAGAAATATATCAAATCTCACACAAATGTAAATCCCACTCTCTGTGGGATGTCTGCTTTTCTTTCCTGCAATCAGTAATTATATCTCTAAGTCCTCTTAAGCAACAACTTCTGCCTGCTGAACCCTTCCCTACTTTAGTACTGCCTAGAGTTGCCTGAAGTCTCTCTTCAAAGATGCCAGCCTGCTCGTAGGCTCTCATGCACATGGGCTTTTGATAACCATTTTTTCCTTCCCTTCTTTTACTGAAGATAGTTTCATGTTCTAATAAGATGAGCCATTCACTGTGTCAGAACAGGTAACATCAAACACGTTCTCCTTTGGTTGTGTGAATTAATCAATGGCCTTTATCTGCTTGCTGACAAACTGATTTCCAAACTGCTACCATTGCACATCACCAATATACAGTGATGCTCTTTCATTTTAATATTGCTTCTTATCAACAAGTTTAGTTTTGGACTGAAGCTAACATGGGTAGTAAAGCAGTTTGAAGATAAGACTTTCATCTATGAACACAGCTGCAGAGACAGGTCCTACACTTATGGAAGCCTTTTCCCTATGGCATGTATAATCTGAGAACTTTGAAAATTTTTCAATATATCACTGTAAAATATTCCCTTCCTTATGACCCTCTTTACTGCAAGTATCCTTGCTCCTTTCCTCACAGCACAGGAACATCCTGCCAGTTTATCACTTAGGGCATTTTCTTTCCCCTCTCTTTTTGTGCTTCATGATAGAGTGGGCCATGGTGACTGCAACATAAATCAGATTGTCTCCGTGTGTCTCCCTGGGCTCCTGACTTAGGTTACTACACTTCTTCAGTATCAGTGGTTCTCACTGTTTTAATTCTTTCCCTGCTCATTCACGTGCCATGAATTGGCAAGAAGAGCATTGATTTGTACCTGCAACTGCATGTTAGAATCACTCAGTATGACCAGCAGTGTCTCAGTCAGGGAATCCTTAATGTCCCCAAGGTAATATTCCAGAGTTCTTACCTACACAAATCTCCTTTCTGGTTTAAGTAAAAGTAAGATAAAATTAAGTGAATATTTCTAAATTTGCGTGCTGTTTGCAATCAACAGCACTGGACTCTCAGACTTTGCAATTCAGGCTTTACTGGAAGCAACTCTTCACATCACTTTCCCAGTGATAAGACAATAATTAAAAAATCCTATAGCTTCACTTTTCCAATCATCTTCTTACAGTCACCATCACACACAGATGAAGTTTCTGTTTCTTTATTTGTGTGGTCATTGTGTTTCATAATTCTGATTTCCCAGTAAATTGAAAGCCTTCAGGGTCACCTATTACTCTTTGGTTTTGGTGCTGCCTTGCTTATCTATCAATCACATTCTTTTCCTTGCCAGAAGGGTGTCATGAGATTTGGTGCTGCCACACTATTTCATGCTGGATAATAACGTGCAAGAATATACTTTTCTAACATTGATTTCAGCCAAAACCATGCTATTTCCACTGGTATCTTTGAGATCACATACAAAAGACATTGTATGACAAGATATGAATCCTGATATCTGAAACTACAACCTCATGTTAAAATTATAAATGAAAAAGAAACCTTTCATATCACTGCTGTAGAATGTAAATATCCCCTAGGCACCAACTACAAAAAACCTCCTAAAAGGAGCCAAAGTTAGTTTCTCATATGGAGGTACTGATTAACCTTATTTTTGAAACATAGGTAGGCAAGGCACGATGTGTTTTTTTCTGGAGTGTAATTACACATAACCAATTAAATCTTCCTTGAAACAAACACCACAAAAGATTCTATATAGCTGGCATTGATAAGCACTTTTAAAACACAAAACCAGAAGCAGAAAATAGAGGTTGCATATGAAAACAGCATGAATTGCCTTGGATGGGTTTTTGACTGACAGGATACTGATTTTGTAGCGTTTTTTCCCAGTTATATATATGTGTATATACAACTTTCTGTATTTAAGAAGCAGCAAGAATGAAATATTAGGTGTCCAAGATGGAACTAATACAAAACCAATTAAAATAGCACTGCTGGAGGAGCAGTATAAAGCTTGGATGTACACAGTGCTAATCTCCTGAAGGAAAACAAGCTGAGGGTCTGATCCCATTGCATGTCTACATGCACAAGAAAAGGTTCTAAAAAACAAGGTGTAACATAGAGGAAAAAGACAAAAAAAGAAAATACAATCAGGATGCCTAACTGTATACTATACAGCTCCTTCACAGACTACAAAAATCTACTCCAGTGAAATAAACTGGATCTCCATTTGCTATCCACAGAATAGGATCCTCTCAGATTAAATTCACAGTAAATAGTTTCACTCTGATAGAAGAATATTTTTAGAACGGCAAAAGGTACACCAAGCATGCATTCCCATCTGAGGCATGAATTTAGCACTTGTTTGAGATACCAATTTAAAATTAACCAATGCTTAGTGACCAAAAATCAGTCTCATGGCTGAGGCTACTGACCAGAAAAGTGTTTTGTATATAAAACTTACTTTTCAAAGTTAGGAGATGACTGCTAGTTCCTGAAGGACATGATGAATGACAGAGCCCTTTTCATTGCTACTTCTTTTAAATCATCTGGCTGCATTCTCCCTGGACATGGGCCTAAAATGTCCTTAATGCTTTCAAGAAATTCATCCACAGCTTAACTATGGACTTCAGAGTCCATTTTTAAAATTGTAGTCAGCTGTGATGCAATATTAGAGTAGCTAAAGAAAAGAGGCTTTTTTTTTCCAGATTTCACATCAACTCCAGGTGTCTACTATATGTCAGCTTAAACTAACTGAGAAGCATATATATTCAGCATTTTTGAAAAAACGGTTCACTCTTATTAAGTACACAAATATAGATATTTAATCTAAATATACATATCTGTCTGTGTACATTTGAGCTTTCCATTCAATTATTTGTTTGGAAATTACTACAAACTTCATGGTTCATCTTGGATTTATTGCAAGCTAAGCAGATAATAAAGATTTCACTTATGAAATCTTCACAAGTAAAAAAACACGTTCATAAAATAGTTTTAACTTAGCACCTCAGACTACTTTTCTGCTGCCATTAGAAATGAAATGTCATTTTTAAAGGTTTTACTAATATGTTAAAAAAAAGTATCAGCAAATTCAATTTGGAAGTAGAAGTCAAAGTCAACATTTATTGCACATTTTCTTTTAAGATGTTACTAAAAGGATCACCTAGACAAAAGCTGTGCCATTTAACTATTATTTCAAATATATTTGTGAATATTTCAATAATTCAAATGCATATAAAATAAAAATCAAAAAAACCCAAAAGGCCAGCTTGGCTTAATTAGATCACTGCTGGAAAATAAAATAATAAGTAGAAATATCTTCAGACAAACTTTTTTGCCTATCAGTGGTCTCATGTAAATACTTTGGGAAGTAAAGTGAATATTGTCTCCAAACAAGACACATATGAATTGAACTAATGGCAAGCATGAACATGTTCTGCTGACCAAATATTTTTGGTTACTAAGGTAACTAGAGCAGTGATTTGACATTTCTTAATCTCACCTTAAAAGTAAAACCTCCCTTTATACTTGGTGATTCATTTGAGTTCACTACAAATATTCCCAATTCAGCAATGACAGTGACAACGACTTACTTCTCAGATTTCCCATTCCAGGAGTCAGGCTCATCCTGGGAGGCAATGTGCTGTGATATGGTGGAGTAGTGCTGAACAAGATGTCATTTGGCAAGGCCTGGTCTATCATTGAGCTTCGGGAGCTGGCATAGGAAGACCCCCTTCGATTGCTACATATGCTCTCATCAGAGAGGGTGCGGTAAAGTGTCCTCCGCGGGGAAAGGTTCCCATAGAAGGAAAACTAAGGATAAAAAGAAGAATACACATTGTTCTTAGGTTGAAGTGATTCATACAATCATATACCATCATCAGTTCTTGGGAGTGTTCTTCTGGACAGGCACTCTGGAATTTTTGAACTAATACAGAAGATCAGAAATTTCTTCCACCATGTCAGATCTACTGAGCCCTCAAAAGTTACTGAATTGGATATTCAGACTTCCTCTCAATATTTTGGAACATATCATCATGAATTAATCAGATACTGTGTAGTTTTATTTATCATGAAATGTTAAGTGAAAACTTCATAGCCTTATGACAGCAATGTTTTACAGAAATGTATATAAGGTTACCAACTCTGGCAACATGTATGCAAGACTATACATAGAACTGTTTGATTTTAATTTGAAATGACCATGCTTTAATGTTAAACATTCTGAACTGATATATGCTGCCACATAATTCACAGGATGATAGAAGTGACTTGAGACAGTGCATCTCTCTGGATATGACAAAACAGGCTTAGAAAAGAGAGTAACAAGGTTCAGCGAAAACTGTTTATGCGTTTTAAAAGGTTACTTACACCACAACTCAAATATCTACAGTAAAACAAGATGTTATTGCATTGTAAAGCTGGACCATTCCACTTTGTAAGTAATTTCTCAGTACTGCAAACACACTTTTCTTTACATCTAACAAAGCACAGTTAATGCCTTAATGATTTTACTGGTTTGTCTTGCATACAACAATTACATGTTTCCCTTGTAATTAATTGTGTGTTCCACACTCCCTACAGAACAAATGCTTAAGAGGAATAGCTTTTGCAAACAGCAAATATAGCACAGAATCTCATATATTCAGGAGATTAATTTCTGACTTCACTGTCAATGGTAACTAGCTCACCAATATCAAGATTCCTACCCTCCATGAAGGCACAGCCACAGACTGTACACTGCCAACTCCTGGGGCTGGGGCTCCTTGTGAGTCTCACTTACTTAACTTTTGTTTAGGTGCCTTGGAGAGGAAGGCAATAGCAGTCATTTATCCCAGCCACACCTCCTCTCTCTTTGTTGACTCTTACTTAGGCAGCCAGAAACACTGGCAGTTCTTGGAATCTCCACAAAACTCCTCCAATTACTGTATCAATCATAAATCATAAAAACCTCTAGGACATGACCCACAAAAATCCAAGCATATATAACGCACACTCAACATACCACATATTATAAAATATATATGATCTGAATTTTAAATTTAAACTCTGAACTTAGAAGAATCACATTTGTTACTTTTGTTCAGACATGGTGATTATGCTATTTAGCATATTGTATAAACAGTGAGTTAAGAGAGCATTGAGTTAACATGGAAGTGTGACAATTATCTCAAGTAAGTTAATTGCTTTGTTCTTTATTCCACATTAAGCACAGAGTTCAGAACCATTTATTTTGGGGAGAAGCAAATTTTAAGATCACTATCCACTTATTGTGAACTTTTAAGCATTATCAACTGTCTTCATACTTACAAAGATTAGATTCAGGCTCTCTATGACAATTATGCCTTCTGAACAGCTGCCACTGATACCTACATGAAACTGGTTTGGATTTCTAGCAGAATTGTTGGTACTGACTATTACAGGGCAGAGGAAAGTGGGCTACTTTTATTAATGTGTTTTAATATCATACAAGATGCACAAATTTAGGCCTCCTGCCTTGAAAATGTCACTTTTAACCTTTCAAACTATAATGAAGTTGCTCAACCTGCACTCACCTCTGGTCAAGCTAAACAAGGACATAAACAAATACTGGATTTTATAAATAATCATCAAATGAACATTTCCCATCCTCATGGGAAATGATATTTTGGGACGTATGGTCACTCCCATAGAATAAACTTAGCTTGTACAAAACAATACTGCATCCTGTATAGCAATTTTGGGCATACCAGAAACCCATTTCTAAGGTTACCGAAGGACTGAAACACATAGAGCCAAAGAAAGTAGCCAACCTTTCTTCTCCCTTCCTCCATAGGGAGGCTGTCTGGCAGCATCAACTTCAGAAAGTCTTCTTTGGACAAGACTTGCTGGCTTTCAACAATAGCATTCCTGACAGAAGTTTGGAGTGGACTCGATGCAGACACAGCATCAATATCATCATACACTCTGTTGAGAAAATGGGTGTTTTTAGCAAGAAATTGGATTTGAAAGACTGCAATAATTTACTGTCAAAATGAAAATTGTTAGAATTATCTCTTGACACAGCACACTGTTTGGAAAATTTTTTGATCACTTTATCTTTATGAAACTGCTTGTGGATACAAAATGAAATTCTTAAACCACTGAGAAACGGAGTTTAGGAATTCTAAAGAACAATTTAAAAAAGCATAATCCTTGTTTCTCCTAGCTTGCCTCTCTCTTTTTGACACACCACACCTCTTTATCAATACAAAAATTTTATTTATTTCAACATTTCCAAAGGTTCATCACAAAATACTTTACTTCCGTAGCAAAAAAAAAAAAAAAAAAAAAAAAAAAAAAAAATCAGTATTTTATAATACAATATTGCATCCAGCCTCACAATCTGGAAAAATTACTGTGGTCATCACAGCAATGTTTGACGTGTATTGGCAATCAATTGCCCAGTGTAAGCATATTTTATTATCAGTAATTCCATAAAGCTATTTAGATAAATTAAACAGGTGTCTTCTTCAATTATCAGCACTTAACAACCATAACAACCTAGTTACAGTCAACAAAAGACTGTCAAACTGAATTATTAATCTTCAGCTCCTTCCAGGAAGATAGGAGAGACAGGATTTTAACAGGTTTACTCTGAGAATGTAATCGAAGGAACTGGAGATTGCGACTCACAGAGAACACACACTGGAAGCCACTGCTCACTGCCAAGTGCACCCTCATCAGTGACTGTCTTCAGCAGACAGAAAATAAACTTTGCTATGGTAAAGTGTAATTCTCAGTGAATTATAACCTACAGTGGCACAACATTCAGCAATTGACCTGATATTCATCATCACTGCTAATTAGAGATGCTATTTTATTTCAACATAATTATCCTCAGAGAGATATTTCCTCTCTGTGATAGAGAGCTTTCCTAGAAAGAAAGAGGTGAGGCAATACTGTATGCCATGGAAAAATCTGAAAATATTTTCTGACATTGGAAGGGTTGTCATATTCAATGAATAGTTCTTGAACAGAACTATGTCTTGAAGATAATTTTCTAAATTGCTGTTGTTTCAGTCTAAATACCCCAATTCATGATGCAATTTTATTTTAAGGCTGCCATTCAAAATAAGGAGACATTGTTTCAGTAGTTCATTGATTTCAAAATCCAAAAATTTGTGGGAAACCCTGAAGTTACCACATTTTAATATAAATACTACCACAATTTATGTAACAAAACATTGTGGGGGAGAAATGAAACCTCTGTGTTAGCACAAAGGAACACGAATAACCAGGAAAGGAGGATAGTAACATCATATACTTTTGAAAACTAGGAATTTTGTGAAAGTATTATCTCTCTCTATTTGAGGTACTGCATGTTTTCCTTTTAGTTCAAGCCTTTTTCTTCCACCTAAGAACAACACATTTCTCACAGACTATTCCAGTGTTCAGCTTCACCAGCTACACAAAAAAAAAAAAAAAAAAAAAACCAACCCACGAACATTTACAGGCAAAACAGAACTTGTAATTTTTTTCTATCCTATTTTAAAATTTATTTTCACTACCCTTCTTCCCCAACAAAGTAAAATAGAGTGCTTACTCATGGCATTCTGAAACTTCAGATTCTTCGGGTGTAGGACTTCCTTCCGATTTTTTCCATCCAATGACATATTTACTCACGGCTCCTTGTCTGTGGTACGGTTTTGAAATCGACCCAGACATCTGTTGACTACTATTCTGTGACACTATATAAACTTTGGAGGTATCTAGGGAGCCACTCTTTTTAGAGCAGTGTGTTGATGGGCTTCCTGAATGATGTGACCCACTGGAAAAGTAAATGAAACACACAAAAGGAAAAATTAAATATGCTATGCAACAACAAATCAGAAACATTTTGCCTGGTATGCGGCAGTAGTTCTCACTGTTAAGTTTTTCTCAAGGTTAAAATCAATGAAGCAAAATTAGCACAGTAATTTTCTACACACCAACTGTGTACACATTAAAGCTCTTAGAAAGCAGAATTGTGATGAGTTTCTAGAACAAACAATGCATGGAATTCAGCTTGCTGAAATGCCAGTGCAAACTGATGTGAATCAAAACTAAAAGCCTAAATTGAATATGTATATATATATATATTCGATTTGTGTGTGCAATTTTAAGTAAATATGTACACACACATTCACATAAAGAACTACATAGGGAATTACTCAAATACGTCCCTAATCATAAAACCTATGTGCTTTTCCATTTCACAATAATTTTGCCAGTTGATGCAAGATTAGGCTGTGCCTTTCAATCAGACACACTAATACTAAATTATCAGCAAATTTAACAGAAGTAAATTTCCGTTCAATAAGACAGCCGTCCGGATAATTTTTACAGACCCTTTTATTATGAATAAAAGCACTAGTAGGCACTAAAACATACTTTTAGTAAAGATTCTAAAACCTATTTCAAATAAACTAAAGCAAACACTTCCTTGAAGAATAAATTTCTTCAGAATACTGATACAAGACAAATTCACTCATGTCAAGCATATAAGGAAATCAGTATACAAGGTATTATTTGGTTATTTTTCTGTACTGATTGACACTAAAAACATGAAAATCAGAGGGAAAAAAGAACGAACAAACTATTTCCTTCTATCCTTTACAGAATAAAAACCTTAACACATAGACCAAAGCTTCAACTTCAAAGTCACCATAAAATGGGAACTGGAAGATAAAGGCAACAAGCTATAGAAGTGTACTTTCAACAAGCTTTACAACAAATACATCATGCACACATTTTACTGCTAACCAGAAGAAAAGCTGAAAATCAATCATAAATGCTGTTCAACAAGCAACACTGCAAAGCATACATCAGAATAATGTAAATTAGGGGGGATGGTATGCAATGCAATTTCTCAGTATGTAAAAATTGTCCACTGTCCAATTTTTCTGATTTCCCTCAGCATTAACTCCAAGGTAATTTGCTGCACTGTACTAAAAACCCTAGAGTATGTGAAATAGGTTCTAGGTGCAAACTCCTCTTTTACTCAGGGATGTTTCCCAATTTCAAAACCCTTTGCAAGGGTCACGTATAAGCCTCCAACAGATCTGGGAGGAGGTCTGGCTATTGCTTTCCAGGCAGACTCATCAAAAATTACTTGAAAACTGCTCATACAGGCATTTGAATACAACAAAAACATCAAAACCTTTCAAGTTCAGTTTCAAAGAAGGGTAAACAGAATAAGAACAACATAAAAGAGCTACCTGCATGTTAACCTCTAATCCATGACCCCTAATTTGTAAAGCAGGGCATACCTGGAATGAGAGGAGATTTCACTCAGGTCTCCCATGCTGCCTTCAGCCGTATGACTGCTTGAGATGGCAGAGGCATAGCTGTGAACAGCGTAGATTTTAGCTGGATCATCCTCCGGCCCGGGAGCCTCAGCAGCCTCTGCCCACTGCTCCGTGTGGCAGTGCACTCCAGCCCTGCTGCCAGCCAGGTGCAGAGGGGCCAGCAGAGGAGTTGGCATGCAGGGAGCCGTGTCAATCCCGCTGTCCGTAGAAGCCCCCTTTATATAGGTCAATCCAAGCAGCTCGGGATCCATCAGGTCTCCAGAACCAAAGTGCTTCTCATCGCTGTTGCTGGATGTATTGCTGGATAAGGTGTTGCTGCTGGAGTGGCTTGAACAGCTTTTATCCCCAATCTTAACAACAAGAAAACAAACCAAAAAGGACCCCCCTCAAATTAAATAGTAAGAGATCTATTTTCATACAAATTACTGCATTTGTGCCATTCAAAGATCATTTTATTTTTTTTTTTACAGTATGCTATCATATAACTGCAAAGTATGAAAAGAGCCAATTATATCACCAGTTTCTGTGAAATGAATTGCACAGCTGGCTAGACACATTAAAGGTTGATGTCACTGCAAATAAAAAGGCTCTAGTTCCATCTTCTATCACAAATCTTAAAATCAGAATTGAATTTTCTGATCATAGGACCTGCTTAACACCCATAAAATTGCATTTCTGAACAGTTAAAATAAGCATTTGTTAAAGCTAGAAGCCTTGGTAATTATTTGTTTAAACAAGCTCTACTGCAAATCTGAAAAACACCGAAGACTGAATTATTGTTGGCTTTTTCTCAGTGTGGCTGAAATATGCAGCTCACTGGACCAAATCCAATTGGATGTGTGGCTAGTTAAATTGAAGCCAATTGTGATGTATGTGTACCAGATGAAAGTAACTTAAGTCATAAGGCTCTAAACTAAGCATGGCTATTGAAGTGGAATAATTACGTCAGACTTTTGTGCCAATTAAGTCCAGGAGTTTTGTTATTTACCTTTTAAAATAAATTTTATAGAGAGTTGAATTAACTTATGTCTGTGACAGTAGCCAGAATAAAGGCCCATGGACTTGTAATAGGGCAAATGGACTTCTATTAGGAAGGATATAAATGGGAAGGGTGACTAACTTTTTCATGAGATCCCTCACCTAGCAGATGCTAGGAGATGCTGTTGCTCACATATAAAATATAAGTTGTCAAACAGTGTATGAACTCCTACTACATATAGCAGGATTTTTCATGTAACAAACATTATCATTATGTACTTTCTATCACTAGGCTGTTGAGGATTTTGCCATTATTGAAGACAAGCTACTAAACAAGGTAGAGCAGAAAATCTGTTCAGCATTCCTAACATACAAGTTGCATTTTTATAGTGCTTATTGATAATTACACTCCATGGGTATTTCACATAAGATGAAGAGGTATGGTAAATATAATTTTATTTTCTTTAAAGGGTAATTAAATACTCCACAGATTATACAAGCCAGTATAAATGAAGCTGTAAATTCACAGCTGAGTGGAGACTATACTAGTTTTATCTCCTCAATGCCCCAGATCCAAGCCCTCTTGGAATTCTGAGTTTGTAAACACAGATAAGGCATATTTTATTCAACTCGCATCTGCATGAGCATAATCTTTGCCTCCCAAAACACACAGTGGTCTCCATGAATTACCTAAAATGTATTTTTAGGATTTATTTCTAGAAGTCCGGAGTAGTGTTTTGTTCTTGCTGTTTTGGGGTTTGTTTTTAGAGTTCTGAATGACATCCAAGGAAAAGACTTACATGTGAAAGCTTGTTTGGTGATTCCTTTCCACTGCCCTCTTTCTGTAAAGCTCGGTCTTTGTAGGAGCTCAGGACTTTGGTTGATGGTGCATGCCACTTGGCTTCTGCCAAAAATAATGGAGAAAGGTGCACAACTCAGCATCAGGTTTCAAACCTGCACCCTCTTTGCAATCAGACACAGGTGCCTTTGCAGAATGCCCAAACAGTCCCTGCTTTCACTGGCACGTCACATGCTCTTTGTGAGTCAAACCTCCACATGGGGAGGTGGCTGCATTTCAACAGGGACTGCATTGCAAAGAACATGTACTTGAAAGATACAGTGGGTTTTATTACCAGAATGTCTAGTTCCTTCCAAAGTTTCCTCTCGTTCTCTGCCTCCTTCACATTCCAGTGAGCCTGAACCTTGGTGATGTTCATGGAGTAAAGGGGACTGGCATCTTTTAATGTAAGCAGAAAATTAAGCTGTTAAGGTTTTTATCCTGTAAGATTAGTTATATGATGAACTACAACATTTTTTACTCTTAAAAGTAAACATTTTATGACTTTTTAAAATAATCATAATTCCCAAACATTTCCAAACTCAGCATAAAAATATTTACATGCAATTTTTTCAACTGCACACTGTTACGTCTGAAGTGTGAACATGCCAAGAAGACACTGAACTTTAAGAAGAAATGTATTCTTGGGACTATACACCCAAAGGCTTTTGCAGTGAAGAATCATGGTAATATATAATCTCTTTGTGATCTAAGCCTCACAGAAAATAATCGTAGTTTTGCGAGGTCTCACACTGAGAATATGTAAGTTAGTACCAGATCTACTGCTTTGTATTGTACTGCAAAAGTTTAAATATTTCACAAAGCAACAAATTAAAACCTAGATTGCTGTTTGAAATAACTGTGCTGGAAAAAAATGACACAAGATGCATTTTGATGAGTTGACGGTAAAAAAAAAAAAAAAAAAAAAAAAAAAAAAAAGCTACAGTTTTATTTGAATTATTAGCATCTATTTAGCTGCCAGAGATTTCACTGAGTTATGTGAAATTCCTTGAAGAGTCTAAAAGATACTGCATATATATCTGCTACATGGAATATCTTATCCGCAATCAATCACGTCAAAGCATTAATAAGCTTCAAAGAGTCAAGCTGATGCACTCAATATTCACTTTTTTTTTTTCTGAAAGGTAGTTCCTGAAAGCCACTTGGCAAGCCTGGAATGCTTTTATATTACTCTATTGTAGATACAGCCATTGCTCAACATTTTGTAACAGGAGTGTTTTCAGCAGCAGTATATAAACAACAAAGTCATAACTTTAAAGTAGTTTAGAACAGATGCCTCACATATTCTTATAACATGAGTTATATTGAAGTGGTCTTTTACATACAGATAAGCTAACTTCTGAAATTTCAGTACCAAGGGATAAACAGGGATACAAAAGGACTACCTATGCACAGCCTTTTAGGGAGAAAAAACCTCTGAAATTCCTGCTTTTCTGAGGACATATGCTAGGGAATGGGTGCCACTGAAACAAACAGAGCAGGAAATAAAACCTTCAAAGACCATAAAGATTTTTTTTTTTGATCAAACACCCTCCTTCTGAAGCAGGACGAGGAAGTATTATTATTATATTCTAGTTCTAGTTACTAGCTAATTTCTGGCCTATTACTGGGAAAATAAACCTAAGAACCATTTCTCATTTACTGAATTCAAAAATATGATCCTAAAGAGTTAAATTAAGATGATTTTAAAATTGCAGTTGCATGCATGTTACATCAAAGATCAGTAACCTGTACATCTTAAAAGATATTAACAGTGTTTGAAAATAAAATCTAGAATACCCAAATTTTGCTTAAGAAAGAAAATGCATGGGAGCTGTTGCCAGATTTAAATAAAAATTTTTAAAAATCACTAATACCCGTCATATCCCACTTGCTGTCTCCAATGGCTGCTCCCACTTGGTCCTGGGTCACTGGATGAGGACTGGTTGCTTGGAGAACTTCTGTAATGTTGATTTTAGAATCATTAACAGTGCACTGAGGCATTTGTGGGGTTTCAGATTTGAACTGGGCTGTGCTTCTTTTATCAAATACATTCATTTTCACAAATAATACAAATGCAGTGTGAACACTTAGTTACATCCATTTGGAGAATTTAAAAGGTTTATCTCCGTTTCATAAAACTTTAAGAAGAATTTTAAAAGTATAGTATTTATTCATGAATAAAATATGTCCAACTGAATATATTAAAAGGCACAAAAAGAGAAAGACTAAGTGCCAAATCCTATTTTTCTTAGATCTGGCTTTAGTTCTGAATAAATGGGATTACTCAGGAGTCAGAGCAGTTGGATTAGGTCTCTAAATTCTTATGTGGTAATCTCTCATAGTGGATCAGAAATGATTGTTAGTTCCTTGGCACTTATTCCAATCTTAAAGATAGTAAAATTGGAAGTAGCAATTCCAATACTTTTAAAAGTTTTATTTCATTAATCCTTTGACATAGAAAAGCAACAAAAAAGCATTTTCATGAAGGGTATATTTTGTACTTCTTATTTAAACTTTTAAGCCTCATGTCTTAACAATGTCTCTAAGCAGTTTTGTTAGATTTCCATACAGCTGAAAATTAATACTTAAATTTGGGTTTGATCACATCCTCTCCTTCACTTCTGTGCACATTATTCCATAACTACAGCAAAACTTCCTTCAAGTACCTTGACATTACCTTGAATTCAATTCCCTGTGTTTATCTTTTTTTCTTTTCTCCACCCCCTTTTCTTTTTCATGTAGAAATAAGTGTGTGTACTCAGGGAGGAAATGAAGAGGTGTTTTTTTATTTACGCAAAACACTTTCCCAAGAGCATGACCTTCTAATAAGCAACTTTACTGTTCAGCTTGAAAATTTTAAAGACAGTAGCTACTATATTTTGTTTTTTAAAGACATTAGGGGTTTTTGTCTAATAGCCAATAAATAGTGTAGTACCTTATTTTTCAGCATGTTTTCTCTGAGAAGTATTGACAGGACTGAACCTCTCTCAATTAAGTGAAGTAGTCAATGGGCTACAGCTTAATTCGGTTCCATGAACTTGTTATTACCACCAAGAATTATGCATTTCATGCATAGATTAAGTGACCCAGCATTAAGGAATGGATAAATTATGACCCCATGTGTTTCCACCCTCCAGGCTGATGTTTAGGACATTTTCTTCAAAGCCAGGATATTGCTTTGTGCTGTTCCAAGGCTGAAATACATCCACCTCCCATTTGCTGGACACGTGTGAAGCCTCTAGCCCAGTAAACAATGAGTGGCTACAAAAGGAGAACCACAGAATTCCCATCAATGACTGCCTCGCACAGCTCCTTCACACAAAAATTCCAGCCATCTGCTCTCAGGAATGGATTCCAGACTCCAGGTGATAGGATGCATTGCCTACAAGTGTGACTCAGGGACCAAATTACACAAAGAACTCCGTGCAGAAATCAGAAGAGTGAGTCTTCCTAAAGTTTAGGCACATGCCATGAGCAGCTGTCACAGAACTAGCCACTTTGTGAAAACAGGAGTAGAGCTTAAGGATATCCTTGTATTTCTAAGTGACTAAGTAGAGGAAATTCCTTGAACACCACCAGAATACTTGGATTGCCTTCTCAAAGCACTTAATTCTCAAGAATTGTATTAGGAGCATAAGTGTTCAAGCTCTCAGTTTCTAATTTCACTCCAGGGACTAGGCACCTAAATGTTATCTGTCACACTAGCTGAATTGTTGCTGCTTAAGTCTCTTACTACATCTAGTCCACATTTCTTCTGCTTTTTCCTCCTTTTATTTCTAAACCAAACAATTTTATTGCTGACTTCACCCTTAGCTCATTTTCAGATCAGCTGTTAAATCTTCCCTGTTTTATCAACCTGCTTCTCCTTGCTTGCACTTTTAAACCAATACTGGGTCTTTGACCCTCTACAATCTCTTTATCATTTTCCTTGCCCAAGAATACACTTTCGCCCTTGCAACACTACTTATAAGCACTAACCCACCTCACTTTAAACTCTTCTGTTTTAAGCTCATCTCTCTGCCGAATCATCAATTACGCCTCTTCCCATGTGGAAAGGCCTTGCCAATTAGGTGCCTTTCTTTGCATGTTTCAAGACCTACATGTCAGAATACATAATTTTCCTCTCTTTTCATTATTAATACTCTCTGTATCATGCTATTCCCAGAATAGCACTTCTGCACTGCACATGTTTTGCTTAAGTGATACAGGAATTTCTTCATGATAAGAGTAGACTCTGTCTAAGCATTTTTTCACATGCTTTGCTGAGTGTTATGGGAAGTGCAGCTTATGCTTGTGAAGTCTTCTTGGAATTGACTAGCATGTCAGAAAGCTTTCTTTTCTGTATACAGTATGCTTAATAAAGCTTCATAAATGATGAAGTATTTCTAGACGTTTGATACATTGTCTCCTTATGTTAGATATTATTGAGAATTTCGTTAACAAGACACTAGGAAAAGCTTAAGTTCTATAATGGTATTTAAATGCTTCGAGAAACGAACCTCTCAAATTTTCAGGGGGTGGAGAGGGGAGTAGGGGAGAAGGAGAACACTAATGATTAAATGGTCATAACTGGGAGTCTTCCTTCCCCAGACAATGAGAGAGACATATTTTCAAATATGTACTACTATTACTTGTGTACGTTTCAATGTAAAAAGTCATTAATTCTTTTCTACTAAGTAAGGTAGTCAATGTAGCAATAATGGCATTTAATGATTTCATCCAGAATTGTTTTAAACTCATTTAAGACTAGTATTTCAGATTTTTGTATCACTCAGTTATTTTCAACATGCAATAATTATTTCCTTGGAAATTAGAACTTCATCACCCCACAGATAAGGGCATAAGCAGAAATAATTATAAACAATAAAGGACAGAGTTGTGCTCAAGACATATGGTTTTCCTAAATAATTCAAAGGTCACATGTAGTTGCAAATTTTTATCTTTAAAAACGAAGTTTGATCTTATGAAGTATTATGATTAAATTAGAACAGAGCTAACATTTAAGGATACCACCCCATCATCTAAGAGGTGTTACATATTCAAATCACAAGCTCTGCTTTGTTTAATTAAAAGCAAAGTAAAGCATAAGGGCTGGTAATGAGTTACAGAACCCTTTGAAACTATGCCAATACCTCGGTAACAAGATTAAATAATTAATTTTTAAAGGAATGAGTTCATTTTATTTACACTCAGTATTTGTTTAAATAGTCTTCCAAAAGGTGGGGAAAGGACATTATTAAGATACAAAAATTATAAGGCAGTTTCCCACTTCACTGATTTGGGACTAAAGGGAAGGATCAGCTGTCCTCAGCAGTAGGATCCCCAGTACCACCCACTTCCACCACAAACACCAAAAGTCACTTGTTTCAAGCAGACTGGTCCAGTGAACGCTACTAAACACAACCTCAGAATTAAAATTACTGTCAAAACTCAGTAAAATAAAGTTTCAAAAACAAGACCCCAAAGTTCTAGAAAGCAAAGATTTCAAACAGGAAATGGACAGGCATTAGGAAAATGGCAGGCATTAACCAGCGAGTGTATTACCTTGCACCATCTGGCAGTTTTCTATCAAAGGAAGTGCTACGAGGAATGGCTGTCTGAGCCTGCTGGAGAAGCTGCTGGCACTGCAGTCTGTCAGATGTTCCTAGGATTGGAGAGGCACGAGAGAGAGGCTGCCCAGCGGGAGTCGGCACCCGATGCCAAGTGGTATTCCTTCTGAAAGGGGTTTTATACTCACATGGGGTGCCTTCACTGTCAAGTTTGTATTCCACCATGGGGATACGACAAAGTTCTGAACAACCCCTGTGGGACAAATAAAAATACTCATCAGCCTCACAGGACAGAAAGAGAAATCTTGATTCACAGTCAGAAGTATATACATATTTTGATTTCAGGTGCCCAAAGGTGTTCATATAGTTTTGAACATTTCAAAACTGTCACACCCAGCAGGTAGAAAACTTTTCAAAACAAAAGATTTGCTGTCATGTACTCAAAGATCTTTGAACTGTCTCTTTGTCCTTCAAAATGGAGAGCATATTAAAACTTCTATAAATTAATTTGCAGCTTGGATTTTACATAATAAAAACTTTTAGAGACAAGGCAGTTAGAAGTCATAAAGCATCAAGTTTTTCTAAAATGGCATTGATTAGCTTAAATGTCAGAAATAGATCTGTTGCTTTGTGCAAACTAAATGTTTCTTAGTGGGGTTGAGAACTCTCCTTCAGAATCCCACCTTGTCTCCATTAAATGACAGAGTACATAGACTACAATGTAAATGAATAATTGGCACTTCAATATTTTTCCCTGTGTTTTCAAAGTGTACTTTCTAATGTCTCTTTTCTAAGGGATTTGTAAACCTGGAAAAAAAATGGGGAAGTGATAGGAAGAGACAGATCAGAAACAGTCTGGCTTACCATCTCTGCTTGAAGTTTACAGTGTGGTTAAATACTAACAGTATTCACAGACAGTGTAAACCCAGCTAAAAGTACTGATAGTGTTCCACAAAAGATCAGTGTGCCTGTGGGATATTTGCCGCATTCAATACCTGAGCTTTACTGTTTCAGAAATTGGTTAATGGAAGCTTCAGATACCCTTTAGGTCAACACTGATTATCACTGGAGATTTTTTATATTCTCAGCATTCCATCTCCATTATTTTTCTGATAGGCAGTGTGTACTAAAGGAGAGAACACTCTAAATACTTCCAAAGCAATAATTAAGTTTAAGTAAGAAATAGTGAAAATTTGTTCCTCTGTCTCAACCACAATTCTGCTCCATTCCTTAGATGAGCCTTGATCAAGCTTTGCTTTTGTTGAAAAACCAACATTTACCATTTGCAACTGAATTAAAATCACCTAGAGAAAGTGCAACAGAGTGTAAAGAGTTTACAGTCTTAATCCTGAAAATATCTTGGCCTAAGTGGCTTAACACAAATGTGCAATGCAAGCAAATTGTGCAAATTCTCATACATTAAATCACCATGCATTAAAGCTTCTGAATCAACTCTCCCAAAGATTATTTTCATTATCTGTGTTCTGGTAAACAGATTAGAAGAAAAAATATTAGACAAAAAGCAAACTGTCTTATTCAAGGTTGTTGAAGGAAAGACCCATGAGCAATTGTAGCAATTACATTCTACATATGCATAGTCTGATCCTGCCAAATACTTCCCTCTGCTGAATTTTTTAGTAGCAAATAGGCAAGTTTATCCTGTAACACTAAATCTCTGTCCTGGGTGGCACTCAAACACATGAAAAAGTTAAAGAACTTAAAAATATAGATAATGAAAGTATTGAGAATGGGGATCGATGGCCAATATAGGGTGGAAGACACTGTGACGAAGATGAGCTGAAGAGCTAAAATGTTCCAAAGCAGAACTCAGAACTCCTGGTTTTTCAATGTCATTCTTTTATCAGAAATATCATTGTAAGATGCACCAATAAAATCTGACATGTCCAATGTCTGCTGACAACTCATAGTTTGGACATGCTGGAGGCATCACAGAATTTTGCAATCATGATTTTTTGGTTTGAGCTTATCTAATAATCTCTTCTTACAGACATGGACTCGTGCTACAGAGAAAATCACTGTTATAAAATTATCACATCATTTCAGAGAGTCAGCTTGGTATATCTCTAGCCTTCCCCTCACCCTGAAGTGCCATAGTTATTCAGAACATCACTTCAAACTGCCTCAGTCCACATATTGATTTTTTAAACTTTTTTCACACTTCTGAGAATCACATGTTGGGCTCTTAGAATGACGAACAGCACGAAAAAAGGTGAAGCTGAGAAAATTGCACAGAATTGTGCAAACTCTTCTACTGCTGAAGCATATATAGAATATATTTCTTCAGTGTGATTTTCAACTGCTTATGTTCCAAGATCATTCTTCCCTTCATTCAAGTTCCTGCCTCATTCACTGCCTGGAACAGAGAAGGTGTAGGAGACAACAGCCTCCAGCAATGCAGCTGTGATCCTTTTTTTTTTTTTTTTCTTGTTTTGTTTTTAAGTAAGAAGTTTTACATACAAAACAAACAGATCAAAGAATGCAAAAATGACATAGCAAGGTTAATACTAGTTTGGTCCACTGCACAGCCTTTCATGTGACCATATACATACATTTTTCCATCATTTGATGAAGAAGTTGAACAATTATGTAGACTAGAATTTTGATCTCCCTTCTGCTAATTTCTTAGTATTGTTTCATTCCCTTCTTCTTTCCCACAGGCTTTAGGCATTACAAACAAACTACTCCCTCCCCAACTTTTGTTATTAAGATATCAAATTTACAGTTCATCTTGGTAATTGAGAAAGTTATAACACATAATTGTGGTTGTACCCCTCATTAGATACTCCCCATAAAGTACTCTAAATGTTGTAAAAATAGCCATGGGTTTTAAAAGCAAGAGAGACTGTTACTACTATTTAGCTTGACTTAGCCTGCTGAATAATTAACAAAAACATGGTATAATAATAGTAAACAATAAGCTTTCCCACAATGAGTAAGAACTGAAAATTTTGTAAAATTTTGTGCTTGTTTGCATCAGGAAAACACATTCTTCCTACAAATGAAAAAAAAATAAAATTGAGGACTCAGTTCCTGCAGAAAAAGGCTTACAAAACAACCTTGTTTCAAATCACTATAAAAATTCAACAGTGTTTCTTATGAATTCAAAACAAAGCCCTAGAATGCTTGTTCTAGCTGGCTCAAAAAAGAATTTCCATGGTTTCAGGTAGCTTCTTTTGTCACATAAGACTCTTAAATCTTAATTTAAAAGTACCAAACCAATCACCTCAACATTTATATGAAAAAAATATGCTTCACTGTTTCACAAGCACTGCCTAAAAAACAGATACTGCAGTGAAGTTGTAATTGTAACTACCTCCTATATCAGGAAGATAGAGAAGGAATTACTTCATGCCTTCAATCCCCACAACTCCCTGACATGGATCAAACTGTAAGTTATCTTGCACGAAAAAAAAACCCACAAAAATAAATGCAATTCCCTCTTAAATATGTAATTTGACCTTTATGGAACTTTTACTTACGTTTTTGTTACTTATTACACCAGTGCAAGAATATACATAAGCACTGGTATTGAATGATAGCTTTTAAATTTAAATTTTATCTGTTTCTTTTAAATTCACTTTAAATTATACATAAGGACAAATCTTTATGGTTTTAACAAGATTCTTGAATTTATGTTGAAAAATATAGGATATCAAATGTCTTTCACAATTATATCCAATATAACATTTGAAAAACAGATTCACGATATTTAACAAGCAAATGTGACCATATCTTAACCACAGATCAGAAATTATAGCACTTCCTGCCCTTCACCATAGCTTGGTATTAATTAAATCAGTGCTTCAACATAAAGCACAGACTCCTACTAATACCTTTGGTTCAAGAGCCATATTATCCTATTAAAAATTTGGTTAATAAAATGTACTCTGCAATTAAAGAGAGCATGACCGTATGATACAGCTGGAAGGTCATGACAACATAATAAAATTTAAGAGTCCCCTATAAAAATGTGCAGTATTTAAATGTTCCTGCAAGGAGCATTATGTTCTCAAAGAATTATCAAGCACTCTATTAAATAATTTTTTTTAAAACTACATTAACCAATCCTTTCAATATTAGGTTCAGATTCCATATAAAGGTTCTGTAACAGGCTCTGTGAAGGGCCTACATTAGGCAGGGAGTCTAGTTAAACCCAGTAAATCCATCTCCATGGAAAAGACAGAAGCTTCCATGCACCATGATCAGCACTCTGTCACCTTGAGAGCTGCACAAAAGCCTTCTTTTCTGCTAAATCCTATGACTTTCAGCTACTGGGTACAACTTCAGTATTTGGACCCCAGCTATCTACAGATTTCAAGCATGAACAATTGGTTAGGGTATCAGCTAGGGTATAACTAGAATACCTGGTTACAATTTAACTCCAGTCCAATGTATTGCAAGGAGATTCAGGGATAGAGAAGGCATCATTGGCATGCATCAGTTTATTGCAGTGATAAGTTATCCCTTACTATCAGCATTTCAATACCAAACATCTAATCCTGCTCAAGAAAATCTTTATCCAGCAGTACAGTAACTTCATTCTGCTAACTCAAACTTTGGTTTAGAAAACAATCACTTCTATTAGAGCGCATGTTTGTTCTTACACTACAGTAGTGCCCAACGTGACACAACGAGCCTCAGGACTCATTGTGCAATCTATTAAATCCACATAATAAAACACAGATTAATTTCATATATTATAGGGATTTGACTGAAAAGCAGAATTTAGTGGCTTAGTTTTGCTGAGACTCAGGATGTAGTTAGTTAAGACACTCACAGATTTTCCCTTTCCTGACACTGTGAAGTACCTGCAGGTAATATCTCAATTCCACTGACCCTCTATATCAGTTACAGCACAAGTCCAAGACACTGCATAACACAGAAATGGTCTAAGAGAATTTTGGTCCAAGTTCCAACATATCAGAAACCTATTAACAGTAACCATACATAATTCAAAAACTTTTTAAAAATTAAATCAATTTTATATTTAAATAATTTCATACCACAATAGATGTGTGAGATCGCTTACAGCAACCACAGACAGGGCTGCTGCCCACCCTATCACTCTGGTTTAAGGGACGACGTGATGACACTCTAAAAGTCCCTCCATTGAGCTAAAGAGTTGAATCTCTCCTTTTTGAAGATAAACTCATTGTCCTTCTGATCTTTATTACTATTCAGTTTTAAAAAGAAACTTTGTGTTGGTGAGCTGACAAGCAACTCAGAGGCCTCCTAAAGAGCCTCTACATCTGTATTGTTACATGTCAAAGAGAAACACAGACACAAACTAGATGATCTTTAAGGTCCTTTCCAAACCACAACATCCTATGATTCTGGTATGATTGCACAAATAGAGAGAAGAAAGAAGAAAAGAAAAAAGGGAAAAAAAAGAGTCTGGAACTCTTCTTTGCATCTCTCCATAGAGACGAACACTGCTTTGCCAGGCATTTAGGGGTCTTTCTCTGCTCAACTGTAACAACTGTACACATAATTAACTTTAGCAATTATCATTAACCCCTACTATAAGTTCATTCATAACTCAGTAAGAAAGAAATCAAAGACTTTATTTGTATGAGAAACACAGTTAAGCATTTTCTACCATTTTATTTTTTGTTGGGTAGAGAGGATTAACTTTTTCAAGTAGTACAGCTTCCGATTAGTATAATTACATTTTCTTAGTGATAGTTCTTTCAGTTACATCCATAAAACACCAAAATCTAGACATTTCAGATATTTTCAGCCTTCTTAGATTAGTAGCAGGGGTGGTAATTAAAAGGTTTGGTACATCCAAATTCTACTTTTACAACTAAACATTCAGGTTTTGCTGCTTCAACCTGCCTCAGGTGATGTTAGACTTGGCTTCTTTCTAGCTCACATGCCTTAATTTATTAAATAAGTAAATAAATATTAAGAATCTGAAGGCCCTATGAACTATCCCACCAGCTTATGGCAAACACCCCTGTGACTGAACACCACCGCACAGCAGCCTCTTCCCCTTCCTGAGAGCATTTTCCAAACATTCTATACTCTGTTGGTTATCTGTTACTTTTGAAAATCCACAGAAAGAAAATTCTTGCAAAGAAATCATAATCATTTAAGGGGAACAAGCATCAGGACTGGAAAACAAGCCATTACATCTATTTTATTTGTAAGAAGGAGTTTGCAAGGTTCAAAAGAATAAAACAACCTCAGAAAAATTGCAGCAGTACTTAAAAATGGCCCACAGGCAGTTTCAGTCATAGTTACTAAAGTATTTCCATTTTCAAAACTACCTACAACAGCAGAAAAAACGTCTCTTGCTTGTTCAGACCAACAGTGGAAACTACTGCTCCTACAGCTCTCCAGCTTCTGTTTATAGCCAGCCCTGGAAATTTTGCTTAAAGTTTTGTTTGCTTTCTAAACTTCCAGAAATTGTTTCTTAATCACTTCTCAAGCAATTTGTTTTTTATATAAAATGGTAGTTGAAATAAGACAAACAGATAGGTAAAATGTAGTAAAAAGGAATCTAGCAAAATTTACAGTTTAAAATACATTTAGAAGTGCTTGGATTCCTTGATTGGATTTGGCTGATTTAGGATACAGTGTCCTTGAACATTACTATAACACCACTGGCGAAAACAAATCAGAATGAACATCATTATTCTCCTGCTCAAATGCACACAATCCCAAATCAACAATTCTGAACAAATATGACACAAGAATACTTATTCAGATCTGAAAACAATGACCAACATATTTGTTCTAATACTGCACTATCATTTAAAGAATTTGTGTTTTAAATAGCAAATTCTTCTTTCTATCTAAATATCAGCCTGATGCCACACAAATAACTTAGATTTCTGCATCAATTTGTGCATGATTATTTAATTGCTGGAGCAAACTGAAAACAGCAGGAGCTTTGTCTCAAGTTCATTAATTTTACAGGCTAGTAAATGAAAGGCCTTATTCCATGATTGCTTTTGCATATACTACTGTCAAGATTTTGGTAGAAGGATCTACATTAAGTAATGGAAGACATTTATCGAGCAGAATTTTTCACATTAATTTCCTAATCACCCTGTAACATTCCTTTGTGAGCACCTTCAACATTCAAATAGTTTATTTTCATGCTGAAATAAATGAATACAAGACAGTTTGCAGGGGAAAAAAATCCTTGTTAATTGTTTATTGCTAATAGTTTATTCTCAGTGGGTGCACACTTACATTTTGTTAGTTTTCTTTTAAAATGAAGGATTGAAGATTAATTTGTGGGTAATCTAACAGACAGAAAAAAATCAAGAAGTTGATCAAAGATCTCTGCTTCAGCTGATGTTTTTTCAAAGGACTGCTTTGGAAACACCCCTGCACACTTGAAACTCATTTGCACTTGAAGGATACAATTCCCAAGACATTCCATGGCACTCATGTCCAATCTGTGTAAACTCACTTCAGAATCTGATCCCAGCAAGGAACCAGTACTAGTAAGCAACCCAAAGACAAATTCCTCATTGCTTTGTATTCATAAAACCCAGCAGACAAAGCTAAGCAGAAACTAGTCTTTCAAGAAGTGGAAATCAGCTGATTATCCCAGAAAATGAAAGACAGGCATTAATAAAATGATACATTTGGATTTTTTCATGAAACTCTGGATTTTTTTTTATAAAATTGTATTTATATTCTTGTAAATGTATGTAAATTTTTTAATGCAAGTGATCCTTTTAGCAGCAAAGATGAATGTATTTTTATATCTATGCACTGTGGGCAGAATCTTAGTAGCTGAACTTGAAACTCTAGATTATGGCATTTAAATTAAGAGAAAAAAAACCACAAACAAAACACAAAACAAAAATCACCAGACCAAAATCAAAACAACAAATCACCAGTATGTACTCTGAGAAACCAGGTTGAAATACAGAGAAGAAAAGCCTACCCAACGACCAGATCATATACTCTGTAGGATGAGTCAAACTTTCAAGGGACTTACTTCAGCCTCAAAATGTACCTTCCTACATAAGTCAGATAGTCTGACGCATTATTTCTTAGCAGAAAACCTCTAAAACCAGCAGTGAATAAAAGCAGTAAGTACTGGAGCATAGATGAAAAGCTTTCTCCTGCTTTTTAACTATCATTCTCCTGGGCACTTGTAAAGTGTGTGTCACGAATGGATGGATCCCCAAAATGACAAAAATATCTGTATGTCTGCTTTAAGTGTTATTTAATAATTATTACAACAAAAAAGTTCCCTCCTGACAAGCTGTCACACCTGCCTTAAATGTTTATCACAAATATGTGTTTGCAATCACTCACAGAGGCTTGATTCTACCCTGTTTAGCCATGCATGGACTCTCCAAGGACAGGGATATTTCTTGTCAAGCCAAGGTGAAATGGATTTAGTTCTCCAGATACTCCTGTTTTACATCCAAAAGTACTACCTGTAAATTTCTGAGTAAACCTGATAGCAGAATACAAGAGAAACATGAACATATGGAGCAAGTCCAGCAAAGGATCAAAGACGATTAAGGGATAAGAGCATCTGAAACACAAGGGGGGGCTTAGAGTGCTGGTGTCATTCAGCCATGGAAAGAGAAAGCTCAGGAGGGATTTTATCAATGTGTATAAAATATCTAATGGGGGGATTAAGCAAAAAAGATGACAGACTAAGAATATTATCCAGCGAAAACAGAGGAGGCAAAGTGCAAAATCGAAGTACAGGAAATTCCATTTAAGTACACATAAAAACTTTTCCTACTGAGAGGATGCTTGCAAACAAAATTGCCATATTGCATTTTTGAATCTCCATCCTTGGAGATATACAAAACCCAGTGAACATGTCCATGAGCAATCTGTTCTGGCTGACCTTACTTTGAGCAATGGGGCTGGACTCAATAAGGACCTGCAGAGATCCTTTCCAACCTCAGCTATTCTCTTTCTGTGACAAGAACCTGCTGAAGGCTAAGAGAAGCAACTGACTAGGAGACAGGAAGGTGGGTTTGCACAAATGTCAACTAGTAAATAGCAGTGATAGGCTAACTTTTTCCCCAAAAATTCTGATAAATTATTCCTTTCTGCTCTCTCCTCTTTTCCTTCATTCATTAATATATTCTACAAACAAAGTCAAAGATCATATTTGTCAACTGACATTCTCAGACTTGTCATGCAATATCTATAACTGCTTTCTGCCTGCTCTGTTCAGATTATAAACATTGCAAATAGGCAAGCTCAAAACCCTCCAGAGACTGGACAGTTGAAATCACTAATCATATTTTTAGGGATATACAAGGGAAAATGAGCAGTTTTCTGCAGGGAACTGATATTTGAGAGAAAGGGACATTTCTTATATATATTCTTCTTCACTAGAAAGGTGAAGCTAAAAAGAACTTAAATATAGTTTTTTAAAAAATTAGAATAGACACATAGTTTAAAAAAAAATCATTTTTCTTAGTAATTAGTCACAAGTTTAAAAATGCTAAAAATTATAAAGAGGAGCAGCTTTTGCAGATTTTCCTCAGTGTGGTAACACTCAGTTGAAACTCCACCTACACAAAGAGTTGGGTGCTATGTATCACACTGATCTGGGACTTAAACATTTTATCGCTAGAAGAAGATTTATATCAAAGACAATATAAAGGGTTCATACAGTATGTATTTTTCTATCAGGGCCTATAAAATACACATTTTTACCTTCAATATAAAAGGATCAGCTCATTAGGTTCATATTCCGTAAACAGCTTGGAAATGTATACCAAACAAGTCAGTGAAAATTCATACCCAGAAGCAGATGGTGAGAATAGCAAACCTAAGCAAAGAGAGGCTTAATTGCAAATTTCTATCCAACTAAGCAAAACGGTGGTATCCTACATTCACAGGCATTTTGTTCAGAAAGGGAGGCATCACCATGCAGGTTGAGGCAGGGGACAGCCCCTGTGTGTCATACATCAGGCCAATGACTACTTGGAGAATTGCCACCAATTAAGCAGCATTCGTATACAGTTGGCATCCACTTCACAGTGCTGCACACTACGTAAAATTTTATTGCTTGTTGTCTTGCCAAAAGCAACACATCTAATGTTTTTTCTGTTGAATTAAAAATCAACAAGAGATTTAAAGTTGGCCTGCTACAAGAAGACAAGTAATTAAATTTACTCTGGTACAGTTCTCATTTAGAATGAGCCAAATTAACACTGACTAGACAAGGTGTGTGAGAAAAAGTCATACTGTTACAAAGTTTCTATTTTTTCCTACTCCTCTGCCTCATGATATCAAAAAATGGAAAAAAAATGTATTTTGTCACCAAAAAAGGAACACTGATGAAAGAAAAATGCATTTTATCCCTGAAAACACTGGTACAGTGACTGTAATGATTGTTATACAGTCTTTCCCTGAGCATGAGCATATATTTTATGTTGCAATAAGATTTCTCTTTCGTAAATGATAAACACATTGATGTAATTCACCATTTAATGTGAATAAATTAGATATCTGTAGAAAGTGAGTAGAACTCTTAGACTTGTTACCACGTATATCCACAACCCAGCAATTCACTATTTTCATTAAATTTCAACATAAGAAAAAAATAAAACAAATATTTTCCAATATTCAGGAGTTGGAGAAATCTCAAAGATGCACAAGGTGCAATTTCATGAAGAGGATTCCACATTTTTAAATTCAGCATTAAAACATAAAACTCTCCTGTGGAATAGAAGTAGCAGCATCAGCTTTCAGGACAGCTCAGTCAGGATACACTGAATTTTACTTCCTACCCTTTTAAAGTCATATAAACATAAATTAAATTTTTTGTAGGATCTTATTTTATCTTCCATAACAAGTCAATATAGGTTTTGGGGAAATGACTGCTTTAAGAGCCTCAACAATATTATCACCCAACATGATGGACAATGTCCATTTACTGAAGGCCTTCAATAAGAGACTCATCCTTTAAGCAGGAGCAGAGGAAAAAAAACCCAAACAAACAGATACAAATGTTACAGTGAGAACTGCTGCTCCTTACCTTCTGGGCGCTCCATCCTCGTGTGGTTGAATAATGACCACTTTTACCGTCACCGAGGTGCGTAAAAGGTCGATCATTTGCTCATGGGTCAGAGTTGCCACGGCCACTTTACAGATCTCAACCAGGCGGCTCCCTTGCCGTAGGCCAGCTTTCCATGCAAATCCAAAGGGCTCCACGTCTGCCACTATCCCTTCAAAGTTCACGTGGAATCCAAGCTGGCCCAGCCCATTTCTCCGCAGGGTCATTTCCGTGGTTTCACATCCTCTGGTCACTATCTGAGGAAACACCAGATTTGTTACGCGATTGTCAGGGCACACAAACGTTCTAAAGTCATGTCAGCCCTGATATTAAGTATCTTTAATACATTAGCATTAAATTATCTTAACATTTATCTTTGAATCAAGGTTCCTGCATGAAACAAAGTGAACAAAACATTTCATTACACTAAAAATCTTACATCTCCAGGGCAGGCAGTTGACCCATGTCAACTTCTTCTCCCTTGCCCAACCTTGACACAAAGCTATTTATATCTAACTGAAAACTTTAAAACTTTACAGCTGGTCTAGTTTCAAAACACAAAGCAAGAAAAATGCTGCCCTGCCAATTACTTCATTCTTTTTTGGCTGACTTCAGGTGTGCAGGCATTTTTTATTCAGCATTGAACAATATTAAACCTGAGATATAACATGAGCCAAACTGAAGTGCCTCAGTTCTAGCAGCTTGCTTTCCTCATGAAAATAGCAATGAAAAAAATATTAATTTATTTTGCTTCTTAGGCAGATTCCTAACTACCATCATCTCTAGATGAGGATATTACTAAAATGGGATGAGAGCTCCCATGTCACTTGGAAACTTAGAAACAAAAAAATACTCATATTCAATGAAAAGTAACTCATTATACAGAGCGGACGAAATCCTTCAAATACAGATTTTGCTAAGCAGGTTCATTTCTATATACTGTGAAACAAGTTCTTAAAAATTTTGCCATGTAAATCATAATCATACAATGGCCTGTAAGCTGGGATACTGCACCAGACACAGAAGACAAAATTCTAGCCCCGCATTACAAGGAAGTTTGAGAGTCACCCCAGCCACCCCTTTTGTCAGTGTCACAAAACCAGTATGTATTTAGCTCCATTATTTCAATCAAAACAAAAACTTAACCACTATGAAACATTATCAAAGATCTCTGTAGTGCGTATCACAGATCTCCCATGAACACTCCACCAAGGCAAACATCTGCCTTTTAGAGATGTTACAATACAGATCAAGGGATCTTCCCAAGGTCATGCTGCATTAAGAGCAGTTCTACAGCACACCTTACCTTGTTCCACAAAGGTGTTCATGCTGTTTATGGCTGGGTTTAGCGTGCATCACAAAAATAGATGGGAGGCTAGTGTTCTCTACTGTCAGCTGTGCAGGACAGATCTCTGCAAAGGTTGTTTTATGGCTTGAGTTTAATTCAGGAGGCTATTTAATGTGGGAAATGGATTTTTTGAGAATTCTCAAATACTGACAGAAGGCTCATAGAGTATGCATCTGTATGCAAACTCTGAGATAGAAAATGCTGACTTAGAAATGCCATGGAATAGGACAGACACTGCTGAGAGAGAAATGGAACTAGAAACAAGTTTCAAATGATGGCCTTGCGAATAAGACTAGACACTTTGGAGAAATAGAACTATAAAAGATGCATTGAATTAGGACCCACAAGAGGTAATTTTAGATGATTGGCTTTAAGGCATTAACAACATTGTGTGGCAAAAAGAAACACTTGTATTGAAATAGTTGGCTTCTGATTGTGATTGTGTGAATTATAACATCTCTACTGTCTCACCCTTCACATGAGACTGAAAATCGAGTAAAAGTTTTGAAACACCTCGCAGTTACCCCATCTCTGGGTTAGAAAAAGTTATATTCTAACAATTTTGGAGAAGTCACTCTTGCTCTCCATTGACTGCTTGAGTCAGAATCCAGGCAGGCTACTACTTAATAGTTTACTGTGTGCTTGCCACAGCAGAATGGCCCAACCTGATTCAAGGGTGTATGTGGAGGGAGTGGGACTGTACAGCTCAAGAGATTTGGTACCTTAGTAAGTTTTAAAGCATTATTTTCTTTATAGAATATTTCTATATGGGTGTTTGTCACTCAGCAGAAAAATTAGAACTTGCACACATGAGAACAAAATGCCACAAATCCATGAGTTATTTTAACTTTGCTGATCTGGTTTATGCTCATGCTTTTAACCCCTGAGGTAAAGAAATACAATTAGCCCTCATTCATTAAGGGATAATCTATGAAATGTGAAATATTGAAGATATTGCAAGGATCAGATATTTTGAGAATTATTGCCTGGAAATTTTGATTCATCGTCTTTCCAGTTACTTCTGAAGATGTAGGTTTCAAAGTTAAAATTTGAAAGTCATTTTTGAGATGTCTAACATGTACTCTGGATAATTTGTTTACAAAGTCAGGTTCTGGGTTTTCATAACAAAAATGAAACAGCTATTTCCTCTGTCATTTTTCAGCTTTGAGGTTTTAGTGTTCTTTAGAAACTTTGCTTTTTAAATAGAACCTTCTATTGTACTTGTAACTCTGCATATAATATTAGAACTATATAGCATACCCAAAACTTTAACATAGTGTCAACCTAGCTCTTTTATGACTAAATTTCAATAAGGAAAAAAAAAAAAAAGCCTTCCATAATTTGTGAACTAGATAAGTGAAAAGGAAAACTTCAGCCCTTTGTTAGTTACACTTCCATCACAAATTTCTAAAATACACATGTGGTCATGCAGTGAAAAGAAGACCACGTTATTACAGTCAGGAGCCCAGCTGAGTGACAGAATTTTATCCTTATTAAGCTACATAGTAAGGAGCTCTTTTTTTGGGGCTGACACCTCTTTATTATTATGTCACAGTTACAGACTACTGCAAAATGAATGCACCAGCCAAAGCACACGGATTTCCCCAACTCAGAGCACTCAAAATCTCTTTTTCAAGTGAGTTAAATATCCAAAAGTTAGAAGACAAGAAAGATAAAGATTTCAGCCAAAGACTCATCTATTCCCAATGGGAAGCATTCCAGGAGATCTAGTCCTCCCCAAGTGTATATTCCCTAAAAGGTAACACTGCATATTACATAGTAATGTCCCATTAAATATAGTGCTGCTCCACTTTGAAACATGGCATTCTGCTGACTTGGTTGCAGCTTCACTGATCTTGTGGCCACAAATGAACTAAGAGCTGATTTCTCTGAATGCACTTTAAACAGATAAAGTTAAAAGACAGAGATTCTCTATGTGCCATGAAGAAGGTAAAGAGGGTTTTTTTAAATATACAGGATACTAAGGAAATTTTGTAAACTCAGATTCTTAGCTGAAGATCCATTCAGTGTTTCCATTTAATTTTTTATCATCCTGCCATTCTCTGCTATCCTAAAGCTCAAAATCACTGCTTTTCCTACCTTCCAACACAACCCTCCAAGTTAATATATAGCTTGCTGCTCTTTCTACTTTCTATAACTAGATACTTTCCCCTGCAAATATGAATTTGTCTAGACTGACAAGTCACAGCTCTTTTTTCAGTCTGGACCAATTGTTTCAGTACAAACTAAAATCATGATCTCATCCAGCTTTTTACACCTTTTCTTAATCTAGATATTCAGATAGGTGTCCTTTTTACCTGCATGACTTAAATCCAGGGAATAAAGTCTAGTTATTTCTCTGACAATCTCATTTAGTAATTGCAATGTTCTACTCGCTGGTTTTAAGAAATGCTTTAAATCATGACTGAAAAGGGTTAATCATCTGGTCACTAAAGATTGATATTACATCACAGTTTGAGCTTTCATGTTTAGCATCTGCTGGCACATATGGCTGTTAACCTTAGCTGTGTTTTGAGTCACTTGAAAGGTTTTTAAAGTATGCACATTAAGTGCAGCATCACAGTTTTAAATAATTTTTAGTGATTCTAATGGTTCTATACCAAATGTACACAAGGATGTAGAAAGCATTCAATGTTACAAACCAACCAGGAAATAGCATCAATGTGCAGCTTTCAAAAGAGAGGAAGGAGCAGGGGAAAATGAGAAAAATATGAGGCAAGAAACAGGGATGAAAAAAATTTAAAACAAGTAATGATAGTTAACTCTTAATTAGTATGACAATTGGATAGGTAGCAGGGAAAGAAAAGACAGTCAGAATTCACTGGAACAGATACTTTAAGTTAATATTCAGGTAGCCTTAGTAATAACTGATGCTAAATTTGAGGCTTAAAACCAATTTTTCATTATTTAACCCCAAATCTGGCCATAATAAAGAGGAAGTAGTAAACACAGATAAACATTTCATTTTGTGTTTTTAACTACCAAATCTTAAAAGATCTGTCTTCAGCAACATGGCTTATTTCCAGGTTTTGCAAAACGGAGTAAGTGAGAAATAGCACAAAAACATTGTCATTGAGGACAGCAGAAGCTTTCACTAGAAATTTACATCTGGTTTTTCATTTGTGTTAAGAAATTTATATTGTTTGGTTAACAAGACCTAATGGGAGCACTATTTTCCAGAAAGGAAACATCTGTCTAAGGTAAGTGAAACTGAAGACCTCAAATGAAAAGGATAATATAACAGTAGCAAGAAGAGTTTAAAGACATTCAACTCTTGAAATAGTAATTGTAATTTGGAAGAAAGTTATTATTTAGAGCATGATATTGAGCAGTGCTAAATGAGACTGCAGTACTAGAGAGGTCCTAAATCATCAGCTGCAATCCAACTGCTCCAGTGTGGAAACTGTAAGCAGACTGATTTCCTTTCAGTGCCAAGCTTTCTAATAGAAGAAAACCCTAAGACTATCTAAATTACTTAAACTAAGATCAAAGAGTGAAGTGCAACCACTAGATGCATCAGCACTTTTCAGTTATTGTCATTTCATCTGGACTGACTGAAATAGTTACAGGACAGTGGTCATCAACAGTTACTGACACGGTCATCAAGTGTCTGAAAAACTTCATTTAGTCAGCTGTTAAAACTGGCATTAGTTGGTGAAGTTTTCTTTACTTCCTGCACTTTCTCAGTACAGAGGAACAAATCAGCAGAACCACTTTCAGAGAATTTTCCACTAATATTCTAATGGATTATTACACAAAGTCAAAGTATATTTTGCACATTAAGATTTTATATATATATATTTAATTAATGATACTTCTATCTACAAGGGTGTGATTTGAGAACAGACAAGAGGTGGTAAAACCTTTTCAGTCCTGATTTCAACCCTGGAACCATCCATGGCCTTAGGCAAGTAATGGTATCTGATTAATGGTATCTGAAACCTTACCCCTGAAAAAAAGGTTGATAATATTTATCTCACATGCGGTTGTGAAGATTAGTATTTGTAATGCTCTCTGGAGACCAAAAACACTCCTGAACTATGAACGTAGAACATTTTCAGTTGTATCTCCAAAGGAGACGTAGACAAATAACTATTCATAAAAAAATTGGAATTCCAGTTTAGAAACTGTACTTACTTCAAGTCTTTGAACAATTTCTCTGATGTCTTCAGTACAATTATCTGCTGCAGACAGAAGAATACATTCTCCTCTTTCATAAAATATTTTGATGCTCATTAATCCAGATGTCCAGCCAATAACATCTCTGCAGGAGCAGTTAAACACAACATTTTTTGATTCCTTTTCAATCAACATGATAAACTCATTGGAGATTCCGAGGAGACATTCAATGTCAGCAGACTGGCCAAAGTCTCGGGCAATCACATTCCACATAATTGCTCCAACACTGAATAGATGTGCATCTTTCCTTGGTTTCACTTTTTCCTTCTTTTTTGCCCCTAAAGTAATAAAGCTGAACTTGGCTGAAGTATCCACTGTAGCTGTGGTAACAAAGTTTTCTGCCAGATCCTTCAGGTATTCTTGACGTGTCCTTGTGGCCATGGCTCGAAATTTTTCTGACTTATGTGCTGCATTTTCAGCATTAATAACTTTGGCTAAAAGGAAGTCCCTAAAGACTGCAGACTTGGGGAAAGTTACTCCTTTGGGAATGGGTGGACCAAACGAGGGAACATCTTTTGATCGTGAAACACCAACACTGGAAACAGAAAAAAAAACCAAAAAACAAACAAACAACAAAATGATTAATTCCCTCAATAGAAATAAAATCATATGATAAACAGAACTGTGATCTCTGCAATCCATTTACACAATTAAGAACAGCTTTGACATGCCAATTTGCAGACACTCCAGACACATCAAAGTAATCTGATTGGGTTGTCTGTTTTAGAATGGCTTTCTTCTTGTAAATATATAAAGGACATTATGGAGGTATCTTACTAAAACAAAAAAAAATCAAAGATAATTTATTAGGGTGTCAATGTCTCCTTAATGAAATAAATATCAAAATGAATTGCGAGAAATAAATGAGAGAAGTATTTTTTAAATTATTTTTATGTAAATCTGTCATTTTCAGCTGTCACTCATCTTCAAACTAAGAAATGTAAAAAATAGAAACAGAATTAATTTTTATCCTTAAATCTTCTTCTACAATGAAGTGTGAATTCAATGAAAAAATATTGGTGGCGAATGTGACTAGAATGGAGCATTCTCCACCTGTTTAAACTGCCCACTCTATGCTCATAAAATTGGAAAACACAATTCTTGATCTAGACAGGTCATAGGAAAATGAAAGAAAAATAGGAATATTTCCTAACTGATACAATTATACCTCTAATTGATACTTACATAATATATTTCAACTGAAAAAGATTTTCAAAATACTGTACACATTAGGTACAACTACTATTGGACTAAAGCACAGTCAAATTTGAAATGACAGAGTTTAATAGCAAGAAAAACATAACATAGGAAATGTCATGTATTAATCAACACAAAACAGTTATTGAAACAAAATCAAGTCCTGAAAGGTAGCTTAAGTTCTAGTAGACTGCTAAAAGACAGTAATATGACCCATCCTTATGAAGTATTTTAATTTCATTTTAAAAAATGAATAAACAACATTTATAAATAAACCTGTGTAATAATGCTTCATGTCTACCATTACTTGCACAATTACCAATCAATTCACAAATGTGCTTCCACTTTGGTTACCTTGCTAAAATTCATGATGCAGTGACTTAAACCTGAAAGTTGATAAAATCATCTGAAATATATGATTTTTTTTTCCATTCTCCAAAAGTCCTTGTTCATGTGCTAAAGGCTATGGTTCATTCTGGTGTCATATTGTCATACTCAGGAATTCATACAGGTTAAAGGACCTTCTGAAATACTTTAAATCACTTTCTTAAAAAAAAAAGGAAACATGCAATACAAATTCTAAATTAATTTCTACTGGTGTGTCTGCAAATCTTACTTTCACTAACTTGGTATACCCCCATTTTGTGGCCAAAAATCAGCAGCATGGAGTTCTGCCATACCGCAGTGAGTCTACAAACTGTGCTCCATAACTGTAGATTGTGCAAGAGAGACTCTGGGGTTCCAAATTCACAGGAAGTGCAGCAGGAATTTTAAAACTGAGCACATAATATCTATAAGAAATACAAAGCATCTAGAAAACACGGTTGCGTTGTAGTCTTAGTAACAAACTTAAACAGTTACAAGGCTCTACTCACCTATAACACACATTTTCAGTGCAAGGATTATGCACTTTGACAATGACAAATACATGTTGAAAGTGGGAACGAATATTTTTTGGAGTAAAAGGAAGTGCTCCTGGCTCTTGGAAGACAATGGTAACTATGTCATTTCCTATATGCCTTTTCCTTAGCAGCTAGACAAGAAACATGCATTGAAAAATTAATTATTAAAAAAATAATTAAAAAATCACAAATTCATCATCTTAGAAAAAAAACCAACCCAAACACATCAAACCAATACAACAAAAGCATAATTTTTCAGAAATAACTTTTATGGCATCATGGATAACAACATGTAAAGGATATCAGAACTGCAAAAATATAGGGAAAGGAAATTGGGCTAAATTCACAAAAATACTAATGAATTTTCTCACATTCCTACACTAGTTCTCCATAGTTTCTGCTCATTTATACTTTATTCTATGAGAAAAATGTATTTCTCTTATTCTCACTAATACATCACTTCAGTAATAAAAAAGTGTTGCATCACTTGACATTTCTCACTATCCAGAAAACTGTACATTCGTTCCCTCTTTACAGTGTAATATTGTCTCTACATTAAAAATATAATATTGCTTCTATGTCTCAATAAAACTTTCTTTTCCATGTCACAATACTATTAAACATTGTCCTTAATATTATGATCTTAATTAAAAAAAATATATTATCATGAACATCCATCACCAATGTTAACAACTGCATACTTGAGAAACAGAACCAAGACTCACAGAGAAACAACAGCTATTAGGAACTCTTTAATTAAAAATTTGTTCTTTTAATTGGTAGCTTTTATCATCAAAATGTATTTAAGGACTAATTTAAAGTTCTAAATCATTGTTATGGGCTAAAATTTAGTAAAAATTGCAAAACATTTCCAGCAGTGACTACTACTCTTTCTCCCCAAAAACCCCAACAAAATTACACAGTAAAATGATGCTCACTTTCTTCATGGAAGAATATTGTAACTTTGAAATTTTGTATAGTAACAGACAAAAAAAGCAGTCTACCAGGTGCTACATTTAATATTTATTCAAAGTCTGCCAAAGATCTTGCATTATCAACTAATAGCATAAAGACAGTTAAAGCTGTACCTTGGCTCATGTGTAACCAAAATGGATTCAAGAATAAATTTACCTGAAAACTTTATGACAGAGCAAGTAAAAATTTCTCTATCAATGTTAATTCATGGAACAGAATCTTTCTAATAAGAATATTTTTTTGCATTTTTTCCAGTTCCACTAGAAGTATTTCAGCTACCAACAATAAAAAGCAAAGTTGCAAATGCTTAAGCCTAGAACCCATAAGTATGTTCCATTACAGCCCTCAAAAATAACATAAATAATGATATTCTGAAGGTAGCCAGAAGGGCCAAAGCCACAATTTTAAAGCACAAGGTATATCTATATTATTTTAAATGTAATCAAAATCTCAAATACAGATAAAAAAATAAGACTTCTTATGAAACTTTAGAACAGACATAGGAACAGAAAACAGTATTTGATAAGTTGTGTTGCTCAGTCAGGTTCTCAGGTTTTTAAGACTAAAATAAAAAACAACTGGTTATTTGAGCCATTTAAGATACACAGACTGTTGCATACAGAAGTGCACTATAAGGAACTGACCACAGAACTAAGTGTGTCAGGTATACTTTAATTTGCTCATCTAGTGAGCCATACAATTAGATCATAGTAGGGCAGCACAAGTTAACGTTTAGAACTTATTACTGTCTCACAGGTTGGAATTTACAATTCAGTTAAATTTGTAAGCAACCTTCCAACTGAGGTACAAGGTGATTAATTTCTGACCTTGTTATACTACAAAGTGCCCAATTACTTGTCCTTGCTACAGTGGTTCATGTCTATACATTTCCATAGAGTAAATTATAAAATGAGAATGCAATCTTCTTTAAAGGTATATTTATTTTTTAAGACAGTTACTGTTTTCAAGAATATTTTCCGCTTTTGAACACTCCTTTAGGAGGTTCTGCTTGGCATCATATATAGCATATAAAAGAACAGCATTCACTTAATTGGAGGTAAGTTTTAGAAATGTTTGAAATTTTACTAGCAAAGATCTTTAAAAGCATGGCAGTTCCCATATCCTATCCCTAGGATGTTTTGCAAAACTGGAAACTTCTATAAGGCACAAAAATAGAAATAAGAAGATAGGTCATTATTTTTAAGAACCTTACCAAGACTGTAGAGATCTTAGCGGCTTCTTAAATTTAAAATAAAACCAGTTTAACACTTATAAATAGTTGTCGTGCATAAGTAGTCAGTCAACTTCAACACAATGCAAAAGGCAAAGCACAGTTGTGGCTGTGCACAGAGAATCACAATGCAAAGAATTTCTAAAGGAGGGAGAATTAAACTGGGGTGATCTGGAACATGGAAAGAGGTGCTCTGGATAGGATAAAGGAACAGGAAAAGAATAAAGTATTGAATGGAGAAGAAGGAGGAAACACAAACTTCTCTGGGAAATGTGAGATAAGGATAGCATACTGAAAATGAAAAAGGAATGGAAGGAAACCAGAACTCAGCAAAATTAGCTATAAGAAACCCTTTTCTACTTTCCATTCTGTAGTCTGGATTTTTCTCCCAACTTTTACATCCAAGCTTGCTTGGGTGTTCTTTTCAGGTTCTCAGTTTCCCCTTCCTCTCCCATTTTGAGGTTTGGGGGTTTTTGGATGCTGTACAATTTTTTTTTTTTTTAAAATCTGCCTTTCTAACATACTCTAACTAATCTCATGCTGATGTCGAGCACAATAGAAACTCTCAACTGGCTGCAGAGATTACAGAAATTACTTGCAGTAAGGAAGCATCATTGTCATGACAGAATTTGAAAAAAAACCTAATCAAGTATAATAGGCAGCCAAAATGAAATCAGAGAAGTGTCATGTAAGAATACAAGACACAAAAAGGTGAGTCCAATCAGGAAAATATGTTAGAAAAGCAGAATCCATTAGATCAAAATTATTTGCACTAAATGATAGTTATTATATTATTTCTCAGATTTAGTGACTCAATTCTTAATTTTCAGATATGCATCTCTGAAGGAAAAAACTGTCTTAAAACTTAGCATATTAACAGCTTGTGCTCACCCTTAAAAATCTACCCATTTCTGTAAGATTAATTGCTTTGTCAAACTGCAAAACAACAAGGAATTCTTGTTGAAATAGCAGTGAAATATACTCTTCACTCAATAAAACAATGAACTGTTAACAGTCAAATAAGAAAAACTCCAAACTTATTTTAGTACATTTCTAAAATAAGTGGTTTCAAAACTTTTATTTTCAATTTGTGTTCTTAGGCAGTACTAAAACTAGAAATGAATGGAAAAAGCTCTCTCAACAGATCTCATCAACTGAGTTTGGTATAACCACAGGTCTTGTTACACAACTATTTTAACAGTAGTGAAATGCAACAAGCTTATTTCATTATTGCATATCTGTTTCATTTTCAAGTTTTCATAAAACCAGGTGAAAACTGATTATTTGAACAGATTTGGATTAATCAAGTCTGACCACGTGTACACAAGCAGGCTGCAAATGTGTGAATAGGAAACTTGCAAGGGAATGATTTGGAAAGGGACATTGCAAAGGTAAAGTTTAAAGGGGAAAGCCTTGAACTGCTTTGAAGAAAAGGCCAGTAAAGGAAAAGGAACTGGCCACACCAGGGCTGGTTGTCTTCTCCATCCTAGGGAAGAAGCAGCTGACTTGAAAGTTCCCAGCCTATGTTGCAGCCAGAATGAAAATTACCTTGCTCTTTGGATCTCCTGCTGGTTCTAAAACTAGAGGGATGTCCTGATCAGGGACCAAGCAGGGCGTAGTTATATCCTGGAAGAAGCAACAAACAGTTCTGGTGCGGCCTATTTTTGGCTCACAGGTATTTGGAACACAAGCAATGCTCAGTGCTTGCCCACTGAAGGTCACCGTCGTAGATTATGAGGAGTGACTGAATATCCTGACCAGTCATTACCAAACAAGGGACATAGGGAAAGGATGCAACAACCTCAGCCCTAATATGCTAGCAGAAAGTAACTATGGAATGGGGGACTTCATTCCTAACATAACCTGACAGGAAATTTATCATGGTCTCTAACTTCCCCTTACTTGGGTATGCAGTGAGCCCAACCCTGAAGAGACTTCATTACATATTTTGGAACTAAACAGTAGGAGAAGAAAAAAATAAACAGTTATTATAGATCTGTTTTGCACATTAAGGCTGGCTAAATTCTAGTAGTTTGGGTGCACTTGTCACATTTCATTAAGACAGTGTACATGCTGTGCAAACACTGATAGGTCTCATCACCTGAAAAATAATGTGGTGGGTCTTCAGATAGGCATACTGCTTGAACTTGGAAAACTGCCACATTATTTTGATCCCAAGAAAGCCACGAATAACAACATTGTGCTTCTGCTAAATATTGAACCTTTTAAAGGGACAATGATGAGAACTCACTGAAACACTGTGGAAAGGAGTGCTTGTTGCTAGGGAAAACCATGGAGTTAAAATTGAAATATTTTTCTGAAGAATCAGCACCTGACTATAAAAAAAGACATAAGGAAATGGTAAGAATGAAAGGAAGGCACAAGAAGAAGTGAAAGGACAGTAACAGGGGGTGGCTGAGCAACACAGCAGTGAAGCTGACAAACAAACAGCAAAAAACTATGAAAATAAATGGATCATGGCAAGAGGATATCCTGTTCTCACAAACAAGGAATATTCACAAAAGACAACAGAAGTAATAAACTCCAAGTAAGGCCATATTTACTGTCAGTGCCTGTGATTTGCTATGAAAATATTGATTTTATTCTTTAAAGGCAAGCTCATTCAGTGTACTATATCATCTTAATGGGGTACAGTTTTTCCTATTTACATGTATTTCCAGTCAAAGATTGTTAAGACTGATTACAGACAGAACAACTCCTAGTGCACTTACTAAATTAATCCTGTTTTGTAATAAGATGCAACTGAAAGTTTAGAGAAGCAGAACAATCTGAAATCAGCCATGAAAATCCAACCCCTTGATTACTAGCTATGCCACAGTTAAGCGCCTAATGGAGCTGAACATTCTGTCTCCTAAAAGTCACACATTTGGAAGTGAGTCATCTAAACTTTGTGTTACTCATATGGTGAAAAGTTTGTCTTTTGATTCCTAATTTAGCTTCCTCAAACCACATCTAAATACTAAGTGTAATGTCTTAACTGTTCACTTCAAACAGCTTTTCAAACTGTTCAGAGCTCTATGCAATGATTATTTAAAACACTTAACATGATATATTTTCTTCCATTGTTATTTTTATTTATCCCTTCTGAAGAATTTCAGTACTTTTATCTTTTTCTCGCTGCCTTGACATATCCCTTTCTGCTCCCACAAGACCTACTGATAGAACAGACATGAAAGATGTAACTTCCATATGGTTCAACAATCAATCAGTAAGCATCTTTTGTGTGCTGTTCAAAACCAAAATGAGATAGCATCCTTATTTCATGACAACCTTCCACAATGGCTGAAATGATTGCAACTTGCATGGCCAGGCGAGAATATTCCACAACTAACTAAATAAATCAACACTTATTTCTGCATACCTGGAGGAACACAGAGTAGTGGCACAGAAAGTTACAAACATCAGTCTGATCTATGAGCAATCCTAGTGGTTTGCTTTAAAGCATTGATACTGATATATTATACCAAATGTGCTTGTACATTTTAATTAAGTCCCAAAAAATATCTTAGCAGGCAAGACAGAGGAACCTTACTGGTGCACCGCACACTTTGGATGCTGTGCTGGTTTTTAGCCATCCTTAATGCTTTGAGGACATTCTGAATTATTATATAAGCAAAGGGAATTCTCTAGAATAAGAAAAATACACTACAATTTTCTGTTTTCACAGACACCTTGAAGGTTACAGTTTGAAATTATTACTAAGCTCACACATTAATAAACATTTCAAAATCTGTAATGCAAGGGTTAAGTAAAATAATTTTAAAAAATCTTATTACATGCATATTTTAACCATAAGACTACTTTCAGGATTCATTCCATTCAATGTTTAAAATACACATAAGATGTGAATTCAGTCCAAACTGAAAATAACTCGTTCACAGAGGCAATATTGCCTTTTAATAATATAATGAAATAGGGCACACAGCATAAGCTCCTGAATTATATAGAATAAAAATCCTACAAGATTTCTAATGTCTTACAATATTTCAATAAAATAAATATAATTGAGCCATACTTCTTTTAAAACAATTCAGTTTACAACCAATACTATTAAAAAAACCTCTACACTCAATGTCAAACATTTATAAAGTAAAATGACAATGAAAAGCTAAAAGAACATACCTGTTGCCTGTTACTGGGCATGTATGGAAGCATTGTTGATACATGAAACATTAACTCATAATCTTTATAGGTAGTATAGAGGGAATGAGTTCCTGTTGAATCAGCTGAAAATTAATTTAATCGCAAGAAGGTCAGTAAATTAGAACATTCATACTACTTTTTAGGACACTGCTCTGCATGCTGTGATTTAAATCTATTTAAGCAACTTATATCCTTTTCACAATTTAACAAAACCAGTTTCCATCAGCTAAAAATCTAGTCTATTTTTCTATTATGACATAGAGGGGTTGTGGAGAAAAAAACCCAAAGAGTTTGCTGTATCTGAGACCTAAATAAACTAATTTAAAATATACTGACATATCACGAAAGAAACCAAACACTTTGCTACTTGAGCGTAGTTTTATATAACATGTATTTTCATTATTTAAACATTATTAAGGACAGTTGACTAAATCCAAAAGTGAACTGGCTATTCCAAATCTAACATTAAAACACATGTTGCAGATCAGAAACTTTTTAAAACATAAAACATGTGCATAATACATATATTTGAAAATTATTAAAATAATTTTCATATATATTAACATTTTCTTTTATTTAGAAAGTTTATGAGTGGTTAGCATTTTGTGATGTTTACAGTAAATGAATTTCACACTGTAGTCCACACGTTAATACTTTTTATTCCTTTTCTTCAACTTGTACAGACTATTTCAGTAAGTAATGAACTTTTAAAAAGTTTAAGGTTTAACTCTATTTAACAACCTATTGACTCAAGAGAAGTACCAACTTTTCTTCTCTTTTTCCATGTTCACTTATTTTTTAACATAACTTTATGTTATCTAGAGGAATAAGTATTTTCCAGTGCACTCTTTAACATACTGTTTAAAGTTTTGGAGTTTTGATTTGTTTTGAATAGCAACTATATTCCAAAACTAAATCAATTAGCCATCTTAGTTCTCCAATTAGAACTGTATAAAAGTATATGAACATAGACTTCTTTATCTGCAGCTTTAAGTCTAAAAATATTTGTGTGCATACAGTTAGGAGCACATTCATATGGTAACTGGGTGCATCAGTTATGTCTGGATGATAATTAAATTAACTTCATTTATTAAACACAGATCACACTTGAATAAGAAGTAAAAAGCATAATTTCAACTGAAGTTTGTTACTTAAATGTTGCTAAAAAAAAAGAAACCTTATTACACTCTTCTATTTCAAAATCTTAGCTCAAAATCTAATTCCATTATAACCTTTCAGTGGCATTTTAGAAAGCCAGTTTTGGAGAGACAGAAAGCGAAAATATGTTCCAACAATAGAACTTTTTTTCTCATTTCTAGTTTTAAAGCATATACAAAACAAATTATATAGTATTGAATTGGTAAAGTTTCATTTAATTTCATTTTCTTATTTCTTTATCTTGGGCTTTGGAACTGCATGCCACTAAAACTGCACTAAAGAAGGGCAGAGAAGAGTTTTTATAGTTAATATATTCCATATGTTCTTGACATTTGCACCAGGTCTGGCTTGGATGCAGCTAAAATTCTTCATAGCAGCCCATATGGTGCTGTGTGCTCCCTGTGTGATCAAAGCAGTGCTGGTAACACACTGGTGTTTCAGCTGGGGCCAAACAGTGCCCACACAGCACCAGCACTGCTGCTCTGCTCCTCTCACTGTCTTCTGTCCCAGGGAGCGTGCTGGGGGGCCCAAGGGACTGGGAGAAGATAGCTAGGACAGCCAACCAAATGGACCAAAAAGCATATCCTATCAAGTGACGTTCTGCAGGAAAACTGGAGCAGGAGGAGCTTTTTCATGGTAGCTGTCGCTCAGAGAATGGCTGGGCATCAGTCAGCTAAGGGCAGGTGGGGAGTGGTTGCCTTTGCATCAGTTGTATTGTGGCCTGATTGATGCAGTGGTGGTTTTGTTGTTTGTTTTGGAGCTTTTGTTTGTTTGGGAGGGTTTTTTTGGGGTGGGTTTTTCTTTCTGTTCTTCCCTTCACTCATTGAACTCTCTTAATCTTGACTCACAGACTGGAAGGTAGGCAAGCATGCAAGAGGTGGAGGCTTATTTGCCAGACAGAGCAACTCATCACAACATTCTACTTCCTCTGTTACATAAGAATGGACCAATTACTTATCCAAATATTAAATAAACAATTTTAAAGATAAACAAATTTTTAGAGAAAAACCTCACAGCTAGTCAAGCATTTGAGAATATAAAAACTTAATAAATTTGATTCCTACAAGAACTAAGCAAGATCTATTACTGTAATACTGTGTCTACCAAAATATAGCTCCCAGAGACTATTACACTCCTCTGAACCTGCAGGCAGTCAGAACAATGCATTACCTAAGTCTAAATACGACACACAGTAATACTTCTTGCATCGTTATATTTAAAAACAAGTATAACAAAAATGTGATACTTGAGCCAAGTGCTTTATGTTTAATATAATACTAAAGATTGTATCTTTTTGAATTCTTAATTCCATTCTGCCTGTTGCAAACAATGAGAACACATTGTGACAGGACAATATAGTTAATGACACACAGACTTTGTAAAACATTAAAGTCACATTACTGACTGAAACATACACAATGCTGATCAGCAATGTAAGTTCATACTGAAGCACAGCAAATACAGAAACTGAATTTGCTGGCAGACCAGCATTTATTTTCTTATATACAACTTACTAGGTGACATTCAGTCATGCTCTGATTGGGGAAAAAAAGGAAAACCCAAACATGATCCCTCACTCCTTTCAATTTTTCATCCATATTTATCAATTCACTCCAGAAGTGTGGCATCCACAGCATGTTAATATGTATTTCTACAAATTAATTTGAAAAATGATTTGTTATTATTCTGTACTGAAATAGGATGCAATAGTCTCTAAAAGGCTTGAATTATTAAAGGGAAACAAACATGGATTTAAGCAAAAAGCCAATAACACGATTGGAAATAAATGTGGTGCTTATACTAGGTTGACACTATGTTAAAATTAAGTAGATGAATAACTAGATATCCGTAGATCACAGCTCATATGATCAGTCAAAATCCTGCTAAAATGTCATTAAACAAAGAATGAATTTAAGTTAAATTTGAGGGCAGTGAAAACAGTGCTTATAAAGAAGTGTCTTAACATTGACTTTTTTTTAAAACCAATACTTTAGTTCCTATTTTGCTACAAAATCCAACCAATTTCTACATTTAAATTTTTATACTACTGCACTTAGAGAAACTGAAAGACCTGAGGTAGATTATTAATTATCAGCCTACAAATGATGACATGCTCATTGTGCATGTGTGAGAAACCAGGAAACTTCCCTGCTTGTGTGTGTTGGGTAAAGTAAGCATGTATGTTTAGCTGAAATAAGGAAAATTATTCCATATTTTAAAATACATATATTTTTATTGCCTTTGAAAGAATAAGATGTTAAAATGTACCTGGGGAAATATTACTCATGTAGTATGATTTTAACTAAATGAAAACAAATGAAATAAATTGCTTTGATTTTCAGTTCTAGTAATGCCACAGAAAAAGTAAATGACCTTTCAGAAAAGGTTTGATACATGGTCTTACCATGCTTCATCTTCCCCATTTATCATATAATCTTACTATTCAAAACCCAAAGTCAAGAGCATGAAAAGACAACACAATTTACAGAAGATCAGCTGGATAATTACCCTTTCTCCCATAGCTTGAAACATAACTTACTTTTATTATCTAGCTGAGCCCTGTATTTACTGAATCCTTTTAGCCGTACTCTCTGGCCCAGTAGATCAAGGAACTCTTCAAAAGCTGGTCCTGCCATCTCATTGTTGTACATTTCTTCTTCTGTGCTTTGGCCTGCTTTGCAGTAAAGGATACCAATCTTATGTTGAAAACTCAGCTGAAAACAAATATTAAATAAAAAAGAAAAGGGAAAGTTACAGAAGCAAATGACAGTCAATACTAGAATAAATATTAACAATTAAAATATAACATTGTTGTAACTCCTGACAGAAGGCATCTGAAAGCAAAAAAATAAGTGCTCTGATTTGGAAAATTAAGTCACCACAGCATGAAAACGAAAAATAAAAAATAAAAACCAAAAAACCCACAAAAGACACCCTCCAACTCTTGAAATAAAACTGGATTGGCACTGTTCAAACACAGATAAAAAGCAGTACAAAGACTTTTTACTTTGTTATCTAAAAAAGCACACTCTACTTCATGCTACAGTATGAAAAATTTAATTGGCAATATTTATATATTGGTCTTTCTTCTCAGATTTAAACGGAGGTGAGCTTATCATCCCTCATTTTTACCCTTTAAAGTTCACTGTAGTTCAGTTAAAAGAGGCCCTCAGAACAGTAATATCTATTATATGTCATCTTTTGCCCTACTCATAAAATCATGCACTGTTAAAAGCTATTTGCCATTTTTAAAAGTATACTTACAACAAGAAATTAGATTGCAAATAGTTTTGTTAAACAGATTCTCAGTTACGGAACTTTAAAGAGATAAATCGCACCTATTCAAAATTAAAGTACAAAAACTGTAGAACATTAGGTATAAAAAGAGATCATTTCTTCTTGAGCAGATCGTTTTCTTCTCAGCTTTTATGCACACTTAAGCTGACAAAGAGGAAACCTCCATGAGGATGGATTAGTCCTATTATTCTTAACTGACACCTTCTAGAGCTTCACAAACTGACAGAGACCATCAGTCACACCTGACTCCCTTCAGACATTTATCTATATTCATGACTCAAATCAACTCTCCAGCTGCAGAACCCTCTTAATCAAACTTCAGGGTTAGCATCCAAAATGCATGTTATGCAGAGGCTGGATGTGTTTCTGTTAGAGCAAAGGTGACAACAACAGCCTGCTTCCCCTCAGTCATAAGGAGGGCTCTGTCTAGGGGTGAGCCCTTGGGGAACCTGCTCTGGCAGAATGCCGTCGGCAAGAGAGCAGTTAGGAGAGAAGAGCCTTAGTAAGGACACAAGTAAGGAATAAGGTTTCACCTGGCCAGCCTAGAACACAGAAGAGCCAGAAGCTGTAAGTTTTATGTGGAATGGGATGGATGATCCTCTGAGATAAAAGGGGATTCTGGGTTAGGGATGCACTGTAGAAGCTGCCTGAGTCAGACCAATGAAATCTGGAGCAGGGCAGGGTGAGGATACTGGTTTGCTCCTGTCATTTCCTTTTGACTGGCATAAGGTGCTATCTCCATCCAGAGTGCTTCCTTGATTCACATTTCAGAGAGAGTTAGGTATTTAACAAAAGCTTCCAGATTGCACAGTAGTGACTATTTTATTCAGCAGAAAGCTAGCATGAACAATTCATGGAGGAAACTGCAATTAACTCGTCACATAAACATCAGATTACAGGAAGCATTGCTGTTACTTGACATATCCCAGCAGAGACTTTAAATGATGGTGACCACACTGTCACTTCTATACTAGTCCTGTGTCAAATAGTTTAACTTAAACAACAGGAGATCTGAGTTGATTTCCTTGACTTCACACTAGAATTGACAAGTAGAAAAGTTAAATGCTAAACTGAGCCACCAAAAATAGGGACAAGAACTAAGAGTAGAGAGGCACCTGGGCAAAATATTCAGTCTAGTCACACTTTATCATTCTGCGGATGCCCATCATTCCTGCATTTGTTCATGAATATCAGTAATATTCCAAATAGGAGCAAAGTACACACTTATCTTAAAGAGCAATCTAACATCTCACAGTTTAAACACTGAGCTAAGAGACATTGAATATGAGGATCTGAGACTCACCAGCCCAAGACATGAAACAATCCTGGGATTAGTGAGCACACAATCAATATGAACACTATACAATTTAATGAACAAAGTCAACACTATAAAAAAACCACTATTGCTAAACAAGCTGCAAGCTCATTTGCAGTAATCTGAACCACCTGCCCCTGTGCTAGAACTCTTCACAACTATGAAATTGGAAGACTTGAGTAAAAGAGCTCTTAGCCAAGATCATGATGGCTGCACAGAAGCAGAGATCAAAGTGCATTTAAAATGTCAGTGCCTAAAAGAGAAATAACTCAACGAGCTTTGGCAGGATCTTCTTATGTCATGCATTTAACTGGCATGAAGAACCATCAGAATATTTAAAACTGATAAACTTTGCCAGTTTTGAAATGGTACCACATGCTTATTCAAGTCTTTTTAAGTAAATAATTGCAGACGTGGTTCCGATTTCATTATTTCCAATTCAGAAATTTTACACATATTTTACACTGAGAACAATTTAATAACATGACACCACAAAAAAGCTTCTAAACCCATTTAGCTACTTGGGTATGTGATATCTATTGAAGGTGCAAAGAAGTCCTTCCTGACTCAAAATTATTGTGTTCTTGTCAGAATCACTCACTACTGAATCTTGGCATCTTGTCAAATTTTTGCACTGATTTTTATCATGTAACAACAACTTGTTGACTTTCATCATGTGAAGATTTTAGATTCTTTTCTATCAAGGAACATCAAGAGATTAGACACACAATAGCCACTACATATCACTGCAACCTCTCTTAATTTCTTTGATATTTTTAAAATTTCATCCTGTGGTTTAGAGAGAAGTGAGCATCCCTAGAGCAGTGTGTGGGGAACCAAAAAGCATACAGAATAAACAACCATTACCAGAAATTAGAAAGGGAAACTAGGGGGAAGTTTGGGAAATATTCAGATCAGATCAAACACAGTCATAATCAATACTGCCTTGAACATACTGCCCCTCTGAGAGTGAGTATTATTTACTCCATTAACCTAAAGTCATTCTTAAACAGCAGAGAGCAAGAGCACATCAGGAACTCTTGGATTCAGAATTCAGTGCCTCTGATTTCCCTGTATTGTTTTACCAAAAAACTGACAAACACAGAAGAAAATAACAACATTCAGCAAAATTAACACCATCCTCAAGCACCAATGTGAACAAAAGTACTAAAACTAACATATTAAAGATAGCTTAACAATCCATCCAAAAAAAGCCAATTCTATTCCTCTGACTACATGTGCTTGGTTTCAAGCATTTGTTACAGGCACATGGAAATACAGAGGAATTCTGGTAGATGTCATCACCATATTTAAAACTGAGTTAAAATAAAAAATTAACTATAGCACCATCATAATCAACTGGTTCAATCATGGGATTGGACTTCAACGGATAGATCAGACAGATACTGACTTTCACCTAGAAAGTAAAATCTTCCCTTTAAATGAACATTTTTTAAAAAAACATAATTTAAAAGCCATCACAAGCATGTCCTCCACAAAATATTCAGAAACCATAAGTTTAACTACTAGCTTTGAATGAAGCACATTCACTTTTACTAAACCTAATAAACTTCACCATTTTGCTTAAAATTTAAGCCACTTGAATATTTTATTGCCATGCAGTTAATTCATTAGTCTCAATCCCAATTTCAGTTCTATGAATATGGAAGTAATCTATTCTAGTAAGGATACAGCAAGCATATAATAAAATGGCACTGTGAAAAATAACCATAAATTTTAGATGCAGAGACTTAAGGTACAACATGCTTTTGCCTCCTTACCCACAGCCAATACTAATAAAGTGTTAGATGTATTTTCATTTGCATTCAACATTTGTACACATTAAAGTGCAAATACAAGTTGTGACAATCCCTTCTTACTGATAATAAAACTTAATCTTTCTCTCACTCAGCCATTGAAAGACAATCTCCATAGACCAATATTTACTTTCTTTAGTTGAAATGTATTTTAAGAAGAATTTGCTTAGAAAAGCAAACCTCATTTTGTCAGTGAAAATAGACAAATTTCTCTAAAACCAAGAAAAGGAATGGTTTGCATTACAGATCCATGTTAATTAGCACTGTCTGCAAAACATTTAATTATTTTTTTCTTCGCTTTATCTAAGGAACAGTCTTTAAAAAGAAGGCCATGTGCTACATACCCCTTGTTCATCCAGCTTAAGCAGCTGCTCAGGTACTTTGGGTGAGTTGGAAGCCTGTCTCAGGCACTGGATGCTCAGCTCTGGTATTACATACTCCAGCACCTCTTTGAGAGGCAGACCTCTTGCTGTGCCATGCCGAGCAGTGGATGGAATAGCATCTTCTAAAATTGCTCCTCTAAGTGTGGTAAGCTGCAGTAAAGGTAAAACATACAAAACATTTTTAGCTCTAATGCTCTAAACCCTAGAGATAAAAACTTCAGGTTTTAGCAAAAGCATGGAAAAAAGAAATGGAAAGAAAAACTTAATAATTTTCATTTTTTTTAAACCAGTAAGAAAATTACTAAATAACTTTTAAAGAGCAAACAAGCTTTCACTGTCTAAGTGACAAATAAATTTTTTGCTTAAAGAAATTCATGAAGCATGTTAACAATTTATTACAATTACTAAGAATATTCCTTTTCTGGGGGAGGGGAAAGTATCTATCTAAAGATACCAGTAAACTAAAAACAGTTAATTTTGCCATACTACCCTAGCAAACACAGTAGACAAATGTGAGGCTGGACATGTGAGATAAGCTATAGCCAATCACAACTTTACTTAACCCATTCATCTATTACTTAATCCATGCTGCTTTATCTTCACTAGATTTGACAAAAATAGAGTAATTTATTAGAACTGGGTCACCTGGATCACCTCTCCACATATACATACATGGACACCACATTTTTGGCTGTAAGAAAAACCTAGACTGAGTACAAAAATTATCTATATCTGTTTTTGCATCTGTTTGCAAAAACATAAGAGCCCAGTGATAACAGGAGGTCTAGCCAACACTTCTCTATATCCTAAGGATTCTGAAAATTTATAGTTGTTTGCTGCAATAATAACTTTGTGTTTTCATACAAATCTAAGGTAGTTGCTGTGATAAAGGAATTATTTAGGAAGAGATATTAAATTTCTTGAAACAGAAGTTATGAGACTTTACACACAACAACCACAAGTAAATAAGGCCATTATTTTATGAATATATTAATACTCCCAAAAATCATCCATGTAGAAGTACATAGAAACATGTCACAAAAAAGCTTCTAAGAAAGTATTTGGAAACAAAAGGAAAAAAAATCCAATAAGTCATTATATTAGTTTTCATATTTTAGAGCTCCCTTTATTCCTGTATTTCTTAATCTTTCATTTCTATAATGAGAAACACAATAACATCAAGCAGCCTGATCCACTTTAACTGTGTTAACATTTGTTCCCTTCCTTGCACCTTGCAGTTCTCTTCAGCCAAATTATCTCCTTTTGGGTGGTCACTCAAAAAACCAAAAATTTTATGCAGTACAGAAAAGGAAAGCTTTGCTCAGGAGCAACTACATTTACCAATGGTACAGGAAACATTCTTTCCCATTAAGAGATTTACTTTCAAATTTAACAATGTACCCCCATACAAACAACTAGTATCCTAAGCTCTAAGTCAGCTTTTCCATTGCTTTGCAGAATTATGGAATGAACATTACCTCACTTGTCCTGAAAACTATACGATAGTTGAACTGAGATCCTTCTTTCTCCTTAGCATCTTCAACCTTTTCCCTCCGGATGCTCACTGCTACAGGTCCGAGATTTTCATCTATTCCAAAGTAGTTCTGATGCTCTTTTGCACAGGAATGAATGAAGAGATAAGAGTAAAGTATGAATCTCCTAGAAAATTTTCATCAAATCTCAAAAAAAAAACTTTCAGCAGCAAGAAAAAAAAAATATTTTTAATTGAACTATGAGGTCTGTGAATACACCAGCTGGTGATCTTCTGAACTGTACAATTAGTACATAAATCACAAATGCTAATTTTGATGAGCAAAATGGTCACTCATATCAGATAAATTACTGCAACTGCTGTTACTATGAATTTATTTTTTTACTACAAAATTAATCTCTTTGCTTCATCCCATAGGTTTGGAAAAACTGTATCTACACATAATCTTGAATAAAAGCTAAGAGTCTTCAAACAAATTCTTATTTACAACTTTACATTCAAAGCAGCAACTCAGTCTCAACAAGGGAAAACTGCATCTAGTGTTTGATGAATAGTGAAATTCCTCCTTGAGGCAACTGGTCCAGTCTGGGAGAGTAAAGCACTATCAGATGAAGAGAAAGATCACATTACAGACCATTTAAGGAGACCAGACACACTCAAATCAATGTGACCCAACAGGACCTGTGTTGAGGCTTCTCCTTACCACCTTTGAAAGGTCACAGTGAGTAGTTACAGTCACCTTTAAAAAAGGGCAGAGGGTCTGGGAAGCCACAGAACAGCCACGATAAATCTTAGTTCCCAGGGAGATTAAGGAACAAATTCTCATTGAAGATATTTCCAGGCACATGAAGGACAAAAAGATACTTGGAAACAGCCTGCATAGATTTAAAAAATGCAAATCATGCATGACCAATCCAGTTGTTTTCTGCAGTGATGTGACTGGCTTTATGGATGAGGAAGGAGCAATGAATGTCACCCACTTTTACTTCAGCAACGCTTTTCACACAGTCTCCCATAGTGTATCTGTAGCTAAACTGAAAAGACATGGTTTGGACATGCAAATTACAAGGTGGATGGAAACCAGCTGGACAGTTGACCTTGAAGGACTGTGATCAGTAATACAAATTACAATTAGTGGCCAGTTAGTAAAATGCTTATGAGAATTCAATAGTGGAGATGTTATTGTCTAATAGGGTTTTACATTATCTAAATGATGGAATGGAGTGCATCCTCAACAAGCTGTTGTCCATGACCAAGCTCTAAAAGAATAGCTCATGTATTGGAAGTTAGGACTGCAGACGGGTGCAACAGATGAAGGGAAGTAACTGGTAGGCTTTTAACAAATCAGGAATATGTGCACAGGGCAGACAGAGACATGCATAATCCTTGCAGTTTTAACAAAAGCAGGCAAGGGCAAAGCTACACAAGTAGAGTCCTACAGCTGTTTCACCTCCCACTCTCCTCTTCCCCTGGAGGCAGCTACTGCTGAGCTGAGCTGCATGTGAAGCAACTCCTAAACCACTTGAAGTTTTCAACCTGACAGTTTAAAACAAACTCTCATTTTGACAATCCAAGAAAATCGACTGCAAGAGCCAAGACAGACACAGACCTGCACACAGAACAGAGCAAGCCCATACAACAGGCTGGGAACCCACTGTCTCAGGAGCTTCTCTGTGGAAAAGGACTGGGGACCCTGTGAGCACAGGCAGCCCAGAACCAGCAGAACCTCCCAGCAGAGAAGGAGGGCAACCACACTCTGGGCAAGAGCATTGCAGCAGCTCAGGAGAATATTCTAACTTTCTGTTTGGCACTTTTGAGGCCACATAAGAAGCAGAATCTGGTTTTTGGACAGAGTGAGACAAGGCCAACAGACAACTATGAAGACAATTAGAGTGATGGAAAATATAACAGATGAGGAAAGGCTAGAAGAAATGCAGCTGGAGAAGAGCAGATTAACAGTGGAAGAAACTGCTGGATCCCACCAGCTGATGGGAAGTTGTAGAGAAAGGAGAAACAGAGTCTTAAAGGTACAAAGTGAAAGAACAAGATGCAACCATCACAACATGCAGCCACTAAGTGGGGGGAATCCAACACAAATAGGTTTCCAAGACAGATCGTGAAATCTCCATCCTTAGATACTGTAAAAAAGCTAAAGGGACTGCTAAAGTGAAACAGGTTTTGAGCAACCTATTCAGGGCCTACATTTAAGAGAACTTTAAAGAGAGAATTAGACTGGATGACCTGCAGAAATATCTTCCAATCCAATTTATGCTATAATCCCATATTTTAAATAACAATTGACTAATTTCTCCTTAAAGGTAGTCTGGATTAAAAAAAAAAAAAAAAAAAAAAAAAAAAAAAAAAAACAACAAAAAAAACACAACAACAACAAAAAAACCCCCACATTTTGCTAGCATTTTTGAGCTAGTTTGATACTTTTTTTCAAGTAATGTATTTATAGAAATGTGTAAAGAATTTTTTTGCAAAATGTGTTTCACTAAGAAGTTGTCCATACTCTCAGAATTAATACAAAAGAATGAAGTAAAATCTACATAAAAGACAGTCTTATTTCTCAAATCAAGTTGAAGTTAGGTTTCCAGTAGTCTTTCAAAAATCTATCTATGAAGTATGTAGGTGGTTCCAATCCATCTCTCAGTGGAAGGAAAATGAGCACTAGCACATTACAACTTTTTTTGGAAGGAACACCTGGAATCAAAGAGGCACAGGCATTAAATTATCTGCTCATACTCTCCAACTACATTCCTTTCCCAGTCTGGGAATTCTACCTGCATGGATAAATAATGTACCTTTATGGACTTCCTAGTGTTAAATTAAAACTTAGAGTCTAAACGGGCAATTTTATCAAATGGAACAGGACTTCACAGAGAAGACAGAGGGAGAAAGAGAGAGAGAGAGAACAGTTTAGAAGTCCAACACTTTCAATAACATAAAACATTCCCACAGCTGCATAATTCAGTCTTTGACATACGGTAAACTCCTCAGAAGTCTAGAGCTTTTCATTTTGATGTAAATATAGAAAAGGGTATTACACATTACCAGATTTCTTGAGTGCAGTATTACTGAGCAGAAAAACACAAGTGTGTGCAGATACCTACTAACGTCTTATACAACATGAAAGACACAAACCCAAACACACTATATGCAATAAAAATACAATAGATAAACCAGTTTCAGAAAAGAAAAGTAATGAAGGTGAAGTAAACGGAATAGCACAGCTACTGATATTCTGGGATTTGGGGAAAATATTTTTAATTCAAGGCATCTTCTTTTTTTAATTTCAAAAAGTATAAACTCATTTAAATGTGCTTATGTTGGTTTAAAAGAACCAGCTGAGGAGAAAAGAAGAAAATAAGTGCTATTTTCCACCTGAGATCTAGAGAGACGCTAAAATATTTGTAATTTTTTACTTTCTCATTTTGAGGAATAGTTGTCAATTTTTCTTCTAACACAAAAGTCTTAATTGTAAAAAAAGGAGTTAATACCAATAGCTTGCTAAGCCTGTACATTTCTCTTAGGACATTTTTTCACTCCCCTATCAGCAGATAGAGACAGTAACACTAAATGGTTGCAAACATCCCTCAGATAAAAAGCATGGTAATAATCAACAAGTCTAGGGGAATTCTGAGGATAATTGCACAAGGGGAAATGGACAAATCAGTGATAATAAAAAAAAATGAGATAAAATAATATATTCTAGCTTTTACAATTCTCCACTGAAAACTGAGAAGATATATTCAATAAACATAACATATTTTAAATCAGTTGCATTAGATTTGATTTTACCAATAGTTACAAAGCTTATACATATGCAGTATAAAACTACAACTCATTTCAGAAAACACTGAATCCCACATCTCACATGTCTTGAAAGGCAATGGAATAATTAGTGCTACACATGCCAGGGTGTTTCTTCCATGCATCTTAAAACAGAAATAAAACTGGTATGCTGACAAGTGCCAATTATAAAACTGTGAACAAAATCAAATGTTCAGAAAGCTATTTCTTTTTCATATATATTTTCTTAAAGGCAACAAAAATCAGTGATAATATGTACAAGTAACTATTGTTTGCTAAATTTTTATTTCATTCTTCCACAATGATTTTGGTAAAATTTAACTCCATAACTAAATCTAAAAATCAGCTAGGAGAGCTCACTGGAAGAGCATCACATAGAACCAGTATGAACATAAATGTCAATTTTTCTTTTCAATATGGAAGTTCAGGCCAGCAGCAACACATCTTGGTGCTCAATGCAAAATGTCTGGATGACTTCCTCTATCCACAGGAAGTTTTGCTTAGGTGAGAACTGTATTCAATTATAATTAGTGTGGTGATTCCTTACGTGCTTGCTCCCTTGAAATAGGAGATTAAAATTAAGATTTTAGTTTCATCAGTCTGTTTGCCCTGACTTGCTGCATTGTAAAAGCCATTCAATACAAATTTCTCTCATGTAGCTTCTGTTACAGCTCTATAAAAAGATAATGCACGACAGGCCATGGCTTATATATCATTGTAAAGGTGAGAAGGGAACAATTTGTTACTGGATATTAAACGAATCACACCATATTTACTTTGTAAGAAATCTACCTAGAGAATAATAAGTAACAATTCAAGTTTCCTAGTATCATACTAAGTGGGATAAAACTCTGAGGAACTCTGGTACTATTTCAGAACAAAAGTTAATAAAAACTAATTACCTTCACATCAATTTTCCAGAAAGGTCATTAGGTTTGTTTATAATATAGTATTTAAAGTGGCTTTGAGTATGCATCTGCATTTTGTTTTTATAATTTCTCTGACAAGATTTTTCTTCACACGAGTGTTCCACGCTTCAGCACTTGTAACTCATCCAAAATAAAAGCACTTCACAAACGAGTCCTCTTTCATCTGGCTTAACCCTTGTCTCCTCCTTCCCTCTGCCCATCCTGCCACCACCTTTGTCTACTGACAGTCTTCCTTTCATGTCTGTGAATGCCAATATTTCTTCTCTCTGCCCTCAAAAAATGTGCCACCCTTTTGTTAAAAGTTTCCCTTCATTCTCTTGTACTTGGACTACCTCAACACTTTCTATATCATTTACAACCTGTCTAGCTTGAAAGCAATTTTGAACCTGTGAATTTATTGCCCATCTTAGCTGGGGGTTTTTTCTTCCTCTTCCATCACAGATCCAGATTCTTCCATTCCTTGCCTTTTAAATAGCTTTTTGACAGCTAATATGTTCTCAGTGTCTATTGTATTATGATCAGCACCGAACTGGATCCTCTTTTGTGTCCCTTTTAAAGGGTTACAGGAGGAAGTAGTAACAGTACTGTGCTTATTTCCTGATGTTCAAATATAGTTAGAAAGGAGAGGAAGTATGATTTCAAGAAGAACAAGAATTGGGCTGTAACAGTTTTTTAAAAATAGAAGCAGACTTTTTCTTTTCTTTTAATAAAAGCATGAAGATCTAACTGTAATTCATAATACAGATAGGACAAAGACAGGTATTTGGGGGTTCTCCCACAAAACCAGGGATTTCATCTACATTGCTCAAGCCAGTACTGAGTGCAGACTATCAAAGCTGATCACAAAGTGGAAATGGTTTATCTGAATAATCATTAAAGCCAAGATATTCATTCTGCTGACAAGAGTATCTTGGCACATTTGCAGACAGAACACATCCTAAAAGAAAGGGGTATAAGGCTAGGAGAAAGGCATAACACATCCTCCTTTAAGCTGAAAAACTAAATAACACCAGAAGCTCTCTATTTAAGGAATATTTACACGTGCATACAATACGAAAGGCCTCAGGACACAGTTGAAGACAGCTGAATTTAGAACAGAGTTAGAAGCCTCAATAATAAACTTTCTCTTTTGGAGTCATCTTTTAGGAAAATTATTTCCACTCTGATAATCAGTATTTCCAATGCACTTACTAGATACAAATGACACCTTTTCCTCCTGCTGATCAAGAAAGTTTGGGTTGGAGAAGTTAGCTTACATGCTATTTTGTATGACCTTTCATTAAATCACTTAATGAACTCGCACAGGTATTGCATAACCATACAGAATCCACTGCTTTGCCCTAAGAGAGCGAAAATAACAGGCTTAATTTCAAGAAACGGTTTCAGGATTCTCTGGAATACCTAGGTCTCTCTATAGAGAAGAAGGAAAACACAAAACAATCTTTACTAAGCAACTTAAGTCTAATGCATGGATACATCAGAACAGCTGCATGAGAAAAATTTACCTTTTCCATAGAAGAACTTGCGGTAATAATATGCTCCAAGATCAATGTGTTCTATGATGTAACGCTTCACTTTCTCTCTGTGAATGGACTGGTTTTCTCTTGGTACTTCCAGTACTGAAACACCAGCATTTGTGCAATGGGAACTCAGAGAGGACTCAAAAGAACAACTTTCCCCTGAAGAAAAAGATGCTGAATTTGCCCTAGAAAGTGCAATCCGTCTATCTCCTTCCCCACCAGTTTCATTCCTGAAGTAAGGGCAACTCAATACTAAGTCATTGCTTTTCCCATCGCCCTCATCAGCATCTAAATTCTCTTTTGAATTGAGGTCCTCTTTGCTTCCCAAAGGAGATTCACAGTTTCCAGTCTGGCCTGCTGGCATCTGAGTTTGTGATGCAGCTGAAGCCCCAGTGGTGATATTTTTTCTTTTTCCTACATTTACTCTGGTAGCCATTGCTTCATTTATGTTAAACAAAACGCTCTGAACATCATAATGTGCAAAACATTTCTGACAGTTCCAAGAACGAACATTTCTGTCAAGTCTATCATCCAGGTCTGTTGAAAACTTAAAAGTTTCATGCTCACTTTTAACCGTTCGCAATTTTCTGAACAGAGATGTTTCTACTCCTTCTGATTTAAGTCTCCTCTTGAAAGATTTCTCCCTGTCTCGACCAATAAGTAGAGCACTATCCATATAATCCAACCCAGAAATCCTGACAAATTCTCCCCTGGAAATCTGTGCAGCAGCATGTAGACTCGGAGAAACCGTAGGGTCACAGTGGAAAAACTCAGAAAAACCAAAAGGAGTAAGGGTTTTATGTTCAAAATTTTCCACTCTGTATCCTCTCAGCATTGCAAAAAAATTTTCTCCAGACAAGCCTTGTCTATCAATCGAAGAAGTACTGCCATATTCTCTGTGAAGAGCTGCTCCAGTATTTGGGTTAACAGCATTTTGGTCTAACACATCTTCAGCATCGATATCACTTATTGTCACATCACTGTTGCTTCTCTGCCTTATGGGATGAAGTCCCCTTTGAGGTGAATGAACAAAAAGATCTCCAATTGAATATTTTCCCTCTGTAAATTCCAGTTCTAGCTCTTCTTGCTGTTCATCACTTTGGTCATTTTGTCCATTTGGAAGTACTGAGCCAACACCTTCATAACTGGCTGGAGGTCTGTTTTCCCAAGCAGCTTTACTCAGTTCCTTAGAGCAATCCTTTTTAGGAGGCCATTCAGATACCCTTGCTCGAACACCCATTTTAGGCACGGCTGGTGTACCATTTGTTTGATTATTTTCAGCTTTGCTAGAGGCATTTGAAGAAACAGGAGGACCCATGCTACCGTTCAAGGCTTTAAGTTTTCTAGCGAAGTAATCATCCGATTGCATGCTTCTTGAAGACTCCCTGAACTTGGAGGAAGTTCTGCTAACCTTGTGCTTATCTTCTTGCAAAGACCTTTGATCACTCATGTCCAGTCAGTGGGAGGGCAACCACTACTATTGCATAAATTTGCTGTTACATTTGTTATTACATTGTCTTTTATGGGCCAATAAACTGCAATATAAAAATACTGTAACAGTCTTCCCACAGGTGCAGGCAGGGACCTCAGTGTACCATTTTTGTGTAATTTCTGTGAGGAGACCAATCTCAAAACATTTCCTTCAGTTCAGATGCATTCAGTTCGGTATTAATCCAGAGAAATTTCTTAAATCTGTTCATAAGGAGAAAAAAAAAAAAAAAGTGTTAAAATGTTTATATTAAATACAAGTTTCCACTGTTGCTTGGATATACATAACACCCCATGAAACTGGATGGACATAAAGTGACTTGATTTGTATCATTCTCTATCCTTGGACTCCTTAAAACCCAACAAATGCAATAATTCCAGTTTTTCATGTGATTCCACAGGATGCGAGCAGCTTGAAGCTGCATCTCTCACAGGCTCCCCAGTACATGCACAAGCAGAATAGCCACAGACAATTCTCTCTGCATTCCCTGCAATGCTGACAGCAACTTAGATGCCTGCTCTCACTGGGATTTGTTTACATAACACCTAAGACATTTTTTCCAAGCTTTCTTGAAAATGCTTAATGCACACAGGAGTGTTGGGGCAACACTAGTAGATAATATAACTTAAATATATGGAGCAGACAGAACCTTATGCAGAGAGATGTGCTTTGCCCCATTTAAAATAACATTTTAAAGATAAGTTATTGTGCCACTACAATTAACTCAGCAAATTAATGTATTTCGCTTCCTTCTCCTTCTCTCTTCCCAAAGGGAGGTTTACTCACATTCCTTTCTTTGGAGTGCAAACTATTATTTAGCTGTGTAAAACAGTTACAGTTGTTTCTGTTATATTACAGTCCTCTGGTTGGAAACCCAGACGGTTAACTCAGTTATTGTGATAAAGAACATATCTGTTTTCCTCTGTAAATAAGAAAAGTTAGTAGCTCTATTGATAAGCCTCAATTTGATTACAAAATAGGAACTGTTAGGATATAAAAATACTCCTCAATAGTCTTAAGAATGACTATGACATATGCCATGTGAGGATTCATTTGCAGGCAGAGTCAGTCCATTAATCCATTGCATAAAAGCAGACTAAAACAAGAGACAAGACAGAATGCTGTGTACTTCTTCAGATTTTATTCCTTGAACAAAAATGCCAACATAAGAGTCTTTTAAGATGCTGCAAAAAAGGACAATATGCATTTACCAGAAACTAAAAAGAAGTCAGGTCCAATTAGCTTGGAATATTAATTCTCCTTTGATTTCAATGAAGATATGAGGTAGTTAGAGGAGTTCAGAATATGTTTTTTCTCCTATATTTATTATGATGAAAATTCCTTGGAGGACAGGGAGGAAGGATGAGACGAGGGCCAAGGGAATACTATAAATTAAAATGTGACGCCTTATTTTATTCTGCTTGTCAGAAATCAACAGAAATTGTGTTTGATATAGTGGATTTTAGAAGACTTCTGCAGTAATGAGGTAACAAACACAAGTTAGATTTCAGCACTCTCATAATGGCTATGGTTTCTAGGTGACTGGTAGTAGAAATTGCTGACAATTTCACTAACAATGTATCTCTGTAGCTTACTTTCACTCCATACAAATTCCTTGGTGGCCAAAGAAGACAATTAAATGGCCTCCTTACAGAAGTCCAAAAGATTATTTAAACAACTGACATATTCAGAGAAACAGCACTTGAAAAGTGGCAAGTAGGATTTTTAAACACTGAATTATGAAAATACTACACAAAAAAAATAAAATATTGGTCAAAGAATCATAGAATGGTTTGGGTTGCAACAGAACTCAAAGATCATCTAGCTCCAACTCCCCTGGCATGGACAGGAACACCTTCCACTAGACCAGGTTGCTCAGAGCCACATCCAACCTGGCCTTGAACACTTCCAGGGATGGGGCATCCACAACTTCCCTGGACACCCTGTTCCAGTGCCTCAACACCCTCACAACCAAGAATTTCTCATCTCTTTCAGTTTAAGACAGTTAATCCTCATCCAGTCACTACAGGCCCTGCAAAAAGTCCCTTCCCAGCCCTTCTGTAGGCCCCTTTTAGGTACTGGAAGGCCAGAATTAGCTTTCCTTGGAGCCATCTCTTCTCCAGGCTGAACAACCCCAACTCTCTCAGCCTTTCTTCACAGGAGATGTTCCACTCCCCTGGTCATCTTCCTCTGGACTCACTCCAACATGTCCATGTCCTTCCTGTGCTGGAGGCCTCAGAGCTGGATGTTCCAGGTGGGGTCTCACCAGAGCAGAGGGACAGAATTCCCTCCCTCATCTGCTCCCCACGGAGCTTTGGATGCAGCCAGGACATGTTTGGCTTTCTGGGCTGTGAGTGCTCATGGCTGGGTTATGTCCAGCTTTTCTCCTTCACCAATAACCCAAAGACTTCTTTGCAGGACTGCTCTCAGATATGTCAATATGCTCAACATTTTTGGAGCACAAGTAGTACTGAAAAGTTGAAATAGAAGAAAGTTCTTCGCAAATTAACATGAACAGATGACAGCTTTTTAATAATCTCTTACACTGTTCTTTATAGAATCAGAGAGGTGGAAAAAACCTTTGCTAAATAAAAACTCTCAAGGAAAACTAAACTATTCCAAAATCATCTTTTCTGTTTCTGCCAGAACATAAAAAGTGAGAACACAAAGTTTAATTTCACATACTGAGCAAGATATTTAACTTCTTATTAAAGGTTAATTCAATTTTCTTTGAAGTTATGGTGAATTACATCTTCTAGCCTTCCTGCCCTTTCCGTAAAATACATCCACAGAAGTCATTAGTTTATGCATTTTTAAATAAAAATTAATCCCTTAAAAATAGGGAAAAAATATAAGGTAAGAAAGGGCTATCTTGCAAAAATTCCATTCTTTTCTTTTCTTTTCTTGTGTTAGCCTTTTTTTTATCATAAGCATTTGTGCAGAAGTAGTGAATTGGACCAGGAGCATAACAAAGTTTGAAATGAAACTGGAGATGAGTGGTGGTGGTGGAAGGCAGAAGGAAAGAGCAATCGATGGACACTACCACCCCACTTATTTTTAATCCAAAAAACAGTGTGATTTGCTGTTTGGTGTCACAAACATCTGCATTTGTGGAAGGCAGCAGAGAGGGTGAAGACCACAGGAAAGCAAGACTTTTTCTCCCCTGCTGGTGGTGGGAGTTCAAATACAAAGTATGGCCTGAGTACTTTATCAGAGGTACATTGCAAAAGACAGTACTTTAATAGAGAATTTGTTTTCTTTACAGTGCAAAGCTGGTGTGACAGAAGACTAAAGAAATGCCTGTTTGGAAATGCAGATTGATATTTTATTTGAAATAGTAATATTTGAAGAAGTAATGCAATATATTTAAGATATATATTTGATTTTTTCCCTGATCTGAAATTGGCCTAATTGAAAAAAAATCTGCCTGTTTTTAACATGACTGACCCTTTCTGTAAATTCCTGTAACTCAGTACAACAGCATGTTTGGGCTGACAGCTGACTTCTGGTGATGGATAGCACAATAGTCTCCCGTTATGTTGTTAAGGATTTTCTCTCTCCACAGTAAGAATTTACCAATTCAGAAATATTGCACTGATGTTGATACTATTTATTGTAAACTGATCATGTTGTTGTTGTTGTTGAATTTAATAAACTATTACTTCCACAAAGAACGATGTCAATATGATCATGAGTACTCTTCTCTTCGGACCCGTACAGCTCTTTTGGTCAAGTTCTTCACTCCCCTCTCTTTTCATCTCACCCTAGCACTGCAGAATGGAATCAGTGACAGATAAGGTCAAAAAAGAAAAGCTGGATGCCTACCCTGCTGTTGTGCTCCTGCCAACCCTTCCCACTAAGACTGCTGGATGTTATGCAAATAACTTAAGTTCCTTCCACACAGCTACAAAGACTTCCTTCTGAGCTCAATACAGCAGCTGGTTTGTTAGCTACAGTTACAGTTCTTTAACATGGAACGATTCCAAGTTTCCTGGGGACCTGGATATGTGCCCACAAATGTTCCTGTGCCAGTAGCGGAGCAATGAATAAGAACTGTGCTATTGGACTATCCTGTCAAAAGGAGGTTGTTTGGTAATGCTGCCTCATGTCAGCCTTGATAGATGGAAATGAATTATTTAAGAAGTCTTTCTGTGATCATTTTGTTGATCAAGACTTTGGAAATCTGCCCCTATTATTATGTAATGCTATCATCCTAGAAAAGAATGCATAATTTGAATGAAAGCATTAATCTCTACTATTTATCAAGATAACAATTCTATACACCATGACTCTCAAGCTCTACTAATCTTAAAAAAATGGGAAGTGCAATTTGATAAAACAGGAGTATAGGCAGTAATAATATGCCAAAAGCTGAAGATCTGACACTTAATTTGCATTCAATTGATTCTACATAGCATTTTTCTGTCTCCCTCCAGTTAGTTTCCATTCTTCAAAGAAACACATAGTGGGGTAGTAGTGTTATATACTAGTACAGCAGAGCAGCAGCTACACAATGGCCATTTCATGGGAATCTAAAGTTTGCAAGAAAATTTCTGCACATGCTTTCAAGTGCAATGAAAAAGAAGAGTGCAAGGGACAAATGAACACGGTTTCTTAGCTGCCTGTATTTTCACAAGTTCTAGAAGAGATAACTCACTGAACAAATCTGTCACAAGATCTGCCACGAAGATCTGTCACAAAACTAAGATCACCACTAGAAAAAAAACCAAGTGATTTTTGAAAAATGACAAAACAGTAGAAAAGAGTTTTTCACTTCAAGTTCAAACTTTTTTTTAAAAAAACAGACTACATTAGCAAGTGTTCTTAGATTTACACATTTTAATATATCTCTTAACAGCACCTATTTCCTAATGCTTTTTTAATATTCTTAATAGTTCCTGAAAGAACTACCCAATTTTCAGAAGCAAAGCGACAGCTATGTCTGTCTAAACAGCAATGCTATTTGTGTGCTCAAGTTAGAGAATGCTGATCACACTAAACTGTGATATCATATCACATGACAGTTGATTATGATGTCACACAGGAGAAATATTACTGCAGATAGTAGTATGAAAAAGAAAAATTAGTTCTTCATGTTTTTGCCTTTTTTTCCATGCAAATGTCTTTAGAAAACGATGATATTTAAGCATAATTGTCTTTAAATAGAATATTCCTTTCAAAGTTTTCCATAGGGCTCAGTGAATATTAAAGAATAACACTAAACTATAATTGAGCCACTTATTCAGATTGCAGCTGTGGAAAATGGATTGGAAATAATACAATTAACACATTATAAGCAAAGCTCATGATAAAAATGGTTCAAATTATTGTACATCAAATTTACAACTACAGCTATAACTACTACAGTATAAATGGTTATTTCAGATATGCATATTTCAGATACTTGATTAATATGCAGACATAAAAAAGAGGCAGAAGAAGGACGGGAAGACATTTGACAAATGGAAATACAGATGAGCTGCTCTGTAGTGAGTATTAGTTGCACACTTCCTTAGCTATGCTGTATTTCTTTACATTTATAGTCTCTGTGAGTGAAATTTCAGAGAAGAAACTGAAATAAACCTTTGTGTAAATAACATAGTTACAGAAATGTATCCACAAACAATCAAGGGGAGTGGGAGGGAGGGAGCTATAGCTAAGAGTGACAACAGCCTACATGATTCTCAGTGTTGGTAGAAGACCATCCCTTCTCTTAACAAAACAGTGGAATTGCACTAGTTTTGGACTGGCACAAGATTCTGGGTAAAAAAGAAATAAAAATTAAAAAACATGCTCTGTTCTTCAAACATAGTTTCTGTCTCCAACAAAGAAAATGGCCGATGAACATAAATACTGAGAGAGATGCAAGAAAACTTTGAATTCCACATCTGCTTGGTGCTGTTCAATGAAAGATGTTTTACTTTTAAGGGAGAGACATCTCCAACCATAACCGTCCTCCTTCACCAAGAGGCTGAGAAAAATGTCATGACCATCTACAGAAATAATAGTGTAAGATGTAATAGCAAATAGACCCTTTAAAATGATAGACTTGTTTATCCTATGGTCAAGATCCCTCCACCTGCCATCTTGGCATTTCCAGAGAAAATATTTTAATAAATCTCACCTTCCAATGGCTAAATATGAGACTCAATACTATGCATCAGTTTGGTTGTTTTTAAATACACTGCATCCACTTAGTAAAAAAAACCCAAGAAAGACCATTACAAAAGATACACTTTCTTCGGTGTAACTCACTATACCAAAGAATATCTATCATAAAGTTCCAGCAGCTTCCCTTTAGCTTATGTTCTATTACTTTTCCTGAATATGTGGTCCTACACATTTTACCTCAATTCATGCTTTGTTTAGTTAAAAAACACTATTTAAGTTTTTCATCAAGTAACCTAGGTTATCTCTCAGTGAACATCAGTGTTTAATACAGAGCTACTCCTGACCATAGCCTTACTGTCATTAATTTGAAACCTTATGTTAGAAATCACCTTCTGTTACTGAAAAATGCAGTTTCAGCACTGCATTTTTTTAGAATATTTATACCAATATTCTATTGTTCCATTAACACAAGATTTGACAGAGATGCATTAAAGCTAATTTGATTTCCACAACCAACTGGATATCCTCCTACTCCTACAGCTCTTATGCAGAGCTCAACTACAGAACTGGAATTGAAGATGTATTAAGCTTCATATAATTGAAGCTGTATCTTATTCAGATTGAAACATGTAAAGTAGCAGAATTTAAACAATAGCAATACTGCCACTGACAAACACACTGAGAACATTTCATTTGTATTCTTCCAATTCAGTTATTTTTAACTGAAATTATGAAACTTAAAATACAATAAAGCTGGCAGCATAAAATAATTATTAAGCAAAAAGGAAACATTTTAACAGGTAGTCTTAAACCAAAGAATTGTTCTGGGAAAGGGCTGAAAAGATATATGTATATCTTTTTAATATATAACTAATTGACCACCTGCTATTTCAGGGGAGGGGACACACATCAAACTCCTGATAGATTATATTATTAACTGATACAATTTTTTTACAGTTTTTAATAGCTGCAAATGGAAGTTATTTGACATGTCAATCAAATTCTGCTATCAGTGAAAATTAAAAAAAAATCGCACATATTCCAAACCCTCTTTTTTCCTTTTATTCAAGAACCTAGATGTCAAAGGGCAGGAATAACAAATAAGAACCCAACTTACTGTGTATTAAATAATCTAGTTTCTACAGGGAGACTAAAAAGACATCCAAAATGTAATTTACATTTCATCATCCAGTCTGACATACTAAGACATTTCCCTGCTTTAAAGAATTTAGAGATACTTATGCCTGTTCCTCCAACATTTCACAGTAATGACAATTTCCTCATAAATAGATTAATCCTTAAAATACTAGTAAAGCAGAATTTTAATTCTAGCTTCACCTTTGAAAATGGAGAGTCTTCAACACAATGATACAGGTATGTCATAAACAAGAGACATAAAAAATAAGCAGTCAGCAAACAAATACAACTAATTTTTCCATAATACTTTATATATTCAGTGTAGCTCAAGATGTTAGAAAGAAAGGAGCAAAAATCTGTTTGCATGACATGTACTTTTCCTCAGCCAGTAGAACCGATTCAGTAAAGAGAGTTCACATTAGACAAAGCATGAATTATTCTGAAAGGGTAAAGATGACTCATTTTCAGTTATAATACAGAAACACTGCATTGAAGCAAGTTCCACTCAAAAGGCAACAAAAAATAAAGTGGTCTTCTCAAGCAAGCTGGACAACATCTGAAACCACAGTAGAAACAGTACTGTCTACAGGCTCAGAAATTGTCAAAAGTCGAATTGTCAAAAGGTTGTTGAATTGCCCCTTCCTGCATGAATGTATCTATTCTCATTTAAATTGCATAATCCACAAGGCAGGGACTATTCCTTTGCCCACTTTACAGGATGCCAAACACTGCGATAACTCACTTGGTAAACAAGTAGACCAAGTCACTGTCAGAGGCAAAGCTTAGAAAGATAAAGACAGGACTCGTGCAGCCCGTTTGAATTATTCAAAGACAAAGAAAAGGACAACCAACTGTATGTGCATCTAAATAACAACACCAAAAGAGAAATACAGCACCTGTAAACCAACTAGCAGCAGCGTATACAGAAAGGAGCACATTCAGATTGTATGTTGAGAAAGGAACACACACAGGCTCCATTTCAAAAAAAACTTTTTACCTTCGAGTTGATAATAAACATTTACAAGTACTACAAATGCTGTCTTTTATGCAGTTGTTATAAAATACTGGCAGAAATGAAAAGTAACTCAGCAATTTAGAAGAGTAGTGCTTATTTTAAAACAAAGAAAATAACGTATTCTACCTTTTCCCATAATTAGTCACATCAGAAATTATTTCTTATAATTCTAGCTCAGTGCACAGAATTGAAATTCCAGTCGAGAAAGTACTCTGCCCAAGAGCAGGCATAGAGAAAACCAGAGGAAAAAACCCAGAAGAAGCAATCCACTTAATATTAAGAAATGCCCATTTCATTTAAAAAAGTTACACTGTAAGAATTTTTGTTCTTAAAATATATAACAAATTGCTACAGATGGAATGATGGGATTGAAAAATTAGAAGTAGTTGAATAACATTATCTGAATTATCAATCTTCAAAATTTAAAACTTCATCAATGGAGACAGATTTCTAATTGAAAAATATGCTGATTAATTTCTAACAATGCACTAGCACTGTATTTTCTACAGAAAACAGATGCTTTTGGGATATCTATGTAAGGCTGTTCCCACATAGTGCATACAACTGCTCTTGATTATTCTGAAAAAAAATATGAATACTGGAGTTGGCACCTCTTTAGCTATCTAAAGAAATGGGTTTTAATTAAAAGTTGATAGGAAAGTAGAGCTGTGCTAACATTTTGACTGTTATTTCACATTCCAAGGTAGAAAGTCAGGATCAGGTTCAGAAGCTGCATTGAAGTTGAATAAGGAATCTAGTACTGAAAAAGGAGATGTTGCTTAGAAGGAGAGAACAAGAAGGAAAGCTTTGACTTCTCAGAGTCAGTATGTCACAAAAATTCATGAGGCAATTCCACTTTTCATAAGTCTAGTACAGTGAGGCCCAAAATAAACCTTTTTCATCCACTCAGTGAAAAGATAAAACAATACATCTATTAAACAGCTGAGGCCGCCTATTTCACGAACAACGTTTCAGATGCTGACGCTACTCAAGAAAGCTTTTGAAATGTACAAAGCCATTTTTAGCCAGAACAAGAAAGTCCTTTTACATATTCCCATTATAACTGCATTTCACAGTAAAAATGCTGTTCAGGCAGGAGCACTGACTAAGCCTGCCACACTCATGTTGGTGATGTCAGACCGAAGCATTCGCTTGGATTCCACAGTATGACCTTGCAAACCCAAACACTGGGCTTACCTCCAGAGATCACCAAACTTCTCCAAACAGCAAACCTCCAACAACATTAATGCTACTTCTACCAGAAACTCATAGAGCTTTTAAAGGCATTTAATTTTTTGCAGCAGAAAGGAAGAGCCTCCCTAAAGCAAAGACACACTCAGTACATCATGAATGAGACAGTCAAAGACGATGCAGGGATTTTAGTCACGGGTATGCAACAGCTTGAAAACTCACTATTTCATTCCAAAAATCTTCTGCCTTGACACATTACCATCATTAAGACTCCTATTACCCAACAGGAACCAGCATTCCAAAGTGGTTTTAGTGGTATAAAAGGAAAGGACTAAATGATAAGTGATAAAAGGTTAAATTGTCATTCTGTTCATGTTCAGGAGAAATGTGTATGTCATCCAGCAGGTTTCCATATTCTTACAGCAGACCTTGTTGGCTCAAAATAACCAGATTTTTGCATTTAAACCATATGTAATATATATATATATACATATCTATTACAGATAACCTTTCAACATCTATCTACTGTGTAAAACTTTCGGTACAAGGGAACATGAATACAATACTAATACTCAGTGCCTACAAAATTGCAATATTTTGTTATGCATAGTATTTTATCCAACTTCCTGTTGCACATAGAAATTTGAGCAAAAACTGCAGTGATTAAAATAAGATTTGAGAAACTTTGCTAAACACATTTTGGTTATATATGTCCTCATATTTCACCCCCAATATTAAAGGTATGCCCATGTCCTTCTTGAGTTTTCCTGTAATAGCACTTATGATGATACTTGAGTTTGTCTGCCAAAGGACTTCAATTTTTACTGGAGTCCTTCTATTAGGAAGGATCACACAAAACTAACACCACTCTTTCTAACACATTGCAACATCTGGGCCAAGAGGGAATCAGTAAGTGGATAAGTACAGTTATAGAAGTTCAAAGAGGAAAAGTTCATAGAGAAGTTCATAGAGGGGAAGTTCATAGAGGAAAAAAAGTTCTTGAGTCCACTGCTAAAGCAAAGGAGAATTTGAATAACCTCTTCCACTGCAAAAGTTTACACAAAGTAAAACACCCAAAATCAGCATCTATGACAAGAGAAACACTGCCTGTGACAACTCAAAACATTCTAGTATTTTAATAAAGAAGTCTTAACTGTTCACTAAGAAGTCCAGAAGCACGTTCTAAGGAACAAAAGAGAAACAAAGCTAATATTTCTTTCTTATGTTTTCAAGAAAGTAAAACAGGAAGTAGGTTTTCTGCCATGTCATTTGGCAGTAGAGTGGCTCTGATATCAGAGTTCTGAATTATTTTTAGTATTAATGAAGGAAGTGGTTGATTAAAGTAAAATAAGTTTTAAAGGAAACGTGAGCATGACTCATTATTGGTTTTTTTATGGAAACTGGTTTAGTTTGACCTTGATTCTTTATCAACTGGCAGGAATTGTGAGGTAGTACCAACTGATAATACTACTGGCCAGTTTTTGGAACCTTAGCTTCAAGCTGACTGAGGATCTGCAGTTTCAGACGTCAGCAAGTAATTTCTCAGGTACTTCTGCATCACTATAGAGCTATAAAATGTCACTTCACATCACTGGGCATCAAGATCTTTTTTTAAAACTCATATTTTGAGAACAGAGGTTTCACTTTTTTCTCTACTTCCTCTCCGAAACAAAAGAGCAGGAGGAGTCCCATATAGAAAGAAAATATGCTGAAATCTATGGTGGCCATAATGCACTTGATTCATGTAGCCTTACTACATAAAAACAATTTTGTTCTTAATTTTACACTGTAAATTTGGCAAATAGACTTTTATTAACAGTATACATTAAATATTTTGGCAGTTACCAAATAACTTGGTAACTTACATCCACACAACGTTTCCAAGCACATGCAATTGGGCCTGGCACTCAACAATTCAGCTGGGGCAAACAAGTGCCTCTCTGAGACAGCCACCCTCCAGGCTGGTTGTTCCACAGCTTTGTACAGTAACAGTTCTTTCTCCAATGAATATAATCTTTCTACATAATTCCAGATATAAACAGAAGAACAGTAACTGGAGTGAGGGAGTTGTTAGCAGAATATTGTTCCTCATTTTTCATCGGTCCACTCAAATTTGGAACAACTTGATAGCAATAAAATGTCACTGCCATCTGTTCAGTAATCATTTGATATCCATCGAGAAATAAATTGCTGTTAAGCTAAAAAACTTGCTCTCAATGAGACTTAAGAGGGCTATAATTGAAAATAATTTTGTTAAAGCTTTATGTCAACTTCATGGAACACCTCCTTCTGCTTCCCCTTTGAATTAAAAAAACAACAAAACACAAAAACAACCAAACCCGCCCAAAAGAGCAAGACTGCATTATCATTGCTCTACAGTTTTGCTTTAGTTTACTAAGTTAAAGAACATATCTGAGAACTTTCTGGAGCTGTCCTGCTGAGAAAGCATGCTATATATTTTCATTTTAAACAGGAAAAAAAAACCAAAAAAACCTGTCTTCAAAACTACAGTGTGGGAGCACATCTTTCAAATATTCTGAGTCAGAGAGGCAAGATCTCATTTTTCTAGACTGGAAGGAAGACACCTTGTTGTATATATGTATTTTCCAGACAAAGTCATCATCATGACTGAGGTTAAGGAATGCAGATTCAGAGTTGTATTCCTTTATGTTAGAGATACATTAGAGAAAATGTCCATAAGCCTTTCTTGATTCTTAGCTGCAAGCCACCATAAGCATGTCAACATCTTCCTAATTTTGCTGCCTTATGATAAAGAGCTAAAATGCAAAAATTTTTGAAATACAGGTCTTGCTTTAAGGTGACTTACTGAAATGTTCAATAATCAGTAATTTACCTTTAAATAGATCTCTGAGCACACTAAGAAATAGAACTACAAGGAACCACGAAAAACATAACTCTGGTCCACTTTTGGGAAGCATGGGGAATGTTAATTTTAAATTCATATTCATCTGGAATGATTTGCTTTTATAGGGCCAATTTTGTTTTAACTTTTGCTTTTAAAATTCTGATTACATAACACCCCATCCAATAAATCAGACACTGAATTTTCTATTTGATTTATCAAGTTCTGCTCCTTATGTAAATGAAAGTGTTCAAATAGGAGGGTATAATTAACTGATCCAAAGTGTTCACACACAGGCATAGTAATGCAGTGTAGGCATTGTAAAAAATCTGCCTCTGAATTTCATTATTGGCTTTGATTTAGCACAAAGTTTTAGGTCAGCCAACAAACTGTATATCATTTATACAGACCACACATTTCTGGAACTGTGTTTTTACTTGCTGTCAGTGCATATCTCCCCCTTTCTTGAAGCATATTTGCATTATAGAAACTACAGATCTATTTCAAAATCCAAATTTAGAGAGGAACAATCACATTTGCTATGTTTCTGACTGTTAGAAATCTCAGATTACAAAAGAAACTACACATTTGACATATAAACTACCTGAATGGCATTCCCTCTCCTTCCCCATACAAGTTCAACTACTTACCAGTGAAATCCATTATTTTTTCCCCAAAATACAGATCATTATCAAATAAATATTATTTTCTTCATAACCTAAATAACCTTTATACCCGACTACATATTTGTCAACATATTATGAATTGCTTACAAAAGGTCTCAGCTATTCATGTCAACATTATGTATGATCCTTTAAGAAAAATATCCTTACCTAGGGCAATTCATAATGTGACTGATTTTAAATAATATTCTACAGAATCTGCCCAGATAGGTTTTCTAAACTCAATAAATGTACATGGGGAGAAAAATTTTAAAAAGCCAGGTCTTGAGCAAAAGTAAACCCCAATGCCAAAGTCTCATGAATTGCTCTTTCAGCACATGGCACCATTAACCAGGCTGTCTCTATTTCACTGGGAAGATTTTTATAATGGGTATCTATACATCAAGAACAAATAGCATGGGTACAGTTTTCTTACCATTCAAGGATAGCATGCATCCGCATGCCATGTTTGGTGCATAACATCAGGAATTCTTTGCCTCTCACGATGTGGCTCCCATCCATATTTACTCCAGTGTGCCTTCTTCACTTCCTCTTTTCTCTATTTCCATAAACTTGGCACCATGTATTCACCAAATCATACCCAATTCATGCAGTATTTTCCACCTCAATCCATATGTATATCATCCTCCATTCAAGGAGCACAAACCAGACAAGTGAGTATGTGTTATGCTCATGACACCCTTGGGTCTGGAATGAGAGTGCTCACAGATAACTCTTATTCAGGTATAGCCAGGCAAAATGAAAACAGGCCAATAAGGTAAACTGTGATGCTAGGCAAAGTTTAGATGGTAACAGTTGTCATCAACCATTTATTGAATTTGTAGGCACTTAGGGAGATGGCAAAAGCCAGCAGCTTTTTCAATCACCAGTCGAAAGCTCCCACTCCATCTTCTTTCTTTTTACACCCCAAACAATCAGTTTCTGCTGACTGACTGCTAACACTATCTAGAATCCAAACCCTTGTTCTAAATAGTCTGTTATCAAGGAGTGATCTCTTTGGTCCTGGCAAGTTCAGACTCTTAAACCACTAAAAAAAGGAAAGGAAACATCCTATAACATTGTCTTCATCCAAGCCCATTTCTTCCTCTTATATAAATATCCTTTTCCTTGTCCCTTCCAAGGTCTACTCGTCTGACCAGAGTCTGGCTTTCCAACGCAGCATTTAAGTTCATCTGACTTTAAAAGCATGTCTTTGCTTGTAGCCTTATCCAGAAATACTTGCTTTGGCTTCTATTTAATTCTGCCATTTTACTATTCATTCCCTGTCTGAATGTTCCCTCCTCTTTGATATCATTGTTACTCCTCTACTGTCACTTCCTTTATCTCAGTATTTTTCCTCCTCCTTAGTATCTTCCTAAAGTATCATCAATGCTTTCTTGTCTCTCAGGACACATCTTTTTGGTATCCAAGTCAGCCAGTTGAGACACTGTACAACAGTACTTGTATCAGTTACCTCACTTTCCTTTATCCTTCCCAGGAGACTAGGAAAGCCATGGGATTGATTTTTAAATGTTCACTATGCTGTATGACTATTTAAATGCTTCTTTTCCTCTGAATAAGAAGGGTTTGTACCTACACTCAACAGTTAATACCATGTGTTACTCTTAGGTGATAATCCATTCCTCCACCTCCTGTCAAAACCAAGGCAAAACAAATACATATTTCAATATGTTCTTAAAGTCAGCAAATTATCTAGTTCAAACAATAGCCTAGAGAAGATTCCAACAAATAAAACCCTTCAGAGAATGCTGTCATCAACCTGTCAATTACAAAAATAAATAAATAGATAAGATCCCCAAGAATACAAATTATGTCTTGTTAGTATTGATAAACTTAGACAAGACCATAAAAAGGAAAACAGAATATATAGCCTTTGTGGTCCTATATCATACTTTTTAAAACTACAATTTTTTAAATTATATTTTTCATTTTTCAGCTATTATTTTAAGAGGAAATGTAACAGAAATATATAGCCTTTGCTTTTAAAAAACCTAATTATTAAATACCCTCATAAACATCATTAAAGCTACTTGAAAGTGTTAAATTAATATTTATGTTTAAACACCAGTTGCCACTTAAAACCTGCAAAGATACATATCAAAACCATGAAATAACTCAAACAAAAGGAACATATATGAGGGAAAAAACCCTAGAACACTTCTATGAAGGATAAGAAATACCTGTTCTTAATCAAAGTATTCCATGAATGCCAGAACTCATCTTGAAGCTAAAATGAAAATGCCAGATTATTTTGCCACATCTTTCTGCAAAACCATGTGACCATCTTCCCTTGGATTACAGGGGTTTCATTCTGCTGCTCCCCATCTATGTCTCCAAGATTCATCCTTGGTCTTGCTATTAAAGACTGAGGCAAAGAAGGCATTGAGTACCTCAGCTTCTCCCTCATCCTTTGTCACTATGTTTCCCCCTACTCACAACAAAGGCTGGAGGAAGAATCTTAAAGTAAGAGTTCTTTTTGTATTTGGTTCTCAAACAAGTTATAAGCCTAAGGAGTATTTGCCAAACCTCTTAATTTTAAATAAATGTTAATAAACCTATTTTTCCAAGTGGATATCAGCAACATTTGTAACTAAGTTAGAAAAAAAGCACGTTATTAAACAAACACACAAAAATTGAATTCAATTTGCTGATATACAATTAATTGTTCCTACACACAATGACTCTACTTTTGAATGAGACAGGGTTCAATGCATGATGCAAACTGCTTTGCACATAAAAAAAAAAGTTGGGTGAAACCACTATAGTAGCATATTGTGCTTAAGCTAAACAAGACAGGCATTATTTCCACTGAACTCTACAGAAACCCAGTGACAGTGTGAAGTAACTGGGGAAAGAGTACACATTAACATAAAAATTCTGAGTCCACTGGAGAAAAGCAGCTTTGTGGAAACTGTAGAACCAAAAAAAATTATCTAATACTGCTGCACAGTGTAACACAGGAAACATCGTCCTACCCTGAAATACCTAGAGAAGGATATAAATTTGAGTTTATTTGTTTTGGTACTTTAGGGTTGGATTTTGTGTTGGGTCTTTCTGTTTGTGGGTTGCTTAGTTTGCTTTTTTGGAGGAGGGTTGTTTGATTTTTGTTTTTAGAAAAAAGATTATTTTATTAATTAAAAAATGAGTACAGTCTGTTCAGTATACAGCTTGCCTTCTAAGTAACACTTTAAGCTATGCATTCCTGTTTTATTGCAATATCATTTAGATTCCAGTAAGAAATAAGATCTAATGCCTCTATTTAATACCAGAGAGTAAATTAAATCTTAGTGGATTTACAAAATGGAACCTCAGCAATCAGTGTGCCAGTGAAATACTGAAACTACCAAGCAACTGGCTAGTATGAAGTGGGAAGACATCTAAAGGAAAGTTTGCATTCTCCACCCTCACCAAAAAAAAAACCAACAAACTTGACAGCTCTAGCTATAATCAATATCTAATAATTAAAGACAAGACAACAGAAGCAGATCCTGAGTCTGGGCAAAAGACATGTAGGAGGCACTTTACTGGAAATGTTTATTTCCAGAGAAGGAATGAATATCACTTGACAGACCACATATGTGGTCAACCAAAAGATTTTTTTAAACATGAATCATTATCAAAACCAGATGTCTTCTGATTCAATTAACAAGCAGATGTCATAACAATTGAATAAAGAAGGTACCATGTTACAGGATAAAGCCAGTATGAATGATATCCTACAAAGATTCATCCACGGAACACATGCAGACTCCTCTGTCCTGCTTTTGTAAAAATACTTTTTATAAGATGACACAAAGTGCTTAAAAAAACCCCAACCACTCATCCCCATACCCTTCACAGAGGCTATGGGATACCACCTTCCAGAGCCTGTATCTTTCCAGTGTCATGAAACAAGGTAATTTGATAAGATTCTGTATTTAAACACAAATAGAGAAACATCTGTTTACACTGTGCTTAGCTCTGCTTCTGCTACCTAAAGAAGATAAGTAAAAAAGTCTTTAGTAAAATCTTCACAGAGCAATATACCCAACATAGCTGGGCAGTTTCTGGGCTGAACACTTCAAGAAAACACATCATGCCAAAAGGACAGAGCATCAAGGTGATAACAACTGAATCCAAGAAATGGGAGTTGCCGTCTGCATGGAAATCAGCATGGTTATCAAGGGGTGAAAAGAGACAGGAAGTACATTCTAGTCCAAGCTGGCACTTAGAAGACAATTAGACTAATAAGAACAACTAAATCTGTCAGTTGGAAAACCTAAGATGTATATATCAACATTTGAGGCACAGAGCTGGAAGAAAATGAGGAAAACCTTCTCTCCACCTCATCACCCATCCTTTGGCCAGCACTGAGGTGTTAGTATGAGAAACTATTTTTTCTCACAAAAGAAAGATAAACAAACAAACAAATAAATCAACAGCCCAACCCAGTTTAGTTAAGATTTTTTCACTCAGCATACAGTAAAAGACAAAGAAACAAACCCCAAAATAATTTCAAATCAACCAGAGGAGTGAAGCATTAATACCACATCATCCACTTCACCCTGATATTCACAGAGAAAAGAGATGAGAGACCAGGAAACACAAAGCTTCCAACAATGAAATAATTGCTTTAGTACACAGTTCTAAAAACTATGCACATAACCTCATAGTACACACATACCTAAAACAATGGACAACTTTATTTTAGCTTCCTGTGTGAACTTAATAACAAAAAAATGCAAGGGCAACAGGAATACACATGGAGGTTCAAGGCAAAAATCATCCTGATTAAACACAATTCTTAACTATAACATATTTCCAGTATACAGTTTGTCTATTTTTAAATGTTCACAATTACTTCTTTAAAGAGACACTCTGCTAGCACCAAGAAAAGAAAAAATTAAAAAATTGCCTTCATTTTAACTTTTTAGCTACAGAAAATGTCAATCCCAACAACTCCTTATAGTGGTCATAATCCTATGATAGAGCAAATTTCCTTCCTACTTCATCCAGTATTACCATACTACATTAACTTAAAATCTATCATGGTTGCAAACACTAACCCATCCAATATAAACAAAGTATTTCAATCACTTATTTCTAGTTTGAAACACTGTTTCTAAATCAAAGTATATGATATGAAAAGTAGGAGAGAACCTAAATTTACCATCCTAAGTCTAAAAGTACTGTACACTCTGGCTGCCCTAGAGACAAAGTGAGCTGAAATGCATTCAGCTGTCATATAGTCCACACTCTTCCTCCTGCTCAGACAAAGCTACCAACTGCTAAATGTTATCTAGTAATTTGCATATGTAAAGCAAAAGGGCTGGACTATGCCCTCAGTTTATCTGTCCCTAGAAAATAGTTTTGAATTAAACCTGCAGCCCACTCCAACCTCCAAAATTCTAAAAAGAAGGCTTGCCAAAGAGAACAAAACAGGCAAAAAAAATCCCAAAGAAATCTATTTACAGGTGTATTCTAAATTCAATAAACGTGCAAAAAGAAATTTCTAAACATTCTCCTCTTAAAAAAAAAATCCTACTTTAGGGCAAGATGAAAATAGAACCAAAAATCAAAGTTATATTCTTTGTATCTGGTTTCTAAACATGATACTTTGGGATTGATGTAATTGCTGTAAGAGAAATTAAGTAAATATCTGTGAATGGTGATTTGGAGCCAACTGAAAAATAAAGACAGACAAAGTAGAAATAGTATTTTTAATCTGTCAGTCACCCAAACATAATTAACTGTTATCATCATTAACAATAACAAAGACCACTTCTCTACAATCTCCAAGAGACAAATGACAAAAGGAAGGATGTCACATACAGAAATGTCTCATCTTCTCTTTTCTTCCAAGGAGTTAGCATATATGCTTACAAACAGTACATGAAATGGAAAAATGCATTCCCATCGCCCTTAGAAATGACCACTTCAAAAAATGTTTACAAATTTAGTTTATATTTTTGAGAAAATTTTGTTACTGCAGTGGACTTTGATCTCCAACATGTGTGTGACCCTGCCCTTGCTGAAGCTGTCCAAAGCAGTTAACGTCACTGGTCTTAAATGCGACCAAAAAATTTCAGGAATAATTTTTTTCATTTTTGCTTATTTTTAAAGTATGATTTCTTTCCATCCATTTCACTGTCTCCTATTTGCAGTAAGATAAAACAAAAACCATAAACAAGCGGACACTAGATGAAGTGGAGGACCTGGGAAAAGTCTGTATTCCTCCTTCTCTCTCCTCACAGGCTGCCATGCAAGACAAAGTACATACTCCATTCACAGGGAAGAATTTGACAAGACAGCAAATGAGGTTACTATGCTAAATGACAGAAGTGAGATGGCAAAACAAAAGAAAAAAATTGCAAAAAAAAAAAAAAAGCCTAACAGCTCAGAACTACGAAGTATTTGAATGATATTCACAGCAAATGAATAGCTTTTTAGAGGACTATAAAAGACAATTAGAGCACTTGTGGAGTATCTATTTTTGAAACTAGATGCTTCCTCACCTCTTGCCCCCTCCTCCCCCCTCAGCTTTGCAAACAGACAGGGCTCAGAGTGTGCTGGTTAATAACCAGACCAGGTCAGCCTGCAAGAGATTATTTTAAGCTGTCTGCAATTTTTTAGATAGGAGTGGATGTGACAGGCTACCCAAGAGAAGATCAAATATAACAAGAGGTCATCTGTATCATATTACCAATATTTTAAGACTAAAATTTACTGGAAACAAAAATTTAGACCTTGCATAGACAGGGTAAAAAATATTACAACACAGCCAGTTTCACAAAATTCAAAGCTCTCATAGATTTCTTAGACAATCAATTCTGACCCTGAAAAATGCTTCTAAAACCTCATTAAATCTTTTCTCCCACTAATTAACTGCGACTGAAAATTATTCTGATGTCTATTGCCCTGCTATCTAAGCTCACTAACCAAGGATTGAATGACCTGAGCATTTTCCCTACACCTTGATTAAGAAAGAGCTGCAGGTGACCTTGACTTAATCTTTTAATTAATGGAATTTATCAATATGTTCTTGCTTTTTCTCTGCTCACATAATAGAAATCAATTCCTTCCCTTTTCCTATGTTCTAAGAATCACACAGTCTTTGAGGCTGGAAGAGACCACTGGAGATTTTCTACCCCAACCCCCTGCTCAAACTGGGTCAGATAGATTAGCTGCTCATGGCCATGTCCAGTCAGGTTTGAAGTATCTTCAAGGATGGAGAATCCACAGCCTCTCCAGTAAAATAGTTTCAGAGCCCAACCACCTAGTAGAAGCATTTTCTTATGTTCAGATTGAATTTCATGGATTTCAAATTATGCTCATGGCCTCTTGTCCTGTCACTGGGCACCCCTGAAAAGAGCCTAGCTCCATCCTCTTCTCACCTTCCCTCCAAGAATTTATACACTGATGAGACCCTCCTGTGCCTTCTCTAGGCCAAACAGTTCCAGCTCACTCAGCATCTCACTGCATGAAAAATGTTCCAGTCCCTTAACCTTCTTTGTGGCCTGCATTGGATGCTCTCCAATATGTGCTTATCTCTCTTGTCTCAGGAAACCCAGAACCGCACACATTATTCCAGGTGTGCCCTCACCAGTGCTGCCACAAGGACACTTTGCTGGCTTGGGTTCTGCTTGCTGTGCCCCTAGATCTCCAAGTCCTTTTCTGCAGTGCTCTTTGCAGGTGGCTGACCTCCAGTATGTGCTGGTTCTTGAGGTCATTTCTCCCCAGCTGCAGAAATTGGCATTGTCCTTTTCTGAATTAGGAATGCTCTTCTCTGCCCACTCTTCATCTTGTTAAAGTCCCTCTGGATAGCAGCCCAACAACCTGGGATATCAAAACACTCCTCCTGGTTTTGTATCATCAGGAAACTTGCTACAGGTGTGCTCAGTCCCAGCGAGAGAGTCACTTATCAGTCTCTAAAGTACACCACTGGTCTCCCACTGGAGTTAGTGCCGCTGATCACAACCCTCTACATCTGGCAATCCAGCCAACTTTCAGTCTATTTCACTGTCCATCTATCAGGGCCATCTCCCCTCATCCACCAAGCCAGTCATTTCATCACAGAAGGGTATTAGGTGGGTAAAATTTTAGCATTTCCATGCTCAAATGCATGCTCACTACTCACAGTCATATTCCTGTCCTTCATGTATCTGGAAATACTTTCCAGGATCACTTGCTCTGTCACCTTCCCAGGGACGAGCAAGGCTTATTCATCTGTACTTCCCCAGACCCTCCTTGGACATAGACTTTCCTCCAGTCCTCAAGAATCTCTCCAAATTGCATGGGCTTTTGAAGAAAATCAAGAGTGTCCTCACAATGACATCAGTCAGCTCCATCAGTATTCATGGGTGCATTCTATCAAGTTCCATGGACTTCTTTATGCTCAGTTCGTTTAAATAGCCCTTAATTTAATCACCCTCCACTGAGGGTAGGTCTTCCTTGCTCCACATTGCCTGGGATTCTGGAAGGCTGTCTTACCAGTGAAGACTGAGGTGAAAACTATTGGACACTTCAGCCTTTTCTGTGTCTGTTGTCAGCAAATCCCCTACCCTGCTATCGCTGGGCTCACATTTTCCCCAGCATCCTTCTACTCCTTATGTACTTGAAACAGGTTTTTCGTTGCCCTTCACATCATTCACCAGCTTTAATTCCAGAATGGTTTTGGCTCTCCCTGAACTGTTTTCAAATTCTTTAATTCTTTTCATTTCTCATTTTCCTATGTTGTTCCATGTTCTGTATCTCAAATTTTCTCTGAGAAGTCTCTCCTTCACATATGCATAACTCTTTTTTCCAACTTTCTCACTCCTCCTGCACAGTTCTAGTAGTAACCAGAAGCAAGCTTATAGGATATGTTTTTGACCCATTCTGCAGTTTATCTTCAGAAGTATTCACATTAATTCTTAATTATTTCAAATATTTTATTAGAAGTCTTTTTCTGCACGAGCCAGAAACAAAGGATTTCAATTAAGATAATTTACTGTAATCCTTCACTTTGAATAAAACAGTAATACACAAATCATTTTACTGAAATAAATTAGATTGCATTAATTAAGGTATCAGGATGGTGTGCATCCTTTCCTCCCTCCCTCCCAACAACTTTCTTTCAAAATAATTCTTTTTGCTTGTTTATTAAAACATTTGTTGTTTTTTCTTATATCTAGTTAGCACTAGTGGCACATCAGCCTCTTCCTCAAAGAGAAAATAAATACTACTTCTGCTGAGGGCTAGGGAAAGAAAGTTTAACACCAGCTTCTCCCATTTTTTTTAATTAGCTGTCTCTTTCCTCACTCTCCAGTTCTTGATCCTAATTATCCTACCCAACCTGCCAATATTCCCTCTTTTTTCCCCTACTCCCTCTCCAAAACAGCTAATGCAAAATTAGTAAGCTCACGTTAGTAAGCTCTTCCATTTTATTAACATGCATGTTATTTTACCTCAACTTCTATTCTGGACCTCACTAATGCTTTCACACGTAGTCAACTTGTGTTTCTTACTGTCATCTCTTCATTATTTAGAGTGATATAGCATTTGACAAGGTGAGAGTCCTACTTCTTTCCAAGCTCCAGTAAGCTAAATGGAAAGATCCAAACAAACTAATAAATCTTTCCAGAACCACAGACTTTGTGTAGCACAGGGCAGAGAGACATAACATAGCACAGGTATTTTTTTAGCTCATGGCCTTTAGGAAGAAACTAGCCCTCTCCCTGAACTGATCAGTCTTGCTAGATTTGTGGCAGTCAGAAGTGAACCAGGCTGGGAATATTAACTCTGCAGATTGGTATGATTTTACAAACACAAACAAACAACCCATAGCATTACTAGTATTTTGTAATATGTGATCCAATAACTTTTAAGCAAAACATTGGTTCACTTACCCTATGAACTTTCCACTCAGGTGCCAATTAAGACTATGGGCCATTCCAAAACTGAAGCACACATGCCTTGAAAGATAAAGCAGCTTGATATTTTATTTACACCTAAGTGTATTTTTAATTCTTCTTACAGAGGAAATAAAGGATAACAATTTAGAGATTGAAAAAGTGTATTTGAGACATCAAACACCATACAGAATTACTGAATATATTACATTGCTATTGACAAAAATGGTATGTGCCTATCAGCATTCCTAACTAGTTATTTTTCACTTACTGTTAGAGCTAAAAATGCATCATCAGTCCCTCATCACATCTGGAGTATTGTGTTCTGTATTCCCCCAGTATAAGAATGACATGGAACTATAGGAGCAAATCCAGAGAAGTGCCACTAAAATGACTGGGGGATTGAAGCATCTTTCATGTGAGGAATGGCTGAGCAGGCTGGGGCTGCTCATCCTGAAGAAGAGAAAGTTCAGAGGGGAATCTCACCAATGTCTAATTGGGGGCATGAAAGGGAGCCAGACTCACCTTATGGGTGTTCACTGCCAAGATAAAGGGAAATAAGACATGAAACTCACAAAACTCCACCTAAACATAGGAAAATACCCTTTCACTGTGAGAGTCAGACAACAGAACAGGTTGCCCAGACAAGCTGTGGAGTTTCCACACTTGAAGATATTTAAAATCCAACTGGCCTTGACCTGTAAGCAGGGATGGTTGACTATGTGACCTCAAGAGGTGCCTCTCCATTTCAGCAATTCTGTGATTTGTCTAATATAGTTCAGCTTCTGAAAACAATTTTCTTTGTACCAAATGCACACCATATTTTCTGTGAAAAGGTTATACCATGCCATATATATGTTTTCAGATCAAATTTACTGCTACACATTTTTTGTTTCCATTAGTTTCTGAGTATATGGCATGTTTATGCCGAACTACACTGTTCTATCTATGCCTATATCACAACTAACATACACAAACTGTTAATAGATGATGCTTTCATTAACTCACATAAATATATAAGCCTTTAGACAGACGCCAGTTCATTCCCAGAAATGCTTCCAAAAATATATTTCAATATCTGAAATATTTCCAAAATACCAAACTATAGGATCGGATTGGTTTGTCCCATGTACACACGTCCCTATGAAGTAACTATCAAAATTATTGAAGAAATAGTGGCTCAGTGCTAGCAATTCAGCCTATCAGTAACTGGAGGTGAAGAGGGATGGGTTTAGTTTTAAATCTATTTGTTATTATGAAAAGGAAATATGCCAGTGGATGCAAAACTAAGACTAAAAGCTGCATTTAGTATTATTGATTCTGTATCTACATCATACATTTGGACACATCCTCCCAATGAAAACATCACCCAGGAACCTGATGATGACTTAGGCAAATGTGATAAGTTTATCACTTGAATCTTACGTGTATTTATTTTACATGGGTGCACAGCCTCCAATTTTATTATCTGTTCCTCTGCCTTAACAGTACACCTACAGTGTAATGTAGGCAGTTGTGCAGTTGCAACAGCTGAACAACCTCGTGTAAGTAATTCAGATTCCTGTTAAAGTAATTGAAATTGTAAACACTTTTCAAACATTTAGTTTTGTGTAACCAATTTCAGAATACCTCCTAAAGAGAAACTACAAACATGTTTTACTTTTTAGTGTTACCTTTCTTTAATAAATGGTTAACTATTTAACTTTAGAGATAAAACCACTATCAGTTTTCTACAACTAAGATAGAAGGGAAGTTATCTTCTTATGCCTGTATTTATGATAAGAGCAAATAAATTTTTATGGTCTACAAAATTACATATTTCAAAGTCAGGATTATCGAACCTGCTAATCAGTACCACTGCTACCATAATTGTAAACTATATCAAAAGAATTATTTTGACATAAAGGCTTTGTCAGGATTATATAGAACAAAATTAAAAAAAAAAAAAAAAATCAATGTGTATTTAGTTCAGGGGTGAGCACACCACGAGTTTCCTCTCCCAGCCTAAAGACTAAATACTCCTTGTGTTAAATAATTTTCAAACTATCAAAGAAAAGCAATGCACCCTATTAAAGATCAGACATCCTTAACCATCATTCTTTTTGCAGCATTATTATATTACACCTACTACTACTGTCAAGTACAGAAAAAGGGTAAAATACACAAACTACATTTTTCAGCTTCTCCCAGATTTCTTTAAACATCTATGTATTGGTCAACTGCACAGTCAAAAGACAAAGCAAATGCAATACTAGAAGTGGTTAGCACACAATTCTAGACTAGAAATACCAGTGTTAAGTTCTCTTTTACTACATTAGCATTATTCAAATGAAGATATTGACAACACACAATGCCACAGTATTGTCCTCTCAGTGTGACTATTTCCAAAGCAAAACACATTGTTTATATGAAGAGTAGTAGGTAAGATTTTCAGAGATATATTCTACTCTGCCATTAATAAAGCAGAGCTTCATCAGGCTCAGTAACACGAGAGTCTTGTGATCTTATTTTGTATTACAGAACTGACCATTTATTGAAAAAATGGAGTCTCAGATGAGAAGGGGAAAAAAAAACTATTAACCTGATGTGAGCAAAGGGAGCAACTTAAAATCTGATAAACAACAACATAGCTATTGAGCATCCACCTAGTTTAACTGCTGTAGCACATGTAGGGCTGAGGGGCTCAGGTGGCTGGCCACAAAGTTCAATCTTTCCTCCTGCATGAAAGCAAATGGCAAAGATAGCAAGGAGGATCAATTATTCAGACTCTCCTAAATCTGTGATTTTTTGAATAGGTTGACAAAAAGCAATTATCTTACTTCATACAAATTTCTGAACTCACAATAAATTTATGATAATTTTTTTTTAAAATTCTTGTTTCAGAATTTTTTTCCTCCTTGAAAAAATATGTAGCTGGAAATGAAAGTTAGAAGTTTTACTGGTGTTAGAAATATGATAGAAACAGAAAAGTACTACTCTGAATGTCTTCAGCTGACAGATTGCATTCTGCCAACATGAAGTATTTCTAAGCCTGAGCCATACCCCTAGAACTAAAACCAATCCAGCTGAACTAGATGAAGGAGTTTATAGAGATAGGAGGCATAGAATGATAACTGCAGCTCCTGATTCCTGGTGCAGAAAATATCTAGATGTCATGATTTTAGTGACTGGAGGAATTGTCTACAAGCAGGTAAATCAGCACTTAACAAAGGACATTATTTCATCCTACAATGCTAGTGTCTACTTCTGGTCACAGTAGCTCTTCTCCAGAGAGAACCAAGCTAAGAATTTCCAAATCACCAAAACTATGATTTTATATTTTGACTTGTCTGTTGCATTACAGAAAACAGTAATCCTTCTGTATAGTAACAGCTGTATAATATTGATTGTACCCTACACTTCAATATTAATGAGAGGCAATCTGCAAAGCTACAGATTAAAAAAAAAAAAAAAAAAAAAAAAAAAGCTGAACTTCCTCTGAAGACAGGTTTTATTCAGTCTGAAGACAGGGGACACCTGGGGACCCCTTACAGCAGCCTTCCAGTAGAAAAAAGGGGTTACAAGAGTGCCAGAGGGACCTTTTACAAGGGCATGCAGTGATAGGACAAGGGGGGATGGCTTCAAACTGAAAGAGAGCAGGTTTAGATTGGATATTAAGAAGAAATTCTTTACTGTGAAGGTGGTGAAACACTAGAACAGTTTGTCCTGAGAAGTTGTGAAGGACCAGGTTGAACGGAGGTAGTGGAAAGTGTCCTGCCCATGACAGGGATGTTGGAATGACATGATCTTAAAGGTCCCTACCAACCCAAAGCATTCTTTGATTCTTTATTCACTTGTATACCAAGCCATATAAATGTTTATCTTAGGGTTTTTTAGGGTGCTTTAGGTCTCTCAAGGAAATACAGTCTGTGAGATGTCAAACACCAAGAAAGACAGCAGCACAGATGCCTTTTTATTTAAAAGGTAGAGAAGTATTACAAACATAGTAAAAACATACTTGCCACCAGTTAGAAATTATGCTTACCTTTGGCTAGAAGGGTTCACAAAGGATGCCAACTTCAGTCACTCTTTTTCTGTTATCAACAAAATGAAGATACCTGCAGGTCAAATGAGAAAGGTGTATTGTTTCTGGTTTTAGGTGAACATGTCCCCTTACGATATTAAGAGATAAATTTAAAAAAACCTGAAATAAACACTAGCGTAAAATGAAAATCTACTCATTTCTACATGCAAATAAAATATCAAGAACAACTCACCGGCTTTAAAAAGCAGCACAGTTTCATATGTATGTGTTGCAACAGAGAATTTAAAGGTGTTATCTGTGCAAGTTCCTGGCAATAACTGGAAAAAAGCGTTGCTAGGGCAAAAGGTCATGAGCCAGTAGGTGCTGAACCAACAGACAGTTTCATTATGGCTCTGCTTCAAAGGTCATGATAAAGGGCCCACAGCCATTACTAGAACCATATTGTAAAAAGCAAGCAGCGTAATAATATTTCCAATTACAGTGATGAGAAAAAGTCATGAAGTTCCATAAAGCATTTTGAGAGAAAAGAGTAGCGAGTTGGTCCAAAAGGTTTAGAAACATGCTCCGAGATTCTGTGGGACGACTTACAGCCAAGAAAGTATCTAACTGCAAAATTTACAATTGACAATTTTATATTTGCTTCTGAATGAAGGTAAATAAAAGCATATGTAAATTTAAAATATTTTAGCTAGGTCTGTCTGATCAACATTAGAGAGAGATAAATCATAAAACTACCAAGTACCAGCAAGGCAATTTGGCTATTTTATATCTGAGCTAACAAAGTTTCAAAAGAAGTTTGTTTTACCATGATCTCAGACAGTAAAATCTGGCTTGAAAATACACAATGTTATATTCATACTGAAAGAAAGGAAAAAGAACACACACACAGCAGGAACAGATGTTATTTCCTGTACTAAATCCCCACCACAGGGACAAAAATAATTCTAATAGTATTTTACAGAATAGTGCATACAATGGAAAAGAACACAAAGCCTCAAAAATCCTACATCAGGTGCATATCTAGGTATTATAGACACCGGTAACAAACAAACAGAAAGCCAACACAAATGGAATGCAGGAGAGTTTACTGCTATCCTCATTCTATGTCTAGTCAAAACTAGGCAACCACTTAACCCTAATTTCACCAGTAGGCTCACATTAGCAAAAAACCCCCAAACAAGCTCCTGGTGTAGTTACAACCTGAAACTTGAGCAAACACCTTAGCCAGTGCAGTTTTCATGGGAGAGCTAAAAAAAGCCCTAAACTCTTTCAGTAGCAGTGCTGACCAGCATCATCAGATAACTAATCTGTTTGCCAAGAGAAGGCACAATCAAAAACCCCCAAGATATGAATCAAATTTCTCATTCCTAACCTAAAAATTATATCTGATGAAGACAAATTTGACACGTAAACTTCACTCAAGTAAATTTTGAAACTAAAGCCACACTAAATACTGAAAGTCAAAAATAAAAACATGAGAAGGAAGCAACTACAGAAATGAAAAACATTTTTTTTTTAGAATGGCTATTGATCTGGTCCATTTTCCAATAGAAATTACTTCCAGTTTCCTATAAATAAGGTTATGAGATTATTATAATCATCAGCATTGCTGTTCTCACAAAAAAAAAAAAGTAATCAAATTCAAATCACTGGAAAAGCAAGCTCCAAAATATCTGTCTCAAAGACAATTTATAAACTGTCTGCTTATGAGAGGAGAAAGTAGAATCAATTGATGCTCAGAGTAAAGTAGGATTTAGAGGATTATGTTGGTCTTTTGTGAGGCAGCCAAATGGGAAAACACTAGGCCTTCTCCACATACCAATTTTTTTCTTTAATCCAAAGTTCTAATTTAAAATACTGAATCAGGGGAAGAATTTAGGAATTGATTTTTAAAAAATTATATATTCTAAGAATAATTTAATATTTCACCAGTATTCTAAAGTTTTCTTTATAACATCTTGCCCCTGCAGTCATGAAGGTCTCCAAACGGGAAAAAAACCCCCTCAAAATTTCAAGTAACGTATATTCCTTTAAACTCACATAAAATAAATTGCAAATCAGAAATAAGGATGCCTATTTTCTTTCAAGTACTTCAAAACTTATTTGTAGTATTGAACATCATAAAACTGTTGTGCATTAGGTGATTTTCACAGATCTGTTTTCCTGGACATCTCATCTTTTACTACTCATGGAGTTGTATCTGGGTTGCTTTATTCTCCAGGACATAATAATGGATTTTGTTTGTTGGTTTCTTAATCGTTATCTGTATGTCCACTGGAATTGAAAACCACTACCTTGTTTCTACAGGAATTGTCACCAAGGAAGTCAAGTTGGCCAAAGACAAGGCAAAGAAGGGTTCACATCAAAAGATACCTGAAATGCAGGTAGAAATAATTCCTGCATAGCAAAGTCAATCCTTGTTAGTAGCCCTGTTTGGCAAAAACTCAGACAGTCATAGCTGTGGCCTGCCATATACTGCACCTCACTTTCAACTACAAAAAAAAGTATTTTTCTGCATTAATGTATGGTATTACTTATGTCCCAATCTTTTAATATTTTTTACTCCTACTTTGTTGTTGTAAGAGAAACAGACAGAATAATACCAGTACAAGATCTCTCATCTTCCCTAGGCAAGTTTTCTTCCTCTACCCAAAAAGTTTTGTCTATTTAAAAAAAAATTATTCCAGAAAGAATGGGCAAAGAGGCAGCATCCTCATCAGGAAAGCCTAGTTCCAAGCAGCTTCTTAGTGCTCCAAAACACTCTACAACAGATGGTCACTGCTAAGTTCCACAGCAAGTTCAGTATGTCCAGAATATCAACCTGACACAGTTAATGTACCTGGCAAGTCTGACGCACCCTGGACACACTCGATTTACATTGTAGGAGCTGTATTTTTTATGGGATATCCAAGGAAAATATATAAATTCCACAAAGGAGCACAAAGGCTAGCTAACACTTTGTCAAGTCATTTGTTCTAGATTGTGGGATACTGTCAACATTTGTGTCTTCAACACTCCAGTCTTTCAAGAAGAAACCTTAAACTTTCCTCTGCACCTAGACTAAGTCTCATTCATGACTGCAGTAGTCCTTTTGGTAATACCCTTCCTTGAACAAAGAATTAGAAAACTACAGAGAGAAAGCAAATGAGCAGACTGACAATTCTGGCCTAGAAAAACACAAACCCAAATAAAGGCAGCAAAGGAATCATCCTTTTTCTTCTGCTGGGACAAAGACAGGGCATATTCTCCTTTCACCAGTACATGCCAGAAGATACACCACTCTCAGTTGCCGTTTACAAACACACGTGCACATATTGCAGCCTTATTTACCAAACTAGGCTGATATACCAATACATTAGGATTTCCATGTGAGGAACTGAACCCATCATGCAAGAAAAAAAACATCATTTCTTTAACAGCTAATACTGCTATTAAAGCTTTTGGTATTTAAGTATTCCTTTTGAAATTAATTTGAAATTAATTTGAAATAACTATCTATTAAGCAAACAAGACTCTTTGCTTTCCTCTTTCCCATACTTACAACTGCCTTTTCATGATATTCAAGTACTAGGAATCTTGAACTTAATACATGGAGCAAAAGAAATGACAAAAAAATGCTACAATAAATTTCCATTTTCAAGTATGATTAAAGTACAAGGACCGCAGATAAAAGTGATATAACTAATGACAAGATTTTTCTCTACCTGCTCAATTTTATTAGCAAAGCTATTGTCAGTCCTATCATCTTATACACCCAAGGTTTCAAGAAAGCTATAATTTTCCATAATGCTTAGGCAGAGTTTAGAGTTAAATACCTCATCCACAATTCTTACTGGTGATAAAGACTCTTGCTAGTGCTACAGAAGGTAAATGAAATTCACAGAAAAACAGGCAATAAGATTGCCTGGTTCACACCAGAATTGTAATTAATACATTTCATAGGTGAAGCAGAACTTTGAAGATATATACACTCTACAAGTACATTGGAAACCATTACTTCCATGAAAAATCCAATTACGACACTTGTCTAGCAAAGACAACCGTATTTCAAAGAGACAGATGAAAACAGATGTCCAAAGTAACTTGAACATCCATCTAAAAGTACAAGTATCAAAATTGCTTGTTTGTAAATAAACATCATACTGCATAAGCTCTTAGTGTAGTGTCTCTCTGATCTAGTTCTTACAATGACCACAGGTTACACACAGGATTTGGGATCCAAACCACAGCACCCCAAGTCCCAGCTTCTGCTTTGATTTCAGCAACTAATGGAGGTATCTAGCACTTCACAGGGTCAAGACTGAAGTGATTACATGTATTTTGCCATGTATTTCCTCTCCAAGTACTAAACTCAATTTAACTCCATATAACTTTCCATATTCCCAACACAATAGACTGATCTCTGTAAAGGCCTTTTCCTTCCTTTCATACAGAAAATATCCTGTAAATAGCTTATTTCCCACTCTCTAAGTGACTCCTTTTGTTTACAGGAAGGAAAGGGAACAGAAATCTTGCCATAAAACAGTGAGAGCTAAAAAGTTCTGTTTCACTTCCTACTGTGCAGGTGTTTCATACAAGAAATCTATTTTAATTCTTCATTTCATGGAGAAAACATGCTGCTTCTTTTTGAAAAAAAGACTGAGAAACAGAAAACAATAAGGTTAAGGAAGTAGCAGCATGCTTTACTGTGAAACGAAACAAAGATATACAATAACAATTGCTATAAAACTTGTGAAATCCCTGGCTTTGGACACCACAATTATTTTACACATTGACTCGTAAACTGGGTTTTCCTTCTAAATCCCTAAGTTCTTTCTTATTTTTTTGCTGCCCAGATAAATGTGTAGAGATCAATGTTCCCGTTATCTTTGGCAAAAAATAATAAATAAATTCAAACTCCAAAATAAAACAAACAACAACAATACCAATACTCTCACTTGATGAGGTCGTTGATTTTAATACCAATGCTGCCTACCATGTTAAATGTCTATTTAAAACCCAAAATGGAATTCCCCAGTAACAGATCCTTCTTGAAATGCATATTCTAAACCAAAGTGACAAGGACAATGAAAAATAACTTGTGTTGGCCGAAGATGCATGGCCTCTCCGTTTGTACACTTGTTTTTCAGTTTCAGAAATACCAACATCCATCATAGTAAGAACTACATTCATCTCTCGAAGATCTGTAATTCTCTATTGCCCAGTGGTGTGTGGAAAATTCAAATTCTAAAAGAATTCAAGCACACGAGGGCACTAATCTTGTAGGCCACACATATCACCAAGCTCAAAAGGAAATTGAGGACTTTATTACAAAATATCACAGCACACTTATCACAAATGCTGTCACATTATAATATCATATAAAATATAAAAATATTATCACAAGGTTATATTTGCTTCTCTGTAGAAGGGATACCTTATTTGATCCAGGCTGGCTGAACCTCACCAGCTACAGGTCAGATCACAGACATTTCCCCATCACAGTAAAAGCTGTTCCTAGTTGTACATACCAGTGCCTGTACAGGCAGCAAAGGAGGGATGCCTTCCCAGTGGATGCACTTCCAAACTGTTCTAGCTGAGTAGCACAGGGAACAACATTAATTTATCAGGGAGCACACTGCCCAAACACCCATTTCATATCTTAAAGCAACAGTAATCCAGCTGGAAGGATTGGATGAGCCCAAGACAGAATGAGGGTCATCAGATAAACCACCACTGTTTAAATCAAAGCACTTCTAGTGAAATATGCAATTACTTGGAGCTTGTTAAAAGCAGCTTTCCATGCTTTGTGATCAGTTACCTGGGAAAACAAATTACATCACTGCACTGTGGATACTTAAAGAAAGATTTGCTAATTAAGCACAATTAATTACACAGCAGCACTAATTTTAAAAGCAATATCCATTCATCTTTTGTCTGCTTAAGTCTCAGATTGACTGCTGAGAAAAATTGTTTATAGAACCTGCAATTTTGGATGATCCTTTCTCTGAGAAAGGTAACAAAGAGCACTTGCTAAGAAACACATAAGGTGAACAGTAAATGTACACTACTGACACTCTCTAATATAAGTAGCAGCATAAATAGATCCATCCTTAGGCATCAGAATTTTCTTACATACACTCAAATCCAGCTATAGCTTCATCCTGAATATAACAAAAAATCTACTAACCCTGCTCCTACCTGAAAGAGTTCTACCACATTTAGAATATAACCCCAAGTAAAGAATATTCTTTATTATGAAAACAGAAAAGGTAAGGCTGTAATAGCTTTACCTTTTGAACTAGCTTTTTAACTGGGAAAGAACCTGTGCTTTATATCAAAATTATTTCATCAGAAATGAAGAGAACACCCCACAATGCCCATCATTTCCATAGATGTCTTTTTACTTGCAGTAAATCTGCAATTAATATGGAACATAAGTATCTTTAATAAAAGGTAATAAACATAGAGCTTAATCTTTATCATTTATATTTTCAACATGACACGCCACACACTGCTATCCACATACATAATGTGAACATCATCTTCATTCCCACCTTTATTTTTCTCCTATGAAGCAATGTTCAGCTCCAGGCATCGTTTTCTCCCTTTGCAATAGCTCATTTTGACAGCACAGCAAAAGCATGTAATAACCAAGATCACAAAGAGAAAGCACAAAACAATATCAGTTCTGGCACTACCAAATATCACGTTTGGACTACAAATTATAGAAAATACATTAGATGAGAGAGATGAAACAGTATAGCTATTTTCAGAAATAGCTCAAGATTTAGCTCTAATACTATTTTTTCTTGTTTGTTTTCCTTGTTTTATTTTTAACTTTGTATTATGCCAGACTTCATCATAGAAGAGATAAACAGCTTAAATTTGAGTAGTCTGGTATAGCCAGAGCAAAGTTGAGCACCACACCTCACAATGAAAGAGACAGGGGCACTTAACTTCCCTGCATCTTCAGAGTACAGCAGTAAGACATTTGCAGTGCACCTGAACACAAAAAATTAGAAACCTTATAAAAATAAGTATGCAGAAAATATTAACAGTAAAGGAAAATTATCAGCCTGTAACTAAAGTTACTAAACAAGGTAGAAATTACTGACTTCATCCACAGAAAAGCAGACTAAAAAAAAAAATCAGCTGGATGATTTAAATTAAATTTAAATTAAAAGTGGAACATAGCAACTGACTTAAGGCTTTTGAGCTGTTGCTCAAAAGCAGGAAAGATACAAAAATTACTCACAAGTCATAAAATGGGTGTGAAAAAACCCATAACTAAATCACAGTGTCGTGAATGCTATTCACAGAAATAAGATGAACACTTTTTTATATTGCTTCCATAGGTATGCTGAGTATTTTATTTATCATTGATATTTGTCTAGGGTGGAAAAAAAATACCTTTTGTCATTTTTAAGCAGAAAGCAAGATATTAAGTACTATGGAAAAAACCAAAGCATTTCTTTATCAGCTCTGTTTTCATCAAGCATGAAAAGTAAGACAATTTTCAAAGACAATCAGTGGAGAGGAATTTTTTTTATTATTTTCTCCCAAAAACAAGAGTAGAATTTTGTGAGTATCATTTGCAAGTGCCTTGATGTTTGTAGGATGTGCTTTTCGACAGTGTCACTTGCTTTTTCAAACACACACATGAGCCAGTCATTTTAGAATGAGGTAAAAAAAGAAAAGCGCTAAAGGATGAACAAAAACATAATCAGTTTAAGTTCTGGAGTGGCTGGGGGACACTTCTGGAAGTCATCCAGTCTAATCTTCTGCTCAGAGCAGGAGTCTCTTCAGGACTGGAAATGGTCAGGCTGAGTCCTCAGGATCTCCAGGGATGGAAAATTTAGCCGTGTCTCCAGGCAGTCTGTTCTGGGCCTCCAGGAGCCTCCTGGCACCATTCTTCCTCACATCTGAGCTGAACATGTACCAGAGTTTCTGGCCAATCTGGCAACAGTGGAAAAAGTTCGCCTCCATTGTTTCCTGGAACTACCCTCAAGCAGCTATGGGATACCTTTAGGTCATTCAGTAGCTGCGTCTCTGACAGAGTGACAAGCTTTTCCTGCCATCTCATTTGCTCCAAGAAAGGGCCTTCCACCCTTCTTGGCTCTCCAGTTTTTCACATTCCTCTTGAAATGCAGGGAACAAAATTAGATACTTAACATAAATCAAGGTCTTTAAGATTTCATCCAGCTCTCCTACTGAAATATCCAGTAACGTCAACCAGGTAGTTTGCAGAATTTTGAAACGAATTCTTCATTCAATTATAGCCTCATAGTGTTTTGATTACACACTGAACTTACACATTTGATTGACAACCCTATTCAAAATTCTGGAGTCCTCTTTCAACCTTAACTCTGAAACAATACTGAAAAGATTGACAATGCCCAGAAATGCATTTGAATGCAGTCTTGCATTTCCCTCAGAGTATCAGAGGCAGAAATAGCATGGTTGGTCATCAAGTTCATTCCAAGAATATGAGTCTTAGAGTTTACTACCACTGCTTTTTATAGTCATGGTGTTTAAGGCCAGATTAAACACACACAATGCAAAATGAATACGAATATGCAAGGCAATGAATATACAACAGAAGAGAAAGAATTAATAGAGATCCTTTCAAGCTGTACCAAGACCTGAGCTGATATGTACACTATAACATACTGCAACAAGAACATTATCCCTCTTAGGTCAAGCGGGGCTAATTTGGAAGCAGCCCAAAAACTTTCAGCATCCCAAGTAATGTTTTTCTATACCCACAGATGAGCAGGATTTGGTGACACATTTTTGGGCACATGTTTATTCTAATTTCCCAGAAGTCAAAGAAAGTTTTGCCATAGACTAAAATCATTTCATCCATTAAGTGAACTGGAAAAAACGCCGTTTTTGAAGGTTGTAACACCAGGTGTTTCAGGATATGGTAGTTGCCTCATATTAAAAAAAAAACCTGAAGCCCCATTAAAGTGTGAATTTTATATGACAACTTTGATTTTAATAAATGTTTTTGGGAAGTTGAAATGGGACCATAGATCTTTACATGCTCTAAAAAATTATAAATAAATTCTCCTTTGATTACTTTTGACTAAGGAAACATCTTCACTACATTTTGTATTCCCATTGCAACTAGAGCAAATATACTTACACTACAGCCTAGGTAAGGTATACTCTGTTTGCCTGACCAAAAAATGAAAAAAAATTTTGTTCACCATCCTCCCACTCATCCAAAGTTCCTGAACTCTTACTAAATAAAAAATTGATATAACCTGTTTGGGGCAGGGGAAGTTGTTGGTTTTGGTTGGGGTTTTTTGTTTTGTTTCTCTTCCTCTCCATCCCCATCTCCCTGATATGGCTGCAGAGAAGTCTCCTTCACAAAGCATTTTGAATGTGGGCAATTACAATTACCACCTCTACTGCTGTTCCCCAGACTTTTGTTCTTTACTGAATGGCAAAACCAAAGCTAACTTCAACCTAAACCTTTGTCTCTGGTCAGGATTACCTCATTTTGATTCCTTTTCCATTTATGTTTGACAGATACTTTTCCTCTTCTGTCACAAAAAAATAAAAATCCACCAGAGACTTTTAACTGCACAAATTTTCCAGTTTAAATTCTTAAGGTCATTGTTCTTGAAGATGAAACTTCAGTAACTTATTTCAAATACGGCACAGTTCATATGGTTCTGAACAAAAAACACAGTTTGTATTTCAGACATGCCTAAATATGCCAGCATGCCAATCAAACTAGAAGCCTCCAAAGGCACTACTGCATGAGAGGAGAGATGAGGAGAGGCACAGATAATAGCATGCCTCCTGTAAAACAAAAAATTGTGAAGAACCAGGCTTGTTTGCTGTACCAGAAATATGTGAAAGCAGTGTTTTTCAGGGATTTTTTTTAGATTTTACTGCCTGGGGAAAATAAAAAAAAATACAACACATCTAAATTGTTGAATAATTAGCTGAGATAACATTTTCACTTCTCCATGTGCGACATATAGTAGTTTTTTCTCCTTCAGTAGGATAGACCCTGGGTTTGTGTATTGAAAAAGGCCATCTGCTTCTGAACTTACATAAATGCCCTTAACTGTAGAGTTGTTACAGATATTCAGTATTTGAAAAAGTGGAGTAACAGTCATATGTAACACCAGTGAACAAAAAAAAAAAGCTGCCCAGAAAAAAAATCCTCCCCCCATATTTCTACAGTATCAGTACACATCAAAGCAATAAAAATAGTGTTAAAAAAGGCATTTACTACCTTAACTTAAAATCCGCCAGTTAAGATCTATCAGATTTCAACACAATTCAGATATGACCTAATCTACTTCTCAATAAAACAATAATAAGCAGATTTTGGATGGATTTATTTAAGAAAATCAAAGCAGATGAAGATATAAAGCTAGGAGTCTACATTAAGATAATATTGTTTAATATATTCAAATAAGTTTTCTGAAAAAAAAAATTATCACATTTATACAAGGAGAGCAACTCATTCCCTCAATGTGTTTTTTAAGCCACAAAAAATTTTAATTTTTTCCCCCAAACATTCTCATTTGAGGTTCACACTCCCAGTCCATGCATAGGAGATAATGCAAATTAAAATAATGAATGCTATGACTGGGACCTAAAAAGACACCAAGTTTCTTGCTGTCTTTTATGTCCAAATGTGCAGATATCTTATTTGAGAAAGACAGCAAGGCTCTGCACCTTTGTGCATTCTGCTGCCTAATAAAGGTGGAGCACAGCTCTGGCACCAGCTCATGCCACATCTCCTGCCTCAGCACCAGACCTCCCTCAATCACCCAGCACCTTGGGCTGCCACCTTGTTGTGGGCGCAGACTTTTGGTCCTGTTAAAAAAATTCAGTTGATCAGAGGAATTTAACCTAACTTGAAACAAACTTTCAAGGCTTTTGAAGTTCTAGAAACACGCCCTTTATCTCAGCCATTGAATCAAAACTAAACCAAGACGAAGCTTGCTATTATGAAGCTTCAGTTGCTCCTAGGAAGAATGGACTAAAATATTGATTTACAAATATTTTGAAACTGAGTTTGCTACCACACAGTTTTATCTCAACAAAAGTTATATATATATATATATATATATATATATATATATATATATATATATGTATGTATACACACATAAATATGTATAACAACTTATACCCATTAAGGTTGGATGATTTATTTCATGCCAAAACCTGAAATAAAATTAAAGAGTAATAAAAACCTGCAGCTGAACAGTATAACATTTCTACCAGGAGTAGACATCCAGCAATCAAAAAACAAAATTTCTAAATCATAAACATCACAGACTAAGGATAAACTGTCTCCTTCTGCTGACTTATAAACCCAACGTCAACAACAGAATTCTTACCAGTGATGTGTTTCAGACCTGACAGTTTTGCTTCTTTTGTCCACTTGGAACAGCCAATGAAACAGTCACTCACAGTTGTGTCTTATTTCTCTTTCTACATTTCAGATATGTGCACAGGCACCCAAACATACATACCCAAGCCACTCACCCCTCTCACATGTGGCAAAGATATCCCTATGCCCCAACACAAGAACATTACTGTTTTATTTCTTTTCATGCTCAAGATAACTGTTCAATTGCAGTATACACAGTTTGCCTCTATCACAAATATCCTAAATATCACCCAGCACGTCTTCCCCCATCCCACTAAGGGATAGTATTCCTTGTTTCAATCGTGATTATCATCTATAAGATTTTTAAGCAGCTCAGGCTTTTAAGAAAAATCAGGTACACAACTGGTTTTTTGCAGAAAACCGAAGTATTTTCCAGTTAACTCAGATTTAAGAAGTATAAACAAAGAGAAACAAACAAAAAGAACATAAAAGACCATCTAACATACTTTGAATATGAAGACAGCAGAATATTTTTGCTTGACAATTTTTTATCCCCTGTCATGAGACCAAAATAGTATCTAGTGTTAATTATTGAAACAAACATACTTTACAAACTGACCATGAACTTAGGAAACACAGAGAGGTCAGGATTCTAGACCTTGGCACTCTGATGGGACAAATGGTCAATAATCTTCCAGGCATCAGACTCTGCTTTAGATAAAAATCAGACTAAGACAGTGGGAGTAAATCCAGGCACAGGCTTTGTCCCCTTTGTACTGAAAGTGACAGCTGAAAAGAATCTGTATCAGCCAAGCAGGGCAACGAGAGTTTTATACAAAGAGAGACTCACTTAGCAAGTTTTTCATTTTTTCTTGTATATCCCTCTATCACAAAAGCCAGCATTAAGTTTCAGACACATTTTTTTGTTCTGTGAAGGCCATAGGGCTAAGGCATTCAGAGTAGTTACTCATTTGTGGTCTACTACACAAACAGGCCATCGTTTTGTTATAAACTGCTCACAATATAATAATGGAAAATCAGTCTTGGAAAAAAAAAAATAGGGAAAACATGCACAAAGCAAACTTGAGGTTTGCTCAGTATAAATCCAAAGTCCTCAAATATTCTACTCAATATATCACTAATCATAAAATACAGAGCTGCACTCCCATCTGTAATTACCAAAGAGCAGTCAAGAAAGAACTGAATGGCATTCTTTCAATATAAGAAAAAAATTCCAAACCCACCACCTAAATTCATCTAATCTAATGCTTAATGTATAACAATGAATCTTAAAGTGATTTATTTTCTTTCCGATGAATAATTCTTTTAATTTAACAAAATTGGGGGCATTTTGTATGAATTGAGGTATTCAAAATGAGTACTTTCATATTTCCCATGTGTTTTCATTACTTGGTCTTCTCACTCTACCTCAAGAGCACCTTGAAGGCAAAAACATCCACCTGTTCTACATCCCATCAGTTTGTGGAGAGAAACTATTGTTAACATATTAACTTCCCAGAAAACACTGCCTTACACCTTCTTGCCTCTTAAACATGACTGTTATCAACTCTTTTAATAAGATAAGGGCATCTTTATTAACTTAGTTTTTCCATGGACTTATACTGTGGAAGTTCTATAAATTGTTCATCTTTGATTACAAAGATAATATTAAAACGGTAGTCACATAGAGAAGAAAAAAGAAAAGTGAAGTTATTTCTGTCAAAGATAGCACAGTTATCATTTAATTTATGAACAACTTCCAGAGTATACATACTAACTGTATGTTTCAGGCAAGATGTAAAAATAAGAAAAAAAACCCTGATTCTACATGAGACAAAATCGTTCTGTCAAAGTATTCAATATATTGATGGCATAGAGGCTCAAGAGGCTTTCACTGCCACCATACCCAAACACCACATAGTTAATGTCCTAGTCCTATAAGCATTAAATAGGGGGAAAAAATACAAATGACAATATTTGTATCCTGAAAAGTATTTAAGCATTTGAAGCCCATTCAAACAAACAACTCCTCTCCACCCCCCTCCTCCACCACCATATTTGTGAACCATATAGGGACTTTCTTGTCTTTGAAACTTCCTGCAAAGTTTTTACTTCCTCTAACTGCTGAGATAGAAAATCGTTTAAGGTCCAAGTTGTTTGAAAGGACAGCACATTCTCTATGTCAAAAAAACATACTCCATCTACTCTTCTACTCCATTATTTTAAATGCTCAGCTGAAAAAAGAATTCCACCAATTTGCCAGTGGTCAAGGGGCAATCTGTGGTATTGGACTACTCAGGGGCTGAGAGCACATCCTCTTGGCAGCAAAAAATGTGGAACCTTATGGGTAGGATGCAAATCTGAGCACACACTTCCCAGCCAGAAGGTGCCCAGGAGCTGACAGCCAGCTGTCTTTCACCAGGAGGTGTGCTCTGCCTCCAGCCTCCAAAGAGACAAACCACACTCTGAGCCCCTTTGGGCACAGTAAACCACCCTGGGTTTCAGCAAGTTTTGCAGCTGGACCACAGGCCTATGCTTTTTAAACAAAGAAAAGCCATTTTTTGTTCCACAAGTGGGTAATGGCAAGTCAGTAGAGGGGTGTGGGAGACAGAACAGAGCACAAGTGAAGGGCATGAAAACTTTTACTGCAGAATGAAAGACTCTATGTGGGAGGAGAAAAGTATCAGAGCAGAAATTATGTCATTAGAGTTTAAGGAAAAAATGCATTCTAAACAGATTTCTTTTTTTAATTTACTGCCAAAAAGGTTGAAGGCCATAAACATTTTATTAGAAGCTCAGATTTTCATAATATCTCATAACTGCAAGGTTTTATTGTGGTCAGCTTGACTGTGAGAATTTTTATATTGTTGCTATAAATCAGCTGGGCTACTGGCAATTAGTTGCAATTTTGTTGAAAGCTACTTTAAATGAACAAAAAAACCCCAGTAAAGAAACAGAAAAATACAAAGCAAATATAGCAAGCTGTGTTTTTATTCTGGCACAAGTAACCAAAACACTGGTATGTGATCAAATCTGTGAGTCCAACTACTATAGCAAGCAAAAGCCATAAAAATTAAACAGTGAAAAAGTCACCATTACAAGATAGTGATCTGTGATCTTTCCACTAGGAATTTATGTAACAGCCATACAGCCTTCATGAGGAGAAAGGGGAGGATAGGTGAGGAGACAGCCCAAGGAATAAGTATTTTTTTCCACCTCAAGAGGAACCTGAAAAAAACCTAGAGACAAAGTAGGTGCAGCTGATGTAATGCTTTTAAACTCACAGAGCAACAGTTCTCAATCACTTTCCTTAATAGTGTGTGGGGTTTGGTGGGTTTTGTTTATTTTAAGTACCCTTCCCATTGAGTAGCCATGTCTCAGATTACTCAACTCAAGTGAGCTTGACAAAATGAAGACACAATATTTTTATAATTCTGTCCAAGTCATAACAAGTTAGAGAAAATATTTACTTCCTGAATACTGAGAAATAAGTGTTTACTCCATAAACTTTGTTTCATCTTGCTATTTACTTTTTTCTCAAATATTCACCTTTAATTTTTGTAAAGTATACCTTCAGCAGTGTTCTTTTTAACTTCCATTTCTCAATTACTCTGTCACAATGTATAGCATTCAGAACTAGAAACATGATTTATGTTAAGGTCAATATTTTATTTGGGTTAGTTTCATGAGAAAGAAATATATTTCACATTATCTAAAACTTCTCCATCATGAAAAATATTGTTAAGTGGAAAGATCGGGAGATTAATTTCAAAAGCTTAGTCCTGCACTGAAAATAAAATGCCAATGAACAGACTTTTTAAACTCACTAATGAATTATTTAGTTCTGAAGGTTTTACAAGATGCTGATCTATACCTATTATCAGTCTTAATTCAACAATTTTGAAGATTCATAAGTTTAAAAGAATTAATGTTTTAATTCATTTTTTGCTCAAAGTATGGCTTAAAAAGGACATCTGACTGAGCTTTTCTATGTTCTCCCATTTTCAGCAAAAGGAAATCTTCAGAAGGCAAGTCCCAACTTTCCCTGCCAATTGACAAGCACTATCTATCAGGGTTATTTCAACTTTAAGGAATTTTACCCTAAAGGAAATTCTTTCCATTACCTTTCCTGTTTATTGTGATTATCTCGGCACGTATTTGCAATCTCTTTCATACTGAAGCTGAATGTTATACAAACGCCTGAAATTTTAAACACTTGAGAAAATGGATTCTAAAAACCAAAACAGGGATCTGAAGGTCTGGTTCACGCTTTGGTAAACACAGAAATACTTAAAAGTGTAACCACAGTGAAGCTGGATGAGCAAGAGCAGGAGTCATCTCAAGCTTCTGAGGTTCTGCTGGCTCTTGTTTATAGCTAATGAAACTAAGATGTTTTCAGAACTGAACCATTTTAATTTGTATTTTTAAATACTCAGACAAATCACAGATTTTTTTTTTTCCCAGACACATGGGTACGTCTAGTGTGAGTTATCACAAGTTTCACCATACTAAAATTAGTAGCCAAAGCAAAAGAACCAAATACCAATCTAAGTTTGACTTTTTGAGAGCCAATTTCAAATTCACATCCTGCTCTTTAACACTAAAACAATCTTTTGGAAGGAATCTAATGGAATTGCTCAACAGAAATTCACGCATTCAAATTCTAGTATTGCTAATCACATTTTAAAATTCAGTGACAAGGTCAGCAAAGTATATCTGAAGCCAAACCTCAGAGGACATGCTACTACTGTCTTTATGCATTTATTTTATTGTTAAGTTCTCTAGACATAAAATATTTAACTGCAAATAATTTATTTGGGAATTCTTGTCCACTGGTTTAAACAAAGAATATTTAATATGAGCCTATAATACAAGACCATAATGAGTCTTGTAAAAAGATCTTCATAATATTGTAATAGAGAAATATTCTGTACAAATTCTGTAATATGATAAAGTGGAATCACAGTATGCTGGAATATCAACTAAAATTCTCAATTATCAGAGCAACTGATACCACAAAAACCAGTTAATATTTCCTAGATTAATTCACACTGGAAGCCACACCAGCACTGTATTTAGACTGACTTGCTCAGGGCTTTGCCCAGTCTAGTCTTAAGAAAAATGGAAAGGATGTAGATTTGAGAACCTGTGCTACCTATTCCTGTTCCTCAGTGTCTTTAGGGTGAATTTTATTTGCAGGTGCCAAATCAGAACCTCACTCATTTTAGACTGTGACCACTGCCTCTGTTCCTCCTGTCACGTACCCCTGTAAAGGGCCTGGCTATGTGTTCTTGTAAATCTCTAAGGTATCACCTTGTGAGGCAGCTCTTGAGCATCCTCTGAGCTTTCTGATGTCCAGGCTGAGCAAAGTCATTTCTCTCAACCTCTCCTTATGTGCTCCAAGCCCTTCATTTTCCTGGCTTTCCGCTGAATTAGATTCAATTTACTCAATGTATTTGGGGAAACCAAAACTGGATGGGGTACACCACAGTGGTGGCCTAAAGAACACAGAGTATTGGCAATCCAGTGGCTGTGCTTCTGCTCACCCAGCCTGGTATGCTGCTGGCATTTGTCACTGTCAGTGGAGCCTGCGGTGCTGACTCCTGTGTCAGAATGGGAGGGTCCCTTCCAGCAGAGCTGTCTCCCAGGAAGTCACTCCCCACCCCGTCCTGTGGCAAGGGGAAGATGAATTTATCCTTGTGGAATGTCATGGGGTTCATCACAGTCCATTCCACCAGCCCCTCTCAGTGACAGAGCACTGTCCTCCAACAAGTCAACTACTTCCACAACGTGATGTCATGTGCAAATTTGACAAATTTGATTTCATCTCCTCCTCCAGGCCACAGATCAAGGTACTAAACAAAACAGGTCCCACTACAGGTATTCCACTTGTAACTCATCTCCAGGTAGAATGTAAACATTAGGTGCTGTGTTTTGAGCCTGACAATCATGCTAAAAGCCTGGATAAACTGAAGACAAATGATGGTCCAACTACCCTAAACAATATTAAATCCAATCTGATGGCATTTACAGTTTCAGTAGTACACAGAAAGGTTCCACAACTACAAATAAGTATATAAAAGATGTTCAGAAACTTGACACAAGACTATTTTAATTACTGTTTAAGGCAGAAAAAAGGGACCAAAACTGAACACAAAACAAAACCAACTGCAGTAGATTCTTTCCTAATAAGGAAAAAAACATAGGACTAAAGAAAAATGTTCATGTATGAAACATAATAATAATGAAAGGGGTTTAAGTTTCAGAATCTGTAAATACAGTCCATGAAAATAAAAACTAATTTTATCACCCAACCAAGGAAACCTAAAGTCATTATCCACCTTATATATGAGCCATGAAATAGGAAAGACTTCACAGTGTAACAAACAAAGCAATACAAACAATTTCTTGAAGGAACTTTAAACTTATTTATCAATTTAATTGATTAATATTATACCTACAGCTGCCACAGATACCCTGACCCCTACTTAGTGGATTTCTAGTTGAGTAAATTTTCACACCCACAGAAGACAACACTTGCTGAGAATGGTTTATATTGTGAAGTTGTTTTTTCATTCTTATACCTGGTTATTAAGTCACAGAGACAAATATCTAACAGATTTTAGATATTTCTTACTATTACTTTTCCCTGCAGTGATTACCATAGCTGCCATACAACTGTACTGAGAGATGCATTTGACACAGCTGACATAGAGAAAAAGAAATAACTTGCAACTTTTAACACCTCTGACCTACAGGCATACTGAACACTGGAAAATGAGTGGCTAGGAAAATTGATACTGTTTGGTACAGCCTACATAAGAAAGAGAAAACCTTTACTCTTAAGCATCTATTTTCCCCAGGAGAAAGGGTTATTATTAGGTATATATGTAAATATTCTATTTTAACACTTAGCCACACAAAGCAAGGGTGGATACTCAATTAGCAATTTGTGCATACAAAGACACAGTTTGTACACCCATTACAAGGCAGAAAGGTACACTCTGTACATTGATAATTTTAATGCACTCATATATGTAACAATACTTCCAAAAGTACAGCAGTAAAACACAAAGTAAGAACAAAACAGTTTTCAAATGGAGTATCTATTTGCTGCAGATCAGTATAACAGAAAGAATGGTCACCAATTTTTATTTCCTACAAAAATAAGGCTTATGCAATCACAGTAACTCCTTCCTCCACCTCAAGATTTTTTGAACGTATTTGACTCAGCAGAATCTGATAGATAAATTTTCAAGGGTAGTTATGCTCCTAAAAACTTAATTTCAAAGTTTCTCTGGTTTAAGCAACCACGGAGAAAAAGCACAAAGCATTCCAAGTGTGACAGAAGCAGACATTAGCAAAATTACCAAATCTGACAATCTCACAGACTAATGAAGTAGTGCTTGCCCTTCACTCAAATCTCCACCAGAGGCAATGATTTCCAGGGGTCCAAGTTAAGCAGCCTCGCTCAGAATGCTGGTAAAACCCTCTGCCCTATCAGTAGAAACATCATCCTTTATAGAAAATATTTGAGGTCAATTTATATTTGAGGTTTTTCAGTGTAACACTCTGAGCAACCATCTGTACAGCTCTTGACCAATTTAGGTAATCTCATCTATCCTGGTTCCTTCTTGTAACAAACTGCTCAAATTCTACATTTAAAGAGAAGTGGAAATGAGCAAACCTGTTCACACACTTTTATGGATTACACCAATCCTGTATTTACTCCACCTCATCTCACCAACCTTAAAAATAACCTTTTGAAACAGTTTCCTATGCAAACAACACTGTGAGATTCAAAGACGTACAAAGATACTAAGAAAATTTGGAGGGGAGGGGATGAAAATAGCAGAGGATCTGAGAGGGGGTAGACACCCACTTCTAGTGTACCTGTCCATTCTCAAAAAAATGATAGCCAGACAAGGGAGAAAACATTTTTGAACACTGACAGGTTTATCCCAATAGTTTCTAATTCTGCCAGGCAGCTTCCAGGACTGAATGCAGATGCCTATGCATCTCTGCCAAATTATTTTGTGAATGGACTGTTGTTTCAGTTGTCTGAAAAAGGAACTTGAAACAGAAGGCTACGGTTTTGATAAAAGGATTTTAAGTACTTGGACATCACTTAATTGACTACTACAGCTCAGCTCAGATCAGAGAACTTGGATCAAACTAAGGAATCCTTCTCCAACAATATTATAACGGAGGCTATGGAAGTGTCAAAGTAAGTCTCATGTTCTTGCATATTTTATGAAATAATTATTTAAAAACCTAGGCTATTTAAAAACTTTCCTTATGTGATCTTCCCTGCTGAATATCCCAACAAGTTTCCCCACCCCTGAACATCCCAACAATCTAAAAGTTATTGCAGTTGAAAATATTTGCACTTCTTGCATACAATGACCATACTCAGAGAATTAATTTGTAGTCATTTATTTTGTTGTATTTAACAACATGCATTCCTTTTTAATTACCATGTAACAAGAGCGGAACAGTAGCTCTTCAAAATGCCAACACTCAACAGTTACTGTGTGCCTTATCACTGAACACCAACTTCATCTGATATTTTTGTCAAAGACATCACAAACCCAACCTAACAGAAACCCCCAGCTGATTTCACTTGTTAGCTCCAGTGTCAGACTGCAGCACACTGACATAACATAGCTTTAAACTAATTCCTACCTTGTCTCAACTCTTATCACAAGTTCCATACTGTCAAATTTCAAACATTTTTCTCTGAGCCTCAGATGGAAGAGAACAGAAGATTAATGACAACACGGCAGAGAAAATAGGCCATGGGTTTGTAAATACAATGGGTTGTTTCACATTAGTCCAATGAAGAAAAAATATTCTCACACTGGGTTTTCATTCATTATCAATTAGAATTTTTACACAACAAACCCAGAGCGTCCTGCTGGACCCAAATCACAGCTGGCAATCCTGCAGCCCACTGAGGCAAGGCAGCCACTGCCTTTGAAAAAGCTCCCTCCAATGCTTTAGGGAAACACCAAGAGGAACAAGAACAATAAGCTGTTGTCCTGACAACCTTACAAAGTAAAACCAAGGCTTATTTTACTACAGCAGAACCCTACAGACAACCTGATCACTGTAAACTTCAAGGGTAGCTGGCACTGCAACAAGCAAGACCAGCACAGCATAATACATATGCTTGCTTACACACTGTAGTTGATGCACTTTAGGCATGAGAATGTATGAACAGACACAGCCACACCCTTCTGTTCTTTTGTCCCATTTATTTTTCCACTTTGTGTCACACTAGAATTACAATGGCATTTCATGCTAAAACACATCAGGTATTCATTTTCAGTGCCAGAAGGCAGAAAAACACTAGAAGCAGAGGAGTGCTCTTTTCCTTGAATGCACTGTAGGTATCTAAAATTAGGAAATAGTCAGTTTTGAACAGAAAGCCACAAATGAGAACAACCAGAGAAGAATGATTAAATAACTTGCAACTCTCAGGTGAAAAAAAAAAAAAAAATCAAAACAACAAACCTGGAAAAACCCTAACTGACTGAAACATTCTATTGTTCACAAATACCTTCTTCACAAATTATAGGAAACAGAGCTGCATTTTTACAGTGACTATTTTGCTAACTAATTTCAGTACTTCTTTTTACTCTCCTATGTGAAAGGGAAAAAACTAGCAAAAAATATTTTAACAGTATGTGCACTTATAGCACATACTTTAGAATGTTTCACTCTGCCCTTACTCACCTTAATCACCATTTCATTGTCACATCTCTTCACAATTTATCAGATTTGACTGAAGTGACAGTAAAAGTCCAAAATGAAATGTAAGGTGGCCCAGAATCTCCTTTCCATCTCATATATATATGGAACAAAAAAGTGTTAAAAAAAAAAAAAAAAACTAAAACAAAACACAAAAAAAATGCGAAACCACTAGAAAAATTTTATAAAGGTATTAAAACACATTTTATTGCATTTAAATTAACCTGCCACAGAATATCTAATGTTCTCAGAGTACCTTTCCTAATAAAAAACATTTTAAGCATTGTAATCTGTTGTTCCTGTAATTTTCAAAACAGTTCTATCAGGTTTCTAAGAGTTTGTATCAGGTTTAATAAAAATTGGTGAGCCTAAAGGGAAATAGAAGGGCAAACTGATGAGTTTTATGAGAGCTTTGTATCTTTAATCTTTTAAGTAGTCTTTGAAGCATAGGTATTTCACAATATGACTTTTCAGGTGTAAGTTATAAGGAAATGATTTGATGGGATTTATGTTAGAGGACACATGGCACACATAAATGCAGGCAGGCAGGCATTATCACAATTCACAGCCACTATGCAGTGAGAATTCAGGCAGCACAGGGAGAGGGAGAGGAAAGAAAAACAGCAAACAATACAGGAGCATTACACAAATATCTGCAGAGCTGGGTATGCGACTTTGCAAGATCCTGAACAGAAAATGAAGACATTATATAAGAAAAGATTCAAAGTCAATGGCAAAACTCCAAGTCCTGCACTCAGAATTTTATTTAAGCTGCTGAGGGGGAGGGGCAGCCAGACAACTTCAGCTACTGCCACCTTCCAGCCTCCCAGCTACTACAAGCCAATTTACTACTGCTCCTCTAGCCCTCTAGATTCCCTCACTTTCAAAAAATAGCTGCGGTATCTTTATACACTACATGTCACAGCTTAAAAAAAAAAAAAAAAAAAAAAAGATACAGATCTTTTTTCCAAAGGAACACAGAATCCCCAGATAACAGCACTAAAATAAATGCCTACTTCATTTCAAACATCTACTATTCTTAAAATGTCTTACAAGCATGAAATCCAATAAAGCTGTTTGCTTGCATGTCCAAAAAGACGGAACAGCAGCTGCTTACACTTATTACATGTTCAGAATATTACCGCCATAAGGATTCAAGACTTTTTAAACAAAACCTTTAATTATGTATGCATAGCTCGTTATTTAAGAAATTCCAGAAAACCAGAAGAATCCACTTATAAATCTTGAGTAGCTAACTGCTGATGTAATTACAGTTTCATGATCCAAACAAGAGCCTACATATCTTCTAGTAAGAACTATGGTGCAAACTAATCACAATGACATTTCTGCCTACTGCTATCCTGTCTAACTAAAAACTAGAAGAATATCACCAATTACAATAATCCTTTTCAATCTTCTGCTCATTCAATTATGCCTCAAAGTGACTTTAAATCCAGGGTCAGTGCTTTACTACAAAGGAAGGCAGGTTCTCTCTCATTTACTTCTGTCAGGATAAATCAGATGTTTAACATTAGGTTTGCTCTTTAACAACAAACTAAAAAAAAAAAAAAAGTTATTCATGTGAAATCCTGACAATTCTTAAAAATTTAACCAGTCAGATGACATCATCACTGAATGTCATCAGGAATTAATGTTATTCTTAATGCAATTTATGTTAACAACTAGTGTTTAACAAACAAGCAAACAAACAGCTGTGAAACATACTTTTCAAACTACTAAATACAAATTCCTTCATAAATTCTTCTTATTGGGTTATTGGATTTGGTAGACAGCCCTCACACTCTTCTCTCAAAGTTCAGGTAGAAAAACCAGGGCTGACAAAGACTATCAGGGTACCCCTACTTTAAACTTCATTAACTGCCCAGATTTATAAAAGGATGATAATTGTGCTGAAAATAAAAAGAAACTGAAGTTGGTCTTGACTTTGCAAGAGGTAACATTTTAAAGAATCAGATATAAATTATGTTACCTAATACGGAAAATTTTCTACTCTGAGGAGAGCATTGCAACACACAGAAAATAAACAGCAACCTCCACTTTACTGATCCACAACCAGGCTTACCCAAACATTTTAAAATTGCAAAGCATTTTAAATTGAAAAGCAAAAACTGCATGGAAAGAGAAAAGAGCATTTGTCAAACCCTGATTTCATTTCAAGCTGTCAAAACAGCTACTGTTGGTAATCTTGGATGACTAACGTGAGAAACTAGATAACCCAGTGCCCCACCCTCTTTCCACAATCTGTAACTTGTATTATCAGAATAGCATAGCATTTCTCCCTCTATATTCCCAAACTAGATCTCTCAGCAGTAAAAGGCAGGAACCTACTGAAAATATTTTAACATCCAACCATCTAAATATAATCCTCACTCCAGCCAAGGCAAGGAGAAAACACTTCCTTTCTTCTGCAGTTTGAACAGGTGATCTGCAGATAAAGAGCTTACGTGCAATGCCTGCCTATGTCCAGTATGGAAGGGGAAAAACAAACTACTTCAGTTTAGTCATAAAAGTCAAAAGCAGCAAAAAAAAAAAAAAAAACAAACGGGGATGGTTTTGCCTGTTTGACCACTGCTTTGCCTAATTCCTCATTTGACTCTCTTCATTTGCAAGAGTATTTCACAATGCACTTGAGTAATGGCATGTCAGTAAATGCCTACAAAAAGAGACGATATTATCTTTCCTTCAGGAAAATGAAATATAAACCTTTAAAATTACTCTGATATGCACAGTAAGCAAATACCAGCTACAAAGAATTGAGCTTTTGTTTAGTTCTAAGCTTCACATTATATCCTTGGCATATATGAATGAAATGATGTTTAATTGATCCAACAGGATTGGTGAAACAGTCTGGCATCCTGACAAGCATTCCTTCTTGTTACATCTGAGTGCTGCATGACCTGCTAAGGTAACCCACTGGGCATGCAAAACCAAGACAATACATTCAGAGACCTCTCTAAATCTAGCTTTATATGAATGCTACATAAATTATAAATCAACTGCTGTGGACCCTAAGTGATGTTTAAATATCTATAATGCATTAGAGCTCTTGATGATTTAAACATGTCTGCATTAATAATAAAAGGTATTTCAAAGATCAAATTTGAAAATTGAAGTGTTTCAGAGCTACCACCAAAGAAGCGAATGGAGGGCAAATAATGCATTCCCAGTGACAAAAGGCACAATTTTGTAAAAACACAAGAAAAAGAGTAATAAGGCATCAAGTCTAGGCATTTCTATATCCAGCAGGCTGCGAAGCACTTTGGTTCTGAATGCAACTCCCAAACGTTTCAGTCTAAGGTAGCTAGAGAAAACAAATAGCTGAACAGACAATATTCATGCTCTATGGTCCCTTTTAAAATAAGCCCATCAAACTAAGTAACAACTGAGACTGAATTATTGGCTTTTCCCCATTTTCAAACATCCTGCGTTATCCAGCTGCCTCCCTTTATAGCAACGTAAATATTATGCAGAGTTACCTTCCAACTAAACAAACTTTCTTTAGCTATTAGTAACACACACATAAAATAAAGTCTAAAGCAGCAGCATGAGCTAATCCAAACAACGAACTATGTCAGCCAGTAAGCAAACCTCAAATCTGCTCGTGTCTAATGGGGGTAGAACTGACCAGAAGATAGTTTACTATTCACGTGAAGGAAAAAAAAAAAAAAAAAAGAAAAAAAAAGACAAACACAGAAATAGCTGCAGAGACAGATTAAATGCTTTCCCTCCCTGCAGGATAGCTGATATAAGAAAGCCATCTAGTGTTAACTTTCAGAAATGAAAACTGCGCACAAAAGAGCTCGGGGAAAATTTACATGTGCAATTCCCTTTAACTTTGCATATCTTTTGAATCATAAAAAAAGAAAAAAGATAAAACTCGTTTCCTCTAGAAAAGCCAGGCTGAAAGCAAGTTTTCAAACTACCGACGTAATAAAACAACGCGGCACCAAGTACTAAGGTAGTTTACTGACCTACTTGGTGAACCTGAACAGCCATATCTGAAATTTGTCAGCTCTGGAGTTGTCTTTGTCAAGCGCCGGTAACGCTGTTCCCCACCCGGGCCGGCACAGAAAGGCTGCGGAGCCTCCGGCACAAAACCGGGGGCAAAGTTGGGCCGAGCCGGCCGCTATTTAAGGAATCGCACGTCAAGTTTGGAGAACGGAGCCCTGAACAGCTACCGGAGTGTTACAAGATAACAAAGAGTGGAAAAGGATGCAGCCTGCGCCTTATATACAGTAACCAAAAAAAAGGGGGATTAAAATTATTTCAGGAAAATGCACGGGCTGAAAGAGGACTCTCCTCTGGCCCCCCAAGCGCTTGGCCGTCCCCGCTCTGAGCAGCGGCTGTCCCCAGAGATGTCCGCTCCGGACAAACTTACTCCGTAATTGCCATTATCGCTGGAGGGAGGCCGGGAGAGGGGAGCGGGGCGCTCGGGCACCCCGCAGGTGACTGGGGACCCGGAGACACCCCCGCCGCCCCCGGGCCGTTCTCCACGGGCGGATCGCATCGCTATATTTATAAAGGCGCCGTGCGGAGCGGATCGCCCCCGCCGCCTCACGGTGCCCGCCGGGGCGAGGTCTAGGGGCGCTGGGGAGGGGGGCCCGCGGCTTCCCCACCCGCCCCAGCCCTGCGTCCCCCTGCTGAGCCCGGAGAAGCCGAGCCTCCCTGCCAAAGGCACCTGAGGGAAGAGCAGATGGGTCTGCCCTCACAGCACCCTGTTCCCCGAAGCGCTCCCGAGCCCTTCCCGGGGGGAAGGCACTGCCGGCCCGCGGGGCACCGCTCCTTACCCGGTGCTGCCGCGGCCGCCGCTGCTGCTGCTGCTGCTGCTGCCCGCGCTCCGGCTGCCCCGGCGGCGGGACCCCCATGCCCCCCGCGCACACGGAACCGGGGGCCGTCCGCTGGGCTGCTGCGGGGTGCCGAGAGCGCCGCTACTCCTCCTCCTCTCGTTCCTCCGCCGCCGCTTCCCGGCGCTGGGCTCTGGAGTGCGGCTCCGCCGCCGGACGGGAGGGCGGGGCGGCGGCGGGAGGGCGGGGGCAGCAGCGACACCCACACCGCTCTCCCGGCCCGCCCACGGCCCCGCCTGCAGCGCCCCCGCCGGCGCGGCCCCGGGGGACCGGCCCGCATTGGCCGCCGGCGCGGTGGCGCATCCCGAGCCCCGTGCCCCGCCCCGCCCGCCGCCCGACACCGCCTCCCTCCCTCCCCGCCGCCGCCTCTCGCCCGCCGTGGCGGGGCGCCGAGGGGATCCCGGGGCGCCCCGGGGACAGGCGGCCAGCTCGGGATGGGAAGCCAGCAACAGGTGAGGTGAGGGAGACAGAGAGGCAGAGCATGGGGGTCCCCGGGAAGAGCCCTCCCCGGTGAGCGGCCGGTCCTTCAGCCGGCCCGGGCCCTCAGCTGCTGCTGTGCCCGGCACCTGCCCCTGCCCTGCCCTGCCCCGCACGGGCACTCCGCTTTCAAGACCCTGGACAACGCCGCCCGGCCCCGCCGCTCTCAGCCACTGCCCTGCCCTCCTTCCCGCGGGTGCTCTCACCCACATTCTGAACCCGGGGATACCTGTGGAGCAGAAACACACGGCAGTGGAGTTCTCGGAGTTGCCCCCTGTGCTCTGCCGCCTGCCTACCACTCTTAAGTTTCACCTGGGACAGGAGCGTGGAGCTTTCTCCCTCTGTCTTGTGCAGCCCTGAACAGGTTAGTTTGCCTGCCAAATAAGCCATCTCGGCTAGGTATCCACATTTCCTCCACCTCCCCCACACGTTCTGGTAAGCGAACCAAAGGCTGTTTTCAGAATTTGAATTTCCCTATTTCTGCTCTGTGGGCTAGTTCTGCAAAGAGCCATATCTGTAATCACAGGACCCACTTCTACATAGAGGCTGCAAAATAGAAGATGTTATCAGGACTGATGTGGCTGCTCCCATCTGCATACCCCAAATGACGAGGCCTGCGATACCATTGGAATAAAGTCTACTCCTACAGAACCCTACAGAAACAATCCAGGATTCTTTTATGTTTTTCCAGTCCTCTCCTGCTTTCTTTCCCCTCCGCCCATACCCACCTCTCATGGGTAAGTAGCTTTCTGGTTGTACCAGTTCACTCAGCTCTGGCAAGCAGGCTGAATGTTGACATTTCCAAGTACTCCACTGCCTAGTAAACTTCTCCTCGTTGACTACCTTTTGCTGGAAACAGCAGAAGTGGAAAGGAGCATCCCATGTGTGCTAAAGATCCAAAGGTTATATTGCATTTAACTGTTCCTTTAATGCACATTTTACAACAAGTCCACAATCATAAATCCAAGCATTGGATTCATGCAGGCTTATAGAACAAACTTCTAGATGTCAAGATTAAAAGCACTGGCAAGCATTACATTCATTAGTTAGGGTTTGAGTGTTATTGTTTTGGTTAAAATGTTATTTTAGAATGTTATTATTTCTACCCAAAATCACCAGTCCAGTTAGGCAGCACACTGTCTCTGTACTGACATGACCACAGAAATAACATTATTATTGTCCTAACAAAAAGCCTCAGAAAAATGCACCACAAGTGAAAGGAACAGTCTATTTTTCACTTTGTCCTGTTATAGGCAGTGTCCTTCCTGAAAGGTTCATTCCTTTACAACGGAATGAAATGACAAAATGACAGAAAATATAAATGGAAACAGAGAGAATCGGGAGAGGTGTGAGTGTGCACAGAGCATGGCAGGCAGTGCTTATCTCTGATTTCCGTGCTGACCAAGTCCTCAGTGCCAGAGGGCTCTGGCTGCTTCTTCCGATGAGTCCCTCACTCTGCGAGGACAGACTCTGCAGCAACTGCTCCGTTTTCTCCTTGTTGCCATTCCTCTCGCACGCCGCATCTCTTGCGCCCAAGGGAAGCCGGGCGGGCAGAGCACCGCACCAAGGGAAGCCGAGCGGGCAGAGCACCAAGGGAAGCCGGGCAGGCAGAGCAGAGCACCAAGGGAGGCCGGGCGAGTGGCTCCCCATCCCCTGTGCGGCCGGTGCGAGGCCCCGGGAGCGCCGCCCGCCGCCGCCAGGTGTCCTCTGGCAGCCGCGCTCTCGCCCCGCTCCGCTGAACTGGCCCGGGCAGTGCCTGACCCACCTCGGCTGCGGCTGATTTTCTCCAGCCTGCACCCTCAGTGCAGCTTAAATGGTTCTTTTATATGCTTGGCTGCGTTTCATGTGCAAACTTAGGAAGGCGGTAGCGCACTGTACTAATAGCTGCAATATTTTGTATGCTAAGAACAATATTTGCATATACTTACTCTGTTTTCTTTTAAAGGCTCGTTTTGTAAAACGCTTTGGATGCAAATCAGCTTCCTCTAAGAATACCTCGATGTTTCACCTACTATCCTAAAGAACACTATGCTTTAAAAAATCCTGACATCTTATCTGTAAGTCACGGCATTTCCTTATCCTCTGAAAAAATCCTACTCAGTCCCTACCGACTGCAGTGCTGAGATTAACTCCTTCCTGCACATAGGGTGCATTCACTCCTCTGCATACTGTCCTGTCTAAAGGGGCTTAATGTGGATGTGAGAATGTGAGAAATGTTTAGGCGTTCTGCTGTGTGGTGTCTCTGAGGCACTGACGTCCACCATTAAAGAACAGACAAACTGGGGTAATGCCTGTGAATTAAAAAAAAAAAAAAAAAAAGTATTTCTCAGCTGACAGAATGTACTTTGTGATGGAACTGTGATAACTGACTTACTTAACAGGTCTAAACATTTACAGCCAACACACTAAATGGTGTTTAGGTTGCATTCCCAAAAATAATCATTACCTGTGTCTTGACAAGATCCAGCACACTGATACGCATGAAGGTTTTGCTCTTAGGACAGTCTGGAATCTTGCTGTGATCACTGCTTTGCTTGCCTTTTTTTTTTTTTTTTTTTTTTTTTTTTTTTTTTTTTTTTTTTTTTTTTTCTCTCTCTTACTCCTTTTCCTTCTCACTCTCTCACTCCTCTGGTATCATTCCTTTTGGCTTCCAGGCTACCATCTGTGTACCCTCAGGGAGTCAACAAGAGAAGAACAAGGGCCAGAAACCAGAACACAGGTGAAAAGAGGTAAAAAGAAGCTTCTTGCAATAATAAAGAAATATTGAAGCCTCAAGAGCACAAGAGCAAATGGGGCAAGAGGAATCTCTTGCCCAAACTGAAGACTGATAAACATACAATTGAAGTTGGTGGGGGAAAAAGAGGGCACTGACTTTCCATTCAGGTTCTAATTCCTGCAGGATCCATATATTCATTTGAATTGCCTGGTGAAGGCCACTCACTTGCCACAGATTTGGGATAAATCACAGCAGGACAGTTCAGCCTTTGACAATACGGACCCAAAAGGTATTATGACAGCTCAGCTACACAAATAACATGCAAGCAGAAATCAGACAGGAGACATCCCACAGGCTACAGGTTGGGCAGCTCCAATTAAGATGGGTGCCAACCTTTCCTGCAGTACCTTTTCTTCACTTCTCCTGTTCATATTTAACATCAAAGTACCCAGCTCAGCCGCATGTGAAGCTAGTCTTCAGACACTTTTAACACACAAAGAATTATTCCAACATCACCTACTAACTGTTTCCAGTCACACAAACACAACTCTAGCAACAAAAGTGGACTTTTTCATTCGTTCTTAGGGAAGTGGGCCTGACTGGGATCCTTGGAAGTGGTGTGGGAGGTGGAAAAGACATCCTGTAGCCACATGATGAGGCACGTTTTGCTGACACAAGGCACTCAGGAATAGGCAAGCTGAAGAAAGTTTAGGTTTGTTTCCTCAGCCTTGGGCACAAGCCTAGAATCCAGATGAAGTAAGCGTGTGCTAAGCACAAGATTTCACTGATGCATAAAGATGTCATCTCACTCACAAATCATTTTGCTGAGGTTGCTCAGTATTTCCTGATACAGTTAATGAGGTAAGGTGCTCTACTTGGGAATTCTGGCTACATCTTTGGAGCAACTTCAACTCCCTCTGGTCAACCAGAAGAAAGCTGTGAGTGGTAGCAGCAAGGCATTCCCTGGCTTCACACGCTCCCAGTGAATCACCATGCCATCCACAGGTTGGTCCCAAGGTCAGCACTGCAGGCAAATCCCCAGACTCCATGTTTCCATAGATCCAGTAGCCCTGGAGCCACATTTGTATAGCCTGGTGAACACAGGAGCTCCTATTCCAGTAACCACTATGATTTGGCAGTTTCTTGTACCTCAGAGCAAGCTGAGTGGATTTTGTTCTTCTAACCCCAGACTGCTCTTTCATTTGGACATTATGTGGGTGAAACCATGTATTCACACTCTATAAAGTGCTTATTTTACATGTTGCTATTAAAGTGCAAGCAGAGTTTACCACAATACTAATATTTCATCCCAGTGGCTTCCCTAAGATATGACCAATTCAGTGAAACAAAACATCCTCTGTATCCTCTGAAACGAGTTTTGAAAGCCCGGATGGCAGAAAATACCATTGGTTTAATTAGCAATATCCTTCACATGAATCCCCTATTAACCTAAAGAGCATACTATATTTCATCTCGCTTCCTCTAGTTTACTTACTACTGCCTCTCTTCTCTGTGGTTTACCAGCAGGAAACCACTGGAGGGGATATATCCAGATAAGATTAAACAACATAATATTATCATCTTTACTATAACCAGTCTGACAGCTTCTTTTGCTAGATGCTGAAATAAGATTCACAGCCATTTTGGCTTCCATTCACTGTGGAAAGAAACCATTCTTGTAAGTCCACAATACTTAACTAATTCCTGAGCTATTTTGCTTGTGACAGGCCACTTTATTTAATTATTTTCTTTTTTTTTTTTTTTTCACTGAAATGCACTTCACACAGTAATCCAGGTTCACCCTAGCTGAATGTAATAGGAAACAGAAGCAGGGTGTCCTGGAAGTGGATGTATCTCCAAGGGTAAGACTGTTTTAGAGCAAGGCAGCTGTGGACACTGCTCTGCTGAGGAGCTGTTGGAAAGTCACCAAGTGGCTTTCTCGTGGCATCAGGACAAGACTGTACCTGGCTCCATACACTTCTACCTCAGCTTTCCCCTGAGGGTCTTTTAATGGACACAAAACCTCAAGAGTACACATGAGAAAAAAAAAGAGGCAAACAGAGGCAGGAAAAAAAAATGTTTTTTTCTTGCACTGTGCTGATCTCACTGTACCTTGAATATTCCCAGTCCAAATTCTTTATGCCTTGTCATGCTGGGTAAGGTAAAAACTCCTTGCAGCAGCATGATTAAAGTTGCATAAAGCTTGTGGCATTTGCAGCCATTGTGTACATCTCTTTTCACCTTAACTGGAGCAATATTGATGAATAGCTAACATGGATGGTCAGTTTCTACTTGCAAAATCTCCCACAGTTTTTTATGGGATCAGTACTGTTCTGCAGTTCTGGCAGAATGCTGCTGTGGTCTTTATCAGAAACCTTCAGTGTCTTGAAAAGACATCTCTAATCCCTTAGCTGTTTCACAGACACTGAGACTGCATTAATTCCCAAGGAATTTCTCCTGCCAGGTAACAGAAAGTTCACGCAGTAAGGGAATCTCCTCACTGTAAATAGGTTGCAACATCCAACTGCTGAGGAGGGAAGGGAAAGGACTGGAGTAAATTGGCATGACAAGGCATGTGAATGAAGTCAGCCAGGGAGAAATGACAGTCTAGGCATCAAAAGACAGGCTGCTTCAGCTCATCTCCAGGGCAACTTCTGCTGGCAGCTCTCTTAATGTCTGCATCTTAGGTCAGGCAAACTGATAATATGCACTAAAATTCCATTATAATTATCACTGAGTTCAGTTCTTAGCATGACCACTCCTCTTTTTTTTTTTCCTTTGGTTGCTATTAATTTGACAAACATGTCTTCTGGGACTGACATTTTCCAGACTTGGTACTAACACATGACAAGTTTTGAAAGATGAAAGAAAATCAGCAGAGCAATTAAAGCATGTAACAATTATTTTCCACATGGCCTGACCAAAACTTTTATACTTGACATAACTCCAAAAAATCTGAAATTAGAAACTAAACAAAATTAATTTAAAAATATTTACTTAGTTCTTAATAGAAAAATGTTCAGAGCTAACTTTTTAAGAAGTTTGAAGGTTTTGGCATTTCTTAGTTGGCAGTTTTACTGTGTTAAATTTTCATTTTAAGATGAATGTAATGAGATATAATTGGGTGGGTTGTTTCTCAAATGGAATAAAAGGTTGTGTATATTTAGACTACATAGTTCTTTCAATAACTGAGGTAGGGTGAAGAAGAGAAGGCACTATGAAATCACTATTGATCTCACTACACCAAACTAATTTATTTGGGAAAGACTTAAGACAGTGCTGAGAAGTATGGAAAATCCATTGATAGGTAGGGAAATTGATCTTTGTTAAGGACATTCTACTGGAAGAAAATTAGTTCATAGTTTTTCAATGTTCCATAAAGTCCTGGACTTTAAAGCTCCAAAGGCCCATTTTTGATCATATACTCTGACCTCCTGTATATGACATGTCATTGAACTTCTATGAATTAATTTTTGTTTCAATTATGTGTCTTCTAGAAAAATTTCCAGTCGGCTCTATACATATTCTCACTAAAGGAAAATTCACTGAAGTCCTTGGTACATTGTTTCAATTACTTTCACTGTTAAAAATTTGTGCCTTATTCCTAGTTTGAGCCATCTACCTTTCAGTTAATGTATCTTGTTATACTTTTGTCCACTATACTGAAAAGTTCATTCACGCTGTGTGCTCAGTGCTGGTACTTACTGACAGTAACTGTGCTACTCCTCAGTCTGCTCTTTTATAAAGGAAATAGATACAGCAATGAGAGTTTTCTGCTATGATCTGTTTTTCATTTCCCATAATAAGTTTCGTGGTTTTTCTCTGAATTGTTTTCCCTCTGAGCTCGTTCTAAATTCCTGAAATGTAGAAGAATGTAGATGCCATACTGTCAAGAACCCCAGGGAGATGCCTTCTGCAAGCAAGGATCTTTGTTAAGTTGCTATTGAACCATTTTTGTTACTTTCAAATTGTGCCATTAGAATCTAAACTCCTATTCTATCTCACATCTCCCAATTCTCATTTTAAAGTATTCCATTTGAAACAGCAGAATGACAGGAAACAATCACGACTTATTTTTTGGGCCTGTTATATAGCATTGTTCTGCTGACCACCATTTGGAGTGGAAATACAGAATATTTTCATTCACAGGAGGAATCACAAATCTCAGAGAAGTCATTTGTTTTAGTTCAGCAAACTATTTCTAGTGTAATCAAAATGCAAATTCACTTACTTTTCATGGTTCTCACATGGCCCAAAGCTGTATTTAACTCTTTACCTTGGTGTCCTGTGGTAGGTGATGAAGCTTTTCTTGGATCACATACACATGAAACACATTTCACTGGTTAATCTGGCCCACATGAGAGAAGCAAAGGTGACTATTCTTGCACCTGGGCCTCCTAATAACCTCAGAACTTCTACTTTTGTTCAGTGCTACGACATCTGCTGATAGCACTGTTTTCTACAGTTTTCTAGCAGAAAACACTTTCTGCCCCTAAAATTCACAAAGGATGCAAACTGAGGATTACAAGAGAATCCATGTTTGCGTTTAATTTGGTGCCAGACACTGCTAGTATCTAATGTATCTACTAGTGGTCTTTGGAGAAGGCACCTGCTTCTGCTCACTGAAAACACCTGGAAAGAATGACAACTTGGATTTAATTGCTCAAATGCTTGAAGAACCAGGACACACCCTGTACTCACATAGTGTGTCTCCTGGTATTTTTTAATTGCTGTATCTTGTCTTTCATCTACCCCACAAGCTGTGGGCAAATTACCTCTCCTTTGTCATCCATAGCTCCATTTTCTCGTTTTGCAGCCTGCTAAATTGGTAACAGTATTGCAGAAAGAAAGATTTTCTGACTCATCTATAATGAGTCATCTAACAGTTTGGTGAGGTTTGTTTTTCTGCTATGACTCTGCACCTGGCACTTGGAATAGTACAACATTACCTTTATGTTTCTTCTGACACTGCATTAAAACTTGTGAATTCATTGAGCACTCTGCTCAGAAATGAACAGGCCGCAGAAGAAACATTGCTAATACCCTCCACCTTCTCTGTGTTTAAGTTGTAAGTGATTCAGACCTGATTTTCTTCTGCACCAATGAGCTATTTGCAGTACTCTGGCAGCAAGGCTTGGCACCCCAGGAGAGCCAGGGCAACATCAGCTTTGCTCAGATGTCTGTTCTGGGCATACTCTCTTTGCAGGGGCAACAAAAAGCTTGAGCAGTAAAAGTCTGGGGTAGTCAGCCCAAGAGGGAACATTACAGCAGAGGCTTTATTGTTCTGTCTGCTGTGTCAGTTTCAGCAGCTCTGCTACCCACAGCTACTCTGATGGCCACAGTGTGCAAAATGATCCAGCCACTAGGAGACACACGCCTTCTGCCAGGCCTGGAAAAGAGCTTCTCTGGGCTGGCTGATCCACTAGTGGGGCACCACAGGGGAATTAGGACAGACACACAAGGCCTTAGCTGAGTCATGATATCATCAATTGTAGCTACTTGATCGCTAACTGCTTGGGTAACTGAGAAATTTAAGAAAAAAGCAACTGGTTTAGGTTTTTTCTTTTTCTCCTTGGTTTTATCATTTGTTACTGTTGCTTTTTCTATTTTTTGCTAGAAGCTTATTCAATGTGGATTACTGGATTTGACAGCCTGCCCCTGTGGACATTGGAGAACTGGAACAGACAGACAACCACATAACCTTGCTCTTTTGGTGTGACTGAAAGGTCTTTGATGTTGTAGAAATCTTTTCATTTTCCTCAGTGCATTTTCTACTGGAGTCTTACACCAAGAGTCCAATAGACAGAAAAGGAAAGAGAGGTAAGGTACACAGCTTTCAAATATGAGACATAATAGGTCTTCTTTCTCTCTTCTCCTCTTTGGATAAAAAATGTCACACTGGTTCAGAGCTTGAGTACATTTATAGATCACCATGGATTTGGTGTAAAACTGGGAAGGCTGACCAAGTACCAGTGCAGGAGCTGTGCCAGCCAGGCAGTGCAGGGCAGTACCCAAAATAAGCCCTGCTGAGGGGTAGCTCTGTGCAGTCTGGTAGAGTAACAGTCACAGGGCTGTGGTGCTTTCAGGGCACAGAGATCCATGTGGGGCTGTATTTAGTCATGCATTTCTCAGTGCTCTCTTGGTCAAAAGTGTGTGTGAGGCACAGCATCTCAGAACAAAGCAAACATCTCCATCCCCCTTTTTTTCCATGTTTTTTTCTGCTTTGACTTCATTTTACAAGTCTGATGCTGATAAAATGGAAAGGTCATTCATCCAGTAAATAGATCCGTGAAACGGTAGCATTCACCATGGGTTTTTGCCTGTTTGACTCGTTGATTACTTTCACCAACTTTGGCAAAATAGCAAAAAATGAGCAGGCATGTGGACTGAGTTTCCAGTTTTTCACAGATTTGTTACATAAAGTAGTGATACTCAGGTAAACTCATAATTATTGTTGCTTTGAAAGGTTGGTATTTTGGTAGATACTATCTTCTAAATTTTGTTGAGCAAGAATGACTGTATTAGGAGACTTCCTCTGGCCTACTTTCCTTTTCACACACACATTACACAGGGATATTCTGGCTAGTCAGAATACCTCAGTACTGCTGTACAGCCTCTCACCTGTCAAAACAATGTCACTCCATGGTGACTTACAGAAAAGCTGTAAATTGGCTTTTGTTTTTGCACTGTGCATTTCACTTTTCCCCAAACAGGAACTTCCACCTCATTTTGCATCTGCTCTTACTGTGGATGGAACCAAGCCCAGATACTGCAGGTGATCACCCGCTCTCTGTGTCCGATTACTCTAACTTGAGAAGGGATGGGAAAACAGTTCTGAAGGACCACTGGACCACTGAGTAAAGGAACAAAGACAACTAAAAAAAAGGAAAGGAAAATGCATTTAGTCTGGTTATTTATTTTGGCAGCCAAAAGCTAATTTTAATTATGCCTAATGCCTCATGAAGTGCTGTCTTACAGCCAGTTGAAACAGGCCACTGCTGAAATAATTAAGACACAGTAACATGAGATAATGTTTCTGTGCATACTTCTAAATCTGTCCTGAGCAGATCCATCTTTCCTCATGCAAACTGAGGCTCACTCTGGTTAAGTGCTAAATGAAGCAAACCAAGTTTAGCTCTGCCATCTCTGGCTACCTCCATGAGCACAGTTCCTTTCACTGGATGCAATGTGGCAGCTCAGGTGCCAACCTGCCTTACACTGGTGAAGGAAAGACAGGAGTATAGAGGAAGACAAAAGCACCTTTAGGGGAATGAAACCTTCTTGCAGAGTGGCTTAGCAAACCCTAGCACGGAAGATGTTAATTCTGCAATCTGCCCCTGACTGTATGGACTGGTCAGAGTTTGTGTTTTCAGACAGAAGCATACAAAACATGCTTGCTTTCCCCAATGCTCTGGATGTTATTACTTAGCTGGCAATGTTTCTCTTTAAATATCCCAGCTAGTCCACCCCAGACCCATTCCCTATGAAATTAGCAGCAAAGCTCCTATCACCTCTGGTGGGAACAGGATCAAGCACAAAACAGAGGTAATTTCAATGATCCCAAAATGCAGCTTTTTCTTTACATACTATGGTCATCTTTTGAGTGGCTACACACAAAGCTTACATAAAGTAGAAGCACAAGAGATCCATTACTAATTGATGATACCCAGGAACCTCACACATGTTGAGAGTGCTCTACTGTTGGGTTACAATGTCCTAGCAAGAAGAAGAATTCTCTTTATGAAACTATTTATTAGGAAACCAGAAACACTTCTAGAAAAGTAAAGAGTACTATAAAAGGAAATTGGAATAAGCTTTGTCCTGTGTAAAAATAGGAACTTCAGTTCCACCCCATTCATAAATAGTATTACCAGCATTATTATTTATTATAATAGTATTTGAATGTTTTCTTGGATTTACTTTCACAATTATTCAATAAAGAATTGGAACATGTTCTCCTTATTTTACAGATAGAAATAGTAACAGAAGATAAGGACATATTCAAGGTTAGAGTAAATCCCTGACACAGCTGAGAGCTGAACGCAGGTCTCCAGTGCCTCACCCTGCTTCCTCCCTCTCTAAGGCTGCAGTGCTGGGATTCAGCAGGGGCTGTGCAGGGGGCAGGGCTGGGCCCTAAAAGCTGCAGAACCATGATGCTCTACCCAGTGAAATTTCCTATTGGTCTAGGCAGCAGACCAGCTCTGTGCTGTGTTTTTTCCATTTTGTTGGGGTTTTATTGGTTTTGTTTTGGTTTTGTTGTTTTTTTTTTTTTTTTTTTTTAAGTTATGTTGTTTTCAGTCTCTAAAACAGTTTCTTGGCAATTTCTATTTCTATTGTAGCACATCTGTATGAGCAACTCCCCACAACTCTCTGCCAGCCTCACATCTGTAGGCTCTGGACTCTAGAAGATCAGCCAACACTGAGGAACCTCGAGGTGATGTAAAACCAACATGTGTTGCTTCTCTAAACATACCTAAATTTTACACCTGACTGCCAACAGATCCCATATAGAATGATTTGGAGGGGCAGGGAGCAGTGACAGAGTTGTTCTAGAGGGCAGAATGTGCTGTTGAAACAACAGACAAGACTATCAGAAAATCAAAGGGGAATAGAGAAATGAAAATGGGGAGAGAACAGAATTAAATGTACTGAGTGAGCCAGAAACAAGTTTACGTAAGGCTTGATGGTGACACGCTTCTTCATACTTAATGTTATGTTAGAATATGTATGGTGAATTATTACTGACTTGAGGGCATCAAAATCACATCCATCAGGCTCTAGAAGTAAGGAGGCTACTGTCTGGGAACATCACCTAAAATTAACAGTCAGTTAAACTGCTTTAGCACAGGCAAACAGGTCGATCTGCTTTGAATTTGTTAAGCAGCAATGCTTTGAAATGGCTGTGGTTGATGCTTTTAAGAGTGATTCACAGATATGCTTTAGAAGCTATGCTTGAATTGAGAAAGAAAAGGGAACTGCATATTAAATGTATTCCAAAAGAGAGAGCACACCCAAATTTAGCTTCAAGTTTTCTTTTTCAGTCATTTGGCAGCAATGGGAAGCCACGGTGGGTACAATCATCTCATGTAGCTTAAGCTGCCCAAAAAAGGCAAAGAAAAGTTAAGAAAAAGCTATGCACTGTGTTTTGTCTCTAAAATATTTATAGGCAAAGCACTAATATCTAGCCATCTGCTATGTTGTATCTGATGGTTCCTCCAGGTAAATAAAATATTTGTTCAATGAACTCAAAAAAAGTTGACTCAAACCCTTTAGCAACTCTGATTATGCACCTCTGAATTTCCTGAGATGAACATTGGCTCTTTTGCCAGGAGGCTGCAAGGAGTGCAGAATAATGTGTACATGCTACATTTTGTTAAATAAGCCTCACAACCAGCACTGTGGAAAGAGGAAGATGTATTAAAAAAAACTGTGGATGCAAGCTTATCAAAACTTGTTATTTCAGCAGCTCTCAGCATGAAGAAATGTACTTTACTGCAAAAGAGATTTATACCAGGACTACTAATTTATCCTCCTTTTATAGGCCCTTATGCAGGTTCATAAACTGCAGTTTACCCAGAATATTTTTTTAAATATTAATAGCAATGAAAAAGCATAGATATATTTGTGTCTGTCTATGCATGTTGTCAACTGTTGGATTTGAAAATTTCAAGAGCAGAGATCTACTAATTAATGCAGAAACCATTTCCAAACTAATGAAATTGGAGTTCAAAAGGACAACTCAGATGAGAGAACATTAAAAGACTTTTGTTGGAGTGCCTGTCAGAGCAGGGGAGTGAGCACCAGGATTCCTTGTCTGCATTGTGATTAAGGCATCATCTATCCACTCTCCCAGACTGCACAAGCAGGAGGATACCAACTCACCACGCAGCACTGACAGCCCTCTGCTCCTCAAACAAAGCCACAAAAGCCATGTTGAAGCCAATGGTTGGCATCAGGGGAAAATCAAGCAACCCTAGTCTGCCGGAGAAGATAACAACATACGGGAAGTGTGTTGGAGCTTTGGGCATGAACGGGACGGGGCCACTCACAGACTTTTCCTTGAGCTTTTATTGTGGCATCAGTCTCATAACAGGGTCTTAGAAAATTGAAGGATGGCAACAGGTCACATCTGCCAGCAGCAGATGAAGATCTCTTTGTTACAGGGCATTTTAGAAGTTTTCCAGTTAATAGGATATTACTAAAGCTTACAGACAATTGTACTAGCCAATCACTGAGAGCACATGTACACCTGCTTCAAACAACACTTGCTTGTATGCTTTCTATTAACAATAAACAATATTCCATTATTAAGCTTAAAGCTTTCTACTGTCTTGCTAAGCATATTTTTCTGTAGCCTTAAGATCTATCCTAGCCAAACCTAAGACTCAGATTATTGCTTTTTGTCCTTGCTTGCTGTACTATTGTAACTTTTCCTACTTTCAAACTTTGCAATTGCAACTAATTCTAAATTCTCCTGCTCTTTCTTTTTCTGGGGCCTGCTTCCACAGCTTTCTGAAAGCCTCCTTACCTTTAATATTTCCCACAGGGAAGATGTGGAAAGCATTGGTAAAATGGTTGGGAATGCTCAAAGTGAAGAAACTGGGTAATTATTGACATAAGCCTTAATTGTCCTGTCATGCTGGTATTATGACAGCGTAACTCTGCTGACTATGAAAGAATTGCTTCTGATTCAGACTGAACTAAGCTGAGTGGGAATCATGATGAGAACCATGAGAAAGTCTGAGCTCGATGCTGAGCTTGGTACATCTCTGTGTATCTGAGTCATGAACTGGCATGAGAATCTGGACTTGAGGATCCTTGACTCTTCCTCGCCCACTCTTCTGACTAGACAAACCAAGCCTGTACTCAAACTGCTCTCTGCAGCAGGACCAGCTGAACCCTTTCTGAGAATATTTGTGATAGAAATACATTTTATTTATTTTCTGTAGCACAGAGCCAAGGCCAAGGCCAGTCAGTTTCTTCATCTGTCTCCTTGCTCTCAGTGCCTCCCTTGTACCAACACCAATGTTGGGTAAGCATGTGCAAGTGACCCAGCAGATCATATTTTCAGGTGAGGCACTTCTCAGTTCCATCTGCTCTCCCATCTGACTCATCATAAATCATATCAATGTTCATGTCATCACAAAAGATACAGCAGCAGGCACAGGTGGTTAGTGAGGATTATGAGATGGAACATGACCCCATGGCAGCACAAATGGCAACACAAATGGCAGCAAGTTTATTTCAGATTAAAGCAACCATTTAAAGCAATGCTTAGTGAAATGAAAAGTTTTTGTGGGTTTGTTTTGGGTTTTTTTAATTAGCTTTTGAGAGAATGTTTGTGGCTACAGTTTTACTAGTATCCTAGAGAAACTGAGAAATTCTGGCCTTTGGAAGTTCCACAGCAAGGGCATTTATTCCTCTCCCCTCCACAACAGCTGCTTGTATTGAGCAGCAATAATACATACAAATTCATAGAGCTAGTCAGCCAGAATGTGCCAAATTCTATACCTACTGCAAAAATATGAACTGATTCCTGTATTTTATAAAGGAGTTTCCTGCAGGAAATTAATATGAACTATTCTAGTCCTCTGTGTTTCTCAATCAACACCACACATTAAATAACAAATGTAGTTTCAACTGAAAATTGGCATGCAGTGAATGTGTCACATTTAAAGACAACTTAGATTTTAATTTCAGCTTTAAAAAGGCTGAAACCCCTATGTTTGTTTATCTTGGTATTGCAGGCACATCCTGAGGCAAATAACTCAACCGAAGGATTTCCAAGAGCCAGCTCTTATCTAGACAATATGAAATGGAAGTGTTAATAGCACCAATGTACAGGTGTCAGTGTCACTGCAATAATTGAACTACAAGTCAGAGACTGGCACTTTCATAAAAGATAGTGTCAAAACAGTAGAAATTGGGGCTGTGAAATTTTCTTCACTCACGAAAAAGGTTCTAAAATAGGTATTCAAATGTTCGGCTGGAATTTGCAACTACATTTAAGATGACAATTAAAACTGACCTCTATTCATTGAGAAAACGATGCATGGAATTGTCATGCCATCATCAACAGGACAGAAATAAAGGGAGTAAGTGCAGTAGGCCTATCTGTTCCAGATGAGAGGTGCTCATGGGCTGTGAGACACCAGTTCCCATGGAGGTTAGGCTCTTTCTCACTATGGGACAAAGATGTTTCCAATGTTTCAGGTGGAGTTACTTGGAGATCAACTTTCTTTTTTTAGTAAAAGAGAAACATTCACTATCTATGTAAAATGCAGTCTTATCAAAATGGTATCTATAACTCTAAAGAGAGGCTCTCTGATTGTTCCTTTTTTGTTTATTTGTTTTCCTTTTTTTAACCTGTGTTGCTTATTTCCTCTGATCAAAATTGACGAGAAGGCTTTGGACTTAGGTCTGCCTCTAATAATTCTTTCACAAAGAACTTACAGTTTATTTTGTGTAACAGCAAAGAAATTAATTACTCTCTACCTAGAATAAGTAGGTAGAAATTAGGATCTTAGCCCAATTTGAAGTCAAAAGTATGTATGTGTGATCGTCTTCTCAAGACAAAATAGACATGATGAACGAAGATGGATGATTTGTCTGATCATTTCCCTTGACCTTTGATGCAAACATTGATTTCTTTATGAAAGTCCTTTGGAGTCAGCTCTTTGGCCTCTGCAAACTGGAATTCATAAACAATTAAATTTCTTCAATATACAGAAATAAATCATGGGGCAGACAGGATTATCATACATGAAAAAGAGATAAAAAGTGGACAGGTTCTAACTCTGCAAACACAGCTGATGAGAGTAGAGGGATTATTTTTACATTTCCTGCTTAAATCTGCTCTCTGGGGTGGCAAGCTGTGATGGCATTACAAGAGTTCGTGGGCATGGAGTACAAGCCAAGGGAGCACTTTGTAAGGCCAAATTTTGTGCCTGTGCTCCGGTAACTGTGCTGTTCACAAAGAGTTGCCAAGAGATGTCATGATGAAGCAAGCAGATTTTTAGGAGATGAGGAGGCAACTTGTGAGAGTAAGGAAAAAGAGGGTGGGAAAAAGAGGGAAATAAAGGGGGAAGGTGGGAGAGAAAGGTTGAACAGAGGCCCATTTGCTTCTCAGCACAGTAGAGCACAATGAACTCAGGGAGGCCCTGGCATTGCTTCAACATCCACATGGTCATGGCCCCTGCCTGCCTTTGCTTCCCCCTGCAGCTGCCAGGTGACTAAGGGCTTCTTTCTTAATGGCCTTTTATTCTACACTCTGTTCCTTGAGTTGTGAACCCTGAGGACATTCAACAGTTACAGATCCAAGTCCTTACTTAGTGTAAAAGCACGGACTTGTGGTATGCCAGCATGAAGAAATTCTTGCCTTCAGAGGACTTCTGAAAAGTTCTTTGCACCTAGGCATCCACCTACAAAGTCTGTTTACGCCTCAAAAACTTCAGCACATTTGCAAAGCCCCTAAGTCACTGATGCACGTCATTATTGTGCCACTCTATGTGGCACCTCCCAGAAACACCATCAAAAGTATAAACCAAATATCTGGTGAGGGTTGCTTTCCTCATTAGTCAGGCAGATGTATGTCTCTGGCTGGATGTTCAGAAAAATGCAGACAAACCCTCACCCCATCATTCTTCTTTCTAGTTGAAGAGTGCCTGTGGAAAAATAGCTTTCTCATTTAAGAGTCTAAAAGACTTTGCGCATTTTCAAAAATCAAGGGAATCCTGTCGTAGGCTACTTCAGTGGGATTGGAACTAACGAGTTTTAGTTAGTTTTAGTTCAAATTTCACCTGTGCAATTAAAGGAATCAATGCACAGAACTTTGATTAGTGCAGAAATGGGGGATCAGCAGCAGTGTGGTGTGTTTTGCAGGTAGCAAAGGCCATTCTGGCCTCTGCAGTGGGGAACAGATTGATGCTTTGTGTGAAGGTGACACCTTCAAAAGCAGCAAATGGAGAACTGCAAGTGTAACTCCTCACTCCCCTGACCTGGCTCTGTTACTGCACTGGTGAAATAGGATTTATTTCTGGATGTATTTCTAAAATAAGAAGTTGCTCTTACATTTGAATATATATTAGAAAAGAAAGCTGTGAATGGAAAAAACTCCCTAATGTGCCCCCACACTGCAAATGGCCACTGGATTAGCTTCCAAGGATGCAATTAAATTTCAGCTCAATCTGTTTTATAGCCAAAAATTCAATCCTGAGGTTTATTTGAATTTAGTATTTTTCTCAGCTCTGAATATTGCACTAGGTACTTCTGCAGATTAAAAAAAAAAAACCTGCTGCTAACACTAGGTTCAGTTTCAAAAAAAGAAAAAAAACCACAACTGGCAGGGATTTTCATCAGAGTGCAAGCAAATATTCTATTATTCAGTGTATTTGTATACGGGATTGTCTATGGATTTTACATATCTCAGCACTTCATAAGGTTTAATCAATTTTTCTTTACTAAACCAAGTGATGTAGCCTGGTTGCCTTGGGCCTGTGTGTTCAGATTATCCCTTACAGCAGTTTTTGCCTTCCTCCTCATTTGTTGTTTTCTGCACCTCAGCCAAGGCATAATTTCAGCAGGTTCTAATTGCTACAAACAAATTAACCCTCTGTCAATATGTTACTGTCAAATGATCACTTAAGAGGGCAGGCGTGTGTAGATAATTGGAAAGTGGAGACCAAAACCAAAGTGCCAGGATGGACCATAGAAGCCTGCACCTATGTGGTCAGAGTCACAGCTTTCTGTGAATAAATAAAAGATCACTATCCTAGACTAGGAAGCACAAGCATGAAGTTCACCCCAGCAGAAGGAAAACTGAAGAATTAAAATAAACAGACCAAAGAAATCAAGTCAAAGCCAGTGAATGACAAAGCTGAGTGAGCTTCCCAAGAGAACTGTGTGAAATGATAGTTAGGCACTAACAATGAAAAAAAAAAAAAAACATTAATTTCTTAAAAATCATTAGTAAACAAATATTCTTTGACTCATAGAATGCTGCTGTCAAGGTGTCTGCATAGAAAATACCCCACTGATCTGCACACAGCTAAACAGTCACCATTTTGTCTTCCTCTAAGTAGACTATCCCAAATATGAGCACAAATCTTGAGCCCTACAGCTTCAACCTCTTTTCCCTCTGAGATGCATGCTTTGATTTCTCATGCCCATGCTGTTTTATGGTCTCTGCCTTTCCTTCCTTCTAAGCTTTGGCTTTTTTCAAATCAGGTAGCAGAGGAATCATCTATAGCAGAAAAATCTTTAGCTGTGTCATTCATTCCAAATGTTTAGTAATAAGTTAAATCAGGATGAGACTCATTGACCTCAAAAAAGTTATGACTTATACCAGTTAAAATGCAGTCCTGTTTCTAGACTATCCAATAGTTTCCAAATCATGTGTCATTTAACATTTCTTACCTCAGTTCAAATATTTGATCTACTCTGTCGTGGCCTGAAGGATTGCAGCAGTTGAATATTTATTGTGATTTTCATACAGCAATGCCCAGGGACCTCTACCAGAATCAGAATCCTACTCTTTTGAGTGTTTTTAAATGTACAAGAAAAAGAAATGGGTCAGGTAAAGCTTACAATGAAATGAGTAGGCAACATCATTGGGCTTGTTCAAATGAGGGAACTGGGAAGCTTACCAAGAGTTCATGCTAAGTTTGAAACACCATTCCACTTGGTAAAATGGAGTGGAGTAGGAAAACCTGCCAGCTCTTTTAAGGAATCCTATTCGCTTACCCAAAAAGCATAACTTTACATTCCAACTCAACTTATTGAGTGGAAAACTCATGTGCAAAAAAGATAAATTAGGATCTTTGTTCTCTCTAGAATTTTCCATTAAGTTTCATATGAAAAATGCTATAGCAAAATAGCTGTAGCTCCAGATAGTCTTATTAGTGTGAAACATGAAAAACTTTCAAAAGGCAAGTATTTGGATGAGAAACAAACACAGAGGTTAAGGAACTTGGCCTGTTGTCTGTCAGCTTCCCCTGGCATAGTCAAAGTACTCACTGATACACAGGCCAGTACACACTGACCCTCTTTTTAAAGAGGTAAGTTAGAAGGTGCAGACGGTATCAAGAAAATCTTGCACAAAATAGTAATTCTTTTTCAGGTACTTTTCCCTGGATTCCAGGAGCATCAGACACCTCTGTAGTGTAATGACACAATAAAGCAAGCAGCTGATTTTTTATACTTAATTTTGCACATATATGTAGCTTGATTTATATACAGGGAAACAACCACTTTCATGAGATTTATGAACTTGAGGATACAATAAAACTAAGGGTGCAAAGAGACAGGATACTGAAAAGAAGGAAGAAGAAGAAGAAGACTTAGATTTTTATTTTAGCCTTTGCAACCAAAGGGCACAGAATCAATGATCTTATGTGTTATATTTCATTTTCAAAAGGATTTACATTATTGCATCCTCATTATCACCTTCAGGGAAAACAATAGTGCAGTGTGGTTACAACAAAGACTTTGCACAATTTCTTTTAACAGTTTCTTCATAACGGTAGATAAAACTACCTTCCACTTACTGCTTGCAACAATCTGAAATTACTGTACCTATGATGCAGTATTTTATACATATGAGTGTTTGATAGGTTTGGGGTCTTCTGCGTGCTTTGTTCCACAGTGTGCTTAAAGGTGAGTAAGTCATGTCTAAATTGATGAGACAGAGGTCATCAGGTTATTTCAATATATGCCTAGCCTTAAGTTACGTACCTGATTTAAACTGGGGCCTTTGAAAGCATTTTTCCTGTCACCTGCTGGCTAGATGAAATTCAACAGAAGGACTGGGAAAATTTTAGGGAAGTAGTCCATAGCAGATGAACATTCCTACCCTACTCAGCTGCAGGGATAGAGAAGGGTCTTGGGGCAAGAGGTGCAGGGGTAACATTCACCTCCTTTAATTGTAGAGGATTGCAGTGTACACATGTACACCTCAACTATCCTCCAAGGTCTCTCTCAGTTAAAGGACAAGCAGGCTTTTGTAAGTGCAGCTGCAATCAGTCTCATCCTAAGACAGATGGTAGGACAGAGAAAATAATTATGACCCTTAGCCCTCTCTTTCACTCCACTTATAAATGAGCTTATCCCAAAGGCAGCCACCTACACTGCAGCTGTCTAACATTGGGTGAGATTAGATCCTCTTTTTCTCCCAGGAGAAAACTTACACAAAGAGCTGAAATCACATTTGTATTTTCCTTGAAATAATTTCAGATCCTACTTTTGCCTCTAGTCATCCATCCTACTTAGGGTCCTGCTTCCTGATCCTAGGTCATTAAAGATCCCAAAAATGTGTGCATGACACTGGCAAAGCGTACTTGCTCATGGTTTTTTTTACGACAGTGACGCTACAAACTGAAGCAGCTGAGACCAGATGTGTCCTCAAGGTTCAGTCAGAAATTCTGCAGATACAAGAAAACTTGATGAAACATTTAGAAATAAAATGTCTGTCAAATCCAATGAAGTGCAGTACCACTTGTCTGGACCCATACTCTTCAGTAGCAAAAATACAACCCTGTCAATAAGTAAATAAATAAATAAATAAATGACTAATTGATTCCTATGTGTGACTTCTTCCTACTTAAATTCAAAGCATTTATAGATGTGTCTACTGTATTTTGAGTACATTGTATCCTGGGCATTCAATTTGCTCAAACAGCACTGTCCTGAGATATGAGTCACATCCCAGGTGAAGTAACAATCTAGAGCTGACAGGAAACTAAAACTCAGCCTTTGTGGGGTTCAGTGCTGCTTCTAAAATACACAATTATCACCCTAGAAGCTAAAACTCTGGCTGTCCAAAGACTTCTTGACTGTAAGCTGGGCATCTCGTCCAGAGATGTCAATAGGATTGTGCACAGTGCCTGATGCCAACTGGTGGTATGAATCTTGTCAGATTAATTCTTAGATACTCAACCCTACAAGGTTCTGGGCATTCTAGCTCTAGTCTAAAATCAAGAGAACTATTCATGTCATCTACTCTTTTCACTGAAGTATAAAGATCCAATCAGTAAAACAAAAGTCTGTTATTCAAGGTATAGTATGGTATGCTGTGTAGTCAAACAGTAGCTTATAGTCCATCCTTTATATGGTAAATTTTCCTCCTGCAGAATTAAAACTGAGCTGTATGAAACTCAGGTGAATAAATGAGATTAGTTGCTAGCAAAATGAACCATGTATAACAATGTGGGCTTTTTTTTTCCCCAGAAGAAAGTATTAAGCAAAGGAATTGCATGAAGAGTGTGTATTTCAAAAAACACACCCTTGTACTCTTTCTGTATCGACTGAAATTACCATTTTATTCCATACTCTGATGAATGTTTTATTCCATAGCTGAACCAACTTTGTTAAAGTGAAGGCTTTTTTACAAACAACTTATTTTTCTCCTGCTTTGGTTGGAGTATTAACTTGCATCCTGCCAATTTTAACATAATGCAGCAGCTTCATCATGTGCAAAATACACGATAATACACAGGTGCACAACTTTATGGATGGTGATTGTGTTCTAAAAAAAAAGAGGTCAAATGCGGTCATGGGAATTTCCTTTAAAACTATATAAGGCATCAGCCATATGCAGTCTTCTCTTACAATTTTATGCTATATCAGAATTTTTCCCATGTCTAAAAAAGCCTACAGAGAGCAGGAAACATCATGTTCTTTTAGTGCTGAGTGTGATGTTACTAGCAATTTGGTGAATTTAGGCTGATTTCTCAGTTGTATCTAATTTCAACAGCTATTCCCTCGTTTAAATCTTGAGCTGGCACTGCCTACAAACTGCAAGTATCCTCAGCTCCCCTTTGCATTCTTAGAGCTATCAAGAGTGGGATTCACCAGACCTTAAGGCATCTGTCAACATACATTTACAACTGAGCTAAGCTAAGCTAAGATCTCTTCATGAGCTTTAGAGAGAAATCAATAGTTTTAGGGAATGAGTCATCCAAGCAGTTTTGGATACACAAAAGGAAAACACTTCTTCGACCTTAAAGAGAAGTTAAGGTTACTAACTCAGAGATGCCTACTCAGAGTAGCTCTTTCCTAGCATAATTTATGAACTACATCTATTGAATTCTCATAGCCCAGCACAAGTTGAGATTGATTCCCTAGAAGATGGAATTTACTTTCCTACAGATGCACATAAAGTGACATAGATTTAAAGATGACAAGCATCCAATCTATATGACCAATGGCAAACAACACTACATCCAGTCAAAGTAACTAAAAAAAGAAGGTCAGAAAAGGCTTTCATCTTCCTGCCTACTATTTCTCTCTCTCCTGCTTTCAAGATCCCTCAACATGACTTTCAGGCCCTGCTTCTTTATCTTCTGAAAAAGCTAAAATTTCTGTAAGGTTCAAACATGCTTTTGCCAAATAACCCTTAGCCTCAGCAAGAAATGGCAGTCAGAAAATGGCAGCACTTGCAGAAATTAGAAATATTCAGGTGACACCAGAAATCAAAATGAGCGCAGGAAAGAGTTTCTGCCTTCACTGCTAAAGAGCAAGGCAGAACTATTTCCCTGTGTGCATAGTTAACCTTCACTGAACAGCTATGCTCCTAAAGAAAAGTGAGATTTCAAACTAAATGTCCTGGGCTTTTGTCAGTAGCTATTTGACTTTTTCATTTCTCCTTTTTTTTTCACAAGGAGAATGTCAGAAATTGTATGCATAAAAGCATTCTGGAAGAAACACCCAAAGGCAACAATAGGTTTACTGTAGGATCCCATTGTCAGTTGTGAGACTAATGAAACAAACATCAATTCTTTATATAAATGCCCAATGATGCAACCATCCTGCTGGGTCACATACCATTCAGAATCACTGCCAAAGGCAATCAGGCCAAATGCACTGTAAATGTATTTCACAGAAAGAAAAATATGTAAGTCATGAAAACAGTTAATAAAACAAACAACCCAACTGCTGTGTGATGGAGACAGACCTCAGAAAACACTTGTTTCTGAAGCCAAGGGGAGACCAGATAATAAGAAACAATCAATAACTAGGCAATAAAACAGTTTCTGCACATTGCAATGGAGGGACCCACATATACATCCAGAAGACTGACCCCAAAGAACCAGTTGCTGTGCAAAAAATACTCAGTTTCTTCTACTCAAAGGTATGGATGCATTTCCCATTTGCATTTCAATTAATTTCCCTGGGTATTCACATACAAAACACGAGGCACAGCAACTATTTTTGCAGATTTTGTTTCTTAAGGTCATTCTCTAAAAGCCATCTTTCTTTTCCTCCACATTCATCATCATTTGCCTGCAGGGGATCCAAGACCAAGGCATGTACATCTCTATATACTCTAAGTGCAGCTGGCCCTTTTGCTCTAGCAAGTGAGCAATAAGAAAAAGAAAAGAAAGAAATAAAAATAACCTGAAAAACATCCAACTTATCAAACTAGTAAGGACTTTCAGACTGGGACAAACATACTTCTTGTTTGCACAAATGCATACACGAAGGAGTGCTGCCAGTGCTTTGTGGCTTTATTCCAAACTTACATCACCATGAAATGAGAGCGAATTCTGGTCCCCCAAAAAAAAAGTTGAACAAAAGTGAAGCAAGCCTGAGGCTCATGTAATGTGCTGAATTGGTAGAGTACTTCACTTCAGAGGCAATGTACCAAAGTGTACCAATAATAATCAGCCATCTGCAGGGAATATCCATCAACTTCAAGCTTTTAAGGCCTTGAACTGTATGACTCAGTGATGCACCACAGTTCCATTTAGTTCAGTGAAATTGCACTGACTTGTGCCATCTTGCTTTTCTCTTTTATTGCTGATTCTTAAATCAAGGTAGTGAAATCAGCCAAATTCCTAAGGGCAAGCAGGTTTCATATTTGTCACTGGTTTCTGAATATGGTTTTAACTGTTTTCTCAAACCTTCTTGCAGTTTGATTTGGCAAGAATCAGTGTGCCTTACACCTCAGAACAGGAGTATAGTATAGTTGTTCTATACATTGTGGTAATTTTCATTACACACTTGTACGAGGCTCTGGATGTAGAGACATGGTCCTTTATCACACCCCAGAGGAGGCAAACATGCAGGTACTGACACCCAGTCTTCAAACCACTGTCTTCCAAGGCTTTTGGGCACAGACCAATGACTGCTACCCACAGCTCAGGCAGCACAGCACACTGAACTGCACCGACTTCTGCCACTACAGTGATGCCTTGGGAAGGCTGACCTGGAACTGAGACAGGACAGAGCTAAGAGAATAAAGAAGGTATTTATTAAAAGGCCTTTAAGGATATTCCTTGGGTATTACAAGAGCCTGGCCAGGGCTACACCCAAGGTGGACCCAAAATGGTGACAAAACGGATGACTGGTCACAAGGTCTCACACTTTTAGAAGTGTTGGTGCATTTGCATGTTGGGGTTGAATTGTCCAATTACAGCTTCAGATTATGAAGTCCCAATCTACTTGTCTTTTCTCTTCAGTCCTCAGTTGTTTATGCTTTTGGGCCTGAAAACTTGTAACAGTTGTCCTTGGTGTCCATCTGGAAAAGGATTTGTTTTGTCTACCTACTCTGCGAAGAGACTTATGAACACTTAGTATGAGGCTACATACCACACACCTAGGCAGCACAGAATCTGAAAAACATGGAAGTTAAAACTTAAGACATCAACAGGACAAAGTGCATTGTCTCATACACACAGTGACTACAGACGGTACAATGAAAAAGGTAGGCATCCTTCAGACAAGCATCTTTGCTCTCCCAGTTTGGCTCAATCCACAGTCTTCTTAAGTACAAAAAGTACCTAGAAATTATCAACAGCCAAAGCTCTGGTTGTTGAAAGTCAGGAGGAAGTGAAGATCTAAATATGTCCCTCCCTATACATTAAAGTACACATTACTGCTACAGGATTGCTTAAGAAACAAATCCCCAAACCATCCTGAATTCTTATTCAGTGAAGCTTTTGAATGAGGCACAGAAATAGTTTTGAGTTGTGCCTATCCTTGAGAGAACGGGATAACAGATGATGAGTCTGCAGTAACTCCTTAGGGGGGTATCTGGGAGTGAGAACACCAAGCTGCTGCCAAGGCATCCCATTACTGGGACTGGCTGCTTCAGGACAAACATTTTTTTATATGACCAGATGTAAAAGTATGACTTTCAAGATTAATTTTCTTAGCATGACTCTCAGGTTGCCATTTCACCCATGGGGTGGCTCTGTATAAATGCAGCTTTGGAAGCACCTAACTTGGAATTATTTTCACTAGGAAAATGCCTTAGAGTAGTCATTCAGAGTCCACTGGAGACACACAGGTGCTGCTTTGACATCATGGTAAGTGAAAATCTCAGGCAAGCTGAGGCAGAGTAGTGACAATCATACCAATGTGGATTCAAAAGCAGCCTTGGGATTCCAGCTTCTGAGTCAGGTGTGACTGGAGGCATTGCACTGGTGATGTGCTTCTTATTGGAGGAAGAGCTGCAGTACAGTGACTCATACCGAGAGTATCTGCACTACTATTTGTCTAGCAGGGAGTGCTGATAGTTTGTGGAGGAAAAATGGCCTTATTGCAAAGGAGTAAAGTAATGGTACAATAGTAATAATAATTTACTACTGCAAAGTGCCTCTTATTGTGAAGAATCACTCAATAGATAATATACTTGTATATATGGGGATCAATCAGTCCCCTCTGCAGGGGACGTGGCAACCATTCTGCATCAGCAGTGCTACACAGAAGCAATTTAGAGGATAAGTGAAGAACAGCTTCTCTAAATATGCACGTAGAAAGAGGATGTTGTGCAGAAAAGTCACCAAGACACATTTATCAATGTCTGTATCTTCGAACAGGAAGCTCTCTTATCTTCTTTCCTAATTCCAGGGCAATGCCAGAACAAGGCTTTGTGTGAGCTTTAAAAAACACACAGGACATGAGAAAAACCTGAAGCACAAAGGAAAACAGTAACTGCATGCCTGTTAGAGAGATGAGGACCCAGCAGCCTACCTGTTACATTCAGTCTCACCCCCATGGAACCCACAGAAGCAACCAAAAAGCCTTGCCTTGATAAAACATGAAGGTGTTGCAGTTTACTGCCTGCTTAGAGGACCCCATAAGATCAGACCACCAAACAAAGGTGGAACCCCATGTGTGAAAATGTGCCGTCCACCTATGCAAGTGGACACCACCCCTCCATCTCACACTTCCGCCTGGTGTTCAGGAGTGCTGGGTCTTACACAGCCATAAAGGGGCATATCTTCAGCTCACTGAGATAGAGAAACTCCTCTGGACATAGTGATTTTGTCCCAAGTTAGGCCAGCTGAAGGTATCATGTCTTAGCTCTCACCCACCACTAAGGCAGGAGCCCAAGCAGGCAAGGGTCTCCTCACCCCAAGCAGCCATGGTGCAGCCTCTGCCCCACCCACCAGTGCCCTCTCTTCAGCTGGAGCCACTCCACAGGGGACTAGGGTCTTCCTGCACCCTCTCATGAGGTGCCCAGGCTTCTACATCCCTGGAAAAACTTACTTGAGCTTCAGGACTGCTGTGAAAGTCCTTCTTGCCTTGACAAACATTCCACACCTTCCTCCTTCTCTCTGCTGTTAGTGATCTGGCTGCAGGGCAACCAAGGGACAGACAGATCCAGCATAAACTAAACTAAACTAAACTACACTAAACTAAACTGCAGGGGTACTCATGCTGACACAGCACAGCCTTGGTCACCACACCCTCTGCTTTGCAGCAGATGAGCAAATTCACCAATTCTTGGTTCAGTTCTTAGGCATACCTGAGGAACGTGTGAGGATACCATAAGTGGGTGCAAACCACCACCAGCGAAGGACAATAGCAGTCTGCCATGAAAATATTACCCTCCCTTGAGGCACTCTCAAGGGAGGGTAATATTTTCATGGCAGACTGCTATTGTCCTTCTTCTTTTCACAATAATCATACAGAAATAAAAAGCAAGGTTCAAATAACTGTGCTTATTAACTCTGTATAAGGTGTTACAGGAACACTTTGCTGTGCTGGCTGCCTTTCAAACTACAAAAGAGTCAGGAAACAAGTCCCATACAATTTAAAAGTTGGTCTATTTCTGACCATTACAAGTAGACTTTAATATAAGAATTGCAGCAGTTAATGTATATAAGCAACCTGAAACAAAGGGAAAAAAGCCAGTTGGTGTCTCAAGACAATGCCAGCCAAGCAAACAATAGACATCCAGTGTGGGAATTCAAAGACAACCAACAGTGACCTAATTGTTTTCCTATCAAAGTCTATGGGGGTTTTGCTATTGATTTCCAATATAGCTACTGTTTGCATAGGCTGGAATTAAACAGTGGAGAAAGGACCTTTCCTTCACCTTCAGTTTTACAGATTGCCTCGTCCTGTTTGTAACTGTGGAGTGCTTTTTTCATGTCAGCTCAAGAACTTTTTAATATAGAAAAGTCATAAATATTCAACCATATCAAATTTTCTCTTGGTTCAGTTTGGAAGCTGGAAGTGAGGCAGGAAAACCAGTATCATAGACTCATAAAAAAAATCAGCTAACATTGCAAAGTCCTTCTGCAGAAAACCACATGTACTGTCTGATATGTATTCTTTACAAAGTGCTGCAAGAAATTTTAATCTGGGGAGATATGAGATGGATTCATGAAATGTCTGACTTTTGGAGCAGAAGGAATAGGTAGGAGCCTAGATTGTGATACTATAGCAATCCAGGAACCATTGAAATAAAAATCCCATCAGATTATCAGCACAGTTTTATGTCCAACACACTCACACTTTTGTATATGGGGCATCACACCCACAAACTTCCCAGGCAAGTACATTAGATATTCTTATAGCAGTAATGGTTAAAAACTGTCTGCCTTGGTGGGATTTTTAATTTGTTCCCTGCTGATAGGAATGCCATGCTAGATGGTATATGAAAGAATTCCCCCACAACAAGTAAGGGTAAAGCCAACACCTCAGAAGGACAAGGTGAACAAATGAATGACATGTGGATATCACATCTTGTCACCCCTCTGTTTGCACAGTACAGCTACCACCCACCCAGGACATATTTTTCAGATGCTGTTTAGAATGTCAACAAATGCATGTTTATGTAAAAATGTTAATCATGCCCATGTAAAGGAAACCAAGATGATATTGATGATCCTCTCTGCTCTTGCTTTTACTTTGTTTTCATTTGTTTTATTGAGTTGCCTCACAGTGAGTTGCAGTTTGGCTGAGGCTTAAAAGCACACATGATGGATCTCCCAGACTGAACTACCCAGCAGCCTTTGTAGCGAAGGTCACGTCTTAAACCATTCCCTTGCTCGTAATCATGTCAGAGTCAATAAGCATTCATATCTGAATACCAAATGTAGCAGTGCTGGTGGTTTGGATTAAGGAGGGAAGAACACAGGTCAGGCAAAGAGACCACTCTATTGGTTTTCTCTGTCACAGTATCTTTGATCAATACAGCTAGCATCTCTCATCACCTGTCCCACCACGTGAAAATATCCTACCTATCTCAGCAGAATAGCTTGACTGAAGTCTTTTCTAATAAAAAAATGAATGTGATTACTCTCTTGGTATTTTTACAGAACCTTGAAATGGGATATGTTCAGGTCTTTCTTCAAGGTGAGACCTGATCTTTTCAGCCATGATTTTGCAAAGCTAACAAAACAACTCAGACATGTTCATGAGGCTATTTCCAATGTCACCAGGACAGATCATAAATTTCATCACTCCTGCCAAAACCAGGAGATAAGCTCTAGGCTAAATTGCAAAGTCAGCGTAGTCAGCTCAAGGCTGAGTCCAAATGCTTCTGACACTCCCCCACATATGTCGAAGTATACGTAGTTAGCCTCTGGCTTTCTAAACTGGCATTTAAGTAGCTAAAATCTGTGCTCCTCTGGGTCTCAAATAAATTTTACTGAGTGGAAAATAGAGTATGTAAATTATTAGTCCCAAGATTCGGGTAATTAGAGGTTTAGGCAATTTATATCAGCAATTGCAACAATAAACAGAATGCTTCAGCACACCTTCTGCATCTTTCTGGACCAATTGGTACTTAACAACAGTAAAATTCAAGGTTCACCACTGACGAGCCAGCCCTCCCAACTGACAGCCAGAGCTTGTGAACTGCCTTCTGCGATTTTTCTGCCAATGCTGTGCACGGGTTGCTTGAAATCTCACCTTTGTGGGAAATTGGGGAAAATGAGGAACTCATAACTTACCGAGTATTTTCAGACCAATTTTTTTCTAAGCAACATCTGCTTTTAAGTGGTTCCCATCACCCATTCAGAGCAGCCACCAGAGGGATGGGTTCACTGTGGCAAAACAATAACAACTTTGGAAACATTTTCAGTACATTTCAGTAAATTTGGAGTACCCTTCTGTGCATTTTTCCTTAGCTCAGTTTGTTAAAGCTTGGTTTTAATAACACCAAGGTTGTTAATTTGATCCCTGTATAGGCCATTTACTTAAGTGTTGGACTCAATGATCCTTGTGGGTCCCTTGCAACTCAGAATATTCTCTGATTATGATTCTCTGAGAAAAAGAGTAAGCTGAGTCAAAAAATCCAGCACAGTGCAGTGTGTGCAAGCTGGGTACACCAGAACTTAAGCAAATGTTGTTGTGGCAAAGCTGAACTGTTCAGCATCACAGACCTTACAGAGATATTCATGCCAAGGAAAACTTGTAACAATTACTCTCTTACTTTGTAACATCATACAGGATCCCTTCTGTGCTAATAGAAATACCGATATAAAATACAGAGCAGTAGCAATCCAGACCAGTCGCCGTGATGGCCATTCACCTGAACTCCAAACATAGCTCACCTTGACTACACACATCTCTGCTATTAATTGCTGTTTACTCACAAGAGTCCATTCACCTCAAAGCTCAGGAAGCTCTGAGAACATGGACCACTGCTCACTCTTCCATGCTGGCAAAGACACCAATGATATCTGAAGTCATGTCTTTGCCTACCTTCAAAAATCACACCTTGTCAGGATTGGCATCCCTCCCTTCCCATTAGTGGTGTTTTTTGATTTGTTATGCTCTTCAGAAAGTTTTACCCACCAGAAACGTGGAGTTTGGTTAAGCAATTCTACGCCATGAAATAGAAAAATTGAACACCATGGAAATTTGATATTTTCTGCCATGTTTGTAAGAGCTGCGTTTAGGGGGAAAAAGAAAGGGAAAGAGGAGAAAAGAGAGAAATTAGAACTCTCTAATTGATTCACAAGCCAAAAGGATCAAGAATGCTTTGGATTATTTATTCACAGTTAATGATTTATCCAGCCCTAATTACAGCCGCTAGAACATTTTTCCTTGCTGCAATATTAATTATATTTCTTTCATGGCTGCTATTTATATAAGCAGACGATGAAATATGCAATTAGGTGATCAGATGCTGCAGTGGTGTCACTGATAGTTTTTTTTCACAATAGTTATTATCCTCTTAAAACGACAGTAAAGGTTGGGTGTAATTGCTGCCCGTCATTTACCACAGAGTTCAGAGAATTCCAGGACAGCCCTAATGGAGTCCAAGGCATTCCCTGTCCCAAGAGCAAGCCCAGGTCTCCCAAAACAAAGACACCTGTGCAGAACACTTTATCTATTTGCAAAGGCTTGAGTATCAATTACAAACATGAAAAGAAATAGAGAACCTGAGGGACAAGGCTGCCAAAAAACACGAGATCAGGGTCAGGACAACACAAGGTGCATAGTCCTAAAGAAAAGTAAAACAAAGAAACTTCTGCACCTGTATGCTGAGCAGAAATGGGCTCAACACCACAGGCAAGGGTGCCAACCAGCTGGAATCCCTCTGCCATCAGAAAACCAAGACTTTGGTTTGGCAGAGAAGAAATTAAAAGAAACCCTTGATTCCATCACCATTTTCTCTGACTATGGGAACAATCTATCATGACCCTTTATATTTAGCTGAATGCTTGCGTCAGAAAGGATAAAAACAGGAAGGGCACTAATATCTTGATCTTTTATACTGCTCCATGTATACTGCCTTTCATAGGAGGTAAGTTGCTATTTTAATTTTGTAGGCAGTAAAGCTGAAGTGCAAAGGAAAATAAAAATATGCTAAAGCATTACTGCATGATGCAACAGAAGAAATAATATTTCTACTATAGAAACTACTATAAAATCTATTAAAGCAGTAAGTTCTTAAAATTAATTTTTATGGCATGCTAAAAATAGAAAAAAAAAAAGGAAAAAGAGCATATTCCATAAAATCTTGGAGTAAATTATCCATGTGAAAAGATACATATTAATATTCAACAGCACATATAGTGGCATTAAATCTGCTTATTTTACATCTCATATGATTTTGTTCCCATAAAGAAAAGAACAGAGGAGATGTATCCCAGGGCTTCAGTTTTCTAACTTGCAAGTGTGAGAAGGAGGGGGTTGCAAACCGTTTTTTACCCCGTTCTTTCACCAAAAGTCTATTTTGGTCAGTTCTGTGAACCTGGCTTCTAAGGTTAGTTGACTGTTTGCACTTTCTGTATGGAAAATGAGAATAGTACCACAGGTTCAAGGATTTCCTTTTAGAAAGAGAAGTATAAATATAAGAGGATTATCACATTTACTGTTTAAAGTTCCAGTGGCCTGCAGGGTTTCTTACTATGAATGCTGTTAATTGTCACACTTCTAGGAAACAGTAAAATCTAACTAACAAAAAGGCAGCTGGTTTGCTTGTGTTTTGCTCTAACACAGAGAATCAAGCCAAGCCAGACATGTAGTTATTGCAAGCATGCATATTTTTCAAGACCTGAAAAAACTGCAGAAAGTATAATGATTTTGGTCAGAAATTTATTGCTCTGGAGGGGCAGCTGTAAGGCTGAATCTCAAACTGGTGAGAGGGTACCTTAACACTTGTCCTTTTGTAAGAAACACCATTTCACAGACTAATTGTGAGCCAGATTGCTACTAATAACACCCCAGTGGTGGGACACACTTATTACCCTAGTATTGGTCAAAAAATATTTGGTGGCCAAATGTTCCTTTAAAGCTTCTCCAAAAGTGAAACTCTGAAAGGGAATCCAGTGATTTGGGACAGGTTTAATATAAGTGAAAGCTTAAATAAATTTCCACAGCATTTACATTGGCTGTACCATCCAATTAAGGTGAAACTGTTCTTGTGATGCTGAAGTGTTTACATTTACCTGATTATTTTGGCTTTCTATTTAAAATATTAAAGCATTACATTTAATAATTGATATTAAACAATTGAAATATAACCAGAATGAGATTATTAAATATTTTCAAATTATTTTTAAAGCACGGATTTCCTTTTAAATATTTTTAAAACTATGATTCCTATTTAGAGTGTAAGTTTTTAAATACTTGAATTTCTACTTTCTAACAAATTTTTGCCAAAGTGTCTTATGTCACTACCTAATTTTCACTGTTTTTTGTCCATTTAATAAATAATTCCTACAGCTCACTCAGAGTTTATTGCTGGAAGTATATTTCTGTAGGGAGTTCTTTTTTATGGCCATGACACTCTTCCATCCAAAATTTCACTTATTGAATTCCTTTTGTTTTCTTAGCTGACTTGGGCTTGCCAGGGAGAAATATGTAGCTTAATATATTTGAGGTAATAAGAGCCCTCACACAGGCTCACTGATGAAGCACCAGTGGCTAAGGTTGACAGGGAGCAACAATCCCCTAAGAACATGCTCGGTGTGGTACCGTGGAAATCAGAACGATTTTGCTGAGCAAAGAAGACATTTTTCTGTGAACATTGCTTCCTTCAAAGCAAACTAAGCTCCAGTACCACTCCTCAGAATTATGCGCTATTTTCTAAGGTTGAAATACATGATGGATGGCCCAAATTGTTTGAAGACAAAACTGTTTATAAATATCTCAGCTTCTGACAAAGGGCCTGATCTCACTTATAACAATTTTAGCCCAGCTTTACATTAACTTATGTGAAAGAAGATCTGTAACATATAAACTCTGGAGAATAAAACTTCTTCCAGAAACGCGATCTGCTTCCTGTGTTTAAAAGATATTTATGCTCCCTCTGTAGCAGGCTGGAGTCTGCAGGGATTTTTTTTCCTGAGGAAAGATTGATTTATGAAGCTCTGTTCGTGTTGCTATGCAGTCAGTCCCCTCTGCATTTAGGTCTTTACATTTTTACCTTCACCAGCATCACTTACCAACATATGCATACAGCAAAAGGGGATCACCAGGTTGTGGCTGTCACCTGATGACCTCAGGGCAGACATTTGTCATGCAAATTTCTGTATCTCATAACGCAGACTGTGAACAATATCAGATATATTCACACAGTACAACCTGCCCTCATTTTAATCAACACAAGTAATTAATCTATCTTCCCAATTCCTGCTTCTATAGCCTTGCAGCTCATTGCCTCCTTGCCCTCCTTTCCAGGCTTGACGAGAAATATGCAGAGTTTCTCAAACATGTACCAGTCAAACCAGACTCATATGTCTGAAAACCAGTGATGAAGGTGAGCTGGAAGATTAGAGAAGTGCTGCAGTAGGTCATCCAGAAGAATTGGCTCTGGAGGGGAAAGCAGAGCCCATTAATAACAGACTTGTTTCTTTCCACTTCAGAGCTCTCAAGGTGCAAGGCTTCAGATGTGCAAGACTTGACAGGCCTGCAGTAGTTACAATTAGAATGTGCAGACAGGGGCATTTGGCACCAATGAGATGGTTTGTGGAGAAAATGTGCCATTTCAGTCATCTGAAAAGGGGAGTTTTATACAATTGTGAGAGGCAGAAATTGGAGGAAGAGGGTAGCTGAACGAGGGCCAGGACATAGTAGCCAGGTCACTGAGAAGGCTAGAATTTAGGCAGTGGGAGAAGAGTTTCTTGATGATCAGATACTCTGAGAAGCAATGCATTTGTAAGGAATGTCCCAAGGAAGCAGCAGTTCAGTTGGAAGAGGGGTTGGTATCACTCAGCCAAAACACAAGAGTCCTGAGGAGCCAGAAGAAAAGACAGTGAAGCCAAGGTTGAAAAGCAAGCTCCAGCATGGCCAGATTTACAGAAGTAGGGCAACCTGGTGAATTTCAAGCCAAAGTCAGGGCTCAGCTCTTCCATGAGTGAGTCTGAGCAGCTGCCTGCAGAATGTGAAAAGCTCATGCAAAGCTTGGCCTCTGCACCCACTCCTAAGGACGTAGTGCTGGGGTTCTGTGAGAGCCAAGGGCACAGGGACAGTGCCTGATTAGTATGGGACTGATGGTCTGGTTCTCCAGTCTGAAACTCATTTATGTTAAGACAGTGTTTAATATCTGTCAGTTAAAAAAAAAAAAAAATTAAAAAAAAGGCAGAAAGGCAGAAAATTCACACCTCAAACACAAGCAATGCTTCCCATCTGAAATACATTGTAGGGCTCAAAATACTTACGTAAAACTCACCAATAAAATCCCCATAGCTAAACAGAAAGGACAATATTCATTCAAAATAAACTCTTTGAAAGTGGAATTGCTTTGTTATTGCAAATTATTTTCCCTTTTAGCACATGGAGGGTTTTTTATTCCTTATTTCAGTATGATAAGAACTTGAATTTTGGTTGTGTAATTTTGTTTATTTGTTTTATCTTTTTAATCTCTGCAGGGCCAGATTATTATATCACCATCCACAATAAGGTTCTGTTGGCTTTGTTGGTCTACAAGTAGTAAAGTTTATTTTACAAGGGAAATCTAGCTTGATCATGTTGTTCCATAAATATTAACAAAGGATGGCTTTATCTAACTCAGCTGTCTAGTGAAAAAAGAGCAAAGGAAAATAAAATATCTATATTTCTACCATTGTTTCTTCTACAAACCCTGGAGAGACTGAAGGGTTATTTTCTCCATTATTTCTTATTTCAGCCAAAAGCCATCCTCATAAAACCTCTATGTCTGCTTTTAAATAAACTACACCATATCAAGGATTAAAAACCCATCTCTTGAACTGGTTTGGAGCACAGACCTGACTTATATCTACTTAACGATGCTTACTTAACACATCTTGAAAGTACTGGTAAAAATATATCCTGTTTCACGGAAAACAAACTGCAAAAGCCTAGATGCTGATTTTATCCATGCTACAAGTTAATATAATATGCATGGTAACTCTATATACAAAAATATTTCCTACAGAAATGTGGACTTATTTTACTACAGGAGGAAAACAAGTGAGCATTATTAGAGCAGTCAGTGTGAGAAACATAGACTAACAATGGGCTTGGCACTGAAATCACACTGGTGTAGAGCTGATTCAATTCTGATTTCCATTAGTGGAAATTCAAACTGGTTGTGACTTTCTGGTTAATGTGATGGTAAAACTCCCTCTCTAGTCACTGTTTCAAAGTGTTTCCCTCAAGGCAACTGTGACAGAGTGATGATTTCAAGAAGGCTGTTATCATTATGGCTCTGTCACTGTCCATAGAACAAAACGAGCCTCAAAAACCTGAACTATTCTTTAAACTAGCACTATATAGAACTGCAGAAAAACACTGTATGAAGAAAACAGAATAGAAGGCCGTCCATCTTTACACAACTGTTTTCTGAAAATAATAGAGAACAAAAATAGGACAGTATAAAATCAGAAATCTCCATTGGTCCATGTAATTTAGACACAGTTTTCTTAACTGTCTATCTCTTGTATTGCACACTGGTGAATCACTTCCTGCACTCTTGCTACACGCTCTTTAGTAATAATGACGTAAACTACTGCTGTAAATGACAGAAAAAAAATCCTTCCTGTCTTTTGACAAAGAAGTTGAAGTCTTCATGGAAAATGAAAAACTCTGATTACAGGGCACCTGCAGCTATGGCAACCTTCCAGAATGATTATCTAATAAAGTACAGAACAGTGGTAAACCTCTATTACAGCCTGCCCAAATCAAATAGATTTTCAGCATAGAACAACACGTACCTAAAACTCTGCAAAGTGATGTGAGATTGCAGCGGTGAGCAAAATCAGAGCAATGTGTCACAAGCAATCACACATTCTGGCCAGTCTTCCAGAAGACAAGCAGACATCTCTCAAGAGGGCAAAAGTAATGAAAGGGCTTAATCCATTCATTCTGTTTTCAACAGCAGTGCCCAATTCTAGCATAATACCACAAATAGCATCTGTTTCATGTTGGCAATCAGTCATTCATCAGCACTTAAGCCACCATAAATTCATCAGCCTGCAACACACCTGAGGGAAAACCCAAGACTGGAAAAGCAGGAATGCTGGTGAACCAGATAAAGATGTAATGACAGCTCAAGTTAGGAAAAGTCTTTGGCCCGAGTATCAGGACCCCTCCTTTTAAATGTATGCTACCAGAGCTCATCCAAATCACACAGGCACAGATATGTAAACCATGTAAAAATCTTAGACCCTTTCCAAGACCCCTTTCCAAAACTAACACCTCTACATCCAAGGAAAACATGACCTCCCCAGGCCTTGTCCCGCCTTAATGACTCTATGACTGCATGGTGTCAGTTTTTGCCACTTCCTTTGCTATCTATTGCACTGGGATAAGCAATCCTGGGAACAAGCTATAGTCCACTGCCTGTAGTCAGCACACAGCACCTCTGGAAGGGCAAGCATCCACTGCTGCCTGCCAGATTCCCTGGAGATCTTTAACCAGAGCAGCAGGCACTGATCTTGGTGTCAGGGTGCCATAGTCTGGCAAAACTTGAGCCTTTACTTCTGCTGATATGAGCAAGCTGTCCAAATGCTGGAGATGAAAGGCAACAAACACACTGGCATTGCAGCACTTTCTGTCCTTAATAAGCACTTATAAAGGCAGAGTGGCTGCACTAAGGCTGCCTTTGGAGACAACTAGATTTAGTGTCAGATACATAAAGCAGCCTAAATACTACTTCACTGGGGCAAGTATCAGGTACTTCTATATGCGACTGCTGGTCTTAACTCACAGCAGTCAGATTGATCACTCGCATTCCAGGAATGTAGCACAACCCCTGCTCCAATATATGTCCTCCAATTCCTCCTTTTACAGTGACAGTTCCCAGGAATGTTTTGCTAAAATGAAGCTGTATGTGCTCAAGGAATCAATGGTTGAAATTCATTAAAAACATTTCAATTACCCAAATTTCTGATTTCTTTCAAATATTTCCTATGTAGTTGACACTAAGTGCATCCTGTCTGGCTCCAGTCACAAACCCAGCTGTGAGGCAGTTAGGACTGACCTCCATCTTCCTCTGCTTCACCCTCCCCACCCAGCAAGCAGCAGGCAGCCTGGCCTGCAAACCCCACCCAAGTGCACTGCAGGGTGTAGCACAGTGATCAATTGCAACTCTATCTCAGAAAATTAGGCCTCAAAACATCAGCAAATGCTTTTAGAAGCATCCTACTTATCATCTGCACTCCTCACAGTTAATTTTTATAGGAAGCCAAACATGGTGCTACTGAATAAAAGTCTTTAAAGGTGTGTTTTACTTCAGAGGTTTGTCTGCCCTTTTCCTCTGCCACAGAAGACCTAACATTCCCCATAAATTTGTCATTCTCAAGCAAAAATTCACATTTGGTGCACTCAGGATATTTGATTTAGAATTCATATAATTCATATGTATAAAAATTAACTGAAACACCATTTGCTTGTATTGCTTTTTTTAGTAAAAGAAAAAATTACTGCTATTAGGCAGGATGGCAAATGGTTAAAAAGAGCATCCCACAGGTGCTACAATGCCATTTCTTTGGCTCAAGCAGCCAGCTTTGAATTTTTTCTGTAGGGGTGAGATACAAAGTATTTTGGACAAATCTAGCACCATTTCAGATATCCTAGGACATCCAAGCCACATCTGATGCATGCAGGGCTTCTAGGATGCCATTGCTCAGTGGAGAGGGAGGTAAGAGGTTAAGTGGGATACTATTAGAGCATCTCAAACGATGCTAGATGACTGAATTGTTTCACAAATCATGTTTATTCCAGTGAAGAAAAGTAGGCAGTCTCCTAGCTGTATAAACCTCTGCTAACTATCACAGGAGACCCCATATCCAACCCCTCTCTCCTTCTGCTTCATTTTAAAGCAAATTTTACACTGGGAACAAAAGAACATTTCCTTAGCTGCTAAGTTCATTTGTGTGTTGAAAAACATGGAAACCCCTTAGTTCATATCATTTAGTTCTGAGCTGCCACTCTTCACCTTCAGAAGAAAATTAAAAATTTTAGCAACTTCAAATAGATAATTGATTATAAATGTACCTTCTCAGATTTATGGATACATGTGAAAGAGCTCTGATGAGTTTTGGATGCCTCAATGTAAAATAGGCCAGGCCACTTAGAAATTAGACATTTGCCAAAACTACATAAGGCTGTTGCAGTATATTGAGCAGTAGCCTCATATATCCAGCTATTTTACTATTAAAAAAGCTCCATTGAAGCTGAGGGCAAATGTTTAACTCTCATAAGCTGATGGCTTCTGGATATGAAATTCACTTATTCACAGTAATTACCATTTCTCAGGCTAAGAGTATATTACTAAGATTAAAACAATGTCAATGTAACAATGTGTAACAACTAACAAACCAATTTCAGTGAAGCATTTATAACAATGGATTAGTACCAGTTTTAAAATACTTGTCATACTTCCTTATGTCTGGAGTTAGGAGGTATCTTGTCAGGCTCCTTGACTAATTTAACAAAACACAGACCTTACAAGAGCTGTCCTGAGTCTCTGCACAGACAGCAGAGCAAAGGAACACTTGCAGGCCATGATGCTCCTGTCCTGACATGGGTGCCAGGACAGGGCAAAAAACCTGACAAAGAGCCATAAAAGAGGCTACTTCTTCCCTTAACAATAACAGGGATGCAGGGTGACTGGCCTAGCTCACAGAGACTGGAGACTTTCACATACAGCAAGAAGACTCCCACTGGGAGTGGCTCCTGCCTTCATTTTGGTAATGGTCCCACATGCTATGACAGATTGAAAGGGAAGATACATAAGCAGAAGGCCAAGGGCTTGGCCTAGATTATCAGAGACATGTTAAAAAGCACTACTCTTCACATACATTTTCTTGTTTTTGAAAAGGAGAAAGTGTTTATCATTACTTTTTAAATGTAAGTCCTTTCCCATTACACTCAACCACACTGACAAGGACAGCCGAGGGTGAGCAGTTACAGTGAAATACAGACACACATCCCATAGGCAAGGCTGGGATGTTTGTAAACAGGAAAACAACTTTGATTTATGCTGTTCAGGAGAAATGCCTTTGTCTTTATTACTGGAAATACTGTTCTTTGTAAAATAAAGTTTCTGTGGGTACAAGTAATTTTTCACTTTTTCATTAGACACAGAAATGAAATGCCTTTGAATCATGTCAGCCTTGATAGAAATGTCTCAGGTGAATTTGTGGAGTGTCAGTTCAACACTAAGCTGTGTCCACTCGAATTGCTGCAGTGCTGCACACAAGACTGCAGCACAACATAAGCATTTCCTTGGGGGATCTTTCTCATGCTGCCCCTTTGGCCAAAACATTACACACAGACAGGCAGTGCATGGCTGTGGTGTGGTCAAGTAGGTTCAATTCAATCAAAACATTCAGACTAGGGAGAAAAGTTGAAAGCAGAAGAGCTGGAAGACTCATATTCTCAGCCTTTTGGACACACTGAAGGTAAAAAATACAAAAAAAAAAAAAAAAAAAAAAAAAAAAAAAAAAAAAGACTAAATAAGTATTTTATTTCAGTTAAACAAGTGCTACAACTACATGTGAGACTGGAAAGTTTCGGACTTCCCTAAACTGCCTCAACTTCTCAAGTCACAGAGAAGAAAAATTTGAAGTATCAGAGCTTTTCACAGGATGAGGAATGGTCTTATGCCCACCCACAAAAATGACCTCAGGTTTTCTGCATTTAAGATGCATGTGAATAGGATGTGAAAAAAGGAGATTTTTCTTTCTCAGTATTAGTATTTCAATTTGTCAATGGTTCAGGAAGAACAGAGTCAATTCAAAATAAAAATAGCCAACTTTTTTTTATTATTATTAAAGATTATATTTAGCAGAAAATAAACCAGAAATATCCTGCTATATGTATTTCTAGGAGCTATAATTATAATTCATCTCTTTTCAAAATAAATTAAATCTATGACTAACAATGCTTTTGCTAAGAACCAAAATGGTATTTGGACCATCCTATGCCACAAAGCCCTTTCTTATGTTGTGTACATTTGTAAAGATGAGACTCTTTTTCACATGTGAAAGATTCCCTGGAGGATGCATATTTCTAATTGAAGTGACAATGAGAAGTTGATGATATTCATGTTAATTTAACAAATAATGTAAAATCCTTTAACAGCAATTCTCTTTAATTATAAAATAAGAACATATTTTTCCTTTGATTTTGAAATGGCACAAATAGAGCTGTTGCTTTAAATTGATGCTTCAGGCAGTCTCACACATTCCCTGATCACCTTAACATCTCATATACGGGTGCCATGCACATTTATTTGCACTACATGCCCAAGGGTGAAAGTATGGTGCAGGCTGCCCAATTAGAGTCATCAAATATTTATGCAGATTTATAACTCTTCTGGATATGCTTTAAGTGCTCCAATGCAAGAAACAAAACGTGTGTGGAGGAAAACAATCTACACAGTACAAAGACAATCCATATGCAACAGTTGCTGGGAACTTTGTTCAAATAATACTACCCACCCTCTGCTTTTTTTAAACCCAGGCTGTCAAAGAAATGGTGCTACTGAAAAAAAATGCAAGTAGCAGATCTTGGATTTCTGCCTCAATTCTCTCCTTTCTAAACATCTATATTCTTAAGTGGCAATTCTAATTCTAATTCCTACTGTTGCAACTTGATAAAGTGATTGCACATACAGAGACAAGGTATTTAAAAATGTACTGCCTTGATCATAGGTAACTTCATATGTCTTTCCAAAGGGCAATAGGTTTCCCCCTCTGGGATCCAAAGTCAGGCATAGCTATTTCCAGATAATTTACGAAACTATTTTATAGTCTCAGGTTCCCAAATTGAGGTGTAATGAGGTGGAGGAGATCTATGTGCTATCACAGCTTTTTGTGATAACTTGCCTTTAAAGGAGTGTTAGATAAAATGGTCAGATGCATACTTTACTTGCATTGTCTCTGGGATCTACCCCCCAACTCCCCACATATGGAGGAAAGCAATGGGCAAATTACTTGTAAAACTTATTCAAAGGCAGAAATGAATGTGTGGCTAAGGGGCTTTCAAGGGGCACCTCATCATGTAGTGGCTTGCAGCCTGGGATCTGCAGACATGGGGCACACAAAGTATCTTCCTAAGGTGACCATGCAAAAAGGTTAAGGAAAACAAGGCTATTAATGAAAGAGGCTTATGTACCTCAGTACATCTACTGGAGGATGTGTATGAGCCATTAAATCAGAGTTAAAAGTCCTCAGCCTACTCTAAAACAGTGTGTAGAACACTTCCATCTTATACAGTAAAGTAGAGGGATTGCCTCCAAATGAATTAGAAAAAAATGACATTTAATTACAGTTGTTTTTAACACATTCTCTGGAATAACACCAATCTCATCTTTCAGTTCACATACCATTCATTGTACTGTCATCTTACTCCTGTTTTCATTTCAGAATTAACTGTGCAAATTTACTCTTTGTCACAAGAAGCGACGGATGTTTAATTTTGGTGGATGGCTGTGAAGGTCAAGATCCTTTTGACCTTGCACAGGTAAGTTTGTAATCAGTAGCTAGACTTCTTTGTAACTACTATGTCTGCCATAAATGTCAATATTATGACACCCACTTTATTTTGTAAAAGGCACAGTGATCACTGGGTAGATTTTAAAACCTCCCAGACCCTCATCAACCAAATACATTTTCTGGGCTCTCTGCATACATGATTGAATTCTGCATCTCACCTATATGTTCCTTGAATTTTTGCTTACTTGTTTTCAAGGTCATTGCCCACTTGGGTGTCTGCAAGGAAATGCAAAAGCCTAAGGACACAGTGCCTCTGGTAGTTACCACTCCAGAGGAGCTGTGTTTGAGCAGGGTCTTTGCACCCCTCAGAACAGGCTAGTTGGTGTGATCAGGTCAGAGGGGCAAAGCTGTGCTTGGGACTTCTCACAGCCAAAGCTGGATGGAGCAGGGGATTGGAAAGGGATAGAAACCTTCCTCCACATCATCTCTATTTCCCTTCTCTCTCATGGGGAGCAGAATGGGAATTGTTATCTCTATTGGTAACTAACAAGCCCAAAGTATCACTGAACAAGTATCACACCCAGCTCTGGTGTAACCTACATGTAATTGCTTCAGCTTGGGCTTGCACCAAAACTGGCTCTCATGTATGTCCATAGGACCTGTGCCTGAGAATCAGAACTGAAGTGCTGCACGTATCTTTTGGAAGAATCAACCCTTGCCAGAGTATCCAGAAATGTGTCTCAGCCAGAAGTTACACAGCACTAGGTTGAACCAAAAATTCCTTGTTGCTATGGTTGCCACTCGTTCTAAATCTTTTTACTGCTCCTTGTTGAAAAGCAGCAAAAGAGAATAAAAACATACACAACAATTGTAATTGCCTGGTGCATATTTTAACATTCCTCTTTGGTGGCTGCTTTAAATTATGCAGTAATATTGCTGGCATGTTTCTCCACTCCCTTTTCCCTAAGAGGATACATTTTACAGTGGTGAAATTGGACACTGGGTGTAAGAATCACACATTTGAATAATTTTTTTCAGGAATAGACGTGTCACACGCAATGTATTACAACTCAGGCTGTAAAAATTAAGTGGCATTTGCATTCATTAAGCATACATGAAATTTAATTCCATTAGGTCCAGCAGCATTAAGGTCTGTCTGTTGCTGCTGATGTTACAGCTTAAGGACATTATATCTTCTGGCTAGATTCTATTCCATAACCTAATAAAGCCAGGAATTACATCCTGGCTTGATGCCTTTGTAAATCCAGCTCAGTGAACATACAACATGAAAGCTGTCAATGTAAATTATTTATATTAATCACTGTCCAAAATATAAATTTATAAAAAAGGTTTAACAGATTAAGAAAACTACAGGCACCGTGCCCACAGCAGAACTAATTTAAAAGACAACAATATGATTTTCTCAAGAGAAACCTCTCATCTAATCTTCCCACTTTTTTACAGATACAATACAGAAAAACTGCGAACATTTCAATGAGGCTATTTAAAGAATCAAAAGCATGCATTAGATTTCAGTCAACTCCCCAGAAATCCAGAAATTTTGATCTCCCAGGAAAATCAGGGATACTTTACCTTTTAGATTTTGACATTCTTAGCTGACATAAAAATTAGGTAAAGAAAAGGAAGGCAAAATATGAAAATACATGAATTGCAGCTCTTATAATTTGTTCTGCTGAAAGAATATTTTGGATTTAGTACCAGCCCAAACATAGCAAATAAACTTATGAGGACAAATAATTTTGGTCTGTGTGAAGTTTCATAGAAGACATCATGACTTGGAACACAAGACTGCCCTTCTAACTACTCCCAAATAAAATCTATCATTAAAAAGTATGAACGAAAAATTTTATTGGCAATTCATGTGAGATGAATACAGGTGCCAGTGCAAATTTACATTAATGGTCCTTAACTCCCAACCATCAAATTAACAAGGGTTCATGAAGTAAAAGTTCTTACCTTCCAGACTTTGATTTCTTCTCTGATTGTTACTAGGACCATCCAGCTAGTCCTCCTGGTCGAAGTACCAGCAAAATGTTTATTTCTAATGATCTGAATAACAAGCCTATTTCCATGGAGATGTGAGAAACAGGAAATGTTTACTTAATTATGCCTTATTTTCTTGTAAGTAACTTTCCACTGGTCTGAGATGTTAATTTTTCCAGAAATCAAAGTGTTTGACTGTATCTACAACCTCATTTCAATGGCATAAATGTTTACCACAGGCAAGAGATGATAATTTTTTCCCTTTTCAAGAACATTTTGTGGTAAAAAAAATTGAAAGCATGCTAAGTGTATAAATGGTATTTGTATATAGTTTATTAATCTATATATAAATTAAAATATAAAATTAAACTAGTCTCATAGCATCTATACTTCCATTTCAAAACTATCCTGTCATCTCTTAGAAAAACATGTCTCAAGCTACCAAAATAGTTTTTGAAATTCTTCAGATCTAAGTCACCGAGCTTTGTAAATAGTCAATGGAGAAAGATAAGAACCCTCAGAAAACAAATTTTATCTTAAAATAGGTGTCTTAGATAAAGGACCTAAGCCATTTTGGAGTTTACCCTCTAGGCAAGTATGCACTGCACAGCTTAGATGAGTAACTCTTAGAAAGCTCAACTTAACTGAGATGTCACTTGTTATCAGCTTTAACTGGAATCCACGTGGAGAGCAGAGTCTCAGCAATATGTTTTCTATTAATTTACTGCAATTTTAGGGGAAGAAGCTAAGAAGCTATAGATCTCTATTTATGAGTCAACATAAACTATTTCATCCTCTAGAAAAAAACACAGGGGGGGATGACTTAGTAACAAATGGTCCACACTGCATTGTATCCAACTCCAGGAAAAAGCCATAACGTAAAGTCTCAGGCCTACTAAAGAAGAAACTAAATAAATAAAATTTTATGAAGTTCAAAAAAAATGGTATTTCATTTTCTGTTTTCTATTTGTCATGTTTTAACATTGGTGTCTGTCTGGAACTTGACAGACCACAAAATATGGATCAATTTCTCTGACACTTAAATCTGGAGAAATGCAAAAGGCTGTGATCAGAGGCTTTGCACAGAGCTGATACAAAACATGCATTAAAAACCCTTCAGGGAAAGCTGATTTTGCTCCTGCCTACAGCTCCTCTGCACAGTTAATCTGCATCAGCTCATCCTGACCTTTTCTCCACAGTAGTCTGTGTCACACCTGCGTAGAACATTCACCTCGGTGCAGTGACTCAGCTGGGAGACATTTCAGGCCAAAATGGCTGTGGAGAGGAGGGTCATTTTTCATGAGTGTTCAGAACTCAACTCACTTACAAAACTGCCCCTCATTTACAGAGTGCGCTTACCTTTCTTCCCCTTTCCTCTCTAGCCCAGCACAGAGCTCCTGTCAGCAACAAGTGAAGCATGTTTTATGTAAATCACTTCCCAGTGGAGTCATTATTACCGTAGACAGCTCTAAAGAGAGAAACCCATGGCATTTACCAGCAAAAACTGTTAATGAAAATGTCATTAAATAAGTCAATCTGCAAGTCACAAAATGGCCTATTTACCTTTTCTTTTTTCCCGTCTTCCACACTTCTGCATCTCTGCGTACATTTCACTCAAGTCAATCTTTTTTAGCCCAAGTTACAGCTTTCCTTGGAGAGAGACAGCCCTTTCTGGCAAACTGGTCATATTTGAGAGGAGGTGCTATTTAAACATTGTGGAAATGCGTCAGAAACACACCAGGTAGGTATGGGACTGAACAGCAAGGCCAAGGAAGAGGAGACTACAATCACTGGCTGGGTGTAGTGAGGCAATTTCCAGCAGCACTGGTCTGGAATGCACAGTGTAGCCACTGCTTTGCTATCCATTTTGTAGAGTTCATGTCTGAGCTTCTGACTTAGAACTTGCAAGGTCCTCATTTTTGTAATTCATGTTGTTCACTGGAATATCTTTCTGGTCATATGTATGTCCTTAGGATCTACTTTACTGATTCAAAAAGTCTAATCCAACAACTCTGCTAAAAATTTCCCTACTCCTTCAGACCATTTATATCTCATCATAATGGACTATATTAACCCAAAGCAACTGTCTGATAAACTGACTCGGATTGGCAATAGTGTCCCTTTTTAACTTATTTCCTGAGGGCTTTCCATTTCCACACCTGAACATTGAGGGTTTTCCCTTGGAAAAAGGAAGTATTGGTACCAGGGAGAGGTCACTCTTGACTGCACATGGCTCACACTCCTAATTTAAAAAGGAATTAATTCACCTTTCTCCATAATTCTGAGGGCTATCAGGATCTGCATTGGAGATATGTGTTTATATTCAGCCCAAAAAATTGTGTGGATAAAGTCAGTTATCCACAGTCTTTTATTAAAATGTCTACCATATTTCTGAAAATACGTATGATTTTAGGTGCACAGAATGTGATGAAAGTGTCTGTTCAGAGCTCTGGCCATTTTTTTTCTAACTAGATTATTGGTCTAATAAAAAATAAAACTCCTCCACCCACAAACCTTTTCTCCCTTCTGACCTGAAGGAGTTTTGGCTACAACAACCTGAAGTCCATAAACACAGGATCATAGAAGGGTTGAGGTTGGAACGGACCTCTGGAGTTCACCTAGTTCAAATCCCCTGCTCAGGCAGGGCCACCTTGAACTGTTTGCCCAGGACCATGTCCAGATAGCTTTCAAATATCTTCAAGCATGGAGATTCCACTACCTCCCTGGGCAACTAGTGCCAGTGCTCAGTCATTTTCACATTAAAAACTGTGTCCTGATGTTCAGACAGAAACTCACATTTAAATATACTGTTTAAAGTGTACATCAACTCTTATTTGTGCTCAGTACACATCATCCTGGTTGGACAGTACATTCCTTTTCACATCAACCTGGAAACAGATTCACACTTTTACACTTTTGTATTACAGCCCAGCAGTAGCAAAAGGGAAAATTACAAATCTGGTTTTTCTCAGCACAGAGAAGGAGTTCAACATGATGTGGCAAAAAATGGCAAAAGAAAGAAGCATTGTTTCCCCATTCTGCAAAAAAGTGGAGGCACAGAGAGACTGCTACCAACCTAAGCCTGTTCCTGCCCTGTTACTGTATTTGGCAAGAAGAAGGAAAGAGTACTGAAAATACTCACATCAGGCAATAACAGACAGCCAGAGATGGGCAAGGAAGAGCAAAGCAAAGCTGTTTCTTGCTGAAGTGTTAAGAAAAAAATGAAAGACCAACAGACAGACAAAATGTAACCAGCATTTCGGGATACTGCTCCTCTTGCCTTTGAAATTTGCACCCAGTTTGGCAACTGGCACAGGAGAAGGCCACTAGCACATCCTGACTGCTGTGGGATGCCCGTGGGACAGAGAGCAGTGCTGTGTGATAGCCACAGTGATTTGCCATGGACTGTCCCTGTATCCAGCTGCTATTTATTGTGCAGAACACATAAAACATTTTGCCTTGGTGGATGTACTTCACTGTCATGCTTGATCAAAAGTGTTGCCTTGGAGCAATCTTAGCTTGAGAGAACCCCAAGCAGTTTTATAAGCAAGAAGTCACCCCAAGGTGACACTTGAGAGGAACAGCATTAAAGTGTGCTCATCTCTCTTGTGTCCCTGGCTACTTCAGAAGCTCGCAAACAAAGCCTAGCTCTGCTAGCTAGTACTCAGAAGGGGAAAGGACCCTTATGCCCTTGTTCATGTTGTATCAGCACTTCCTAAGTAGAAAACTAACTAAAAATGCTGACTCTAGTCATGACCACTAGAGTTTTGAGTAAAGATAGCTAGGTAAAAGATTTATTTTAAGGATATTTAAGTAAAGAGAAAAATATGTAAGCTAGTGAGCTAACTCTTTCTCAAACCCAAGAAGAAGCCAACAGCACAGAAATGACACTTCAGGTGTGATCTCAAGGCACAAAATAGATTAGTTACATACAGAATAGTCATATAGCCATGAACATATGCAGGCAATTCCCCTAAGCAATGCAAGCTGCAGCCCCCCAGACATTTTCCTTCAGCCCCAAGGAAATGCCAAGGTATGGAGCAGAGATGCCTGAGCTAGCTTCAGAGCCAGAAGAAGCACAGGGAGCACAGCATCTGCCAGAACACCTGGCTGACACAAGCCAAGTGCACATCTCCCAGATGCAGGATTGAGGCACCATGCCATCTCTGCACCACCTTGCTGCTGTTCAGCCCAGAGACAGCCTTAATGTGGGGAGAAGGAAATGCTCTCCCCTTGAATCCATTCCTTTCAGAAGGCAGTCCTTCTGAAATATCCTTATGATCAGCACTGCTGAGACCACACTTTCTTTCTCCTTGATTCAGCCTGCCTACATCCTCACTGTTCCACTTAAACTGATTTTTCCCCCCATTGGTACAGTGCCCACAAGCAGACAGGCCGATTAAATTCTCTTTATGCTTTCTCTTGCTAGGCTTATTCACAAAAGTAAGATTCAAGCAGCATCTTACAACCCTCAGTCAGCCTGTGTCAAAATCAGGAACAAAAATCCCGATAATGGGCTGCAGCCAACAGCCAAGAACGGGTTAAGGGAGTCTCTTGGGCAAAATGAAAAATGTCACTTCTCAGTAACTGAGATACTATTTGTCTTGGGCAAAAACACTTGGCATGGGGCTTCCAGTGTTATTTATGTCCTCAGTCTGACAAAGAATTGAAGGGAAGGATTTGTTAAAGATTCATCAACCTTTTCTCATTTGTTTAAGAGCTGGGAAATCCCAGAAAGGAGTCCTCGGAGGCATAGGAGAGCTCTTGGGCGTGAAAACAAGTGGGGCAGTTTGCTTAGGATCAAAAAGAGCTACACTTTTTCAGATGGTATCCATTTTCTCCTTTCCTAACCAGGTCAGCTGAAGAATTCCTGGTCTATGTTGTGCCAGTGGTCACCACAGACACTAGAACAGACTCTCTGCTTTTACAGTTGATGCAATTTTTTGTCTGCCCCTAAGAATCCCAGTAAAGACAACAAAATTATCCTCTGTAATCAGCCAGTCCAAATGCTTCTATGGCATCAAATACTCTATTAGATTTCTCTTAATTCACTCTATTAAAAAGGGGAGAAAATAGCTATTTCCTCTCATTTTTCATCCACACAGAAGTGTACATTTCTCATGCTTTAAAAATTTTATTTCTTTTTACTACACAGTGCACGAGGGTCATGTGTTCCAAAGTCCTCTGAAAAGCTAAGATATCAAAAATGCATATCAAATACTAGCAATATAAAATGGCCGACCCTGGGAAAAAAAGGGTATTTGGAAATCTACCAAAAGACTTTTCAGTCTAAAATACAGTAAAATTAATTATTTTTTCTGAAAATTTTGAAAGCCCAATGTTGTCAAACACTTAGATATAGTTCATAAAATTTTTCAATGAAACATTTTTTTCATCAGAAAAGGTGGCAAGTGACTGAAACAAGTGTGCATCCTGCAGCACTTGCAGAATTGCAACATAGCAGCATTGCCAAAACTTTTGTGAGAAAAGATTTTTCATCTCTAGGGTGTGATTTATGATCACAACCCAAGAGAGGCTTAGAATCAACAATAGCCTAAAGTCCTGGGCTCTCACAGACCTGAACTTAGGACCTCTGTGTACTAAGCAGGTACTATAAATCACCAAACTATCAACTACCCACCAAAGCCAGCCTCTTACTTTCACAGGTTGGCACCATTCCATTTAGCATAAAGGAAAAGAAAAGAAAAGAAAAACGAAAGGAAAGGAAAGGAAAGGAAAGGAAAGGAAAGGAAAGGAAAGGAAAGGAAAGGAAAGGAAAGGAAAGGAAAGGAAAGGAAAGGAAAGGAAAGGAAAGGAAAGGAAAGGAAAGGAAAGGAAAGGAAAGGAAAGGAAAGGAAAGGAAAGGAAAGGAAAGGAAAGGAAAGGAAAGGAAAGGAAAGGAAAGGAAAGGAAAGGAAAGGAAAGGAAAGGAAAGGGAAATATTTTGAAGGATATCCTTAATATTTCTGTGGTCAGAGAATGTTTCTGGAATGTGAGAGGCTGGCAAGGTTGAATCTTTTTCACCTGATGTGAGCTGATTAATGAACTGTTGGCTGTGCTAAGTGAGGATCTTTCTTTCTTAATTTTTTTTCCATACAGAAGGAACTTGGTTGCAGCCCCATGCAGAAGAAAAAAGGGCTTGGGGATTTTTTAAACCTCAAAGTTGTGTACAACTAGAAAATCCTCTCTCACCCAGCTGTCAGAGATGACTCATCCCTGTGAGATGGCCATAATTTTCTTTGGGAACACACAATAGCTTCCAAGTGAGCAGCAGTGCAGCACATAATGAACATGTCCTGAACTGGAGGGACTTCTAAATCAAGGCCAGACTAAATGAAGCTCCTTGGAGTTTAGGAAGAGAGAGACACTTTTAACATGGGCATAAAGGGAGAAAGCTGTATGAGCTGAGAAGTTGCAGGGTTTGTACTTAGTCTTTTTACCAGGGCTTTTCTGCTTCACGCGCAACCAGGATCTGGATTCAGGAACAAGGCAGGTTTTTAAGGCAGCCTGCTTTGGATATGGGCACTGAAATAAAAGACTTGTTGTAGAGCAAGCACACAGTTTTCACTTGGGGTGAATCTAGCTCCCATTTTAGCTTTAAATCAACCTTGGGATACAACAGTTCATTCTAGTCCAGTGCCCCTGCTTTCATCTTACCACAGGTTAACCAGGGGCCACCACACAACCAGTTATTGTTTCATGTAACCTGCAGTAAAACTACCTGACTGGATCACTGCTCACTTATATATCAATAATAGGACATGATTTAGGAGTCCTTGGTCCTGCTGTTTCAGATATGAAACTGCAATGAAGCATATCCACCATGTCAAAAGCTGCTCTTAGGGCCAGGATTTGGGCAAAGTGGCGTTTACCCAGAAGATTTGAGCTTCACGTACCCAAACCAGTTGCTTCTGAGTTGTGCCATTGCAAATGCAGCCTGCATACATACATATGTGCACATCCAGCTAAGTGATGTGGGAACAACTGCCTGCAGCCTGGAATTTTTACTTGTGAGCATCCCAGGATAGCTCAAGAGATGAGCAAAGAAGCAGGTTACCTTCCACAGCTCATGGGCACCAAGGTATATATGCAGTCCAATTTGCTGTGGTTTCCGTCTAGGGCAGAGCTGGAGGACTGTGTAGCATTAAACTTCTCAGAACTCTTCTCAGAACTCTTCTGAAATCTCCTCCTTCTCCTTAGGCCCAGGTGAACTTCTTCAGGCATAAGGGCATTTCAAGCTTGGATGTATATTGTCACTCCTCTCCCTTTACTCTTTTACACCTTTCACATCTTTTCTCAAGCAGTCCAAGAAAGAAAAAAGAAACCAGTAACTTTATTAAAACTGTATTAAAACTATCTGCTTCACCTGTAGCAGGAGTGTATTCTACTGAGGATGTATTCCCTTTGCAGATTAAAAGTCAGCTGCACAATTCTGTAGGATAGAATAAAACCAACTCCCCTCCAAGCAAAAATATACCTAGGTGTCTAGGGATCTCCTGAAAATCTCCAGCTTATCACAGCACTGAAACAGACAGAGAGCTGAGAGAAAACAGAATGAAAGTAGATGGTAATCTACCTTTCCCAATCAGTGCTCACCTACATCAGCCCCACAGAAGAGCATGGAGCTGTCCTAGAATTCCTCCTTCCTCCAGCAATTACTTATCCTTTTCTTGAAGACTTCAAATGGCTGAAGGCACACGCCACCCCTTTGAAAAGCTAGTGACAGTTGTCCTTCCCCTTTCATGCCTCCAAAATAACAGTTTTAGACTGGCTCCCTAAAACACAAACTACTATTTTTCTTCTGAAAACTTCTAAATAACTCTTAAAACCTAGGAGCTAGACAGAAACTCTGGAATGTAAATGGTGCTGCCTTTATTTCAGGTGTGCTGGTTGGCAGCTAACACATACAGACAGCAAACATGAAATAATACAGCAATGATTATCTGCACATACTGTTTAGCTTGTGGCCATCATCACAGTAGGTAAAGCTCTCACGTCCCATTTGGAGAGACAGGTAAATAGATTTTGCTTAAAATATGAGTATGAAGGACCTATAACATATCCTGTGTGACTGTATGTGATTGTGCAGATTGTATGTGGTTGTGCATATGTGTATGACAGACAGCGCTGGAATATTTTATACACTAAACTGCTGCATCCAGTGATTGGTAAATTAAATAGTCATTCATCAGTTACCATAGTGATGAAGATGCAATCACAGCAAACAAAGAAGAAATGGGGTGGGACAGACACACACACACGCAGAACAAACGCTGACAGAGGCAAAACCCTGCACTGATTTTTGTTAGTATACTTTTATCTATTAAATTCCCCTAGTGCCAAGATCTTTTTCTATATTCATTGCTGTTTCACCTGCCTGCAAAGGGAAGTGACACATGTTCTGATACAGCCTCATAGAGTCAAACCCTGAGCTGGAGCAAACTGGTGTAGCTCTATTAACTTTGGCAGAGAGCAGCCAGTTTACAACAGCTGGGGAATCTGGCAAAAAAAGAGCTCCTAATTCTCTTTAGCTTCTGCAGCAACTAAATACTACTGCATCCTCTGCTACTTCATAAGTTCTTACAGCAACGCTCTCCAGTAAACAGACAGAGGGAAGCTGGCATTCCCAAAGCCAGCTGGCAGGTTTAGGCGTGCAACTGTCACTGATTTCAGCTCTACAGCTCAGCCTTGGGAAATATCAATAGTCCCTTTGCTGCTGATAAGAGACACAGCAAGGGGTTTAGAATATCATAGAATCATAGAATGGTTTGGGTTGGATATGACCCTAAAGATCATCTAGTTCCAACACTCCTGCCATGGGCAGGGACACCTTTCCACTAGACCAGGCTGCTCAGAGCTCCATCCATCCTGCCCTTAAACACTTTCCAGGAGGGGGTATCCACAGCTTCTCTGTACCAGTGCTTGCTCAGGTTGGGTTTAAGCAGATGTGCCACCTTGCCCAGGCCCTGAGTCCTCCTGCTCACAGGTAGAACTGCACTCAGGTGCGTTTCCTGCAGCAGCCATGCAGGAAAGCTGAAGCATCTGTATCTGTAGGAGTCTAAACAAGAGAGAGAGAGAGAGAGAGAAAGAGATGACTCTTCCCTCCTTTGGATCACTGGCAAACACATCGACAGTCAACTGCCTGGTGACATTGCTAAGTGACCAGCCTTCTGAAAGGCTCATTAAAACTTCTCAAATTATTTTTGCATGTGTATTTGGGTAGAAGAGAACGAACCAGTAGATTGAAACTGTGCTGAGGTTAATGTCAACATCTGGGCTAGAGGATGAGATCTTTCTCAAACCAGGACAAACTGCTCCAGCCTTGCCCTTTGCCATAAATCCTTGTCCCAGTTAGTGGCAGTAGACACTGAGCACTTGAATAGATGAGCACCTGGCCTGCTACCCTGCACAGGAAAACAGCAGTGAATGGCAGTTCACACTGAAACACCAACACTAGCACCTGATGTGGCCAGAAATCTCATGGTTTACTCCACCACCACTTATTTGTCAGTGATGTTCTATGACAGAGAAATGGGGCTGCTGAGTGGGATAGTAACAGCTCTCATGAAGCAAACACGAAGATACTAGAGCACATGTGTCAGAAATGGAGTGGCCTTAAAACAAATCTCCACCACATCCTGAGTTTTTTGCTCAAAGTTTGTTGGTATCTTGTCCAAAGCCAGTGTAAATCTCCCTAAAACTGTAACTAGAGTCAGCTTCTCGTTCATGATTCTCAACAAAGTCCATGTAGAATGGGTGACCTACTGCAGCCTTTCTTAAGAAGTCAAGTACATCTCCCACATACAGAAATATTATGCAAATGGTCTAAGGAAAATCATTAACATCTTGGGGCAGAAGTGGAAGCAGGAAGCTGGGCAGCATTGTGCCCAGAAGTCTGTCTACAATCCATCCCCACAACACATCAATAATTCTATCCTAAGTGACCATCAGTAACTACTACATCAGCTACCACTAACCATTAGGGCCAAATCAGCACATTGTGAGAATGAAGCTGGGCATCTGCCTCTGAGCAGCATTGTCCAGATCCCCACAGTGAGATCAGGCATTCTCCAAAATGGAGAAGGAAGGAAGACAGGTTGAGATCCATTCTCCCAGGTCTAATTCAGTGCTGTAAGGAAGGAAATCCACAGAAGCATAAAGGAAGCCCCAAAATACCCAGTGGCTATCCCTACTACCTAGTGGCATAAGAAGCAGCTGCAAGTACCCTCATCATCCCCCAGCAGGCGCTTGCAGACAAGTGCCAATCTCACCCAAGCCAGTGGTGTGAGATTCTGTGCAGTTCAACAAAGGCTGTCAGAGTACAGCTGAGGAAAGGACACTATTTTCCAGCAGCATGAGCTATACACTGAGAGCAAAGCAGTCTTGCTGCATTTTGGATATCAATTCAATCCCTGTTCTTACTCTATTAGCCTAAGACATTTGCTCAGTAATGTCTTAAATCCCTCAGCATCACACATATTTAATTTAAAGACCCAGAGTTCTCTAGCCCTTAGGTGAGATATTAAATCTGCTTAGACATCTTGAATACAGTAAATAGTTGCCATCTTTACACAGAAACTGTTTTGATACCAGTCTTATCTGGAGGTAGAAGAATCAGTATTTAGCTTTTTCCTACTCCAGTGGAAAAAAAATAACCATTGCAACATTGGGAGCTGCAAGAAGAGAAAAGATTATGTTTACAAATCATGCTTTTTGTTACATTTTAAATTATTGTAAAGACTCTATATACAGAGTCCTGTAGGCAGACCCTTTGCAGCCCTTTGCAGTTGGAAGTCTGCATTTTTTAATTTCTGCTATATGTGTAAGTGGCTAACAGCCTCAAAACTACCTCTTTGCATTCACAGCACCCTGAAAAGCACTAAACATTGAAAACATGGTTTGTCTCCTCTCTCACTTCCACAGGTACTAACTGGCAGTAGCACTGCTGAACATAAGAGGAAAGAAGTATCTCCCACATACGGCTGCAGCCGCTTTGCCCACACTGCCCTCTGGACACCATTGCTCCCTGGAGATACAGCCTTTTACTAGGATTCACACCTCTGGCAGAAAATCTTCTTTTCCTGACAGTGATTGGGCAACAGCAGCATAAGTGGCTCCCCATTTTCCTTTGCAGCAAAGCAAGTGCCTCTCCACAGGTAGGCTTCATCCACAGGACTTGCTGTTCTCCTCAGGCACCAGAAAAGCTGGGACATTCCTCCCCCTCTGTGATGTGTCCTGTGCTCTAACCCTGCCAAGCTGGATAATGGAAGCACATATGGGGAGCACACTGACCTTGTTACGGTTAATGATACAACCACAAAAATCATGTTTTACACACACATGGATTAAAATAATTGTTTGAGAGAACAACATGAGCAACATATTACAAATTGGCCTTCTGTGTGTTTCAGCAAGGTTGTTGTCACCATCCTGTCCAGGTAGCACACGATCTCTGATCCTGAGGGATGCAATGCTTTCCACAGAGACTCTCTGTACATAACTGTTGAGTACACACGTAAGAACAACACAAGCTCTACAGATGACTGCAAACCCTAAGGCACTGCTGGGTGCCCCCCCTACAGCTTTGCAGCATTCAGGGAAGGGAGTGATGTGGTTTCAGCACCACATGTTGTCTTGCCTTTGACTTCCCAGCCAAATGGTGAGCTACTGATCACAGGTGTTTGGCAGCAAGAGGCCTTCATGTGAACCAAGTGAGGCATTAACTGCTGTAGCACCATGTGCTGGAGAGGCACAGAAAATAAGAAGTGACTAAAACAAGAGATTTCTCTTCCCATTCAAAACCCAAGGAAGGAGGAGGTAGGGCTCTTTTTGACATCTTTACTTGTTAGTCCTATTTCTGGATCTTTTCAGTAGCGGTCACGACTTTTTAATGTTTTTTTTGTGATGAAAGCCTTTGACAAGAGCATGTGTCACAGAAAGTGCAGTGGTGAGCCATGGCTTTCATATATATGTTAACCAGCCTTTATAGCATTACAGAGCCTGGGTGACAGAAGAGTAATTCACTTAAGCTGCAGCAAAGTACATGAATTGTGCACTGTACGTCAGAAGGCCAAGGAGCATGGATCGGAAAGGTGAACAGCCATGGAACAGGCAGCTCCATGGTGTCCCACAGCACCCGGTTAATATGGAAATGCCTGTTTGAAACACATGGGACACACGTTTCTGGGGATGGTGCTGCTGGGACCACTGTGTTGGGAAAGCATGCTGTGAAGAAAAGCTTTTCCAGCCATACAAGTGTTTATGCACAACTTAATGTTGAAATGAGAAATTGGAACAGCTTGGGGCACAAAAGAATATCAAATTTCTGCTGCAGATAGCCAGATTTGCCCACAAGCAAAATTCACTCAGAGACGTACACAAAGTGAATTTTTCTATCCTTCTGATAACGTCCTTCCCCCTGTCCCCTTCCCCTCCAAGTAAGAGAAATCTCTGACTTGTGTAAATCTGCCTTTGAAAGAAACTTCTGCCTCTAAACTCCTCAGGAGATGTTTTGAAAATTTCTCCTAAAAAGTCCTTGTTTTCACTGAGGTAACAGTTCTCTTATTTGAAAATGGCAACAGACAGTATCTGTCCACAATTGCAGTCTCTAAGAAGATGTACTGAATAAATGCAAGTATCCTGCCTTAGTTTTTTTAGTTTAGTGCTTCCTACAGCAACTTAAAAAGAATCATCTACTGTAATATGGAATTTTGAGATCAACAGAATAAAATGAAATCAAATATTTATGAATAGAGCCATTTATTGGACTTCTATTTCTAGGCCTCAATTAGGATAACATAATTTGTAAAATGGTGAACAGGTAATCAAATTGCAATTGCAAATCTTCTTAAGAAAAAAAAAAAAAAAGACTGAAAAAAAAAATTAAACAAGAAGCATTACAGACAGGAGAAGAAAAGCAAATTCACATCTACAGCCCCACGGGAAAATGTAGATGTAATCAATTAAGGGTAAAATTTAATTAAAACACTGAGCAATGGGATGGGTGAGAAAATATAGGTATATAGGAAATCTTTGAGAAATACTTCTGTGAGAACACAGTAAGATCATTATTATTCTGCTCATACAGCTGTAAGTAATGTGTATACATGCATCATACCACTAATGCAGAGGAAAATAATTTTGTCCCACTACCCAAGCAACTCCCAGCTTAGAGGTGTTAAAAGAGCATACAGCTTCTTGACAACATTCCAAATATTTCTGTGCCTATCTCCAGAATAGTAGCTGGTTTATCAGTTCTGCTTTATTTAAATCTTAACTCCTCACTGCCCTGCCACATAATTTTGGTTGAAAACAACCTGGAACTTATAATAAAAATAATTACAAAAGAGTGGGAGAAAGACAATGGACACTCAAGGTTTTCTTTAACTAAAACCTGCTATTGAGCTCCATGGAATGAAAACTGATTCAGTAAGGCATATAATTCATTATTAAAGAAAATCTTGTAACTCATAAGGAACATTACGTTAATGTGCATCAAACTCTTATATGCCTATTATAATCCTAAGATTTTACAGCTCTCATAGAAAACACTTGGGAAATGCCAGACATTGAAAGATAGTGTGAGGGAAAGATATGAAACGTAACAAAAATGGAAAGAGTCTGATGTCATCCAGAAACTGTTAGATTTGATTTGAAAAGCATGCAAAAATCAAGCATAAAATACCAAGAAATAAATTATTTAAACCATTCATTGAAAAGCACAGATTATATACTGCAATTCATTTATTGGACTCTTTCTGCCAGGACATTGCAGCACATGATGGTCCAGATCCTCAGCCAGTAAGAGTCGTTACAAACCTGTGACTCAGCTCAAAGACTGGCACTGCACACAGGAATGCTGACAGTGATAAATAAACAACACATAAACAGCCCTACACCAAGAGCATGTGGAGCAAGTACAAAAGGAGCCTGGCAGATGGGACAGACGCCTCCAGCCATCTGAAGAGAGCGCACATCACCTCTGAGGCCATGCTCCAAGTTCAGAGGATGGCCAAGCAGAAAAAATTGTTTCAAATTTTTACCTGAACATAAAACATTTTGTCAGGGGAGTAAATGTACATTTTGTCACTTGTAGTAGGGAGAGTGAGAATATACAGGAAAATTTTCACAAGGCTGGTTGGTTCTGCCAACTGTGTGAGGTCACTTACAGCATGCTACTCCCTGGGGACTCTTCCAGTGCAGAAACAAGTACAGCCAGTGGCCTCAAGCCTTTACACTATGGAATTCTGTGGACACTGCACAAAATATAACTAGCTCCTATCCATCACTACCATCCTGCAGATTACTAACTCCTCAGTGTATGACTTCCCTATCCTCTCCTGGTATGTCTGTACCTTTACAGAGGCCTCCAAATCACGCTGTAGTATGCAGTTGCAGGAGGAGGGAATTTGTGGATGAAAACTATCCCTGCCCACATCAAACCCATTTTCCAGATAAATAAAGAGCTGTTTCAAGACTAGCCACCAAGATTTTCAGATAAACTAGAAACAAAATAAATCCCAACCCTAATTTCAAAACAGCTTTGGGGCTGTGCACCTGTGATTCCTGCACATGTAGTGGAGCTCTGCATCTCTATGATTAAAACTGGCCTGTGCACTTACTGTGCAAGGACAGGGAGCTTAGTGATGAGCTGGAGGCAAACCTTAAGGCTAGGTAGTGAGAAAGCTGTCAGAAGGAGGAAGTAAAAGTGGAAAACAAAGAGAAATCTAGCTCCCTAAACTCTCAGTGAGTTCCATGCTGTCCTTGTAACACCAGGAGGTAAAACATTTCAGGCAGAAATATGGACTTTTAAGTTGAGAGTGTTCCTTCAAAACTCTGTGTTACAATGATAATGAAGTGTCTCCTGTTTGTGTTTTCTTGGCAAAGGCTTCCAACATTCAGAAGGGAAATTAGAGAATTTGTAGAAGACAAGAAGACAAATGAAAATGTCTCTCATTGATAGATGGAAGGAAGGCATTGTTCTGTTTTGCTAAAATGGCCTCTATAAAGTGCTCATTGCCCATCAACTCATGTATTAATTATTGATAGGGGAAAACCAGCAGGCAGCACTGCACTCAGTTTGACTGAGGGTGGGCAAACATCCTGGCTTGTAACACCAAATGCAGAAAGTGCCTGATTCACAGGAAGCTGTCCCAAATGTAAAATAGTTTTTAAGGGGAAAATTCTACATGAAAGGATTATACTTGTAAGAATAAATCTTGCTGCTCTCTCACTCCCACTTTCTCTGAGTAAGTGTGTATGCTAAAGGGCTTTTACTTCAGCTGAAATAGTGTATCACATTAGCAAGCTTTTAAAGCTTGTATTCTAACTGCTAGGAAAACACAAATAAAAAGTTAAAAACAGTTTTAAAAAAAGAACACCAAAACTCTAACAGTTAACAGGAGTTCTATTATAAAGCACAAGAAACACATATCCAATAAATATATGAAATATTTGCTGGAAGCTAGCTGGAATTATGGATGCCATGGAAAACCCACCATCAGATTTTGCTTGAAATCAGATTACAGTTCAGTGTGTTATGAGTTGTGTGATACAGAAACCTCTTAAGAATTTAGGCCTAAATATATATATATTAAAAAAAAATGTCACTAGCTATATATTAAAAATTCCACCAGTGTGGCAAGAAGTTCAGCTGAATAAAAAGTTGAGGTGTGTGCTGCGTGTGTGCTGGATAACCAGTGAACATTGCCCAAACTGAGATGTACTTTGAAGTTCACTCCCAAAGACGACACTGAAGATGGTGTTTTTTCCAACCTTGAAACTCCTGTTTTCTTCTTCCATTTAAAGAAATCATTTACCTACCACATTTCAAAGGAAAGGGTCCATCCTGCAAAAACTTGTTTTTCTGCTGTTGCTTTCTCCTGGGTCTCAGTAGGGGTGCAGCTACGCACTTGAATATGTATACAGCGGACCAGCACACTGCTCACCCACTGTAGAGAAAAATCCCTGGCAGGCAGAAAGGCAGGCAGGCTGATCTCACTGCTAACAGCCATTGCAGAATAAAAGATTCCCAAGTGTTAACGAAAGCCCCGCTGAAGAAACCAAAGAACTTTTCAGACCCTATTAGAAAGTAATCTGCAATCAGATGTATAATTACGCATCAGGGTCCACTTAAGGAGTCCTACCAACCTCTGGCCTTCCTGTCCTTTTCACCCTTAAAATCTTTCTCTTTTTTTCCTTTCTCTTTTATTCTTTTCCTACACAAACTGTTTTCTTGGCCCTTTGAGTAGATTTACAAGATTTACTCCTGACCTACTTTTCCACTGTCAGTCCTGCAGCTCTTGTCAAGAAACTTGGCAGAACCAAAAGGTTTAGTAGCAAAGCAGCAAAATCCCCTAACGAGCTACACCAGTGAGCAAACCTTCCTTAGCCTCACCCTGCCCTTGTTTCAGTTCCTTTGTTATTCAGGTCAGGAGCAAACTCTCAAAGGAAGAAGCCTGATCTCCCTCGTGGAGTAAAGACTCCGGAACTGAGCTCTTGAATTTAACCAGAACAGCAGTCCAAAGAGGGCCCTAGGAGCAAGCAAGGACATTTTTAACTTTTAAGGAAGAAACCAAACTCATTTGTCTCATTTGGAGACTTACTGCTTTGAGGAGAAATGTCTGATTTGGGGTACCACTCTTAGAAGCTGATAACATGACAGAGCTTGATAACCTAACAATAAATACAAAGACAGAAATACAGTCAAGGACAAGAAAAAAAGACCAAAATGTGGCTATTTCGGAAAGAGGTAACAAAGAAAGTGACAAGGAAAATGTGTAGTTTTGGATCTTCTTCTACTCATTTACTTTTTGCATCTGGCAGAATTTTGTTGTTTTTCACTCTTCCAACTCACAGCTGTTCTCCATCCTGCAAGATAACCCATACATCAGGTGCACACGTGTGCACAGAGCTCTCCTGGGGCTCCGACAGGCCTGTACACCAGCACAAAGAAGCACCCCATCAGCCAGCAGGCAGGATTTGCAGCATGATTAATATGTTTCACCCTTGATGAAAAGGTCCTTTACAAAGCTCCACTGACCTCTACCATTCCTAACTAATAAAGGGAGGAAAAAGAACTAAGAAACTGAAAGGAATTTTAACAAGAGAAGTCAGCGCATGCTCTTGTTTTACTGGGTGTTATACTAGACATGGAAATCTTTTGCAACTTAAAAAGCAGCTAAATAGGAAGCATAACCAACACCAACATTTCTCACCCTGGGGAAGCTTCAGCTTCAGATCTGGAACTTTACTCTGTCTCTAGCTTTCACACATCCCATTACAGCATCAGGGCTCTAGAAGGTGCAACCACTGGCACAATAAAAAAAAAAAGTTTTGGTTGTCTGGGCAAAGTTGATGTTTCCAGCCTCCCTGGTATTCTTGCTAGGTTACAATTTTAGGTACTGCTCAGGAAAAAGAAGCCCTTTATTATGAACTGTACATGACAGCTTATTTTCTTCAGGCAAACACAGAATTCGTGCAAGTGGATGAAATTATTGCTGTAAAAACTAAAGTATATTTTCATCCACAGTATGAATAGAGTTGCTGACACCATAACCAACTGCTGGTACCTAAAATATATGATTAGGTATCTTGACCCTTGGCATAAAAGGAGCACCTGTCAGTGACACACAGAATTTTTGGCCAGAAAGGTCTGTTTAGGATAATTTAGCTTGTTCTCCTGAACAGTGCTGGCAATGTCCATTCATCCTTTCAAGAATACTAGCAAAGGAACCAATTAACTTTTTTTTGTGGTAGAAGTCACTGTTTGCAGAATGGCACCTCTCAACTACTAAAGACTTCAGCAGCCCCCCTTCTCTGGGGCCAAGCCCTTCAAGCCCTTCTTTCTCTGGTGCCAAAAAAAGCCTTTGGATACAAGTGATGGAACTACAAAGCCACACACAAACCTGTGAACAACAGCTGAAAATCTCTGTAGGTAATTACTGGTTCCCTGTGTGATCCAACATGTTAGATCCAACATGACAGAAAATCACAGGTGTGTTCTCTTAGCTGGCTCTAAGTACCTGCAAACTGTGATTTCCTATTCTAGTAATAACACATATTCATGGAGCTGTTTAGCTGATAGCATCTTTCATTTAGGCTAATATTGTCTCTTTTTTGCCTGTGTGATTTCAGAGGCGTCTCCAACACACCTCACCACACCTATATAAATATCCTGCCACAAATTATATTGATGATATATTATCCAGCTTGGGGATAAGATCACAGCACATTGTTAAGATCTGCCTTTGTATATGTGACTGTGCCAATCTGCAGTACATTGCAAAGCAAAGCCTTTGTTTATTAAAACCTCCTACTCAAGATCTTTTGTACACAGGAAACCATAGGGTAAAATTAGAGCAGTATAATTTAATAATTAAGGCTGGCATTCTTCTTGAACAATATACCTTTTCCTGATCCCTTTTATCTTTTTTTTTTTTTCCCACAGAAATTTACAACAGAGGATTTTACTTCATGTTGGGTCCATCAAGGGTATAAACGCAGTCACTGAGGGATGCAAGGTTCATCAGTGTTCCTTGAGGTATCAGCATCCATCAGCTGTCTGTGCTTGTTTGCATGCACAGGGCTGAGCTAATCACCAGATTTGGAACTGGGAAGCAACCCCCTTTCAGATTAGCTCAACAGGGACTGCCGGGTTTTGTTTATCTTTCTCTGCAGCACAGTGCAGGGTCCAGAAGCATCTGCAAATGTCACCCAGCAAATCTCCTGCTAGTCAGGAGGACTTAGAAGTGCCCTTGATCTCTCCTGTTCTCCTCCTGTGACACAATTATCGTGGCATTTTGTCTTCTAGCACAGACTTGGAGTCTGTTGTGAGCAGCCTGGAAATGCACAGCATCCCGGGGTGATATGAGCTACAGAGCACATGACTGCGCATCTGCAGCGTGCCTTTCTGCATTTGGAGAGGCACTGACTGGACAACCTGGGTGGTGCCATTCAGTCCTTTGTCTTCAGATTATCTCTGTGGCTGATCCCCTGCTCTGGAAAGACTGCCATGGAGAGACCTCTGCAGGGAATAGTGGATGCAATCCTGGATGCACATAACTACCTCTGAGCTATTGGCTATGAGTTCATTTATAGTGTAAAAAGTGAAACAGAATCTTTTGGGGATCATTTCTATTCATCTCTATGTTCAGTCTGCATTTGGGCAGGCAAGCTCCACTTGAAATAACGGTACCATTTTAGGCTCCATCTCAGCATCAATGTTTTTGGCTTTGCTTTACTATCTGATTATGAAAAATACTCTTAAAATCTAGTGCAAGAAAAATAAAGCAATTGAACACTCTGTTTGTCTGCCAGCCTCACCAAAGATCAAAGTTTAGCATTCAAAGTCACCTCACTCAATTGCAGATATTTGACCAAGGCAGCTAAACAAGTCTTGGTTCCTGTACAACCAACACACAGCAGGAGGCTACTCAGAGAGGCAGTATGCTAATCTGAAGACTTCTGGAAAACCCTCTCATCCCTTTCAGCAGAGGGCCAACGTGGCCAGGTTGCCTCCATTAAGCAGGATGAATGCAGGCTTAAGTAGGATGAAAGCAGAGCAGAGATGAACAAATGGGGTAGACATGCAAATGAGAGGAGCAGAGAATGAAATGAAAGCTACTGCAAAGTTGACATCTGCTTTTTGCAGTGTTTTCCACACACAGATTAGAGGTGAAGGGGTTTCAGTCTGCTCACCTCTTGCTAAGAATTACACACAGCCATCCCCTCTTTTGCTGTCCCATCACAACCAGGCACTCCCACAGCATTAGAGGTCACAGCACCACCTGCCCGGTGCACTCAGCAGAATGAGCCCTTTTCCTGTTTAAGATTAGCCTACAGAAGCACAGCTGAGCTCTCAGAACGTGTTTTTACCCACTGCCTGCTTGCAATGATACAGACAGCCTTCAACAGAAGTGAGAAGGTATTACAGGGAAGGAATCTTCCTCTGAGAATTTCCAGTGTTAAGGCCTTCATGAAAGATGTCATTATAAGGAAATGAATGAATGCATTTGTCAGCCTTTGGGAGGTCTAAGAGTGGCTTCTATTTTTATCTTTTCTTACCCCTTGAAGGAACTGAGAACTGATATTTGTGATGCCTGACTGAGAATATCAATGTTTTAAAAAGCTGCTATTTCTTCCAGGGCAGGAAAGAGAGTAACTTCTTTGGGTTTTTCACTGGTTTGCCTCTTGAAATGAAATTTTAGTGACTGTGTTTCTAGTAAGATGTGTCTGCACAACCATCCAAACCTATTCCTGTCTATTTATCTGGTATTGAATCTTAACAAATCTGAATGATGTATGATCAGCAAGTACATGTGCAAAATACAGTTGTTTTTCCTTTCCTGAAGTATTTTTGCCATGCTATGCACTACTGTTTAGTCTGAACTTACAGAGCCCTGAGAGCACAGGTTCATGTAAAATCATGGTATGTCTTTACTGAAGCTAAAAAGCTGAGTGGGGAAAATAAAAAAAAAGAATATTAAAAGGATGCTTTCAGAACAGAAAAATCTCATGGGTAACTGTTACATTGGCACTAAACCCTCTGAGTGTAATGATCTGCCTGCCTGGAGCAGAAGCATATTTATTTATAGTCAGCACAGTGAGAAACCATTAGTCCAGTTACCAGTATATTCTTGCCTTGAACAAGTGTCCGCAAATATAAGGCAGCTTTTTGAAAAACCTTCAGCCACTACTGAAAGACTGGATGAGACTTATCAAAAAGACTGTTGACCTTGCATTTGATGAAGCAGATGGGTCACTGCTGAGCACACACTATTACTTTGCCGGAGGCTGGGCCTATTGTCAGACCAACACTTTTGGCCTCCATTGGTCAAACAGCAAATGATCAGTGCAGAAATCGAGACTGGAGATACCAGTGAAAGGAGATGGCAAAGAGCTTGCTTCATAAGGTTATATTCTATGGAGCAAAGATTTCCTATATATTTTCATTCACTGCATTTCAAATTTCCCTCTTCACATGAAATCATTACCAGCCTAGTGACATGTTCACTGTCTCTGGATTTAGCATGGAGAAGAGGACAAGTAACTGCACTCCTGATTTACCTAGTAGAGAAACAGAGCAGGTCTGCATTTTTTCAGACTTTTTCTTCTTGATTATTTCCTCTGCAAAATTAAAATAAGCAAATTAAAGGCAAATTTAAATTAGCATATTGAGGACAGTTTATTATTTATGAGATGGAAATCAGGATCTTGGATGACTGAACTCATTAAAGACTCTTTGGAACAGTTCCCATGTATTTCTTCCATAGTACCCACACAACAAATAATTCACACAGTAATTAATGTCACGTCTTCCCAAACAATACATGCTTCCGACAGGAACTGTTCAAATAGGAAATGCAAGAAACTGCACAAAAATAGCAATAAGCTTAAAATACATCCCAGCAAAACCAGGGAGTTTTGTGTTTTGGCAATACAGATATTTTAGCTGAACTTACTGGGCCAAAGACATCCCTGAATTAGCTCACAAAAGGTCAGTGGAGCTAGCAAGGAGGCAGTTTGGCCAGCGAGGCCTCTGCACTGGCACAGCTTTCGCCTGACCTTGTGTCAGGGGCTTACAATAGACAGCATTCTGACATTCTGCCACACAGACTACACAGTGTAGCACAGGAGAAACAATTCTACTTTCCTCCCTAGCTGTAGCCCACAGGGCTATTTGCATTGTAGTGAATTAAATATTTTTCCATCACTGTGACTACCTGTAGAAGCTCCTACCGGCACAGCTACACTCTGCAACGGAGTGCAGCACTGGGATCCCCAGCTGGGGCCAGCTGAGGAAGCAGCAGCAGTGCATTTGTGTCAGCACTGGGCTGTGCCCAGACCAGCCCCCTCAGCAGCTGGGGAAATAATTAGCTCAGCCAGGCTGCCACATTTTCAGTGATTAAGAGCTATGGCATGAGCTGGACCGGTCTTGCAATAAGGAATTTGTCACTTCCAGCTCCTCGTCGCTGCTGGTAAAGGGCTGGTGGCCTCACCACTGTGCTGTGGTACTGCCTTTCAGGGGCAAGTGAAATAATCCAGATGACAGTAACGTGCCATCACTCCCCAGGGAAAGGGGCCTGCGGGGTGGGCAGGGATGCTGTGTTCTCAGCAAATCAGATATTTGTTCCCTTCCAGGGGATATTTATTCACTCAGCACCTCTGTGAAACACTGGTCATGTTTTCTAAGAGGAATTCAAGCACAGAGAAACTAAATCTTCCCAAGGAGATCTATGTCAAAAGAGAAAATTGAAGCTAGATCTACAGATTCCCACATTTATCACCCTAAAATACAGTTTATTCTTTCTTTCTAATCAATAAAGCCATGATTTTTCCCTGTCCATACACTGAAGTTTCACATCACAGCCACTACCATGGTGAGCAAGAGTCAACAAGTTACAGACAATAGCAGCACAACAAGTGGGAAGTATCCCACACTTGCTACCTGGCAGAGTGACAGTAAGGACAGAAGCTAGAAGGGATGAAGCATAAGAGAGGGAAAACAATGCTGAGATCCATGAACGTTTAGATAAGAAAAGGACCTCACCTTTTGGCTGGAAATCCCACTGTCATGCAAGCCAGGGACAAACATTCACAACAGAGCCATCTCTCTCACAACCCATCTTACTGAACCATGGGATTTCCATCATGTCTCCTGGGAAAACAAGAAGAGAGATGAAAAATACAGGGCTGTCTTGGGTTGCAATGCAAGATGTAACCAATAGTATATATTCTATTGCCCTCTGTTGAAACTGGTGGGGGAGGTGTTTTCTTTAGCTCTTCCATGACCCATCCTCCCTCCAGGGTGATATCTTCTGTTAATGGGCCATTAAGGCTCACTACATGACTGGTAAAATTACATCATCCCATTGGGAGATGCTCCACCCACTGGGGGGACCCAAGCATTCCTACCTGGATAAAAACTGAAAGTCAGAACACCAGAACAGCCTGTTTCCACACGATTCCCAGAGGAAGACTGTACCTATCTCATCACCACTGAACCTTCAGAGAAAAACTACACCCTTTTACAGGATCATCTCTGCTTCAACAGAACCACATCTGTCATTCCAGGAGGACTTAACTGGACTGCTACCAACACCCTGACCAACAGGGTGTCAGGTTGTATTCTGACTCTGTCAGTGTTTTCTTTTTTGTTTGTTTGTTTGCTTTTTTTGTACTACTGCATTTTCATTTTGAATATTTCTTGTAAAGAACTGTTATTCCTATTCCTATTTCAGGCTTTGCCTGAAAGCCCCTTAATTTCAAAGTTATAATAATTTGGAGGGAGGGGGTTTACATTCTCCATTCCAAGGGAAGCTCCAGCTTTTCCAGGCAGACACCTGTCTTTCCAAACCAAGACAAGGGCTTATTGGTTCTTCCTTCTGCAACCTCAACAAGCAGTTTCATAAGTTCAATTCACTAAGTGGGATGGAATTTTTCTGCCCCCTTCCTACCAGGCACAGGCACCTGGATATAATCACCCTCATGCACATCCACTGAGGAGGATCTGGTCCAGCTCTGCACGGCAACATGCCTGTCTCTTTTTATTTTGCTCTCTCTAAAGGAGAGCTCTCAAAACAGTCAAATGGGTTTAAAGTTGTTTTAAAGGGAAAAAGGGAAACATCAGTGGTTGAAAATGTGCAGCAAACAAAACAGCTGTACTGTAAAAAGAAATTCTGAAAAAGCATACTTACAATGGTAATTTTAACAGATTAAACAATGAGTGTCATCAGTGTGATGGTACAAAGCACACAGTACTGTTTCCTACTCAAATATTTGCAGACATCTCTTATTTTTTATTTTAATGAAATCTCGTCTAACTATTGAATTGATTTTAAGAACCATCCCAAGGCTCACAAGAGCTTTCACTGTCAGAAGCCCTGTCAGATATTTGAACTGCAATTTGCCCCCAGTGGTTCCCAGCTTGAGCTAGAGAAATGCTGTAAACATATCCTTTTAGGAGGTGACGAGTCTGAAAAATCACTGCCTGCAAAGACAATGGCTCTGAGAGGAGTTGTATAGTTACAACAGGAATTTTAAGGATCCCCACACCTTGACAAAACCTTTTGCTGGTGTTCTGCTCTTTTGTGTGATTAAGCTGTCCTCTTTGGATGACTAAGCACCTGGAATCCTCTCCTCGTTCACTACATATGGGCATGACAAGTATGGGCTGCAACCATGAAGCCAAAGGAAATAAATCAAATCCTTCTGAGGACTTTTGAGAGCTTCACAGCAATTGGATGGGAAGTAACACAGTTTAAACAATGATACATTAATTAATTATAAATGACAGCATGTAAACCCATGGAATTTCTGTAAATAACAAATGAGTTTGTGATGGTTTAAATAAAATAAGAAACTGATAGAAAAGCCTCCATGTGCTAATAACACCCCGATACTTAAGGGAATTGGCTTTGAATGTTGCTGGGAATTATACAAAGAATATTCAATGAGCTGATTCCTGAGGTTGACCTTTCACTATTGTTTTGTTTTAAGCAAAAATGTCTATTTGCTTTAATAAGGACTCTTTTCAAATAAAGGTTCTCTTTTCACTTCAGATGCGACCTTTATGGATATGTCTCACTGTCATGTTCAATACAGTTGTCTGAACTGCATTTGTGACAACCTGCTTCCTGTTGGATCTCACGGTATTCAGCAGATATTTCCTTATTTCCTTTAGGTGTCTGCTTGGACTGAGTCTCACTGCACCTAAGAAAGATGATGATGACTGCTCAGTACAGAAGGAGAAGCTGTGCTTTGCCACAGTCCCATTAATCCCTGAAGAACCAGAAGACAACCTGGCAGGGGCTGTATTTCTAAGCTGGCTGTGAAGACTACATGCACCTCAAGGGCCAACCATTTCCCCCACCAATCCTGTACACCACCCCTGCTGACTTGGAAGAAGTAGCTCTACCATAAACCCCAACTTTCACCACTCTGAAAAAGCAAAATGCTAAGGAAAGCAATGAAATAATTAAAAAGACAGGAAACAGATGGGTGTTTGCCAAATGGAGAAGGACCACATGACTAGGCAAAGAATGTTTATTTTAGCACTCCCAAAGTCTGCTAAAGATAGTAGAGAGTGAAAATAAACGTGAGAGATATCACAGTGAAGAGGAGTTCACAAGCATCTTTAGGGTAGCAACACAAGGGAGGAATTTTGGAGCTGTATGTCTGAGTAGGTTCTGTACCAGCTGCTCTGACCACCCAAACAATGGGGCACTTTGTGGACAGGAAGGTACACACTGAGAAGTGGGGCAAAACCACAGTTTCCTTCATTTTGATGGATTAAAAAATGCCTGTGCCAAAAATACCATTGCAACTGTTCCTAGACTGCTCCATACATCACTAGATCTGGGTCAGCATGAAATTAAGGATCATGAAGTTAAATCTGGACACAGAAAACAGCAACGCTCCCTCCAATACTCTCTGCAATATACTGAAACATTGCAAACAGCAATTTCTGAATAGATGTAGCTTTCTTATTTGACCTTATTCCTTTTCAAAACTTCTAGATTCTTCGAGAAAAAAAACCTAAATAAATTGCAAAAACCTCAAATGCTTTGCTCATGTATTTTATAAATTTTCATATTTTTCCTGAACTGATGAAGAGAGTTACTGAAGACTGCCATGCTAATTCCTGAATTTCTTCCTATTTATTGCCCTTTCACAAGTGGCTGACTCAACAGATAACTGAGAAAAGACTAAATAAGTTTTCTCTGGGTGGCATTTTAAGCTGGAGTATTTTAAGAACTGCTATTATGTTGCAGCTGAATATTCCAGCAGACTGTCTGACTCCTTTCTGAATCAGAGTGCCACCAGGCTAAATATTTGCACAAATTCCATGCATCGCCCTGTACATTCTGCACAGAGAAGAGCAATTTTATATGCAGGTAAACAGTGGCTCTTTAGGCCAGCATTTGATCTCTAAAAAATGCAATCATACAACAACACCAGAATAGGCAGATTCAATTGTGAATCTCGCAAAATCCATGCTTTCTCAAGATTTTTTTTAAAGTGTCGTAGTCTCAATCCATAAAGAGACATACAATTGTATAGACAGATCTCTTTGTGTAGAGAGATCAATAAATCTGAAATGGTACAGAAATTAAGGGCAAAACAATTTAAAAAATTTCAAAGCCTTTGAAAGGTAGATTTGCACCAAAACTGCTGAGTTGGTGGTAATGACACCAATTGTCTGGGTTGGAATTTTTTGAGATAGAAAGTTGGTACTTCGAATATACAAACAAGGCCAGTGAAAGATTCCACTGAATCAGCAAAATTCCTCAGTCTTCCAGTCTTTTAGAAGAAAGCCAGAAAATCTGAAGTCCAATTATAAGAAAGAAGGACTGAGAAGAAGCAGAACTATTTTAAAAAGATTCCTAAATGTAACTAGTGTAGATCCGAATATGTACCTGTGGTATTTGAAGTGGTAGAGGTAATGAAACCTGGCTCCATAACCCCACTTCTGCAGCATGACTGTTTTCTAAATCACTCTTCAGTGATATGCAATCTGAAGTCTTATCACAAGTCTCCTTTAAATGGTGGTTAGTAGAAACTAAAACTATTAGGAACAAAACAACCATTTTTTCTTCTAACTTGCAACTCAAAATAAAAACGTTATTTTCTGTTTATTTTGAAGAGAAATATGCCCTCTTCATCAGAGAATTGACTTAAGAAAACACACCAACTGGAACAAACTAAAAATTCCTTACTCCTTTCTATTCAAATAATTTTGTCACTAGCTTGCTGACTGATCTTACACAGCTTATTAACACCTATAGTTTTCACAAGTATTCAGTGCTTTTTATTTATATTGCCAGTGCAGAACAAAACACAGTAATTGTCGAATTTTCTCTCTGAAAACTTCAGAGTGTAGAGGCTCAGCATCTTAAGAATATGGTTCCTCCATAATTCACCCCCTAACTCCAGTTGCAGTTACCACACAGAAAGATGAATATTCCTCTACAAAGATTGGAAGTTTCAAATACAAGACAATAGAAATCATGGACTAAACCTCATAGTCACAGTAATGTCCATCTACAAAATGGGCAAAATGCTGATCCATTGTCTTTCCAGGCAACCTTAAGTGTGATTGTTTGACCACTGTGAAATCTCTGCCAATTTCAGCGTAACAGAAAATCTTTCTTCTGCCATTTCTCCTTTATGGACAATGTCTACTACACCTGTCAGGCCCTCCTGCTGTGGGAACTGGTTGGAGAAAAAGGAAACACGAGGAAAGCAGATGGCAGATGGCAGGACATGGAGGCAACAGTGAAACAGACTGGCCATTTGTCCTGTCTGCCACACTGCCAGTACAATGCCACATGTGAACACTGGCAGCCTTGATGGCAGAGGACATGCAGCTCTTAGACTCACGTGCTTAGAATAGTGGCAGCAGAGGAACTGAGAACTAAATTACATAATTTGTAAGTCCTGATCACAACACAGAAGTCAAACTCCTTAACTCTCAGACATAACAGCTAATGAAAGTTGTCATTTAAATAATAACCGAGAGACCTGACCAACAGTGAAGAGTTGGATTCTTTGACCACCTCCTGTTAGTTTCTACTTGTCTAAAAAATTGTGAATTGATAGCTGAAGGATGATGGAAAAAAGGAGGAAATAACCAGAAAGAGGATTGGTCTTTCTTTTAGTTACTTTCCTGCTGGTAAAAGGTGAGGGTGTACTGTAATTTTAATGCAACCCAACACAGTTTAGGAGACATTGTTTTAGAGTCAACTTACTAATTGAATAAAACAACTCAATTTTCTTTCTAGCTCAGCAAATATTCATTGTGCCTGTGGCAAGGAGACTGCGGTGTAAGGGAAGGATGGCCAGAGAGGGAAGGGCACTCTCCCTGCCAGGCAGCAGGCTGAGGAGTGAAATCCTTCACAAGTGTGTTCACTTCAACTCCCACTTCACATGCAGACAGGACAGAAAATATGAGTTTATCAATGCATATCCAAGATACTGCAGAGAGTATCAATATATGGCCCTTGACACTGCCCCCCATGTTTGTCTTGGAGCGGGAACAGGCTGCAGCTATGGATGGGACAAGAGGATAGTCTTGGGCTGCGCCAAAAGAGGTTTAGATGGACATTGGGAAAAATTCCTTCACAGAAAGGGTGATTAGATATTGGGATGGGCTGCCTAGGGAGACGATGGAGTCACTCTCCATGGAGGTGTTGAATGCATGACTGGACATGGCACTGAGTGCAGTGGTCTGGCTGACATGGTGGCAGTGTTCAGTCTAAGACTGGACTTAATGATCTCAGAGGTCTTTTCCAACCCAATTAATTCAGTGAGTGTGTGAATGTGAAAACAGTTTAAGGTCTCTCAACGCCTCCACAAACACCACCCCTGGCCAGCATGGCTCGTGGAGGCACACTGGGGCTGCTGGAGGCTCACTGGAGCTGCTGGAGGCCCACTGGGGCGGCTGGAGGCTCACTGGAGCTGCTGGAGGCACACTGGGGCTGCTGGAGGCACACTGGGGCTGCTGGAGGCACACTGGGGCTGCTGGAGGCTCATTGGAGCTGCTGGAGGCACACTGGGGCTGCTGGAGGCTCACTGGGGCTGCTGGAGGCTCACTGGGGCTGCTGGAGGCACACTGGGGCTGCTGGAGGCTCACTGGGGCTGCTGGAGGCACACTGGGGCTGCTGGAGGCACACACCCCCCGCCCGCCCGCGGGACGCGCGGCCGAGCCCCCTCAGGGCCCGAGGCCCCGGCCCTGCGGGAGGCGCCGCACAGGCAGCGGTGCCGCGGTGCGACTCTCGCGAGAGAGCGGCCCGCGCCGCCCGCGCCCCGCACACACACGGAACTCTCGCGAGAGCGGGTCCCCGGGCCGGCATGGAGGGTCTGTTCTCGCTGGAGCTGCTGGTGGAGGCGCTGCGGGTGGCGGAGCCCGCGGAGCTCCCGGGACCCGCGGAACTCCCGGCCGTGGCGCTGCGCCTCTTGGACTTCCCCACCCTCGTGCTGCGCCCCGCCGCCGCCGCGCCGCCCCTGCGGACGGGGCAGCTCTTCATCTTCGGCCGCGGCAAGCGCTGCCTGTTCCGCTGGGGCCCGGACTCGCTTCTCGCCGCGCTCCGCCGCCGCCCGCTCCGCGCCCTGCTCCTGGCTCTGCCCGCCGGGCTCGCCCCGGGACCCCCCCGCCTCCTCGGCAGCTGTGCCGTGTCCTTGGCCCCCGCCGCCGAGCTGCTGCAGGGGCCCGGGGCGCCCTCCTCCTGCGGCCGCCGCGGCCGCTTCGCGCTGCGGAACCCCGCGGGCCGCCCCGTCGGGGAGCTGCTCCTGCGGTACCGCCTGAGCAGCCTGCAGGCCGCGGGGGCCAGGCCCGCCTGCGCCCGCGCTGCCACACCGCCTGCCACAGCCCCCGAACCGCAGGACCAGGAGGAGGAGGAGGAGGAGAAGGACAAGGAAGAGGAAGAGGATGAAGAGCTGGAAGGCAATTTCTTCTGCCCTCCGCTGCTCTATTACAGTCGTGAGCCGGCTGAGCCTCGGCGGCCGCCAGCAACAGTGGGGCAGTGGGAGCATGTGGAGCCCCAGAGACCGCAGGAGAAGGACAAGGGCCACAGCCCACCACGGCCCAGTGCTGGGCCCTCGCTGCTGCAGCCCGCCAGCCCTCGACAGCCACCCAGTACCCTGCTGCAGCTGCCGCTCCTCAGTGCCTTGCTGGCGGAGCTGTCGGTGCTGACCCGCGGCGCTGTGCCGGCTGCTGCTGTCCATCCCCATCCTGCCGGGCTCTACCAGCCCCTGGGGAGTGAGGACGCGGCCTCACGGCCCCCCAGTGACTCCATTGCCCCCAGGCCTGCAGAGACACCTGTGGGGCCTGGCAGGAGCAGTGGGGCCATGAGCCCGCAGTCCAAACAAAGCTGTCAAAAGGCCACCTCCCCAGGGGCTGGGGTTGGGAGAAGACCCAAGAAAGCTGTGCCCCAGGGACAGCCAGCCTGTGAAAAGAACTGCAAAACTAAGGAGAACAGACCTCCCAGAAAGAAATTGTTGTATGGGCTGACAAATACACTGAGGCTACGGCTGCAGCAGACTAACCCGGATAAGCTGATAATTCATGAAAGGAGGGAGCAGTACAGAAAAAAGCAGATGGAGATGATGAAAGAGAGAAGCCCCTTACCCAAGAGAAAGCTGGTCAGAAATACTGAAGAACAGCATGTGGTGTCTTGCAGGTATTGTGGCACAAGAGGCAATTCAGAGAGGAATAATCAGTTGGATAAAACTGTTCAGACTTCATTAGAAAACAGTGCTCTCTCAGAGTCCATTTCTGTGACAGGAGATGTGTCTCCTGGCCTGCAGAAACAGTCTATTGCAAGTCAATCCAGGAACAATTCAATTGCAAGAAAGGAGCATCCTGATGAAATAACTACAGCCCCCCTACCAGAGGAAACTGTGTTAAAGTCTGCTGATGAGGAAGAGGATGCAAAAGCTCAACTCCCAGCAGCGTTGCCATCAGATGTTAATACAAAAGGAGGCTACAATGATGCAATACACTTAATCTATAATAAAACCAGGGAGCTTGATGATGTGTCTCTTATAAGTGATCATAAACTAAGCCCCAGCAGGAGTGTTGAAAACAACTCTGAATTCATATACTCCGATGACTTTGTCGCTAGTCCAGAGGACACAGTCTATTCAGAAGATTTCACCAGTGCTGAGTGTGCAGGCAGAGACTCAAAAGTTCTTGACAGCAGTCCTGAACCTCTGTGGGTTGAAAGACCAAAGCAAGATAGGTCAGATACAGAGCCAGAATCCAGCAGGTCCAGAATTTCAAAGACAAGTCAGAGAGCTCAGAGTACTTCAGATCTTGTGCCAGTTCCTTCAGCTTCATCTCTGGTCCAGTCTTTGAGGAGAAACTGTGACTTTAAAACCAGCATGGGAACTAGTGCTGAATCTGCTGATTCACTTAACCTTGCTGAGATGGAGGCATCATTATTAGATAAAGAGCAGAAAGCCCAACAGATGAGTAAGGAAGAGAACAGGAGTGATCAACAAATACCTACACTGAGAAGCAAACAAGTTAAATCTGATACTGATCTGAATATAGGAAATGGCCAGACCTCTACAGGACAAAAGCAGTCAGTAAATGAAGTTAGCTCTTCCTTGCCATCTAACATGTCTGATCTTGAACTTAGTGTCCTGGAAAACAGTATGTCAGACAAAGAAGATGATTTTCTGGAAAAACTACACGGTCCTAATCGGTACAAAGACATCAGTGAACTTGTTATAAACAAGCTCCCAGGATACACAATGTAATTACAAGTTTTCACTGTGTGGTTTAAGATACAATATTTAAACTTTGTAAATCCTGTTACATTTAGCTGCACTATGTGCAAGCTAATTTAAGATTTTATCATGCACATTTATTACATCAGTGAATTTAGTTACAAGATTTTTAAAATAAACCACTGTTTGAATCTCTAACAAATGGTGTCTACAGCCTGTGTTCAGTATCAGTCAGTATCTTAACACAAAAGTAATCCAAACAGCACATGAAACATAACTTACTGTCAAAGCAGAAATTGAGACAAAAGCAGCAAAAGCAGTCAGTACCCATGAAAGTACTCCAGGGTAGAAGTAATAACATGCTACCAGAACAGCCAAATACAAAATTAATTCCTAAGCAAACAGAAGGTTTTATTAGTCCTGAAAATTTCGAAGCTTATTTTTCATTAGAAAGAGTTATTTAAGGCATATAGTCACAGCCAGTAGCAACACAGAATTTTATCAACTATTCAGTATAATGATGTGTTTGTTTCCCTTTTCCATCACTAAATACAGTGACTGGGATTGGATGAGCTCTTTTAGAGTTGAAGTTTCATTTCTCTTAGGTTGGAGTTTCATTTAAGTCAGATTTTCACAATTGATTGTAGAATAGTGTAAGGATTGTTGGTGATAGTAAATCTGTATAATCTAGGAAAGCTTGAAGAGGTGGATGGAAGTTACTTGACCTTGAAGACTAAGGGTGTGCAAGGAGTAGGGAACAGCACAGTAAATCTTCAACACTTCACAACTCTCTGATTGCATTCTCTGACTCTGGGGAAAGAGGTGGGGTCAGCACCCACAGTCCAGAAACTTGGAACCAGCGAGCATATTATGTCATGATGTAAAGATGTGAGGTAATGAGAAATTTGTCATGCCTCCTCTGCCATTAAGATAGTTCAATGGATGTTCACTTTTGATTTCAGGTTTGCTTGTTATGGCTTCCAGTTTGATCATTGAACTTAATGTCTTCTGTTTAACTACAGAGGATTTTTTTTAGAGTCCATATGTTGATCACGATTTTTAGAGATGTTTTTTGACTTGTATTCCTGCCTTAGTTTTCAGTCTCATGTATTCTCCCTTTCCCCTCTCTTTGAGTACTTCATCTCTTATGTCAGCTTTACATTCCTAACTATCTCATCAACTAGGACAGTTATCCTCAGGGTTGAATGACAGATTTATCCACTCCTCTTTTCTTAATAATTTACAATCTGACTTTTTTCCATATCTTTTTCATTTCTCACGGCAATTTTCCGTGTACTTTAGTGCAAGAGCCCATGTTTACACTTTAACATCTTGGAGGAGTTTTTTCCTTTCCCTCCCACTATGTGTTTATTTTGTAGGAATGACTACCTCTCCTATAAAAGCATGAACATCTGTGAGAATTACTGGAGTATCTAGTGTTGACTTCTTAAAACACCACTACTAATATTTTTAATCTAAAGGTAAGTAGCTGAAGTTACCTATATATCAAAGGAATCTCTGGCCAGAGCAATTCCTAAATCTTATTAAGGGTGTCTTTCATCAGCTACAATTTTAGACTATCTTTTTTTCCTTTTTCTTCAATGCCATGGACTTCTTTGAGACACATGGATTCAGACCGTCATCTATACATGGCAGTTATTCTAATTTTATTGGTGGAGTAATCTCTTGCATGTCTCATGAGCAAAACTGTTCTTCAAATACATTGCTGACCAACCATTTTTACATGTGGCTATTAAAATGAGTTGCTAATGCTACAGGTGCACAATTTGAAGAACAATATTTAAGAAAATTTTATTTAAAAAATAAAAGCTTATTTTCAACTACAAATGGATTGAAACTCAAGGGCAAATATCCAGTCTTTTTTCTATCCTCTATTCCATCTTCACTTTTCAATTTCCAGAAACAAATATGGTAGGAGCAATATTTCTTTTGTTTAAATAATGAAACTAATCTCTTTTCATCTAATTTTATTTGGAATAACATTTCTAATGTTTACTGTGTAATAGCATTTATAATTTTGTCAGGAGAATTATGAAAATGACAAAAAATGCATACTAGGAAGACAACAGGAGACATTACACTAGAACAAAATTGGAACATCAGGCTTAGCTTGTTTTTTTCTTTTCAAATATATACTCCAGGTAGTGATTATTGCATGGAGTGGTTAACAGATAGTAATATCTGAGAAGACAATTATCTCTGGAGATAGAAACTATCTTGTGAGAGTAAATGAATTTTTACTTAACATTCCAACAGCAACTCTCAGTCAACAAAAATGGGAAAGAACTTTATTATTGAAAACTCATAAATCAACATATTGGCAAGAAATAGCTGCTAATGATAAGAGGATTCTATGTCAACAGAACAAAAGAGAGAGATTTGCCACCAATATAAAATATTTTAAAAATGGCGGCAGCAAACTCCCTTTTGTACAATTCCTGTAATAATTTACATCTACATTATACTAGCTGGCCAGTTTTGTCATTATAACTTGCATCCTGTACCCCTGTTGTCAAGTAGTTAAGATCAGAGGTTTAATAAAAGATTTCTCTAATGGAGATATTAAACCACTCTTTCATAAAGACATAATTTCTAAACTGTAAGTGCTGAATTGCATGGATGCTGTTTGTGCAGGGGACATGACAATATGCTGGAAGAAGCAAATAATAGTAGCCTGCACACTATTAAACAGGAAACTATAGTTACTTCAAGTTTTATATTGTTGTAAACTTTAAACTTTACTACAGCGAAATTAAAAGGTGAGAAGCAATTACTTAAAATTATAGGTTCTCACTAAACAAAGTCACCTAACTTTTTTAGACTTTGTTACTTTAGCGAGATTGCTTTATATCTCTATGATACTTTAGATGTTGGAGAAGGGAGACGCGACACCATATGGTCATCAGCAGAACTCAGTTTATTTAAGTACAATCTTGAGTTATATACTTTGCTTAATTAACTCATACATATTGCAAAAGCTAAGCTCCTAATTGGTAGTGACTATACAATAGTTTACTTCATGTTATATCAGCATATTGCAACAGTTTGTATCACCTTGTAGCATTTAACTCCTCTTTCTCATGATCTCAGTTCCTCTCCCTCATCCTCATGCTGGCCTTGTCCTAGCTTCTAGTTCTGAGAGCCATTGTGTCTTTTCTGAAATCTATTGTGTCCTTTATCTTCTTCCCATTTCTCAGCCAGCTTCTCAACCTCTCCACAATTCCCCCTTTTTCTTTTAAGAATTACTAGCATTAAAGACTGAGTACACATAGAATGACAATTAAAATCAGAAACAAAAATCATAGCTCATCATTGATTATCAGCTATTATCATCATAGGCACTGTTGGAAGCCAAACTTTTATATTTTTGTGGTTAACACATAACTGTCTGTTCTACTCACAACACAATGCAGGTGTTCTCAAATTCAGCCCGGAGGTTTCCTGATCACCGACCTGCAGATTTCAGGAGACGAGTCCTGGATCCTTGGGACTCGTCTGTCCGAGGTGAATTTGCAAACTTACATCGCTATTAAATCTATTCGACTGTGGCCTTTTTCTTCTAACCATTCTTCAATTAAATTTTCCATATTTTTCCCGTTTTCTCTTTGTGCCAACAGTGTGTTATGCCACATTTTAGTCATTGTCTGTTTCATCACTTGTTGTATACACGAACAAAAGCATGGAATACAAACAACTATCATTATAAGCACAGCTAAACACAATAGTCTAAACATGAGTAATGAACGTAACCATCCTGACAATCCTAAGCTTTTTACCCAATCTAAAATATCTCATTTATTGCTAACTTGTAGGTGTTGCGTCAATTCCTGAAGCTTTTGAATTTGTTTGTGAATCGATTGTGAGTGATCAGACAAATTCATACAACACATACCTTTACAATTCAAATCATAAGCAAAAATCGTAGCCCTTCTTTCAAAGGCTAAGTTAGCTATGGTGTTAGACCAAAAGTCTGGGTTAGCCAATCATCTAGGGGATTTTGTGAAAGCTTAACCTCTGTCGTGTGCCTTTTTAGCCAGTCCAGTTGTGCATGTATTGATTGGCTATGATCGGATAAATTAAAGCAACACATCTCTTTGAACTCAGAGCACCCGTGTCCTTGAGCAAGAAGAAGGAAGTCAATAGTGGCTTTGTTTTCAAGAACCGTGTGTCTCAGGCTGTTTACGTCCTGAGTGAGTGCTGATATGACCTCCGTAGTAACATTTGTTTGCTTTATGGCCCAACATGCAAGTTTACTGTATTTGCTAAACAATCCTCTGTCTTTTGGATTAGTAAGATTAAGGGGTAATCCTATCAGGCAGGTTTTGAAAGGCTGTGAGACACTGGCTAATGACAGACAAAAAACATTAGTCTTGGTTGCATTTGCCCAAGTAACCCACACATTAGCATTTTCCCATATTGGAGGCATTGCGTTTGCCTCTCTTTTTAGATTTATGCCCCATCTTAGCAAAACGAGCACAAAGATCATCCCAGTCATTTTTTGGAATTACCCACTCTCTGGGGACACTTACTGTTTTACCACAGCATGTAGCACAAATATTTGAGCGTGCAGCAGCAAGCAAGCGTGCAGCGTGATGCTTTATCTTCCAGCGTACTCCGGCTATTATTCTTTGTTCCGGAGACTCAAACAGCTGGCTTGCCAAGTGGGTGGGAGGCCCTGTATCTTTTTCTAGTGCAGTAACGGGTGTCTCCCTGCGGTACCGATCAAAGCACAAGTAACAAATTCGAAAAAGTTTGTAAAGAATCCCCCTCTTCAGCAGGCAATATTACTTCTTGCCATTCATTTCCCTGCTGCCATGTAATAGCAGCTTTTTGTGACCTTTTCCCAGCATCTGTAAAACTGTGATTGCTTCTGGGATGGGCTGTTCACTTCGCAGAGGTTTGCTCAGCCACTGTTGTTCTCCCACCCATCGCAAGGGTGGGGGCCACTTTACCGTTGTCACAACTGTAGCCCCTCCTCCCAGCAGAGCAAGGCCCACCTTCTCATGATTTTCAATGTACCATTGCAGTATATCTCGAGCTATTGGCAACAGAATAGTGCCTGGTTCATTCTCTGTAATCTGTCGGGCACGCTGTCTGCCTTTATGGATAAGGACTGCCAACATTTCTGATTTTTGAAAAACAGTTTTACATTGTTGCATGGGTGGCTGTAACCATTCTAATACCTGAATGTCTTTCTCCTTTCCCTTATTCTCCCCTTTTTTCTTTAATTGCTGAACAAGGGCTCCAAGAAGATAGCATTTCCCGAGCCATATAGCCAAATCAATAGGCGGGAGAGGGTTACGACGAAAAGTACTGCTTTGCTGAATGATTTCAGCAAACCAAGAGCAATATTCCCGTTGTGCTGTTGTCTTATTTTGCCAGTGAGAAACGTAACTTTTCCACGCTTCCCTCGCACATTCTTGTTTTCCAATTAAACAAGTGCGAAATGGATTGGAAGGCGTGGCAAGTGATAAACACAAATTATTCTGACTAGATTGATTAACCCAAGTGACCCACATGTTTTGCTTTTTGTCTGTTTTTGGTAGCTCTGTGAGCCCAGCGGCGACAACACATATCTCAGTCAGCAGGATCCACCTAATGCATATGAGGTATTCCCACCCCATATTTGCAGGTTGTCTGCAATATGCGAGTAGCCTTTTGTGCTAACAGGCAACACACCTCTCTTTTTATTAAAAATACCAATTTCAGCTTATCTCTTTGACTTAAATTTTGAACAAGGTTTACTGCTTCTGGCACAGTACTGCACCCTGTATAATTTTTTATGGCTGTTTGCCAATTATAATGATGCCAATAAAAGGAGCAGCGTGGGCACCATGGCTGTGCAAGCTGCTGTTGAAAAACTTACCACTGTCTGCAACAAGCCCCACAATATATTTTTACCTAAGCACTACAGTTAGGCTTGTCGCAGTGCAGACAGTTAGAACTCTTAATCGTAGTCGGGTGCTTTGTAGTTCATGCAACAATGTTAGTACATCAGTTCTATTTTTTTACTACTAGAGGATTAGGCCACACTGGCTGGAGCTGAGCTATCACAGGCTGAAGGACCAGGAGCAGGCGATGCCGCTCTCGTTCTGCTGGACTGCTGGGTGCTGTCATTCTCTGCTTGCATCCAGCAGCTGGGAATCCACACAGGACCTGTGGCTGTAGGCACACACATGTGACCTTAACCAATATATTGTACTTCAGCAGGTCCAGTGTTAAGAATGCTGATCCTCCTGTAGAGTCAAAACCATAGTCCCCTCTTTGTGTTTCTGAGCGATGTTCCGGAGCCAAGGTCGAAAATGGTAACAATTGAGCTATCCGGGTGCCAGCTGGAGTGAGCACTGGAGGATACAGTGTCCGTGCTAAAATACAAATCTCGCCTGTGAAATCAGCATCAATAAATCCCACAGTAATGTCCAATCCTTTTAAAAAAGTAGAAGATCGTCCCAAAAGTAAAGCAGGAACCGACTGTCCCTGATAGGTTACTGGTCCCTTTACTCCAGTGGAAATTGGCACAGGGCGATTGTCCTTAATAGATATGTCCACTGTGGCTGCCAAGTCCAAGCTGAGGCTTCTGGAGGTGGCGGGGTGCAGGTCGCTGGCTGCTGTACAGCTGCTATTTGTGTCCCGGTGCGGCGGCTGGATGGCGCGCTGGTTTTGCCGTTTCCCGATTTCCTCTACAACAGTAGCACCTTTCTCGGTCTCTTTCGCCTCGCTTCGGCTGACTTGCGGTGACAGCAGCTTGGAGTGGAGCAAGAGCAGCAAAAACTTGAGCCTGACTACTCTCTGCCTGTTTCTGAAGTGTTTCACTTAGCCCTTTAATAGCCTCGACAATAAATGCCTGAGGCCCAGAGGGCACAGATGCTGCTTTTTCTAGAGCTTCTTCTACAGACCAATTAGCTCTCAAGGTGTTAACTAGGTTTTTGTAGCCTGAAACTCATTTTGGAGTATAGACTGTTTTAACATAGCTCCTTGCATATAGAGTGGCACTCTAGCTTTTTCTATTCCCTCTACTAGTTGATCTACAAATTTGCCTAATGGTTTTTCTCTACTCTGTTTTATTCTCATATATATCCTGACAATCTGCTGGCAACAGCAAATATGTACCTCAGATACAATTCAGCATTTGCCAAACAGGCTCACTGTTTACTCCATGTTGGTTAACAGTGGAGCGCAATTGGGAAAGTAATTTCCAATCAAGGGAAGTCAACTGGGCAGTGACACCTCCTCCCGGTGCAGGACTATTTATTACCGGGCATGCCATCGAGCTCCCTGCTTCTATCATCTGTGCATTCCCTCGTTCTACTTCTTTTTTTTTTTTTTAGCTAAGGCACTCCATGCCTCCCTCTGATTTTTGGCCACTACCTCTGTCAAATCTGATTCAATTTTCGGAATAGTTTCATCGCTCTCCCCAGTCCATGGTAATGGACATGAATCTGTCAGCTGACCCGCAGCGACTAGAGGCATTGGGGGAGCTGATGGTACAGAGTCTGCAGCTACCGTGTCCCCTCTGGTGGCACCCATTTGCTCTGGAGGCACATGTACTGTTGTACATCCAGGAGGCAAGGGAAAGTCTGACTCTGATGAATATATCAGATTCATTCCCTGGGCTGCTACTGCCTGCTGAGCTGCTTGTTTTTCTACTTGGTGTTGCAGCAGAGCATTATGTACTGCCCACCACTGTTTTCCTAACTTCTTAGCTGTCTTATCATCATCCAAAACTAAAGTAAACAACTCATCACCTAATTTTTTCCACTCTGTAAGCTCATGCACCGTATGTGGGTTAGCAAAATAACCTCTAGCATTTCCCCATGCTAGCAACCCTGGGAGATCTTTCCTTACATCCTTAACCCCCCGTTTCTCTAACCCTGTTATAAATAAATCATATGCTGCTTGCCTGTCCATTATGTCGTCAGCGCTGTTGCAACTCTCCGGCTTCGGCAGCACGTATGGCTCAGGACCACCTTTATGGCTCCTGAGGGCGTTATCCCTTCCTCGTTTAACGCCGACCCGGTTGCATCAGGCCCCAACCCTACTTCTCCAACCGTGGCAGACGTGCACCAGGGCGCGGAAGCACTTCTTTCGCCGTTTCTCTATCAGGGCGCGGAAGCTCTTCTTTCGCCAGTCACGTCCCTTTTTCTTTTAGTCGAAACGTCTTTTAGTCGAGACGAGAGGTAGTTTTAGATTCAGGTCCTATGTTCGGGCGCCATTTGTTGGAGAAGGGAGACGCGACACCATATGGTCATCAGCAGAACTCAGTTTATTTAAGTACAATCTTGAGTTATATACTTTGCTTAATTAACTCATACATATTGCAAAAGCTAAGCTCCTAATTGGTAGTGACTATACAATAGTTTACTTCATGTTATATCAGCATATTGCAACAGTTTGTATCACCTTGTAGCATTTAACTCCTCTTTCTCATGATCTCAGTTCCTCTCCCTCATCCTCATGCTGGCCTTGTCCTAGCTTCTAGTTCTGAGAGCCATTGTGTCTTTTCTGAAATCTATTGTGTCCTTTATCTTCTTCCCATTTCTCAGCCAGCTTCTCAACCTCTCCACATTTAGAAATAAGTTAGTTGAGTGTTCAAAAACATAGTTTCATTGCTTAAGTTAAGGGTGGTTAAATCTGCCTGAATAAAATTGAAGTTTATATTTTACAAGACCCAAAACAATAAATAAACTCTTAGATCAACACATTAATTCAGATTTTATAACTGTTGCTATAACTGTTTTTAAATAGTTATTTCAGCATACTGTTTATTAAAGTAAATTTATATAGCCACTACCACATAACTGATGATGCAGTGGGAAGAGCAGGATACCAAATACTGATAGTTTCTGGCCCTCTTCTATTGTAATATTTTCCTGCTGCTAAGTACTTCTTGCAGGTCTTATAACTTGATGGCCAAGAACAGTGCCAAGAAGTCCCAGTCAGGTAAGTTTCCTCCACTTCATTTTTTTACTCCTCAGCACTCTGATTAGATGATACAGTTTCTTCTCTGTGATTTCTCTGATGACAGTTCCTACCACTTGTTTTACTACTGGTAATCCCTTCATCGTGTTGGAAATCCTTTCCCTCAGTTTTCTGAAATTCCATCCAACCTTGGTAACTCTGTGATTGAACTTTTGACTCGTTCTTACTTCTTCCATTTTTCTAGGTTCTAGTATTTGCCTGGTATTGTAATAATTTTGTTCCTGTTAGTGTAAGTGCTGCTCAGAATTAAATGCTAGTCATTATTTAGAAATCTCTGTGACTTTGCTTTCCTTTTCTCAGCATTTGTCACCAGCATCTACTTTACTACTTGCTCATCTTTGATTGTCTAAAAAGTCATATCATTGAATCCTGTATTTACACCCTTAAAAGGTTTTGTTGACTTCTGTACACAGGACCTTCACCAGCTGCTGTGTTGCACCACTCATTCAGAGCCGTAGAATGACCATCCAGGACCATGAACATTTGCCCATAGTTATCATTTGCCATGGCAGACATCAGGCTTCTCTACCTCTACCAAACCCTGCCTTTAATCCTTCTCTAAAGTTTTGATTTCCAAATTAACTTTTAAGATGACTGAGGCCAGCTCTGTGAGAACAGATGTTAGCTTTAATTTAACATGCATTTAGAGCTAATGGCAATCACATCTGCTATAGCTAATGTTTGCTACCAGATAGCTGCTTGCACTTTCCATCCTCTCTTTCACTCAGTATACTGCTCAATTTTAATTTCAGTTTTGTTCACATTAAGGTTCTTCCCTCATGTTCAATCCCTTGTATGCACACATTTCTGTTATGCTAAAGTCACCCAGAGAAGCTGCAACTTCACTGTCTTTTTCTTGTTTGGTGTTGACATTCACCTGCATTTAAATGTTTTTGCTTTGGTTTGGCTTTTATGATTTCACTTGTCTGAATTTTATATGGCAATTGTAATGTAAACCTCCCCCGACTTTACAGAATTGCTTGCATATTCCCAGAAGTGTATTCAGTGTTCTCTGTTGTTTTCTAGAGGATAAATTTGAGTGTCTCACACTGGAGAAAACAGTATTAATCTTCAATTCTGCAGAGACCTCTGCAAGTGATTAATTTACCAGTTGTTTAAAATAACATGGCTTGGTAGAGGAAGTGATTAAATAACATCTGAGATACATATTACTCCTAACTAAATGAACATTTAAAGATTGATTCAGGTACAGAGAATAAAAAACACCAAAGCCAAACAAACCCACCTTCCCTCCTGAAACAACAAAAAACCCCCATAAAACTGAAATGTTAACTAAAACAATTTCAGATGACTACTATATATTTTTATTCTAATCAGAGACATTTTAAAACATTTTGAGTATTAGCCTAAAATTTTCCTTCATGCCTTCATGTTCTCTGTGTATTTATTAACAGAAGGTAGCAGGTTTTTAAAGGAAGTAAAGGTATTTGTATTGTTAAATCCCCTGAAATTCCATGAGAATTAGTCACCTCAAAAATGGTTGTGGAATGGAAACTTATGCAGAGGACTCTAACCATATTATCACTTGGAATGCAAAAATGTTTTTGGAAGAAGATAAGTCATGCTTCAACAAATATTTTCAGAGGCATTTGGACAGTTTAGTGGTATCATGATTGAAAGAAACTCCCTTGGTGTCAAGGATATTCCAGCCCTTTTTCTCTTGTCTTTAACTGTTGGCAGTTTCAGTATTTTTCCTGTCCCTTATGCTTATGTAGAGAGTACTTAACCTTTGACTCCTCCCTAAATTACCATGCCAACAGGATATCCAAGAACCTTATTTCAGAGACATCTCCCCCTGCCTGCCCTGTTATGCCTTTCATTTTGATGCCTTGCCTGTTCCAGTTTCTCATCACTTATTTCATGCCATCTTTAGAATTCATCTTGCCCTACTTACCATTCAGAAAAACTCCTAACACTTCCCAGACACTTTCACTTGTTCTCATCTTTGATATCAAACTAAAGTTCTGACCATTGTCGGCTGGGCTCTGCATGGTTTATGCCCTTCCTGCTCTATGAACCTGTTTCCTTCTCTGTATCTATTTCTATGTACCTCTACCTTCATCCATTAAAAAAAATAAAATATGGAAGTTGCTGTACATGTGTGTTTCCTTCCTTCACATCAGCCCTAATCATGCTCTCTGTGGGTACCTAGAGTTCTTGTCCACAGGAATATGCCAGACATAAAAGTTTAGATAGAAACCATCAGGTTGTCTGATCTTCTCTACACTGCAGTCCTTAACATTTTGTGCTTATTCCTGACAGCTGGTGTCAATGCTAGGATAAGAGCAAAGTAATGATCAAAATTTAATGGATATGTAGTGAAGGAAACTCTTGTATTGTCAAACCTTGCTAACATCAAACACAGTATGAGGGAAGCTCTGATGTACTATGGGATGCAGTTTTAATTTTCTTATCCATAACTGTAACAAGACTTAGCAATAGAATTACTGTGTGTATGAAAATCTGTTTAACAGCCTTTTAATTGTTGGAGGTCTCTCATCTCCTGCTGCTTCTGCAGTGTTACTCTACAGCCCTCCAAACATTGTGTGGCTTTATTTGTAAAGTGGAGTATGTGTATAGGGTTTCTTCAAAACAACCTTCAACAGGGTTCAGGATTCTTCAACAAAAAGGCAAGAACACAAATTCAAATGTACTTCAGTACATTTCCTACATACCCATTTTTAATAACAAAATATTGGAGCACATTCACCAGTATCAAAACCTTTTATCAACAGAAGATTTGGTTAATTTTTAATGAAAGTAGCAGATTTGCTAACCTGATGCTTCCCTGGTAATCATCACTGTTACAACACCACTTTTTAATTGCATCCTTTTTTCAAATTTGTAGCTGTTGATTAAATTCTGTTAGATTACACACATGCCATGTGAATTTAGTATAGTTTGATACAGTCAAGGTCTGCATCAAGGAAAGCACTAATTGCAACACTATCCTAACTGAAATTTGGTTTTTCTTTTTCTGAAACCTTATAGCAGCACAGTAGTCAGACAAAGAAGCATCCCTTGTCAGCTACTGATCACCTTTATGTGTCCAGAATATATGTCCAGAGCAGTGAGTCATGGCCAAACTTAGAGAAGTGCATCAAGCTGGGGTCCAAGTTCCAGATGTTGCTCTGAAATTTTCTTTGCTTCTTTTGAAGTCTTAAAATGGAACTGAAATTTTGTTTCCCCAGCCCCTAAGAGATTTCTAACAAACAAAAGGGAAGACAAAACTCATTTTCTAGGAAGTGTCCCTATCTTCTTAAACACACACCAAACCTAGACACAGGAAAGTTATTCAAGGAATGTTTACAGAAACCATTTAAGAAATATTTCCAAGCACTTTCCAATTCCACTTATCATCCCAAATAATTTGAGAACAGCGTCCTTCACTGTACTTATTACTTCTACTTCTGATCTCAATAGGAAGAACTGTGAAGATGTACATTCTGTTTTGGTTTGAGTTTTGCAATAGTGTAGATCACAGCAATCCTGCTTTTATTGGAGCCATTTCACACAGGCCTGCCAACAGTTCCACAACTGGAGTAAATACCAAAGTTATGGATCAGATGTACAGCAGAAAGCAGACTAAAGCTGTACTGATGCAATAGTAACAAGAGTTTGATCCCTGCCCTCCAGGTCAAAGAAAGTATGTGTTTCTGGAACAGTTCCACAGGCCTTGCATTTTGACCCATGGGACATTAAAATGAAGACAGACAATAAAAGGAAGGAGAAAGTAAGTTTTATAGGGATGAGTCCCTCTTGGATGGAACCATTTGCTTCTCCCTTGGCTAACTTAAGCACCTCAACTGGTGCCTCAGTTAGCTTCCTGATTGTACGAGGAAGAATTTGTCTTTAAGACAATCTGAATAAAAAATTTTAATATATCAGAAATGACATTTTGACTATTCCTGCACAACAGATCACAGCTTGCTCATCTGATCTTTCTTTTCATTCTGGGAGTTGTTCTTGATGAAAACAAGCAGTACACACAGAAACACACATATCACCACATACACTTTGATACCCCAATTTAGAACAACAGAGTAAATCAAAATCAACCAAAGAAGCAAAAAGGAAAGCCCTGCCACTCAAAGTTCAGAAATTGCTAGAAAATCACTAGTGGTGACAGGGATTCCTTATTCTTTCTTTTTTCATTATTTTCCTGACAGCATTGGGGAATATCGGCAAGAGTTTCAGGCACATCTAGAGGTTAAGTGCTAAAAATGTCTCTTGAAGCAAATATATCAGCTAGGAAACCTCCTGTCCCCACTCAAGGAAGTGGTCAGGAAATCCATCAATCACCACATCATCTATTATTACACTCTATTTTCCAAAAGCTGTCTTTGTGATTGTCCTCAGTTCCTATGTCTAAGAGGGTAGCTGGTTCTGTCTTTCAGTATCATGCTTGTTACTCCTGAAGAGACCAAAATAATTTTGTCCCTTTCTGCATGACAGCTCCCTCTTGCCATTTACTCAGAGCAGCCCACACATCTGCTCTTACAAGAATCTTCTGCAACCACTTAATCTCCTCCTTCATTATCCCACATACAGTTACAGAACCAGCTACAAGAAAAAAGGCCAACCTACCACTTCTTTGTGTGCACAACCAAAAGGGAAAAGAGCTCCAAGGACACAGGCAGGCAAGGAAGCAGGGTCCAATCCATGCCTGTAACTTTACCAGGCTTCAGTGATCATCCTCCCTTTCTGCAAGGATAGGCCTGGAGCTCATGACACACACTTCTAAGCCCAGCACAGTGAGTGTATTTCCAGGCCCAAAAGGTCCTAAGCAAGAGCAAGTATGAAGTGTATTGATGCACATCCTCTCAGTGTGTATCCTTCCTTACCTTTCATAAACCTGCTGTACTCAGCAGGTTTCCTTCATTTATTTGTTCTCCTAACATCTACTCTAACTTCCCAGTTTTGGTATCCTATCCCATATTGCAGAAATCTTTGCTTCAGGACAATTGTTACTCATATTACACATATTGATATGACGAGACAGTGTGACTTGAATTGCCACCCTGATTGGATTATAGCTTTTACAATCTCTGAAATTCTGATTTTTTTAATAAGGACCCACTAGTTTATTGAAGTTAAAAAGTTGTTTGGGTCTCGTGGAAATTTATTACTTTACATGGATTAATACTGAAGTGATTCTTTTTACATTATTTAAACACTAAGATATGCATATTAAACATTTGCAAAGTACACATAGCAATTGTCCCAGTAACATTAGCACAAACATTGTCTAGTGCAATCCAGCACAAAATATGTGGACATAACTATTAGGAACCATCTGGTAACCTGGCACTTGCTGGAACAGGCATGAAATTTTAATTAAGTTTTATTATCAGAAAGTGTAAGTGACAGCTCCCACTTGAAACCTCAGAGCCAGTAAACTGTCCACATAAAGAGAAGGATGTCACCCAGTTAATGGGTTGGATCACACTGCTTGATTACATACTTTGTAAGTAATGTGCTCCTTCCCTATGTTCTTAGGCATAATTTGCTTGTGCAGTTGGAATTTTAAGAACTGACCATATGGCAGGTAAATTGGGAATCCCACTGCAATTTACTGAGAACAAGGCAATACAGTAGATGAGTCACTCATTCCCCAGGTTTGGCATGCCAGGATTGCATCCTGTGCAAGATAAAAGCCCAAAGGAAAGACTGTATTGTAACAATAAGACTATTCCAGTTACCACTGCACCTGCATTTGGGTTTACCTGGAGCTGTGAAACAAAGCTCAGAAGTGTAAGAAAACTTCTCTCCTGCCCCAGCACTCATTTTAGTATCAGACAGTGATTCATTCAGGTGTTGGTCTTCGGAGTCCCAAAATAGAAGCCCATCAGCAGCAGATGAACAAGCCCTAGATTTCCTGTCCTCTCTCAGCCATTGGTAACTATTACTGCTATCTTTAACATGTAGTATATAACACTAAGAGTCTATAAAAAAATGTCTCCTCATCCAAAAATGGTTCATCTTTTCTACATTACAGTTGAGTTATAATTCTAGTTCCACTAAAGGCATTGGCTCTGCAGGTACTGACCCATGAAAGTTATTAAAGATCTCAATTTTGCAGTCAATAAACCAATTTGTGATTCAATCATGAGCACCTGGAGAAGGTCTGGTCTGCTTCTACCATCTTCAGTTGTCTAAACCAGAATCAGAATTTGAAAATAAGAAAATTAAATCCAGATTGTGACCCTTTGCACTTTGGATTAATCCAAGAAAATTCCACAGATCCACACTGCTGAAGAGAGTTACAGTTTCAATCTTTGGAGAATTTCTCCAGTGCACTTTCACAAATATGCAGATACACTTGACTTTGCAACATTAACCTTGAAGTGTCCATCAGCTTAAGAAGTAAAGGATTTCTCTTCATTCATTTATAAGGCTTCAGCAATTCTCTTTTAGCAAAAGTGACTGCACAGACAGAAATCACTGCTATCCTCTGCAAAACTAAATAATCACAGCCTTTAGATTAAGCTTCATTGCACAAATATAATGCTGGTTAGTGTTTCTGTTTATGCTTTTGGGGAATTTTATGTTAAATAATGTATTTTTCACTCATAAAATTATTTATTTTAGGCCCTATGTTTAGTAAGGCAGCAAGCTTTGTACAAACAGAAACTACTGTCAATGTCGAAAAACCCTAACATAAATTTACTCTACTCCTAAATTCAAGCAAACATCAGTAGCATAATCCTTTTCTCAGGGTAAGCTCTGCTTGGAAACTAAATGGCTAAAGTGCTCCCAAGGGCAGCAATTAGTATTTTAGCCAGTGGATTCATTTGAGGAGACTTGTAAACTTAATGAATTCCCCAGTAGTCAATCCATCATAGTCACTAATATGCTGGCAATCTTGCTGCTGATAATGTTGCCAATACATTATAAGTCTTCATTTATTGCCCTAAATTTTAATTCAACGAATTCTGCATGCAAACTCTTCTCAGACAGTGATACTTTGTGCTAATGCAATCATAGATGGGCCATTTGGGAGCATAACAGTACTTAACTCGGTACACTTGGCAGGACATCACTGGGAAGGCAGGACATTTCTCACCCGAGATTCTTTATCTCTTACCTCCCTAATACTTGTGCCTCTAAACTAAAACATAATTAGATCTACTCCTTCTGGGCTTCATTTTATAGATTAGAGGAAAGCACAGGGGAGAGGTCTGAGTGAAAACTCAGGCTCCCTTTATATTCAGCCAGCTTTTAGACATGAATATGGAAGTGCTGAATTCAGCAGTGACATTCCGAACTACAGGCAATAATGCTTGAAGAAATCAAGAATTCATCTAACCCATCCCCTTGCCCTAAGGCAAAAATCAACTTGTAATTATATCAGTGCTGACAGATTTTTGTCTCCTCTCTTTTAGAAAAAAAGAAAAAAAAGAAAAATCAGTAAGAGAGATTTTGCATCTTCCCCAGGCAGCATGTTCCTGTGCTTAATTATCCTGAATGTTAAAATGTTTTCTCAGTGTCAAACCACAGTGTCCTCTGATAAAATTTAAGTCCATTATTTTCCCTCTTATAGGCCACCGACAAAGAGAGCAATTTTTTCCCTTCCTCTTTAAGAGAGCTTTCTGCATACTTAAGACTTGTCTTTCATCTTGTTTTTTTTCTCTGGACAAAGCAACCACAGCTCTTTCAGCCTTCCCTCACAGGCCAGTGGTCCTTCTCATTGCTTTCCAATAAGAGCCATATACATCTTCCTTGGGATTCAGTATCCTAAGCTATACACTGACATTCCAGTGGAAGTTTCTCTAGGACTTCATAGGACCTCACACACTTTTCAGTCTCTCCTTGTTTAGTATTACCTGCAAATATAACACCCATCCTCCATCTTCTATCAATTAGTTTCTAATGAAAAGTCTGAGTATGCCCAGAGCCATAACAGAGCCTTACAATGCCTCACTACTCCTTTCCACCATTTGATCAGTGACCCACAGAGAGCTATGCACTAAGAACACAAAACCAGCCACATGAGAAATTTCACATCCAGAGCATGTTTCCCCAGCTTATCTGCAGGAATGTGAGAGCTTTCTAACATCAGGGCTCGTGACATCTATTGATTCTCCCCATCAAAACAGCCTGTCTATATGGTCATAGAAAAAACCAGATTAATCTGATAATTTCTTCTTGACAAATCCATGCTGGCTATTATTCCTTTCCTTGTCAACCTCTAATACAATGTTTATGTGATTGTTTGTTACAGCATTTTCCCTCATGGATTTCCAAAGGGAAACAGGCAACATGCAGGTAATTGGTAGTAAAGACATATTGTCCAGAAAAAAAAAAAAAAATTATGAGTAAGGGAACAAAACATACATCAGTGGCTTATATCTATAAGCAACCAAAACTCTAATAGAACAAAGTGCAGTTGAATGGAAAAAAAAAAAGCCACAACAAAAACCTGTAAGCAAGATGGAAGAAATCCTTTTTGTTTCTTATTCATTTTTAGTCACTGTTAAGGTAGACTCACCAGAATATACAAAAACTTAGTAATGATAACATTAAATCATAGCAGTATGATCAGACCCCTTCAAATCCCTGAACAACCTTGCCTTAACAGGATAACTTAACTGCTAGAAAACTACACTAACAAGACATACAGTTTAAGAGGCTCTAAAGAGAAGTAAATAAAATTGCATTCCATTAAATAGAAAATGCATTTCTATGTAGGCTGGAAATTACTTTCTTACCACCAATGTTTAGGAAGAAATTTCCTTCCAAATGTAGTCAGGAAGAGCATCAAGCACCAGCTCTTGCTGGCAACAGAACTCAAATGAGAAAGGAATTCAAATGCTTATGGGGACATAGTACTTGGGCTATGTCTAAAATAAGAGACTAAGTAGGGCCAGAGCACAGACCTGTGCCTTGGTACATGTAGAGCTATGCTGTTTACCAGCCTGCAGCTCACCAGCTGGGCTTTAGTTGCACCCAGCAGCTCTATCCCATCTATGTTCAGGCTTGGGTGGGGGGACAGCATGGGCTGGGGCCAGCTCCCAGGAAACAGACCACATAAGACTGTCCCTGTCTAGAATAAAAAGAATGTGAAGATGTTGAAATGATCGTAACTCTTCACTTGATGATGGGCTGGAAGGTAGACACAGCCTGCTGTATTTACTATTAAATATGTAGCCTTGGAGACTAGACTGGAAACAGAAAAGTTTTCCCAAAGTGGTGTAAAGCACCCTACTGAAAATTTGGGACAAGCTCAGCGCTTTTATCTACCCAGTCCCTCAGTGCCATCTCAATTTTGGGTTTAGCCTGGAAGTAGCTTTCTCTCTGCTTACCATATCAAAAGGCATGCAATGGTCCATACAGAAAGGGTGGGGAAAAGGACCCAAATCCCTACAGGCCTTGCCCACAGACCCTAGTGTATGCCTGTGTAGGGCAGCACGCCGCCCTTTTTTTTCCCCATTCAAGAACTGCATTTTCCTCTTCATGTTACGGCAGGTTCCAGTCTGCAATCTAGGAGAGATTGATATAAACCTCTTTTCCCTATGGAAGGACATAATCTCAAAGTTATCTTCTCTCCCCAAAGGACAGGGCCCCTCCAAATCTCAGCTTTTGTGGTAGAAAGTCTTGAATGTAGCTGGAAGGGCAGACATTGCAGCTCTTCACATGAACTTCAAAAATAAAGCAGAAATATTCATGCTTATAGATACCACCATCTCCACTCTTTACCTCTTTTTGGATCTGAGACCTTCAGAATTCCTCTTCATTAAATCCAGTAGAACCAATTCACTTAACCATTGAATTGAACCTCCCTCCACTATTTACTTTCACTTGTGTATCCCTTGATTACCTTTTACCTTCTTACCAACATTTAAGCATTCTCTTTTCAAAACTGTAAAAGCTCTTTCACAGCTGGACTCAGGTTATGTATTTCCCAAATAAAAAGCTGCAACATTCTTTCCTTCTTTAATTTTTAAAACTGTTTGGATTCAAGACACCACTGTGTCACATACTTCATGCAAAAGAGAAATAGCTTTGCAAAACTTTTGAGTTTTCCATTCATTCATTTTGACCATTCAGTTGGCATTTTCATGCTTAGAAAATAATTCTTAAGGAGAAGATTTTCAATTTATTGTTTTCTCAAAAACTACTGGGTATTGAGCACCAGTGTGAATACAGCTGAATGACAGCTTGATCAAAGTCAAAACTTAGGTTTTATGTCTCAGCAAACACTGGTGGAATCTATAAAAACTAAAACAAGATTCTTAAGAATGCAAGAAGAGAGTACTCCAAGATATTTTTTTAATAAATGAACATTTAAACAATAATATTGTTAAGAAAAGCATATGGCATACAACAGATGGCCTGACATTTGCATTTCAGTAAAAGAAGAGCGCTTTAAAAGTTAGAAACTTTAAAACCAGCAGCAGAATTTGCAAAGCTAGAACAGAGCTACAGCATGTCTTCCTTCATTGCTTATGCATGACTCCAGCTTTAGTGGGCCTAATAAATCATTCTGAGCCTTGTATTCACAGTGAATTTTTAAAAATATCTGTCAAATAGATACTTAACTTCCGTATTTAGAACCAATTTTGCTTTAACCATCTCAAATTTATCATTTAAATACACACTTAAACATGTAATGATTGGAGTAGAAAGTGCAATTTTTAGCTTTAAATTTGCCCCACAACAATTTCAACCCATTCCTACTTCACAAGGGAAAAAGACAGCAGCACAAATAAATATATTTTGTATTTTGTGATTCAATTTGATTTCACTGTTCATGGATAATCCTTAGATGTGATACAAGAACTTCTAATGTTTTTTCTTAATACTTTCCCTATAGAAAGCTATTCCATAGTGACTGAGTTAGCACAGAATATATTTGTGTGATATGCTCTTTTTTGTATGGCATATCATAAAAAATTAACTTTTGACTCTAAACTTGGTTTCTGTTCTCAAAAGAATAAAGTACAATGAGCCAAATCTGAAACAGATTTGCTCAGATGGTTTGGGATTTCAGTAGCTATTGCTTTAAGCATGGATATAGAGCTTATAATACAGTTCCTATTACATTATTCAGGCTTGAATCTACTATAGAGAAAGTGAATTTTTAACTTGTAAACAAAAGATTAAAAAATTCTTTACTAAGATTTCTCAAGCTCTTGGACTGGAGGCTTCTTGGCAACAAGAGCTTTGCCTTCTGTGTTACTCTCCCTTAGGCAAAAAGAAACGGGTTGCCTGCTTTTACAGAGTGGAGATACATTCAATGTCAACTCTTAGCTGGAGCCTATCAGATTTAACAACAGAAGTAACTTTGAATTCCAGGAGCAAGTCCTTACTTAGTGCAAGCCAGAAGGTGGGGAGATGCAGATTAGCAACAATATGGAGAATCTGTCATCTCACTAATGCAGTTAATAAGCATATTTTTCAAGTCAGCTATTCTTAGATTAATTTTCTTTGGATGCACTACATTTAAAGGTGTTAGCCCTCAGAGCATACAAATTCAAGAGTAAGAAGCTGAAAATTATGGAACAGATTTCCCTTCAACAGAGGACAAACTGGAGAAATTATCACAGAGCCAGAGCACAATAAAGCCTGTCTTTCAAAGATAAGCTGAAAAGACCTTTCCACTGGGAACTAACCTCTTAGTTAAATAATGATAAGTTTTAAAAGCTGTTTTATCTAGGACTTTATAAAGTAGGCTATACTGGGTGTAACTAAAGGTCCAGTAAAAACTCTAAGAAAAGGTCATATGTGCAATAGTCCTTCTTCAGTGTACTTGCAGCCTTTGCTGGAGGCATTGGCCCAGTGATGCAACCTTGACAACATGCTGATGATCCCTGCAGTGCCAAAGTAATCATTTCAGCCAGCTGCACCCCAGACACCCTTGCTCCATCCTTTTATCCTGTGGGAAAGCACTCATGGGATTCCCTTAGATCCTTCTGACTTCCTTTATTTTTGAAGAGCCTGTGGTGAAAACACAGCCATTCATGCAAAAGAGAGATGGCAAAAGCAAAGAATAATTAACAACACACACTTTAGTTTTACTTTTGGAAAAGATATCAGATCAGGATAACTACATTTGAAGCACTGGAGATATTTTCAAGCTGACCTGATGGTTGAGATATTCCAGATCAACTAAGAAGGATTGTAAGTTTAAATTAGGTTCCTTTAAATTAGAGCCATTGTTCCCAGCAATGACACAAACCATTAGTCAGTATTTATTTCCAGCACTACTGTGCTGAACTTTGTGTCTTTAGATGAATGCTGGATTAACACAAAGATAGGCTGGGAGCTTGTGAGTAGCATCCATTTCTGCTTTCTGGGCTGATCAAGAATGGCACTCTGTCCATCTCTTGGGTACCAAAAGCATTGGGCACTCAGTTAATGTTATTCTTCTGAATGACTGATTATTTTCCTAAGTTCCTACACCGGCGATGGCAATGAGGTACAAGCCAAAGGGAAAGTTGCTTCTCCACAAGCTCAGTTGAACATGCTGTCTTTAAAGCAAGAGGAGCTCATTTATATGGATGAGTCGAGCAAATGAAGAGATGGAGTTAGTGACAGAGTGCTGGAAGAGCTCTGGTTTTGGAATAGCTGCTGGCAACATGAAGGCTCAGTGATCAGGCACCTCCATCCCTAACTTCCCACAATGCCCAACCTACTATTACGTTGTGAAAGGCTGTGAAACACTGCAAAACTACCTGAAGGGAAAAAGATATCACTAGCCCTTTAAAGTCTTCTGTAGTTTAGCACTGGCTCTACAAACAGGCAGAATATATAGCTTCTGCCAGTCTCTTTTAGTCCCCTGAGAGACCCTTTCTATAAAAAGACATTTATTTTTCCCTTAGATATCTCTGAGTTCAGAAACAATACAAATTATCACTGTCAAGTTTTGAACTTCTTCCTCTTCACAATAGATTTTGAATAATAAATATTCATTTATTGACCTAGAAAATCTGACTTTTTGCACGCTTTTTTTACTCATGGCAACACAATCAAATACTGCATTTTCATCTGCATATGAAAATGCATTTCTCCAACCTCAAATACCCATCGTCCTCTAAAAATACTACAGGTAACAACAGTAATAATACAAAAGTAGTCTCAAAAATAATCCAAACCCTTGAGTAACTGCAACAAATCAACGCTGAAGGGTTATTGTGGGAAAAGCATTAGACCATGAGGGACCAAAGCCAGGGTGATGAGATAAACTTCTTGGTCAAATGTCCCACATGGTTACTGAGTCACAAAGGTTTAATTCTCAATTCATAATATATCTGGGGAAAAAAGTTTCATAGACAATTTAGTCTTCAGATAAGCAGAGTAGCAGAAACCAGATACTAATAACTTTTTTCCAAAGCCAACCTATCCAAGTAGCTATGAGAGATCAGCTCCAGTCTAATTCCCTTAATTCTCCTCTAGTTCTCTCAGTATGCAGAAATAAATAGCCCAAGACCTACAGAAACATCCACTGAATCTCCACTCCAGTGGCTCATCATTCTACATTCCCTCAAAGCAGTGACTTCTTCCCTGGAGTCTGTCATCACAGGGATAAGCTCAGACATGGGCCTTCCTCAACAGGGTCATGGAGCAGCACTGCTGCAACATGACTACAGCAGGGAATGACAACCCCAAGGATTTAAAAGGGGCTCTGGATCATGGGCAGGGTGGTCCCAGGTAGGACTTAGTGGGGCCATTAAGACCTGTGGGCGCCTCCAGGGCGATGCCACTCTTCTTCCACATACCTTTATCCAGTACAACATAGATCTTCCCACAGAAGGTATAGCTGGTGTAAAATTCAGAGCCACACTTTGGTGTAGTTTTCCTACTGCCTTTCAAAATGAGATTGCTTAAGAGTCTCAGGTGTTTATCCCAATCCACACAGCTCTTCCCAGTATGAGATTCCCTCAGTCATGAGATGGGGAAGCAGCTGTAGATACTTCTTCCCCATCCAAACCTTCCGGTGGCTGTATTGGCTCCTGTCAGGACACAAATCCTCCTTAATTCCTTCCCCTTTGCCCAGGACAGAGTATGATGTGGCACATTATACAGACACTTGTAAAGGTACAACAGTGCTGACTCTTGTAATAAACTGCCTGCAGATTAACATTCTGCTTCATCCTCACAGCATTTGGCATACTTTATCAAGCTTTTCTTTTTTCCATAGCTTCCCACAAGCCCAAGCAAGGGAACAGCAGTGACAGTAGCCATTTGCCATCTCATGGCACAGGGGGGTTTCCTGCAAATACAGTTTACCTAAATGCCATCTGCTCTCCCACACAGACAGGAATGTTTTTCTTGGGTAAGGAGTTATCCTAGATCTAGTTTATGTAACCCTCTGAGGCATGTTAAACCCAATGCCTAATTGTTTTCAGGATGAAGATACATTGTTTAGACAATCAGGGTCTAGAATGATGTGTCCGAAAGTCTAGTTGTGGTTAATTATAAAAACGAGTAAGAAAAAAAAGAATCTCTTGTTTTCTTCTTCACCTCTGACTGAACTCCCCCAGTTTGTTTGTGCTAGCTCTCTTGTTTATAGCCAGCGTGGATCTCACACTGGGCTGTCCCGAGATGCATTAATGGTTTCAAAGCACTCTGTTCCTCTGTGCATTCCTCACCCTTGCTATAAGAGCATTATTAATCACCTACAAGTCCCATATGTCTCCAAGCTGAAGAGCCTATCGGTCCCTCCAGAAGCATCTTCTAAAGCCTCACTTGTGAGCCTGCCCATCCTCCCTGGCCTTCCTCTGCTGACCCCAGAACATGTACAAATTGTGCTGACTTTTCAAAAGAAATGACTGCAGGTGCCTCCCTCTTTGTTTATTCTGGCTAGGCTGAAAATAGCAACTGCTAACAAATATTTTGCCCTTCACAAGACTTCTCACAGAGATGCAGCTGTTATCTCATCTACTAAAAGTGACAAACCTAAGGGTAAAACAGGCACTTAATTAGGTTAGGATAAAGTGTCAAAAAGGTGACTATCCAGAATTAGAATCCATAATGCTGTGTGGGCTCAGATCCCTACACCAAATTATCACTTGTGTGGTAGGGAAAAATTATTTCAAGTATTTTGTTTCCCATACTTGTGTCTCCTAGATTGATGGCTCTTTTTAATGATCAAAAGCAGCAAGTAGGAGGAAAAAGCATGGCTTTGTTGAGGTGGAGAGACACCTGGGACATAACATTAAGCTTTCCGAGAATATATCAACAAATACTTCAGAATTTAAAAACCTACCAAGGCAAGATGCATCCACGAGGACTCCACAGCAGATTTTACAGTAAGACCCTTGTGTTATGCAGAGCTCTGGGATTTTTATCTGCATCCTGTGAAAATCCACACAACAAATGGTGGAACCTGAGACACCTTTCCCCCAGTAAACTTTAGCACCCTAACACAAGGAACTTCCTGTAATTAGGGACACAGCTGTTAGTGCCAAATTTGCAAGGAACAAATTTAGGCCTGATTCTATTATTAATATAAGTTTCAAAATGCATTGGGCTTTGGAAAAAAAAAGCCCCCCAAGTGAGATAAGCAATTTTATTTTCTGAGCCTCTACCATCCATACTAAAAGGAAAAGTTGTTCAAGCACATTGCCATTTTTATGAAATAACAATTAAAATAATACTAATACAGACCACAATTTGTTTTGGAAATTGAGCTCCACATGAGAGCCTCACCAAAGAACTTCTGTCTCACGGTTCTCCTGCAACAGAGACTAAAGGGAAAACTTCCAAAAGAGAATAGGCAAAAGGTCAAATCAGAACGTTTATCATGGCTTAGTCTGAAGTATCACAAAGTTTCGGGTACAATCCTTAAATCCATTTTTGCAACATCCCATCGTCCTTTTTTATATATATTCAAAAAGAGAGTCACAGGCCTTCTGACTTCTTTTTTTGATTATGCCTGCTCTGAAGGTTTGAAACCTTGCCTGAAAAGTTTAGGAGGACCAGGGCAGCATGTCAAGATTATGTTTCCCTGCTCAGCTATATGAAACTATTTTTAAAATGATGGGGTACTATAGCCTGGTTAAGAGGCAAAAGGGATTAAGCCTGATTTTAAACACTTGAGGCTAAACTATGCTTAATATTTAAACAGTAATTGTCTTCCTGGGATTTCATATAGGCTATGTCAGTTGTATCTGTAGTTTCACATAAGCACATGACACATACACAAAATAACTTACTGCAATTAAAAATAAATACACTGAATCCTTGCATCAATCCTTAGAAAAGCAGATGTAAAGAAGACTACAACCTGAGGTTCTGAGCTGCTAAGATATTATTTTTAATGGTTTTGACTATTATTGCACAGATAGAGAGATCAGAAAACCAAGCACTACATCAAATAAGAAGAGACACCTCAATGTTCATCTCTGACTTTTGACTGTCATCCTGTTTTTCTTCAAGTTTGCAGACTTCTGTGCCTCACTGTTGCTCAGGAAATGCTTATTGTAATAAGGACTGAAATATTCCCCTGCAACTGCCCCATGCAGTGTAAGGAAATAAAAGAAATCGCCTTCTTTTCTCTGGATAGATTCCAGTCTCTGTACATTTTTATAGTTAAAACAACAATAAACATTCAGGTCCCTCAATAAAATGAATCATTAAAATCCCACAGTTTCTCCTCTCTCACCAGGGAAAGAAAATCAGTCTGAAAATAGGCATTGTTATGGAAGATCCCTGGGTAAGTATAGTAGCTTCTCACCCAGATAATTTTTTGTAAATGCTCAGGGCCATGGTTCTGTATTTTCCACAAAAAGCATGCATTAGAGAATGTGCGGACAAGCAGCCAGGATCGAGGGCCAAGTATTACAGAAGAATAATGTGCATCATCACAACTGCCCTTTTTGTAACAGTCGTCATCATCAAGGAGGGCTGGAAGAAGTTGTGGCTCAGAGTTTCCTCAGACCAAATGCAACACCCATGGGTTGTTCAGTGGATTTAGCCTATACTGGATGAGAGCTCATGGATAGGAGCTATCTAGCCCAGTTTCTATTGCTGTTACAGAGAGTAACCCACACGTGTTCCAGTTGCTCCAGCTTATTCTTTTTACTTTGCTTCACAATGCTGTGATTCGTGACTGGATGGTATCCAGAATTCCCACTCGTAAGGGAACCCAAAATAACGAGCAAGAGCTGTTTCAGGGGTTCCTAACTGAACTGGTTGGGCTCACTCAAACAGTTCTGTTTCAGAGCTTCAAGCAGGTCTGTGCTGAGCACACAGGAACAAATAACTTCATTGCCTCATGAAACTCCCACAGCTGCAAAGGCTTCTGCACCCCAGGACAGAGAGGACCTGATGTTGTAACCCATCAGAGAGCTAGGCAGGATACATCTGTTTCACTAGTCAAGGACATACCCTGAAGAAATCACTGTGTCATAGAATTTGAGAATTTCAGAATCAAATAATAACTCAAAACCATTTATATTTACTTCTGTCAAAGTGTGGGGGGCTAGAAAATTAGTACAGAGAGCCTTTAAATGTTAATACAGTAATCACTGCTAAATCTTGTCTGTAAAATATACATTGCTGAGGTCAACTGACAGCTTTAGTCACAAACCTTACAGAGTCTTTTCCCAAAATCATATTAAATTTCAGACTTCTCACTGAGAACAACTGAACTTTGTCTGATACCTAGGTTTTGGCACATCTATTGAAGAGCTGTTTAGAAGAGCATTTTATTTAGATGCAAATAATCATTTTTTCAAGACAAAAGGTAACAAGTATAATCATTCATATTGCTAAAGTAAAAGGGGCTGGAGTTACACCAGGGAGCAGTCTGACCCACCATCTTCCAGCTTTAAATTAATTACATGAGGAAATTTACGATTTTTATATTTTACTTTTACAGGTCATTAAATACCAGTGTAATTGCTGCTCTGTTTCCTTTCTAGAACATGAATTCTAATTAATAGTATTGTAGTAAGTTAATGTAATATGGTAATGACTTGAGAATAGCTTAACTGTTGTCATTATAGAGCACCTGCAGATGTTCAGCCAATTGGCGCATTCATTATCTGACCATTCTCATGTATCCATATATTGAGAAAACTTTGCCTGCAGGAAGGGCAATGAAGTATTTCCAGCATTACTACTGGAAAGAGCTTGGCTTTTTCTAAGGGTGAAATGTCTAAGGGGAAAGGAGGGAGTTGTGGCTACATAGTAGAAGGTTTTTTTGACACCACTGACATTTTAGGAAATTGAACTATCTCTCAATGTCTCTAACCAGAGCATCCTGTCCTATACTGCCTTCCACCTGCAGCTACTATAACTGTTTAAATTCAGCCTCACACTGCAAATGTCCACAAGCTCTGTGAAAGTCAAGACTGGACCAGTTCTACATCGTTTCAGGCAAATTTGCATGTGGATATGATTGAGAATAACCAGATGGCATTATTTTTGCTCCACTTAGTGATGCTTATCTAGATGTAAACAGAATTGTTTCTGGAGACCTAACGGGGGAAAATTGACAAACATACTTTAATATTTCAATCCTTATCATCAAGAAACCTCTTTTATTTAAGGTGTTACAGCAGTGTCAGGGTATTTGAACTACTGGCCTGCCATTTTTTCAGTATTTGCCTTCCTAAAGATTGGCATTTTCTTTATGGTTTGTATACCTTCAAGCATAGCCTGTAATGAAAAAAATCAATAAAAATGAAGGACATAAGCTTCATGTAAGTAAAATACTACTTCCAATATGGAGATAAGGAAGCAGAGGGAAAGAGTGAAGTGACTTCCCACAGTCACTTAAGTTAGAAGTAACAAAAGTAGCAACCTGGAATCAAAGGAAAGATTGAGGTATAGAGCTTGTCTCAGGCAGCATTCCACTCCCTGCAGGGATATCTTCAAAAGCATAGCATGTTGCTCAGACACTTGTCCAGTCAAGCAAGGTTGACTGTCTCCAAGCATGGAGACCCTTCACCTTCCCTGGACAATGTGTCCCCATGCTGCATCCCCCCGGCTGTGACAGTTTTGTCCCTGTATCAAGCCAGTGTTTCTCACTGCAGTGTGTGACTAATGCCACTGCCTGCCTGCCACTGTGCACCACTGGGAACAGCCTGGCTCCATCTCCTCACCCCTTCTAGCTGCAAGCAGCAAGCAGATCTCTCTGAGTTTCCTCCAGGCTTTACAAAGTCCCTTCATCTCACCAGGCACTGAAATTGTTTCCATTCAGAAGCGAGTGTGCTTTTATTCTTGGCTTGAGATTTACAGATTTGCCTGTCCTTGTTTCCACATCAGGGTTGGTAGCTTTTCAGGACTGGCATGCAAGACTGTACTCTGCTTTCCTAAATTAGAGACTCTGCATGCTGGTAGGAAGCCAGCAAGAAATGCCTCCTTCTCAACGGGTGACAGTGCCAATCAACCTACAAGGAGTACCAGGCATCTGTGTGAACGTGTGGTTCCTGGCAAGTGTAGGTCCTGGGGCTCCTTCGCTCCCAAATGCTGTCTTTCCCAAAATGCTGCAGGCCCCAACTCTTTTCTCTGCCTGGAAACCTGCCTGTAGCTAGTGCTGCCTGAGCTGCCTCGGTCATAACGACTGAAATAGATGTAACCTTGTTTCCAAAGCATTCCGCAGTTACGTAAAGCATAAAAGGACTGTTCATCTCTTTGTGAAAGGCAATGGGAGATCTTTACAATTTATTCAGGTCCTCGCTCTGCAAGTTAAAACTTACAATGTTAATAGAGGCTCTACCCTGACAGCCTTTAAATGAGAAGGAGGAAAGATGACCTTTGTGGCATCTGCTCTAGGTTTCTGTAGCACAAGAAACATTACAGTACCATTTTTGGGAGAGAAGAGACAAATTTCTGGCAAAGGAGCACAACTGAGTGAAACAAGCTGCATATGCCTTGCAACATCCTCTCCTCAGTAGCAGAGATCTGATTTTGCTCTTAGATTTATTAAAATACAGTAAAGTAACAGCAGAATTTAACAAAGAATGGACCCTTAATTCACAGTAAGATAAATGTGCCCTTTATTCTGCTTCAATATAGATCATCCTTATCTATATATTTGACACCCAGGTTCACTTAGTCCAGGAACCATTGTGCAGCAGAACTATAAAAGAACATTCATTCTGATTTAGTTTTGTAATTAATCTGAGGCTGTTGGATCTAATTCAAGGCCATCTCACTGTCTAAGTTTTTAGAAGAGTTGTTCTTATTTTATACCAGCATGTGTTAAAGAAAACATTGGCCTCTTTTCCTGGAGCTGGACTTGTGCAATGCTTACATGTAAAAATAATCCCACTGAGACCCCCCTAGCTGCTTTGATTGCAAAAAGCCAAATGTTCCTATCTACCATACAGCAAGAAAAGGAGCAAAGGGCTCTGCAAACTGGAAGAAAGGACAAGACAAAAGCACAGATGAGATGGGAAAGAGCTTTGCCCCATATTCCTGGTAAGTTTGCAGAATTTCTTCCATATTTGCACTGCAGTTTGAAATCTGTTCAGAGAAGCCAGCCAGCAGCCAGCCAACCCTGGAAAATGAATTACCTTTAACAACCAGCACGTTTTTTAGTCAAAGTTAATGCTTCTTGCAGCAATGTCAGCAGCACGTAGGTGCAGCTGCAATTGCCCACTGCAGCACGGAGCAGTAGCAAAGCAGCTCTGGCAAGCAGGATTTTTAAGGGCAGGGCTACCACTCCTTGAACACTGAACAAGAGCAAACCAGTGCCACTGCCATGATAGACTGCCACAGCCCTCTGGCTGGAAGAGAGCCCTCGAGCCCTTGTGCCAGGCTCCAGGACTGTGGGGAGGTGAAGCTGAAGTCTGCTCAGCAGCCACAGTACACACTGTGTGCTCCAGCCTTTCCTTTCTTGATGCTGGGAAGTCTCAGGTTTGCAGCATGCACAGGCTCCATAACACTCATGCTATCACAAACATCTTCTCACTCCAGGAAAGTGCTTTGGTTTATGTCAGTATGCAGAGCATTTCAGATAGCTTCTCCTTTCTGCTAAAGTAGAAAGGTAGGAGGCATTTCACCAAGATGAGCAGGAACTAGCACGGCAGCAGAGAAATGACTCCTCACAGCTTCACGGGTGCTAAAGTCTGACTAGCTTTTGGCTGACAGCTAGGGAAAAAATGATAGAGATGTGCTTTCTTTGCCCCCTTTTACTCTCAGGAAAGATCTTGAAAGAGCTAACTTCAATAAGACTAAAAAATGGAAGAAAAGAGACAAGGAAGGTAGAATAAAGATGACCCCAAACTGACTGTTCACTCTCTCTTCTGTGATTCATTCCAACTCACCCACTTGACCTGCAGACAACTCCTTCCAGCAAGGGGGGAGAATATCTTTCAGGGATGTTAGCATGGTGTTAATAATGCCAAGGTTGTGGGCTTGATTCCCATATGGGCCTTTCACTTAAGAGTGGGACTTGATGAGCCTTGTGGGTCTCTCCCAGCTACAAATATTTTGTGCTTCTATGATTTTTCTGTGAATAGAGAATTCTCAGTCATCTACAGTTTCCTCCCTCAGAGATTGCAGTCCAGAATGGAAATAGAACACCTGTCATGGCAGTGATGGTGAATAGGGAAGTTATCAGCTACTGAAACAAATGGTGAAAAAAAAAAAAAAAAAAATCTGCCAGATCAGACATAAACACAAGAGTCATTACTTCTCTGAGAAAAACTACCTGTATTCTGTCTGCTATCTCAGTGATGTTGGAACTATCTCAAAAGCAAAGAAGTGTTAGTATGCAAACAAGAAAAGAAGAAAATAATAGCCAAGTTTTGTGGGACAGAAATTGGAAACTCAGACTCTTGTGCAAACACAAAGCAGTGAGTCCTTTGCAGTTGCCCTGTTTGACATCAGCCCCTCGGTGTGCTCTGTCCTGTGTCACCAGAACCTCGCTGACCATGAAGGGTGCCAGGCTGACAGTCAGCCAGAGGACCTCCACTGTAGTGGCCTTTGCAGAATTGGCTGGAGCTGGAATGCATAAAAATGGAACTATTTTTCATTTTTCATTTAAAAAATAACCCCCTCCCTTTTCTGGATCTGGGAAGAGACAAGGGTAGAATAAAGTCTGGATCATAAGGATAACAAATTTCCAGCTCCAGTGAATTATCATTATCATGAATGTCATTATTTTAATTAATGATGCATCTCAAAAGAAACTACTAAGTGTGCACATTATTTTCTGTTAGTGCACACTAGTGCATGGTAGAAGGCAGGGAAAGTCTAACCAGTCTTCCTTAAATCAGGATTCTTGTATTTGGAAAACCTTGCAATACTCTGAGCTTCTATATGCAGGTTGTAACATTTATTGTACCTTACTATATTTTGCTCCATCTTAACACAGTTCTGCAACAGTCAGCAAAGAGTCTATTCCAAGTTCTTCCCAGTTACAAATTTTCCAAAGGAAATTCATTTTCCAGGGTCATTTTAAATATATATTATATTCCAAGCTGTTAGCGGATACTTTTCTTTGAACTGGTTTCAATCTTTGTTCTCCAGCAGCCAACCCACTCGCAAAGAGTAGTTCCACGGCTTGTTATTCACATGCAAGATCCCAGCAACACGACAGAACTCACTGAAGATGTGTGATATGGAATCACTTCCCCAGCAGACTGATCCTGCCTCCATAAACTTGCCATTAAAGGTAATTACCTACATCCCCCATCTAGAAGTCCGTAGAGGGAACACTAACTTTGAAGGCTCTCCATTTTATTCTCTGGGAATATTTGAGCAATTCCTAATTCAGCAACACTAAAGTGCCTATGGAAACATGTCTACATAGCTTAAGTAATTGATCAAGAGTTAAGACTACTTTTTTTCATTCTTCAGTCAGTTTTCAGACACTTCTAAGTGATGAAAACACAGTTAACCCTTGGGATTTAGACTTGTACCACATTCCACAGATTCAGCTAAAAACACTTTAGTTGCTGGACCACAATGTCATATTAAGCAATTAAGCACATGCCAATTCCCTGAACCACAGCTCAACCCTCAGACAGGCCATTTGTCTTTCTAGCCATCATAACTAACTATGGGTAATCAGTGATTCAAGAGGAGAGCAGCAAGCACTGCATCCTGGCAGTGAGAAAAGCTAAACCTGTTCATTCCATAGCTGAATTTGTCCCTTCCTGCTATCTGCCAAGGATGACAGATGAAACATTGTGTTAACCTGATGTAATTAAAAGATAGACCTAGCAGGAGACAGTACAAGCGACAGCTGTCAAAACAAAGTGCAGGCACAACATTTAAGCATCTCTTATCAGTGTTTATTCATTCATAGGTTGGACTAATAGAGAAAAGCTTGTGTACAGCTGTAAATGCATGTCTGTACTTGGGAAGACAAGTGGTCCTTGCAGGTTTCTCATGGAGCTGTGCAACACTGGTGCTGATTGTTAACACACCAGCTCAGTACTTTGTATCTAAGACTAGCTCTAGACAATGTTAAGCATCACAGAAGTGGATCCCAATGATTCTTTGCTCAGCAGCCCTGTTTCTCCATCTCAGTGATAACCAGTGGACTTCACTCAGCAGAAATTGTCCCTTTGGATATCTTCAGCTTAGACCATTTCTGGATGGACAGTGCTGCCTTTGTAGTTAAATACAAGTACTAAAAATGAGGAGTGTTTGGCTAGATTTTACTCTTTGTAGCAGGGATGGTCAGGAGAATCACTATTCTGTCTTACACTGGTAGCTTGGGTGACTACTTGGCTGCCTTCAACTGGCAGCAACATTCATCCCAGTTCTTCAAGCTCAGTTTCTTACGGAGAACTGTAGGATTCAATCCAAATTGAAAATGAGTCTTCCACACTTCAGTCTGAGGAACAAATTCTAGTGTCTGAGCCATTTCTCTGGCTCCAGTCACAGGGAATGTTTCCAAGTACCCTACACAGCCCAATACATGCTCCCCTTGCAGACCACACGTGATTCAGCAACACAGGTTTGCCATTCCTGTTACTGTTCCACTCTGTCACAAAGAAGCCAAAGGTTACCCTTAGATGGATGAAGCTAAATGTCACACTAACCTACAGAAATACATTCAAAGGAATTTCTAAAACTTCTACTTTGTGACATGCTATTAAGGCAAGGTCTGAATTAATGCATCCATTTTTGGTAGCCCACTTCAAGGAAGAGATCTAAAGAACAGCAGGTTATGATCAAAGGAATGGGGGAGATTTAATCTCAAAAAGAGAAGACAGAGGGAAAACTGTAAGCTTCACGTACATAAAATGCTACTGTAAAAGTAGGGAACTCTTTCCAATGCCTGTTGCAATAGAGCAGAACTAATGGCTTTGGTTGCACAAGGAAGATGCAAATTTGACATAATGAAAGCTTTCTAGTGGGAAGGTTAGTTTAGAACTCAAAGACTATGTGTGGAAAATGTGGAATCTCCATCTGTGGAGGCTTTTAAGAGGAGATTAGACAATCATCTGGTCGGAACAGTTAAAGAGGAGTGGATTCAAGAAGTTCTCACAGTTTCTATTGATCTTATATTTACAGTCCTAGGAAAGATTTTTTGGGTTGTTTTAGTGGCAACTGTCTGGTTCAGACTCCTGCTCACAGGGATGACATTCAAGAAAAGTGAAAGGTAAAACACCTTAAAATGGATTTCTACATTTGCTTGCATACTACTGTGATGACTGAAACTCCTCAAACTTTTGTGTATTAACCCATCAAAACAGTGGTTTTTTTGTTTCAAAATGCGCAAGGCTGTAAGTCAAAGAAGGTATGGATAATAAACATCATGAAACCTCAATCCTAGAAGCTCCTGAGTGGTTTCTCTTTTGATTTTATGATCACAATAAGGTTTAGATACACACATACACACAAATAGGAAATACAAGGAATCGATTATATGCTTTTATAACACAGCAGGTAATCCCCTGAAACCTGAAGGTACAGAACCCATGAAGAAACAGCACAGCTCATCAAAACAGGAGTCAGGACCATGAGAGTCAGGACTTTGCAAGGCCAAGGCACCAGTTCATACCAGTAAGCTACTACTCTTGCATGACATCCTTGTAACTTCTGGCAGCTGGAAAAAGGAAGATGCAATCTGGAATGAAAATCAGAGATTAGGCAAAATTTATTTTGCTTCTGCCAATGAAAACACCAACACAGGAGGCCATATTTTAAAAAAGAGCATGTGTAAATATGAGGATATGCATGTGTTATCTTTTAACGCTGGGTGTTCCCCACTGCTCTATGTAATTTAAAGATCTGCTGCCATCAATAACTTGTGTATCCAGTCTTGTACTCCATTGTTACATCTTACTGTTCTTATTTTCAAGGATAGTTTCACATTTTAAGACATATTTTTGTAAGGGAAATCCCTGCTGTACTTTTCCTGTACTGCTTTTTTTTCTTCTGAACTTTTGACCTAACTATAAATGGATTTTAGGTTACAATATTTAATGCGTGTATCAAGACAAGGTCTCATCTGAAACTTCCTCATCATTCCTTTCCCACACTTCCTCCCCTAGGCTTCACACTAGATTTCAGGATTAAATCTTTTTTACCTGACAGTACAAAGTGAGTCACTCCTTGGAAACTCTTCTTGCAGTGAAAAAGGAGTTTTAGTGGTAGTCTGACACGCCTTCACAAAGCACAGACCAAAAGCATCTCTGTTTTATGACTCCCAATTGTCCATGCAGCACACATTTCAGTACACATCACATGCTCAGCAAGGGATCATCTGGTCTCAAAGTATTATTCCCACTGTGGGCATTAAATGAAATTAGCAGGTGGCAAGAAGTTCAACGCAAATGAGAGATTCTTGATGATACAATATGTGATTAAGCTGCAAAACATTTTAGCAGGACTAGGTGTAAAAGTGTATATGCTCAAAATTGGAAAATTCACAATGAAAATCTGCCAAGGACTCCTGAATACAAAGTTACCACCCTTGTCTTTAGGGAATACCTGAGCCATAAATCCCTGGATTTTGAGGGAGTATTCTGTGGAGGAATCACTATAGGCTTGCTGTGTTCTTATATTCCTCTCCAGTCTTCCCCAGTGGGCCATCACCAGTAACAGCATAGTGATTAGATGAACCTTTCTCCTGTCTTTGGGTGGCTCTTTGCATTTTCTTACACGGAACTGCTTGTAGGTGACAGAAGGTGGACTCTGCCCCGTTTGTTCCCGTTTCATGCAAGCAGATTAATCTCAGTCAGAAAGTGGACAATATAATGCAGGCCCCAGCAAATCTCAGGTAGGGAGCATAGGACCCACTCCTTGCTGTGGGCTGGGTGCAGCCTCTCACATGTTTGCAGCACAGCAACACATCTGCTCAGAGTGCCCACAGTGCATCCAGCAGCCTCAAGGCAATGGCTGTGCTGAGTGCCTCCATCTGCCACAGAATCACAGAACCACAGCTTTGGCCTTAGCTTGGAATGGACCTTAAAGATTAGCTAGTTCCAACCCTTCTGACCTCACTTTGGGGTTGGAACTATGCAATACTGTGCATGGGGAGCAGCAGGAACACGCATTGCAGCGTGGGAGGTATCCTGGCAGGGGACATTGCTCAGGAAAGGCATACAGCAGTCAAAGGCATGCTCCCAGCTGCAGCCTAGCATGTCCTCACCTTATCATACTAACACTGTGACTGTTCTGAAACCCCTTAGGTCCAGCATCTGTGCCTCAGTTTCCCCTGAAAGTAATGTAGGCAGAAATAATTCATGATATCACACCTTGACTTTCAAAAAAACTCAAAAAACAAACAAACCCCCCACCTTGTCATAGCAGTTACCCCCATTGCTAACCCAAATGCTTTGGTCCAAATCTGTGGTCCTGGGTAATTTGCCCTGGTTCTAGAAGTACTGTGAGTCCTACTGATACCAGCCACGTCCCTTAATTCAAAGTCATGCACAGCCCATACATGGTGGGTAGAAAGAACCAAGGTAAGAAGGTGTCTGCTAAGGAAACCACTAAACCATTCCTTCAGTGAGCTGCAATGGGCCTGCCTCACATGGTGTAACTGTAGACAGACAGGTCTCTCCGGACCTATTTAAAACACAGTATAGAGAATAAACAACTGCCTACCCTTTTCTTTTTGCTCTCCAGCCTTCTCTTCTCTCTTATACAATGAAAACTGTGGAACAGAAAGTGCAGCCAAAGCAAACACCACTCAGACCAAGAGTCTGACATTGGAGAGTTGAAAGTGAAGCTCCCAAGTTCACTCGTAAACACCCAGCAGAGCTCTCTTCAAGAGCACTATCGAGATGACAACTTCTGCCTCAGCCAATAATGAAGGAACAACCACCACCATCAGAGTTACAAGTAGCTCAGTGTTGAGATGAGGAAGCTGGTCCCCATCAGTGGGTCTATGCTGCATCACTTCCTCAGATCAGCAGTAGTGAGCAAGCACCCACCCCTTGAGCATCTGGTGGCTCTTACTAGAGAATATATATGAGCCCCAAATTACTAACTCAAGAGATGGAAGTCAGTGAAAACAGTTAATGCAAGCCTCTGTGATGTAAATTTCCTTTATTGCATTAGGGGAATTAATTAGTCATATTATTCTGGGGATACTGTATTAGGTTGTGTTCATCCTCAGAGCTCTGAGCCCTCAAAATATGCTACTTGGAAAAGCCAATTTCTAACCATTTCCTAAAGAACAAACTCTTATTTGTGCATATTTGCCCAAACAAATTTAAAATGAATTCCCAAGTCTTTGCAGACTTCACACAATTCATCAATCTCTCATGATCAGTCTGGGGAGGTGCAGAGAAGGCTCATGGTACTTTCATGTTTTCTCATTAAAAAACACCCATTGGTACATTAATAAGACAAGAGCATCTCAGCAGGACATGTAGCTATGTGACATTTCAAGCCTTTTGAAGAAAATGCACAGAAAGGAAATGAACCCCAGCAGCTACAGCCAGCAAGACAACAAGTAAATGAGCTTTTCTTGCGGAGAACAAAGAGACGATGCCAGGAATGGATGAAGTGAAGATATGACAGAAGAGGGGAGATCATTCTGCCTGAGACCCTCATTAGGATCAACAGATTGGAAAGAATAAAAGACTTCAGAGGTCAAGCTGTCCTTGGAGGGACCTGATGAGTCCATCTCACTTAGGCTAGGATAAAAGACACCAAAAAAAGCCACTGTTTTGTTATTTCCTGTGTATCACACCCACTACTGATCCCCATTCTGAAAGGGCTAAACAAACTGTTTACATTTATTGAGTGTATGTATTACACTCTGTTTATTTTTAAAGTTTTAGCTTCAGAGTAGCCCTGCTACTCTAGGTAGGGTAGGGTAGGGTAGGACAAAGACAGAGTAAACCCTGTCTCATGGTAGGATTCTAGAAACCAGTATTCCTTCAATTTGTTACATGTCTCATATTTTTGCAGACATGGGGCCTATCCATCTATATGGGCCTATCCTTCCCTTCTTTCAAACAAACTTTGTCTGAAACCACACAAACCATGCCTACACAGCTATCAGCAGTAAATCTCCCCCTTTGATGCCACTGCCATATTGACCAGTGACCTTCTCCACTGGAAGCAGCTGTTAAGCCCCACCAGACTACGAGAGTGAAAAGCATCTGCAGATATTGGCTACAAGTCTAACTACTGACTCACTTGCTCTAGAGTATGAGTAGCTGCTGGCAGTAAAAGCAAATAAATGCATGCTTTTCAGAAATATTTCCTAGTAGAGAAAAATTGTTTTAAAACATAGATTCACTTCTTCAAGACTGCCTTTCTATAAACTCCCCAGTTTGAGAAATACAAGTTTAGTTTGTACCTGGGCGAATGTATTCCCCACCTTGCTGAACCTCCTTCACCGTTATTTGAAGGGTATCTCCTTCTAGCAAAAGGAAAGCAGAAGCCTTTTATGTATTCACTTCAATAGTTTTCACTTATTCCCGTGTGCTTGGCAGTCATCCTTCCAAGTAGCCTCCATACTTTGTTAACATCCTGGATTTATTAATCCCATTTTACAGTTTCTTGAACTTTCCCTCTAACCCTTCTCTTTTGACCAAGAAATTCAACTTTTACAGTCAAAGGTAGAGAAACATCTTAATGTCTTATTTTTTCATCATATGTTCCCAGGCCTTTTAGATATATTTGCATATTTTTAGAATTTTTGGGGGGTAATGCCCATAAAACACATCATATTCTTGTGTTTGGTTGGGTTTTTTTAACCTTGTGTTCTTTCCATGGAGGAAAAAAGTACTCTCACAGAACGCCACAAAGCATAACCAAAGCTTCCAATTTATTGTACTGCTCAGGAAAATTCCACTCAGCAAACTGGATAGTACCTGTTTTATCTGCCTTAGAAATGCTGAAGTACAATAGTATAACATACATTTCCAAAACATTTTCCTCCTGATAAAAAAAAAATCCACATTTAATTTCTAACAATAGACATGCTTGCACGCCTGGGTCAAATTGCCTTCATATTTTTTAAAAAGTTTAAAAAATACTTCAATTAATGTTAAAAAGGCTTCAGTACTATAGTCTTATAAAATATACCTCAAATTTCAATGAATGTGGATAAATTTTTCAAAAAATAGGAAACTGGAAAGTGAAATTGCTGGAACTTGCCATTAAAAAAAAGTCAAACTCAAAACTAACCAAAACAAACCAAACCAAACCAAATAAAAAACCCCAACAACAACAACAACAGAACTGCATTGTAAAAGGTAAAAATACAGATTTTTTCATTAAAAGATCTGTTCCTCACCTCAGAGAAAACTCCTACATAGTTTTGGGACTTGTGACTTTTTATTGTTGTTTGCTTTTCATAAAAATCAAGCATTTTCATGAAGAAAATAAGCAATTCCCTGACCAGTTCTTTGAAGCATCTTGGATTATCTGTCCATATTTGTCACACACAAGAAAAGAATCAAGATATCCCACAGATGGCTTCTTACATACTGACTGTAGTATTAGCAGGCAGATGCAAATAATTAATTTATGAGCTGATATTAATTGTCTTTTCAAAGTGATTAAGAATGTGCGTGTGAAGTAGTGGAACTTACTAGCCTTAAGGAACCTTTTAGCACACCCAGCCCAAAGCACAGCACTCATGTCCAGAAAACTCAAAGACAGCTAACAGAAAAAAAGTACATGGATGGGAGGTATTTGGAAACAGTATTCCTATATTAAAGTTAAGTTGGAAGAAAACAAATACTGGGGTTTTTTTGGTATGACATTAAGAAACAAACATGATTTTTAATACAAAGTACTTCAAGTTAACCCTTTGCTATTAAACTGCAAATAAACTTTCAGTAAGAACTCCCACAAATCCAGTATTACATTTGCAATAGTGTTGACAGTCATCAGAGCAGCAGTTTATAGCATGTTGGGCTGGCAGACAAGAGCTACAAATAATAAAGGAAATGTATTTCCAGAAAACTATAACCTGCAAAAAGAATTGTTTAGGTCATATCTAAGCTTGTTTTCCTCAGATGCACAATCAGAAAATACTATTTCCTGTGCCAATTCCTAGAAAAAAGTATTTATATTTTTCTTCCTCTGTTATAATAATCAGGTAATAAACATGGTAATAAAAATGTTCTTCTTACAAAATTCTGATTCTCTGTGCTGTCATTAGAAATTCTCTATAGATACCAAACATGCCATTGGTTTTGATGAGTAATCAAACTAAAAAGTCCACTGAATTATTTTATTTTATTTTATTTTATTTTATTTTAATTAAAAAATAAGTGACTTTTGGGGTAGTTGAAGGAAGGTGACAGTCCATTTCTACTCTAAGGTACAATATGAGCAGCCTCCACACCTCTGGTTAAGGGCAATAAGTGCTTCTACTCCTAAGCAGTGAGCCTGAATGAAAAAAATGCCTATTCGGGTGCCAGGCTGTGGAGGAATTACTGGTAGATTTGACATTTAAACTAACACTTCTAAATTGTTCCCCATCTAGAACTGAATGGCTCTATTTGGATAATAAATTGGAATCCAAAGCACATCTATTTTCCTTCCAGTAGCCTGAACTGTTTATAATAACCCCCTTCAGACACTGAAAGCAGACATCACTTCCTAAAAGAAGCCACACCAAATACACATTATTCAAATACCCATGAATTATCCTTGTAGCAATTTGAAATGGCTGCAGGAAAAAGTCCAGAGAAGGGATATAATGAAGCTGCTTAAAAACAAGGAAGACAAGCACTGCACACCACCACACAACCTCCTCTAGACAGCAGCACCTCTGGGAGGAGCTCTATCATGTTGAACCTACAAGCCGAAATGTTAATATGGTGCTGTCCCAGAGAGATAACACATCAAACAAGAAGAAAAACATGGCACCAAGTTATATTGGTCTCAACTCCTGTGTCCTGAGAGTACTGCCTCCCTCTAAATCACACTCTTCTGAAGAAATATTTTATGACTATTTCCTTATTTTTGCTCTTTGTTCTTTAACTGTTGACATATGGGAAGTTTGAACTATCCACTGCAAGTTTCAAGAAGCATCTAGTTTACATTTGAGTCAGGCTTTCTATGTGCATCCTATGTATGTCCTTTACATATCTTTTTAAAACCTTTAATTTAAACAATTAACTAACAAGGACAGTTTAAACAAAATTTAATATAGATGCTAACAAGTAAAACATGCCACTGGATAAGTGAAGACCACCAAGAGTGTGACATTATACTGTTTTTTTCCTAAGTGTACTCTTGCTGTAAAATAGCACAAGCTGTACACAGTTATTTATTTTTCATGTTGAGACACTAAATAAGGGGTCTCTCTCTCTCCTCTTGGGCTTGTTCCTGAAGCTTCTGGGATTATTACATCCCTGAGATCAATGCTCTCCTGCCAATCTGCCTGAACATATTGGTCCACCTCAAAAGCTGTTCATGGTGCAAGTAGTCATGATCTCAAAAACCTGCTTGACTCATGAAAAAATGCTGTAAGAAGACAAGACAGCTGTGTAGAGGTAGAAGATACTCTTGTACCCCTTCACACTGCACTGAGGGGGATGTAAAAAAAATCCAACATCAGAAACACTTTCAAAATCTGGTCTGAGAAAACAGCATGACACAGCACTTGTGTCCCCAGACAAAGAACCCCCTATACATTTTTCTACAGCCACACTCTCCATGGGATTTGTCATTATGTTTTGTGGCTGCTGTGAGATAGCAAGGAGCCAGGGACCAGCAAACCATCTCACAGAGTCACCCCTAACCTAAACCAAATAGACTTCTACAGCAGGACTGAATTATTATTTCTCAATTAGGGGCAGGACTTGCAATTTCTATAATTTGTCTGACATTTTCCTTGCTGTGTACAGGCACCCATCTTTGCTTTTACTTAAATGATCTGCATCTTCCCTGAATGAAGCTGCAGGAAATATTTCTTAACAATCTACATTACCCTGTTCTTCGAGAGTTTGCTAGTGTGATAAAAAATGAACCCCAAATGGTCAATATTAAATGGATTCACAGAAGATCTCTAAAGAACAGTACAATAAATCAGTATGTCTGTGTGACAGTGTGACAGAGACCCCGCAATTGTGGAAAACTCAGAAAGTATTGTTGGAATTTTCTGACAGCTGCATGCATATGCAGGGACATTTGGTCTACAGAGCCAGAAAAGCAAGATAAAAATGCACTTCCTTCACAGACTTAAGACAGTGAGAACAAGTTAATGTAAATCCTCTGTGCCAGAATAGGGAAGATAAGTTGTTGGGTTTTTTTCACATCCTCACCCCACAAGAAAAAGTATGGAATATTTTAAGTAGATTTGTAGTCCTCTGTGGATAACACACACTGGTTTGAGGACAGTTAGTCTCTGTTAAAGGGGGTGAACTCACAGCCAAGCAGAGCCATCCATGTGTAGTGCTCTGTGGTGTTGGCCTTCGAGGAACATTGATGAAAGGCTGGGGAGAAACCTGTTAGCTATGGATGCTTGAAAGAACAGGGGAGGGAGAGTTCTGAAGAGCTAATGTTTTGGTTTACGAGCCCTGACAGGTCATAAGCAATACTGTTGATTTAAATTGTGGTTTCTATAACAAAATCAGACCTCTCAAGGTAGTCAGGCCACATGTCCACAACACACACTGGGAGCCACGGGCAGGCAGGCCCCACATACTCTGTATCCACTTGAGTGCACTGTAAGGTCAGCACTGCAAGATATCTTCCTGCAACCTGGAGCCTTGTTGCAATACAAAGACTTCTGTTTCTCCCTTCTGGAACTATAATTTGTACATGGACAAACCTAGAGCAGATAATACCAAGCCAGGTCATTTATAGCTTTATAGCATCTCTATTGCAATTGTAGAGATGCATTCCCTGAGAACTGCACCATTCCCACACAGGATCAGCCCAGGATTGAACAGTGGGGAGAGAAGGGCAGGACTATCAAGCACAGGAGACACCATCCTTCAAATGCAGCTAGGAGCATGGGAAGTCAGATGCAAGTAACTTAGAAACTACAACATAAGTCACTACATCCATGAAGCTGAATGGATGATTTTCTCCGCTTCTGCATCACAGAATGTTCTGGGTTGGAAGGGACCCATAAGGAACATCAAGCCCAGCTCTTAACTGAATGGCCCATGGGGGGCTTGAACCTGAAACCCTGGCTTTATTAGCACCATGCTCTAATCAACTGAGCTGATCTCATGGTCTGCACGATCACTTTAGTCTCGAAACATGACTAACGTGAACTGAACACAACACTGAACAGGACTGTACTAAAAAGAAGGACAGGAGTCTCTTTGAGACTCTTTCTCTGAGCCCATGCATTCAAAATGTTCAAAGAGAAAAACTGACTTTTTTTACTGCACCACTCTCTTGTGTGATTCTGGGCAGCCTGGGGAAGCTGCTCACACAGCTTTGAGAATTAATACGTTTTCCCCTGTTGGAAACTTTACCAGAAACAATTTCCTCCAAACCAAACTGACTGAAAAAACACTGTTTTTACAACCCAAACAAACAAAAACCTTGCTGTGATGAGCCACCAGCAAGTTAGTCCAGAAACCACAATATTAAAAGATTTATGCTACGATAGTGACTCATAAAAGTAGGAGAGATTACTCTGACAGGGAGTAAAGTGTTTAGCTGAAATTACAGATAATAAAATCATTCCCTTCAGAGGTATTTTTTCTATGAGATGGAACAAATGCAACTAAAGCTGCTACAATAATGGATGATTTGGTATCTTTAGATGACTGTTTCAGCCAGGTCAGGTTCAAGCTGCTTCTGGATCCTACCAGAACTCTTTCTGTACCATTGCAGAAAGATCGTAGTGCACTGATGAGAAGCTTTCTTGGGGATGGCATCTCTTCAGCACAGGAGGCAGAAATGAAGCAGAGAGTACAAATCAAAACAAGGCAGGGGGGAGGGGGGGGAAAGGGGAGAAAAAAGGAGGAGGGAGAAAGACAGCAGTAGCCCCTGTGAGAAACATTCCATCTTGCAAAATTAAACATGATTTTTATTTTCCTGGCGCTCCCTCTTGCATTATTGAGAACACAGTGTTACAGAATATTCTGAGTTAGAAGGGACCCACGAGAATCATTGAGTCCAACTCCTGGTCCTGCACAGCCCCAAGAGTGACACCATGTGACCAAGAGTATTGTCCAAACTCTTTTTGAACTTTGTCAGGCTTGGTGCTGTCACCACTTCCTTGGGGAGCCTGTTCCAGTGCCCTACCACCCTCTGGGTAAAAGAACCTTTTTCTAATTTCCAAAACAGCTTCAGGCCATTCCCTCATGTCCTGTCCCTGGTCACCACAGAGGAGAGATCAGTGCCTGCCCTTCCACTTCCCCTCAGAAGGAAGTTGTGGACTGCAACGAGGTCTCTCCTCCAGGCTGAACAGACCAAGTGACCTCAGCCACTCCTCAAATGCCTTCCCCTCAAGGCCCTTCACCATCTTCACTGCCCTCCTTTGGACACTCTCTAACAGTTCAATGTCTTTGTTACATTGTATGACCCAAACTTGCCCCCAGCACTGGAGGTGAGGCTGCTCCAGCTCAGAGCAGAGCAGGACAAACCCCTCCCTTGACCGGGCTGAGGATGCTGTGCCTGATGTCCCCCAGGACAGGGTTGGCCCTCCTGGCTGACAGGGCACTGCTGATTCATGTTCAACTTGCCATAGACCAGGACCCCAGGTCCCTTTCCATGGAGCTGCCTTCCAGCATCCCATTTCCTAGTGTGTCCATACACCCAGTGTTGCCCTATCCCAGGTGCAGAGTCCAGCAGTTTCCGATGGTGAACTTCATATGGCTGGTGATTGCCCAGCTCTCTAATTTGTCAAGGTCTCTCTGCAGGCCCTCTCTGCCCTCAAGGGGGTCAACAGCTCCTCCCAGCTTTGTATCATTTGTCAACTTGTCACTGTCCCTTCCAGTCCTGCATCCAAGTCATTTATGAAGATGTTGAAGAGCACAGGGCTGAAGATGGAGACCTGTGGAATCCCACTAGTGGCAGGTCCCCAGTCTGATGTCACCCCATTCACTGTAACCCTTTACGCCTGACCCTTTGCACCAGCTGCTCACCCATTTCATGATGTGTTTATCCAGCTGAGTGCTGAACATTTAGTCCAGGAGGATCTTGTAAGAGATAATATCAAAATCTTTACTGAAATCAAAAAGGCTTACATTCCCTTGATCAGTTTGGTGGATTACCCAGTCGTTCAGGCTTGACAAGCAGGACTTCCCTCTCTCATGAAGCCATGTGGCTGTGAGACAGGTCACTCATCAAATACAAGCCTATCTGTGGGAAGAACACCATAGAATATATTGTCACCTCACATCAGTAGAATCCTATGTAAGTAACATTTACCATACGGCAGAATGTGTCTCACAGACGTCCATCTCTTTGGGGAGGAGAGGGATTACTTCCACTTACCACTGCAAGTCATGTTGCTGAAGCAACTGCAGCACTTTCTTTCAGTTTGTTACAGCCAGCTTTGAAAGTAATATACTTTTACAGTGAACAGAAATGGCTTGAAAATACAGCTACAGAAGATCTGAAGAATGAGAAGGATCATAACAACCTCTGAGTAGTACAGAAATGCTGAACAACCTTTCCCAAATTAGCATCAAATTCTTTCACAGCTGTACACACCATTTAAGAGGTTTGGATTTGATCTCCAATCTGTTACATTACAAGTAGCATGGTAGTATTCAGTGGATTTTGCAGGACTCTCCACAAGGGCTAAGAAACTGTTGTGGGAATCACTCTCAAGAGTTGCTGAAAAAGAGTAGCAAGAATTTGGTGATCTGCCAGGTCTCACTGGAGATCCACTGAAGACATAGGTGATCAGGATGAGCAGAGACCACTCTAAAAAATGTAATACTGCCTTGAGAGATGAACCACAATGAGGAAGAGTGTTTCTATTCTTTCCAACAAAGTGGAAGTTATCCAGGGATTTGCAGTTTCAAAGGTGGTTTGTACTTTCAGTAAAATTGAACCTTGGAATTTTCTGTTGACTAGAAATGTACATCAACTACAAGTAAGTTTAAAACAGAAAACACTTACCTAGCCAGAGCAGACACTCTCACACAACAATTCCCAAGTCACTTTAATAAGCTGCAGTCAAAACTAATTGTATGGAGAAGTGCACAATCAGATTTAAGGTCTGGGAAGTGATGGAAAATCCATCATGACTGCTACGACCCAGGAGCTAATTACCATCCCATTATAAAATCTGGCACTCTATTTCTAATATGAATTGGTCCAATTCCCCTATTACAGCTCATTAAAACTGCCATACTACAAATCTTCCTGTATATATTAAGATTGATATGTCACCTCAAGTCACCTCAGTGGGTAAATTTGAGAGCTTACCTTTTATTCTGGGAGACTTAATGAGTTTTCTACACCACTTTTCTCTCATCTCTTCCTTCCTAAGTGTATTAAGACCAGCACAGGATAAGGAACCCAGTAACAGACTGTATAATGGCAGATAGAATGGCTTTTCTATCCCTGCTCTGGATTCCTTCTACACTGCCTACAAGGACTGTGATAGCTACTCAGCCTCAGCATAAAACTAGGAGTACGTGTTCAACCAACTACCCCTCAACCCCTGGCCCTTCCCTGCTATTTCTGAAGCTTTCTTTCTCAAGATGCAGCCCCCACTATGTAAGTGGGATAAACATCTTTGTGCTTCTGAAACACACATACTTTCATTTTTCATGTGCAAGTGCTCCTAGTTTATAATGCAGCACCTTCATTTATTTTATCCCACCAATTTTATCATCTCCAAACTTCCACGCAATGCTTTATATTTTCTTCATGCTACAGAGGGAAACTAATTCTGTAGATGAGAGAATTACTTCATCTTCCTTAATCTCAAAAAACTGCAAGCAAGACTGGCACGTTTTCTGTACAAAAGATGGCCAGCAGCATAAAGGAAATCAGTGTTGCTATTGATTGACGTACCACATCCACCAAGATATCAAACACCAGCAAAAGGCTATTCCTCCATTCACTCCTCATAGCTTATTTCCATTTATTTTGCTTTAAAGAAAAAACTCAAGACTCACAGTTCTTCTTTAACTGAGAACACTGCCAAAAGTGGTATTTGGTGGCTACAATGTGCAAAAAGCATACAAAATTCATAGCTAATTTTAATCATAAAGAGCTTAATTTTGGAGCTATGTGTGCTCTGGTATCTACTAGGACCATAGGATATCTAGGAAAGAAGTTAGAGAAGAAAAATTACTATCACCTTTATTATGAATTATGCCCCAACTCAGCGTTTTTATAAATATGGAAATTTTAAAATCACATGTGCTCTTAAAAAAAGAGAAATGTTACTGTTTCTGATGAGCTTTTGCTGTGGTTGGGTTTTGCTTGTTTCTTTCAACATCATTTAGCAAATCCTTTTGACATAAAGTTCCTCAGGAAAGTCAGAATTGATCTTCTACCATATCTGTATTTTTAGGATAGGAAAATACAAAGAAATGTACAGAATCTATTGTCTGACTGCCCCTATTTTAAGTGTATCTTGCCACCAGTTCTTTCTTTCAAACTATGTTCCACAACATATGAAGAAGACTAGAGGAGTAGAATGAAAGAAACTGATTATCCTGAACAAAAAAGTTTCACTGATTTGTGCTCCTTTCAATTTGAATGTTTCAAGATTATTTTTCTATAGCCTGCTTTTCTCCAGATAATTATTTTTCTTACATGCCTCTTAAATAATTCTTCTCTGGAGTCAAGGACAGCACTCTCTTTTCTAGACAGTTCCAGACATTTTGTTAGCAACTCAGCCAGTCTATTATCAGGATCTTCCAAATCTGGACCAATATTGTAGTTCCTGGGAACTCACTGCTTTCCAGTTTTCCTGGGCACTCCAGTTTATATTCACGTTCAAAATACTCCTACACTGGTGTGGCTTCGATGCAGAGCAAGAGGCAGCACAACAGCTCAGATGATCCCTACTGCATGACCCCAAGTGACCAATGTGTCAGATTGGCAATGGCAAGAAGAGGCAGAAGTTGGAATACAATCTTGGAAGTCCTCTGTCTGCCTAAATCTGCCCCTCCACCTCACAGGACAAAATATACAGAAGAGAGGTTCTTACAATTCTACATGAATAAAAAGCAGGGAATAGAAGATGATTTTCTGCCATCCCGTCAGACCACAGCCAAACTTTCTGCTCAGTTTCTCTCCAGAGGCCACATTCTGTCTCTTATTTTTGGCTTTAGTGATGCTGTATAATGCATAGTCTACTGCCAGGCATAAGAGAAGGAAGCAATTTTAAAAATGTTTCTGTGTGAAAAGAAGAACAAAGAGAAACCAAAGAAACCAACTTTTCACACACCATAATTATTCCAGAATTCCACATACATCCAGTGCACCATAAACTGTAATTGTGCAATAAACTATAATTCATGGCTTTTTTAATTTCTAAGCACAGGAAATTCTCTTTCCTTGTACCTTGTCCTCTCCTTGCCTTGCTTCTACTCTTGGCTGGGAGAAGCAATTCAATATAAGAAGCATCAAAGGAATAAGAAGTCAGAGTTCAGTGGTTTCTACAAGATAATCGGTGCCTCACACTTGCTAGAAACTAAGATGAGAGGATTTTAAAAAACCCCAAATCTATAGTTTTGAAGTAGTAAGTAGTTCAGAAAAAGTTGCTTTGTAGAGACAGAAAATCATTTGGAAAAACTTGTTCCCATGGGTTTTATCACGTCTTTGGGTTCAGCATCTTACTGAGAAACCTTTATGATGAACAAGTCAATACCTACAACAATCAGGAAGATACATCTAAAACTTCAGGTACAAAATTAAAGATTGCACTTTTCAGTAAGAACAATACAGCAATCCAGCAAAAGTTTTAACAGTGCAAGTGGTGAAAGAGTGCTTACAGTAAGTGGCATTGTGCTTGTGCACTACTCATAACCTCTGCAACTGTTTAAGTATGTGGAATACTTAGGGATTATTCTGGCAAAACAGCAAAAGCCTCAGTAACACCTACAGACTCCTTTTTAATTCCTCTTGATGTCCATAAAGGTAAATTGAATAATGAGCACTGTTCTCCATGCTGTGATCTCTGCTGGATTCAGTCCAATTTATATGTCATTGTGAATTAGTGACACACTGTAGCAGTAATTTTCTGTGTATGATAAAGATAAAACACAACATGTAATTTGTTGACTCATTCTCAAAAATCAATTAATCTTCTTAAATGCTGTTTGCTTTGGGGGAAAAGTAACAAAGAAAAAGAATAACGTCATGATGGAGTTATTCAAGTATTAGTGTCACCATTATGGAAAAAAGTGGTCAAAATATATTGTCTAATGCTCACATTTGCATGAAAGTGCACTTAGAGTGATGAAACTTGACAGGCTAGGGACACTATTACAAGGTTAAAAAATTCTATACATTCAAGGAAATAATTTAGAATCTGCACTGGTGGCTCCATCCTGACCTGCAAACCTCTGACTCCGTACACTAAATGCCTCAGCTGAAAGAAATAAGACTGCTCATTAGAAAATGAACTTTCCTAATACTGACCTGGATAACCAAAGAAAGGTTTAAAATAACTTGTTATTCCAGGAAAAAGAAGGAACTGAATTTAACATGACTTGAGTGAGAAGAGACAAATGGAAGAGTGGCCTAGGGATGTTGTGTGCAGTTTGTCCATTGTTCAGAGTGTTGGTGTTTACATTGTTTACATTGGGAAGTGGAGTAGATCTAAGAAGATCCAAGGTCTATATGCTGAGAACTCCTAAGAATATGATGTATGGAGTGAAGAACACTGAAGTTGTTTCCATTTTATTTCACTCAATATCTGTGTTCTTTCCTTTAAACGTTCCTTTTCCACTTCAATGAAAACCTTCCAGCATTTTGAACTATAACACTCCTATGCAGATAATTATATTCAGCATATTAGGAAAGTTTTCTCCTACTGACAAGATAATCCTCATCAAATCAAACTGTTTTTATGGATTCCACAAGACAAATAGGATGTCACATTGAAGTCAGACTTCTTAAGGGGAACAGAAGCCTTTCAATCTACCAATATTTGCATTATGCCTCACCATAGAAAAGAAACTTGAGCCACACACTGCAAACAAGAGTTAAATTAATTTGGGGATTTACTTAGACTGGTAAAGAATATTTTTTAAACTGTAAACAGACATCTGTTTTGATACTGACAACCATTCATTAGCCTTGGTGTTTGCCAGCATAGTGCAGCAGATGTTATTTTCTTGTTATATATTTTCATAAGATGCGGTCATTGTTTAAGCTACATTCTAACAAGGACTCAGAATTAAATTGAACTGGTTAAATTAAAAATGGAATGTTATTCTCCAATGCAAATTAATTACAATGACACATTGAAGTGAGAAGAAATAATTCATGTTCTGCAAATAGCTGCAAAATGGTTGCAATGCCAACCTTTGGCTGATCTTTATGCAGCAGTGGAAATAAAAATATACTGATAATGCTTGATATTGTGTCTCTAAGCATTCTCTTAAAACACAGATGTGTGGATAAATAATGTCTATTTGACAGAAGCTCACACATCTGTGCACATATAAACACAGTCAGGTATTTAAATTTTGGATTTTTGTCCCAGCCAACACATTTAGTGGAAAAGAACAAAATAATTCAAATAAACAGATCTCTGGCTTTTCTCCGTCTCTCCAAACTGACATGCAGTCCAGATTCAGACAGCTTCCAATTTCTGTTCTCATACAACAAATGGTGAGATGTAATTAAGAAATTTATGCTCACATCATTTCATTTTAACAGCACAGAATGGTAAACCTATGTAAGGTCTCTCTAGATTTGACTGGTTCATCTGATAACAATCTGAAGTGCTGGATGCTCATTTGGACTGAATTTTAACTCCCTGAAGGTTCATCTATCACCAGCTTATAGACTGCAGGAACAAGAACACTATTTACTTTATATTTTGTTTTTCTTATCTTTCTTTTTTCCCCCTGAATTTGCTATTTGTGAAAGGTCCAAAATTACTGTAACTGGAGACTAGACAGGATAAAAAGATGTTTTCTTTATCACCAGAAAAACTGCCTTACCTTGTCCTCTCAACACAACTTCAGTCTGAAACTTAAAACCAGCTCCCACATTCTAACCACAAACATGTCTTTAATCATTGTGCTTTTAATAGAAACTTTATGGCCCAGTTTGAGACTCCCTCTTCAGCATTCAAGGAACACAAAATATAGAAAGAATTCTACAGCTAAGGACAAGACAAAGCTTGTAGGTCAATGTAAGTTATTTTATTAGATCAAGAGGTACAGCTTTTTGAAAAACTTGAATAAGCTTTCAGACATGCAATCCCTTCTTGGGGTATGAAATACATAATAGAAGCAGCCTATTTAAGAACTATATAACAACAAGGAAACCTGAGAACTGTGACAATTACAACAAATCATCACAAGACCATTGAAGACACTAAATTGTGCTATTTGAAATTGAGGCTAGGCATGATAATGGCAGCAGCCAAGTTAATCATGACATCTCTTTCCTCAGAGACCACTGCTATTAGCCCTACAGTAAAAAAGCTAGTTCATGTCCCAGGCTGTGCAACTATGCTACTCTGTTACTATCTGTAAAACTGTAGTATCAGCTTTCTCCCTGTTCCACCAGACCAGGCTCACCCCAATTAGATTAATCTGTGTAAATCACATCTAGAACTTCAAAGGAAAGCACTGTAAAATGCAAAGGATCGTATAATGAATAGCACTTGAAAAAAAAGCATAAAGAACATACAGTGTTAAGCCCCAAAATCCACAATTATTTGACCATCAGGTTTTGCCTCCAGCCAGAGTTCTGAACAAAACTTTGGAAGAAAACAGTGGAAGCAGAAATCATGGATGACATAATAGGAATGGACCTGAACACCATTTCATTTACTGAGGTCAGTAGACTACAAGATCTGACCAAGTACAGGTGAGAAGGGGAGAGAGCACACTTGTAGTCTAAAGAGCTCCTTGCCTTCCAGGGCCAGAAACCCTATCAAGCCTCTGTGGAGGACACAGGGGTCAGACTTGCAGGCTCAGGGGCAGCAGCAAGCCTGATGTCTCACACTGATGGGATGTAACTGCAATCACTCAGAGTTTCCAGCCCTTGAGGCAGGAAGCTTGAGTGTAAGGTAAAGCCCACTTTTTGTTTGGATTGCAGTGGCCAGGAAGGAATGACTTTACAGCAGCATTAATGATGAGGCAGGAAGGAACAACAACAGCAAAAAAAATCCCCCAAAATAAAAATTTTAAAAATGCAGAAGAGACAATAGGAGTCAAGAGACAACATAACAAGTTAGTAGAAGGACAACATGCAGGATATACGTGTGTGTGTGTGTGCGTGTGTGTGAATGCCTGTGCACTACTAGCACTTCCCATAAGACATAGCTATTAGCCAGAACTTGGTTTACTATTGACCATGGTAACTTGAGACATCAGTGATTGGTATTTTCAGGGAACATTTAGTATCACTGCTCACTAGGCATGATGCTTAAATGTCATTCCATCCCTTGAGGAATTATATGCCAAACTTAAGATGTAACTTACTTTAAGTAGTGATATATGCTTTGTATACCAGTTTGATTGATACAGGTACTATAACAGCTAATAACACCTACAGTAAAAAGTGCTGGGACCAGCTTGTGCTGAAGAACGGTTAGTTGTGGGAGCGGGAGCGAGGATTCTCAGTTTTTTCACTTTAAATAAAACTCCAAAATATTAGGAAGAAAGAGCAGGAAAGGCACTGAAGAACTAGCACTAGGAAGGAGTGTCAGAAGTATATTTAAGACTCTCCAAGCAGCATTCTGGTTTTTATAGCAGTCGTGATAATGATCTTACACTTACGGAGAATCTTTCATCCAGAAGGATTCATTTATGGGTTTTCTGCCTACCATGGGAATAAGTGTCTTCTCTTCTGCCAACTTACAGTGAGAAAAGCTGTTTACACTTCTGGAGGAAAATGTTGTGCTATGAGAATTGCTATATCCCAAACACAATGGCTTAGGACAGGCAATGCCAAGTGCTTCAACAGTTAAGTACAAAACATAGTGGGGAATTTGAAGAAACAGAACATAAATAATCAAAACCATGTTCTAGTCAGGATGCTAAGACTAACAGTATAACTTCCAAAATGTATCATGGTGTCAGTCATCCAATTTGTTTTTAAATCCCCTTTGGACCTTTTGGCTCTCCCTTAGCTTCTCTCAATGTATACTCACACAGGCTGCTCTCTAAAACATTAGCAACCATTAAGCTGAACTGGACAGTGCTGTTTCCAGGTAAGTTACATTAAAAAGTTGGTAACTGCTAGCTCTTTAATGCTATCCAATGTAAAAAAAGAAGGATTTTAAATCAAATAACATGAACAAAAAGCAGAATAGAATAACATTTGTATTTTAAATGCAGTTGGATAAGTCTCACTAGGTTCAACTACCCTCTTTAATTCAATTTATATCTTGGTCTCATCATCCTTACTTACATAAGCTGTTTTTTCCCAAAAAGGTGGAAAAGAACAAGACTGTCCATAGAGATAACAGGAGCAAACTCAGCACTTCTGCTGAGTCCTGAAAAGAAGGAAGAAAAAAATAAAGGTAACATGAAAATTATGCACCACCAACACCAACCAACCAACCTACCTACCTGTAAAGGTGCTGCCCTTCAGTTCAGGTTGGGAACTCAGGAAAAGGGCACAGGAAGAGTGGTTCTTGCTATTAATTCAGCACAAAACTAGTCTGATGTTTTCATTTATTGGTAAAGAGACTTATGACTGAGGGGAAAGAGAGTATCTTTATGAGCCTTAACTGTTTCCCTCATGTCCATGTTTTCTTCCTCTCATGGTCTCCCTAAATGAGAAAGGTACTTTTGTCACATAATCTCCCATTAACTCAACAAGTCAGATCAGTCAGCTCTCCTTTCGACACCATAATGCAGAGGTGATCTGTAGGTGTTTCTTTCCAAAACTTAATTTCTAACAATTAGACTTAATTCAAGGTTAACACTGATTTCTTCCCCTATGGAATAGGAAAAATAATAAATGGGGAGAAGTTTCCTAGCACAAAGGTAGGTATTTTCAAATTAAATTAAAAGGAAGGGGCCTTCCACCACCCCTAGGAACAGACCATGACATTGCTGGTTCATGAACACATAACAGTGGCAAAGGCTGAATACAAACCTAAGTGTTTGCAGAATGATGGCCAACCTCTGATACAAGGTCATGAGGCAGAGATCCACCCTTTATTACATTTTAAATGTTAAATGCATTGCCTTGCTAAATCTACCCACTTGCTGTTGATCCACTTGCTTCACTCATGAAAGATTTCTACTTGAAAAACGCCTAAGCTACAAATGGACTCCAAATATCAGTCAGGCAGACAAAGCACATATTATGAACAAGTAAATAACAAGCTTTTCTTCTGGGAAGAAAACAAATCATTAGTTCCTGGCAAGGAGGAAAATCACTGTTTCCAGCAACCAAGACTTCAGAACAACAATCTAAAGCTGATGAATCAGAATTCATAATGACACAAACAGAATTATACACAGCCCTCTACAAGGGTTTATAGGAGAAATTAAACTTAACTACATTACCAGTAACATGACAAATGCGGCTACACTAAAAAACACATGATAAAAAAATTGTAACTAAAGAAAATTGTAACCATGAAGATGGTTTTATCATTTAAAAAATGAATTTCATCCATCTGATTGCTTGAATTCCATTTTTTCCCAGTAATATTGAGCTGAATTGGCTATTCAGAAATGTCAATACCATTAACTGCTAATGCTGAAATAGGGTTTTGTTTTTCACATCAAGCAACACATGATTGACAGCCATGCCAGAGATTGTATAGATTTTAGCACAGGAGAGACTGTTTGTTTACTCTCTGTGACTTTCCTCTTGGTGGCAGGGTAAAAGCATAGGTGCCACTAGAAGGAATTTATTCAGCAGGCAAATTTCTTTCCCTTGTTCTTTTCTTGGTAGAAAAATAAGAAATAGAAAAGTAACTACAAGAGACTTGAAGTAATTTCAAGGTATCACTAGTGTGAATAAGGCTGGAAAAATTGGAAACTTCCTGTTTTAGGGAAATTAGATTTTGTAGTTATGCTGTCTCTCCATTTCTTCAGGCTTTATAACCTTTGAAAGTAATAACTAATTTTAAAAACAAATGGGATACTAAGTGTCTGAGAAATTAAATTCTTGAAGCTGATAGCCCAGGCATATAATCTACTTTTCCTCACTGTCTGCAAGGATTATTCTATTGACATATCCATGTCTGGAGACTTACTCCAAGAATGTGGTGTCTGACCCTGGCACTAAACCAGTCATGTTTCACAGATCTCCTAGATTTTATTAGAGCATATGGAAATAGATAATCTGAATGAAAAGTTCATTTGGGTTTCCACCAGGCCTTTGAAAGGCCACTCACCTAAGGCCATAGAATAGCCAAAGTGCCATGGAATAATCTTACTACAGATAAATAATGGCATAAAATACACTAAAGAAAGAAAATGTAGGGGCAAAAGGACATTTTTCATAAAGATGAAGTTCATCACCAGATGTCCATCTGCATCTGCACTTAAGGGCTATTTTATTCAACTTCATCACAAATTATACAGAGAAGACAGCAAAGCGACAAAGATTGCAACTGCTGCTAAATTATTCAGAATAGAAGAAAAGCTGAATAGCAAATTACAAATTCATAGAATTGTTAAGATTGGAATAGACCTTTAAGATCAAGTCCAACCACTAACCTAGCACCACCACTGTGTTCACCATTAAAACACATCCTCGGATTCCATAACCACATTTTTTGAACGTGATGACTCCACCACTTCCCTAAGCAGTCTGCTCCAATGCTTGACAAGTCTTTCTGTGAAGAAATTTTTCCAAACATCCAACTTAAACTTCCTCTACAACTTGAGGCCATTTCTTCCTGTTCTGTCGCTTGTTGCCTGGGAGGAGACCAACACCCACCCAGCCATCCAGCCAATCCTGTACTCAGCAAAGAGTACACCCATCCACACACACTGTGGGAAGCCATTTCTCCATGAGAATGCCATGGAGGACAGTATCAAAGGCTTTACTAAAGTCTAGGGATACAACATCCACAGCCTTTACCTCACCCAGTAAGTGGGCCACCTGGTCACAGGAGTAGATCAGGTTGGTCGAGCAGGACCTGCCTTTCATAAATCCATGCTGGCTGGGCTTGATCCTCTGGCTATCCTATTCATATTGCATGAAATGGACCTGGATAAATCCATATTGTGTGCATATATATGTGTGTGTGTGTATAAATATACAAATATATTGCTGGTGTTGGGCTGGACAGGGTTAATTTTTGCAGTAGCCAGGAGGAATGTGGCTGAGGAGGCATGGCTAGGACCCTGATATTGTTCTATACCACCTCACCTCATTGCTGGCCATAGGAAAGGAACTCTCTTGCTCCTCTGAGGAGAACGGGTTCCTTCCTGTTGAAAAAAATGTGGTGGGGAAGCTCTCCCATATTGTTCATTGTCCCGAGGTCTGTGATGAGCATTTCTGCATGTGAATCATTCTCTCTTTCTGTGTACTTTTGTTATTGTTGCTGTTACTGTTCATTTTCTTATCTCACTGCTGTTTCCAGTAAAGTGTTCTTATCTCAATCCATGACCTTAGTCTTTTGCGCCTCCAATTCTCACCTCCATCACACCTTAAAAAACAGCAATGAAAAATTTAGCAATACGATTCAATTTATTCTCTTTTGCAATGTTCTTCCTCAACACAGAGTATTGACATCTGACAGAATTCAGTTGAAATTTGAAATTTTCAGGTCAGCATCCCTGTCAAAACAACAGATTATTACAGTAAATCTGGTTTTATCATCCCATAACAAACTAAGCTGAATTTTTTTTTTCAAAGTGAATGCATCTTGCTATTTCTAGTAATAAATGTAAGAATACCATACAAAATGTCATGCAGTTTCAGGGAGACTCTTATCTTTTTCAAGAAGTAGGAAGTGTGAGACTAGAAGAGCAAACCAGCAAGGTATTTCATTGAGAATGGAAACAATGAAACCTGGTATCTTAGGGATTTATGCTACGGATTGAGCTCTACATGACTTTTCTCCTGCCTAATAAGGATCTTGTTTATGCTGCATAGTTCATTAAAAGGGTTTTCTTCTTATCTACAGACATGTACATTTTAAAAAATGTACAGCAAACTTACTGGATTTTTACTTTTTCCCCTCTGTCCCCAGTTGCCCAGAGGGTTGAACATGCTGTACTGGAAGAGACAGAGTACTAGATTCTTTGAATGTTGTTTCCTCTCTGTTGCTTACAATATTAAATTCTATTTCACAAATACTCCCCAACTACCATATATTTATTTATAACACTTCATATATTTTCAGGAAATACTTTCAGAAATTTCTTCTGTTTTGGGGGACACAACCATTGATGGAATGAACATAAAGAATTTCTATTGTATGACCACACAAATAAAGCTCTAATAGGCAAATCTCTGATAGAAGGAGGATCACAGTTTTCATCTAGGAAGCTCTGAATGTAGCTAATGGCTTATCACTGTAGATGCTCAATGCCTTCTCTCAGACATCTGCTGATGCCAAGATTGCTCCACAGGCCAAATGAAAGTCAACTCCGAAATACGATCACTAATATGATGAGGTGGCCAGTGGTATACACCCAGACCCACTATCTGTGAGCAGGAGAATTCTGCAGGGAAGAACAAGCAACTCTCTAATATAAAGTGTTATTTTTATAAAAAGTGTACTTCCCTATCCTGATGCAAGCAAAATGCTGTATTTATTTGAGGTACTGTGAATCAAGAAGACAAGTTCTATTGGAGAGAAAGAAAAGGGCTCCAACTTAACCATTCTCCCTTCCATGAAGAGAAAAACTCAAAACCTAACACGAGATAGGCCAAGGGCTGAAACTGTAACAAGGTACTGTGCCTATCTCTAGGCAGAGTGCTGAAAAGTAAACTCCTGCCTACTGAGGCAGGTCAGAGATGGTAGATTACACTCTCATTCCTTCCAGCTTCTACTCTAGGGAAAACCATAAATATCATAAATGGCCTCTTTTCTTAGTCACTGGTCTGGAAACTTGCAGTTAATTAATTTTACCCCATTCAATGTAAAGGTCTAGGACTCTATCCAATTTTTTTTTAGTCAACATCCAGCAATAAATGCAAGCTTCCCCAGTCTCAGCTAACAGTTCATAACAATGATTGGCAACTCTTTCCAAGGCCTCTACACATCAACCAGAATCACAGCCTGCCCCTGGAACTGCACAGGGGGTCTGTTTGTAAATATTCTTTCATGGCCTTGCCCAATCACACAATTCAATTCAGCATTAATTGAATTTTACTTACCCTCACCTGGCAAAAAAAGAATATAGGTACTTGGTCAGGAAAATATTTTGAACTGGGAACTTCTTAGGAATAAATTACTACTAATTAAGTTACCCGTATCGGAAGAGGAAAAGCTGGGTTCTTCTCTCCTCATCCTGGAAGGAATAAAACCCACTTACCTATTTTCTTCTAGAGTTATCTACACTGCTACAGTATGTGCTCCTTCTACTTATTGCAGCTAACCATCTCCATCCAAGAATTCAAGAAGTCCCAGGATCAGGAAAGCAGACAGGCTGACTCCAAGCACTACTGGTTCCAACATACAGCTACAGAGAAGACAACTCGTGCCTCTTGAACAACCTGCATCTTCTACACACTCACTGAGTATAGAATAATTATATCAAACAGAACAAACTTACATAGTAAATCTTTGACAAAATATGCATAAAAATTCCAGTTAGTGTACCAAACATAAAGTCCTCTTAACAGCAAAACTCTACAAAAGCACAATTGGCATAACTACTTTATGGCTTTCATGCTTTTAAATGACTTCAATCTAGACAGAGCATCCAGAAAGAGAAAACATTTTATAGTAGAAATTACAATGGAAGCCAAAGTGAAATGCTACCTAAATTAAGTCCTGGTGCTGCAACTACTTTGCTTACACATCTGTTTGCAAGAGAAAGGTCTTTACTGCACAGTGAAACAACTCTGAGAGTCCTGTATCTGAAAATGGGATGAAAGAGTTCTTAGAATACCAGAAAACAAGGGTTCTGTCAAACAGTAGTGATAGCCTTAAAATTCTCCACACACACTCCTGACAAAGAAAGGGTTGATTTTTAAGACCTAGTAAAACTCAGCATCGAACAAAACAACATTGTCTGGGTCTCTTTATGTGGCCTGCCTGGGAGATCAGCCAACAGACTGATTTAGTTTAATATTATACAGAAAACCTACCTGTAAAATCAATCATGGTAAGCTCTATGCAGGAAGTTCAGGGCAAGGGTGAAGTAGCCAGTTGTCAAGTGTTGTTCTTGTGTTAACAGTCCATTCAAATATGCAGTTCTTCTCTGCAGTTCTTTCTCTAGATTAAAGATGCCTGACAAACACCCACAAGAAGCTGTAAGTTAACATCACAATTTCACTGATCCTAAAAAGCCACCAGAACAAAGTACTGAAATGTAAACCATGAAAATGCGGTTTTCATTTTAGATGACAAGGGGAGCTGTCTTTGCTGCTTCTCAACCCTCCGACCTCCCAAGAGTCATGCCAGAGTTGTCGAGTTTTTTTAATTAAGTATATAAGCATGAAACATGTTCCACATGTAGTTATTCCTTCTCAGAATATAAAAGAATACAAGGAAGAGGGGACATATGTGATACACACATCAAAAATATTTTGTTCACTTTATGGAAATAACCATCTACTGTGAGGTGCACTCTACCTGCTGAGGTGCACATTTCATCTGGCTGACAAGGATACTCATTATCTCTGTGAAAATGATGAATAGCCTTTAACTCATTGAGAAATTACTGAAAATGAAAGCCTGACAAAGATGAGCTGAACCTGAAGTGATCCATTCTAGTGAGGCAAACAGAAATTGGAACGTATCCCTTCCATAGCCCAGTATTTTTGGGTAACTACTTTGGTACTTTTGGCCAAGCAGGAACCAGTATTTCTTATCTGTGCATCACGTCACCCAGACAGAAGCCTGTGCACCACAGTCTTTCACACAATAATCCTTTTCCCTGCTCCCTTATTGCTCCCCATCAGGAAAGTCTAAACAAATAAGGAGGCCACATGCAGGTGGCATTTTGGGATGCAGATGTCTATCAGCATCTTTGTTAAACCTGCCACACCTTCTCAATTTATTTAGCTTTGTAGCAATCTCCTGGTTGTATATCAACCCTCCTAGTTCCATTTGCTGTCTGCATCGATGTATCACACAAACTATTCATCTTTTAATTTGCTGGTTTGCAACACTCTGGAGCACATTGCTTACTTAAAACAGGTAAAAAGCTCTAGGGAGAGTTTATTATTATATCTCTGCATTTCTGAGATCCCATCTGGAGAACTGTGTACAGTTTTGTGTCCCCACCATAAGAGGAACGTAGAACTACTAGAGCAAGTCCAGAATAGGCCACAAAGATGATAAAATGACTGGAGCACCTTCCCTACCAAGGCAGGCTGAAAAAGTTGTCACTATTCAGCTTGGAGAAGGTTGTGTGGAGACCTACAGCAACCTTCCAGTATCTGAAAGGGGATACAGTGATGCTGGAGAGGGACTCTTCGTGGGGAACATAGTGATACAATGTAATGAGTACAAACTGAAAGAGGGGAAATTTAGGTTAGATATCTCTCGGGTTGGTTTTCTCACCCGAGATTCAAGTTGTTTAAAGTCCTTGGCCTCTAAAAGCCCCGAGTCGCGATGGTACAAAGAAGTGGAGTCTTCAAGGCCTTGTTTTCTGGTTTCTGGAGTTGTTTATTATTTGATATCTCAGAGTTTTTCTCCGCTCCCAGCCAAGGTCCGGACAGTGGCTGGGACATGAGGTGACTGCCCACCGATGGGACGACACCTTACATTTATACAGATAATTACATATAGGTTATTTACTATTTCACACCAATGCCTAGTGTTTACACTAAAAGGGTCATTTCTGCTTTGACCCAGTCCACTCTAACTACCTCATATCATCACCACCCCAGAAGATGGAGGATGAGGAAGAAGGAGAGGGACACGAGGTACCACCCAAATTCCACCATCTTGTCCCCCATTTACCTCTATTCTAAGAATCCTAAAACTACTGAATTTTGTATGTGCTACTGTGCTAAACTACTATTTTCACTTCCTGGTGATTTGCAATTCCTCTCCTAATGCTGGAAGTTTCTCCCATGGGCTAAGATCAAACTCAGTGTCTTCCTTGGCTCTTGCCAAGGTTTCTAACCCCCCTGGACCGGTTCCACACCCCCCTGTCCAGGGCTCAAATTCTCTTTCCCAGGTCATCCAAAGGGATGTCCTGGACTCCAACAGTATCAGAAAGAATGTTTTCACGGTGAGGACGGTGAGGCACCGGGACAGGCTGCCCAGGGTGGCTGTGGACACCCTGACCCCGGCAGTGCCCAAGGCCAGGCTGGGTGAGGCCTTGAGCGACCCGCTCTGGTGGGAGGCGCCCTGGGAGAATTGGGATCTTGAAGGTCCATTCCCACACTTAACGTTCTCTTATTGCACTAACATACTCAGACATGTAACAGGCTAAGATAACTGGATTAAAGAAGACGCTGGCCCTCAACCGGGAAACTAACTGGGTTTTTTCCCACTTCCCTAACCTTAGGTTGCGTCCCTCCTCCAGCAAACACCACGGCAGGAACGCCCGCCTTTCCCCGCCTCTGGGGCGGCCGAGGGCGGGGCCGAGGGCGGAGCGGGGCCAGGGCCGGGGCCGGGGGCGGAGCGCGGCCCCGACATGTCTAAGCACGTGTTTCTTACGGGACCCCCAGGTAAAGGGGGCGGGAGGAGCCCGGGGAGCCGGGCAGGGGCGGCGGTGCGGCGGAGGGGATGACCTGGGACACGGCCTGGCTTGGCCTGGCTTAGCTTGGCTGTGCTTGAGTTGGCCTGGCCTAGCCCAGCCCAGCGCAGCCCAGCCCGGCCCAGCCCGGCCCTCCGCAGTGCCGGCGGGGCTGTGGGGCGCTTAGAGCCGGGGAAAGGCAGCTCAGCTGCTGCCGGGCCCCGAGGAAGCCCCGGGAGCGCCTCCGGCCTCAGCCGGGCCCGGCACTGCCCCAGGTCCCGCGGCTGCGGCCCGGAGAGCCCACCCCCTCCCCCCCCTTGTCCAGGTCGGAATGAAATGCCCCTTTACCTCTCCATCTAGTCTTCCAAAACATGCCCTTTCTAGTCCTCCAAAACATGCACTTGTCCTGGCGCTGCTGCTTTGTCCCTGCCTTGTGCCCTGGAGTTCAGTGTTGGGGGGAAAAAACCACCCACCTCCTGGATAACTAATCCTGCTTCAATATAAACAGCAGCGATTAATAATTTCTGAGAGCTCATCTTTCCTGTAACCTAATTGTAGTGATTTAGCGCTCCCAGGCTCAGTGAGGTGCAGGTGTAGGTAATAACTGGTGTCCCGGATGGGCAGGCCTTGATTGCAGCAGTGGGGGTAGTTTGTCATCTACGGTTTTTTTAAAAAAGTAACCAGTTATGATTGCAGTGCTTTCCTTTGTGCTGTGGGAGTAAAGCAGTGGACCTAATTCTCCTTTTTGTGAACCTCTTGCAGATGCCTGCCTTGACTGGAATTAATTTAAAATGCTGCTGTTGGGCTGAGATAGGAATACATTCCACCCACTTCACGCTGGCTTCCCAACCACTTTGAATAAAGGCAGTCTTTCAGGAGATGCAGAAGTTGGGGCTGCTTAGGTCTTGTCTCTCTTCATTTATCTGAAATTGGATGTACTGTTTTGATTAGCTAAATGTCCAACTTCAGGTTTTCTTAAACTTAGTTTGAATCACTCCAGGTTGTTTGGCAGTTTACTGGATGAATGTAAACAAATTAGAGATAGCGAATCCACTTGTCAAAATTAGTATAAATTAACTTACAAAAGACAAGGCCTTGAAAAGATGTTAGATACTGAGGGTGCAACATTTGTCATTTTTTTGTTGTTCAGCTGCCAGAAAGCCCCCTGCTTCAAATTTGAAAAGTTTGCTTAAGCATTTGACTACGTGCCTTTGAAGCCACAGAATATTTTGTAATTGGTATTGACTGTTAGGAAAGCAGTTCCTACATCTGCTTAAAGTCTAAATTAGAAATTTGGTGTGTGCCTGTTGAAATGATTTCTGTTGGCATCTTTAGGCATCTCACATTTGGTCTGTGTTCCTCATCTCCGGGAATTTGAAGGTTTATTCGCAGGATTATTTTCTGTCATCTGAATTTTTTAGAGCAGTGATTAAAAATGAAGTGATAGCACTAAAATTTGTGAAAGGCAATAAAGGTGAGTTTAAAAGGAGATCGTTGAGGGATGTACTTATACAATGGCAAAGGAGAAAAATTGAAAGGATGTCTGGAACATGGCCAGTGTTCACACTGTAAAAGGTGCATCAGACTGTGCAAGGAGCTATCAGGTGGCAAGAGTTTTAAGGACCTGTCTTAGGCTAAGAGAATGAATTACAGGGTCAGAAGATAATTCATGTTAAAAGAGACTTGAGGAGGTTTAAAGGAGTATCAGCTGTGAGGCCAGACCAAGTTGCTTAAGGCTTTATCCAGTCATGCCTTGAAAACATTAAAGTAAGTGAAAATTGCACAGCCTCTCTGGGCAACCTGAGCATGCCTTCATCAGCCTCACAATAAACAAGTTTTTTTCTGTGTCTAGTCAAGTGTCTCTTGATTCAGTTTCCAGAAGAAACATTTGTCTGTTGTTGGGACTTCATAAGAACTTGGTATCTCAGGGACATTGAGCGCTTCTGATTTTTAGGACATCAGTGGAAGAAGTGTGTCCTTTGTGCCAGTTAGGCATCTGGTAATAGCAGTCAGCTTTGACCTTTTGATCTAAAAAGGGGTCAACTTAGCTCTGATCTTAAAAGCAGTGAATATCAGTGGTAGAAAGGGAGATTCATCAGTCAGTCTTCCAGCAAGCTTGAATGCCAGTTTTGTATCACGTATTTACCTGCCTTGTGGTAAGTTTTTGGCCTTCTCATGCATCATCTGAGCTAACAAATTCATTGGTAGCCTGGGATATTTGTACCATTCTGTAGCGAAACTTTACAGTGTCAGTACAGAATGAACTTTAAAAGATGCTTCTGTTCTTTCCTACCGTTTAGAAAAAGTAATTTGCAACCTTCAAAAGTAATCAATGTTCCCGCTGAACTGAATCATTACTGTGGCATATAAAAAAATGGGCTTTTAGTGCAGAAGAAGATTAATGCTGTGTGCTTTTTTCCTTTTTTTTTTTTTTTTTTTTTTTTTTTTTTAGGAGTTGGAAAGACTACTTTGATCCAGAAAATCAGTCAAGCTCTAAAATCCTCAGGCGTTCCCATTGATGGATTTTACACACAGGAAGTTAGAGAAGGTGGCAGGAGAACAGGATTTGATGTTGTCACTCTGTCTGGAAACCGAGGACCTTTATCTAGAGTCAGGTACTGAAGTTTTAATAACCGTAAGCAGCTTATTGTTTTATGTGTCTGCTCCAGTCCTTTGGCATGTTAAATGCTCCTCCAGAAGGTGATTTCCAGCACACATGGCTTTCATGGTCAAGTTCTTTGCTTGGTTTTTGTGTCCTGGCTGATACCTATACTGTATATGTAGGCAGTGTCTCTGTTGCACAGTGAAATATTGAAAATGTGCTGGGCAGAGGTGTTCTCCTTACTGGCTATTTTACACCAGGTGGAGGAAGCACTGCTGAGCCTTTCACTGTGAGGCCAAGTCCCTTTGGGATACAGTTAAGTAGCTTGTTGTGGGCAGGGAGGAAGATTTTTGTGTTTCCATTTGCTGATTTGTGGAGACAGAAGTGGAAAATGAAAAGGGAAATTGCATATAACATTGTTTTAAAGAACATTTGACTAGTCCACAAAACTCGCCTGTGAATTTTAAGAAAAACAGTGTTTCAGAGTCCCAGAGGGGGGCCTCTGAAGTGCAGAGTGCCTCACAATCTCTCCTGATTCACTAGACTCAGATCTTCATACTTAGTGCAAAACTTAGTGTGTCTAGTGTGACCTTAGCACCTCATTCACACAGAGTTGATGTGAAAATAATTTGCACTCTGCTAATAATGGAAGCGCACCTAGCACAGTGTGGTACAGCCCATGCAAAGTGAGTATTTTTCCAAGATTAAGGGTTTTGCTGCCCTTGTACTGAGATGATACTGCTATGATGCTGTCTGTAGTGTCACATTACAAAATTCAAAGATCTGAACTGCAGACATGAGCTGTGATTTCAGTGTAAATATACCTGCTGACTTTTAAATGCCATTATCCTTCTATACACTGTTGAAATTTGAGCTTGCATAGTTGTGAAGGATGCGTATGGTATATTTATTATCTGACAGCAGGCTATCTGCAGTATGACCTACTGCATGGTTTAGAATTTCTTTCCCTTCCTTTTTAAGGAGAATTAAGGGCATTTGATTTATTTGGATAATTTCTTATAAATTCTCTTGAAATGACTGCGGTGAATTCTCACTAAACTCAGTACTTTGAAGGAATTTGGTATCTCTTTTTCAGTTCCAGTTCTGATTCTTCTGCTTCAAGACGTGAATACCGGGTTGGACAATATGTTGTAGACCTTGTTTCATTTGAGCAGTTGGTTCTACCTACGCTGAGAAATGTGAGTATTCTATGAAAGCTGCTGATAAATGTATGCTTTATGATAGTCAATGTTATTGGAAGGCCCTTCTATACAGCTGTTTTTTGATACTAATTAATGGCCTGTTTCTTGGGTATTGCTAGTCCTGATTGACTTTAGGGTCAGGAAGCTGGAGGGGCAAATCTGGCTTGTTCTCTTGTCATTATTGTGCTCTTGGAGAGATTGCAGTCCTGTGAGCAGGACCTCCTTGACTTGAAGAGGCAGCAGGTAGGAAATTTCTTCCTATGTCATTGTCTCATACTGGAAAGCAAACAATATGCACAAGTGGCTTACCACAGAGAAATAGATGGAATCACTGGGTCTAAGAAAAAGGCTTTTGCTGCTGCTCTTCTTTACAGACTTTTTTCCCCCTCTTCCTGTGATTCTCGTCTTCTTACAGTAGAAGCATTTTTTTTTTTAATCCAGTGAGTATTTTTGATTACCATTGTATAAATACCTGCAGACTGATAATACCAGCCTGATTATTTCGGATTTAGCCTGCTGCTCAAGGAGTGTTCTGGCTGTGACAAGACTTCCCACACAGTCTTTTTCCTATCCTTTTGCTAATATTCTGTCACTGCTTTTTTTCTTCTCCTTCCTCTCTTTCACTCCAACCTTTCCCCTCTCCAAAATTAAACAAGAACAGATTTGATTTTGGCAATAACATACCACAAACAGTGTGCAGCAGCTGCTGAACTGTACTACTAAAAAAATCCTGTTGTGATTTTTCTACGCTGCCAGAGCTCAAGGGGACAAGGAAGAAGAGGTTTTTTGGTTAACTTAAAACAAAAAAACCCAAAGAGTTGCAAGGAGCAAAAATGAGATTGAGGATCTGATTCTTGTTTTTGTCAAAGAATTTTGAAGTCTGAGAGTAGGAAACCAAGGATGTTGGGGTAAGGGAGAAGGGAAATAATAAAAAAATGGGACAGCTTTTATATGTTAAGTTTCACTGTAACCATATTTATGATGTTAGTAAATAGAAAGATAGTTTATTAAAAAATACTTCCTTAGGCCAGTGAAGTACTTGGAATCCTTCTACCACTGAAATCCAGGAGAGATCTTCCTAGAAAAGTGTTAGCAGTGTTGAATTTTTTCCATTACTTTTGTATAACTTTCTGCAAGTTCAAGAAGGTGAAGAGAAGAACTGGGGCCAGCAGAGTCACATAGTTCATGTACCCAAGCTCGTAGAAAGTGCTGTTTATCAGTTTTGTGGGAATGTGGTCACAGATGAAGATGGCCCAAAATGGAAGAGGAGAGTGTGGAAGATCAGAGAACTGAAAAGAACTGAAACAAGGAGAGACAAATGAAGAATGAGGGCAAGAGAGTCATAGGTATGTTCTGGTTTGATGAGAGAGCAACACAGAATGGGCATGTGTCCGTTTAGACTTGAGGACAGTTTCAGCTCTTCAGGCTTTGTTCACTCCAGTGAGAATGGGATAGATCCCGCAGTGGAAGTTCTCTCTGGTTTTGCAAACTTATCCTTATCCTTTATCAGGCAGGATAAGTTTTTTCAGGTTTTTTCAAAGCAAAATACTCTCTTCTTCAATATGTGACCTAGTGACTAGTATTGGCTTTTTGGCTCACTGATCTATGAAAGGTTTTTTAGATAAAACCACTACTCAGTAGAGACTTAGCTTGAAAGGATTTTAGGATGCACATTATACAGTTCCTTCACTTTCCCAGGAGCAAATACTTTGCCTTCACAAGGGAAGATGTTCCGATATTTTTTCTCTTTAGTTTCTGTATAATGTGGCTTGTATTGGTACATATTCATGGACTTATAATGGTTTCGAATTGAGTTGATTTTCTCCTCACTTCTATAAATAATGGAGCGCAGTTCTCAGTCACTTTTACCAAAACAGGGTAGGCAGTGCAGCTGAAGAGTTCCTCTGCTTTGTGAGCTGCCTTTTCCTCAGTAGCAATCACCCTTGTTTCCTCCTGGACTTCCCTGATGCTCCAGCTCTCTGCAGCACAGCACTGTTTGGCACAGCATTCACTTCATGAAAAAAACAAGCCTCAAATGCGGTTAACTGTGTCTCTCCTACTATCCAGTGGCTAGGACTATAGGATAAGGTATATCTCAGCATGTATCTGTTCTAATGTGACAGAGGCTTGCAAATGGCTTGCTTGTTATCCAGACAGCTTTAAAAATAGCCAGTAGCTCTTAGTGAAATGCTCCATCATTCCATCTACAGGAGGAGAAACTTCCTAATCTAGATTTCATGGAAGTCTTCCTTTTTTTAGATGCCTGTTTCGTGTGACCACTGATCACATAATTAAATGTAATCACTAAATGCATAAGTTTTTAAAGATTGCTGACCCTCAGAATGATTGAGAGCTGCTCCTAGGCAAAGTGCCGTTCCTAATTGTAAAGTAGCTCATGTGGGTCCATTGTGAGAATTCTGCTTTAAAAGAAATCAGATATTATAGATTTCCTATTTTACTTGATATTTATACTGTGTACATATATATATACACACACTGTAGTTGATATTTATACTTCCAAAAATCTGTCCTAAAAAAGAAATTACAGATTTATAAGTCTGTCATTTACCAGCAGTAGCTTTGACTTCCCACTTTCCCCAGTATTACAGTTGAATTTGTTTCTTTGGGAGGTATTTCTTTCGTCAGCATAGAGATTACTTCTGTTGCTTGTTCTAAGTTTTGCTGTTTACAGTCTCTTGATGCACTTTTCCACAGGTAAACCATGGTGGTGACACAGAGAAAAGAATTTGTGTCATAGACGAGATTGGTAAAATGGAACTCTTCAGCCAGGCTTTTATTCAAGCTGTTCGTCAGACACTGGCTGGCTCGGGGACTGTGGTGGTTGGAACTATTCCAATACCTAAGGGAAAGCCACTGGATCTTGTTGAAGAAATAAGAAGTAGGAAAGATGTTAAAGTGTTCAATGTGAGTAATATTTAATATCCTTAAAGAGCCTTCTGTTCTAGGTTACTGGTTTATATTTGGCTCTGTTCAAAAACTGTTTCTGCCAATTGATAGCTGTGGGTAGCTTGCATGAAATAAGTTTTTTAGTTTACATTTTATTCTTAATGGGCAGGTGTTCACCTTATTAAAAAAATCTCATGTGGCACTTACTGTAGCAGTCTCACACAGCTGGCTTTGCTTCTGAGGGGCTGCAGAAGTAATCTAAAGTTTTAAAAGGTTTCTTTGCTGTAGTATTATTGCTGTATAGGTATTCATTATTCCTAAGAGTTAAATCTTTTAAAGTACAGTCAGATTTTTAAGCTTTTTTGTGTTTTTCCAGACTGGCTTGCAAAAATAGTACCAGTAGTCGTATTCAAGGAAAAAATAAAAGGGAAAAAAGACAGCAGTGGAGTTTGCAGGAATGATTTATAGGAGAAAGACAGTTGTAAATGGAGTGTACTTTCTCTGGAGTCAGTGAACCAATTTTGGAATTCATTATGTTACTTTTACAGACATAATTTTCAGAATATTAGGGTCTCAAAGTACATTTCTGATCAGTCATAGGGTGGTTCTCAAAAACTTAGCACAGCAAAACAGCCTGTTCCTAGGAGTGCACGCGTGAGGTTTCCTTAACATCAGTAAGTGTCCTTGATGCTTCACAAAAACAAAGGCACCTCTCACTCCTTTGATTTATGTTGTTTCCTATTCAAAGCTGGCTTAGAAACCTGCAGTGCTCAAAGTTCCTCAGCTTTCCTTTAACCGAGGGTCCCATCGTCATCTTCAATTTCTGTTTTTGTATTAAATGCTGGTTTAATTAAATGCTAAAGCAACTGTAGGAGCAAAGATGAGAGATTTTTTTTTTCCTTGTATAAGCATTCAACTCCCTTCATTTCCTTTCAGAGATAAATCCCCAGGTTTTTCCACTACTGAGCTGATGTGTGGTTGTAGTCAGGCTGTTGAAGAGAAATGCATGTAAATGTGAATTTTGTATGAGTTGCTTTACAGGGGTAGGACTGGGGAAGAGGGGATGGAGAAGCCTTGCTGAAGGTACCAGTCATTCAGTACTTAAGCTGCAGTCATGGCAGGACAGTGGTGCATGCATTTGGTCCTCTCAGGAGAGGAAATGGGGCTAGAAGGCAGCATTTGGCTTTTCAAGGAAGCTTTTGAGGCTTCTAGTGTCTCTTTTTATCAGGTGATATTCAGACTACTCAGCCCTGGGTTTTCAGCTCTATCAGTCCTCTTATAAATCTTTCTCTCAAGTACTGATTCCAGCCAGCAAAAGCCTTTCTGTAAGTTTCAGTGGAGCAGGGTTTTCTGTAGCTAAAAGATCTTTGCTAAAACAATGACCCATCCTGTTCACGCTGCTGAGATTAGGACATGGAGGTTTCTTTAATGAAATAGAGATCTCTGGTGAATCCATTAACCAAAAGCATGGATGTGAAATGTGTGACAGACTGCAGTCATTCCCAGGTGTCACAGGCCTGCTAAGCTGAAGTCTTGTGCAGGAGAGCATCTGTCTCTCTTGCTCCAGTGTCACTCTACATGCTCTTTCCCAGCTGGTTAAAGTGTGTGCATGAGCAGGAGCAGAACCTGCCCGTGGGGAGTCAGAGGTGTTAGTAGTGGATGCTGGGTCACCAGCTGTGTTCTTCAAGGGCTGTGGCATGGGAAAACCTGGATTGACCACATAGCTCACAGTCACTAATTTCTTACTAACTTGGATGGTGCTTGGAAGCGTTCAGAAGTAGGTGGCTACCTTCCAAAAGCATTCTGCTTTCTTTGTCACTTAATAAGGAGTTGGGCTGCAATTGAAATAGCTCATCTCAGTTTTTTCATCCTGTTCCTAGTGTCACAAGGACAGTTCTGATGAGAGAACAGCTGTTTGGTGTTTTACAGTCCCTTCTGCCTTGAAAGCATATTTTGTTGGTGTAAGCAGGCCCAGATGCCCTAAAAGCAATTCAGCATTTGGTCCCAAATGTATAATTTATTATGTTTAGGGCACTTAACGATAGGAGCTCTGATATTTAACGCATTTCTTTCTATTGTTGCCCAGTTCCATTTTGCTGAGAACCAAACTTTCCAGTGAAACTACAGAGGCTCTTTTTGCACTGCCTGCATCTGTAGTTTTGCAGACATGGTGGCATGAATAGGATCAGGTTATCCTTAGCAGCTGGCAGATACTAATTTTCTCCCATTTTCCCATCTATTAATTTTGCTTGCATGAAACCCATTAGTGAAGTATGGTTGCATATGCCTATTTAGAAAGAAAAGAGTTAAATGGATAGAGAGAAGAAAAGGTTCCATTTGAACAGATTGTACACGAGTGGTTTCCTTGATGGTATTTTTAACAGTTAGAGGAAGAAAGCTTTTGTCCTCTATAGTTGCCTGCTTGGAATCTAGGTGGTAATTTCCTCCAAATTACATAAATGCTTAATATAAGCAGCATCTACAGCTATTTTCAACTCCTTTCTAAAAACATACCCATCTGTTTGTACATTCAGTACAGATACTGGGAGATTTGTTCTCTCTGGGAAAGCTGCCTGCACAGAATGTCTCCAGAGCTAAAGAGGAGACTTATATCTATCAAACAGCCTTTGTAAAACAGTTGTGAAAATTTCCTAGCACTTGGCGCTTTCTCTCTGCTGCTCTCACTGGACTTCTGGCATATAGGTATGGAAAAAGGATAGATAAAATGTAGTATTGTTTTTGCTGGCTGTGAGAGAGTGGGAAGAGCTATTAAATGTGCAGAAGGTCCTTTGAAAGTCAGGATATCAGTTCACTTGCTGTGAGATTTAGAGTTTGGCTCATCTGTGCTGTGTATTGTTTACCTCGGGGTCCCAATAGCCCTGCTGAAGAGCATTCTTTGTTGTCTTGCGCACTTTGTTTTTGTGGGGTTTTCTGTTTATCTTATAAAGCTTGGACTGATTCTCAATAAAAATGGTGACATTTTCAGACAGATCTTCCTTTTCATTACTCCCCCCACTTTTTTTATTTTTTTAGTGTCACTTTTTCATTAGTCCCATGTTGATCTAATGTCTTGAATTCAGTGGTAGGTGAGACCACTGTAGGTTTTATAGTGCTGGTTTACAGCACTTGGATAGGATGTGTGTGACTGTAAATAGTGGTAGGCTCCTAGGGCCAAATTCCTCAGATAGAACTGTCACCTATTTAATAATAATAATAGTAATACTTTCTCCTGTTCATTATTGACTGTAGTACTGAAGGGATATAAACTCTTGTGCTCACATCCTAAATGCAGATATAAGGAGTGCAGTGGAACCTTGCTCGTAGAGAGTTTTATGCTGTGCATGGTGTTGTGTCTCTTTCCTTGTCAGACATCTTTTCTACAACTTTGTATGAATGCCCTTACTTATTTTTTCAGCTCCTGTGTCTTTGTCTGATTTCTTCCTGCCCTCTCTGCAGGGATCTGACCAGTGGGGAAAATTTCTTAGACTTTTTAAAACGAAGCTTTTGCTGATGCTTCACAGTTGCTCGTTACCCTTTTACAACCCCAGTCATCCCCCCAGGTTTTGTTTGAGTGAGTAATGCATGGCACTGTGGGTCACAGAGCTCTGGATCAGGACCCAGTCTGTCAGGCAAGGATAATTTACACACACACAGCCCCCAGCTCTGCGCCCCTGGGAGCTGAGCTGACTAGCAAGAACCAGCACTTGCCTGGCAGTTTACAGTCATCTGTATTCACATATGCTGGACTTAAAGCCCAGCATTCCCATGGACTGGTCAGCCAAAGGCATATCTCAGTGTGCTACAGAACACCTCAGCTTTCTCAAATAGTTTTCTTTCTTTCCCAAGGTGTTTCTCTCCTGTAGCAATAAGGTTTCTCAGAGTACAGAGTTAGACTGCTAAGCCTGTTTTAATTTTTTTTTCTTTGCAGATGTTTTTGACTAGGTCTGTTGTCTTAATAAATACAACCCTGTCAAGTAATGAAGGCATAAGAACTCCACTTTATATTAGGGAAGTTAAATTTGGTAGTTGAAAAGGATTTCTAGTAATGACAAAAGTACATGCTGGTTCTTTGAGTGGTTCTTGTTAGTTACTCAAACCCTGAATAATACTGCAAAATACTACAGGTAATTAAATCAAAAGATCACTAAATATTCAACTGTAGCTTTTGTGGGTTTAGCATACTGTGTTCTCAGTAGCAGAAGAAGGCAGGTGTTTGACACTGAAAAAGAAATGCATTGGAATTTCTGCTTTGACTGTTTTTGAAGTAAACACTGGTATAGAAACTATTCATGAAATTACATCAGTTTTAATTTCTCTTTCTCTAGGTTAGTAAGGAAAACAGAAACAGCATTTTGCAAGACATCTTGGCAGCTGTGGAATCCTGCAGAAAATGAAGACCTTTTCTGTCCTGTAAACACCAAAGCTTTCATTTCAACAAAATATTACAACATTTTGCAGATGGTTTAGAATCTGTCCTTCCTGCTTTAGCCCCCTGGAGGCCTTACTGGAGCCTTCAGGGTAAGCAGGGTAAAGCTGGTAATACCCTGAAATGACATAGCACTATTGTAATTTATTCAGTTCACTGAATTAAAAAAAAATAAAATTGAACAGATGTGTAGCTAACATCCAGTTGGTGGATGTTCCAATCTGGATGTTTGGAAGTTAGGTGGTGTCAACTCTGATCCGAGTTACTTCATGTGAAAACAATTAACTGTTAAATCTGTTTGAGGTCTTAGTCTTCCTGAGTGTGTTTGGACTGTTCTGCCTACAGATCAATTCAGTATCTGCAACCTAGCCCTGGTGCAACAGAACAGAACCCTGTCCAAAATGTACGTGAGACCTGCCGGGTTTATGTAGGAATATTTAGCTGTTGGTGACCCAGCTTGGGTGTTTTAGCATGGGTGCTGACAAATCAGCAGGTAGAGGGAATAAGCAGATGTGCTCTCTCCTCCTACCCCCAGGCACCTCTGTCTGCAGTTGCAGCATAAGGGTTATCCAGAGTTTCAAGGAAACTTCCTGTAAGCATGAGTGACATTCACAGAATGTCATTTTAGGAGGAAAAAATAGTCAAATCTACCCTCTCTTACATGGCCCAGACACTAATTGATAAGAGGAGTGCATTTTGAATTAATTTTCAATTTTCTGATGGCATTTCTTTCCCACACCCCCTTACAAATAATATATATAAAAATATTGAAGTCCATAAAGTTCATCAAATCTTGTGTTTTTCATGCTGAGTTTAAGTCATGATTGTGTTAACACTGCATTGGTCTATATTAATTTTACAATGTGCTGTGTTTGTTGATACTTATGTTTGTTTGGGTTTTTTTCCTTACTCAATTCTGTGCATACTTAATGGTGAATTGAGAAGTGTTTGAGAGTATTAGACAATGTGTTTCCCTGTGAGGAGTGCAAATGTGTTCAGCAAATATGCTGCCAGTTAATCAGTTTTGCATGTTGTGAAAACAGAATTCCCTCCCAGGTGCACACTATTCATTGTAAAATTTATGGTCATTTCTGGCTGAAGAAAGTTGGTAGAAATTCAGTCGTTTCTTAACTTTTTTTCTGTTCAGTTCAATGACTGTTAAAATGAGAAAGCTATTTAAAGGCATCTTCAAGTATTATTTAATTGATTTATTTCAATAAAACTGACTCCCAGAGTTGTATAGGGCTGGATGGGGACAGGTATTTTTACACACACCCTGCAAACAGCTCCTAGGAGCATGGAGGGAATGTCCTTTTTGTCTCCTGTATGCAGAACAAGGGTCTGGCACAAGCATTGCACCTCCATGGGTGGTGGGAGGTGCGTGCCTTGTTAAGGGATGCCATGGGCTCATTCCCTCACTGCCGTGTTAGGAGTACCTGTCTGCCCAGATCCATTTGGATGGTACTACTGTCTTCATCATATTTGGGGAAAACGCCTCTTAGGATCTCCACAGCTTCTGGCTGCCTTTTGCAAAATAAAGTTGTGCTCTAAAGACACACTAATCTCTTAATTACTTCAGGCATTCTACTCAGACAACTCTATTTCTTTTTAGATGTGGAGGACTTGGGACCAAAATAAACTTTGTCAGGGCTGTATGCCTTGGGTTTTTGAAGAGAAACCTCTCTGCACACAAGTGTTGGATGCCCTCCTGTTTCAATGCTAAGTCTCTTAATCTGTAAAATATGCTGCAAAAAAATAGTTCTTTCAATGATTAAAGAGTTACCCAAAATCTAGCACAGTTTTAGTGGGACTGCTGTTGAGTCTTAAATGAGGACTGACCTTAAAAGCTAAATAAAAAATGGAGAGGTTTGACACTTCTCTGGTAGAAGCTGAGGAGGAGAGTTCTATTAGGAGTCAGTCTTCTGAGTTCTGGTTCAGCCAGTTTTGCTGAGAGATCACTTAAAGTGGTGTTTATTCCCCATAAAAGTAAATACATTGCCCTGCATGTAATGCCATGATGCCTGCTGTAGTGCCATCATTTAGTAGAGTGCGGGGGGAAAAAACCCAAACAATTACAGCAAGGTTGGGGAACTTTTGATCAGTGCCAATAGTACTTTTAATCCATTGTCTCATGGTTCAAGGAAGACCTGTTGTACTGAGGCTAGATAGTCACTAGAAAACGCAGGTGGATTTTTCCTTCTCTGAACTGTGAGTGAAATATCAGCACTTTTAAGCTAATGCATATTTTTGCTACTGACATCAGTGTCTTTTGTTTTCTGCTACCTATCTCAAGATTGCTGTCATTAATTTGTTGTCCTTTTTTAAGGCCTGTTTTCTCTCTGAGCTAGAGTGCTTTTCAAGAGAAATAGAGAGGTTCTGTGTTCAGCAGGAGAATGTAGATGACCTTAACAGTCATGTCTGGCCTTTAAATCTCAGACGGTCCTGAAGATACGATTTGCCTGTTTGAATATACATCAAGTGAGTGAGAAAGTTGTATTTCCAACTGCATGTAAGTTTTTATGACAGCTTGTGTTTCCTTTAAAGGTAAAAATTTATTGTCTGGTCTTGCAGTAGTAAAATACTTGGAAGGCCTTGAGAGCACTGTAACAGCAAATGGAGCATTCAAAATTCCCCTGATGGGCCAATTTTATTAATAGCACACATTTGGTGAAAAGCACCTCTGATGTACCAGCTAGATTCCAGATGACAACTTTCGTGCACCTGCAGGTTTTAATTGGTGCAAAGAAGGGGAGAACGTGGAGTACCAATTACTGTCTGGAAGCCTGAGAATCAAGGACATTTTTGGCCACAAATCTTGTAATTCCAGCATAAAATTGCACACAGCATGGAATAGACAGGCCCTGCATTATTTATCATGCATTAGGCAATTTTTGACTTGTAAAACTGAGTGAGAGAGGTGAATCTTTGATACTGGACCTATTGCGAAGTTAATTACAAGTAATATGTCTCTGTTTCAGATTTAAGGATGTACAAACACTAGTGAAACATAGTAATTAAATACCAGCTCCTAATCCAGGGAGTAATCTAAATATGGCAATATTTGAGTATTTTTAAAAAATGCATTGAAGACAAGATGATTTTCATATGCTGGAGAATCTCACTGGTAATTCTAATCTTCTATAATGAGCTGCACAAAATTCAGCTAATCTTTAACTTAAATTTTCCAGTAAGAGAAAAGCTATCAGTTGGTGGGCTAGAGACAAATGCAGATGACATTTTCTTGCCTTATTCTAATAAGCAGTTCTTATAAAAAGCTGTGAATGATATCACAGAGAAACCTAAGAACTTAATAGTGTCAGAATGTCATTCATAGATACTGAGAGTATCTAGTCATCATGCCAAGGAAAAAAGATTCACGCTGGTAAGTCCTTTTCATTGAGATTTGTCTTCAGTGAAGGGAGTGCCAAGACTTTCTGCCTGTGGGAATGAGGTGAGACTTTGCAACAAGAACTTCAGTTCCTCACAGAGAAGTTGCATGACACTACAAAATGGAGGGAACAGCCAGCACCTCTGGTTTTTATTTTTGGATGAACAGGAATGAAGTTTGCAGACTTCATCTATCACTGGTTCCTATTGCTTGCTGTGGTGGGAAACAGCTGGGCTGAAGGCCAGGCTGGGGCTTGCCAGTGTTCTTGGTGGATGTGAGCAGTTCAGCAGCCTGTGCTTGGCTTTAGTAAAAAGTCACTGAAATTCTTTTTGCCAGATCATCAGACCATGTTTTATCATTACAAGTGTAGCAACTGGCTTTTACTATATGATGTAAATAAGAGCCTATTTGGGAAAAGAAATTTTAGCAAAACAAAATATGAGGGAGGTGAGTATCCCATGCTCAGTGCAAAGGCTGTAGTAGTGTTTGTGCTTGTTTTACCATCTACTCATTGTCCTTCCTCCTGTAACCTGCTGTATTGGTTGCTGAGACAGTGGATAAAATCACTCCTAGTGTTTCTTTTCAGCAGTGGTGAGATTATGTGAGGTTAAGCTGGGGGAAGGCAGAAAAGGTCTCCATTTCTTCATCCCTTCTGACCTTTCTATGGAAGAACTGCATGTACAAATGGTCTTGTGGATTGAGCACTTGATTTCCTCAAAGGATGCATTCAGCTTGCTAACAAGATGGGAATATCACTATTTTCATGTTGTAGAAACAAAAACATTCTGGACTGACTGAATGAGGTAAGTGGCCTCCACAGCTCTGGAAAAATCAAGCAGAGCACCTGATGAAAAAACCCTGATGGAACTCTTGATAAAAGGTGCTTACATGGTGATGGTGGTATCCTTCCTGCATCACAGCTGTAGCAAGAGATCACACGTGTAGGCAAACTATTAAGCCTGAGCAACTTTATGGCCAAGTTTTAACGGTGTTTGGCATTGTGAAACCCATCAGCAGGGTCACAGATGACATAAAAGCAATGAAAACACATTTGCTTTTCAGTTAAAGGCCAAAACCTGCCCCAAAAGTGGCATACATCCATCTTGCAATTCTGAGCCACTTCCTGTGTGAGGTTAAGTATGAAGCTGTTTTTCAGGAATAAAAATATGACTCAAAGCCTTCACGTGTATGTAGGCAGTGGTGCTGAGGACTCAGGTGCCTTTTGGTGTTATGCAGAGCTGTTTGGAGCAGCTTATTGTTCAAATTAGGCCTTGTGTAAAAGTTAGGTTCTTATTTATTAGCCTGGTGTGCATCAGAGCCCTAAATGCACCTTCTGTCACAAGGAGAGTTAACTAGGTGTATATATCTCTAGCTCATGCAAAAATGGGGGAAATTCAAGATGTATTTGATAAAACCTCATGCCTAGTTGCAGGTTTCATTTCTAACCATTATGTCAGATTATTTTGTAGGATTGGCTCATATTTAAAACTGCTGCATATAGCAGTAGTCTCATTACTAAAACAGCAGACTGTGTCCAAAAATATGGAGAAATATAACATGGGAGAGTTGGTGCTCATTTTGATATTTTTTTCCTATGTTACACTTGTTAGTAATCACTCTTGGGTTTTTTCAACCCACTATGCTACAATAGCAACTTTAAGGCAAAATAAAAACTCTGTAAGGCATGGCTACAAAAAAAGCAACTGATTCTTGAATCTTACCTTGCCTCCTGTTTTGCCATGCTTGCTCACTGTGACTGCACAAAGGCATTAGAACCCGCTGTTTCTGGCAGCCATCCTGTGCAGCAGGCATCTGGACTTCATAGCACAGCTGCTCTCCCCAAGGAATTATGCTCCAAGGGACAGTGACTTGGACTAAGTCAGGAATTGTGAGGCAGCTGCATTATTTTAGGATGCAATACCAGAGGCTGTGGAGATGGTGGAGTCTTGCAGAGGGTGTGGTGCTGGGGGAAGGTGCTGTCACTGGGCCTCAGTCCATGATAAGCAAACACAGTGGTTGCCACTGAAGGGATTTGTGCAGTCATTCTCCAGTCTGGTTTAGTATGCTTGAGCTGGATCCACAGAATAATTTAGGTTGATTGGGACTACTAGAATGACTTACTTTTCATGGAAATTGATTCAAACTTGAAGATGTGAAAATTGGATACCTAAGTGATGCTAGGTGAATATGGGGAAGTTCTTGATGCTTTCCAGAGCCACCTGTTTGTGCTGCCTCCATGCAGGAAGACAAAGCTGTGATGGTTTATTCTGTGGAGTGCCATGCAAAAGCCTCCAAGGCAGAAATGGGGCTGCTGGCTATTAGTAGGAGCATACACAGGTAGCCTCCATCCTTCATTTGTAATGAAGCACTTCATAAACTGTGTGGGGGGACAAGAGTCATCATCTGCTAGAACTGGTCAGAAGGCAGCAGCTGAATTCAGTTTCCTCTTCCACATCTCACCTGGATACCAGAGACAGTAGGGTCTGAACTGCACTGATGACCATGTGTCTAGAGGCTGTATATGAATACTCTGCTTTTGTCTTTGTGAACCTGAGCAGAATTTTTCCAAGATTGTGCTAAGCATTATTAATAATCAGCTCATCAAGATCCAAAGTGAACTAAAAAAGAATAGGTTTCTTAATTTTGCAAGGCAGAAAGCAAGTGAAAACAATTGCAAATAGAAGACCCAGAAACTGCTGCTGCACAAAACATACTTGGATCATTTTATTTTCACTCAGTCTTAGTTCTACTACTCAGATCAGAAGTGTGGCACAGTAGGAAGCTCAGAATGCAACTGAGTATTGCCTAACAGTAATGAGACTTAGCTATAGCATCTCTTGTTAAATCTTGTTAATTGGGACAAAGCCTGGCTGCACATCATTGTGTTGAGATTTAGAAACAATCTATGGTAGTTACAGTAAAGAGGAACAGCAAGACACTGATAGCTGCAATTTTTTTAATTGGAAAAAAACCACACATGTATTTGTTTAGACTCTCTAGTAGAGGAAGGATTTGTTGTAGCCTTTTGGGTTTCAAAGTAGTCATGCATTCCTGTAAATCAGTATTCCCCAAACCTTGTGAAGGCATGGCCTCCCTTTTTGTGTCATCTGTCTTTATTGGCAGCAGCTCAGTTTTTTCTGGAGGAGGGAAATCAGAAGGCTTTGTAATTACTGGCTACAAGTGTCTATGGACAGTGAGCTGTGTCCAGTAATTAAAGGTATTCAGCTGTTCCCTTCTGAACACAAACACTTGCAGTCAGTAAGTACAGCCTGCTTTGCACTTTTCTGTTCTTGAGGAGGATTCCCCATGGCCCCTTTGCAACTTCTAAGGGTACTGTTGCTTGGAATTTGAGAAATGCTGCTGTAAACCAAACAGGAGCACGAGATAATACCTAATTTAGGCAAAGCTGCTTTGCAAATAAGGTGTACCATATGCTTTGAAGACTTTCCATGCACTGAATACTTTCTTTTCTTACACTTTTGTTAATTGTTGTAGCATGGCTCGTTCACACAGTATTTCAGTATGGCTGCATGCAGTATATCAGTCTGAGATGCTGTGTTGCTATTCAGCATTAGCACCTGCATAACACATCAAAGAAAAATGAGATTTGCTGTTGGAAAAAAAAAATCAGATTTAGCTCTAATGTTACAGGACACTGTACTGTCCTTTTATGTATTCATTGCTTCTGTTCTTAGTTGCCTTTTGCTATATGTTAGATACCAAATTTCAGTTAGTTTGCATGCAATCAGCTGTTTAGTTATGGCAGGAAAGAGATGTCTTTTGTGTGCTTTTCACTGAGTTGTATTAATATTTCCTACTGTATTCGTTTGTGATTCTAACCATTCCAGGGAAGGAACGTTGAATAGGTTGTATTCATTGTTCTAGGATTTACAAGAACCTGAGATGAAGTGGCACTGTGTATTTTTTGGGATATCTTCCACCCCTACCCATACCAAGGCCATTAGCTGAAGAACATCTGCCCTGTAATATTCTTGTGTAGAAGTTAGAAAAATAAACATTTGAAGGTTGCTTATTATATTTGAAAGAACCTAAACCTATGTGCAGCTTTCTGACCTAACTCTGTATTTAATGCTAAGAAGCGTGTGACCCTTGTGCTAGGAAAGCTCCTTACTGCTCCTCAGACAGGCTCTGCTGAGAAGCCGTGTCTTCCAGGGCCATATCTTCTTGGCTGGCCCTTCTGCACTCCAGGTTACGACTCATGAATAGGGCATGGGCCGGACCCGCCTCCCACTGGGGTCTTGGTTCCGCAGCATCTGTTGCTTCACAGGTCTCAGTGACTTGCTGGAAAGTAAGAAAGAAAAAGTCAACTAGTTTAGGAAATTTCTAAGTAGCACTTCAGCTATTTTTTTGAAGTGACAGGTGAAAAAAGTTTAAAAATTGACGTAGGGATGTCATTCTGTGAAACTCCATGGGATTCTTAACATGCATTATTCACAAGGGAGTTCTGAAGAGGTACTTGTCACACTTTGTGTAACGCATAAATTTGGAAGGAAAAGCAGACCAGGAGCTGCAGGTTTAGTACCACAGATGTACATGTATAGAGAACTGTAAAAGAATTTGGATTGAAAAGGACTTCTGGAGGTCATCCAGTCCAAACTGCTGCTTCAAGCAGGGCTGACTTCTAAGTTGTTAAATTGGGTTGCTCTGGAGCTTGCTTCATACACCAAATTTTAAATCCAACTTACAAAGAAACCTTTTCATTAAAACTGGAATGCAATTATCAGTCTGAAAATGTTAAGCACAGTGCTGCCCCACTGTAAGGAGTCCATTAAGATAAAAGCATTCCAGATCTTTGCTGTGTGAACGTTGAAATGAAACGCTTCCTCTTTACTGCTTTCAATCAAACAGGCACCTGGACACTGAGCAGTCACCTTGGCCAGGATTCACCTCATCTAAATTTCACCATGTGGTCTTGGTGTGTCATTTAGGCTACCCATGGTTGGCAGAGAGATGCAAATGTCCCAGGGGGAATTTCCTCCTAATAGCTCCAAGGATGAAGTGGATGAAGGCCTCTTCACTGAAAGCAGAAGCCTCAACAACCTACTGAGACATCATGCCCAAATTTTAGATGGCTGAGAGTTGGACAAAGTGAATCCTATCATTAGTACTCAGTATTGCAGACTGGCTGAACTCTTGTGAATTAGGCCATAAACTGGGAGTTGGAATTGTGCCTTCTCATTGGATATATTCAGCTGTATGAATAGAAATATTAATGCCTGTTACAGTAACAAAGCAGGATTGGACCCAGATGGGTGACATTCAGTTGGCTCCTGTTGAAGTTCATGGTGAAACTCTAGGGAACTCTACCACACGTGGTATTTTTGTGTTGAGGGCAAAATACACACAGGCCAAGGAGCTTTTCTCACTTGAGGTTTGGAGAACTCTTTGGAAACTAGGGAAGTTATACACAATTCAGAAGGACAGTAACAGAAAAGTGCTAGGGACTTATATCCAGTCTTCCCCTGTCACAGGTTTGGTTTCCATTTTGACAGGTCAAATGCAAAAGTCTGTCTAATTATGTTATCTAATTGCAGTCACTCCTTATTTCTAGTCCATCTTCTCATGTTTCTGCTTTCTGGTGCTGAGATCAATTTTCAAACCTCAGGACAGCAATGGATGGCAACCAAATTAAATAAATACACTTAAGTAAACTGTAAAACCATAACTTTACAATGTGAATTGAATTTTTCAGGGAAGATAGGAATAAAACTGTGAGTATATTGGGAAGAAGGCTGGAAGTATGTAGTGTTTTGCTGTTAGAAAATGCTTAATCACAGGGCATGTTGGTTTCCTTTGGTAAATATTTCATACAGGTTCCTTTGACTAACTTTCAGCAACAAGGTTTCAGGTCTTAGATTGAATTTCTAGTCAGAGAGAGGGACAGAAGAAATGCACTATTGAGGGGAAACCATTCTTTTTCCTACAGATAAAATAATTTTAAGTCCTGCATAGGACTTGCAGCAGGCAAGGAAGCAGTATTTAATCTGCTATGATGGTACTCATCATCTGGGCTGCAGAAAATGGAGATGTAAGTCCCTGTTTTGAGTGAAAGGAAGAGTGATTTTGCCCTAGTTTGCAATTTCAGGTATGTGTGTAACAACCCCCCCATTAGTTACTCACACTCTCAGAGACACACTAATAATAAACAGTCTCATTGTGATGCAGCAAATCCCCAAAAAATACCAAAATACCAACAATTTTGGAAAAAAACTGTTTTCTGACCACTGAGAAGGAAGAAGCCCAGTGGTGGTGAGGACAGTTAAGAACCAGAGAGGTGAGCAGAAGGGGCCTCACACTCAGTAGTGCTGTTTGGGCTTCAGCCTTACCCGAGCTGCCTGGCTTGCTGCTCTGGCAGACGGCCCCATGGCGATGTTCATGCTGCTGGATGACTGCGTGTCGCTCGTGTTGCCTCCGTCCGCAGCCGAGAGCCCAGAAATCACCAAAGCACTTGAAAAACTTCTCTTGCCGAACAGTAGGCTGAGAGTGGAGCTGGTGGAGGAGGCCAGGCTGGACCTGAGCATTGCTGCAGCCCGGTCCTGCACAGTCAGCTGGCCAGCAACAGGAACAGCAGGGGACTGAGAAAACACAGATGTTGCCGAGTTGTGGAATGACAGCTGACTACTAGAAAGCCTTTGGGCAATTTCGTGGGCAGATGTAGATGTTTGGATGAAAGGCTGGCGGCTTTCTACAATTGGTCCAGAGTGACTTGAAGCAGGGGGCCTTTGGTTTAAAGCAGTGTGTGCCTGGACAGACTGACTCCTGGGTTTTCTCCTGCCTTCAAAAGAAAGATTAATATATTTAAGTCAGTGGCATTCTGATGAACTCCATGCTATTGACAGTGTCCCATGTGTACATTATTACTGTTGGCATATGACCACTGGTTTTATTAGCATAAGAACTCCTAAACCTATGAATCTTTGTGCATTTTCTGTGTAGTGTTTTCCACTACAGGTGTTCTGAGTTTTGGTCAAAATAGCTCTATAGGTTGTGCACTGAGTCAAAAGACAGGGAAATGAGAAGAGACAAGCAAAGCACTCCAATCACAGGCTCACAGCTGTTCTGCTATGTACAGTTTAATCAGCCCAGTGAATGATTGAGCGTAGTGTTGCTGTAACTCTGCTCCCCTTTGACAACCACACTAATGGAATGTTGAATATCCACCTTAAATGGCTTTGTATAATTAAATGCAACAATGAAACCAGAAACCTGTAAGTTAAGACAATGGCACATCTAAAATAATTATTCCTGCATATGAGGAGAGATAATTTGGACATTCAGCCTAGTGGAAGAATGCAGCATTCAAGCCACAAGGAAGTTTTTAAGACTAATAGTAAACTCTTGAGTTCCAAGAGAGACATTCACAGTACATCACAGACTTGAAAACATGTGAATGCTTTTAGGTAGAGTATACTATTGGAGGTCTGAATGAGACCCACATAAGGCTCTTGCCCCTTGCTGGGAAGCATCTCAATGCAGCCACTGCTGGATAAAGAAAGCAAATTAGATAAGCTGTTCTGACAGCCCTAGACAAATCCTTCCTGAACAAATACATCCCCTTATTTAACATTTACATCAACACCTTCTGTCATTCAAGCCAACAATTTCTGTGTTTCTTATGCTTGTGCATTTAAATAGCCATGGCATGAAAAATAAATCATAAAATACCGGCCAGTGAACTCAGCAGAGGCCTGCTTGTACCCAGGCATTCTGCCATGGGTTGGTGGGTGCCACAGGCCCCAGCAGAGTTCACTGTTTCTGTAGATAGCCTCTAACCCAGGCTTACACAGCAAATACCCAGTCATGATAGTGCCTGCTTTTTTTTTTTTTTTTTTTTTTTTTTTTTTTTTTTTTTTTTTTTTTTTTTCTCTCCAGGAAACTCCAAACATTAACACAAGCTGGCATTTTGGTTTCCTAGCTATAGCTGTGGGGTGGGGAGTTGATGCCAGGAAATCTGTTGAGAACCATCAACACAGAAACTAGTTTTTCTGGCAGGCATTTCCAGGCTGTTGGTAATTTTTTTCTTTTTTTTTTTTGCTTTGGTTTTCCCCAATACCTGAACTCCTCCAAATACTGAAATTTTGCTGGCATAAAGGAATATAAATCTAATATTATCTTCTAAAAACATGACTACTGAATTCATGCAGGTTCCAGCAATGCAAAATTTCATATCCAAGTCATTTACATTATATGGCTGAAACATGCTGTTTTACGTCCACAGACCTGCTTTCCAGAGGCTGGTATCATTATCCCCATTTTTCAAATGCTGAAGCAAAGAGAATCTAGGTAACTTGGCACAAAGTCAGATGAGCAGAGCTGGGCTACAGCCTAACTGGAGCTCACTAAAACCTAGTTGGTTTGGCAAGTACTGGACACTTTCACACCTCATTTATAATGTATCTTTAGCTCTACTTTTATACTCCAAACAATAAAAAAATAACTTTCCTAAGAAATAAGATCCCCAGGATCTCTGCTGAAGAATGATGCAACAGACGGCTCTTGGAAGCTCCTGGACAACGCTCTCAGGCAGAGGATGTGATTCTTGAGGTGGTCTTTGCAGAGCCAAGAGTTGGACTTGGATGGTCCTTTCAGGTCCTCTCCAGCTCAGGATATTCTGTGATTCCATAGCCCCTGTGTACTGCTCTGCCAGTGTCCTGTATCCTCCCCGTGCTGTGATGGGTGCCAGGCCTGGCTGCCGTGTCTGCGGCTGTGCACACACACGTCTGGCCCCCACGGGGATGCAGTTTCTTCAAACCCTGGGGTTCTGCTTAAGTGCTTTGGTTTCTACATCTGATGGTTATTTCAATAGCTCACCTTTCTTAAATAAAAAGAAAGGACTGGAATTGAGAACAGAGGGGCTGTGGTGTGTTAGTTTGTGCTGTGGCTAATGTGGCCAAACATCTGTGATTTAAATTGCGAAGCTGACCCCTGTCCAAAAGTATCCTATATTCATCCCAAATGCAGTGGTTGGAGCACTGGGCAGGAGACCACCCGCATCTACACCTAAAAACTTTGTCCCTGAAAACACATAGAAAAACAAAGACTGTTCTATAAACTGCATCATGAAATAAGGACACTTTGGGGGAGAACCCCACATGTTTCCAGTGCTCCTGATTTTGATCACACTTTTCTATAGGGCTTTCACTGCATTTTGCAGACTCAGTGGTACCAAGCTGCAAAATGCAATATGAAATATGAAGAAGTTAAATGCACTTGATGCACAGATTATGAATCTAGAAGGCATTACTATGATTACCTAGTCTGCTGTCCTATATAGCATGGGCCATAGAACTTCCCAGAATTAACTCCTGTGTGGTTTTATTAATTGCTACTGTGATTTTTAAAAATAAATCCAGCATCTCCAGTCATGGAGAATCCACCTTAACCCTTAGTCTCTTGTTTCACTACTTACTTACTCTCTCGATATTAAAAATGTTCTCTTGATTTCAAATCTGAATTTTAGTTTTGTTACATCCAAGTCTGCTCAGACCAATGGTCTTTGCTCACCTTTCATTGCCCAGGTAAATACTTACAGACGACAATCAAAGCATCTCTTACAATACCAACTGCTTGAAAGTGCTTTATCTTTCAATACAGGATGTATTTACCAGAATTCTGATCCTTTTTTGGCTCTTCTTTGAAGTGCTTCCAAACTAAAAATGTCCTTAAATTAGGGCACTAGGACTGTACATGGCAGGACAACAATATGATTTTTAACAGGCATAGCATAAGTTCTTTTCCAGTGCTGTAATATTGCCTTAAAGTCCTGATACATATTGAAGATCGAACAGAGCTTGTTTTTTAACCAGCTCTCTTAAAACCCTTCTTGAATGAGTCATTTGGCTTTGCTCAATTAAGCATATAGCTTTGATAGCCACTCTTTCATGTTCTTTGTAGCTGCTAGGATGGAAGGAACTGTTTCATGATCAGATCATAGAAATAGATTACCTGTGTTTTTTCCCAATATAAACCAGACATTTCTTTTCTCAATTCTACATATTGCATATTGGCAACTCTGCCTTTCTATAGAGTGACAGATCAAGACCACTGCTAGGATTTCTTTTGCTTCTAAATATTCTTTAAAAATAAACAGCCATAAGCCCACTTTTATCTTTTTGTCCCTCATGACCCTAGCCAAAAAATTCTTCTTGTTTCATTTTCCACAGTATCTCAGGAGCAAATACAGATTTCCATTTGCTACCATTTCCTTGCATTTGTTGTGCATGTTTTCATTTTATCAAAAGCCAGGTTGCTTTTCTTACCCAAGTGTGACTTTCTCTCTTGATTATGGTTTTCTGGGCACCCAATCAATATCTTCTTTTAAACAAGTCACAATTAACTTACTTTATCGTATGGTATGCTCAGGATCATTATATCACAATTAAGTTTGCTACTCTGATTACTGTTGTGTCAAATTATGAGTATGCACATGAGGATTCCTCTAACACTAGACATAATTAAAAGCTGCAGTTGTTTTATTCTTACAATGTGATTTATATTCAGGGCAAGATTTATTCCAGTCCTGCCCATTATCTTTAATGATAGGTCAAAATGATCTAACAGGAAACAAGTGTCAAACCCATCAAGTTCTCTACTTTAATTTACATAATAATACCACAAACTTGTTGAAATGTAGAGTTAATTTGCTTTAAATTACAAGTCCTGATCCCACAGTGAAAGATCTCACAGTGACCCATTACCAAACTTAGAATCATGGAATGATTTGGGTTGGAAGGGACCAACTTGTCTAGTTCCAAGCTCCCTGCTGTGGACAGGGACACTGTTACTAGATTAAGTTGCTCAAAGCCCCATCCAGCCAAGCCTTGAATACTTGCAGGAATGGGGCATCTACAGCTTCTCTGAACAATATGTCCCAGTGCCTCACTGCCCTCACAGTAGAGATTTTTTTCCCAATATCCAATTAAACCCCTAAACCCTCTTTCAGTTTGAAGCCATTCCCCCTTGTTCACTCCATGTTCTTGTAAAAAGTCACTTTCCATCTTGTGAACTCTCTTCAGGTACTGGAAAGTTGCAATTAGGTCACCCCAAAGCCTTCTCTTCTCCAGGCTGAACAAACCCAATTCTCTTTGCCTTTCCTCATATATAATCTCTATATGTGTATATATAAATCTATATATGTAATACAGTAACCCTTCTCTGGACCTGCTCCAACAACTTGATGTCCTTCTGTGCTGGGACCCCAGAGCTGGATGCAGCACTGCAGCTGAGGTCTCACCAGAGCAGAGGGACAGAATCCCCTCCCTGGACCTGCTGCCCACACTGCTTTGGACGTAGCCCAGGACATGTTTGGTTTCTGGCCTGTGAGTGCACATGGATGGGTCATGTCCAGCCTCTCATCCACCAGCATCCCCAAGTCCTTTTCCACAGAGCTGCTTTGGATCCGTTCATCCCCAGCCTGTGTTGATTCTGGGGATTCCTCTGACAGAGGTGCAGCACCTTGCACCAACTGCATGGGATTCCCATGGGCTCATTTCTTGAGCTTGTGCAAGTACCTCTGGATGGCATCCCATCCTTCAGGTGTGTCAGCTGCACCACTTCGCCCAGTGTCATCTGCAAAGTTGCTGAGGGTGTACTTGATCCCTTGGTCTATGTCTCTGATGAAGATATTAAATAACAGTTGTCCCAGTATGGAACCCCAAGGGACACCATTTGTCACTGATGTCCATCAGGACTCTGAACCGTTGACCACTACCCTCTGGATGTGACTGTCCAAACCATTATTCTTATCTGTATTACTTAACATACATTTCCAATGTAAAGGCCACTAGTTCTACCTTGTGAACATGTCTGAAGCACTTCTGAATCCATAATTTGAGAAGGGCTCAGCTGTTAGTTGACAGAATGATTGGCAATATTTAATTTTCTCTTGGTAACTGCTATATAGACAAAAGAAGCTATTTTCCATTTGTTTGTTCTCCACATGCGCTGATGAGCAGCCAAACCAATTCCTCAAATAAATTGTCACAGTCCTTCCAAGATAATTAAGATTTTTGCATGCTTTCAATCTGCTGTTCCCAGTCAAAAGTAAGCAGAGGTTCACCATGGTACAGGCTCCCTGCACGGCATGTGTACATTCCCTCCCATCTGCATTCCTCATTCTGGCATTCTTAGTGTCACCTGCTAGGTGGAAGTGTGTAGTGTTTTGCTGCTAGCAAAAATTACCCATAATGGACTTTGACAGTGGAACCTTTGGTGAACTACTTTTGTGTTACATCCTCCCAGTAAATACCTGGAACAATATCAGGAAGCCGTCTCCTGTATGTTCTTGGTTATTAGAAGAGACAAACTGCACTCTCTTTCTAAAATAAGTTTTCCCCCGGATTTGAAGACTCCCCAAAAGCATCTGCCCAGGTGTCCCCCAGGAGAAGACTCCAAAGAAAGGCAAGTAAATTGTGCACATACCTGCCCGCTGGTGGACCTCTTGAGATGAAGTTTGCAGCTGAGGGGTTCCATCCCTGGTGGGCTGTGAGCTACTGCTCTGGCTTGAATTCCCTGTGGAATTGTTGCTAGATGAAGACCCCCCTCCACTATCCACCTCTTCAACATTGCCTCTGTCGTGATGAGCTGCTGCATGGCAGTCCTTTCGCATTCTGTTTGCAGACACACACACAGAGTCAGCCACTTGTTACACGTGAAAATTTGTGTCACCAGTGTTAGGTGCCCTCAAAGAGTTCTCTCTCACACCACTGCAAGTCTTCTGACATTTTAGGAGATGGCAAAGATGATGGTGTGATAAGCTTACTTGGAACAAAACTGTTTATGACACAAGCCAATTGTATATGACCCTTGTCTGCATTTTGTGGCTTTGGAACCCTGAAATACCTTAGGGCCCTTTATCTAATGTTGCAGTGGTCTCTCAAGATTAACTGCTGCATGAGGTAACCAAGTAGCAAAGAGGAATGGGCTGGAGAGAGCTCAGAGGGATGGGCTGCACAGTGGGAAACTAGCATCTTAAGTAATTAGATATAATATCGGCATTTTAACATAGGCTTGGTATGCGAGCTGGCTCCCATCATGTCTCCATGGTGCCCTGCCTCTCCTCAGCTACAGTGGCAACTGGGCAGGGAATGAGGCAATTACTGCTGTGTGAAAAGTGCAAGTAGGAATGGGAGAGGCAGTGTCAGGTAGTGATCATGCACAGCTAGGGGAAATTAGGCAGTTTTGGTGAATAGCAACTACATTTTTAGGTGTGCTTTGGTCAAGAACAACAACTTGGGGATGAATATCTAACTGCTGAAGCTTTAGAGCATAACTCAACAAAATCTACCAGCACGTTTACTCATGTTCAGAGTTACAGAAAAGATACCCTTTTTTCAATGGCATAAAGAGTAAAATTCTGTGGAATAAGGGAAGTGTCTATAGTGCTGTGTGATTTGAATGGATCTTGTTGAACATATAGAAAGCTTTGTCATGAATGAGGGTTTTCTTTCAGTTCTATTTGCAGCACTATTTTGTTATATTCTGAGTTACTTGCAATTAATTCTTTTTTCTGACAGACAACAATACAGAATTACTCTCTTTTAACAGAAAATACAGTGAAACTGCAGGGTCTCTTATCAGCATAGCAAAAATTTAACACTTACCTTAACCACTTGGATTTGAACCACTTTTTAATGTTGTCCAAACTGACAGGTCCCCCCCAAATGTTCCTCAGTTGGCTGTGTGTCCCAAGGTACGAGGTGGTTAAGGGGGAAACATACATTGGATATCCCAGTGGCTGATCACATGAAGAATTAATTAAGTTCCGTAACACCTGTTTATTGTTCTGGATGCTTCCTCTCTCCGGGTTACGATTGCGTAAGAAAATCAGTTCCTGCTGCTGGCCAGCCCAAAGCCCTCTGACACACTCCTTGTTGACCTGCAGGTGGGTTAAAAACATGCAGATCAAGATGCAGAACTGCAGGAGCTAAGTAGAACGGCAGTGGCTGAGTGTGCAAACACATCACGTCTTTGCACCAAGAGCTTTTTTATGAACTTTTGCAGCTACTCTCTGGTAAAGCCTGGAATGTTATTTCACAGACACAAATGTGGGTGGCAAAATGGAAGTCAACTGAAGAGAGCTCTTTTGGCCTCCAGTCCCTACTTTAAAAACTACAATTAACTTCTCCTTTTGGCCACATTACTAAGAAATAGTACTAGTTACCACAGCCCTCAATTACTGCAATATTAGAAAGATGGCATATGTACCTTGATCACCTTGAAGCTCAAGTAGCTTTTGTGGAGCATGATAACTTTATATTCATCTGCTCCTTCATCTACCACGTGTCTCAGAGTGAGCAGCTCCTCCCGGTTGGACAGGACTGCACTGCGCCAGGCTGGGTCCCCCTCGTGACAAATCACAACCTTTTCCTCAAAGGATTGGATCGCCTCGTACAGGACTGCGGGGTCCTCGTACTCATCTGGGCATGTGAACTGGTCCTGGTCATGCAGGAAAAAGCATTGAAGAGGTCAGGTACCTTTGTGAAAACACAAAAACTATTGACAGTAAACAAAGTACGGGCTTCCAAACAGCTGCGAGCTGGCCCCTTCCAAGTGACTTGACACTTGATAAAATGTCTTCTGGGAGGTTCATTTAACAGTAACATAGAAAGGTACAATTTTGGTTTTATTGTAACCTGTTCTGATCTTACAACTACACTGGACAAAGACACTTGGAGAATGCCACCTTATCCTTTTTTTTTTTTTTTTTTTTAATGAAGTGTGAAACTATGGGAGACAGAGCTTTTGGGGAAGTTGGAGAGAGATATCACCTAGGGCAGTCCACAGTTCTTGTGGAAATTCTTCTTTTTATTCACAAAACCCCACCAACAATAGCACAAACTGGGAATCCATCAGCAAACACCACAACACTGAAACTTCATCCAGCAGCACCATGGCCAGTGATAACATCATAAAATTATTGTGTAAAAGAATCAGATACAAATTCACAGCAGTTCAATAACATCTAGAACAATTATAAATATCATTCACAATAAAAGCATATGATACTAAACCATAATGTGCCAAGAACAAAATTAACTCTAAGCTATACAGGGCCTGACCTGAAATTAGCAGTGAAATCAGCATAATCAATGTATTTCCTTTCAATCTAGAAACCACCTTTATAGTATCCATGCAAGTAAAATACGACAAGATTTTCTGATTTCTTTTGATGAAAAATGCAGGGTCAAGGTCTGCAAAGTGGTTTTAAATGGGCAGCTTGGGTTCAGAAAAGAAAATCAAGTGAATGCAAAATAAATAAATGCCGAACTCTTCCATCTTGGTGAAGGACGTTTCTTAGAATAAAGTGGCAAGTACTCCATTTGCCTCTTTTTTTCCCCTTTGTACAGTTGCTAAGGTATCCTGTGTTTTCCTAAGAAAACAGACACAATAATAAATGCTAAAAATAAATACATAAATAAATACCCTACCTGGTGTAGCTTCAGAGACATTCGGATTGCTGGGGCAACCACCTTATGCAACAGATCCATGTCTGCAAACACCCACTCATCTTTTGCTGCTATCCGAAAGTCTCCTTTAAAAAGTGCATGGAGCCCATAAAGAAAAGAGTCCAAGCTGTAAGAGAAAGGCAGCAGTCACTGCCAGAAGTCATTCCCGTCTCTCCAAGCCAGATCTGTCAGCCTCCAACCTCCTGCTGACCTGTGCGGTGGCTGGGGACCCTCTGGCCCAGGGCAAAGTGCGCCTGCAGTGGGTGTAAAGCAGGGTCACCTCATGTTTCTCTAACAAAAAAAAAAACAAACATCCCTTGGGAGAGGCAGTTTTCCTTCTGCATGCTCTGTAAATGACTGGCCATGAGATGAATGGGGCACCCGGAATGAAGGATGTCCTTGTAAGTGAAAAATAATAATAGAAAAAAATACTTTCAGGAAATCTAAGACCTTTCTCATGACATTCAAACCTAAATGTGAACATTAAAGCAGAGGTACTGAGAATACTAAATTTCAGAACTGTTCAGCAAACCAGGTGAGAGCAAGAATCAACCAACAGGTGCTTCCTACTGAAACAATATGCCCTAAAGCAAATACACACTGGGTTTCTTTTTTCTACTGTAAGAAACTAGATGTAGGCAGTTCTGCCTGGCCTTGCGTGATGGTTTACCTGGACCCGAGATATAAGCACAAGGTAAAAGCTACAAAATCAGGTAGTGGTTAGATGATGATTGCACGAGGGCTTTGTGAAGAGAAACAATCAACCTTAGCTCCGATCTGCACCCTGAATTACAACATTCCCATGCCACTGTCACTTGTATAATGCTAGTAAGTGACTGCTGTCCTGATGTTGCTCTGAAGAAGTGATCTCAAAATTCACAAAAGCAGACCCATCTATTAAAAACAGGCATACCTTGCAAACCCACAGGACATAGTTTCATCCACTGGCTAGGATTTTACTCACTCTTACAACAGTTGATCGTTTAGATTGTGAAGACTCTGGGGTGAAGCTGTATTAAGACATTAGTAGTTTTCATTACTGCCCAGCCTTTCCCTAGAGAACACATAATCTTTCCACATAATTGAGCTTTCTTAATTATTTTATAAAAAAGAAAAAAAAAATTTCAATATATTCTCTTCTCTGATAGAGGAAGAAGAGAGACTGGGAGAATGCCTGGCCAACTTCAGCTCAAAGGCATTCCAATTTTGCTCTAGGTAGGAAGCATGTCTTAGAAATTAAAGTGGAAATACACATGTTGTTACCAGAGAAACAGCTGGATACTGATTTTCTCCATGAAAGCATCATGTAATACAAATCAACTGATCAGTGGGACCCAAACTAGCCAGAAAGGCAGGGCTGCTGTCACTGCTGGGAACATAAGGAGTACAAAGAAACTTTCATGAATTCTTAACTGATTTGCATTTATTAGTACTAAGTTACATATTAAAACATGCTTATGTGAGACAGGCACACTCAGCTCTTCAAAACATTCAAGCACTGATTTCAATGGGAGTTATTATGTGTCCTTAAGGAGTGGGTCCCGGTCCCCACTGACATTCAATCCATCATCTCCACAGTTCAGAAAATGATAATGTACTCAAACCCTGCTTAATAGCTATGAAAGCCCTAAAATAAGCCAGCTGGGAGGGTGGGGGAGAATGATGAGTGCAGCCAGTGTGGTGAAATTTGTGACTATCAGCCCCTTTGAAAAGGCTACACATCAGGAAGGCTCCTTTCACTTGCCCACCCACCAGACAACATCAGCATACACAGCTGAATCCTTGCCTGGAAAAAAACAAAACCTTCTGTACCTAAATATTCTTCCCAGGGTGAAATTGTAAAAGCTACCTTGAAGTCTGCATCTAATGATGATCTTAGTATAGTCTCCCCACATAACACCCCCGTATTTGCCCTGAAAAGTTCGCTGGGACGAAGGAAGGAGTAGGCAGGAGAGAAAACTGGTTTTTTACAGCTTGGGAGGCTCTCAGAGCCAAATCTGACCACCAGAGCAGACTGGGAGTTTGCATTCACATCAAAGGGCCTTAGGGGCATCAGCACCAGCTAACCAGGCTGCTGTGAACAGCAGGATGTGCTGAAGGCACGGCCAGGACCAGGACAGCCATGCAAACTGCAGCCGAGCATCAGCAGAGGGAGTGGGGGGAAGCACTTACAGCTCTCCTTGGGCTTAGGGGAGGCTCATCCATTTATCATCCCTCTGCATAATAAGTTCTCTAACTCAGGGGATTGTTAAGAACAAACATGACTGCTACAAGGAGCAAATCAGTGGTGGCAGTAGTTGTGAGAGGCTGAGAGTCAATTATTTTATGTATTGTATTTTCCACCAGAGCAGTCTGGAGGAGATTGCTGTATTCACAGAACCATGGGCATCTTTTATTCTCCTGACAATTGTAATGAGGCTTTTGGGTATATTCTACCTATAATGTGACACTATCTCAAGCCGTTACTTCTATAACATGCAGCCTCAATCCATATAAGATACAACTCTCGTTATTCTTCCCATTGTTATGCTCTCTCCTGAAGACACTAATGAGATTATTACGAAGCTGTAAAAGTCAACCACTTTAATCTCAGGCCTGACTCTCAACCACTTTGATCTCAGGCCTCACTGAAGGTTGCTGCTGTTTTCTTGGCCCACTTTTAACATACCTCAATTAGTAATCTGCTGTAGTTACAGGCTGGTTCAAAATATTTTAAAAAACAAGGTAAAATTACATGTCAAAGAAATAACATTAATCTGTAAGAGACATAACTATGGTATCTGGCAACATTTCCAACCCTCTGAGCTAACAACCTGAAAAGCTGCTGTCACAACTGCAAGCTATTTTAGAACAAGGCTGGTAGGTGCATGGGAATCTTGAAGGTGCAGAAAAGAGGGGATTAAGTAGTGCCACAAACACCAGAGGAAGGGCAACAGTGCCAAAGCAAATACTCCCTCCTACTGCACTCCTTACACTGCTCCAACAGCTGAAACTAAAAGCATTTAGTGCCAGCCTGAAAACAGTGTGGATGCAGACTAATGAGCTGGTGAATATCTCTGTGTGTATTTTGCATCTGCAGACCTTCTCCAATGTTAACTGTAGGTTTATTTAAGGAACAAAGGAACGGGCATGCCTGTGAGCTAGTAACGACCTGAGTGTCAGAGTTCACCTGAAATATTTTCAGTGGTAGCTCTTCTAATTGGATATTTTAGATGACAGTAGTTGTGAGCTAAGAGTCAAACTTTTCTGCCCTGCTCAGCTCTGGCATACATCAAGCTGCACTGTCTGCTTGAACTCCCACCAGCAGTGCAGCACCAGCAGTAGCCCTGTGGTGCCATGGGCCATGCCCTCTGTGTCGTCCCCTTCCCTCAGATGCTGGACAGGTGCAGTGGGGTGACCAGGTGGGAAGGGGCAAGAGCAACCAGCTTCTCCCCTGGCTTTCAGAATGAGCAGAAGTTCCTCCAGGCAGAGGCATTCCTTGGAATGACCCTTTGTCCAAACTGAACTTGGGGAACCTGAGCAGCCAATCTTGCTAGTGTTGGAAATATTTGATGAGAGATGCTTTATTGAGAGATTTTTTATTTTTTCCAAATTTGAAATTTTTACTAAATATTTCTTTACAAGTAGCTTTAGTGGCTGAATAGACTTATTCTGTAATTTTTTAACAAATAGAAAACTAAACATATCATTCACATTTGAATAAATGAATGGTAATGTCATGTCATTCTTCAAATTGCATTTTGTGCAGGATGCCTCCTAATGAGAGTTTAAAAGAGCAAGTGATTTGCATTGCAATGTTCTGCCTCCTTAATGAATGCATTTATTGTGTAATCTAGTGTTAATGTTAGGTTTCTCCTGACATTTACATGAACAGGTACAGTGAATAATTATTTACATACATAAGAGCATTTAAAATCTTGGTTTACACAGTGACATTTGCTGATTAATAGATTAGACAAAATCATGAGCAAATGAGTGCAAATTGATAGTTTGCATACACAATATAAACTTGACTCTCAACTCTGTCGTGCACAGCCCACGTTAACATTACCTTTGCTCCACTGCACAGCAGCTGGATGACTCACTCTTCCAAGACACAGCAAGGACTAGACTTAGTTCAGAGAAAGTTTCCTACTACCTGCATAGTCACTTCTGAGAATGCAACATGAACTGCAGAGCACAGCAGATTCTTGGCTGGTTTGCTTTCACTGAACATCTGAAATGCTTCATGCAGTGAGAAGAGTACGATGCCTACCTTACATCTCAAACACATCCCAAAAGCTCTAGCAATGTCACACACAAGATGTTCCACAGAGAGAAAGTCCCAAGATGACCCAGGTAAATTCTCAGTGCTTTCCAGAGTAATCTAAATGTGTAATTTTGTAATCCAGCATTTGAGCATGACAAAATGTGTTAGGAGCCCTGGCCTCTGACAAAATGACCCACACCCCAACAGCCAGAGTCATGGGATGACCTGGGTTGGAAGGGACCTTAAAGATCATCTAGTTCCAGCCTCATATATGTGGTACAACCCACTCTTATGCACACATCTGGCTGTGAGACTGCCTGCTCTGATCATTCCTGAGAAAACTAAAACTCTGTTCAGCACCAGTAGGCTCTGAAAGATCTCCAAAATACCATGGCACACCTTTTCAAAGAAAAGGACTGTGAAGCATCACTCAAGGAAACGTTCCTCCAGCTTCTGAGGGCCTGAAGTACCTCTTCCCCATGTGACTGAATGCTGACCTGCAGCAGTCTGAGAGCTGGTGACCAGGACGTGCAGGAACACTCAAGATCACCCTTGGTGAGAGCTGCTGTGCTCTACCAAACACACAGAGAGAGGAATGCCTGAAGACAATTCTCATGAGCATCTCCATCTGGCCTCATCAGCATTGCACACACTGGAAAAAGTCTCCTTCCCCTGGCATGGTGTATAATTGTATTCCTATTGGAATCTCACTGAGTGACTGCTCATTTGTGTTTAAACAAGTGGTGGTGCAGATCTGTCTGAAGCAATAAACACCATAAGTAGGGTGCCCTTCATGCTCAAGTGAATGTACTGGGGGGGATTTCTGTTGTTAAAATCTTGATGTCAGAGGGTAGGGTACCCACTTTGCTCCTCAGTTAATAATTTTTACTGAATTGGTTTTGTCAGTTAAGATATATACATTGTGAAAGACAAGAAGAAATGTATTTTACCAAGCTAAAGTCATGTTTTGTAGCTATAGCAATTTATAACTTCAACTGTGCTACTCAGATTTCTATTTCTCCAGATCCTTCTGACAGTGGAAATGTATTAAAGGTAATTTAACCAGGTGGGGAAGTGACACAGTTTTTCCACAGTGAAACTTTTCCAGGGAAAGCCTTTGTGAAGTAGCATTGGAAAAGATACCGACAGAAGCTTCCACTTAGTCCCTTTTATGTCACAAAATACATTTTAAAAATACAATGATTTGATACTACCCTGGAGCACTTGCTTAATAAAAAGAAAACCAGGACTTAATTGAAGATTATATAGAACAGATTAAAAAAGAAGTGAGAGAGCTGTGCACCTCAGATGAGTACCCTAGTTTTTGCCTTTCTGCAGACCTTCCCTCCCCAAGGAAAGTATTTTTAAATATAGAGAGTCCACTTATCAAAAGAGAGGAAGTAATTCGGTTCATTGGTATTTGTCAGATTTTGAAAAGACATGGTATAGCTGACTCCTGAAATTATTATTAAAATCTTTATAGAACACTATACAAATAATTATCCTCAACATTCATACTTTCCATGTTAAGCTTTGGAAAGTCTCTGATAATATTATCCCTTTGCATTAGCTACTAACCATGTGAGCCAGTACAAATAGGGGACATTGTTATAGTATCTGTACTACAGCCAAAGCATTGTAATGAAGATTTTAAGATCCAGTGGAAAGTACATGCAATGTGATAACAGTTTTAGGAAGCATTTGTGTTATTTTTAGATGAATTCCTAATATTGCTGTGACCTATCTATTGCAGGCCCAGATCAAAAATCACTTTAATCTTTGCTCAAATAAATATCATAAATGCACATAAACTTTCCCATGATACCCCCAAAACTCTAAAATTTGAATCATCAAAAAAAAGGACAGTTTTAAAAATACCAACGACTCACCTAACATCACACTAATTTGAGTGAATTGAAATGAAGGGAGAAGAAATGCCACCCAAAGGAAAACTACTACAGGAAGGGAAAGTGCAAAGACTAGTAGAAAATAGATGACAAAAGCCACTTTAGAAAGCAGAAAGCAGCAGCACAACAAGAAATAAGCCACGTGAGCCACAAACATTTTGCATGGAAGACATAAAACAAACTGTTTTAAATGTCTCAACAGATAACAAAGCTAGAATGAATATTTAAAAGGACTGTTTTATCTTATAACAAAATGCATTCAAAATCACACATGCTGTCTTTGTTTGCTTGTTAGTAAGACAAATCCTCTCTAAGGAGCAGGTTGATAGAGGTCTAGGTAGCTTTGCTCACCATTCTGTGGCAACACAGCAAGGTCACTTAGAAACTGTATTTATTCAGCTTCTCCATTGTTACTAAACTCCTGTGCACACAGAGGGTTCAAATAAACCTAATAAAACCCTAAAATTACGTGGGAAGTTAAACTCCATTAAAATAATCATTATTTCATTAATAAAATGTGTCATCTATAGCAGAGTGTAAATTGTAAAACCCAAAGAACTCAGAACTCCCAGTGAAAATGGAAGAATCCCTAATGAAAATATAAGATGGAGAGCATATTTAGAAATGATCTCAATGAAGCATATTTTAATTAACCAGGCTTCCTAGGAAGAAGTGTTTTGAATGAATGAGCAAGGTAGACTGAGAACAGACAAAACTGCAGCCTCAGGAGATGAGAGGTTCTCCTTTCCTTAGTTGCCAGCATGAAGTGGCACAGTGAACAGGAATGTACCCCTGAGGAATACAGAAGAGAACCGCTAAATATTTATTATTATTTAGCTAACTACAACTCAGCAGTTTCTTCCTCTTCTGGAGATTTCTTTCTCCTGCTGGAATACCAGAGGTAGGACAGCATTCCAGTGGCCAGGCATGAGTGAACACAAGCAATAACCATTGGTACCCATTCTTTCAATCAAAAATTCTGCTTTGCCCTATAAAATAAAGACTGGTGTTAGTTATTTAGCCAATCACAAAGAAAAAGATGACCAGGAATGACAGAAAACATTTTATGCAGAAATGAGATTTCACCTTGATCTAATCTCCTCTTAAAATCCCACATCACATGTAAAAAGGATTCCTAAAGATTACCTGATGGCCATATTGTGAGATGCAGTTCCCAAAGCTCTCCGACCCAGTATACACAAGGCAAAGGAAAGCGTCACCAGAGGAGAATCTTCATCACTGTCCAGGTGCTACAAAGTTTTAAGATTAGCATATTACTCTAAGTGCAAATATCACATTTAAAAGCAGCACAATGCTACAAATGGTGACATTCATAACATTTGCATGTAGCTGGACCTACACACCAAAATATCCTTTGCAATTAAACAGACCAAGAAGGAAGACCATCACCATTGAAGGACTTTTGCAAAATGCAAGCTTGTTTTGCCCACTAGCTAGAAACAGAACATTTCATTCTTAGGTAGTGAGATCCCAAGGGAAGGGGCTTTTGGTGGTGGTGGGGTTTTATTGTGGGGTTTTTGTTTGTTTCCACTCCTCCCAGACCTGACACTAAACTGGAAGAGGTTCTTTGTTGTTGGGAGCAATTGTAATTGGAGACAGCCAAAATCCTTTTCATGGAACACAGTTCCTATGAAACCTTATCACAGATTCCAGAAGCACAATCTCTTTGGAAAAGTTTGCAGGCACACACTTTCAGAAAATAACAATATCTATCTAAATGGTTGATGACACTGACTTCCCATTTTAACAAGCAGTCAGAACATTTCATTTATGTTTACTAGCTCAGGAGAGGCTTTTAAATGAAATTTTCACAAAGAAAACTTTGCTACCAAGTAGGAGGAAAAAACTGGAACAACCCTGCATGCATATTAATCTTCAGAAGGATACAGATTATTATTTCAGTCCATGCAATGAGTGATTTCTTAAGAGTTTTCTTTGACTCTAAAACTAAAGCAAATTATAATGGAGAATGTAGCTCCTTCTATAAAACATATTGATTTTCTGGGTTATGTGGACAGTGAACTTGGGATTTTTTTATTCCACTTTCTACATGAACTTTGCTTCTCTATAGTCAGTGAATTTAAAAACAAAGGTAAAATATGTAACAAAAAGATACGCGCGCGTGTGTGTGTGTGTGTGTGTGTGTGTGTGTGTGAGACCAGTGCAGGCATTAATTTGCCTTTTGAAGCCTGACATATTTCCAGCCTACTGGCATCCCTAAATCTATTATTGAATTTGAAAATCTAAGCCAGAGAACAAGTGGAAAGGCATCAATTAACAGCAGCTTTCCTCACACCGTGCAATGTCTTTGTGTGTCCCAATTCTTTGAGAGCCGAGACATGGAGATGAGAAAGAAAAGAAGTCAAGTATTCCCAGTAGGAGGAGATGGTGGAAAGGGCTCAGAAGACAATTCAATGAAAATAATATCAGTATAATGACATGCAGGAGAACTGGTGGAATGGTACTCAGCATCAGAGACATGAGAAGGAACTAAAGGGCAGAAACATTCAGTGATGTTTCAAGAAAGATTCAGTGATGTTACACCAGCTAAGGTCAGTAATGGGATGTGCAGTCTGTGATCCTGAGTGGAAAAATGCACAAATACAGCACGTTGTGGCCGGGGAGAGACATTGCTCCACTTTTGCCACTATCAGCAATAATCAGAAAATCAGATTGAGGCAATATGCTCGTTAGAAACTGTACTCTCCCTCTGGGCTACTTTGAGTATCCCATGGAAATACAGTAGTGCATTTCTGACAAACGACTGCTGACCATCAGTAATCTTAGTGGCTCAGACCATGGAAATGCACAGCTGCACATCTGCCCTTGACCTTCTAAAGTTTTACACAGTTCTGTGGTGTGGTTCATGTTTGGGTCATGAGCTCTCAGAGGTGGCCTATGCCAGCAGGGAGTGTGCCATACACCCCCTACCATCCTGCAACTGTAAGCAAGTACAAGCAAATTTCTGAAAAGGATACACAGACATCACAGACATGTGGTAAATGTAACAATCACTGTCAACACTGAAGGAACTGCAATGCTCTGATGACATTCTCTGAATGGAGCCTGCTCTAGCAGTACTTCTGTGAGCACTTGATATATCTGTGCTTTCTAGAGCCAACAAAATTAACATTGCTGGAAATCTGCACAGTAAAGAACTAGTTCTGTATTTAAAGACTAATGCTCCTTAAGACTCCAGTTTTCGCACATGGGTAGTTTCCAAAATATGTTTTTTCCCTTCCACAAACATATTTTCCTTTTACATTAAAGCTAAAAGCTTATATGAAATAAATTTTATTCTATTAATCCTGAGCAAGTAAAAGAGTAGCCATGCACCATTTCACTCAAATCCCAAGAATTAAAACTAATACTACTTAAAAAAAATCAAATAAATTGACATGTACCTCCACCCTTTTCCTGGCACAGAACTGAATCCAGTCCAGATAAACACTGCAGAAGCTGGCTCTTGTTATTCCTTGGAGACACGGAACATAATCTTCGTCTATGTTAACGTTAAACATTGCAAGGTCACGTTCAATATAATGCCACTTTGCATAAGGCTGCAGTATCTTTTGGATGGATTCATCTTTTATCCAGTCAAGGATTTTGGGAGAACTTGCTGTAAAGTATATTATACTCTGTTGACAAAATGTGCAAATGTTATTCACTCTGAACTCTGATTAAAGCAGACATATTTTACACAGAAGAGAAGCCAAATAGGACCCCATTAAGAACTATAATAGTATGTGTATATATATCTTACATTTTACTGCTTAGCATCATTATTGCTTCACACACAAAAGTGTTCAAGTTAGAAAGATGACAATAACTGATATTGAAAGCAGACAACAGAAAATGAAGTAATATTTTTAATATCCTGTTGCCTTACAGGAAAATCAATACAATGATAGGAATAGAGAGTTTCAGCATTCAAACATGTCAATACTAGTGGGGTTCTAGAGTCTGTCACCAAGAAGGTGATATCAATAATAGCTTAGGCATGTTTCAAGAAACAGTAGTAGATTGTCACATCCTCAAAATAGGGCTCTTTTTTCCTCAGTAGACTTAGTGTTTTCTGGGGGTGACACTTTCCTAATTCCTTATTAGCCACAAAAATGAGACATGACAGATGTGTATGACACAAATTTGTTATTTGTCAATGCAGCAGGTAAAAAAATAATAGATTTTTTTTCTTACATGTCAGGTTAAAAAGCTGATATAACTGATATAACTGTGTTTCTTTTAAAGCACTGAGGGGGGAACAGCATTCAGCGGGGTCTCTTTTACCAAATACATAAATGTTAGAAAGCAGCAACACACGTATCTCATGCCTGTGCCTGAGTTTCTAAGTTTTTCTAACTGCTCTGTCTGGACACATTAAAATAATAGTAAATAAAAAAAGTAATTAAAAAAATTCTATACAAACACAACTTGGAGCATATTTTAAAAAGAATATGAAACTTAAGATGTTCCAGTGTGTTCCATCAGCAGGAAAGTCTCATTATAATGTTTTACAATATTAATTTAAAGTTGGATTCCAAAGCAAATGAGAAGCAAGTATGATTCGTGACTGAAGATGATGTAGTTCCACTTTACCCAGTCAACGGAAATAGTACTAAGTAAATAAATGTATAAAATGAAAATATGATGGATTACAAAGGACAGAAGCACTAACAGGCCTTTAAAAAACCCCAGACAGTCTCCACAGTTTTCCTCTCAAATTGTATAAAAATACAAGTAAAAGGAGAATCAAGAAATCAGAGGAAAAAGACAACTCAGACAGATACAGACAGGATGGGCCCTTAATTTTTTGGCATGAGGAGAACAATACACTCCTTAGAAAGGATTCATGTAGAAACAATAGGAGCTGAAAATACAGCACTCAGCAAATACACAGACTTCTTGAATACTAGAAGATGTTTAAATAAGAATATATTGAGAAGAGATGGAAGAGGCACAAGGGAAAAATATCACAGTAGTTGGGCAGGAAATTATTTCAAAATACATGCAGAAGGGCTACAGGAGCTGACCCACTTTATTTGTGGGGAATAAAAATCCTTTCATAATAAGAAATGTATGCATTTCTAGGCCACCAACAAAACTGCAAATGAAATAAATATGATTTAAGAATAAGATGCTCAGTGCAACTCATTGTTTAAAGGACCAATACAATAATTATTCTTGAAGGATAGAAGAACAAAAATAAAACATACATTCTCTTTGTTGATTTTTAAGATAGAGCTTATTTTTTTATTGTCCTCATCTGTGTTTACAAAGAAGCTGATTCAGTTGGGAAAAAAATCAGACTTGCAATCAGACACAGAAACAAGAAAATCTTCTGTTGCCTAATTAAATTCTGCTCTTGGTAACTCTTACAAGATATGTTTTGTGCACAAGTACATCCTCAGGTATATGGCATTTCTGAAACAATATGGTAAATATTTACAACATTGTAAGCTACAGAGAGTAAACCAGAAATGCTCCAAATGCTCAATGCAATGGAAGTGCAGTTCCTCCAGAAATTCCAGTCTAAGTGTTTTTTGAGTCTGTGTTTTATGTGACCTGAATACTACCTTATCTATAGTTCTTCTTACAATTACTTCACACTGTTAAAAAGAAAGTGTCAAGGACTTTTTAAATGTTCACAGTGGAACTGCACAGAGTGTTGATCTAGATTCCCCCAGAAGAAAGAGCTAGGGAAGGAATGAATTCTCACCTCTGTGTCTCATATTGTTTATTTGGAGGCTAGAATTAAATAAACAGGAAAAAAAACCTGATCTAATACATATTATAATCTTCTCACTTTCCAAGGCTGTACTAAAGATTTTACCAAATCTTTTTAAAGCTCCTGTTCATGGAAGAAAGCCCAATTACTTTAAAAATACAAGGAGAAAATATCTAGGTAACTTTTGGGAAGTGACATTCTACAGAAGAGATTTCCTGAGTGTACCCTCCCTTCACTAAAGGGAGCCCCAGCCCAGGCTAATATTGAAGGTGCCAACAGTTTATTATTATCTTCTGTTCATCCATCCCTCAAAAGAGAAGTAGATTTAAAAGACTGACAGCCTAAGAATGAAGACCTTCTGAGAATGAAGCTCTGTCAGTGCAGTATAATAATACTGCCTCAACTAAATCCAGCAAAAAGAGATTTGATTTTCATGCTTTCAGAGCCATCAGTAGTGCACATGAACTCTGCATGGAGTGGAGTTGGAGCCACAGCACACCTCAGTGATGTGCAGAGCATTTAACCCACTCCCTTCTACTCAAAACAGGATTAGCTGACCACACCTGTACCACATGGGATTAAAGTTTGTCTAAGCCATTTTATCTTCTGTCCAGCCCCAGAAGCTCTAAACTATCTTTCAGTTAAGTTTTACACCCCATGTGGTGAACCTCGCTCTTCCTGCAAGTCCTCAATATATTAACTCATTTTAAGTCACAAAACTAGTTCCACTTTATAAAGCAAAATTCTTCACTGCTTTAAACTAATAAGATGCTGATTTGATTGCAGCTTTGACTGGGATTTTTTCAATCTGATTCCCCATCAAAAGCTGAGTCATTTGCCAGCTTGCACCGGTTTATGTTCCAGTTATTCAGGTTACCTTTTAAAGTGAAGCAAAGCAATTGTAGCAACATACTCATTAAAGAAGAGTTGTTTTTTTGTTTTGCTTTGGCTTTTCTTAGCTTAGTTACATTGCTTTAAAATAATTTATAGCCACAACTCCCCCTTCTAAGATGAAAAAATCATGCTCACATACAGTTTTATTTACTAATTAGTTTATTAAACAAAGCAGGTTGGTTACCAGGCCATCCTGCCTGCAAAATTACTTATGAAATCCCAGAAGAAATCAACTGCATGATCAAAGCAGCTTTGTAAAGCAATGAGCTTGTTTTTACTACACTGGTTCATTTGCAAAAAATGGTGATTAACTTATTTACAACAGGTCTGCCTCTGAAGTTGACAGATTTTTTACAATTCCACAGATATAAGCAGAAAGGAGGTGTCAGGAATTGGAGCTTTAGGAACTGGCTTCATGGCAGTACTAGTGCCATAGAAAACAGAACTTGGCTCTTGCTGTTTCAGTAGAGGACTATAAATCTCAACAAATTCTTCGTTTGGTGGATTGGGAATTGTTTTGGCAAAGGATGAAGATATCTTACTAGACTATAAGGTTCAATTATTTCTACAAATTAGTATCTGTAAGGTTATTGTGATCTTAATAAAAATGCAAATATAGAAGTGGTGTAAAATAACTGCTGTGTAATCAATTGAATAAACCAACTTCAAATGTGCTGTGGTATATACGTAAAACAGAAGGTAAGAAGGGGGTTTGCACTACTAAAAAAGTACATTTGAGAAACAGATCTTCAGAAGTTTCCCAAGAGCTTTATGCTTGTTAATATCTTTCTTTTCTTTTCCAGAAAAAAAAACCAAAACAAAACATTGGAAAGGCCAAGACAAGAAGAAATAATGAACTGTTAGTGAAGTATTGTAAGAACATAAGTAAGAAGACTTTGTCTGACTTTATCACTACAGCATTGTAACTCACCTTCTTGAATCTCCACTGAAGCATGCCTGCCACTTTCTGTACTAACTGTAAGTATAAGTGATAAGAATTAAATTTAGCAAAGGGAGACATGAATTGATTATCCCTATTCGAGTGGAAGGTGTCCCTGTCATAGGAGGAGGATTGGAACTGGATGATCTTAAGATCAAACCAAATGATTCTATGGTTCTATGATCCACCATCAACTCAGTCTGACTGCCAGACTGTAGTGCAGATGGATAAACATAAAAGCAAAGAACTGCCAATGCTCTTTCTTCTATAGACAAACGGCAATTCGTTTGACAAACCTGCCTAGGAACAAAGTACACTTTACCGAAGAGTTTACCTTGATATAGTATCTGATAAGGATTCTGCGCAGGTCAAACACCTGCAGCATTGTGGCAGCGTTGTTGTCAATGATGCTGTATCCTTCCAGGATGTACTGGGTCCGTGTGATCTCCCACGTCAGCCAGCGCAGGTTGAAGGCTGCATTACAGGACAGCAGGTGAGGCAAGTGCCCGGGCTTGCAACAGCAGCAGCCTTCGTTGTCTTCATCTCCTTCTGTTATAGCTTCCACTTCTCTCTGCTGGCAGTACGTCCCTTGGCAGTGAGAAAGAGAGAGTGTGCTGCCAGTTATTGGGGGAGGAGGAAACAAAGGACATCTTGCAAGCTTACATCCAAAGTATGTTTGAAGGTTGTACACACTTAGCAAAAATCTGAAAAAACGAGCTATGGCAACAAACTCCATGTGCTAAGTGAGCCATGTGCAGCAGCAAATAAAGGGCTGTACATTACTCATTTACAACTATCACCTATAAAAGCCAAAAGGGCCTGATCTAATGTTCTAGTTCTAATTGGTTCTGAGCTGAGCTAAACTAGAGACCACAGCTTCTGCCTTCGTAAAAACTCGCCAGGAAGAAACACTAAAGAGTCTCGCTCCATAAAGCACATTAAGCAAATTGTTCCCAGTCTTAGTCTGCTTATTCAACTAACATACCAGACCCAAAGAAAGATTTTAGTGTGTCAGAGCACTTGTAAAATCTGGGTTTTAGCAAACTATCTTGGAAAGCAGGTTCCAAAAATAACATCTACCAGGTTGTTCTCTCTCCCACTGGAGTAAAAGCTACTCTGGATCAAACATCTCTAATGAACAGCACTAGTGGCAGTACATCACAAGAACAGAACAGCTTTCTAATTAGTCTATTACACGAGGTTTAGATCAAAGTAGAGCAAATTTTTCTAAAAAGGTTATGTTACCTCAAAAAGAAGTCATGAGGCAGATGCAGAATAATGCAGACTCTGCACTTTCAGCTTGTGCTGTGCACTCTAGATGGTCAAGCCGAACCCTTGTGGATTTGAAATCTATGCAGTTGAATGCAGTTTCTAAACAATGTAGGCACTACTAATAAAAACTGAAGGAGACACCCCTGTGCTCCCTCCAGTGTTCTCAAAATATATAAGTTTTATGTTCCTGATGTATGCTTCTTTTTAAAATTTATCCTCCATAGGCTGTTGCAGAACTTACTCCCCACTGAGTTTGTACATAAACCTCTTTCAAGGGCATGTCCTGTGCTGCAAGTAACACATCTTGCTCAGGCCTTCTGCAAGAGGTTCAGTATCACCCCACAGATTGCTGAATCCATCAGCTTCTAAACAGATTTGACAAGAGAGGAAGATGTGAGGCACTGCACTGCAGTTCAACAGCTCCCTCCCCAACAGGACCAACAGACCTGTTGTGTCACTGTAAATGAGAGAAGAATTTGGCTGTGTTCATCACTGGAATATTCAGCCAGGAAAGAACACAGTGCCAGCTTCAATTCCCTGCAGTCTGCCAGCACCCCAAAAGAGAGCCTGGAGCAGGGCAGGATCCCAAAGCCTTTCTGTAGAGCATGATGACAACTGCTGGGCCCTCGACTGTCTGTTCCAGTCCCATCACAACTCTGTGGTCAACAACCTGTGACCTTCAGTTTGCATTAACAGTAGAAGTACCATCTAGAATATTCCTTTCTCCTTGCTAAGAAAAATCTTTCAAAATAAACAAAATATGTTAAAGTATGGGTTACCACTTCTTTTTTTGCCTGTGCATCTGCTAAAATGTGTGCAGCAGGCAAAACATATAAGTAAAGGAGAATAGAAAAATCCAAAGGAAATGTGTGAGGAAAAAAAGGATCACAGCCCTCAGAGATGGAGGAAAAAGATTCAGTATATTCCAGTGTTTTCTTTTCAATTTGCCATGAATGAAAATTTACACTGTGAACCCAGTGTTGCTCACACACTGATAAGCATTCCTCCTTAGACTTCAGGGATATAACATATGAAAAATTATTAAAAGTCTTCAGGTCATCTAAATACAAACGTCTTGCCTTTCAATACTGCCAAGTACAAAACATGACCTATTAGGCTGACATTTCCAGTTGGACTGGACATGAACTGGACTGCTTCTGCTTCGTATTTCACAGATTTCTACATGAATTAACACTTACTGCTCAACAGCAAAAAAACCCCAAGAACTGCTCTGGGTCAGCAGATGCTTCTGTGAAATCAAATCGGAAGACATTGTACTCAAACTGGAGTAGGGAAAACATTCCTTTGTACGTTGCTTGAAAAGAGTAAAACAAATGCTCCATGCTGGGGCTGTTACTATTACTGTTATGCTTATTTTTGAAAGTTTAAAGGTCTTTCAGTATTACACTGAATTTGAGAGAAGATACATCTTCATCCCAGGTGCAAAATTAAGTACTGCCAAATAGTTTGCAAGTAAAGAAAAAATAAAAACACAATGAACAACTGTCCCTGATCCCTCTACAACAGGATTTAAAGATGCCTTTGCTCAGTCTATGTAACTATTTGTATACATATGCTTTTTCTTCTCTTGGTATGGAAATATCAAATTTTATTTCTATGGAAGGCTTTACTCTCTGTACTACCTCTTTCAATAAAAGCCAAATATTATTACTGCAGTTTCTGTAATTACTGGTTTTCTTAGGGGATATATTTTGTAACATAGAGGCCCAAGGAGACTGGTAAGGCAAAGAAAAGGTGAATTCAAGAGACTCTCAATGTTTAAACTGTCATCACTTGCATAACAAACAGGACATGATGCCAGAACATTATTTGTATTCTTAGCTAATTCTACAGGTTAAAATGCCTCCAAGTTGTCTTTGCTAGGTAATTTTAATCAGCTAGAGTTAAAATTATGCTACAGGGGGTGAAATCAATGTTGAACTTGACGAGCAGGAGTCATTCTAAGAGGAACTGTGTTATTACAAAAGCTATGGGAAACAACCAAAGGACTTCATGTGGTTGTTTTCTGGATTTATTCCAAAGAATGAAATCAGGGGTGTGCTCTTCAACATCTGGCTAACATGCACTTGATTAACAAAAGCTGTTTGAAGGACTTGGGCACTACCCCCTTGGGGATTTGGTGTCTTTACTGCTGGCGTACCCTCTGGGTATCCCACTTAAGTTCAAATCTGTAACCTGAGCCATGGCCAGTGCCCTGACAAAACACCAAATCCTCATTCCTGCTGATTAGTATTTCCAAACAACATCTAGTAAAAGGACTCAAGTCTACAAAGACAACATTCAGGCTTCATGCTCAAGTACATGTTGGTTCTCTCCCAATATCTGCAGTCAGTTCTAGAACAATTGTCAGTAATTTCTTCTCATCTTTAATGGAGCCTCACTTTAGTCCTTATTACACTGGCTGGACTTCAATGCCAGACTGGCATTTTACTGTAAAATTTCATTTACCAGAGCATACATCAATCCTTTTTGGTTCATTACTCCAAACACTGGTACCACAGAGACTAAGAGCATGTGCTCAGCTTTATGCATTGAGCCAGAAGGGACAGGACACAGTGAATGAAGTCAAGCATTTGTGTTTGCCTTTTACAGAAGGCTGGCCCTGGACTTTTTTTGTATGTGCTATAAGCTGATGATTTAAATGACAATTTTTATATTGCTTCTCAAAAAAAATTAGCAAGTTCAAGCAGCTCTGAGAGAATTATTCATAAAACCAAAGAGCAGGGAACAGAACGTGCACTTCACTTCTGCAATATAATTAAGTGTAGTACCATTAAATATTAAAATACGGGAAAATGTTTTCACTAGTAATTAGTAATTTCAAAATCTGAGGGAAAACATTTTCTTACATTTCTTTCTGCAGTGGAAGGAAAATAATCTCGTACACTTCACTCTAGTTTAGTCATTCACTCTGACCCCTGCTAGTATAGATGTGACCAATTCATTTGTAAGGTATCTAACACTGGAGGGTTGCCAAAAATCCATCAATGTAAAAAACATGTGCCAGCTGAACAAAGCAAGGTCAGCCTGTGTGAGCTCAGGAGAAAGCCAGGGTGAGAACTTGGAGCTCTTTGTATTTTCCTGACACATCAGGATTTGAGGACAGACTTGTGCTCTGCCACAATGATTTGACCCAAATGGAAATGAGAAAACTGAGACTGAAGACTAATCTTGCTTCAAGAGGACAAAATACACCTAACTGAATGATCACCCAGCCTTCTAGAATTAAAGGCTGAAACCATAGTGTGCTTTTGAATTCAATTGTGGAAACTCAGGGAGTGAAAAGCATTTTTCAAGATCTGAGGGCCTAGAAAGAAAAATCCATTACACAGCCACATACTAGAAGTATTCTAGGAGCAGTTTTAATTTCCATAAAACACTTCAGTATAGCAACACATCCAGAACAGGGACTAATTATTGTGGCTGAAGGCAGCAACAGCTTGAGCACTGAGGATTGCTGACAAATAAGCAACTGGGGTGCAAATCTACACAGAAAAGGCTCATGCCCAGGGTAACTCCTTACCTAAGCCATGCACAGGTCTCTTCACAGATGACTCCACAAAAATGCCTGTTTCCCCACCATTTGTTTGGCAAAACCAAGCACAAGAATGTCTTACAAATAAATGCAATACACTAGAATTATCTGGCTCTGCTTCAACAAGCTTATGCTGCAAAACCAAATATTCCCAAATTCTAACGGATTAGGCTCCTTCTCAACCAGAATTTCTTTTCTGCTCAGGATAGCACTTTAATAAGCAGTAAGTTATCACACAAAAAAAAAGCACAGTGAGCATAATTACAGCCATTGGAAGGCCATCCTCTACTGAAACATGCATCAGATATGGTTCTAAAACCACAAAAATCCAAATACTTCGAAGAGCAGTGAACTGAGGTCACAAATGGAAAGCCATGAACATCAGAATTAGACACATTCTGGAAACTCCAATTTTTTGTCTCCTTCCTGCTCTTTTGCTTGTGGAACTGGGATAAAGAACAGATTTTATAGGTTCTGATAGTCTCAGCTTGTTTCAAAGACAAATTTCAGGACTTAAAAAACAGTATCAATTCCTCAAACATAAAAGCTGTTAGGTGTAAAACTCTGGTTTGGCTTTCAGCTGCTTTAGGTGATTGTATGTCTGAAAAACAATCTGGTTTTCAAACCAGATCAGTTGCTATAATAACAGACATCCCTTCTCCTCAGAAACCTTCCCTTTTCTTGGCCCACAGAGACACATTAAGAAAAGCCACGTGGAGATAGCATTCTCCAAAGATGTTTGTTGTTAAACTTGCAGCTATAAAATACCACAAAAGCTTCTCACGTCTCATCTTTTGCAGTGCAATGCAACATGCAATGTTTTGGTTTTGGCAAAGATAATTTCTCAGTAAAAAGGTTGCACTGCATTTAACATTTTCCTTCCTTCCAGAAGTCTTTTCCAGTGCACACATAAATACACATAAAATTGTGAAAGGAAGAAAAAGGAAAAATTACATTAAATATTTATTTCTAGCATGTGCTATAGAAACTATTCAAAGTCTATTTGAAATTTATAGATGGCTTCCACTGTTGGAGCATCATTGTACACCTAGAAAGGCTTACACATCACAGATCTCCTGCATTTAACTTAGAAGTATCCTCTTCTCAGTTTCATACTATTCTTCCCAATTAAGTAACCAAGATTAAAGAAATCCCTTTGCATCCTTTCTGTCCATGTTTCTAGTATTTCCAAGAATTGTGTCCCTCAGTCTTTGTTCTTTCCCACAAACACTGCTGGGATGTGTCAAAAAATGCTGTTTTTCTCTGAACTCTCTGTAATTTATCAATACCTTTTCATGCTCTGCTACATACATTGAACATGTGGTCAAGTGTGGTCTCAGGAAAAATATGAACACGGGCACTTTTACTTCCCAATAGCAAGAAGTGATTTGTTAAAAAATATAAGTTGCAACCACTCCTTAAATTAAGAATGATTCTTCATAGTGCTACAGAGCCTTCAGACACAAAAATCAAACACAAATAAATATTCCTTACACTGGTAATGTACTTGCTACTGCAATACAACTGTGCACCATACACATGCTGCAGGAATGAGTAACTGTCCTTTTTAGACATCACTACTGTGCCTCGAGCACACAGCCTGAGTTGGCTGCTTTCATACACCATTTTGCGTGGGAAATAAGCTAGCTAGCACTGAGAGAGCCCCACAGGCAATCCCATCCTGCTGCCACAGCTGCCTGCCACTGTGTACAACTACATCTGTGTCTGCTCTGTGCTTCTTGCCTTGATCCATCTAATGAAGTTCCAAGTGAAGCGTGAATATTGCACGTGCAACATGCAGTAACAAAAAAAATCATTAAATTAAATCAAAAGTTCATTAAATTACTGAGGAATACTGTGCAGGAGTTATAAAACAGCTCCTGAAGACTTCAGCAACACCATCAGTAGGTAGTTTCTACACATGTAATGCCTAAATAAATATTCTCCAAAAGATACTTTGCAGACACATAGACTAAGTAGGAAAACATTTTAAATCACCCTTGTTCTACACGGAACTCCTGAGAGGGAGATATTTTGACATTGTTTCTGCTTGTTCCCTGACTGTGGGTTTTCCCATCTCTTCCTTTTAAATTAAACGATATGTTATGTATTTCTTCAGGCAGGCTGCTTTTAGCATTCCACTGTGGTCTAACACACACAGTTAAGTTACTGAAGGGCTCAATTCCTCCACACCACTGGGCAGCTCCTTGGAAGTGTTCCCCTGGTTTCAGCTCATTACTACCTTCTCTTTACTGTCCCTAAAGGGCATTTCCTGTCCGTGCCTGGAGGTCTTGAGCCTCTCCTCTGCTTTACACTCAGGATGAATGACACAATGGAGGCACAGCCCCTCTCTGTCCATATAATGGAAGAGTGGAAAACTAATTCATCCAAGGTGTTTAATACAAACAGGACTGAAGACAGATGAAAGGAATCCCAGATTTGCTGACTCTCTTCTTTCAGTCTGTTCAGTCTGATGCTGCCTGCAGGCATTTGGTTGGGTTTGTTTTTTCATTTAAAAGCTGAGACAAATGCTTCTATTACAAACAGAAAGGCATCTGGATCAGTCGCTTACAATGCCAAATCTCAATTAGGATGGACTGCAAACTGAGGAGGCAGCAAGTACCTCCTGCCACCATACACTTAAAATTCAGGTTTTGTGACCCCTTCTTCTAGCACCACCAGTATTGCCAGCACAGCCTTTCAGCTACCACAACGAGAAACACGCGTAGGAAAATCCTGAGCTCCACAAGGCAAATATTTCTTTTGGTTTAGTCATAAACAGAAAACAGTCACAGAGAATACTGTTGTGATTCACTCATTCCCAAAGCAAACACAGATTTCCTATTTAAGGAACAGCAGATTCTTGGGGCCCTCAATTAAAATTACTTGTTTGAAATTGAAGTTAAGCAGCCAAAGCTCAGAAATTACAGATTACAATTTCCTCCTCTGGCCCTTTTCTCCCCATTGTGGGAAACCATTCTGCACAATGAAAGGAATTAGGGTCCCCTGTAAAAAACAGTGCATGACCAGACAACTGAAAATAGGAATGCAGGATGCCCAAAGCAGAGTCTGGTGCTTAATAACTGTCACTTGACTTCGTAACCCGTCAGCTTCTTCCAGGGCAGTTCCATACATTCTCTCACTTCTGCATAAAAATTTCTTACTGTATTCAGTATTCAGGCTATATTCACCAGTCCTTTGCAAGACTTGAAATGGGGAAGAATGTGCCCAGTCCACACCAGAGATGTCTCTTGGTGCTGCTTGATGGAAGCCTGCTCTACCTTCCTGCCCCTGTAGGCATCAATTCTATTCAAGAGAAGGAGCAAAGAATGCCTTCCAAGGCAGAATTTCAGTCTCAGCTTTTACACAATGTCCTTTGAATTGCCTTGGTTCATCCCCTTATGAACTTCTGTATTCAGGTCAGCTCCTCTGGTTCCTTTTACTCAGACTAGTGTCTGAGTGCCTGTGGCCTGCAGCCCCACTAGAGCAGCTCCTTGTTGGCAGAAGGACCAAAACATGTACAGGAGAGCCCGGTTCTGCAGCAGAGTTTATCTAAAGCACACCAGCCCTCAGGGTTATGTGGAGACACAAACAACCCTCTGGTATCAGCACAAACACCCCAGGAAGTCTCCACTGGGCACACAGCAGATCATCTGCTCACTTTTTGGTGTCCATGAGGCTTTTGTTATAGTCTGCATCAGGCAGATCCAAGCATCCTTCTCTGGCTTGTGCTTGGTTCCCCTCTGGGCTCCCCTGATTCTCCTACTCCATCCTTACCAGGCTTGTAATCTGTGTGGTTTCTCTGGCACTCATTCAGCACAGTCCAGTGGGGTTCAGCTCTCACATGGCATAGCAAGTGCCCCATGTTTGAGCTCGTTTTGTTTCAGGTAAGTTCCTTTATTCAACCCTACATGGCTTCCCTGCTCCAGGCCAAACAATGGAATAGCAAAACACACACTCCTAATTTCTGTTCCCAAAATAACTCCTCTACCAAATACTCTGAAAACCAGAGAAAACTTCCTTACATACCATGTCTGTGAGAACACAAAATAACCACGAATTTTGTCCTATTCTTTGAATAGGATTATCCAGTGGGTTCAGAGAAGAGAGAGACTCATTTTTCTCTTATTTCCAACTACTTTCTCCTCTAGTATTGGGTAGTCTCTTTCCCCAGTGATATCCTGAGGGTGAGGACGCAATGGGAACTAGATTTGTATTGAGGATGAGATAATCTAGATGAAGCCACCATTTCCCCACTCCTCTCCACCTCCAGTAACTGGCATTACTTTCCAGTCCAGTTTGCTGCTGCTCTCTTGGTTCAGGCCCATCAAAGACTCAAGTAAGAAGGAGGCTGGCTGCCTTGCAGGATGCCAGCCTCCCTCTGAGGAGTGCAAGAAAGACTGGGAAAGAGGATATTCCTCTTGAGAACTCAGCTGACTCTCAACAGCAGTGCATGAAAGACATGAGAGGCTGTGGGGCTCAGCCTCAGCTGAATTTAAAGACCTGTTGCAGCTGGCAGACATGCTGTATCTATTCACAGAGTAAAACAGTATTAACTGCAGTTAATTAACACTAAACAGCATTAGGCAATCTGCATGGAAAGGTCAATTTTCAGACACACTTAATTACTTAAACTGTGATTTTAGGGAATATAGAGATGCCTCGACAGGTGGCACACTGCAATTTTTGAGCTCTGCTCTCAGATCCAAGTGCCAAATGGCACTTTCTGGCTGTGAATGATCCTGGCTCAACGTCAAAGAAAGTCATCCTGAACCACTTTGCAACAAAACTATCCAGTTGTTCCCCATTCAACTTCCAGTTCATTATCCCTGTCTGCTAGGCTTGAGCATCTTCTCATATGCTTTCATCTGTTTCCAATATTTACTTTACTTCTACTGCCTGGCAATGGTGGTGATAGAGAGGGACCCAGCAGTAATGGGCAATTGCACAAAGAAAAAGAAAAACCACCTCAAAAAACTCCTGTAATTTAAATGGGAAGGAGATCTCTTTCTTCTGTTCATTTCAAATCTCACACTGAACTATTTTAACACAAAAGGATGATCAGCAAAGATAAATTTTGGAAGTTAGACTGCAAGTATCTATCCCTGACACAACAGCACCACTGCTCACCTTGGGGATAGCCAAGGAGAAGATGAATACAAGAATATTTGCACAGACCTCCTGGAAGTTGAAGCAAGCCTCAGAACCACACATGCATGACCTCAACAATCATCAGCAACAAGAAATCATAAGGTGGATAAATAAATTATCTTTCTTCCTTTCTAGTTGTTTTTCCTCACAATTTGCATTTGTTCTGAAGAGGCATCTCATGAGGTACTACAATACCAAGCTGTTTCAGGCATTTACTGTTTTCTTTCCACATAACTTTGCTGAGGACACAAGAAGTGTTATCTTCATCCCCACTACACAGGAAGGAACGTGAACATGAAGAATTCACCACAACCTGTTCAACATCCTACATGGAGTCTGTCACAGAGCCAAGACTTGAGCCCACACATGTTATTTCCTAGTCTAATCCTCCCACACTTAAGTGCATTTAAAGAGCCAGTCTGTCGCTTATTTTCTCACACTCAACCTTGTTGAAAAGTCACCTTGATTATACTCAGTTGTTCTAGTGCGAAAGAGATCATCTTAGCACCGGCTTCTTGCATGGTTTGACACAGGATATTTTCCATGGCAGGAGTCTTGGTTTGTTGTTGGTTTTTTCTCTCCAAAGACAAGGTTTTTTGAGTTGAACAATTTTAAGAACAACTCCAATTTTCATAGTTATGGAGGAAAATAAATAATCTGAAAACATAACTAAGCATTACACAAAAGATCTGTGAACCAAGCAAATCGCTCAACAAACCTTCTTTCTGAAAGTTTTATGATACTGCATAACATGGCTCCAAATTTCTTAACATCTAGATTTCAAAACAACATCCATACAATGATACAATGAAGCACCAAGCTTTCAGAGAGACAAGTATCTGTAGAAAGACAAAGGTCCTCAAACTCTATGTTGTACTATAGAGTTGTGATAGATTAAAAAGACAGACAGGATTTATTGCTGGTTTTGTTGCTATTTAAATCATCATGGATCCTTACCTCGAAATTCGAGCCCTCTGAGCTGAAAGGTGACAAGGCCATTTCCAATTTCAATCAAGTGCACAAAGGCATTTAAATAATCCGATGTCAGAATAAAACAGTCTCCTGTGTTGTAGTTTCCCCAGCGGCCCAGGATCAAATCTCCACAAAGAGACTCCTGCAGAGATCTTGTCAAATGCTCATAAAAAATGGAGTTGAGATTATTGTCATCATTTCCTACAACCAGAGCAGCATACATTTGTAAAAAAATATATACAAAGCCATTCTGCATAAAAGTTTATGCTCTTTTTCATTCCTACTTAAATCTTCTTCCTCTAGCTAGATGATATCTTCCTGACACTTTATACAATCTACATTTCCTAGGTAGCCCTTCAATGAATCAGGTTAATATGAATACTGTAAATAAAAAATCACATTAGTGATAACATATATTTCAAACTCAATCAAATAATTTCCATGATTTACAACAGTAAGAGTTTCTTGGCGCCACTAAAAGTCTCTGCAATGCTAAGTTAATGTCTGCATACTATTTTTAATCTAAAGAAACAAAAAGCCATTATTACTTCAGAACATATGCTTAAATTCAAATGTTTTTTCTGAGACTTTTAAATACTTTGGTCACACAGATACCAATAATTTTTGGCTTTTTTTTTTTCTTTTAGTCCTCCAAGAATTTTTCAAGGCTTTGTCCATGAAGCATGTGTTGATACTTAAAATGAGGATACTTCTTTTAAAAGAGTTTACTTAGCATACTGAGTAAGAATGGAACATTCACCACTAGAATTGCTACCACTTTAAAAATTTTAGCTGCTTAATTACACATTGCTTGGACCAAATGCCCAGGTGAAAAACACCCCATCACACTCTAGAAGTGTCATCTCATGAAGGTCTATGGCCTTTAACTGGATTAAAAGGAGCACTTTATGATGGTGATTTGTGAAAGGGATCGAACCCTTCTACAAATGCTACGGTGTTATCCTGTGCTTGTTCTCTTTTACACAATATATGCTTGATATGAGAACTGCTTTTCTCTTCTGTAGTGCAGCACTGTCCCACCTTCAACGCTCTTAAAATGCTGGTGCACAAACAGATGTATAAACCAACATCTTGTGGGTGCATTTGTATGCATGAGAGTGTATGTGGATACAGACATACAGGCAGTCATGCATTTTTATGTTCGTGCATATTTAGGAGGGGATCTAACATGGAGAAAAACCCCAAAGATGAGGCTTGCAGAGGCTTCCCCTACAAATTACTCCTTCATACCAGAGGAGGAGAGGGTCTGTAACTACACTGCTTTTTGTGCCTATAGCCATTAAGCACACAGCCCTGGTATGTTTGTCCATGTGTGCCCATGTCCATGCAGACACACTGGCCTGTGCATCTTCTGGGGTGTTTTTAATCAAAATTTAAGCAAGTCATAAAATGAGTCTTTTAAGCACATACACAAAAGGAATGCTTTTCTTGAGCTACAGGGTTTAAAACATAATTCACTTATTAGCATATATAATAATGCTAAAGGTCATTGCTACCAGATGACAAAATGGCCTTGGGAAAACTCTTAGCTCCCTGCCTTAAATGATAAATAATTAAAAAGCACTGTTCATGCTTCAAATTATTAATATCTCTCTCGCCTTCTTGGACATCCTGGATTTAATCCATTTCTGCTTGAAGATATGTATTTGTTCATGTTTATTTGTTCATGATACTGATGTAATGGATAAGGATAAAAAGGATGTGGGGGGTAAACCAGCAATAATTAAAATGTAAATTTCTAACTCTACAATACAACCCCCACCATCTCAGATAGAATTGGCCACAGTACACTAAAGTGAAAAAACCCCATATATTAAACCTTGGCCTCTTTCACTGGGATGGGATTTTGGCATGTAACATTAGCATCAGCTCCCCTCAGAAGGGTTCTGTCCCACCAGGCTCTGAAGAGTGTCAGCTGATGTACCACATGTTCTCTGTGTCCACTGATGTGCCAAAAACTGCTCTCACTTCCCAGTCTCACAGGAACCACTCCGTGTGGCCTGGGAAGTTGCTTTGCATGGCCACAGGTGAGTGCTCATTTAATGCTCTGATACCAGCAGAGCAGCCCACCATCCTTCCTGCTTCTTCCTCTTGCAAGTTTTCCAATTTCCCTTCTCCTCCCTCTCAAAAAGGTTTCTCTTCAGGGAAGAGGAGATACCTGTCAGCCCAAACTACTCAGTGGTAGGAGCACTACTAACTTGCTGCTTTTTTTTCCAAAAGCTTTCCCTGTCCTCAGCTGACCTGAGTCTAGCTAGGGTGCCTGCTGCATATTCTAAACAAACTCCAATGTTATGATTAACCAAGCAATTGGCAGCCCAGCAGCTCTCCATCTGATCAGCTACATGTAACTGAGGAGTAAATTTACTCATCGGGTCACTGGTGCTCTGCTACATGTAAAATGCTCTGCTTTGTACACACAACATTAAACCATTTGGACCTCTTCAGCTTTCCCAGCAAAGCCTCACCAGTGAAATACATCACGTTTTGCAAATCAAGCAAGACATCCCAGGCCATACCTCCATCCTTTTCAATTTGAATTGCCAGTCTGGTGTTGGAATGGTCCGATCTTTTGGTGCTGGAAATAAAGACATGTTTATAGCCAATTCTTTTTTTAAAATAAGCAATTCTCACAATAAACATTTATTTTGTTTAACACATCTCTTCATTTTGTGTTTATATAATTAGGAAGTTCAGACTAATCCATTCATCAAGCACATATAGTTATTTCAGGTCAATATGGCTATTGATATTGTAGCTTATCAGCACACTCTTCTGCCCATTTTCCCTCTTGTGGGGCACAGTCCATTCAGAATTTGTACAATAAGTACAACACTGTGCACTTAAATAATTGAACTGGCTCCAGAAACAGATCAGCCAGGTGCCACCAAAGCAATGAATAGAAAGAATATTTAATCAGTCTTTCTTTTCTTCTAAGCGTTAAGGGAAACAGCTGGACCCAAGGAGTTTTCTTTGAGTGAAAACATTTCTGTGGGTGTGTACCATCTATGGAAAAACAACAACACAAAAATACGTTACTTAGTTTCATATTTAGCTAGGCAGTAACAGGAGAGTCCCTGGCCATTCTTACTGCTTGAAAAAGAGTAAATTAGAGGGCCTTAGTTCATACAGGCACTAACCCTGTCACCCTTATGAATAGCACATTCCCTATTCAGTATTTTCACTGTAGCTCTGGAATATAAACAGCACAGGAAAAATGATTACAAAAGAGAAAGCAACTAAAAAGGTAAATTGGATTGAGCTTTTATTACTACCTGTAATAAAATACACTATTACAGTCAGAAAACAAGGAATGAGAGAATCACTGGGCCAGCATGTGTTAAACAGAAGAGAATGATTGTTGTGGTGAGTAGGGATATACAACACTAAGTCCAAAGCATCTCCCAAGCACCCTGGGGTACTTGGGGTAAAAATGAAAGTGTGCCTAATAAAAATGCTATAGTAAACATCAATTTCCCTAAAATACTGCTCTGGCATGGGTACATCAGGATTTCAGGACACTTCATTAAGAACGTCGCCTCAAAAGTTTTGTACTCAATCACAAGCCTTAACAGAAGACATGTCTATCAAATATGTAAATACGATCTCTCATTCCTTGGAAAATGGGATTAAAGCAAAACCAGGAAAAGGCCCAAACAACAGTCAGCATAAAGTTATGGGTGACAGTGGCAAGGGCCTCATCTGTATGAAGGCCTGTAAACACAGGGGAGAAGAGCCACAGCGCCACTTTCCCTGGCACGGGATCTGTTATAAATATGGGTGGAGATAATAATTTTCTCCTTAAAATGCCTTTATTAATCAGTTCTTACAATGGTTGCTCGAGGGGTGTGGCAGCCCGATGCGCCGTGGAGGAGGAGGGTCCTTGTCAGCTCTGCAGCAGGAAGTTCAGCAGAGCTGGAGAACTCTTCCCTCGCTGGGAGTGTTCCCAGAGTTCTGAATTTCCTTTGTTTTCTTCGGGGTCTCACTTCTGGCTTGGTACTTTCAAGTCACAGCGAGTCACAAAAACTGGAAAAATCAGTTCCCCTCATACTCTAGGGTTTACACAGCCTAGTATTGGTTTTTGTGTGTTTTAATTTTACTTAGTTTTATAAGGGGTTTTTGGTGTTAAAAGGATCCCAAGATGCACCTGGGATTTCTAATTTGCATGTACAGGGTCGCACCCGGGAAGCAGGGGCTGTGGGCTCTCATGGCAATTTTGCAATCAGATATGGCGTCTTGGAAGTTTCGATGGTGGGCAGCGCCGGGGCTGTGAGGTGGGGATGGAATGTGGCGGGCGTGGGTTCCCTTTTTTTTTGGAGTGGGGTGGCGGTCTGGGCGCGCCATGTGGTGGTTTTGCGGGCTTTGGGGATTTTCGTGCCAGGCTCGGGCCGGGCGGCCGGCTGCTCAGCGGTGGGGACTGCAGGGCCGGGAGCCAGCCCCACGGCGGCGGTGGGGGTCGGGGTGGCCCTGCCCACTCTCGGCTTTCTCAGTGGCGGCTGGCCACCCCGCGGTCGCTCGGGGGTGGTTTGGGAGCCGGGAGCCCGCGGCGGTGGGCGGGGACCGGGGCCAGACGGCCCTGCTCACTGGGGTCACCGCTGTGGGCGGGGAGAAGCGGCCGGTTCTGTTCGCTCTCGCCCCAGGCCACCGCCACCGCGCCGCAGCATGGCGCTGGCGAGGACGAGCTCCATCCCAGTGGCTCGCTCCGGGAGCGGGGAGCTCGCAGACAGCCGCCCGCACGGGGCGGGGGGACCGGGGGCGAGGCCCGCGCCTCGCCTCCCTTCGAGGCCCTCTCTCTCGGTCCTCGGCAGCGGCAGCGCCGGGCTCCAGCGGCGGGGGTGGGGTGCCGCAGAGGTGGCTTTTTTTTTACTGTTACATTACAAGATAAACATTTCAAATTTCATTTTTATCAGGCTCCAAAGGAGACACCCAGGTGTGGCCCTCATGGTGTCCTTGGTGGAACTGCAGTGAGGTTGGCACGGTTGGGTGGGACTGGCTGGAGTTTGGCTCACGGCATGGGGAGCACAGGACCCAGAGGACATTTTGAACACGCTGGTGATTGGCCAGCCAACCTCCAAAGCCTGAATTTAACTACTCACTGTGAAAACCGCAGACGTGCCCCAAGGAAGACAGCACCAAAGAGGTAACACTTATAAGGGAGGCTTTTAAACAGCTTAAGTAACGCTGAAAAAGGATGGTATAAAGATAATGTTGTCTTTGCTACACAGCAGAGATTCAGTACCGGTTCCCAGGATTTTGTGTCTAAGTTCATGCTGAATCCAACTAGGAGAAGGATGCCACTGATGTTACAAAGCCTTTTCATCCACTCCCTGCAGCCTCCCCAAAAAAGTTGTGGAAAACTGACCAAGAGAAAAATTGCACAAACGTTTCCATGCAATAGAAGAGGAACAGATTTGCTTTAGTTCTACTTCCTACCAAAAGCAACTGATTTTTTTTTCCTTAAATAGGCACGTTTACTACTTTGCAAAAAGTACGATTGAGAAAATAAAGAGTCTTAATTAAAATTATTTGTAATTAATATTAGTATATTATCTACATAGATTAACATTTTATTTGAGGTATTATTTATCTTCCTGCTTCTGGTTGGCTCAGCTCATTGTAACTGCAATTATCATTTCCTATTCAACACAAAATGGCAATGGGGGGGAAGGGCTTTCTAAGCAGTTCCAAATATAAAGAATCATTTTACTTTAAAAAGGTTGTCAGAATTCTTCCACCCTGATATATATCCACCTGTATACGCAAGAGTAAGCATAAACATTAGGTTGCGGAATTCAATCAATTTTCTATTCTCAGCAGAGAAGCACTGCTGATTTCAAAATGCGTATGTTTTAAGATTATGAGACGCCTTATTAACTTTCAGTCCCTCTGAAATCAGTGTGATAGTGTAAGGTAAAAGTTAATACTGTTCTTTACTCCAGTTTCTTACCATTTCTGTTCTGGAGGCATATTGAGACCCATAAAATCAACCAATACTTCAGAAAAAATTAATCTACAATTTTTGCTCACCATGCAGCTCAGGGTCTATTTCTTTCCCCTCCCCTCCTTATTTTTTCCTTTGACAGAAAGATACGTGAAACAATCAGGGAAAATCACAAGTGCTTTGGGACACTCCAAGACACATGATACAACCTGATTGGGAAGAGGGGAAGGAAATAAAACAGCCCTCGTAAATGAAAAAAACCCAACAAAACAAAACCAGGCTCCATTAAGGCTTTGTTTAAGCAGCTAAAACACAGGCCTTAGGACATGAGACAAGAATTTACCTTTTCAGACACTATTAGAAAAACTCAAATCTTTATGCAGCTATTATGAGGTATAATTTTATTTAATTTTTTTAAGACCAAGGGTAATATAGACAGTTTATGAAACAAACTTCTGTGCTGAAATTCAGCTTAGTTGAATCAATGCCATCAGGTAATCAATTCTGGATTTTAAAAGTCTTCTACAATTATTAGTAACCAAAGCTGTGTTTGTATCTTTTTGAAGGCAATGGGAATTTGCATTGGATTAAAGTATAATCCACTACAACTAACAATCAAACCAGCAACACCTTTACTTCTCAACCAGGACCTCTCACTGTGAACTTTTGGGATTAGTAAGTGATTTGGGCTTTCCTCCAGTGGCCTCTTACTTTCTATTTAGTTGTTACCACTCATCCAATGTGATAATTAGCTCAGTAATTGAATTTCTTCCGGAACTGCATTATTCTATGCAAACCAAGTACAGTTCCTCCCGCAACTGCCCTAGAGAAAAAGTGATTGTGTTGAACTGTCTTCAGCTAAGTCTTCAGCAATTTTAAAGTCAACATCCTGCTTAGTTCCTGAAATATCTACTTCATGCTCTTTTAATCCCCCATTTACATGGGCACTGGGATAATCCACCAGTCTGTGTAGCATTGTTCATGTAATTAAAATTATTGCTTCTCTTTGCAAAAAAGTTGTACCACTTCCTATATTTTCTTTCCTAAACATACTGCCTGGAAAGATTTTTTTCTCCCACTTCAGTTTCTCAATTTCATTAGAAAGACAGAAAAAAGTCTGAGGGGGATTAAGGTAGTCTGGAGAATAAAGAGAGTATATTGAGAATCAGGTAAATTGAGGAAAATAAATAAACCATAGCTGATTTGATGCTAAATAAATAATTATTTCCAGAAGATCAAAATAAAATTCCAGCTGTTCTACCTGCCCTGCTGCTGCTGAGTTTTCCCCCAAAACACAAATTCAAGATTTCCTGGATTCCTGCTGAGTAGAAGAGGATCTCTACTTTGAGAGAGAACAAAACAAAGAAAAGCAGTTTTCCTCTGGGAGATGCAGACATGCCTTTCTAGGGTCGATCCAAAGTTTTTCTTTGTCTGTGTCCAATGAATTTTAATCCACTCTTCGATGACATCTAGCAGGCAAATTTAAAAGAGAAACTTTACTGTGCTGCAGCCCTATGATTATTCATGGGAATCTGGAAAAAAAATCTTCAGTATTTTCCTGTGAATGCTTAATACTGCTGGCTCTATAAACAAAGGCTTAGCATTAAAAACACAGTAGCAGTTGTCTACAATGTGAGGGAGGAGGAGAATGACAGGGCAGAATAAGCAGGCACCCATCAGTATTTGAAGGACACCAGAGGTAAAAACAATGATATTAAGAGGAAGGATACTGAAGTAGTTTTAAATCAATTTCATCTAAAAGACAGAATGATTTCAGTGTGGTTTTAACAGCAAGGGCTGACAGCCCCTTTGTTCGTGACCTTGCCCAGGTTTTCTTGGCAGCTGCATGGAAGATACAACTTGGGTTTAAGTCACATTAAGAAAGAGGGATCTCTTAATAATGAGAGCAATTTTACCTTCCTGATCACTCACTCCGTTGTTTGGGTTTTTTTTAATGCTTTCTTCCTCCTCTCCTTCCCTGCGAGATTCTCCTTCACTGGACCAGTATTTCATCTAACAACAATAAAAAGTGGCTTTGATTGCACACTAGGAAACCAGGGGAGGGCTAAGGTATAAAAAGTCCCAGTTGTTAAAGACAGCACTGTTGAAGCATCCTTTTAAAACACAGAAAGGTCTTATTATCAATAACACTTTCTGTTCTTAGAGTTTCTTTACTTTTTTAAAGAGGTCTTCATAACTGATTTTGAGGCTTCTTGGGTTTGTTTGGGGTTTTTTGTGGTTTGTGTTTTTTTAATGTTCTGGAGGGTTTTTGTTTTGGTTTGGTTTGGGTTTTTTTTGGTTTTTTTTTTGCTGTTGTTTGTTTAAGTGGGTGTTAAAACCAGAGTCATCTGCTGAAATGACTCAGCATGTTTATTTGGCATATTCCAACACCTGTCTGGAAGTTTCTGTACTTCTGCAGCAAGGGGAATGAAAATGCAAAGTGTGAACTCGAGAACAAAAGTTGAATGTCCAAACATAGGTTAAACAGCCCACCTTAGTGCTCTGACATTCAAAGGTTTAGCTGGGGAATTCACCTCTTATTTGTAAGCCAGGTGATTTAAGCATCTGTGTACTTTAAAATACTCACTAATGCTTTACTAAAATGTCATCAATAGTCCTGCTTTTGTCTTATTTAATTTCTTTCCCCTTATCTAAGTATGCTTTTTCTTTTAAAAGACATTTAATTACTGTCTTCGGATTATTTTTTTCTACACAATAGAAGACGGTTTTTAAGTGGAAAGATCATGCAACTGCACAGAGTTTTTTTGTGTGCATTCTTGAGGTTGTGAAAAAGGTCAGGATCCTGACATTCTCCTAAGGACAAGGCTTAGCACGGGACTCTGCTTCACAGCTGGATCTCACTGTCTGCAGCTGAAAGAAGTGCTTTTATTTCACAGCAAATGTGTTAATGACATTACACAAAACCAGGTATCCGAAATAGTACATATGAGTGTTTTTCTTGTGTTGTTCCCATAATAAGCAAACACAAACATCACAGGAAAGGTACCACTGTGCCCAGCCCTGGGCAAAGAGCTCCACAGGACTGATTCACCTGGGCTCTGCACTGATGGGCCAGTGAGTGAAGCAGCAAAAGCCTGAGAAACTGCAAGGAGCTGGAGAGTAGAAAGGAGGTGATGAGAAATACCCCGGTGAAGTTTTCACTAGAGAGAGTAAGAACAGTGTGTAAAAAAACAAAACCAAACCAAATGTTGGGAGTCGATTCGGCAAATGGGGCCAAGCTGTTTTCCTCCTTTACTCCACACCAAGAGAGAAACATTGTTTAAACATCATAAAAGGAGGAAAGGACAACAAGGCATTTAAGAATTCTTGATATTCTTTAGTGCTGAAAACGCAGTGTTTTCATGCTTTTTCAGTGTGCAATATTAAAATAATATCTATTTAAGAAATTTTAGTTCTCCCTTTCAGACTCAATATGATTGCTTAGTAATAAAATTAGAAGGTAGAGACGGCAAGAAGGTATGATGAAATACAAGACTGTGACAAAGACTGGTGTTCCAAAGAAAGCCTGTATCAGAAATACTAGTTTAGTTCACTACAGGGTTTTCCATATCCATATTTCTCACCAAAAGATGAAAGGAGGCAAAACAGAAGCTAACCGAGCCATTCCAGTGCTATAAACGCAAGTGCAGCATCAGTGACACTACACCGAAGAACAACAAAAATCTTACTGCTACTCTGCAGTTGTAGCAATTCCAATCTAAAAGAGGGATAACTTTCAATACCTCTGTGTTTTTTATTGCAAGGACTGTCGAGAATGTTAATAATTTACAGCATTCATCTTGGTATCCTCTACAGAACTCTTCAGACTGAAAACATCTCTGATATTTTGAGAGCAAACACTGCTAGTCAAAGGACTTTAAAAGAAAAAAAATGAAAACAAAAAACCCCACTAGCTTTCATCTAATATTTACCTAGTCCCAACTAGAACAAAGTTTCAGAGGCAATTCTCAGTGGCAATGGTGACACAATTCTGCATTTTGCACTATCTCAGAAAGAAGAGATGGTTTACATTTTGCTCTTAACAAGCCCCAAGGCAACCTGGGTCCAGTGCATACCTTTGTACATCAGGAGACAACCAAGACCCAAGCATGCTGTAGCATGAACTGTTCCCTGCTGCTACCTGTACACAATGTGTCTTATCACCTTGGTTAGAATGGTTACACTTGTTGAACATCTCCTCCTGGATCTCTGCTTTACCAGTTTTCAAATCTTGACAAAAGTGGCTTAAATAAGCATTTCCTTGAATATAAGGTTTAGGTTTAGTACTCAGAATCTCAGCTTGGCCCTAAATGTTTGATTCAGTTAAATCCAACACAGGACTTGATCTACATTATCCAAGTGAATGGATGAACACTTGCTGAGAACACTTATTCTTATGGAAATTCAGACAATGCATTTCAAGAGGTTTCCAATATTTGACATGACAGAAATTTCATGAGTTAACTTGATCATTTACATAATTTGGAAACTAATGATTAGATGAACAGCATTATAAATCTTTAGTGCCACTGTATATCCACATACACCCTTAAAACATTACATATGCCTTATTTCTGATGGGAGTCCATTATTGTTTATTACATCCTGTTGCTGCTTTTCTTTCTAAACATATATTTAAAAGCCCTCCTCTATCATGCTCATGATTTCTTCTCCTCTGTAGGTCTGAGTTCCTTACCCATGTCTGTTGGGTTACCCCCTCAGAGATTTCATTGCATGCCTTTTCCTTTCTGCCCACCCACCCCTTTCCCTTTCCATTTATGCCACTTACAGTTTTGATCTCTACTTGTGATCCTCCTGATCTCAGCATGCATTCCCTTTTTGATGTCTCCCCTCTGTCTTTACTCTGTCCTCTTAGAATGATTCAGTGAATTGGAGTTGTGAACACATCTTTAACTCGGCAGGGAACTACAGAGCACTGAATCAGGATACATTCCCAATTAATTATCACACATATGGCTCCTAGTCAATTAGCCTCAATTTGTTTTATTGACTGCCAGGGGCAAAATTTTGAGATGTTACCAGTTAAAGATATACTGCCAAACAGTTAAACTACATCTTTGAATTTTGTATAGCCTCCCTTGAGTGTGAAACTCCAAGCAACTCAGAAAACACTTATTTTAATACCAAACCTACTTGACTAAAGGTGCCTGTTTTCCTTGCCCATGCTTTCTCTTGATGTGGAGTCAAATGATGAGGTGAGGACTGGGTTGGAGAGGAGATGTGCACAACTCCATGCTATAGCAGGTAGCTAAAGGGGCACACATGGTCACTTGCTCTAGGGCAGATCACAGCTCAAGACGCTGAAGGAAAGGCAGTTTCTAGCAGGGCTTCTTTTAGCCTGGGGCTGTACCTGAAGCAACACCCCTCACACCTGAATGCTTTGTCCCTCTGCAAAGCACTACACTGAAAGACTTCCAAACCAGGCAAGTGTTGCAGGCAAAAGTCCGTGGGCAGTACTGGTGGCGTGCAAGATAGAGAGTGGTTATACACTACAGCAGGGAGCAGACAGGGAAGGGTCTTGAGAAGACAGTCAGATGAATAAGTCTAATGAATAACATGTAATTTCAGACAGTTCATGAAGAACTAAGGCTGAAGTACACACAAAGATGTTCTTTGTTCTTCAAACGTTTTGGTTTTCTCTATTCTCTCCCCCAGTGCCAGAACCATGGCCACAAATGCCCTTGGAGAACAGTTTAACTTCTCAAAGACCAGTTTATATTCATTGTTCAAAGAGAGGAGCATGTTTTTTAATAAATAAAAAATAATAATAAAAAAATCACCTTTATTGGGTGATCTGCCAATCTTAAGAGAAGACAAACAAAGAAAAAATGGCAGCAGCTTGCTAATATTTCAGATTTTGCACTGCTGCCAGCCAGGGACTGCCACTTCCAACTGCATCAATGCTATACTCAAGGATACCACGTCAGGCCAAAGTATCCAGCAGTATAGACTGCAGTATACCAGTACAGGCTGGATTCTCACAGATCCAAGCACCTTTGAAATACCCAGGAAGACTCTCACCAAATTCTACATGATTTGTAAATAGGATTGATAAGCCCTTCTGATTTGGAGGCAACACCCCAAAAATTAGCGCCAAAACCCATTCATTTGTTGGTCCTATTTGTTTTCACTTGTAAATCCCATGGGCTAATAAGCACTCGTTTCAAGTTTCTCTGCACACTGACACTTATTTATACTATTGATACTATTTTGAAGAGTTCTAAATTAACTCAACCCTCAATAAAAGCCTGGAGGAGCCCTGAGGCCAACTCAGTGAAGACCTCTCTTAGAAGAACCACAGTCACCAAAGGGACCAGCATTCATCAGTGAGTAATAGCTGTGATCAAAGGCACCCGAACCTCAGCTCATTTTAGAGCAAACAGAAATACAGTGCTTCCTTCTGGTCAGTTCATAAAAACAGGATAGAAATAGAGGCAGCTAGAGAGAAACACAAAAATTTGCAGAGAAATCAGTTTGGAAGAAACTAAAATAATTGCAATGAACAGTAAAACTCAAGGTTACAATGTGGCTTTCAGACCAGGTAGCTGGAAATATTCAAGAAAGTTTGAACCCTAAGTAGGGCAGTGACAGCAGTTAGAACATAAGAGAACATAACATATGAGAAAATATTTGATGAAAGAAAGCAAACACTATCTCCTGTCAATTAGGGGGAAAATGGGGAAAAAACACTGAAGTTTTATTATTCACTATAAATCAAAGTCCAAGCCATTACTGAACTATAAACATCTGCTGCAGTTGTTCCTCTGTAAACATCACTACTATGGAGGTCTAAAAACATATGAAAAATCAAACAACACAGCAAGAAAAAGACTAAGAAAAAAAAAAGAAATCCAGTCCTAAAAAGAACAACTTGAAAGGTCTGAGTGTGCAGACCCCAAACAAGGGCTGTGGACAGTTATGGGTGAATGACATTTTATGTTTAGAGCAGGGGTTTTAACAGCTGTAACAGATGAGCAGGCTCACAGGGAAACCAGAGGCACCAGCATGTGTTAAAAATAAGCATTTGGAAGTGGAAGGCCTGCTATTTTATGGGGGAAAAGGGAGACAGCAGACAGGTACTTTTCACAGCTCCTTTTCCCACACATGTGCATAATGTGGGGTCAATCAGAATTATGTGTACACTGGGAAAACTCTTCCCATTCCACCTGCACGCTGTCTGAGATGGGCAGGTTAAGCGAGCTGGCAGGCAAAAAGAAGAAAAAGCCATCTGTGCTGCATCTGAAGCAGGGCAGGTTTTCCTCACCCTCCCTTCCCAGCTGTATTAACCTACAGGTGGTTATTTTCCAGACCACAATGACTGGAACAATAACACAGTGATACACTTCTTAAAAAGACGGAGAAAAGAAAGGCTTGCTCACATAGTCCCAAACATAGAGAGGCATCCTGTAATGCCAGTCTGAGATAACTGCGAATTTAATCACAGCCTCTTTAGAGACACCTAATTAATTCAGTTACGCCACACTGTAATTCATTCAGGGCGCTTCAAAGCAAATGCAAGCTGTGCCTCACCCAAAAATAGGCACTGAACCAGAAGAATAGAAACAGGAAGGTGCAGGAGAGACAAGCAGCTTGTAAACAGTGAAATCTCCAGATTCCTGGTGGCAGTTTGCTGTTTGTGGGGACAAGCCACAGCTGCAGCAGAGAACATGATCCAACTCTTAGACCTACTGGGGAATAAAAGTAAACTTCCTATTCTGTTCTGTCATTGTCGCATCCAAGATACAAAGGAAGATAAGAGGAAGGGAGGAGAAGGACAGAGTCTGGCTGCAGCGTGGCAATGTATTTGAGAAAAAAAAGCAAAAGCAGAGGAATTGAACAATAGCATTTGGACAAACACTTTATGCTATAAAGCATCTATACATTAAATAAAATTTACTGCTATTTCCTTTTCTCTCTCTGACATCTACAGCCTAATCATTCCAACAGCTGTGAAAATAGGGACTACAAGAGCAGCTTCAAACTGGGAAGCGGGACCCAGGCCAATGGCTGGAAAAAACCAGTGTCATAGCAAACTTTCCATTGTAAAAAAACAAACCCAAAAATAAGAGAGAGAGAGAGAGAGAAAGAAAAATTCTCATAATTGAACTCCCATAAGGTAAGCAGCAGCTCAGGCTTTCATTTTACACCCCTCTCTTTTCCACAACAAAGGCAGCAAAAGCTGTAAAACTGATTGCAAGAGTTCTTCTTCCTCATTCACCTTCCTTAATGCCTTACTTTTTCTTCTTCTTAGTCACTCTTCCTCTCTGAAGGATCCCTGACCCCAGTGATGTATTGGTGTAGCAGACTCTGCCTGCAGTGAGTACCAAAGGGCACAGTAAAAGTAAACAGCATCTGCTGATTGCAGGGAAGAACACCCATGCTCTCTGCATGCACCGCAAGAGCCCAAACAGGCACAGCGTGAGACCTGAATTTTGAACAGCCTGTTAGGAATTTCACAGTTTGCTTACTATCAAAATGAATCCCTTTTTCTTTTTCTATCCACTTGAGTCTTTCAGCTCCTTGAAAAAAACAAACAAGCCACCATTTTAATTCCCTGAGATTTTCAGCTCCAATTTGCATCATCTAGAACGGAAGAAGCTGAGTCAGAGAAACTTGAGCACTCAAACCCCTCTTTAGCCAGCAGAAAAAGTGGGACTAAAAGAAACCTGGAAACACAAGATACACATGTGTGCACTCAGAAAACACCAGGTAGGGACAACCAAACCAACACTTTAAAGAACAGATGATCAGTTGCTCAGCACTCAGACTACAGGCCTAGTAGCCCTGTTCTATTAACATGATACTCTGTACTTGCTAAAGATCGAAGTTTCAACTTTGGATTCACTCTACCAAAAATGAACAGGATTTTCTTTTCCCCATCTAAGTTCAGGCTGTTGGCCCAAACGAGATGCAAAAATAATTCTTCCTTAAGTGAAACAACAATGAAGTTTGCTTGACAACAGAAAAGTGTGCAAATAGTGATTACAATCAGTACAGAAAAGACAATCTAAGAAAGCAATCTAATTTATGACCTGAAAGAAAAACTATTTTGATACTTAGACTGCTTGTCAAAGTTGTTTTCAGTTATTCCAATTAAGAGATTTAATTATATTTAAAAAAATAACCCTGGAATTGACAATATCTAACTTCACATAAGTGTAAATGAATTATTTGTAGCTAATATGTGATAATTTAATATAGTCATCAATACAGCAAGGAAGTGTTTGAAAACAAGTATGCATGTGAAGCAGGCAGGAAAAAAAAGCTATATAAAGTACATTGAAGGTAGCTGTCCCTTGGGCAAAATTACTGTCAACAAGCTGTGAGTATGGAAACAGGAAAAAAAAATAATCTTCAAGAGCTCTGCTTAGTATGAACTCATCTCAGACAATGCTGCAGTGAATCTGTGACTTTCCATGAATACCCTGAGCTGAACTTGGGGAAACTGCCAATGCACACCAAAAAAGAAATCTGTACAATAACTTTCCCATTTGTTTGTTCTGTTTTGTCTTATATAACCTTGAAACTCAGTGCACATCTGGCTGTAAGGAACTGCAGCCTAAAGACTGATGTGTAGGAGCCAGAACAACTTTCCATTCCAGCTCAAGTTCCTGATCCTATCAAACGCCACAGCTCAAAAAGAAAGCAATTATGCTATCCCTTTGAATTTTTACATGTTGAAAGGCCAAAATTCAAAGCAGTAAGGCAAGGCCCATTTAGTTCATTTAATTATTTGAAGTATTTTGTAGAAAATTTCCTTATTCTTAATACAAAATTACTCCCCTTTGTTGCCTTTTTTTGTCTTTTCACAGTGTCCTTTTAATAAACCAGGAGTTTTTCAGTCCAACTCTCACTCATTCTGGTTAGTTCCTCATGAGAAATGGAAGTAAGGCAAAGGAGAATCAGAAGTACTAGAGACAATATGAATACAAATTTAGGAGGAGTCATTCCATGTACATATTCTGAGATTCCACAGGTTCAGGCAAAGACTTATTTCAGTTTAATGACAACCTGAACCTTCTAATAGGCTGTTTTCTACTTCTGAAAGGTTCTCGAGAGGCAAGGTTGTGGTTTTTGTTTTAAGTGATGTCACAGAAGATACCATAAAATTTCTAACAAGCAACAGAGCACAATTTTTTACAAAGAGTAACGTAAGCCTTTTGGCTGAAGACAAAGTTGTAGTTGCTGCTTATTTTGAAAGGACAAGTGTTAGTGGATTAAAGTTCTAAAAGGGTTTGGTTTTCAGCACTTGAGGTTTTACAGTTTATGGATAAAATAATTACCTTGCTTTGCAAAACTATTAGCATCAAGTTCTTGACTTCCCTTAGTGGGAATCACTCATGGTCACTACTGATGAAAACAAGTCACACACACCCCCTTGTTAAAGTATTAAGTATTAACCATTTTTGATACTTCCTGTGACTATCTCCTGCTCATTTTGTATCAAAAGATTAGACAAACCAAAGGCAAATATAAATGACTCCCTCTTTTCCCCCTGACAATAACCTAAAGACTTGACACTAACCTAACTATATGGCAGTGACGTGCCTTCAACAGAGGTTGGTTCTCTAACTGGTACCTAGAAAGGGAACTGTGTGCCTTCAAAATACTCTGGTTGAAGTAAAATGTAGCAGATGTTAAAATCCTTACTTCCTACTTAATATTGTTCAAAGTTCCTGTCCAAAAATGTATAACTGTCTGTGGGATTAGCAGTAGCTTCCTGCCTTTCCATAACTGCCCTCCACTTCACTCCCTTGAAAGAACCAAACTGTTGACCTAGTAGAAAAGATGTGAGAGAGAATTTTGTTAAGATCTAGTGCCAATGTACAAAACTCAGCTCCCCTTGAAAGTTTTCCACAAATCTCATCACATTCAGAAACTAATACAAAGCCTCTTCATACAACTTGGCTTTGTCTGACTAATTTTTTATAGACGAGTACATTCCCACTCACTGACACAAGTCAAAATGCAACACAATAAAACTCTTCAAACTAAGATACACCAGCAGCACTAACACATGAGGTGTGGTAAGGGTATGGCCCTTCTCACTGGTGAGGCCAAGCCCTGACTTGGTCAATGTGATTTCCCATTTGTGCCTCATATCACAATTCTGCAGCTTCAGTTACCTGCAGTATCCCACAGGGTAGAATTTATCCTCCTAGTTAGTATAAAATGTATTTATGCAGTCTGACTGCCAATGCCAAAGGCTTCACAGAATTAGTTGCTAGCACTAGATAGCAAGACAAAAAAGGCTTACAACTGGGAGTTCTACTGCTTTTTTTGTTTTCACAGCTTCATTACTGTGTGTCTGTATAACAAACGCAACATGATGCCTCATCTGTAACATACTGATAATTGCTTAAATACACTTTCAGAAATAGCCAATTAACCATGGGAAAGTAAAACACTAGAAACAAGATTCAAAGATTAACCTCTCATGCCCTAATTTAAGGATTACCTTTGGAAACAAAAACACCACCAGAAATGAAACTAATGAGAGCAAAACCTTTACAAATAACAAGGGTAAAAATTTTTGAATAGTCTTACTTGTAGTTTTTCTCCCAGAACTTGACTGGTCGTGCATACGATGCGATGAAGATGACACTACCCAGAAATGGACTCAGTGGTGTAGAAAAGACTGAAGTGGCCAGAGTTTGAAAAAAAAGCATAGCAGAGTCTGAAAATTGCAAGTTAAGGTAACATGGAAAAAGAGGAAGGCAGGCAGTGCCAAATATCACCCATGACCAGCATGTCATCGGGGGCTCTTCAATGCTACAGCAGTTTAATTATTGGGGTGACCCTGTCTAATCTCTCCCCAAGGACAGATGCCAGGCATAGGCAGTGCAGCAAACATCCTTTTCCAGCTACCTAAGTTATCTTCTGTAACATAAAAGTGCCTTTCCAGTCTGACACAGAGTTTAAAACACACACAACGAGGAAAAAACCAATCTCTTGGAATTTATTTGTTCTCCATACAGGAGTCCTTCTTTCACTGTGTCCAGTGTTCCATTCTGTGGGTTTATGCTTGTTCTGGAATGACCTGGCATGTAGAGAAACTGTGCTTCTATTCTCCAACCTGCTGGTTCAAAATTGTGCCTTCACATTGATTCTTACTGAGAATTTACTATTCCATGCTGACAGACATCTAAAAAATGTTCAGCGTTTCAAACTTTTTGAAATATATAAGAAATGAGAAAGTGAGGACAGGGTATTTATAAGTAATACACATAAACATCATAACAAATGCCTGAACCCATAGTTTACTTTAAATGTAGTCATATTTCAGGCTGCTGGAAAGCAAGTTAGGAGATGGATAAGCATACTGAAAAAGATGCAAATTAAAAGGAACATCATTAAATAGATGCAAGCAAATAAAAGGTTATGCCTAAATTCTTCACTAATCCATACCACATTCATGAAATTTAAGGAAAAACACTTTTAAACTGGCTTAAGAGACTAGTTGTCATCCCTTACATCCCTCTTGGGAGGGAGGTGCAAAATAAAGAAGCAATGAACTAAAGGAACCACTATCAGTGGACAGTGATAGAGGGCATCTCAAACTATATTTCAGTTAAAATCACCCAATAACCACAGTGTTTTAGCATACCCTCTTACAGCAATATACTGTACATGTGTCCCACAATCCCTGAGACTTCACAAAAAGCCCATTTTAACAAAAGTATCAACATCATTCTTGGTACAGTATTTCCATAAAACTGCTAGCTAGCCATGCTTTCAAAGCCATTTGCAAAATGTAGAAACAAATATTTTCTAAAAGATACCTTTTGTATCTCTCAACCTTACTAAAAGACAGTGGTCTGGAACAGTGTCTTAGTACATTAGAGAGATTGAAAAATGAGTTGCCCTTAGAGTCTAGAGTTTTAAAAAGTGACAGAGAGCACAGAGCAAAAGCAAGTGCATCAAAAAAGTTAAACTGTCACATTATAGTGCAGTCATAACCAAGCACTGGCAGTGAAAGACGAACAAGTATTTACAAGTGTCAGATAAGGGAAGAAGGCATGGAAGCTGAAGAGAGGAAAAGAGAACAAAGAGGACAGACAAGGACAGCAAACCAAGTTTTTTTTAAGTCAGTACTAATATAATGACTGATTTAAAAATTGCCACCATCATCAGCTAAGACATTTTGCACACCACTGTGAACTGTTTGTGTCTTAGACATAATCAGTAGCAACGGGGGTTTTCTTCCTCAAAAGACATAATGCTCTACTAAATGGACAGTAGAAGACATTACCTATTTGATTTGTGAAAAGTGATTTTAACTGTTTCATATCTGTAAGTGTGTCATGAGAGCAAGTAACAGCATCTGACTCTTACGTATATCTAACATGTGCAGTGGGCAATTATCAGTCACAGGAGTATTTTTATTTAAGGATATCCAATTTGTTTGTATTAGGTCATTATTTATTTACTTTAAATACTAACGTTTTAATTAATTATGTGTCAAAAACTTACAGGCATACTTTCTTACAAGCCAAGCCAGGTTTCCTGTGTAGCATCTTTGTTAGGCTACATTGTCTAGAAATAGAACTTATTTCTTTGTGAATAATGGATTTTCTTTCTAACATGGCCAAAATCAAATTTTGAGAACAAAAGCCTCAAAGCTAAAAACTCTTCAACATTAAATGAAACATTGCCTTTGAGGATTAATTCTTGCAATTTAAAAATCTGTTCAAATTCAAACCAGCTTCAAAACAAGTAAGTGAAAGACTGACATTTTGAAAATCTTCCCTTCTCTTAACACAAAACTACACAGTAAGGGCAGTTCAAATCCTCTGCTTCTCAAAACCCACATTTTTACTTGCAATTACTACAGGACCCTTCCAGGCACAAAATCACTTAGAGGATGGGAAAAGTGACTGTCACAGTGCCACAGGGCTCTGCACAGCGTCACAGGGCACTGTTTTCTGATGTTAGAGCCATAACCCTGAAGCATCCAAAGCAGAAACTCTCCTAAACAGGATAATCTCAACTACAAACTCTTTTTTTTTTTTTTTCTTCCCTCCAATTTCACTGTTCCTTTTTTAGGTAAAATCTGCCTTTGAACTACAAAGTACACTGACTTTCTCAGTGCCCTGATATTTATAAATGCATAACCTCATCTTACTCACTTAAATGGTAGGAAGTGAAGCTGCAGATCTATCCTCAAGTCTGAAGCCCATTCCTGTTCCTGGTCTTTTAGGATTAAGAGGGACTTTGAAGGGTCACCTAGTCATCTAGCAGCCACAAGCAAGATCAACTAAACCTATATGACTCCTGATAGACATTCACCTAAAATCTTGAAAGTTTCTAATGGTGGAGACTCTACAACCTCCACCAGGGCAAGCTCCACACGTGTTGCCCTTCATGCCCTGCACGCTGTCCCCAAAGGCATTAAAGTGTGCTGAACTACTCATATCACTGAGCTCTGCAGCAGAAGTTCAACCAGGCACTTCAAAACTTAAAAATTTGCATCCTGTTTGCAGAACTGATTGAAGCAATTAAGAGCCACAAATAATTAACTCTGTAAAGAAATGGCAGGTTTAGTACCCTGTAAACTGCAACATGCATTCATCATTACTGTTTGCAGGGTTATGATAACAACAAATAAAATTACTGTGCAAAGAGGCAGAGTTATTGCTGTTGTGGGAATATTAACTTCAGCATTTAACCAGTATCTTAATTGCAGCACTGCCTTAAAAGACAGATTTGCATTTACAAAGCATACTATAAATATAAATAATAAAAAGCTAGGCTAGATCACTTTAGCAATAACTCTGTAAACAAACAAAACTCTGGTTTAGCTACTTTTCATTTTGCAAAATTTAATTGGTAATTTAATCAAGAGCAAAGTTACCATTGCAGAAAATACTTGTGACCAAAGGGAAACTTGTTGAAATATAATACTAGTTCTTCAATGTTTTGCTAAATAAATTCATACACACTTCCCCAACAGAAATGAAAATATTTTTTGTTGTGAAATTCTGGAAGGATTTGCTACAAATAACCTAAAACTCTTAGGACAGATCACTGCTTTTATAATGCTTTCCTGTTATAAGGAGACAATCTAAAACTTTCCCTCTGGGAGTTATTCTGTCTGCATTTCCCTCTTTCTGAGGCTTCCATTTATTCTTCCCATCTAGAAACGTAAGCATTGTTAGTCAGCATTGCTTATGTTTCACAGCAAAGAGCAGAAGGAAGAAATCACTCAAGAGAAAAAAACCTCAACCCTGTGGGATGAAAGGGAGGAAGACTTAAGAGCACATATCTAATAAACAGTACAAAGTAAACTCATCAGTAGGTCTGAACTAAAACCGCTTTGTCAACTCTTCTTCCACAACTTTGGTTAGCAGGGAAAGGAGAAGTTTAAAGTTAGTATCTGGCAATGCCTTAGATGCCAATAAAGTTAAATTTGTTCAGTTAAAATGTTTTTGGTTGGGGTTTTTTATGTATTCAATCAAGTTTCTAATTGAATTTGAATTTAAATTGAATAATTTTTGTTCTAGAAATTCAATATACACTTTTTAACCCTACAGACAGGTCATTTGGAGGTCATTGAACTCTGTGTTTTACTCCCCATATCCACAAACCTGGAGACAGCCTTGGAACAGGCACCGAAAGAGACTGCTTCTGAAGGACTGCTTTGGTACTGATGAATATATATTTTTACACATAAAATAGAATGGAAAGGTTAAAAAGAAGAATGTTTCTCAGCACCCCAATGAAAAAATTAAAATGTAAAAATCTGTCTGCTTCTGAAATGAAAAAAAAATCAGGACAGTTGCAGCAGAAATTGGCTCACTGAAATGAATTTATATCTGACATACCAACTAGAAACAACTGAGAAAGAAACTAATATTTGAGAGCTCAGTCAGCCATAAGCCCAGCAATATGTCTGTCACAACATTTCTTTCTGGATGCATCAAAACTCAGTGCTGAGGACTAGGGAAGTAAGTGATCTGCAGAATGTGGCTGGGTGGGAATAAACACACCAGGTTGAGTCAGAGTTCAGTTTCCAAGTTTCAGTTCCCATGCAGCCAAAAAAAGGGGAAAAAAAAAAAAAAAAAGAAAACTGTGTTTCCTAGAAGATGTTCCAAGATTTTCAACTTTTAAAGTACATTACCTAAGAATTTTAAATCTCATTCATCGCTGTAGATAAATTGCATACATGAAGAGGAACTCAAGAATAAAGAAAAACAAATTTATAAAGGATATGAGGTATTGCAAAGAGCTGAGCGAAAACATGGAACGATGACCCCCAGGCAATCTGCCAGGGAGCAATGTATGTCATGATGAACTGCAACTTCTGCAGTAGGTCCCACAGCTGAAAAAAAAGGAAAAAAAGAAAAACATGGTCACTTTTTAGGCACTGAGATAATTTTAAACTAGTATCTGAAAGAGACACTTTACTGGGCCCTGGAATAAACATGAGATAAGTTATTTTCTATTATTAGCTTTTATAGGTATTAAGGTCTTACTTCTGTAAGGCATTAAAATAGATTCTTCATTTGTAATTCAACCTTGCAATGAGGTACATTTTTAACCACCATATTGAGGTGGCTCCCAGATTACCTTTCAGAAGTATGTCTGCTCTAATTAGAAAGTGGGAAAACAGGTTCTGATATTCACTGACTATAGATGACCACAAGTCAGACGGTTACAAGAGAAGAGACTCCAGGAGAAATTGGATACAGTGAACAGAGAAAGTCCAATGTGTGACCTGTGGCTATGCACATGGAAATAAGACTTACTTCTCAAGAAAACAACATTCTCATTTGTTGACTCAATGGGAGAAGCTATCACAATGTAAGCATATGCACAGCATTAATCATGAATTGTAGCTACATTTTCAAGACCATTGTATCATAAAAACGTTGCATATATACGAGCTTTTATTGTTGTGCAGTACAAACTGAAAAACACAACAAATTTACTTTTGCTTCCTGTAAAATATGCTTGGCTCTCCAACTAGCAGTTTCTGATTCAAGAATGATGTGTACTTATTCCCTGGAATACATTTTTCCCCCTCTGTCATTTCTCTTGGCATCAGGCCAAAACAGATCTTATGTCTCATCTATTACAGAGTGGGTTCCTGACAAACTGTCAAGAAAGATTTGGCCATCAATAGACATTAGTGCTCAACACACACAGAAGTTGACAGTGAAACAGGAGTATATGCAATATTTCATGCTCATATAGCAAATATATGTTGAATTTCTTAGAGTATTTTTTTTTTTTGAGTTAGTGAAAAACAAGACTTTGCCAACATCCTGAAAGACATGGAGACTGTATCCACATTTGCACATTAAAATGCTTCCAGGGAATGTTCTCAAGCACTGATATTGTGCATATTTTTAAACTGTTACAAAGGCATCAGGGAAGGTTCTGGTCTGGCCCAGATAACACTCTTCCGAACAATCTCCAGGAATCCTTCTGAATGAAAATCCTCTGTGGTTCATTTCCAGGTGGTAATTCCATACCTCCACCTTGCATACAGACTGGGAGAGTTCATTAGCATGGACACAAGCCTCCCCATGATAGCTGGCCTCGGGAACAGAGCACAGGTCATGAATGAGCATGCTGACAGTCGGAGAGGACACACCTCCTCTGACCAGCTCCTTTCACCCCTCCTTAAGTCACCACCCTCAAAACCCCACTTGGCCATTTGTATCCACAGTGGCAATGCACTTACAGGATGTTTCACTGAGCTTCTCCATGGACTGCAGTAAATAATTGCATATTAAATATGAGGGACGTAAGAATCAATTGTAGCACTGAGCTGTTCTGGTCTTTGTGCTGTGAAACTATCAGACAGCAGCTGCTAACTCGGTATATGCAGTATCACACTAGATGCATTTACAACTAATAAGCCTTCCAGTTGAGATGCAAGGAATGATTCACACACTTTCTTTGCTTTGGCATGACCCAAAAAATTAGGAGCAATATGCAAAGTATAGGTTACACTTAATTTGCACAGATATACTATTTAAAACCACCAAAGCCCTGATAAAAACAAGCTGTTACAATCCCTTCAATGCTAAGCCTGCTTACCCCTACTTGGTTTGAGAAACCCATATCTTGCTAACTTTGTTTTCTGTGAAAAATAATACATGTGACTTGCAGACTGCAGACTTGCAGTAAAGTAGAGAAGTAAAACTGAACGGAAATGCAAACAGACATTTATTTATTTGAATCTTATTTAGCAGGTTGGGGGTTGCTTTGTTTCGCTTCATTTTTGTTTATCTAAAACATCACAATGAACAGCTGGAAGAAAAATTTTATCTGCAAAAAGTGAAGGGCTGGAAAAAGCTGATGACTTGCATTTGAAACCTCAAAAATTCAAAACTGCAGCACAACCTAGCAAAGTTCTGCCAGTTACAGATTGAAATCAAAGAGCCATAAATCACCCCAGCTGTGCTCAAAGCACAGAATTCATCAAACGATTTTTCAAATCTCAAATAAAATTCAGGTTTTGCTTTTGCTAGGAGACCAAATCCAGGAGGACACCCTTCTGGCTCCTTGTTCCAATACGTAATTTTTAGTTGTTCTTTATTATTTACACCTTGCAAAACTTGGCCCATGGAACCCAAGTTCCCTGTTGCATCTAACAAGTCCTACTGCTTCTGCATTCACCATTACTTGAACTTGCTGTTGTTTCTTTCAACACTTGCCTCTCAGCTAACACTTCCACAAGACAGGCAAAGGAGCTCATTTCCATTCACAAGAACATGAAGCAAGAATGCTTTAGTGAACCTCTCTGGGTTTTTGAAAGCCTTACAACACCGAACTTAAAAGCCTGGAAATGTGTGATTTTCAAGCTACTGCTTTCATTAAGAGTTGTCAAGTGCCTCTATTACCTCTTAAATCCCTGCTTCCAGGGCATGTTCTGCAAAACGCCTTCAGGGTAATATGCCATTAGCATTTTACATCTCTAACTATAATTGCTAAAGGTGATGTCATCTACCAACTACGACACTGAGATTTAGGAAAGGAGGACTTGGCTTTACATTTTCTCTTCTTCATTTTGCTAGAACGATCTGAGAAACGGTTTCTCCTTATCAGTTTCATCCAATTTGCAATATGCTTCCTCCTACATCTGATAGGGGAACTCAGGGAGCTTTTCTCACAGAAAGAAACTGAAGCTGCTAAAAACTGCCTTTATAAATAGGGGAGGCTGAGCTATTCTCTCATTTCAACTACAACTAGCTGCATTTCAACCTTCAGTAATCTGAAGACATGAGCTAAAGACGAAAATTTTAATATTTTTTAAATTGTCAGAAACAATACAGAACCAATTAAAGAGAGAGAGAAAAGGCAAAACCCATCTAGAACTGAATCTTGAAGAAAGTAAAAGGCAACAGAAAAGACTTCTACAGGTGTATCCACAGCAACACACAGGCTGGAAAAAAAATCACATGGACCTGCTGATGAATGGAACGGGGGACGTGGTGATAAAGGGCACAGGGAAGGTCAAAGTAGTCAATGCCTTCCTTGCCTTGGTCTTTACTGGGGACCCTTCAAGTGAGAGGCCTCTGAGACCTGTGAGGAAGCATGGAAAATTGAGACACCCTACATAGCAAAGTATTAAATAAAGGCACATTAAACCAAACTAGAAAAAAACCACTTCCATGAGACCTGATGGGACACCTCAGCCCTTTTGTGTTTCTGTGAAACACACAAATTATCCTCAGCAGAGTTTTGTTCGAATGAGGGAGGGTGAGGCATAACAGTGCTAGATACAAAGAGGAAACCTTCCCATCTAAAGTCAAGGTGAAAAAAATAGTCTCTGGTGATTTTTAACCCTCTTTTTATAACCATTTCCTTAAACATACATAAAAGATTAATTTTTATTTAAGACTTCTGCATTTCCTTTTAGAACAATTTATAAAAGAATATTTGTACTAAGCCTTATTAGATCTGCAAAGCTTTCTACATTTCAATAAGAAGAAACTATTACATGTTACTATATTATTTATAATATATAATTATATATTATTTAGGGGGCATAAAAGTTCTAATATTCCTAGATATCTTTATGTATGTGACAGTATAACACAGGAAACAGTTTTTAAAATCTTTGATAAAGACTTGAAATTATCAGCATGCTCAGTGAATTTAAACCAGCACATTTCCACTACCGTCAAGTAGAAGTGAAGAACATGCATCCATCTTTCATATTTATTTATGTGGGAACACAGTTTATCTTAATCATCCTTAAATCTTCTATGAGTTCTGAAGACCCTACAGACTTCTGGTGCACCAGAGAGTAATAAACAAAGCAAAGGCAAAGACTTATCTTCCCAGGATTTTCTTTGAATCTGGTTATTCTTACTTAACTAAATTTAAGTACCAGTACAAACAAAGTTAATGGATAATGCAGTTAATGTACATGAATAATGAAAGATTTGTGGAGTCTGATAGGTTTTAATAAACTAGGCAGAGGTTAACACCTGAATTTAAATGACTCAGTGTGAAATAGAGACTATGCAATGCTCTCAGCTTTTGGCGGCCCTTCTATGTGTTTGGCATCTGTTGGAATTTTGTGTGGGCAGACTTCTTGGCAACTCTGGGACTAAATAATGCATAAACATTAACATTTTCTTGCTAAGTTTGAATTTTTCTGTGTTTTATAAAAACTGTCTATATTTACACATAGGTTTTAAACAAAAATAATGGTCATATATATATATATATAGCAATATGCTTTACATGCAACACAAATTGAGATTAAAAAAACTTAAGTGCAGAAAGAAATTACTTCCCAGTTTGAACAGGTATTTCTTTATACTTCTCTTTAGATCCTGAGAACTTCAGATGATTTGAACAGAGACTCCGAGAGGAGTATTTACTTTTTCATGTTAAGCTAATTCTGATCAAGTGGAAACTCCAGCTTTTGGAATTAAATTCTAATACCTACTGGTATATTTTTTATTTTCTTTTTGGTATGTCAATAAAAATTAATATACATCAAGAGGGAAAAGCTGTAAGTATGTATGTGTTTAAGGATATCAAATTAAATTTGGTGGAAGAATTTTACTCTTGTTCCTGGCTATCCTTTGCAAATCATTGACTTTTGGGGTTTTATTTAATACCATTTAAAACAAACTGCACCTACAAAATCCTGCAAAACAAGATTTACTGGAAATACTGAAGTTTTTAATGCTTATGTGTTAAGTAATTGTGACATTCTACTGGCATATTTGGACAGCTGTGTTTGAACCTACAACAAATACTTTCCAGGATGTCTTTATCTGCAAATGCTCACAGACACCTGAAGCCTTTATATTGTGGGCTTCAAAATCATTGTCTAATGTACTACATACAAGAGGATCAAAATATAATCAGTCCAAATCTCTGATATCAAACCTTGGAGGAAAGAATATATTCCTCAAACACAACATTCAACACTTAACATTGACAATGTACAAAACAAGCATGTTTTAAGCAGTTTGAGTAGCAAGCCTTGAAAGCCTTACAATTGAAGTTAAATGTTAACCAGATGTAAGTATGGTAAGGATTATGACAAGGAGATGATGATAAATCCTAACAGAGGCCTGGATTTGCTCATGGCAGATGCTGCTTCTTCCTACATTGTCAGCTGATAGCAAGAGTCCTGGGAAGGAACCTGTGGCATTGTAAAAAAAACAGGTTCACATATATCCCAAGGTGGGCAAAAACGACAAGATCAGAGCTCATCAGTTTAATATGAAGAGGGCCAGACAAGCAAAATAAATCAGCGCAGCTCGGAATGGACTCATCAGCTGCACTGATTCAAGCATTTTCAGGAAAGCCTTCATAGGCATGGATTCTGCTAACACTGTATCTTCCCAGAAATTTCCTTTTTGAAAGGATTGGGCCCATGCAAATCTCATGTAGTTGAGCAAAGCCAAGTGAAAGGTCTTGCACTTGGGTTGGGGCAATCCCAGGCACAAACACAGGCTGCTCAGAGAATGGATTGAGAGCAGCCCGGTGGAGAAGGACTTGGGGCTGCAAGTGGATGAGAGGCTGGACATGACCCAGCCATGTGCACTCACAGAAACCAAACGTGTCCTGGGCTGCATCCAAAGCAGTGTGGGCAGCAGGACCAGGGAGGGGATTCTGTCCCTCTGCTCTGCTCTGGTGAGACCTCACCTGGAATATCTGCATCCAGCTCTGGGGCCCCAGCACAAGAAAGACAGGAACCTGCCAGAGTGGGTCCAGAGGATGGCAAAGAAGATGGTCAGAGGAATGGAGTGCCTCTCCTATGAAGAAAAGGCTGAGAGAATTGGAGTTGTTCAGTCTGGTGAAGTGAAGGCTCCAGAGAGACTTTAAAACAGCCTTCCAGTACTGAAAGGAGACCTACAAGAGAGCTGGAAAGAGGGGCTTTTATAGGGGCCTGAAGTGAAAGGAAAAGGGGGAATGGTTTTTAACTTAAAGAGATAAAGAATTAGGAAGAAATTTTTCACTAGGAGGGTTGTGAGGTACTGGAACAGGTTGCCCAGAGAAGCTGTGGATGCTTCCATCCATGGAAGTGTTCAAGGCCAGGTTTGATGGGGCTCTGAGCAACCTGATTTGTTAGAAGGTGTTCCTGCCCATGGCAGGGGAGTTGGAACTCAATGATATTTAAAGTCCCTTCCAACTCAAGTAATTCTATCATTCTGTGGTAAAAGCGGACATAAGAAAAAACATTGTTTGCACTGCAGTACTCCAGGTTTCTCTTTCAGTGCCGGCATCAACACAGACAGAACAGGCCTCTATCAGCACAAATGCACATGAACATAGTGGATATAGTATATAGTGGATACTGAGCCATACAGACCCAGTGAGTGGGTGTACACCTCCCTGAACCCCTAAATGTACTTGGCCCATTCTAGAGAAAACAAGACAAAAAAAAAAAAGAGAGAGAGAGAAAATGTAATTCAGGAATAGTGTAATGAATGAAGTCTGACAAAGAGGTCAGTGACAGTAGGCTGAATGAAAAATCAATTAAACCATTTCTCCAATATTAAGAGGAAACATGAACTGTACAGTACCCAAGAGAGCTAAGGAGTCTATGGAAAATACCACTGGGATTATCCTGTCAAATATCAGATGTAGCCTTGGGTATTTTACTCAGTAGAAAGTGTCTTAAAAAGGGTTTATATACCAGATACCAAAAATTGAGGAAACAGCTGTGAGCCAAGAGGGTATAGATAATTAAGACATTGGATTTCAGTATGCACAAATGGCAGCGAATGGATTAAAATATGAATTAATGACTTGGAGCCAGAAGCCTTGAGGTGAAACATCAGATTCAGAGAAGGATGAAAAATCAGAAGAGGAAAGGAAAAAGAGTGAGGCATTTGACTTATAAGTAGCACCTAAATCAATGAGACATGCCAATTAACCAAGAGTTTTATTGCCACAAAGGCAATAAAAAGATCCAATAGGTTAATTACTTGACTTCAACAAAGCACCAAGAAGGTCAATGCACTTGGCAGCACTTTCTCATAAAATGAAGGAAAACAAGATGACACACATAATTTCTTTCCTGTCCAAGGGACTGTGTTGTGGATGTTGAAAGTTAAGCCTGATCAGCACAGGTCTGCCAGGTTGCTACAAACTGGCTGCGTGAGCTGGATCTACTTTGACAAAGATCATCCTTCATAAATGTGGGTCTTGGATACTATGCCAGAAAGCAGTATGCAGAAAAAGAAAAATTCTCACAAAAATGTGGATTCCTTATTAGCTGGAAAATGTATTATGGGAAAGAGGAAAAAATACCGAACAGGGAAGTTGTATATTTAAGTGAGCTCAGCAGGAATAAGAGTACTTAGGCAAATAAATTCAGTGTTAATGAAGGCAAATTTAACAAGCTCTGCTTCTTTGATTATTTTGCCTTATGCATGAAGACAAATTCAGAACCCTCAGAAGACTTGATGTTAAGAAAATATAAGGTGATTTCATATTTTTGTTTTACTAATTAGTTCATCCACACACAAATTAGGAGGCCATTAAACTACCTGACAGTAACATATAAGACTGTGAAAGAGATAAGAAGTTGTAGTCCTATATATCAGAATATTAATGGCAGTCATCATTCCCATTTAGATATTCCCATTCAGATCCATGTGGTAGATGACTGTGTAAGCTAGGGGTGGCTCACTCTTTAGGGCTTAAAGGAAGCTGCACAGATTTGCCAAAAATCCATACTCCAAAGTACAAGTATAATTTCTCAGTTGTGCTGTAGAGATGAAAGAGCTGCTGGTAAGAGCCAGTTTAGCAGCATGCTCCCAGTAGTGAAGAGACTGGCGAGAACCTCCCACTAGGCTTTTGTAATAGCCAAGAGCACACTACAGCCAGCAGGATCCACAGCCACACTACCCAGTTTTTTTGCTGTCTTTGCTCCTTCAGCTCAACATCAGCTCTGCTTGAGGTTCCAAAAGCAGTTCAGGGACATACTATGACTCCTTTCCACCAGCAAAATTTAGAGAATGCCTGTGGTACTGGATGAAACGGAAAACTACATTTTTAACAGAGCACAGCAAAAGAGCTGAGGACAAGTCTTGCCCTGAGCATCCTTGTTAACATTCAGCCAGTTCCAAACTGATATCCCGGCTGTTTGAATGATTTGTATCCGCTTCCACTTCACACTTAAATACCGGTTCGTTCTTGAGCAGCTGCTCCAGACATCCTTCAAAAGCATCTCACACATCTGCCACGGAAGGCAGTGCTGGGTACATTACTGTTTTACTTTTTGTTTGTTTTTATCACACTGAAGAAAAATGGACTGGATGAGCTATAACATCACTTAACCATCCATATGCTCTTCCTCTCATAGCTTTTGCATGTGTTAGAGCTTTTCCTCAGTTTGATATTATGTCAGTAGACAGCAAAAGGATGGAAGAAAGGCCTCTTTTTAATCAGTTCCACATAAACTATTCAAACCATTTAATATTTCCACTTTCTTTTACTCTATTACAAGAAAGAGTCTCAGAACTTTTCCTAGTGTTAAAAGTCTAGGAAGAAATTTCCTAAGTCCTATTACATACTCCATATTTGCTATGCCTATAAGAATATATTCTCCGTTTTTTGTGGGTTTCCATTTTCACTTAATATGAACATTCTTATTAACCTTTGCACTGACACTATCTCCTAACACATCCAGGGAGAACAACTGGCTCATTTGAAAAGTTTACATGGAGTCACATAGACCAAGACTGTCTTGATTATCTGGTTTGACTTCCTGCAGAATATACATCAGAGCATTACACCCACACATTTTGAATGAGCAACCACATACTTTTGAAAGGCCATTCAGCTCTGATTTAAAGATTATAGACAACAGGAGTTTTGGACAGAAGAATCCCAGGTTGTAGTCAAGGACACAATCTGGTCTTGCTACATGGAAAGTCTCAGTCTAAGAAAGATGGAGAAATCCTGTTTCACTTGAATTGAAAGCTGAAATCATTCTCAAAAACAAGTAAGAAAATCTTTCCTAACTGTTTATCATGCTGTCTTCCCAAGGCAATTTGAAATACAAAATAGCACACTCTGTATGTGCCTAAATCAACATTTAGTGTTTTCACATTCTGTTATTTGTCAAAATGTAAACAGCTGCTCATTTTTTAAAAATAATTGAATTAACTGTGTCACATTAGTAAGTCGTACGATGTTCAAAAGACAAAAAAAAAAAAAAAATCTCAGGAATAGAACTGAATAGACTCTCTTGTTCCCTGTGTCACCTCAGTGTGGGTGTTTTGGCTAAGAGAGATGAGAATCTGTGAGCAGCAATTCGGACTTCCGTGTCCCAGCTTGCTCAGGGAGCAGTATGCTCATTTGGAGTTTCTGATTTGAATAAATTACATTAAATTAACAGCACAATGGGGAAAACAAGGGAAGCACAATCAGTGAGCTATTTAGAAATACTCTACCAAACATTATTAGCAAAGTTTTATTCCATATAATCTGCATCAAGAGTGACTAGTGCAGTTATGAATGTCTGTTGAATTTAGATTCTTTCTTCCCCAGTGCCTGGTAGAAGAAAAAAATATTACCACTGTGTTTTAAATGCTTTTTGTGGGGTAAGGTTGCTTAAAAATTGCTGTCACTATGACTGTGACACAGCACTTCTAGTGTTCCCTAATTAAGAAAGTGGCAAACTGACATTTTCGATGTGCAAACAAAAATCAGTCATGACTGTGTGATAAACTCTGCATAACTAAAGGTGACAGCAATAGACAATATTTCAGATTTTGTTCGTATTTTAAAAAATAAGTGCAAACATAAAAACTACCGAAATACAGACAGAATCTGTGAAGACCCATAAAGCTTTTAAGAACAAAGGTGGATGCAGCTTGCTTAGGGCCTATAGTATAAAATAAACACACATCATCTTTATCCTCAAGTGATCATATCCTTTACTGAAGTCCCACAATGCTGAGCTAATTAAAGTTCAAACCTTAATTAGGGTAAAGAAAACTTATGCCCTTTATGATTTGAAATTAAAAGGAATTTAATTGCTATCATCTGCAATGCTATTTTTCATATTGGATCTAATGATCATTGTGAAATTGTGCATGTGCTTTTGTAATATAAATAATTCAACCGTTTGACTTAGAATTTTTAAATGGAACAAGGACAATTCCACTTGCTGAACTAATGACCTGCATAATTTCAGATATTGTTAGATATGAAGATGGAAGATCAATGCTAAAACTACATTTTCAAAACATGTCTGTAGTACAGTTTTCAGTCTAGTAGAGCAGTAGTTATTTTAGCAAACATCTCTGCTTAATTTAACAAGCATCCTTCACTATCTCATTCTCATTGCTAACACTAGTCTTTCCACTGTGATCAGTGGCTTCAATCTACCCAAGTAACACTGTAAAAAAAATCCTACTGAAAAGATTTATATCTCTTTCTTACAAAAGCATGCAATAACTCACAGCAGTATTTTGTGATATGCTCATGTGGTCAACATTTACAAAACAATTAACAAGTAGTGGAACTTTCAATTCTGGCATGCTGATTTTTTGATCCTGTAAAGAGGTTTTTAGAGAATGAGTTTTAGGACTGAGGAAACCATCAGTCAGACATTCCACTGATGCACATCAGTGATAAACTTCTTTGGAGGCAGAAACTTCCCCCTTTCTCTAGTGAACATGGTAATGGAACAAATATTGAAAACTGGCATAATGCTAGCAAACTCTGCATCGCTTTTGTTGGTTATCTTTCACTCTAAGCTAAGAAACTTAAAAAATTGCTCTAGTCCTGTTTTATGGTCAGAGTATAGTGGAGGGGGATCTTTCTAAAGCAGAGCTTTGTCTCATCTCTTCTACTCCTCTTCTTCTGCCCTTCCTCCCCAGCCCTTGCCTTCTCACCCCAGCAGAGAGAAAGCAGAACAACAGTTCTGAAAGCGAAGGCCTGAAGCAGGTGAAGCTTCTGCTGAAGTGTGGTCCAAGCGTTCAGCAAAAACTGTGAGCTCAAGTTACCTCATCAAGTTGTGATTCCTCCTTTCTCATCTTCTCATAGAGCAGCACAGAAATAAAGCAGGAAAAGCATTTAATCTCTCCTTCACTCTAAATGATGGGGAACTCCCAATGTAACACCAATTAACTGGGCTTTTCCATAAGAAGCCTGAAATTTCCAGGTGGGCATGGACAGCAGTATGAGCTGATGCCCCTTGTGTAGAAGGGCTAGATACCTCCACAGCACATGCAGCAACCAATATAGAACCATGTCTTTCTTCTCTCAGAAACTACAGGATGCTATCTGGGTCATACTCACACATACAGTAGGAATATTTTAGAAAAAGAAATCAAGCAAAGAAGCCTGAACAAAAAAAATCCAAACAAAACAAGGGACAACAAAACCAAACACCTCACCAGAGTTACATCTGGACAAATACTTTCAAATCTTCAGTACTTCCCCATGTTTTCTCAAGGTATCAGTTAAGCCTAATTCTTTCAGTGAAACAGCTTAGATTCCAAATAAAGACAGGATCTGACCTGACTGATGCAGAAAGGGTTTGGTAGTTTTTAAATAAACTCAACTGGAGCACACTTCAAGAGTTAACAATGTAATAGAGAGGAAGGAGCACTGAGGTTAAGGTTAAGGGCAGCACCACAAGGATAACAGACTGAAAATAGGAAAAGAAAAATGTTAAGGCTGACATTAGGAAAACATTTATTATCATGAGGGTGATTAGATAATGGAATAATTTCCCAAAGGAAGTTGTTGAGTCAACCACTAGAGGCATTCAAAGGAAACCGAGATAAAAACACCAGGCGATTGATCTGGAGGACAGTCCTGCACTAATGACCCAAGAGGATCTTTCAAACTCATTGAGAATTCTCCTCTTGAAAACAACAATCCTGAACTTTATATAGCAACATGTGAACAAAAAGTAGATGAAAAACATTGCACAAAGCCAGAAAAAACACTTAATCAAAGCCTTTTTTTCAATTTAACAGATTTTTTCCTCTATAGTAGCAATAATGTGAGTCTGTGTATGCATTCATTACTTCTAAAAGTCCTACCACGTATTGATCATCCAGGTGACACTGAGAAGATATATTTTCCAAAGAAATTATAGGAGCTCTAAAACTTGCCTTATGAAATACAATGGACATCATGAAGAAATCCAGCAAGAAATTTTCTGAAATGTCTCTGTAGTCAAATCTGAAGAAGATCACAGTAAAACTCAAAGTAACAAATTGATTAATAGGATTACAGAATGAGGAGCGGAGGAGTTTCATCCCAGCAACTGTTATCAGGATAATGTCACAGCTGTAAGAAAAGCAGAGAGAAAAACCTAATCAAGTCATAAGGCATTAAATTAAAAAGCTCTTAAATACAAATATCTTACCAGATGTATTCTAGATTGCTATGCATATCTAAATCTACATATCTTATTTGTTAAAAGAGTATAGAAATAATATCATCGCATTTAATTTACTTATGAGAAATTCAGTATTTTTCCCTTATCATTATTACACATTTATAAGTTGCAAAAAAGAACAAACTCTGTACTAAAAAGAGTGGTAATGACTACTAAAACCTAAGAATCTAGATAGACATTTTTATATCTTTCTTAAAATAAAACTTCAGTCCAGGAAATACCTTGGCAGTTTCATTAATACATTACTGTAATTCGGAAAAAAAAAAAAATCCTTAAGCTCTTTTTTTTTTAATTACAAGAAATTTCATTCAATGATAGAATTTATAATTTTACTTGTAATTTCATTATGGACTGCCAAAATTCTGGATAAAAACACAGATGTGAAGTGTTTGAAATTCTTACCACTGTTCTTGACCAGAAAGATGACTATTCTATATAGTAATTCATCAGATGAAAAGAAGCTGTGTTGCACCTATGTCTTCCAAAATGTGGGGACTTCAATGTATAATGAGTGAGAAATAGACCAGGTATTTGCAAAACGCATGGAAGCTTCCCCTTCATCCTGCTGCTAACCAGTAGAATAGCTGCTGCCGTGACTGACACTTGGCAGGCTAGAAAGCTCAACAGGTTTCCACCATCCTAGCAAGATTCCTATTTTCCAGGTTGATTTTATGTGGCATTTATTCATTATTGTGTATCTCCTGTAATGCAGATGCAACTTTATTTTGAGTGCTGGTCATTCTAAAGGATCAGCAGAGCATTACTGTTGGAATGAAACGCCAAGCTAACCTAATTTTCCACCTTGTCAAAGCTGTTCTTTTCAATTTGCCCCACACTTCTGAATGGAAAACATAATGACTAAGCTAAATAGATTCTGACGCCACCAGAAGCCATCCCAGTGTATCCTATATTAACCAGTTGTAGATCTCATTCTTCAGAAAGCAGCAAATTCTTGCAACATGGAGAAATTTTCACACAGAAACTTACAAATTATAGAGCAAAAGGAAGACATTTTTGTCACTGAGCTTGTTACTATGATGAAACCCTCACCAAAAAATGACACTTTACAAAATAACGCATTCAGAGGGTAACAGAAAATAATCTGCTCATTATTCCTTCTTTAAAAATACTGCCACAGAAGGTGCTTTTCCTGAGGCCTTAGCTCCTGGGAAAAGATGTAAGGGAGCGTGAGTAGGGGGGATGATTTCCAGTGCCTTTTTGGCAGGTAACAGGGGCAGGCCCTGTCAGCATGGGTCCTTTTAATAGCCAGCACATCAAGGCCTGGAAAGCTCAAGCAAACTCCTGACTATAAAGGAGCTGTTCTGCCTCCTCAAGAAGCAAATTACTGCAGTCCTTTAAATCACAAGGCAAGGTGAAGCTTCTTTAAAAGATAAATTCAATTTGAGGAAAACTCCAACATCAAATCACACAAAATGTACCACCTCAGACACTTCCAGACGCTGAGTGGGAGAGTGTCTTCCCTTCCCTACAGCATCATGGGTGGTCAATAACTAAGGAATGTTCCAGCAACAGAAAACAGGTATTTATGCATTAAAGCACAACAAGTACAACCCTCGGTAGCACTGTATATGGAAGTAGCAAGGAGAATCCAGGATCCCTCATGGGTTTACAGAGTTAAGAAAGAGGTAGGATTCATCTGAAGATGAATGCTTTGTGTGTGGCATTTGGATGGCAGCTGTAGGGAGAATATATTAAAGAGGAGAACCAGAGGAAAAGGGAGTTTCATAGATAATAGACCAGAGTTACAAGGAAAAGGAGAAAGGTTTTACGCAGGTGATCACACAGACACCAGGGGGATGGGGAAGGAAAGGGCTGCTGTGGTATTCCCCCACAGGCCAAACAATCAGAGGCAGACAAATGTAATTACTTTCTTTAATCTCAAGACTTCTGGGGGTCTGACTCATTTCTTCTGAACACTTGAGGGAGGTGATACTTTAAAGTGCAATCTAGCTTGGAGGAATGACTATGTAAAAATAGCACCTTCCTAACCCTACATATTTGCTCCGCGCATGTGTTCAGTCACGTCTGCTGGCTGGTAACAAATGGCTTTCTGACTACTTTTAATTCTCCCAGCCTTGCAGAACTAAATAGAGGGATAAGTGTGGTTTCAGTGTCACCCTGGACAATACACTTGAACTCTTGAAGCACCTAGGCTGTGGCATCTTCCAAGTGCCTGGGCAGAAAAAAGGTCAGTGGGGATGCAGAGGTTATCAATGAGTCAGTGGCAAGAGTCTCTCTGGAAAAGTAGCTGTCTGTGGGAAATATGCAGAAAATTTGACTAATGTCCTAGTCCAAGTTTCAACTCCTAAAAGCAGGGTCTGCCTTTTCCTTATAGTTCTGTAGTTCCTAAAGCTGTGTTGCTCCTCAAGAGAGAGAAATAACTAAATCAACATGCAATTTTTACATCAAAGTTTTTTTTATCTAATATTTGAAATTAGGAATCTGTTATTGTGGATACTGAGGAGCTCTCCCCCACCTCCCAGCAGTTTTTCTTGCTACTGGAACATTCCAAGGCTGTTTCTTTGTTTTATCATCTGCATCACTGTCATTCTGATAAAAAGGCTGCAGAAACTCTGCTCACTGGGGATACTGCAGTCACTAAGCCTGCTGAATATCTGCAGTAGGCAAGTCGCTGACTAAAATACTTACCATAAAAGGCTGTCAGCAAGGATCATACTGTGAGACCATGGATCAGCATCACCAGTTCTGCTTAATATCTAAGACATCAGACTTCATCAAAACTTGTACCCCCATCTTTCTCAAACCACTCTTAATACAAGACTATGCACCTTTCTACACTGTTTAATATTTTATTCAACCTTAAAAGACTTGTGTGGTGAAGCCTCTGATAACTCCTTTGGGAGACTACAGCATAGTGTTAAAAATCCTCAGTTAGGAAATGTTTCCTGATATCCAGCCTAGATTTCTCATTTTCATCTGATTAATTCTAGTTACCCCACTGAGTTTATGCCCATCAAACACCTGCAGCCTGGTATAGTGTGTCTTGCTTTTAATTGACATTTAGACCTTCCATATACATCTATATATAGCTCTTTAATCTTTTAATTTCACTCTCTCTCACTGGAGACATATTTTAGTGTGCTAAGCTAACTACCTTTGCATTTTTCTTGCAGCAAAGCCAATGACTATTGTATTTTGAACTAATATGCATGAAAGCAAACCGCGACAAGATTATAGGCTTATTTAAAAACAAATTCCATTTCTCAGTCTTCAGTCTAAAACCAAATACTCTACTAATCACATGCTTTGAGTTATAATCTACTTACTGTGTACCAAGCTTCTTGTATTTACTAATTGAGAAAGCATCAATGGTGAGTGCATTCAGTATTATGGCTGGATATAAAATGTATTTCTCAAAGCACTGTAGCCACACATAAAGCCTTTCAAACCACATCAAATGAGCAGCATCTGAAATGGAAATTCAGATAACAGATCGTGTCGTCAAATCATCAGCATTTTTTGCACTTGAGTACCATAGAAGATATGAGTTAGCTCACATTAATAAATAAAGTCAACCAACTAATTTATGAAACAATGGAATTCATAATTCTTTGACAATAGAGAAATAATTTTGTTCTCTGAGTTTAGAGAGTATCTGTTTTGCTGCTTATAACTGCACTCCTGAGACACATTCAGAAAAAATAAAAGGTAGTACATGGTAGTTTTTACATTATCCAATTATTTAGTCAGTATATTCAATAGTACTCTCAGTGAATGTAATGACCCCAGAAAGGCCCTCTCCAGCTCTGGCACTGACCTGGCTGAATCACCTAGGAAACCTCATTTGAACTCAGTGCCTCTACTTCCCCATCTCATAGTAGCAAAACACTGTTCATTAGAAAGCAAATTATCATTGACCTCATTGATAAATGAAACACCCCTTGAGATCTAAAGACTGAAGAGTTACCAAGAGCTAGAAATTGTCATAAATGTTTCCCAAAACACTTAAACAGACACCCTGCCACAATCACATCTCACATCATTTCTAAGGAATAGCTCTTTTTTTTCAGTAGACTTTTCTAACAATACAACAGTGCTTAATATGAGTGTTAAACAAGAACCAAGTGCACAATGAAATCCAACTGCTATGACAACTTAGGTGAACTGAGTGCAGAAACACTTGTGTGCAGACAAAAGCAATGCCTTTCTCTTCAAAACTCAGCTAGACAAGGTTATTGGAAAAACGGTGAACACAAAAATGCAGAACTTGTGATTAACTCAGAAATAAAAATTCCAGCTACTGAATCTCCCAATAATCAACCCTGTAAAATGAAAACAATTATATGTAGACACCCCCCTCTTCCATATACACCTTTTCAGTGACAGACAAAGAAGATATGCTGAATCAATTGATTTCTGCATTCTACAGGCACAGTTGTATATTGCATAGGCTAAGAGAAAGATCTAAAAGCAATCCTTCTAAATTAGGTTGAAGTAATGCTTTGCCAGTACCTTCAGCTAAGGCAATGATCTTGAAAAAATCCCCCATCAGAAAATATAATTAACTTCTGTTTCTTGCTATAACATAAAAATATTTCCTCTTCATTACCTAAAGGCCACCTCCTAAAAGTTCATACACAGCAAAATATCCATCTTGGAACCTAGCTGTTATTCCCCACTCCTCTCTCCTCCTCCTGAGCTCAAGAACTTCAGCCATGTCCAAAGCTGTGCTCTGTGTAAGAACTCAAGCTTCAGTAAAGAGATAAGCACATCAGGCAAACCAACAGAAGGCAGGTGCAGGAGCAGAGAGAGATCTGTTCAGACAATGGAGACAGAAAGAAGAGCTCACATTCAGAGAGGCTCAGGGAAAGACTTGAATGATTTGAAAATGGCTTATGTGAACCTGTGGGGTATAAAAGCAGTAGTGGGGAGGAAGGAGGAGAAGAACTAGCCTATTATATCAGGGTTTCTTTCTCATTTAGTCCTGCACTAGTTTCTACACATCTATTATACCATAAGCTCATACATCTTGACCTAAGCCTTTCGTCCTGCATCCGGACAAGACAATGACAAGCAATAAATGAGTTATCTCACAGGGGCACCACAGGAACTGGTCTGGTAATTGCTGTTCTACGGAACACCTTAAAGTTCAAGCAGTTCATCCAGAGTCTATGCAACAAAGACAGTAATCAACTTGTAGAATTGTCATTGCCAGTTGTTTGGCTAATTGTAAGCAGTTATTTGTCTTTCAGTAGCACTACCCTTGTCAAAAAAAAAAAAAAAAAAAAAATCTATGCAGTAAAAACTCTTCACAGCCATCTTATTTTGTGTACTCATTCTTTCATTGTCCACATCTGACAACTATGGGCTACTACTGTCCTTTTTCCAAGTTTCTCTTTCTAAACAAATAGGGAATATTTTAAAGTTTAATTCCTACATTTTTATTACAGGACAAAAGAAAGAAGACAGCCCGTCAGACATATCTATCAAAGGAATTACCTTTTCCACAGTCTGTCTCATCTCAGACGTGATAAAAAAGCTCTGCAATAGCCTAAGGGATTGTAATATATATATATATAAATTTATTTTTTTTTTTAAACTCTGGTTTTCTAACACACAACACCAGCTATATTGCAATAATACTTAGACTCCAAAGTACAAGAATGGGCCACATTAAATGAAGACTGCAAAAGAAGCAAAAAAAGCCTGTTCCCGACAGTGGGCAGCATGAGAAAAGCAGCTGGATCTCAAAACAGAAGGAAACCCATCGGTGGAAATCAGTCCAATAGGTCTCTACCTTCAACCTTTTCAAATGCTGAGTCACTGCATTTAGGAAAACAATGTTTCCTGACAAATGAAGACAGACTTAATCAGGACAAGGCAAAGAAATCCTACAGTGGTCTTCTATGATTAAGTGTTGAAACAAAGAGTGGAACTTGGGTATTTATTGGAATTACTGGTTATTAGGGACAGGAAGTCCTGGACACTGTTTTCAGCTGGGTGTTGTGCTTAATAATATTTATGTTTCTATTATACGTTCCTTGGCATATCGCAGTAAAACTTAAAAGACAACCTTCAATCAAGTCTCTTGGATACTTTTTTCATATCCAACCCTTGTTTGAAAAGTAATTGTTTTGAAGCACGTGATTTTTTTTTTTTTATAAAAAGAATTAAATTGTTAATGGTTTTCCAGAGAGTGATCTGAACTCTTTTGCGGTCTAGTTGAAGAACAAACTCCCTCAACAGACTGTTCTCCAAATGCTTCCTTCAAACACTTCAGAAACATATATTGAGAATTATTAAGGCGTGGGATCCATCAAGAAATGACAAGCAAGCATTCAGCTGGTAGCAAAGAAAAGAAGAGAGCTGGGGTGGAGGGGGGAAGCTGCGCTTCTCAAAGCACACTGCCTGCTTCAAAAATAACTATCAGAACAGGAAATCAGATCTTGACATACTAAAATATTGACTGATATTCACATGCATCAAGGGACTCACTACCCACTGAAGCCAGCAGACACCATCAAGAACAAATCTTAAAGAAAATTTCAGTCCTTTTCAATATTAATGTTTCTCTAAAAGTGTTACAATTGAAATTATAACACCTAAATTGCACTACATTTGCTGATATGTCAAAGTAAAAAAAAAAAATGCATCAATTTAATCAATCTTTTAAGTTTTTAAATAATGTAAAATGCCAATGTATTAGGCATGAACTATATGATGTCAAGCATGATTTATAAAAGAACCCAAAACACTACTCAAACGCCACAACTTGAAACAACCTTTCTTACTGTAAGGATGACTGAATGCTATTACAGGTTGTCCAGAGAGGTTTTAGAGTCTCCACGCTTGAAAATATTAAAAACTGGACACAGCCCAGAGCAACCTGCTCTAGCTGACCCTACTCTGAGCAGGGGCATCAGACCAGACAATCTCCAGACCTGTGTGCCTGGCCTCAGCCCATCTGGGCAGTGGCCTGAGAAGACAGCTCTTACAGGTTCACAGATCTGCTGGCAGTGCAGTGGAAAAATTAAAACAATCAGATAGGTGTGCTACTCAAAAGTAAAAGGGTAATTTATTCTCCCAGCTCTGTTACTCCTGGATTTTTCTTTCTGTTCTTCAAACCAAGGCAAGCTGGAAGTCATTGCATCCACTGTTTAGAAGAGACTGCGCTACAAACCTCTCACTTCCCGCTGCTGGTGCTCTTTGCTTTTGAGGATGGGGTGGGAGATCCACAGCCAGGGGTGATGCTTGCGGAGCTGAGGAAGGATGTAATGTGTTACAAATCCCACTGTCCACGCTAAAGCAAACAGGACAATGCTGAGAAATGGCTGGGCCAAAGCAGAAAAAAAGGAAACACAGTTATAATTTGCATACAACATTTATATACTTTTTAAAAAAAAACACCATTTTTAACAGTTTCTATAATTGTATTTTTGTGCCAATAATTTTTTATTCCTATGTTCAAATTCTTGACTCAAGGTGAATATGGATTTTGACATATGTGTTTTGCACACACAATTAACCAATTTTTTCCTCCATGGTTAGAGGAAAAAAGGCAAAATGTCAGGCTTATTCATTCTGTCCTCTGGGTTCCATATCATAAGAGCTGTGGAGGTTTAAGGAAAGAGATGTAAAATAAGTAATACTGAAATTAATACAAATATCCAGAAACTAACTGCTTTTCAGATATAATAGTGTTATCATGACCAGTAAATACATCAGTAACTTCTCTTCCCACAGTGTCTATTCTTTCCAGTTAAAGCACCCTGTGGTTTTGCATAAGAGACATAATACCTTAGGGGGAAAAAAGATAGATACACACCCTTAATGACAGGAACACAGTACTGGCACTGACAGCAAATGACAGAACAGCAACTGCTGTGCAGACAATGAGATCCGATTTCAAGATTTCTTTCTGTGAAAATAATTATTTTACACAAAATTAGTAAGGCAGCACTATTTTAACCAAAGTAAATTACTCTGTTCTCAATTACTTACACTCTGCATTGCAATAAGACTAATCGGCACTCCCTAATAGAAAAGTATTTTCTCCACTCTGCTTTGGGAAATTATTTCTCCACACTCCAGGTTTGTTGAAGTAATCACATTTAAATTTTTCATGCCTAATTTTGAATTATATTTTTAAATAACAAAGTTATAATATTGGAGAAATGAAAGCAATACATTTTAATACTGAATCTGATTCTGCTTGAGGAATGTAACTCTTTTCCATTATGACTTTCTTATTTTTGTGAATCAAAATTCTGGTTCCATTTCCTATTTTCAAGAACTAATAGTTCTTATTCCCTTTCTCTTGCATTACCAAAAAACCGTCATGCTAGTCTCTAATGTCTTCTAAGACACAACATTAATACATTTATTATGTTCTAAAGCAACATGTCCTATTCTCTGTTTTCTTTATTGGAAGTCAAATTGCAGCAAGATTTTGTGGATTTAAAATGCTTTTTTCCAGTGTCATTGAATGATAATGAAAGGACATGTGCTTTTATGTAAAGATCTGTAACTATGGAGGTAACTTTGTTTCTAAAGACTGGGAATAGCACTGTCTTTACAGCAGGATTTTCTTGTGATTAAAATGTCACTCTCACTAAACAAATAAACAAGATAGCTTGTGATCTCTGCAGTCTTCTGAATTGTACTTCAGAGGTCACCCAAATGCTTTTGTGAGTAAATGAAAATCTTGTCTTAGATTTATAAGAAGAACATTTAGGTTCAGCACTCAGTATCGCTGCTAAGTTACCAAATGAGAAACTATTTGTAGCTCTTGGTTTAGAAGCTGACTTGCGCTTTAATTCAAAGATACCTAGAAACATGTGAAAAGCCACACTTTTATTAGAACCAGAGGTTCATCTGACTTCCTGGTGGTGCAATCTAGGTAGGCTTAATGTATCTCATCAGAGAAAAAGAAAGACAACTAAAATAATGATGGTACAGCAAACCTACAAATAGAGAAGATAAAAAGAAAGCAAGCAGAACAAGCGAAGAACAGAAGGGTTGCGAGTTACCAGGGTAGCTGGTAGGAACCTCTATATTTAGGCTGCCTATCACTCCCTGTTATGAAAGATGCTTCTCAGTAAAAGGTCACCAGCATCAGCACTTCCACTTGCTGCAGCAATCCTTTGAAATGCAAGAGGACTAAAAAGCCTTCAGGCTTGGAAAATACTTTTGCTTTGTCCCAGGAGACTCCAATACGGCTTAGCTGAAATCTCAAGTGACCACCATGGTCTTTGCCCTTCCCAGGCTGCTCAGGAGTATGTATAGACCTCCACTCAGAGTTATCCTTCTCTGGACAGCCCTGTACTCTGCATAGGCTACATTTGGTGGGAAGTTATGGGAGCAGAGTTAGGTCTTTGTAACACCTCCTGACCATCTTTCCAAAGCACAGCCTGGTAGTCTTGTTCCATGGCTGTCGCATTCAACAAAAGAACCTCAACATGAGGGAGCTCAGAGGAAAAGCCTTCTCTTCCCTGACTAAACCTCTGCTCCCTGCCTGTCCTCATAGATCTTCTCTGTTCAGTTCTCTCACAACTTTCTCTCACTAGCAAGTAGCAGTGCTGAAAAAACACGGTCTAATAAAAATGAATAATTGAATTATTACCAATCCATGCAACGGAAATTATTTTTTTTAACCTTTCCAGATATTTTTAAAGATGTTGCATACAAAATCTATGTAAAATAACAGTATCTGAGAAAACTAAGCAGTGACAAATTTATATGGCATTATTTCAGTCCTTTTGTGAATACACAGCATGAAGAGTCTTGATCAAGTATCATTTTCTGCACAGCTGAATTCAACTACTCAATAATCTAAAACAAGCTTCTAAGCACAACAAACATGCTCCAATCACATTCACAGGCTCTTCTGTACAACCCAAAAGGCTTACTATTAAAATGACTGATTTCTCTCACAATCAGATGACTGAAGAAGCTGACACTTTAGAAACCATGTAAAATATTAAGAATTTAGCTGTAAAATCAGCAGAGGTGATAATGATGCACATTTTGGGGAGAGGTGACATCCTAACTTTACATTCCAGGCCAGATCACCAAAGAGAATCTTTTCAAACACTACATTCAGAAGAGAACACATTACATAAATTATATTGCACAGGACTTGTATGTCCCATCTTTCATTTTGCAATTGTTCTTTTTACAGTGCTCTCATCCCTTTTGAAAAGCCTATACAAAAAAAGGCCTATGTTTTTAAGGAAATTATTATTATTCAGATATCCAAATTTGAAAATTGTTTTCCATTTCTGGCAATATCAAAAGTGTTTAAAGTATCATATATGTCCAGGCTTGTCCCTCTGCCCTTGCACTGAGGTGTTTCAAAATGTAAATATACTGCTCAGCTGCTGACTTGCTCAATGATCCCCACAGGAGCTTCCTCTTGATGTAGCCAACACTTTCAAGCCTCTCACAAAATTCAGGCTTTTTTCCTTCTAAAACAAAGCTGAGCAGTGTTTGTCTCAGTTCCGTGTGACTGCACAGGGGACAGGGTCCCCCAGGAAAGGGCAGCGATCTCTCTGGCTGAGAGAGACTCACAGCTACTCTCCAGGAGAAAACCTTGGGCTTCTACCTGCTGGGGATGGATCTGTGGCTTCTGGCCTTCCTATGGAAGGCAGCTGGCTCCTGAAAAACATGTGCTTACCTTGGACCCAACCGTCTCAAGCAGGATTTTGGATGTCATTCCCAAGGCCAGGAACTTATAAGTTGAATACTGAAGCGTGACACTTGAGCTCTTCACTACAATTGGTCCAAAAATGTAAAAAATAAGATCTATTCACAGGTCATATATCTCCAGTGACTGTCATAGTGTGGGCTGAAAGCCATTCTACACTCTCCATTTTACACTCAAGGGAAAAAAAAAAAGAAACCCCAAGCCAACACTGCTACCTTTGATGCCTTGGGGATTCCACAAGCAGAATATATTAGAGTGGCACTTTTTTTGGTTTTAATTATTATCACAGAATCATAGAATTTATGTGGAAAAGATGTTTAAAATCAAGCCCAACCATTATTTACATTACGTTTTTGAAGCTTTGTACAAATCCTTTTATTAGCTATCTAAATGTTTGTACTAAAGACCAGGAAGGAACCTTGAGTTTGAATGTAACACATTATCACCCTCAGGCCACTGCTTAATCTAATAATCAGCCATGTGGATGCCTACAGAAATTAATTATAATGGTAGGAAGCTCCATTCTCAAAGTTGAATGGTCAATTATCAATCACAGCTGCTTCATAATTCAGGCTTCCAAAGCTGGCAATTCTTACACAGCTATTCAAGGAAAGGAAAAGGGTAAAAGTCATGTAACTAAACGTTAGAGATGCCTGTATTTATTACTCCTAACATCAATGCAAAGCCATTCAGAAAACAACACATTAATTTTCAATATTAACCTTGCTTGCTTTCAGCTCCTTGAGAAAGTGATTTGGTTCTGCATGCCTCTAGCCTTCTGATTAAAATGGGTCTTATTTAAATGGTCTTATGTAGACCACACATCACCAAGGCAAGGCTGGCTTGTGTTGCATCCTGCCATCTCTTGCCACTTGCAGGGGTCAGGAATACTGTCCTAGCAGGGGAGCACTTCAAGAAAAAATGAGCTACCATAATGAAATCTCTTCCAAATACTGATACTTTGTTTCACCCAGCTGCTGAACCGTTTGAAGATCTCCTTACAAAATTTCTGGAAATTATTTTAAATTGGCTTTGAAGAGTCAGCCGAGTCTGCATCCTAAACATGACTGCTGTTGCTGAAGCAAGTCAGCAAGGACTATGGCTTGATTGTGCTCCTTGAACTCAATACATGTGTGTTTTCTCCTGCCTCAGCTCTTCCCCACTTGCCCTATCAGCACTGCATTGGTGAGACTGTAGTGGGAGTCTCCTTGGGTGTTCAACTGAGACAGAGGCACCAGGTAACACAAGGGTTAGACAAAGAGCCCACATTGATGAAAAACTGCCCTCTCTTTCTTCAGCTAATTTCTTCAAAATTAGGGCTGCTAATAGACATCATAAGCAAACACTTGTGCTTACTATTTTTATACAGATTGAAGAAAGCCCAAACAGAGGAAAAAAAAAATTAAGGCAAAGAACTAGCAAGCTCCAGCAACACCGAAGGAAAGCAGCTCTGCCTAATAGCAGCAGCAGCGTGGAGTATCAAATGTACAGAGCAGTAAAGTGCCAATTCCCAAATCCAGGTATTTCCTGGAGAGCAAAGGTGCCAGGAAGCCCACTTAATTAATCCTAAAAGTGTGTCAGGAATGAAACATTCTGAAGAGAAGAACTGAACTCCTGTGTCTGGAAAATCCCAGTGCAGTTATCCCTATATATTTCTGCATCTTCCACCCACTGGCTCAAGGGCCCAAGTGCAGCTGTGCAGTGTTAGTGTAAGACAGCAGAACCCTGTCCATGTTACTGATATAAAAACTGTTAAGAGTCTGAAAAATCATTCCATTTTGAAAATACAGCCAGGATCTTAAGGATCTTAGATACAGATTTTTTTCCACTATTTTAGGGGTTTGTTTTCAATATAGTAAAGCCTTGCTCAAGGTTTCCTTCTGCACTGTGAAATGAAACCAGTTAAGTGGACAGCTGCAGTAACTGCTTCAGTCCCCGGGCTGGGCTCCATCTGCAGAACAGATGAGATCAGACTCTGTACTCATCCAAGAAAGGCACTATCAGCAAAAGACAGAACTACAGGAGCATGAGAAGCTTTCCATTACATCTGCCACACAGTCCCCATTTACAAGAATGGAATGCTAATGAACCATGGCAATAACCTACACACCACAAGTACAACAGAATACAGCAAAGTTCTAACAAAAATACTTAATTTTTTACTCTGTTTCTAGATGCACATTCATATTCCAGTATCAACTGTTGCAAACAGTTTAGTTTGCAAGAAACTGTAGCTCAATACAAGCAATAAGAAATAGCCATATCACTTTATCTTATGTAGGTCCTATTAGAGGGATCAATTTAAAACAACATTATACATGGTAAAAATGACAATGTAAGCACAGCTTAGAAAAGTAGAAAACATTGGTAGTGTGAAATCAATGTAGCTGAATGTAGGCTGTGTAATACCTTATAAAATGATTCAAGATGTACATGAGAGATGCATCCCTTTGAAGGGACATCTGGAGGCCAATAGGAACTGTGGACTCCCAGGTCATGTCTAAGGGTCAAAAAAGGCAGTCTGTCTTCCAGAGAGTCTCTGAATGCTCCTGGATTTCAGAGGGCATTTAGAAGTTTAGGAATAGCTGCCTAGGCTGCAAATGCTTGGATGCAGGCACTGGGGATGTGGTCAGGAGGAAGAATTGTCTGACAGCCAGGAAGCAGGACAGTTCACGTGACTGATGAATGTCAAACACCCCTTAGCATTTCTGGAAACTTGATGATCTTCTCACATGAATGCCCTATAAGATCAACCTCCCCAGGGTAACAGCAAACATTTTTTTTAATTTAAAAAGACACAAGAAGGAAGATGGGTCACTTCATGATGTTTATGCTGAAGTGAGAAATAAGCTGACATAAACTTCGAGCTTCCTGCCAGACAGTAGTAAATAAACAGCCTGCCAAGCAAAGAAGAGATGATGAGATGGCAATGCTTGGCACCAGGCATGTAGCTCCCTCTCCCATACTATCCCAGTTTCATGTGCTTCTTCCACCTCTAGGTGCCAAGTCTGACAGTGTGCTCCACTTGGCTCAGCTGGGGTGGAGGGCACACAGTCAAGAGTACTTCCCGGCACAGAAAAGGCATTCCTGAAAAACAGATAGGCCTAGCCATAGAAAAAAAAAAAAAGAATAAGGGCTGTTTGAAACACATGTAATTCTGTGGACCAAATGCTCTTCTCCAGCACAGACAGAGAGCTTGGCAGGACCACTCAGCTTTTTGAATGCTTGTTGAACAATCCAGCCTACTTTGGACACACCAGATTGCCAGGCTGTAACTCTGCACAGAACCTGCATTAGTTCTCTGTGTACTAGGATGAGAGATATCCCACTCCCCAAGCTCTAAGAGTGCATTTCCCATGGACTGTGTTAAAGAATCAATGGGGCAGAGCCCTTCAAAGGAGCCCTTCAGAAAAGAAAATAGTGTGTATCCCCCTTCTCACTGCTGGCCTCACTGTAAAGATCACCTATCCATGTTTTTGTAATTTAAATTACAAAATGACAATATTTACAAGGTTTCTCGGTGGCCAAAATGGATGAGAGAAAGAGAGCTTTGAACAGAAAGTAATGAAAGAAAAAGCCTTACCACTGATTCTCTCATTTTTTCTGGGAGTGGATCTTCTGATGAATCTTCAAATCGTTGGCGCAGATAATGAGGGACATATTTACACTGAATAAGGGACCTGTTTAAAAAAAACATCCTAGTTAGGATACTTCTGAACATGTGCAACAGATATGAATATTCCTGAAGGAAGAACAGCCTCAGATTTCCTTCTTCATGTATATATTAGCATTCTTATCTCCGTACAGTTGGAGATTGACACAAACCAGCTCTACCTGTGATCAGGGCAGCAATTCCTCATCAGAATCCTGAGGAGTCTCACCAGCACAATCAATGTGACTCAATCATTTAGAAGAAAGAGCAGAGAGGGTACTGTTGCATTTATGACTCTTCTGTTTCAGCTGAGCTGAAACCAATATGAGAGCTCTTTAAATCCATGTTAAAATGGCCAAGGAAGCCTATTTTGTAAAAACTGTATATTAATTCTCTCTTCAAGATTTATGTGCTACCTCCTCATCCATCTTGAATTTTATGCCACAGGCCACATCTTAAATATTTTTTCCCATCTCCTAAACATATTTAAAATTAGTTCAGAGCTGTTTAGAGAAAAAAATATTAAATCTCTTTTTTTTAAGGATTATGCATTTTTACAATTGCACAATAAACATGTGATGTTGTTGTACACGTATTGTTAATTTTTAGATTTTTAATACTGATTTCAGTTGCTGGAGATTTCATTGCAAATGAAATTGTTAGCTAGATTTACAAGTTAAAAGGCATTTAATGGTTTAAGATTACTACCTTAACACAAAAGTTTCAAGGAAGAAAAGTTTCTGTTTTATTAAAGAGGTCCATGGACTGGTGTGTCCTTTCTGAGAAGTGAGAGAAAAGGATACATTTAAATTACTTCAAAATTGAAAGAACTCACAATTCCATGCTGATTTGCAATTTACCTGTGTATGTTTTACTTCAAGGCTAAGAACTCTCCCTAACACAGCACATAGCTTCACTTCCTTCCATATATAAGTTCCATACTGTAATGGCAAATAAACTACACAAAGCTTGATCCAGGTCTATCTGACATCTGTCACACACAGTAGGCTGTGGGTAAAGTTCATGGCAAGACATGCAAGCAGTTCTTGTTGCTTTGCCACATCAGAACCTAGTAAGGTATAAATGTCAGATTCCCTGAATCTTTTGCATGGCAAAAAAAGAAGTTCTCAACTCTTCACTAAGATTTACCGGGATGACAATTTCCCACTAGTGCTCTACATACTTTCCTTCCTCATCAATGTTGTTCTGCTTTTTCCAAGTTTCTATACTAAAAGAGAATCCTGAACAGCCTAAAAAGCTCTCCACTTACCCTTCCTCTCTTCTGCATTGCAGAATTGAGCCTCACCTTATGAATCAAAGGAGAGAACACACTTCATGAATCAAAGGAGAGAACCTGTGGGTTTCCTCACAGGCCCATTGTACTCTTCTAGGATAAAACTGAGCTATCTGTGAAGGAGAATTTGAAATGGCATGGTGATACTGGCTGCACAAAACCCACTTGCTTGCTTAGCCCCACAGCAATATATGTAATTGCCCAGCTGCTTGCTGACTGCCACAGCCCCTATACCAGCCATATATCACTGTTTCCTCACTGGGAAATTCACATTTGCTGCACCTGAGCTATGGATCTATTGGGTCTTTCTCACACATCATCTCAACATGCAATGTTGAGACTTCTCCCCTTAATCTCCCTTGTTTGCAATGTCACCTCTTAGCATACACTTCCTCTCCTCTGTTACCTCTAACAGACTATGTCAGAGAACAAAAGGAAAGATGGAACCTCAAACTGAGAGGCATAGCCTAGTGTAGTAATCCTCAGCAAGAGCTGGTATTCAGCCATCTTCCCAGCACATTAAAAGTCCATTTTCCTGGCCCCAGTGCTACCCTATGCACATTCTGTAACTTTAGTTGCCTGAATCCCTATCAACTAAATCACTTTCCTCCACCCCAGCAAGTATACAGCCTCCCAGAGGGGAAAATCTGCTTCAGAGATTTTGGTTAGTGCTGATTAAAGAGCACCAGCCCTGCTGGTGATCTGACTGCAGCACTTCATTCACAGACAGGGCTGATACCAACCATACAGACATGGTGAGGAATTTCACCTCACCACAATACTTTCAGGAAGCAACTGCTGTGGTTCAGACACCCAGGCATCACTCTGGCTGTGTGCTGTACAGAGTAATCAGCAAATAACATTTACAGGCAACTTACATCAGCACAGATGGGTCGCTGCTTTGTCTGCTGAGGTGATAAGAAAGTGCAACTAGCAGACCACAGAAAGCAGAGAACAGCGCTGGAATGTGCTGTGCATCCCAGGGCTCCTGAGGGGATGACAGAAAGCAAAGTTAGGAATGCAGAACTTAAAAGGCCAAAGTAAGTAGGTTAAGTCATACATCATACATGCAATGTTACATGCACAACATCTAAACTTGTACACCATCTACCACAGACTGAAAATCCTTTTTCATATCAAAGTTTATTACTGTGAAAAAAAGCAGCAATTAAAGGCATGTTTTGTGGTCATATTATGCAACTCCTCTATAATCAGCAATTAGCTAGGAAACCACATGAAAGGCAAGTTTTCTTTCCTCTTCAATGAAATGTTAGAGGAAAATTCTCATTAAAATGAGATCCGAGTGAAACCAACTGCAGTGTATTTATCTACATGCTAAATTGATATACAATTACTTGACCTGTAGCCAGACTGCACATAACAAACGACAATATCACATAGATCAGGCAGTGGGCTTTCTTTCAGACATGTTTCTGCTGCCCTGTGCATTACACCCAGGCCCTGCCTGGATGCTGACACAGCAGAGAGGGAGAGCACCCACCACCACGTGTGACATCCCCAAACAGGGAAACAAGAGACAATGGACACACTCGCTAACACACTCTGGACAGAACTGAGATGAGAAACTCTCTCCAGGTGACTTAAACAGCTGAAACTAGCTAGAAAGAATAAGAGAAAGAATATAAAGCTCAAGAAACACTTATCAAAATTAGCTTTATCTGTGAAGTTGTCAGGTACAAATTAGGGATCCTAAGACATACTTGAGACTTATCTGTGAGGAACACAGATTTCATCTGTTAAAGACACAGAAACTTGGATCAAATCCATAGCCATTTCACTTACTAGTTGTGCTCCTCGCCTCCACACAACTTCTACTTGATCAACCAAATGTGAATTCACCAGATCCTGGCATCAGAGCACTTTCTGGACAGGATTTGAGAAGCAATGCTTGTAGGATCTGTCAAACTTCAGGCTTGTGCAAACAAGACTTCTTCTGCACAGTTATCTCTTGCTTTAAAAACTCAACCATTAGTACAGGACCAATATTCTCAGAGGATAAACTAGGTTTATTAGCATTATTTTGCTCAGTTACATGCATGATATCTTAGCATGTTAGGAAACACTCATTTTCTTTCAGGTGCAATGAATATTGAAGACAAACTATTTTTCTTTTAAGTGTCAAACATCTAACCCATTGCAGCATGGAATTTTGCAATTTAACTCTGATATTCTCGTTATCCTAAAAGTAGTACCAAAAAAAAAAGAATTTTTAATTCCAAGAACTATCTTCCTCTCATCATACTACTGAACATCACAAAGATGAAAGACAGAAGAGCCAAGTTCTATCAAATAATCCTACCCAAAACAGTAATTACAAACAAAAGAGAGATTCACATGCTATTATTGAAAGAATCCAGCACCATTTATTTGACAATTTAAACTTTACCATACAATCCTCCTCTTCATTTAATTGTTCCCAGTTTTGGGGCCAAATATATTTTGGGTTAGCTTTTTCCATGCTTAGTCTACCCTGTCATATTCAATTCATATTCTTCAAAACACTGAAGAAAATTAACCAAAGCCAAAATGTTCTGGAAATGGCTGAATCACAGCCTATCCAAACATCCTTTGCATTTTCAGGGCAATACAATTGTGTACAGATCCTCACAGCTTCTATGCCATGACTGCCCCTTCGCCCTGCAACTTCTTGTGAAAACAAAATACTATCAGGAGTCGGGCAATATTCCCAATATTGAAATTTATCAGTAACCAGTTTGAAAAATCATTCCACCCTCTTTCTACTATAAAGCTGTACATGCCTGACTCTCCACATTAATATCTCAGGAATTCTATTTCCATGTTTTTTACATATTACACATAGCTTCTCTGTGGCCTGTGTTCCCAGGTCCAAACTGTCATTGTCCTCTCAAAATTCAGACATCAGGGAGCCAGAAAAGCAGGTAGGACAAAGCATCAACATTTGCTATGTGCCTAGAGAACAGGATTTTCCAGAAAAATGCTACACAATGTTGTAGAAAAGATGAAAATGAACAAAGGTGTCACTTGTCCAATATCAGTGTGATGTACTCTTCCATTTTGTCATTTTCCTCCCCCACTAATGATGCCTGGTAGCTTTAAATTAAAAAAATAAAAAAATAAAAAAATCAATATAGTTGATAATTGAACAATGATTCTTCTCAGTGGGAAAACAGGAATGACAAGTTTTACTCTTGGAAGCTGGTATTATCTGTTATACTAGACAGGGACTTTCACTTCCTAGTTTACCTCACTGGGTTGAGGTGACATGTAGTGCTTTCATATACAGTTTTGACTTTGATGCAGACACTCACGTAGTCATTTCTAAAACAAGAGAAACAGACTTACAGGGTTAAGGATGAAAGCCATGAGTTACAACAGACCCAGTGGTGGGAGTGGGGGTATTCCATTCCAACCACAGAATTGCCTAATCCCAAAACAATCCACTAAGGGAAGATAAAGGTGTCTTTGAACTTATGAGCCTTTTACCATTGCTAGAGGTGGGAAGGCAAATGTATTTTTAAAAAGTAGTAGTTTTCTGTCCTACATTATTTATCCTTTTTACTTCTTTCTTCTCCTTAAAAATCCACATGTACCACACTTATCTTTCAAAGATATGCTCAAATAAATCATATGTTCTACTCCAGAGACAAAAAGTGTTCTGAACAGAGAATCAATTATGCTAAGTAGAAATTCTTGTTACTTTTTCTGTTGGTTTTTGTTGTTGTTGTTGGTCGGTTTGTTTTTGTTTTTTTTGTATTTCAGAGTATTCCTCTCAACTCATCAATGACTCGGCAGATTGCTGCAGTGACAGCATCATTGAAGGTGAAGGTGTTGGCACAGTGGCTGAGTTTTTAAACATGAAGACAAACTCTAGTTCGTCTTCATATACCTGGTTTTCCACTCTCATGATTTCATCACTATTTACAGAGTCAGAGAATGGCTCAGGTTGGAATGAATCTTTAGAAGTCACATACTCCCTTGTGCAATTCAATCAAACTTTTCTCCTTACCTTCACACCCCTGCCTCATCACGGATCTGTGTCATTGCTCACATATCAAGCAATAAAGCAAGAAATGCTGATGGTCAACCATTCTGTACATTTGATGATAAAGATGGAAACAAATACTATCATCCTAACATCTAAAACACTGACTTTCTGAAAGGGATTGTAAAAGGGAACCCTCTTCCCCCCAGAATATGAAAAAATAGTAAGAACTTGTTCTCTACAAGCTAACTATAAGCTGAACACCATATTGCCCATGAATACTCCTTTTCCATGAACACTAACAACCAAAATATGTGAATTAATGGGCCTCAAGTTACACAGATTAAAGACAAATTCTAGGAAGAGATGCCCACCAGCCTTATCTTCCCATCATCCATGGAAAACAAAGCATTACTTTCCCAGATGATTTCTGAAAACGTGACAAGCAATAAGTAACCAGAACACAGACATCACTGCCCACTCCAAGTAACACTGGTCCTCTTTCTCTGCAACTGCTACTATCTTGGACTGTATTTTCACTGCTAAAATTTAAAATCCATAAAGACTGGACTAATACAGAGGTGTCCATGTGTAACACGCCAAGTTACAGAACAGGATCCCAATCTATGACTGGAATTCCTTGGCTAAAAAGCAGGATGAGCCGCAGCTTTAGGCAGGAAACATGGATACTCCTATTTCACAAAATGGTGAGTTTATCCTAAAGAAATAATGCAGATTTCTACATTCCTGTATAGTGACATACAGTGAGAGCAACCCTGGGCCATGTCAGATTCTAGGGGCATAATTTCTTTTTTCTATCTGGAAAATAATTTCTCATTATATACAGAAAACTAAGGCCATAACTACTGAAGTTATGTCTGCAGTGCAAGACTTGACTACGGCTGCAAACTTCCCTTACTGAAAGGCATGGTATCTAGGAATACTCTCAAAAATTAACACCCCTAACAGTTCTTGCTTGAACCTCAGGGATCCCTAAATAGGAAAAAACATTGCCCCCAAAACCTCCAAAAGGACTGAGAGTATTCTATGCAACACAAATAAAGCTGTCCAATAATATACTTCTATTTTTGGTCATTTACACATACAGGCATTCTGTCTATAAACATGAGCCTGTTCACTGCTGTCTAGAAATTTATTTGAGTAGTCTTAGCAGACTGAGGGAGTCATATGCTTGCAACTCTTTCCCACCATAAAACCCTCTGACAAATATTCCAAAATTATTAGTACATAGATGAAGACTGCATCACTGAAGACAGGAAGCAAAAAGCACTGTTATTCTGATTAATGAGTTTCAAACTCATTAAACAAACCAAACTACATCAATGTGAGCTGAGAACAGTTTAAAATCCACACAGGAATTTTAGTAACTGTCCACCGAAGCAATAAACAAGTCACCAGAAAGCACTTTCTTCAGGTATGAGGTAACGGAAAAATATGTAACTTACATGTCAAAAAAATATATTTACACAAAGCTGGAAAAAGCTGGCCTGCCACATATGAATACATTCACATCAGTTTAATTTTTCTGACCCAAGTCCAAAAATCTGATTTTTTTTTTTTCCCCAGGCTGATTGAGATAAACTGCAAATTCCATTAAAAAAAAAATTATCTGGATGACAAGTAATTAACTGGTTCTGGATACATTTCAAATCCAAACCAACTGATATGAACAGAAGGCAGGAGACAAGAACTGACTGACTCCAGAAACATACAGGGATGTGCTCTTCTGCCCCACAGCAAAACCCTGGCACACTGAAATGCTAAAGACTGATATCAGGATGGCTAAATTCCAGACCAAATATTTGTAGAAAAAGTAAGAGGGCATACCTGACTTTTTTTTAAAGTATGTCTTAAATATTTGGGCACAGACCACAAAACAGATGGAGCAAGAGACAAAAATCAGTACATCATGAAATTCTAGTCAAGTGAAAAAGATGGCACAGAAATTCCCATGTCTCCAGTCTGATGAATGTAATATCTGAAAAATAAAAACACCTCCTCCTGGAAAAAGAGAAAACTCTTTTGTATAGCAAAGATAGCTATTAGAGCTGCCAATTTCTGTTCAAGATTTCAGGATTGAAGATGAGATCAGAAATAACGCCATGCTGAAGTGAACTCAGGTAATGCTAAACTAAGCTCAGTTACCCAAGAGCTCCAAAAAAAGTAGTGAGCTGAAAAATTGCTGCTATTGGATGTAAGAATCCAAGGAATGAACAAAAGAGTTGATAAAACCATGCTTAGGATTTAGAGCTTTGTATTAAGCAAAAGTAAATGAAAGTTCATAGAGGACCTGGAAAGAACTGGAATAAGGAGTGATGATATCATTAAACAGAGGTCTGGGAGATAAAGAAATTTCAAAGCAAGCAGGAGAATTTCAGGGTTTTGCACTTCAGAATCTAAGACATTTACCTACATACTTGCCTGAAACCAGGTTTACAGTATGGTTATGTGCAAGGATTGATAAGCAGCTGGTGTCCTCACTGTATCACAATACAAATGTGTTGTGGGGAAAGATTGATGAAGAGATGCTCTACAGTACCTCAACCAAATCACTTTGGCATCACTGGGACAGCACAACAGGAATCTATCCATGTGACTTCACATCATCACCACAGGGAACAACTTCTGCACCAGTCAGGGCAGACAGAGACTTGTAAACCTGTTCCACTCACAATACGCTGCTTTCACTGATAGCAGTGATAAATAGTGTCCTGCCCATCAGTCCTCAAGGCCTCAAACACATAGAGAACAGCTATTTTGTGCTCACAGTTTTTATGGAGAAATTATCTGTTGTAATTTCAGATGCAATACTCTGTACTTCCTACTGTGAACAATTTGGGGTTACTTTTTTATGTGACAGCTTTACAGAAAATGAAAACTGATCATCCCAGCAGTAGCACCACAAGAGGAGGTCTTGACAAGCTGCAGACCCTCAGCTCCTCCACACCAATATCAAGCAAGGGCAAAGCTGCTCAAGAGCACTATGAGGACGGGAGCCATTGCCTGGCCACAGCAGCTGGGACCCGTTTGCTTCCCAGTTACCTCTGAACCACATGTTCCTTTTTCTCCTCCAAGTCACACAGCACACGCACAGGTATCATCATCTTGCAAAGAGTCTGTGCCTGCCCTGGTGACAGTCTGTCCCTTATCTTAGTTGTGTGAAAATGCATATTTGGCCACATAACAAACATCCCAGGGTTGCCAGGTGAGCAGTGTGCAGCCACTCCCCAAAACACGTCATGTGCTTCTGATCAAGGCCTGTGAAGGGACATGACAGCAGCCTGACACTTGACCCAACCTACACCCTCACTGCTCACACAAGACTACAGATCCGTCCATCCTTTTTAAGGTGTTATGTGCATTTTAGCCACCAGAGAGAAATATTTCTGGTCATGTGATGGCAAAGGCACTGCAAGGTCACTCAGAAAGAGTGACCAGGACAGATGAACTTGTCAGACATGTCAAACATTGTCTGCAGGTCACAGGATGAACTCTCAACTGAGAATACTGTATAATAATTTTCCTCAGGCAACTTACCTGAATGAAAATCCTTGAGAATTATTAAGTTGAACTGTGAAGTTAAACTTACTTAGATGTAACTAAATGATATGTTCATACCACAGCTGCTTTTTCATAAAGGCTCTCAGTTGGTCTTATACAACATAATTCAACAGCAAAATCAGTCTGGACAAGGCAGACTGTCCAGTCTCATTTTTCAGAGCTTATATTCACGTGCTGAAAGTTACCTTGAGTACTCACACTGCTCTGTGGACACACCCCAAAACAATTCCTACCTCCTCATTTTCTAAAACTGAAGTTGTAGAGAAAACTATTAATTGCTGTGAATTTGTTATTCTAAATGAATTTCAAGATCTGAGCAAAACTAAATCAAACTATTGTATGTATATATAGCTTATGCTCTAAAAAAGAACAAGAAAAACTCACTTAAGAACACAGACTTATAAAATAAAAATGCATTCTATTTTAATGAAAAATGAAAATAATATGGTACATGAATTATTATTCCAATTAGCTTCTTCAGGAGAAATATATTTCCTTTCAGAATAATTAATGTACACAGAGAAAGCAAGTTAGTAGACTATTTCACCCAGCAAGATTATAACTAGAACACAAGAACCACTTAAGGAAGGAGAGAATCAAGCCTGATACCACTGGAATGTTCTTCAGGCTGGGCATTTGATGTGAGCAATTGCTCACCAGTAAAAAGCACAAAATCACTTAGAGATCCATTCTCCTCTGCAATTTATTTCAGGAAATAGAACTCTGGTAGTTACACCTGCTGAGCTATAAGATGTTCTGCCAATAAATGGAGTTGACATTTGAGGATGCTACATTTCAGCCAAAAAAATAAGCTTTGCAACCCAGAAGTCCTCTGCCAAATAGAATCTATCATGTTTCCCTGTCCTGAAAATTTTTGATTATGGTGATTTTTTTAATTATTTTTTTTTTACCTCATAAATAATTAAGATTTTGATCTGTTGATTTTGGCAAACTGACCAAAAGAAAACAGAGTAAAACAAGAATAAAATATAAACAACAGCTATAAAGTGCAAGTATGGAAGAGATGTTCCCTCTAGCTTTAAAGAAAACCATGTTACTACTGTTTTGTAAACACCTCAGTGGAACAAATAACAGCATTTGCTCATTTTTGAGTTAAACTCTACAATTTAGAGTGCACCAAAAATTAAAATCTTCACTTGATTAGGATCATAAATTGCTTCTCACTGCTTATCAAAACAGTTCAAGGTACTTACAGGAGCATTAAACCGCTTTTCACAGTGGGCCCTATTCAGGATCAGATTAAGCACATTCCTACTCTTCCTCCATCAACCAAATGATCATTCTCTTGCAACATTACAGAAATCAGTTAAAAATAAAAATCTCTGAACCGAAGAACAAGAAGGTCTAACACAAGCTAAGATTTTATTTCATAAACCTTATATCATAACTTCTAGAAGAAAAAAAGTATGAAATTTCAAGCACCCCAGCAGACTGAAATTATGAGCTGAAGCAAGAGGAATCATCTTTACATGCTTTAAATCAACCTTCTCAGAAGTGCCTTCACAAAAACAGTACCATTAAAATTCAAATTAACTCTAACTTCTGTGTGAACAGAAAGTCTGAACTTAATATTAGTAATTTACAACAGATATCTTGTAAATCTTTCACAGCACTCAACTTCAAGGTAGCATTAAAAGCATATTTCTAAGCAGTTTGAAGCCTAATCTACAAGGAGATTGCTTATCTACAAAGCCACCTGCATGCTGTAATTTAAAGTATTATGCTCAGAAAAGAGTATGTCAACTATTTTAAGTGGATTTTTTCCCTAATGTTTACAAAAAAACATTTTTGAAGTATCCATAACACAACTTCCCTACTCTCAACTAGTAAATCGCTCTCTGTTAATCTTAGGAAGAAAAAAAAAAAATCCTTCCCCAGGTATTTGCCTGTTTAACAGTAGTTTAACTCCTGTCTTTCATTTTTATCATTGTTTCTCATCTCAGTTACCCATTTTCTCACTCTGTTCATCCTTAAGGAGAGCCTCCTTCTCTGTCCCAGCTGCCAATTTCCAAATTGTTAATATAGCCAGAAAACAGCAGTAGGAGTACTGGTTACTTTTGCAGGAAACTGCACAGGCAGCAGTTAAACTTTGCAGAATCAATCACACAGCTGGGTCAGGTCTAACCAATACAACTGATAAACTGGGTGAGCCAGGTGACAGGAGATTCCCTGGGAGAACACCACATGTTCAAAGACATTTAATTTCAAGTGTTTTAACACAGCAGCTGAGTTGCTGTAATTTATTTTGTAAGGACTCAAGCCACCAAATGTGTTTAACACATTTTACCTTACTATTGCGAGTGGTTAAGAACACACAGCCACTCTGATCATCTACAAATAACCATTAAGGCATTATAATTGTCCTTCTTTGATTTAAGGCTACTGTTCAAAATTTCAAGTGAAAAAATCTTGAAAGCCAGAATAGAAATGCTGATGTTCCTAAAAGTATTCCCTTAAAGGAACACCTGACTGCCCCTCTCATCTGTGTAAATCGCCAGCCTGGGCGCTGACATGATACATCCTTGACAGTTGCAGAACCTCATATTGGGTTGTCCATGTGTGTTGTGCATGTGCCACCACAAAGCTTCCTCTGACATGTGCCCACAAGATGTCAAGGGCAGCTTGTCAATCACAGCACATCCTGCTGCACCCCTTCATGGACACTGACAGCATCCAGCCCTCCATGAAACACTGCCAAAATCCTGTCCCCTACAGGATCAATTTTCTTACAAGTCTAACATGAAATTCTGGTCTTGCTGTGTTCACTGGGAATTTTACAGCCGACTTGAAGGAAGACAAAATTTCATTGCTATTTTTTAAATGTCTCATGCAGAGGACTACACATTAATGGACTGCACATTAATATATTAAAAAAAAAATTAAAAAAACTTTAGCTTGAATATTGCCCAAAACTAGACATCACTGGTAAGGGAACCAGTCCTATGCCAGTATAGACAGCTGTGGCACACCTGCATCCTGAGCACCACTCACAATTGACTCTCTACATCTGAAGTTAGCAGAGCAAGAGAAGGCACAGAGTAGGGTGACTAACTTAGCTACCACTGAGAAAGCAGCTGTTTACAGGGAGACACAAGAAAGGCTGGGACTTTTCAGTTTAAAGAGATGGCTGAAGGAGATATATCTGACACCTGCAAAACTGTAAAGGCAGCAGATTAAAAGAATGCAGACCAGGTTTTTCACAAATCCTACACAAATACTAGGCATCAAGAAGATCAGGTTAAATTAGCAGATCAGCTTAAAACCAATGAAGGACAGGATTGCTTTGCACAGAGCACAGTCAACATCTAGAATTTGTTGGCACAAAGCTGTGGAGTCAGAGGGGACCAGCACATTCAGGAAGGGACATGACAAATTCATAGACAAGTCCACAGACACCAAATTATATAAGCACACTCTCCAATATCCCTAGTCTAATGGCTGTGATATATTAGGAAAAAAAGTGGCAAACCCAGTCATCTGGCTTGCATTAAATTCCTAAATTGCATTTCACTGTGGATGCAGACACATTACTTACTTAGATGGTCTGCTAGTCTGCTCAACGTTTAAGTTCTTAGGCATATTGTTATGAAGCAACAGCAAAAACGTTACCAGGAATTATAAGCAAATTAGGCCTGGCTATGCAGGTCAACAGAGACTGCAGCCTTTTAAGTCGAGGCTGCTGTTTATGCTTGTAGAGAAAATTCAGTGGATAACTTCACACTGATACATATAAGAGGCAAATAATCACAGGTATTAGATACACATTTACTTCAGAAATTTCGCTACAGTTTTGGTCTATTTCAGTGTAACTAACATACAGAAACTGAAGCATGGCTTGCAAAGCTTATCTTGATAAGCAAGGACAATGTAGGACCAAACAATGCTAGTCTCCCCAGATTACATCAATTTCTAGCTTGAAATTTTGAATTGTTCCAGTGTTGTTTTTCTGGCTTACCTTCACTGCACTGAAGCAGAAGGCATATAGGACAATCAGAACAACAAAGCTTCGGGAAATGCTGTACAGTGCAGATACGAACCCAGCAGCAGCTGAAATATAGACATGTGGTAAGTGGGAAGAAAGAGGAACTTCGTTTCTGACACAAACTAAGATGACAATGTAGATGCATCTCAATCTTTCCTGCTACTTAAGCTACAATGAGTATTCACCCCACTGTTAGATGGATAGTATTAGCTTTTTGAGCTTTAACATGCACTGTGCTATGTAACATGCAATAATATATTCTAATTTGAGGTTATAAGGCCAGAAAGGGGGATAGCTCAGGCTGCAGATGGCTACTTACCAGAACCGCCAAAAAGCAACATATCTATTTGTTCCAAAAGATATATGCAGAAGGTATTGATTTGAGGGAAAAGTCCAAGAAGAGAAATTGCAGGAAAGCAATATAAAAACACTAAGAAAAAAAAAAAAAAAGTATTTTAGAACACAGTCACACATCCAATGTATGGCAAATAAAGAAATATGCATGACAGCAGAATAAGAAATTGTTGTAATAAATTCTGAAGATTATTCAAGTGACCATACCGTAACCTTAGCAGCAATGATTACACTTTCCTCCTCATGTATTCAAAATAAATAATGTTATTTTACACATAAGAAACTAAAGCTCAGCATTAGCCTTAAGATTGATTTTTGGATAAAAACAGTGGCAGAAAAAAACAGCATTACATAGACTCCTTACCACTTGTCAAATACTTTCAAGGTTTTATTTGTTCCTTTCAAAGTAGAGAAATTTTAATTTGCAGACTTTGGAACTTGAATCTGAGATGGTTCAAGAACAGCTACAACAATTTAATATAAACAAAAAATATTTTAATGGCTAAGACCTGAAATATCTTGGCTATCACAATATCCTGCCTCTCCCAGCAATCAAGAGCAGACACTTATAGCAGACCCTAGAAACAGGAGAAACCTATAGCAAAGCTTCCTCAGAATATTCTGCCAGCTTCCATAAAAGGCAAATTAAACAAGTCACTAGTACAACTTATTCCCCATTCCCCCAGTCAGATTTTTGAGAAGGAAACAAAAGAATTTGTGTTCTTTGCTCAACGCTAATTTCACATCTGCCAGCTCATCTTACTAAGGCATCTTGTGCTAAAAGGAAACAACACACCAAGTTTGATCTGACAGCTTTTATCCTCACTGTATTATGCACTACTGTTCTCTAGTACTGTAAATCTTGCTGACAAAGTCCAACACAGGAGAGAAAACAACATGCTCAAGTGCTAAACACAGACAGCACCCAAGTATACTTGGATTCACAATGCACCTTCAACACTACTTCCCGCTACTGGCACAAATTATCTGTATGTAAGAAAATACAGAAATGCTCTCTTCTCAGCCTTTTACATACAAATGCCAATATCGAATTCCTCTTCCTCTATTACTCTGCACATTTTTAGATATTCCACCAAGTCATGCCAAGCCAAGCAAGAACCACTCTTGAAGATGGGCAAAATGGCACAACAGAAAACTGCTCAGCAGGCCATGTGGACTCACCATGGATTAACTATCCTAAAAACACACTGCTGAAACTCTTAGGAGATATTGTTCTTTCGGCAAAGGATTTGCAGAACTGCCAGAATTCGTCTTAGACTACTGAGTTATAGCCCAAATGATTGCCTTTGCTGTAGTAACCTCAGAAAAAGTGGAATAAGAGCAGTGGAAGGAAGGATGAGAATAAAGAGTTGACAGTACACCAAGATATACAGAGACAAATGTAAACAAGGAGGGAAAAGTTAGTTGACTGTAAAACTGTCCTCACCTCACCCATTCTCTATTAATACCTTGAATGACCCTAGCAACTTCTTTAGCTGAGGCAGCTTAGTTTATCTAATCCTGCACTGAGGAGCACACCGTACAGGAAAATAAACAATTGTCACCAACAAAAGGATTGAATTTAGAAGCAGAAGTTCCCCTTGTGGGAAGCAGACAGTAAATGTAACTGTTTAATCCTTTGAAATTGCATTATGAATTCTGAAGATAATTTCTTTGGGCATCATACATTTTCATACAGACCACCTTTAAAAGTTGGACCACTAAAGGATAGTTATGCAAGCTGTTACATTTAACACTGCATTTTTCCTCTACAAAGCACATATCACATAAATGTGACAGGGAAACACAAATTATAAATTTGGAAAATTTGTGTCTTTTGAGAAATGTAGAGTGGCAACACCATGTTGCAAACATTTAGAAAAATATTATTTGAAAAATATATATCAGAGTAGTAAAATATGGGTTTTTTTCACAAGGAAAAGAAAAAGCATTATTTGAAATGGTCTTTTTGTTCTCCCACTCATGAACATGGGAAAGCACAACATTCATAGGCTTTATTTCCTTTACAAAAGCTCAATCACTGCTACAAGGAGCACACAGAAGACCCACTATCACAAAATTTTGCCACCTTCTGATTCTCAAGTCTTCTGAAATGTCTGCCAAAGAATTTCACTTACCTGTTGAATGTTTAAATGGTTTCATCACAAGAACTATCAAATATGAAATACAACTACTTTTGTCACTAACCACACCTGTAGCTCCCAGTAACTGAGGTTGGTTGTTCGCCCCCTTACTTGCACTTCATATGTTAATCTAGCAAAAATGTTAACTGAAATAAGGAATTCAAGATGAAAATCAGTCAGAAATAAAGTCATGAACCCCCAATTAATAGAAATATAAATCAATAGCAGAATCATCACAAATTTAAAATAAAACAGAATCAGATAATGGAGTAGATTGAAAATAAATGAACGTGTTAAAAAACATGTTTCATAAGTAATTAGGTTACACATCTAACAAATCTGCAATTATTTTCTTTCATGACCTTGTTCCAAGACTTTTATCAGAGTATGATATGTGGCATCACACCAGCTCTTTGGTACATTCTGTGATTCCGATGGCTTGTGCTTTCTATTGTAATAAACACCTGAAATAAAAGACTTTTCCTTCCCTTGATATTTGCAACAGAGTCAAAATTTCCTTGGTTTCCAAACATATCAACTCCTAATACCACAATAAATTATGATTAAAATATAAACTAAAAAGTCGCCATATGATGACAGACCAATGGAAAGAGATTAGAAATACCGAGGAAATGGGCAAAACTGCAAAACAGTAGTAAGACTTTATTGGTATTCAGAAGCACCAACTTCCCTCATTATTTTGTAGCCCAAACCAAATACTTCTATACCTTCATTACATAAGAGAATCTACACTAAAAGTGCAGTGAGGTGCCACAGGATGCTGGACTGCCATGCTCACAGAGGTCACTGCATTGGGAACAATTGCAAGGATTCACAGCAGTCAGAGGTTAGGACTCCTAACTAGAGTCAAATACAGATAAAGTAAAGAATAGCCAAAACACAGCACCAAACATCACTTGAACCAACACATCTTGGCAAAACGAGAACAGGGGACAAGCAAAAGGAAAGGGTTTCTTCTCTCTTTCTCATTAAACACATGCCAGCTTGGGGAGATGAGCCTGTATTTCCTCTCTCCCCCACCCCCTCCTGCTTCAAGAACATGCTCTGCCATCTCTTTTGAGACCAGCCAAAATTAACACATTTATACCCACACTTTGTTTCCTTATGCTGGTTGCTATAGTTTTTCATTTATCTCTATCCCAAGTGTCATCTATGATTCTTGTTGAATTATTTATCAGCATTTTTACTGCTCACCTTTGACAGACAGAGAAAATAAGATGTAAGGAGAAACTTAAATGAGACCAAAGGAAAGTAATCAAAAAAGCTAATTAAAATAAGTCAGATGCATCTCTTTATATTCTCCTATTTCTGGTGAGAACTGGGAGCCATAGTACCCATGTTAAGGCCAGGAGGCTTTCCTAAATATAGTATGCCTTTCAGGCAGTGAGTGTGACCTGAGTATGGCAAAAAGCAAGCACAACAGTCACAGGAGAACAAAGACCTTGAAGGTCATACACTATATCACAAAAATGTTTTTCTTCTATTATGTTAGGTTCTCCTGGTTCTAAATTCACAAACCAACAGGCCATCTTGGGTATGCTACAACACAGCTTTCTAGGAGATTTTCACAACTTTTACAGTAAACCTCACATTTCCTACTTTGTACCTTAACAGTGTTGCACTATTCATGGGAGTGCAGACCAGCACTTGTATCCGTGGCTCAGCTGGTGTAACATCACAATTACAGACTGTAAGTGCGGTGTGCAACAGGAAGAAGTGTCCTGACAGAACAGGGTAATGTCAGCTGTGGCCACTCTGAATTAGTGCCAAGGATTATCAGATCTGTCTTGGGGCAATATCTGAATGTCCTCAGCAACCTCAGAACATGATTCTAGAAGGAAACAGGTCAAAAGAGCTACTGCAGAGTGGCTGCTCCATACTAACTGGTCAAATAGACAGAATGATTAAACTAAACCAAGATAAGGCACTTTCCTTGTGATAATTGAAGATTGATGTCCATCTGAGGATCTGGCATGGATTAGCTTCCAGGAATTAAATTTAAAACTTAAGTTATTCTGCAGTAACTGCTCCACATAGACAAGGCATTGCAAAGATTGACTGCATTTCACAGATGATGATTTTTGCTAATAACATCAGTGACTTTTAGTTTTCTATGGAAACGTTTCTATGAGCCTCATTTCATTAGGAACTCCTTTTGCATGAGGGGAGGTTGCCAGCTGCCCCCCGCCCTATCTTAAGTCATTCCAAATGTTTCTATCAATTTGACTTTGAGTTGTGCCTCCATAACTTGCATTTGATTGCCAGCATGGAAAAACACAGACTCACACTTTATTCCTTTTGGCAGTCCTTGGAAAAATACTGACTCACCTATTACATGGTCTCTGGCTGACTGGAGAGATCTGGGTGAGAAGAGCTTCAGGCCATACATTGTATATACAGGAGGATTTGTGTCTTTAGACCCAGCATCTAGCAGCAAAATAAGGCCACACAATATACAAAAATATACAGGTCTGCTGTAGATTATGATTTTATTGTGTCCCTGGAAGAAAAAAAGAAAAAAAAAAGAAAAAAGTAAAAGTTTTATATTCATTCTTCTACTGCATGCACTGTATTAACCTGGAGAGAGGGTCAGGGGTCAGACAAAATATTTTAATGACTTATACATAATAATTAGTAATAAAAACATTGCAAGGTATTTTATCTTCTCCAGAGGAGAGTTTCAAAAGGCACAATGAGCAGTTTAAGACTGACTCCAGCAATCATTTATGCTTTTGAAAACTACCCTTCTGGACCTTTTAAAACTTACAAATTCCAGGAGCCATCATTTCCTGCGGGGAAAAAAAACCCTCAACCTGTCTAAATCTTTCTTTCCAGTAGAAAAGTAATTTTTCTCTGTATTTCTTTTATTTTAATGAACATCTGCTTCAGGTGACTTGACCTTTTTTAATTTTATGAAATATAAAATTAATTTAATTTTTTATTGAATCCTGGGAAGAAAAAATATATAGAGCATATCCCCAGTACAGTGTGAGGCATGGGCATGGACTCTTCTTCAACAGTTTAATTTTTTTGTTTCTTTGAACCACTTGAGAGCAAATCAGCATACCTTCTGAAGGGGGTGACACTCATCAGCAGTTTCTGGTCTGCTTGTCATGAAACACTTTGAAATGATGATCCAAAGGAATTAGGATGTGGAAGGAATCTCATCTGATGTCTTTCACACAATTGATTCCCACTAATCCTACAAAACACTCACGTGGGGCTGCAGGCCAGGGAAACTAACAGACACTTAAGAAGAACCTTAATAGTTCTCCTGGTAGCAGGCTTAAGAGTAACTTAGACATTTTAAACACTGATGAGCCAAAAGATTATTTGAGTGTGAAAAGCCAGGAGCAAAGTGACAAGAATCCAAGTTTGCCTTGCATAAAGCTGCCATACAACTGTTCTTATTTGAAAAATGTAATTTAAGTGAGTATAATAAAAGATCACGTCTTTTTTTGAGTCTACTTACTGACTTGAAATTGTGGTTGCATTTGTTTGGCTACCAGCCAAGCTCATACGTTAGCCTGCTATTAACTGACCTGTACTCTCTTTTGGGATCAATCAGTTAACAAGGTGGCAGATTACAGGGAACTGGTGGGCTTACATTGTGCCTCACATCCGTGGAATATGAATCAAGTCAGGAACACAAATCCTTGCTGTTTAATCAATTTCAATTTTACTACTGCCTTTTTTTTTTTTTTTAATAGGACACATGTCCACAAAATAATCCATGGAGAATTATAAAGATAAAAATACAACTTTAAATTAAAAAAAATAAAAATTGAACTATTACTTTCTGGAGTTCTTTAAACTTCAGTTCATTTATGTAAAATATGAGCTGTGCCTTAGGTAAAAACCATAATAAATATACACCTAAACAATTGGCCTGGAGCGAACGTCAGGATATGAAACATGAAGTAAAGTCTGGTTTATTGTGCTGTAACATTCTTGTCTTGCTTCTTGAACTATGGAAGTCAGTTTTATCTTTGCATGGTGATTATTTGAAGGCAGCTGGGTAAGACAGTTGATGACTACAAGCCCAGAGGTTTAACTCCACACACCTTGCAGTTCCATGCAGAACATTGACATACTCAATTAGGATTACAGTGCATATTTAACTCTTACTTCTAAAGTAGGTTATGGTGTGCTGGGTGAAGAACTGGCTGAAAGGGCTGCAGTGAAAGGGGACACATCCAGCTGGTGACCCATCAGCAGTGAAGTTTCTCAGGGCTCAGTCCTAGAGCAGATTATCAGTGTAGGAACTGAATGTACCATTTAGCAAGTTTGCCAAAGATACCAATCCCGAAGGTGCTGTTGACTTTGTTTAGAGTCAGGCAGCTTCGCGGAGGGAACTAGACAGACCGGAACACTTGGCAGTGATTAACGAGATGCAGTGTTAGATGCTGCTCCTAGGATTGAGTAATGCTGGGCACAAGTGTAAATTATAAGATGAGTGGCTGGCAAACAGCCCTGGAGAAATGGACCTGGGGGTGCTGCCCACCAGCAGGTTCGACGTGAGTCTGCTGTGAGTGACAACAGCCAAGAGGGAAAATTGCATCTGGGGTGCATCAAAACCAGCAACATGAGATGGTCAAGAGGTGATTATCCTGCTGTACTCAGCAATGGTGCAGCCTCACCTTGAGTGCTGTGTGTTTTGGGTCTCACAATTTTAAAAGGATGTGAAGGCCCCTGAAGGCATCCAGAGCAGAGCAAGAAAGCTGATGAAATGGTTCCAACGAATGTCCTATAAGGAGCAGTTAAGGATTTTGGGCGTGTGTAGTTTGGAGAAGACAAGGCTGAGGGACAACTTCATTGCTCCCTACAGGCTCCTGACGAGGGGAAGTGGAGAAGGTGGTGCTGATCTCCTGTCCCATCCAGTGACAGGATGTGTGGAAATGGCTCTAAGCTGCATCAGGCAGGGGCATTTCTTTTAAAAAGGAGGTCAAACACAGGAACAGGGTTCCTAGAGAGGTGGTTGATGCCCCAAGCCTGGCAGTATTTAGAAGAGGCATTTGGGCAATGCTCTTAACAGCTTGCTTTGACTTTTGGTCAGCCCTAAGTGGTCAGGCAGTGGCACTGGATGGTCATTGTAGTCATTTCTACCTTAGAATAGAATAAGCTAATTCAATCACTCTCACCGTGCTAACTACAGTAATGCCACTTATGATTGAGGAAGCAGATTCCAGAGATTTTCTGAAAGCTGCAAAATGCGAGCAAATACTACCTTCCCTGATTTTCAGGAGGTGGTGGTGGTGGGTAATGAGACAGAATCTTGAAATCTTTCTAGATTCTTATCAACAGAAGCAAAGCAATGCAGCAACAATACACTCAGAAGGGCAGTGTCTGCACAGCTCTTGCACTCCTTGGAATGTCCTCAAACTGAATGAGCTTCCTAGAGCACAGTAAATACTCCAGTCCCCACAACTGGGGAACATGCAACACAAAACAAGAAAGAAGAACTGCTACAAGTATTAGTGTGGTATTTCACTGTCATTTACATGCTTCATGTGAAGGGCATTATTTGGGACAGGACTGGTTTGAGGGCAACAGTAGACACCTTCCAGGAAAGAGATGATCTCTTCCCAAAAGTCACAGCCAGGGGATAGACATTGCATTTAATAAATAAAACAGAAAAATAGGAGCAAAGCCCTCCTGTATCTGCCACTGACAGACAAAGCTATGCAGCCCTTCACCAAAATGGGCATGTGGCAGCACAACACGTTTAACAAGGCATTTTAGATATTAAGGGCTCATTTTGTTTTACTAGGCAAGCTCACCAAATTTTGAAATGCAGAACTGATTTAATCTTGGTGAAATTACTCCACTCTGCATTCTTGTTTAGAAGAATTTAAATAATGAAGCAGGATTCTTTTTATATTTTACATCTCATTTGTTAAACAATTTTTTTTCCGTCACTGATCGACATTTCAGTGAAAGATCTTCCTTTCCCAAAGTCTGCTAAAAAAAGTCACTTTTATCATGCCCATGTTTCTCATTAATATGTTTCAGATACATATTCACATCTTACCAACACAGCAGTGATGCATCTCATATTTCCATAAAAATGTTAGGACTTTCAACAAAGAATAATTTCACAAACACTTCCATTTACTAAAACAGTAGTTTTGACTGCAAAGCATTTTGATTGGAAAATTTTAAAAATATCTAATGGGCTTTTTTTTTTTTATTTGTGGGTGCACACATGTAAGAGGAGAAAGACAGAAGGCTTTTTTATATAAAGAAATGTGCATGTGCTCAGTTTTACAGAAAAGCTTATAGGGACAAATTAAAAATACTTTATAAGTGCCTTATGGGACTCAGGAAACTGCCTATGGTAGCTACACAACTGAGTTAACTATCTGCTTTGGCACGTGACAGGACTGAATCAATCTATGCAAGAGATTCTCTAAATCTTGTTAAGAGCACGACTGCCATCTTTCAAGCTCAAATGCCTTTGTAAGCTCAAGCTAGATCCTGAGCTATACACGTATCTTATGAGGTACTCAGAGACAAGCTCTCCCAATCCTTCTATAGAGCCATTTACTAAATGTAAAACTTTGCCTAAGGTTTTTGTAAAAGCCTTGAATACACATGACAAGCATCAGAGATCTCCTGGATCTCTGAATTTTAATACCCTGCGGTCAACAGCAGTTGTTTGTATCAGGTCACTAACAGCAAGATATAACACACTTTGGAAAGGACTTGATTTTCTTCTCTCCACCACTCCAGTGAGGAGGCCGTTCCAAAATTTCATCATCCCATATGAATGTAACCCTGTGTAAACAGCAGCTAAAGGCCACCAGCTCTCAATGAACCAGAACTAGAAAGGCTAAAGCTCCAGAGGACAGGAAAATCAGACTCTCATAGCAGGCACCAGTAGAAACCTGCAGCAACAGTAAATGCCAGCTCTTCCTCAACAGCAGCAAGTGAATACATTGGCACTCAGGAGGAGTTTGGAACAAAAGCTTACAGCATCTCTAGATACTGTGTTTTCGAGCTCACTGGATGCTATTTTAAAGCAGGCTTTCAAAACCCTACAGGCTTTGAAATGAGAGAGATGACAAAGTCACAAAGTCTCACCAAACGGTAACAAACTCTGCACATGAGATAGGGAAGAAGTCTGGAACTTCCTCAGCTGTTGTGGCTAATGTAAGGCGTTAGTGGCTACTCATGGATCCATGAATAGAACTTAATTCACTGTGCAGATCTGAGGCTCATAATGGTTTGTTTCTCACTCAAAAAAATCTCATCTGCATTTTCATTCATGAGCACAGCATAGATCATTCTTTAATCCCTATGCTGTTCTGCATCCTTACATTAACATCAAGAGATGTTATTCTCTCTAAATTTAATGCAGTCACATGAATTATGAAACAGTACATGAAATATCTCTTCTCACCTTCTCATTGTCCTATTTCTGAGGTGCTTAGCAGTTCAAGCAAGACTTTACAAATACCTATTGTGTTAAAAAGATATAATGTAGAAATTGCTAATCTTCTATTTTAGCATGACAACACTTCCACCTTTAAAACCCTTAGTGGAAAAGCTTTCTAAATTTTATTTCTCTTGGAGTTTGCATAGTGCACCAGAAGTTGGAAAGAGAGTATCCCTCAAAGTTATAGAAAAGAAAAGGAAGATGAGAATACAGCTATTGTTACTTTGTTCCACTGCTGCATGACTTACACAATACAATACAGAGAATAACACTTGTAATAGTACTGTGAGAACATGAAATTCAGACCTGGATTCTGCACCAAAAAAAAATGCTCTGTTTAAACACTACATTGTGTTTAATACTATAAAAGACATATGGGCTGCATAGGTTTATAATGAAGGTTTGATTTGTTTGCCCCCTACTTTCAACAAACATACACATTACTAATGTCTGATTAAGTGCAAACTATTTGATTACAGTTCACATGATTATATCTAGACAGATGCCAGTTGAGTTGACAAATTATACTACTTTACTCACAAGACTGCCCAACTTTTCACTGAGGTTGGACTACTTCTTTAATGTACTGAAAGTATTCTCCTACAATGAGTAAGTGGCTGTTTATTACCTTTTCCTACTTTTTATATAGACAGGTAATTCCTATGAATGCATTATAACAAAAACCACCCTAACTTCACCCCTTAATAATTGACATGGAAAAGAAATTGAGACTCTTCTGAAATCTATCTAGTGAAGGGTGCAGCATACATACATAAATAACATCAATTTCAAGTTCAGCCTGTATTTCTAGCCTCTAAACTGACAAAAATAATTGTTCCCTGCCAAAGGGAACTGATCCGGCAGCAGACCTGAAGTTTTCAACACATCATTTTTGAAACCTGAAGGAAGACAAGATATCCTAAAAAACATTCAAAGAGCGTAATAAGAAACATAAGCAACTAGCATCCAAGTGTAAAAGAAAGGACAAGGCATTGTGGCCACTGAAATGTCTTCCACAACCCACAAATCAAAAATGCTGAGACATTGTGACAGGTGGAGTGGTAAGGTTGCAACTGTAGGATGATGCCCCTCAAAAAGTACTATAACAAGGACAGACTCATGTAAAGAACTGGTTCTCTGCAAGGTGGTTGGGCACCATCAGAGTTCAATTTCTTAGATGTATAAAAAAAAAATTATATATATATATGTATATGTATATATATATATATATATATATATATATATATATATATAGCAACCAGCAAGGATCCTTACATCCTGCATTCACTCAAAGATTTGGCCATTTCTTCAGGACACAAGCACAGAAACTGTGACCATATTGTAACAAAGGGAAAACACCTGTGCCATTTGATGAGCTAATAATACTTTTAACAAAATAAATCTTCGGCAGCATATTTAACAAAATAAAATGATCAATCCCCAATCCCAAAGGAAAAAAAATGGAAAAAAATCCTAACTGAGCAACAACTGAGCTGCTAGTCTGAAACTTCTGCTCTTTTTTTCTGTCTGTTTCTAAAGGAGAGCAAAGAAAAGGTTTGTGTGATGTCACAGGATTGAACATCAGCAATATAGTCCAGATGAACTTTTTTACTGCACATATTAACTTAAAGAAAAAGCACTTTTATAATAGCAGTGATAAATTCAAATAGCTTTAAAATAATTAAACCTAATACAAAGTCTTGAAATCACAGATGTCTTTTTCTTTTTCATAAATCAGCTAGAATAGCAAATGACTAATAAATGTGTTTCCCTGAACAGCCAGCTGTTTCACAGTACACAAGTGACAACAGAGGAGAAAGACTTGTTTTACTGACTGAGACTTACATGTATTGGTGAAGCAGGATCAGGCTGAACACTCTAAAAGGAAAACAGAAAAAAAGATGTTTGTTTACAGGATTTTTTCTTTGTAGAAGTTCGAAAAGAATTCAGCAACTGGCCATGAACTTGAGTCCTACCTTGAGAAGAGAATACTGGCAGCTGGCCATTACGAGACAGAACAACAGAACCCAAATGTCTTTACAGAAGCCTTGGTTCAGAGTCAGGAATCCAAGAAGTGAAACAAGAACTACTAGAAGGACAGCAAACACATTTTCCTTTATATCTTCTGTCCTATGTGAATAAAAGTGTTGGAGAAGTACAAAATATTTATAGATTCATTAGACCAAGGCAGGTATGAACTGCCAGTGCTGCAGCTATCAGAATTCACTGCATCCCATAACTACATTTCTGTATTCAACAGTATTTCATCCCCATGCCAAAAAGCCTTATCCAAAATGACAGTGAAAATGTATAGTGCATTGTGCACTGTATAGTGCATAAATACACTAAAGTCTAATATCCCTTCCTATCTCACTTCCCAATCAGAATTCCACAATGGAGATGATTTGAAGAAACATTCATGTTTATAAAGCCACAAACAAATACAAAAAAAGCATAAAAACACCCCAACACATGAACAACTGCAAATAAAATCAAACACCCAAACACTTTTAAATGAGGAAATAAGGCCTTCCATTAATGAAAAATATACATCTGACAACAAAGAATTGGATGAAAGACCAAATTTGTGATCTGATGTTTTATTTATCTGTTCTGCTAGAACATGGAAGCTGAGATAAAAAAAAGTGTTAATATTCAGGATGGAACAAAAGAGCTTATCAGCAGAAAAGATTCCCATGCAATTGAAACACAGAGATAAGACACCACAGATAAGTAAATACCTGCTCTGGACTTAAAGCTCCCTGACATGTAGCCTGATATCTGCATCAGGTAAAACTGTCATCTGAAATTTCTGCTGTGGAGCCCATGTTAATCCATATGGCACAGCACTCCCAACAGAAGCAGAGACAAATAAACTTGAACTGGGACAGAGGCAGCAGCTCAAAAATCTTCACCTGAATACCAGTCTATAAATAATCTTCTTTTTTTTTTTTTTTTTAAGACTGGAGTTCTTGGTTTACAATATTCTGGGACCCTTCTACTTCTGATTTTCTCATCAAAAATCATTGGATCTATAACATCTGTGAATCAAATTACAGACTAGTCTACAAGCCTGGTACTCACATGAATCAAAGTCTCTACCTGAAGACAAAGGGTAGCAAGAACCACTGAAACCAGCCCTGAACTTCATACTCAACCTGAATTCTCCTTCTCTAGTGGTCAGCATTGCTTTATGGACATGTGGAGCCACCCACTGTAACACTACATAGAGCAGCTTAAAAAAAAAAAAAAAAAGCTTACCTGTCCAGCAACGCCAACAAGGTAAGACGATCATACCAGACTTTAATCCACTTGCCAGGGAACACAACAAATCTGTAAAACTGCCTGTTCAGCTTCCGTTGTGCTGAGGAACATGAGGAATCCTCAGGGTCCTGGCTGGGCTGCTGTAAAAACAAACCAGAGATACACAAAACTCTCACACTCACACAGAGCTGCCAGAAAAACAGGTGTTGAAAAGGCCAAATTTACATGAAGTATCAGATTTTTTTAATTTATTTTTTTTTTTACTATTGAAAGGGATAGTGGGAGCACATTAGCATATTGATTTTCTTAATTTTAAATTAGAAACAAAAATATCACACCAGTTGAATTGTTGCAGATAGACAGAAGCTATATTAATTATGCAGCTCAATAGTGACAATATGCTTCAAAAAAATAATACTAAATGTTAATTAAAAAAGTAATTATTTTTTAGTCCAGATCCAATACTTGTCTAAGGTTTCTTTTTGAAGATTTTCCCATGTATCAGGCTAATTACAGTGCAACACAAAAACATGACAGGACAAATCCTTATTTTAAATTAAATAAATATATAAATAAATAAGTAGGCCTTAAGGCCTAGAGGTGTGACTTATCAACTTTTCTTCCAGAACACAGCTTTGTTTATCTTTCCTGAGATGCTTTGAATACCACCTCAGGTGTGCCTCCTCAAGAGCAGCAAGAGGAGGAAAAAGAATTGCAAACAAGCACAAATAGCATAAACAGCACTAATTTAAGAGGCTCTAATCGTATAATCATAATCATAAATCCACCCTTTTGAATATTGCTTTTCCCAGATTCTAAGGCTTTTTGCACATCTTCTCTACAACTCTCCTCCAACTATCTGCAGACCATCAGCTAAGCCTGCAAAGCTAGACAACAGATGAAAAAAACCTCTGTAAAGCAGTGATTCCTTTCCAAGGTACAACATTACTGATGTTACAGAGGAAGTTACTTATTTTTCTTTCAAGAAGAATTTGAGATTTCAAATCACTGAAGTCAAGTGGCTTTCAACCTCCTCCTAGGCAGCCTTTTCCCCACCCCTCCTTAAAGATAATTAATCAACAAATATACTTATATATAAGTAGCTCTATTTATAAGGGACTCTAGCAATGCCTACATTAGAGTTATTTATGTTGAAATAATTTTCCTAGTCAGGGAATGGGATTTCTGTGCAAAGTATTTGATCATCCAACTATAACTGCTAACAAAGCACTGTTTTTTAAGCAACCTGTCCACCTGCACAAAGGAATTGTTAAATTTTTTTCTCAGAATATTGGAATAATTTCTAATCTTCGCTTTTCAGGAAAAGGAATTTTACACAGTTTACACACGACAATGTATTCCTGTGCATCAGCTGGGAAACAACTCATTGATATCCTCAGTCTGCTGGCAAATATGAGATGAAACAGGCTAGCATAGGCTCTGGATAAAGAAATTCAAGTTTAGGCATTTTATCTCATGCCTCCAATTGACTAAAAGTGTACAGCCATGCAGGGCCAGGGAGCTCAACTGCTAGTAGTGGAGGACAATCCCTCATATTTCTGGGCATTAAGATGCACAAGAGGATGCTGGGCTATTTGGCCTTCTTTCCTTTATTAACAATTCTAAGCAATTTAAAAGCCATGAGACCAATTGCAATCCTTTTACCATGCTGACTTGAAAATCTGAAAGTAGTTTATGTAGTCCAAATTTTAATATTTTTATTACTACTTTAAAAAGTAACTTAAACATGTGGTTAGGGCATTTTTAAAGGAAAAAAAAAACTTGTTTTAAAATATTACAGTTGCTAATACTGGCATAGTTTTGTTTCTCTTGGGTCCTATTACCCAACAGAAAGTAAAGCGAAGCTCAGTCTGCTGCAGTCATTAACTTCACACATCTAATGTAGATTGCTCGCCTTACTAGATACAAAAAAAAAAAAAAAAAAAATCAAAAGAGTGGCAGAGAGTTCACTGAAAACACCAGAGGATCTGATCATTGAGTCTCCCCAGAACAGCCCAACGTGCCTTTAGCTGAATGTGTAAGTGAACACTTTGGCTCCTGAGGAACTGTAACCTTTGGATGAAATCTTCTGTGCGAGTCTTGCAGTGCTTGAGTGAGAGTCAGGTTTTTCAGATGGATTTGGGAAACTCTCTGACTAGCCCTGAGCAAGTCACTCAAGTCTGTTTTCCTATCAAAAAAGGGCTTATAAAAGTCACTTCATAAATTTATATGGTGTTAGTGACAGCCTGAAATCAATGACAATGCTTTTCCTGACTTATCTAGGGTCAGAATTTCATGTTTAAGAAAAAAAAATCAGAAATCAGGACATTCTGAAATTACTGCCTGGCCTGGCTACAAATTTGCTATTTGACCTTGAGGAGCAGTCTTCCTGAAAGAGAGAGAAGAAATGGCAATTGTTCTCTAATTTACAGGCAGTTTACAAGACTATAAATACCTGGAAAACATCTGAGCCTTTAGATGGAAGACCCTGTCCAAATTTGAAAGACACTATTTGGGACAATTGATTTATTTTTAGTTTAAAATAATTCCTTTATACAAACTGCTTCTAGCCTAACGTTCCTATGTGAAATCTAAGATGAAAGTTAATTAACTGACATTTTACTGTTATTCATAAATACCAAACTAGAATTTGATATGGCAGAGAGAAAGTCAAAGGTATTATAAAAAGAATTTTAAAAACAGATTATAGCCCTAAGTCACAGACCCCAAACACTGCAAAGTTCATGTCCACATAAGACTATGCAATCTGAAGTCTGAGCACCTTTTTCTTTTACTGGCCCTATTGAGGAGGTGGCTTCAACATTCCAGAGGTCTGGTTGCCCAATTCAGAAAAGTGAAACCAGACATGAGGTTTTATGACAGCAATGAATTTGGAATAAACACTTCATACTAATAAAATCTGGTGGTGTGTCTAAAATCCTAACAGCTGTGTTTTCTTCCAAATGAAATATGCCTGAAGATAGAAGATGAACTTTTTCAGTGATGGAGTCTTTAAGTACTCCCCAAGGACACTACTCATTGTCGCTAGAAAACAGCCGAGTTGTATCCATCAACACAAAACACCTCTTCTCCCACACAAGCAATACCAAGAAAAGCTGTACAGCAAAATCAACAAAATTGTCTCAGGAGCAAGCCTGCAGCATTTGTTTATTGAGCAGTTCACCAAGATGCTAGAAATTCAGATATTACAATGTACCCGTGGGTTTTCTGAAAGGGTCCTTCTAGCCACCATCAGTAGGAGCTGCTGCTGAAGTGCACTGGCTGCTTGATCCCCAGAAGACGGTTCTTGGCTCTCTGAAGTGGTAGTACTGGAGGAGCTGAACTGTATTTCACTGTGCACAGAGGACAGGAAAGAAGGAGATTGTTTTAAGCAGCAATATTTTCCTAACAATTCTGAAACATTACAGGAGAAAGTCTATAATTACGCTACTGGTTGGCTCACAGGACTTGGGAACCTTTCACCTTCATATGTGAAATCTAGCACAGCTCCACAAAGCAGTTAACACCCAAATTCAGATACACTTGATTTACTACATCCACCACAGAGAAACAGATACTTCTGTATCACAGCTTTTCTCATTCTGAGATGAACACCCTCAAGGAATCACACTTCAGAAAAGCCTTTTCCTGTCCATTGACAATTTAAGTTTAGACAGGCACATCTACAGAGCAAAACTGCAAAGTAGATACTGCAGAAATCCCAGAATAGCTTCCAACGAGCTCACTTAGGTACCAAGCTAGTCTGGTTTCACCTGCACTGAATTCAATGAGTACTGATTAACCCTGCTGAGAATTCAGGCTACAAGAACTTCCTTCTGCCCTAGCAAGATAACAATACACGAGCTAATTTACATAAGGCTAGTTCAGATATCCCCCATACTGAGTGTAAACTTGCCCTAAGGAAGATACTATTTATTGTTTTTCCTCACATTTACTGTTTCATGTTGTAGGTACAGCACCTAAACACTTGGGAGAATCTGCATTTAAAGCATCAGTGCCTGTTGGGTGGCAGAAATGGTGTTACCACGACATGACTGACTGGTTTCAAAGACAACTTTATTGAAATGAAATAATTGTTACCTGGGGAAGAGATCTATTTTGAATATTTCTTTCTAATTCTTTTCCAAATGGAATTTATACATCAGTGCTCTGCTCCAAGCTCATTGCTCCACTGCGTCTAGATACCTGCCTTGGGCTCTTACTACTTTTCTATCTCCATGAGGTGAAAGCACCTAAGTGCTCATGCAAGGTAGTCAATATCTGTTGTTCTTATTTTGCATAAAGACAAGCACCAGGAAACTAGAGCAATCTGCCTACAGTCAGCCAGGAAGCCTATGGCAGTGAAAAGATTAAAACTCTCTTCTTGCATACTCTACATCTGCCCCAAAGGCGCCTTATAAATTTTAGTTAACTCAACTTTCCTTGCTTTTGGTCGCCAGTTCCCAAAGGCTGCTACGTAACTTCTGTTAAGGCATTAAAATTGTGGCTGTCCTGCACATAACTGGCTGTTAATTTCAGCTGCAGTGGTTAGCATTGTTCTGGAACATAGTTCAAGGTCTGGATTACTTAAAGGAAGGGCTGAAGTGTCACACCAACAGGTTGAAATGCACACAATCTCTCCTCCCCTCCAGGGTTTGCTAGCTCTGCCTGGACCAACAGAACACAATCAGCCTCAGGATGTCAGCAGAGGAGCCGTCCTACCTCTGGTTTCTGAGCCAGGTAGTTTATGTTTTCAAAGCCTTGATTGCTATCAGGCTTGAATTCCAGACCTGATATTCACCATCTGCCACTCAAGCAGAACTCTCAGCTGAGCAGAAATGAGCTCCTGACCTTAATGGCTTCCTCTGCACTCCACACTTCTGCTCTAGACAGCAGCACAATCCACTCCACAGAGTCAGGAAAGCTTTGGACCCTACCAGCAAAGGAGAACGTGGTCCAACACAACCCACTTGATGTCCCAGCCACAAGGCAGCCTTCTGTAAGAATCATCTCCTTTGTCAGCAGTTATTAACAAAACAGTACAGAAGGTATGGGCACTCATTCAAGGTCCTGGATCACAACCAGAAGATTTAAGCAGGAAGAAAGTGGAGGAAGCCTTTAGGAACATCTCCCAAGAGTAAGATTTCCACAGATACGGACTACAGAGCAACCTTGTCCAGTCAGAAGGAAGGCAAAGGATTTTTTGTTTGTTTCCTCAGGATGAGCTGTCCCATTCCTTGCCATTGTGGGTGCAACCCTGAATCTCCCTCTTCACAGCAGGAAAAAGGCAAATTTAGCCCAGGTTATGTTAGACTAGCCTGGGAATTCCTGCCCAGAAGGTGACTCATCTAAAGAGGAGACTAAAACAGTGCTTGCTCATGCCTTCCTAAACAAAGAGTCAATCTTCACTAAATTTCTGCATCTTTAGCTGTCTTTCTACAAAAGCCAAAAGTATTTTGAGATTGGACCACATCTTTAATCCCACACTCACCAAAAATGGAAATGGCAGGACAGATGGAGGGAACAGAATACCAGGGGAGTCTATCAGTTCTTAGAAATCAAAACTTTTACTAATAAGACCTCTTCCAAGAATAAACTTAGGAGATCAAGTCATCTCCCACCAAGTTAACTAAAAAGCCAAGAGCACCCATAGTGTGTTTTGTGTTTACATTAAAAATCCATAGCTCCTCCTTTCAGGAAGTGGCAGAGGAGACCATGAGCAGCCAAGACACTGACTGTGGGGAAGAGTCAGAAACGTTATAAGCTTGAAAAAGCCATTAGGACAGAGAAGTTGGGAAGGCAGAGCTAGCAAAGCAACAATTCCAAAATCAGAATCTGTCATCTGGCAGTCATCAGCCTCATTTCTCTGTATCTTCTTATTCTCGCCTCATCTTCCATTTCCTTCAGCTCCTGTTTGCGATTTTTGTCTTCCTCATCCCTATTTTCCACACAACCTCCTTCTGACATTCACTTGCTACCCCCAAAGATGAATTGCTTGCACAGCTACTTAGAAACTGTACATCTCATCTGATGACACTGCTATCACACTGACAGCAAACACCAATAAGAAATGAGATGATGGTGTTTGTGTTTTTGTAAGCCTATAAACTAGATTCTATAAATTTATTACCATATATAAATAGGAGCAAACACTCTCTAATCATAAAATCATTATAATGGAGCTGATCACAGTATAACACAAAATCTTGCTAAATAGAAAATCTGTTCATTTGCAGAATCAAATTAATATTATCAAGATCTATCACAGTAAACTGCACTGCTAATGTAAGCAAAGGTATAATTGAACTAAATTTTGAATAATAAATTATTAACTAAAAATATCTTTGATAAACATATAACCTACAAAGATCAAATTCAAAAGCAACATAGCACCCTCTACTGATAATTGTGTATAAAACCAGGAATTTTTTTCTGGCTCATAATCCCATTTTGTAAGAACACTCAGTAAGCATAAGGTAGTGGAGCAAGCATATAACACACAGAATGTTTCAGTATAACCACACATTGCCGGAAAAATCTTCCTTCTTCCTCTCTGTTTAGCCTGTTGCATGACACCACTGACAACTCGGCCTGAGCTATTCAAACATAACCTAGCCTAAGTTGTCCCTTTTGTTAGGATTAGCTTGCCTTGGTTCTGAACCCCTTTAAAGGTAAGTTCATTATACAAGCACACCACAAACAATTCCCTGTTAATAAAGCTGTTTTGCAGGTCTTGGTTAAATTTCATTTTAACCTGCATTTTGGAGAAAGGACACATGCTTGAACCCAGAAAGATCTCACTGGACTGCCTAGGGGGATCTTTCTGTCTGGGTCACTACGGAGTTTACAGTGCATAATAAATATCCATAGCAATAATGAATAATATAGCTGAAAGCAATACTGCTCCCTAAAATTCTGCCCTTAGGTGATGGTAAGCAACTATGGCTGTGAAGAGCCAGAAGGCATCTCAGAGTTGGAAATGTCTCCTCCTGCATATCCAACAAGCAATCACTTCTGGGGTACTGGTCTGAGGTGTATCCAAATGCCCTGAACTGAGACCTGAATGATGTAGTTGTACAAGACCCAGCCAGTGCTGACAACACAGCAACTCAACACACCCATACCCTTGTGCTCTTTCAAAACAGTCAGTCTGTGGCTCAAGTGTAGCTGTCTGAAGTGATGTTGCTCATTAGGTTTCCATTAGAAACCTGCCAGCACCAATCTGACCAGAGTACTTGCACAGTTCCAGACTGACTCTAAAGTTGTAGATGTTGCTTCTTTTAAGAAAATGATGGCTTACAGTTCCCAAATAACAAGACTTACACTAAAAAGCAACTCAGAGCATGTAAGAAGATTGAAATATGATAGTGATAGCTGCATTAGCAGTGGATAATTATGTGACAAATTGAATCACAGGAAACAAAAAACTCAAAGAGGAAGCATTCTTTACTTTTTTGGTAAGATATCACCAGTTTCATAAAGTGTAAAATTAATTCAGAGTGTGCATCTTAACTTTCTTCAGTGCTTACATCTGATAGCAGCTCAAGCTAAAGACGAAATCTCTCTCAAATCTTGTTCATATTTTGCTAATTGTACAAATGTGTCTTTATACAAATTTTACTACAGGATTTGGGGGCAATTTTTGGCATTTGTTTTAACTAGCAAAAATAACACCCCTAATGACAATAAGGCAGAATATCTGAGTTTAGAGAATGTGAAAGCTGGATGCAGTGATATACTGACATAATAGGCAGGAAAGGTATCAGATCACCGTTGCAGTGTTGCAAAGACTGCAAGACTGCAAAACAAGCAATGGTACATATTAAGTCAGCTACTGCAGATGGACAGAAAGGCCTTGTAGAGCACGTTCCCAAAGGCACTGTGGTCAATTTGAAGGCAGGAAGTGATGAATGCCTTCTTACTCAAATGTAAAGAATGGGGTCCATTCAGCACACTCTTACTTCCCAGTATTCAGATACGGGTTTTTTTGCTAATAAGCATGTAAACTGATAATTTGCAAGCTTATTACATTTCAAAGCAAAGATAAATACACTAAAGACTTTAAAAACAAACAGTACGTGTTAGCTAGTAAACCAGAGGATGCATTTTGAGAAGATCCAGCCTTATTGGAATTAGTGCATTAATAGTTTCCACAATTGTGTTATCTCCAAAATACCTAAAAACATTCCTTTTAGCTCTCCTTATGGAAGGAAGGGCAGGGGATAGAAGAGAAGCCAGTCCCAACACATGAAGAACTCCAGAAGCTCCTAGTCCTGAGCAGGATTTTGCTGCCATCATGTGGCAGCATGGTCCCCTCCCACCTCTGTGTCTCATTCTGCTGAAAACACTCGTGTCCCCGCCCAGTGTTCAGCGAAAGAAGGGCTAAAAACCCCTACACAAATAAAGGAAAGGATTTTAATTGCTCAAGCTTAACGCAAAGGTTTCCTCCTACCACTTGCAAGCCATCAGGAAAATGCTACTGAGTTTATAAAGAGTACTTCTCAGAAAAATATCTGGCTTCATTTCAACACAACATTACCATTTTCAGTGCACACACCCCACTCATTTCTGTATTCAAGCAGCTCTGTGCCCAGGGGAGCAGCTCATCTGAAACCACTGAATCCCAAGGAGGACTCTGTAATACTTGTCGCATCCATTTCAAAACATGCTCAGCTCCAGAGCTGCACAATCTGGCAAGCAGCATTAAGAAATCTTTAAGATTCAGCAGCTTATTACAAGAGCAGCAGGGGATTGTGTTATTTGGGTCACCTTGCTGAGAAATACAAAGATGTTTTAGTGACACACTTCTTGGTCACATTCTAAAACATTTCGAAACACATTAAAAAAAATCTATTCTCTTATGAGAAATAACTTCAAAGATTCAGGCAATTTTCCAGCAGCGAACACACTAAATATTAGTGGATTTATGAAGGAGACACACAGTACCGCTAAGGCATTCAGATACACTTTCATATAGTATAACACACTCAAGCAGTTTATTCTGGGATGAGAATGAAAATCAAGTAAGTTTTCTCATTGATCTGACATTCTCTCTTTTGCCCAGGGCCACAAACACCAGCAACTCTGCAGCTGTACTGGCAGGTATCTTAAATAATTTTTTTAGTAGTTGCTAGCCACTAGTTTGCTGCAAATACTTTTTTTAATTTTCAGCCCTGATGATACCAAAATAAAAGTATTCTTAAAAAAAAAAAAAAAAACCCCAAAAAAAAAAAAAAAAACACACTAAGCATTTGTTTTAAATGGAGGTCCCTATCTGTACCGCAAAACATTTTAGCTGTAATATACGTTTTAAGAAGTCTGGTTTCAGTGTCAGAGCCTCATCTGAAAGAAGTGAGGAGTTCAGAGCATTCAGAGGATCAACACTCAGACAGAACATGAAAAGTGCAATATGAATGCATGATTGTACTGGCATGGTTGAACCACATTTAGTAATGAAACATACATGAATATAATTTTATCCTACAGAAAGCAATATTATTAAAATAACTTTAAAGGTAAATTAAAAAATACATGACCAAGAAAGCAGGATAAGGCTCAAACTGGAATAATTTTTTTTAAGGTAGAGAGCAAGTTGAATTTTATATATAACTGACTCCAAATGAAAGCTCAAGTATCACATAGCAAGGAGAATCTGCACCTAAGATAAAGGTGCTTTTTGCTATGAGCTGGGTTTTCAGTTTGTACTGGTTCTGGTTGGGGTAGAGTTACTTTTCTTAATAGTAGCTGGTATGGAGCTATGTTTTGGATTTGTGTTGGAAATGGTGTTGATAACACAGGTATGTTTTAGCTGCTTCTGAGCAGCCCTTACACAGAGCCCCAAGGGCTTTTTCTGCTTCTCACAGCACCCCATCAGGGATGAGGCTGAGGGGGGGCAGAAGCAGCTGAGAAGAGGCAAAACCACGACAGCTGACCCTGACTGACCAGAGAGATGCTCCCTACAACATGGCACTCAGCATATAAATCCAGGTGAAGGAGGAGGAAAGGAGGATGTTTGGAGTGATGGCATTTGCTTCTCCAAGTCACCAAGACTCAGGGCAAGCAGGTGTTCAGTTCAGCCATCTCCAGGAAGGTCAGGCTCCATCATGTCTTGGTGACTCAGTTCAGAACAGATTCAAATGGTCTTTCTGTACTAATTTCTAACATGATCCATGAGCTGGGAATAGAGTTTATACTTTTGTAAAAGCCTGTCACAAATCAATTTATGGCTAGAGGTGAACTTGGCAGAGTAATGGGTGCATCAAATTTAGATGCAATTAGCTCAGCAGGGAAGCCATTCCACTGGGACTGCTGGCAAGAGGTGTGGCTGGCAAGCCAACAGACAAAAGTGGGGTCTGGGTAATCACACTGACAATAATTGTTGACTTGATTAGTCCTGCCAATGTTTAAATAATTTACTAAACTCAGTGACAAGAATCAGGCATCAAAGTGGGGATTCTGATGGAAAAGGAATTATCTACTTTGGTGATAATTACAACATAAAAACCTTCTCAAGATTTAACTTGGCTAGGTCTTCAAGTATTTTAAAAGCTGGACTGCTAGACAAGTGAGAGACAATTTGGTGAGAACTAAGTACAGAGACAATTTGAAAAAATTCTAATTCTCAGTAACCTTTAATAAGAAGTAAGAGATAGTTTTGAAAATTATTAATAAGAAAGTATTAATACTACATTTAAGAAGCTCTGAAAATTTCCAAGGACAAGGACTACAGGTACAGGTAATATTAAGACAACTACTATAGTTGAAAAAGCCAACAATAAACTAAAAAAACCAAACCAACCAACCAAAGACACAAAGTAAAAAATTATGAAATATATTTTCATATTGATAACTGGAGAATACTCTAAAGATCGTCTCACAACATTGTAGAACCAAAAAGAGGTGACGGACCACTGATATTTGACAAGACAAAGTCTAATTCCCTTTAACAGTATTGCCTACAATGTCAAGGAGTCTCTGAAGGCAGAAATCAGAGACTCCTTCAGATTTGGACATCAGCTTTCTCTGGCACACTGCAATCCATTGTTGTCCATCCAGCCCCTCCTAAGCAAATGAAAAGCAGGAAGCACACAAAAACAAAGAAGAAAAATAAAACTGCAACACATCCTCACTTCTCTGACAGTGACATTGTTAAGATTTTGAATTATTTGTGAAAAATTAATTCCAGATGCTATGCCAAGAAGATAAAATGTTTATGGGCCATGGGAATACTACTTTAATTTCAGTTCTGAATAGTCTGATTTGAAATGCTTAAGCTTACAAATGGAGAAGACAATTTTAGGACTCAATAGACAGAAATAGAAAGTTATAATTTGAATTGAAGATCATAAAACGTTAGATAGTCTGCCTCAAGGCTTTCTTTAAGAGCTTTTTTGAAGTAATATTTAAACATCTTCATTTTTGCATAACACTGTTAAAAGATAATTACCTATGGCCAATTCATAAGGCAATTACCTTACTCTTGACAAATCAGGCACAGTTCATACCTTCTTCAGTCAAAATTCCTTCCCTTTTCACAACTGCAGCGTTATCCAGAAGCATCACAGCTCCTAGACACCAGTGACTCCCAAAAACACCCACAAAGCAAGAGGCCTCTTGTCATCCTTGAGCCTGGACCAATTCTCCTCATAAAGAAGCACATCAGGGCACAGTCCATTCAAATCCACATGTTTACTCCACTTCCTCAACTGAGTTTGACATTTTCCCCTTAGGAGCAGCTTAATCTTAACAGTATAAAGCAAGCATGATTGGTGATAAGTGTTTAAAGAGCTCACACACATCTACTGCAAACCCTTGTATTGTTCTCTATGCTTATTTTAAATTCTGAAATCTGGGCCCCATGAGACCAAAAATCTACTCCCTCCTATGAAAGGAGGATGACACCTCTTTTGGCTAGGCATTAATTTTCTCTTGCATCTCTTGACTCATGAAATCTAATTTGGATGGCTCATTAATGAATTCAGACACCAGGCCTAACAGTATTCATTGTTTCTGCACCATTTCAATTGCTCATGAAGATGTACTGTCAAAATCATTGTCTTCTCCTTAGTTAACTTTTTCATGGGCTGGTAGATAAGTCATGCTCATCTCAGAGGTGCTTTCCGTGTCTATTTTCCAATATCCTTCCATAACAGCAGCATCCCCTGTTGGTATGGACTTTTCTTACAATGAATATCTCCACCTGAAAGGGCTCACCCTCAAGGGAATAATTTTCATCAAGAACCCTCTACAGACAGACACACAGAAAAGGTTAAGTACTTGCTGATTACACCTTGTGCTTTATTTCATTGTACTTGCTTTTTTTTTTTTTTTTAACTAATAACCTTTCCTTCATTGATCATTTGGTTTATCTTTAGGAAAAAGAAAGTAACCTGACACAACTGATGAGCAAGCTTGCAGGTGGGGACAGGGGAGAGGGAAAGATGCATCATGCCTGTACTGCATCCCTACTGTATCTGTACTGCAAACCTTAAAGCAGGTTTGCTCCTCCATTTTCTACATGCTCTACGTGCTCCTTATTGTCTAAATACAAAACTACTTGATGGTTGGACACCTGAAGAAAAAACAAAAACCCATTCATTCCTATGCTACCCTTCAATTTACTCACCGATGGTAGAAACTGCCCACCGAACAAACAGCTCTCACTCATCTCTCTGCCCTAGACATTACAAATTACCCCTGCAAAAACCAGCTTAAGCATACTTAAAGCTCCTTGTCCTCTTTCCTTATTTTTCATATTAACTTCTGCTTTGCACTTGCCTTTATGCTGCTCTCTTCTTGGAAAAGCTCGTGTTCTGGCTTCCCACTGACTTCCACAAAGAAAGGGTCCTGGGAACCCACTCCTATTTGCTAATCTGTTTCATTCTCTGGTCTGAACTACCACTATACTCTGAGACTTCCAGCAAAGGTGCACATTTAAGAAATGACATGCATGTAAGTGCCTGTAAAGAATAGCTGAACTTGCTTTTGTTAACAGGATTGAGTAGACCCTTTAAAAATAAACCTCATCCCTTAAGGTCTGCAAACCACAACTGAAAAACTGCACTTAGCAGAGGAAGACAGTGGTGACACATAAGCATCTAGCAAAAGCAGATTCAGCATGACTTCTTACAAGAGAAGGAAGATGGTCCTTCCTCTGATTAAAAACAAATGAACTGTTAAAAGTCAGGGGACAGAAAACTATTTCTGAATTTAGGACAGATTCAAGTTCATAGATACAGCAAGAGGGAGCAGAAGGGTGTTCTGTGCAAGGTGAAACAAAGAGAGTTGCAAGAAATAAATAGAACCAGAGTAAAATGTTTGATTTTTTTCAGGTCAACACTCAACTCTACAAGGATGGTGGCAGGGGAGAGGGTTATTCTGCTAAAGACAGACAGAACATATCTACTACTCAACTTATTTTTTTTTTTTACTCTTTGCCCACTGACAAATAAAAGCATTATTCCCCTGTCTCTCATATTAGCATTATATCTAAAATACTAATGCTGTTTTTAATATGGTCCCAAGTTTTGCAAAAGTCTCCACTAAAAGCCAAACACTTGAAGAACAATATTTGCTATTAAAAGAAGACCATTCTCACTCCCTCACTCAACTTCTCTAAACGCTGTAAAACAGTATGAAAAAACAAAATTATTTCTTTAAAATACTTATGAATAGCTAAAATTCTTTTTACAGCTATGCAAACAAAGATCACAGGGAAGAGTGTGGAAACCACAGTAATAAATACAGGATTTGTACGGATCACTCTAAAAATAACTTTTGAAAAAAGAAAATTGTTTGGATACCTCATCAGAACAGCAAATTATCATTAAGAGATTTAATGCAAGGTGAAAGGCTCTGCTGCTAGAATCCACAGGCCCATGACTGATACTAACTCAACACTAAATTTTTTCAAAGAATGCAACAAGTATGGGAACCAAACAAGATAAGGTTGATAGAACAGTCACACTTACTTTGTTTACAATTTTATTTATAATAGCTACACTTGACTTTAGCTATTCCCAGAAAGTAATTAAAGCCAAGTGGATAGCTCTAATTTTCACTTTCACTTTTTCTTTCCTATGTTTTTACAAAGCTGTCACTGTTTCAGCAGAAAGCAGAAAAATTTTCATGCTTTGCCTTCTCTAGAAAAGGTTAGCACATTTATTCACCATTACTCCCCTTCATATGTATCTTTCACAGCTACAGTTTCAGAGTTTCCAGCAATGAAAACTTTCAATGTTTCTAAAAATAAAGGCTTACTTACTGAGCATTTGACATACAATCACAATTTGATAGCTGATGTCTAAAATTTCCTTCCTTCTGACAGCCAGCTTTTAAATAGCAGGATCTAATTTCTCCTTTAGAAAATACAGAGGGAAAAAATGTCAGTTCCATGATGCGATCATTTGTGTACACAAGAAATTTATAAAATACACATTTCATGTCAGGCATATTTATAAATATATTTTTTCAGTCTGTGCATTAGGCTCATTTTAGATTTCAGAAAGCAAATTAACATTTGAACAACTGAAAACCTGAGAAAATCAAAACACAGAAGTCACAGTGAAAATTTAAAAGGCAATTAAACGCAGAACACATCAATTAATGTAAGTTCACCATAAAATATGAAATCAGATTTTCCTCTTTCCATTCACAAAGGTGAGGTCAGGAGGTACAAAGCAAAAAAGTTCTGCTAGAACTGCAGCCACAGCTCCTCCCTTTTTGCAGAGGCAGCACAAAGTCAAGGGTGGGTGCTGGCTGACCCAGAGGCTGTGTCTCCTGCCCCACTGGCAGCTGCTGCCCTTCTGCCCACAGCACAGCAGGGGCTGCAGGCTGCCAGCAGGAACAGGCAGAAAACCAAAGTATCTCCAAGGTCACAGGCCCAGGACCATGAGCACTCACTCCATGCTGGTTTTGAAGGCAACTTTAAAGGAAATAGGACTTTTGGGACAGCTGTCTTTCAGAGGTATGAGCCAGTACCTCACAGGGTACTACACAGGACTCAAATCCATCCAACAGCTTCAGACTCCAAGAATAGCTTCAGAGCAGTGGCATCCCAAGTATATGCATGGGGCAAGACTAGGTCACTCATTAATTTTCTTTAAAGGAGCAGCAGATCACAACTACAAATGACAGCAAGCACCACCATATCAAGAGGTCAGTCTGAGCCAGTTGAAGAACAAAACTGCAAAAAGGAGTCATATTTTGCCCAGCCAGGTCAGTGCAAAACTTCTATCCAGGCAGAAAACACCAGGGGTTCTTCTGATGGGACAGAAGTTGTCTTCTGGCCTAGCCAGCATCTTTTAAGGATGATGTTTGGAAGACAAAATTCAGGCATTATGTAAGGCTTGAGTCTGTGATGGTCGTTGGTGGATTTGGAAACTATCTATTGCTCATCTGACTTTAAATCACTAAGCCTTTTTTGTTCCCCACACACAGAGAAAAACATGCAACCAGTAACAGACAAGAGAAATTTCCTTCCAGGACATCTGAAGTGTTTAGAAATTTCCTCATGCATTGTAATTATCCCAACTAGATAAACTCACCATTTTCATCTATGAACACATGCATTGCATCCACGGAGAGCTCATCTTGCACAGATGCCTCAGGTCCACTTATTACTTGCAAGACAGAACTGTCTTGCTGAGAAGTTACCCGGTAGATTATCTGCCTTTGCCTGCTGCCCTGGTAACTTGACACAAAAATGTTTCAAAACTACTATGAGGAACTTTTTTCTTGTTCTCAATAAAACAAAAAGAAAGAGAGGTTAATTAAAAGTTTATGTCATTTCTACTCAGTGAAACAAAACAGCTTACATCATATCTTTGAAGTACAAAATTGTAAAGTAAACTGGCCTTACAGTGCTGCAAATTTGGCAGACTCTGGTAGCACCGGACTAGTACTAGCACGATCTTGGCTTTGTACATCTGATCTTTCCTGTTTAGGAAGTTGCTCACAGTGCTTTTCTGTTCCCACCATTTCTTCTTTTTTCTCCGTCATCTGGCTATCTGGAAAACAGGGCAGTGAAGTGGAGCCACTCTCCACAGATGACTTTCAAGAGTTTCATTCATTAACTACTGAACAAGAGCATCTAAAAATGAAAATCTATAACTGCAGTATTTGCTAGTATTACGGAAAGCACTACCCATATACTTAAAACAATACAACCACAAAACTGGATGAAGAGGTACTCTGGCCGTCATGAATGGGCCATTTCAAGAACATACTGTGTGAAGTAGAGGACAAACGAGAGAATTTCTGCTTTGCTTCCCCTATTGTTTCAGAGGGAAGCAATCTGTTCCTAATCTAGAATGGTAAGAGGCTGCTTCCCTGGGGGTTGTAATTTGTTCCCAAGCTGTATATGCTGGCAGTGGAAAAGCAGAAGCACTGATCCATTCCCACTTTACAAAAGGGAAAGCAGCACCTTCAAAGGAAATAGAGCTCTTGGACAGGAAAGCAGATAGCTGCCTAATCCCTCTTCCCCACTGGCCACACACCTGGCACAGGACAAAGGGCAAACTGGCAAAACAATTTCACAGCAGATTATCCTAAACTTGGAAAATACAGAACTATAGATTTAAAAATACACATGAAGTATTTGTCCAATTTCTACTACTTTGAGTACCAATTATATTTATATTACCTCTTTACACATGCATGTCATTTATTCATATATATGTGTGTGTACAACATATTCATGGTGAATAGTGAAACATTTTTCAACTGTGTTTTGTTTATAAACCAAAAAAATTATCTGTTAAGGTTTTAAAGTGCAACTAAGACAGTGATTTCATAAGCACCCTGTGCAGTTGTGCAATTAAATACTTGAAATGGAAAACAGGGGTGCTTGTTGGAGATACCTCAGTAAGTCCTGGTAGCTTTTTGCACCAAGTAAAGCACTTTGAAACACATTTACCCAGACTTCTTGCAATACCAGCTGTTTAAACACCTCAGATCAAGGAAAAAAAACACAGAAATTTTGCCCCACTGAAAATTCCGTATCTTAAGCCATATTTCTCACCAATATAATTACCATCCTAACCTACAAGAATCACCAGTCAAGAAACAGTGGTGTGATATCTAAGTCAGTCTAAGGATAAAACAGAACAAAGACTTGTAAAGAGCCACTTTTATAATGTAAGCTGATAAAACTGAAAAAAGTAAACAAGCTTTTGCATATGCAGGCCTTTCAGATCATCTGTCTTGTTTTCCTCAAATTGTGATCTACCAATACATTATTTCTAGAAACAAATATACCCTCATGAGCTAAAACAACTCTACACCAGTTTCAATTCACAGGACAAAGCCCCCTCATACCCTAAAGCCTGTGCTATAAATGAAACTGTGCTATACAATGAAACGAGCACAAGTTTGGTACAGGGAAATACTTTGTTGTGCATGGATGCAAAATTCAATAGGTCTTCCAGGTCTATTTTATTTTATCTTGGGAAAAAAAAAAAAAAGGCAGTTAGGGGAAGAGAACAATTTTTTTCCTTTCCTAGTTAAAGATTCAAACTCCAGGTTAAGCAGAAACTGTCATTACTGAAGCACCCCCTTAATGATGTAACCATACCTGTGGATGGTGATGGAGCCACAGATACCTATCAAAATGACCTTCCTAAAGGCTTGGGCTGTTCAAGCTGTAAGAATAATTGATAGAGATCAGAAACTGTGGTTTAAATAACCTAAATGGTCCCATAGTGCCCCAAACTAGCTTTAGGGCTGGAACAATTAAAAGGATTTTTTAAAAAATCTGATTATCCAGTGGTTTCAGAATATGTTTCTCTCTTTTCCATTCCAAACCACAAGCCTTGCAGACTTCTTTTTCCTGCTGTGGTAAAGAGGCATAATAACAAAAACCTAAACATACGGCTTCTTATAGGCTTTATATGCCAATCAGACAATAGCATGGTGATGAGTACTTCCAGCACTGGAAAAGTGGGCCATGATGGCTTTGTGACTGGTTTTCAAGATTATTACTCATCTTCTTCCAAGTGACTTACACCTTCAGTATTTAAATTAAGATAGAGGTGTCTAGACTAGGAGTGTCCTGCCAGAGTACGCAATCCAATCAGCCCTACGTCACCAAACGCTCCCTGCACGGAAATTGTGCTGGCAAAGCTCAAACACCAGGATAACCTTTTCCAAGTGCAAGAGCAGACTAAAGAGGACAACATGGCACTGTACTTACACTTCTCCCTGTGTCATTTACCCTTATCCACTGCTCCACACGTCTCCAGCTCATGCATGGCTGGGCTCACAGTAGTATCAAGATCGGACCTAAGCTCTGCAATAACTACATAATTTATCTGGAAATTATATGCCACATGACTCAGACATATGAGGTGTAACTATCAGGACTCATGGCTAAATCAGTCTTGGTGCAGGGTGATTCAGAAGAGTCCTGCATAAACAGCCAAGTTTTGGTCTGTGTACCATTTTCATATTTTGATAGAGAACAAGACATAAGCTTAAGTTATCATGGTAAAATACTTATGAAAAGGAACAATTCTTATATGTCCCATACATAAGATACTATCAGTAAACATTTTTTCTGCACTAAAGACTTTAAACAGCATATCAACATTACTTACAAGTATACCATCCCAGTGCTGACAAATGAACTCCTAATTTAAAAGCATTTACAGTACCATAATTTATTTTGCCATGTAACTTTTTAATTTATAGAACAGATTTTAAGCATCCCAAATCATCTTTACAGACAAACTCTTGTTCTTCTCTAGGAGGAGGCTGCAAACAATTTTACAGCTGAAATTAAACAGCCTTTGTACATATTTTAATACAGGGAGTCCAGAGGAGGGCCACCAAGATGATCAGAGGGATGGAACCTCTCTCCTGCGAGGAAAGGGTGGGAGAGTTGGCTGAGATTACAGCCTAGAGAAAGCTCCAGGGACACCTAATTGCAGCCTTTCAGTACCTGAAGAGAGACCACAAGAAATCTGAATAAGGACTTTTTAAAGAGTGTTTAATGATAAAACAAGGGGGAACGTCTTTAAATTGAAAGAGGGCAGGTTTAGATTGGATATTTGGAATAAATTCTTCACTCTGAGAGTGGTGAGGAACTGGCACAACTTGCCCCGAGAAGTTATGAATGCCTCATTCCTGGAAGTGCTCAAGGCCAGGTTGGATAGGGCTCTGAGCAACCTGGTCTAGTGGAAGGCATCCCTGCCCAAGGAGGGGCAGGGGCAGTTTTCTTAACCTTTTTTATTAAGGTCCCTTCTGACTGAAACCATTCTTTAATTCTGTGATACACCGATAGTTGGTTATTGTGATACTGTATCTCAGCCTTTAAGTCACATTATTATTAGGTAATTAGAATGAAATATTATTACTCTATAACTTTCCTCCAAAACATTTTTACTATTTGTGGCCACAGTCTTCCAAGCCTTCTTCCTCATCTGACATATCCCTCTCCCAACCTTCACAGCTCACTCCTGTAAAATAAAATGCCACTGCTGTCATAATTTCAAACACCATCTGGTTTGAAACCTGGGCAAGCAGAATTAAGCTAATTAAGCCTGTCTCTCTTCTGTTCATTAATTGCTTTGCTACAGAATCCACTTTCTTCATCAACATTATGTTCCAAAACAGAAATTTTCACGTTAAAATATATTTGCTGCCTGTTCAGCCACAAAGAAATGATTTCAAATCGCTCTATGCTTTTGTTAGCACCAGTATGAAACCAAAGTTCTACAAACTGTGAAGTGTGCCATTCATATATGTGGATTATAAACCCTAAGAACATTTTTAATCCTTTCATCACCAACTGCTTTAGCAGAAACATCTAGCTTACACACTTTATTCTCAATGGAAATTTTCCTATTATGCCACAAATACGTTAAAAGAAAAAACTGACATTTAAGTTGGTCATCCACCAAACAACAGGAGTGCCAAGGGAATACCACACTGTCCAGGAGTTGCTACAAGAGTTCTGCATGGACACTGAAGAAGCACATGGCATTATCCATTAATGAGGGTTGCCACATTAATTCTGAAGCAACAGGAAGAACTAGCAATAGGCACTGTACCTGCCACAGGAAGTGACTTGCTCGAAACAATCTTTTGTGTCAGCAGCAGAGCTAGAAATAAGTAGCCTAATCATTATACCTACCAATTACATCAGAACGCAGACCTCTGAAATAACCTTGTATTTTCTTTGCAGATGTCAGACTTGCCATCATACATACTACTACCTCTTCGACTTAAAGACTGAAATTTTAAAATTTTAACCTGTCAAGCCTTACACACGGAGCATCAGATTCAGAGAACTAACTTCTAACTAACTAACTTCTGTACACCAGTTCCTCCACATCCAAAGAGGTGCACCACATGCCATGTGGCCCCTTTCTGGCAGAAGAGTCTGGGATGATACACAGCTGCTCCAAGAGATGAGCTAGCACCAGGCAGGGCTTAATTTCCTAGGTGCTACCTCCCTGCCAGCAAAATCACCTGCTTGTCACTTCCCACCATGGCTGTCAACTGCACCAGTGACTCAATGCACAAGATTCCTCTTCCCCATGACTACATGGCGTGTGATAATCTTCTTTCTCACATGCAAGGGGAAAAAAAAAAAAAGTCTAAAAATACCCACAGGAGTATGTTTTAGTTTTTTATAGGAGAAGGGTAATTGCTTGGGATCCAGAACAACTCACTTGAGGTTGTGGTTTGTGCACTGCCCAGAATGATGAGTACATTTTCTAAAAAGAGCCTGCAAAACATCTAAATTCAGGCCATGCAGTCCTGGTTTAGTTTCTCCCGTGCCAGTCCCCACCACTCCCACATCAGGCTTTGCTCCCAGGGTGATAATACTGTCTGTCCTAGATTAGAAGCTTGCTGTGCCAAAGGGGACATACAGGAGGCTTTGCCCTGCATAAGTCTGATGCACAACTGCTCTTACTTGGTTCAAGACACATCAGAGGGACCCAAAGCAGCCAATAAACCCAGGTTTCTTTACACTTCTTGAAGACTGAAAAAAAATTTGTGGTTGTCCTACAACACACTTTCATCATGGGGGTGATACAAGTGTGATTCAAAACTAAAAAGACACTGGTCTGAAAGTCAGTTTTAGCAACAGTACCAGTGGTATTTTCTCACAATCTAGAAGAGGTAGAGTGGCTATAGAATAGCTCTTAGAGCTTTTATATCCTGTATTTTAACAGGTTAAATCTGGCACCCTCAGAAGTGTAAAGAAAGGCTTTCATTTTCTTGTAGTGCATTTTACCAAGCTGTCTACTGGCAAAGGCTTATGTGGTCAGGATTATAACTCTTCTACTTCCACAGAACACACAAGTTCTGTGAGGGACCACCCATAACAAAGACCCATCTGTGACATTCACTCACATGCCAGACTGTTCTGATGAGCCCTTCTCCATACCTTCCACAAATTACGCAAAATATCAGCTTTCTTTTGCAAAGCTCTGAATATCCAGCTTTCCAGGAATTTGCCAAGTTTTTCACATTGCCTAATAAAAATCTTTCTGGGGTGCATTTCATGCTCATTTGGACCCGACATCTATTGCTAACTTTTGCCAATTAGACAGTTTGCAAGGTTAAAAGAACAAAAACCAAACAGAACCAACCTCCTCCCTCAAAACAACTGGTGCATAGCCTGACTCTGTATTCCCACACACACATACACACTTTTCTTAACAACCACTCTAATGTGGGAATAATGTTTATTCAGATCTGTTCCAAGATACTATATTATTAAAGCATATTTGCAATTTCAAGGCTGTAAACAAATTAAAGGCTTTCTCATTCCTAAAATTCAGTCTTGCTAAGGGGAAGCTGCCAGTAATGACAGTAATTTATTTTAACAAACAGCACGTTCTGACTAGGCTGGAAAACAAAGCCTACTTGCTCTTAAAAATAACTGCCTTTGAACTACCTCTCCCAAGCTCAAGGAGCTCAGATTGAATCTCCTTTTTCCCACAGCACCAGATTGAGGTGCAGAATCCACAGCTGCCATCCCTGCTCCTGCAGGGCACCCCTTTTTCAGTCCATCTTCTGTTTCAGGATGACACTTGCTGAGCCCATATTGCAGAGACACTTAATTACACATCTATGCAGCTCAACTTCACTGTCTCACAAAAGTACAGACTTAAGAAAAGAGAAATAGGAAGATTTAGAATAGATATTAGGAAGAAATTCTTTACTGTGAGGATGCTGAGGCACCAAAACAGGTTGTCCAGACAAGCAGTGGATGTCCCATCCCTAATGCTCAAAGCTAGGTTGGATGGGGCTTTGAGCATCCTGGCCTAGTGGAAGATGTCCCTGCCCATGGCAAAGGTTTGGAACTAGATGATGTTTAAGGTCTCTTCCGAACAAAACCATTCTGTGATTCTATGAAATTCAGTTCAAGTCACTAAATGAGTGCTTGGTTTGAGGGAAGAGCAGAATTCTTCTGTTTCCTCGCGATCTGTTTCCTTCACGTTTCCTCATGATAAGAATCTTGTTCATCAGCTCTAAAGCACAACAACTACACACACATGAATAAGCTTTGGGGTTGGGGTTTGGGTTTTCACTGTGGAATCTGAATCTCACTTATTCTGATCATCCATTGCTTTCTCTCATACAGCAATCCTCCCTGTTCATATTATCTGAGGGTACTTGTCTGAAAGACCCTTCTAGATTAGCTGCACTCTCTCTTTTTTAATTTTCATTTAAATTTACCTCTGAAATTCTCTTTTCCAGCTAAGCCACATCACTCAGAGGTACAATTATTGTGTAAATAATACAATCCTTTTTATGGCTGAGGAATACAGAAGATCAAAATCTGCTTGCTGCACCCCTCATGTTGCTGTGTGCTGTTGTGCAGGTAGGTGACTCTGCACCCCAGGAATCCAGCAAGAATCCAGCAGGGCTCAGCAGGGCTCAGGTGAGAAGCAGGGCTTGCTCAGCACTTGTCTTGGGCAACCAGAGCACAGACTGGAGCCAGCAGGGCAGGCTGATAAACTTGACAGAGAAGGACAGAAATTGCAATGAAGAATAAATAGCCTGAGAAGGCGGGAGAGATGGGTAAGATACACCAGAAGAGAGGCAGCAGGTCTAGGTGAAAAAAAATTCACTTCTCCTATACTTACTTTCCTCTCAATTCCTTCTAATGAAGGAATTGAGAGGAGGGTAAGTACAGGAGAAGTAAATGCAAACTGTGGGGAGGCAACAGCTTTAGGTGGGCTCAAAAGAGTAGGAAAGCCTAAACCAGCAACAGTGTGGATTGCTAGGAAGAACAGAAAGAAAGACAAGAGCATAGCAATATGAAGAGGAAGACAAATAAGGAGGTGGCACAGGAGGAGAGTGCCAAAACTGTGCCAAAACAGAAGAGATGACTGAGGAAGGAAAGGCATAGAACTAGAAAAAGTGGAAGAACAAATGGACCCTGGTGAAAGATGGAATGACATAAGGGTGTAATACGTTGGACAGGACAGACTTAGAGAAAGACAGAGTGAAAGGTAAATGGAATCTAAAAGGAAATGACACACTGAGAAGATAATCCTACTTATTTCTTTAACAAGATAAAAGCACACATTTCACAACAGTTTTTAAAAACCTTTTAAGCCAGTTGCGCATTTTTCGTGTAATGGAAGGCTCTTGCAGGAACAAGCTGGTGAAACAGGGAGCAGACAAAATAGAAGTGCCAAGCTGTTACTCTAGGGTAGCATTAAGTTTCTTACCTTCCATGCAAACTAAGTATTCAGACTGCATCCTCTTAGGCTTTTTTAAAACAGCTTATCATAGGGTATAAGGTAAACCAAACATTTTGGAGAAGGAGAAGATACAAGTTGTCTTATTTTACTTTGACTCAGATCTTCTAAACCAATTCTGCTGGCCACTTGGGGAAGTGCCCCGAGATTGCATCTGCCCTCACTGCACTGTATCTCACATTCTCATTAAATAGCCCTACTAATTTTGCTGGAGGGCTGCTAGAGACACTACAAACAACAGTCCTTCCCAACAGATAAGGGTCACTGAGCTCAGTGACAGCAATGACAATGCTGATTAAACCCAGAAATTTCTATATAAAAGCTATAAATTGTACTGCATATAGGTTTTTAAATTAGCTGATTGATTCTGTTTTAAATAAAAGCCCTTTTGATTATATTCCCTGCATGAGAATATACTATTTTTCATTAAAATAGTGGGGGGTTTCACTGAAAACAGCCACCAAACTTTCATCCTTAAAACGCAAGTATTTTAAGTGACTGAAAATCAAAACTCTTACCTATTGAGAACAAGCACATGATTTTCCTTTTTTTTTTTTTTTTTTAATTATAAGCCAACCCACAACCATTCAGGAAATTTAGAAATGTATGTATATGTGTGTACACGTGTTAGCTAGAAGTTGAACCATCTCCAGTGACAACTCCAGCTTTCATACTTAGAGGCACACAGACCGCTCTTCAAAATGCGCCTGGGAAGATGTGCAAGGGCAGGTGTAATGCTAAAGCTAGACACATTTTTGCAAGATACTTCTGGTTTTCCAACAATCCAGGCACACTATTTTAATATAGAATACTAAATACATAATGGATACCTACTAAGTTTATTATTATGTTTCCTAGAGGAAAAAAAAAAAAGTTTTCTTCAATAATAAAAACATTGAAAAACTGCAGCTGACACTATCACACACTTTTACTAAACCACTTTGTCCCACCAAGTCCAGTCCTACCCTGGTCCTATTAGCAAAACCAGTCTTCCTCAAGGAATTTGCCTTAATGCAGATCTCCAGCTAAGCTGCTCTAAGTAATCAAACTCTTCACAAGATCTTTATTCCAAAAGAATTGTAATCCATGCATAATACCTCCAACAAGCCCATTTTCCTTTGTTGTCTCCATTTTGACAGTGGATTGATTAGATGTCTTCATCTTTGAGGTATTAATGGATTCCAAGAGGGAGACAAATTCTAGAAAGTTAGATTCATTGGGTATCTGACCTTCTTTAGCTTCTAGATCTGATTTAGAGGTTGGTAAGGTCTTTTCTTTGTCAGATGCCTCCACAGAATTCTTACTTAAAAGCACATCTGTCCCGCTGTCTACACTCAACACCCGCATGTGCCTCTTTTCATGAGCAGTTCTACAGGACTGTGGGTCTAGGTTGTGCAGGTCTTCCTTAGAACTTAAATCAACAGTCTGGACATTTTCCACAGCATTTTCCTGATTTGGATCTGAACAAGTGTTAGTTTCTAGAGGTGTATTTGCTGGGTTGCTGAGGTCCTTTACTGCATCACCCGATTCATAGCCAGAGCATTGGTTGGATGACAGCTCTGCCCTCAACATTTCTGGAGTTCTCTCACTTTCACTAACTTCTGTGCAAGGCTTAGCTTTACTGTCATCAGACAGGTCAAATGTGATAACAGGGATTCTGAGCTGTTCATTAGTTTGCTGACTTGACCAGCCTGTTCTAACTACACCAGAGTCAAGGGCTGAGCTTGTTCTCTCACTTTCCAGGGCCTGTAAGTGGACAGAGCCCGGCAGGTCACTGAGGGTGGTGTTTGGTGTAGTACTCATTGTGATGACAATTTTAATGGGTTCACACAGCTGGTCACCAGGAATAGAATTGTCCACAACTGCAACAGCAGTCTCACTGTCTGAGCAATCAAGGTCCTCATGGCTATTACCAGCACTGCAAGAATTTTCCATCTGCTCGTGCTCTTTGACGGCAATAGCATTGCACTGCGGGCAGTTGCTGGTAAAGCCTGTCTGTGGTGATCCATCTGGGAATGTCTCTCTTTTGTAGCTTCTAGGATTACTCAAATGGTCTGAAATAACTGAATTTTCACTGTCCCATGGCTCTGAAGAAACTCCAGTCCTTAAAATATCACCTTGTGATGAAGAAATATTGGAGAAGTTTTTCCCTATGTCTCTGTCCACAAGAATATCTTGGGATCCATGGTGACCACAAGGCTGTCCATTCACTCCATCACCAGGAAATGTTTCCATAGCAGCTGGTTTTGTTGCTATTGCTGATGTGGTGGCACCTGAACAGGAGGTTGTAGAAACAGGTAATATATCTGCTTTGATACAGGGTGAGGTAGATGAAACTGGCGGTGTAGCCTGGTCTTCTAGTACCATAACACCTAAGAAAAAACATTTGGGCATTAGGTCCCACAGGAACACTAAGTATTATTAAAGTATGATCTTCAACCAACAAAACATGACCCAAAGCAGAGGAAGCTTCCAAAGGAAGCACAGATGACATGGCTGATTAAAACAGTTCCAAAGCAAGAAGGGTTTCTTTGTGGTAGCTAGATTTGAAATACTACAAATGCAAGATAGAACCTTTCCAAGTCAGGACAAGAGTAGCAGCATGTCTATTTAAATAATCAAAATAGCTGAGGAAGCAGCTAATTTCAAAATCAAAATGTTTTACAGAACTATCCCCACTTAGGGAGAGGTGAAAGAAAGAATAAGCCAATGCTGCAGGTTTGCTACATCACTTTCTGCAATTTCTAAATGGTAACAAAGGATATGGTGATCAGCCTCAACAAAAACAAAATAATATTTAAAATATGAAGACATCTCAAGCACTGGAAGTGTAGACAAAGTAAGGTGTACTGGAATATACAACACAGGGCTAAAGGTTGACAATCATAGCAGAAGTTTACAGCCAGATGTTTGAGGGCTCTAAGATGCAATCCAAGTGTTAGCTTCCTAGTTTAATGCTTTACAGAAGCACAGAACTTCCCAAGAATGTGGGGCAAGGCTCTTGCATCTCCCTGTATCAAAATAGGGAGAGATATTTGCACGCCCCTCAAAAGACTGCATCCCAAAGAGCTTGGCTTACAGCTCAGAAGGATTAGTCTGTTAGAATACCCTTGACATTTAGTTCTGGCTCTTCAACTCAGATCCTAGTGACAGAACCTGCCATGAAGTCCTCTGTGCCATTACTTTTTGTACCAAGCAATGATTAAACAACAGTTTAAAGGAATTTATAAAACCTTTAAAATACCTCTAAGATCTTCAATAGTTTCCCGTGTTGGCAGGTCCTAAAAAAATGAAGGAACACACAAGATTAACATTAAATTCTGTTGGGAAAAAGACTCACATCTATCAATGTAGCTATCAATAGCTATCTAATCAAAGGTTAATTACAGCATTGGTAAGCTGCTTAAAATCACTAAATTTGAACATGTACCTTGCACAAAATGCAAGGGGTGGGTGAGGGAGATGGTTGTAGAACAGTTATGCTTCAAATTGCATCACTGCAATTATGTGTGATGTTTGGAGAGGGGAAAGAAAAGCAAGACTTTCTTTAAAAAATAAAATTTGCAGTGCCTAATCCATACATTTTCTTTTAACCATTAAGGAATAGAATGCGTTCATCTGTTCCGTTTTTTCCAGCTATGTGTTTCCAAAGCACTAGAATGAAAAGTTTGGCCTCTAGCATTGGTAAGTATTTCTCAATGGAAAACTAGAGAACAGAGAAATTAAATTAATATAGAATCATTTAGATTCCAAGAAAGCTTTGAAGGTAATTTAATCCAAATCCCCTCTGCCATACACACACACTCAAAGCAGGTACAGTTTGAGCAGGTTGCTCAGGGCCATCTCCAACAGAGCTTTGAAAATCTCCAAAGAAGGAGATTTCACAACTTCTCCGGAAAACTTCTTCCAGTATTTGACCACTCACTTGGTAGGGGAAAAATAAAATCAACATACCAACCACCAAAAAACCAAAATGACCCCACATAAAAGACATTATATGTAATTGATCTAACTGTAGCTTTCCATGGCTGCAACTGTCACTGGGCACCTCTGAGGAAAGCGTGCTCAACCTGCTGTGTATCTTACTATTAGAAAGCTGAAGACAGCAGTAAGCTCTTCTTCTATGCTTACAAAAGAGTTTAGCCTTACAAAGGCTAAAACATCCCATCTGCCTGTCCTCACACATCACGTTCCTCAATCACCTTGGTGGCCTCTGCTGGGTTCTCATCAGCAGGTCAATGTGCATGGGAACTAATTGGGGAACTCAAAACTAAACACAATACCCCAGAGAAATACTTCAGGAGTTTAAATTCAACAGCCTAAGTGCCTAATTAAGAAGAAGACATTGAAAAAAATTACTGCGGCTCTCTTCCAACTGACAGACACCAAAGCCAAGAAGAAATTATTATTATTTTCTCAAATTTCATGGTGCTATCCTGGCAGCAAGAACAGGAGACTTGGTTTGACAAGACCCAACCTACATGTTTGGAAGTGGGAGACTAGGATGAGATCCCAGGAAGACTAGGTTTGCAGAATGGACAAATACCAGAATACTGGAGAGCGGGACAGAAACAAGGTGAAAAATATTTTACCTCATAAAAAAAAAAACCAAACCAAAATAACTATTAATGTCTGTGAACCATACAGATGCTACAAAAAGGTAAAAACACTCCAGGAAATGAAGAAATAGTTCTGATTCAGACCGGGATTTCAATAATTTGTAGTAAGTAGGGATAAGGGGTGGGTGTGGAGGAATATGAAGACAAAATGAAGTATCAAATAACCACTTATTCAGAAATCACTAACCATCCTCTGCACTGACTGAGGCAGGAGTCCTGTAGAAAAAAATAGCATGGTATCACATAATTAAAGATGTTATTACAGTATGCAAGGGGAGTAGCTTAAGATTACACAGACAGCATTATGCTGTTTCGTAACTTTTTGAAAATTTCTTCAACTCATCATGAGTGCTTCCTATTTTTTTTCTTTAATAACATTTACATAGATCACCTTCATCATGTCACATACCTTTGATTTATTAAGCATGGCCAATGGAATTGAGTGCATATATATGGACTTTTAACCTCCTGTAGACATCTCCTAGATTTAAATGGCTTTTATGCTTTGTTTAAATACTGAAGAGATGTTTCTGGTTCATTTTATAAGCATAAGTCTACTTACACAAAACCAAATTATTAACGCTCCAGGAGCGGATCCCTTCAGAGGCAACAAAATAATGCTGATTGCATTAGCCTCTCCCTCCTCTCAAAGCAGCCCCAAAAAACTAGCTGCTCTTGGCAAGATTTACAAAGGACACTTGCTATCTATAGAGCAGAGAGAGCCCTCCTAAGAAGTGCAGCATTATGTAAGACAGTTTCAGCTCTGCAAAGCCAAACCTTTAGGACAAGGCTGACTGTCAGCAGTGGTATACCCAGTAGATGCATGGAATGACCCTTCCTGCTTGGAGCAGGCCCATGCCACAAGCAATGAGTACCTGGCAACACAAAACTGTGTGTGGTGAGCTGTGGACGGCAGGAAGTGAGGACATTGCTGGAGGAGTGCACATACTAACCGTGGCTCCAGGTGAGTCCTGTGAATGTGGAGCCTGCACTCTGGAACTGTCAGGAATTGTCTGGGTAGAGTCATTTTGGCTGGTCTCACCGACGACATGATCCCCCGAGTTATTGCTGAAGGAGAAGCACATGGAAGGTAAAGTAATGCTTCTTACCACAGGCCATCACAGTGAGGTTTGGGAAGTAGCTGATGAATAAGAACAAATTGGGAAGAAGCAGCACAGCACAATGAAGTAACAGCACTTCTTTCCCCTCCAATGATGAAAGCACTGGGCTGTAAAAATACTGTGACACCTTTCTGCACTTCCTTCCTCACCAGGACAACTTGATAAAAGCAAAAGAATAAAAACCAATGTAAAACGATTATGGTGTCCTTAGAAGTAGAGCTACAAGAAATACAATGACATCTCTTCAACCTCCCTATGCATATTATAATGCTATTTACCCTGCCTGACACACACACAGATTTTTGGGCACAAAAGGCTATTTGGGGCTTTTCCATAGATATACAACAATCAAGATAATCCTTTTGCAATTTTTGCTTTTCAAGTCATTGAGTATGTAAGCTTTATCCAACTGCCTGTTTATCTGAAAACCTCCATAAAACACCTATTTGAAATGCAAAACAGAGAGTACTAATATAAGCATTAGACCAGAAAATAAAATTTTTGCTCTGGTCTAGGCAAAGCAAATATACAGCCATTACAAATTTCATATATTATAAAGCAATTTATTGATCAGTTCCTTTGTGGATACACTAAACTATCCACTAATTCCTTTTACACATACATTCTACTAGCTTTTCCATAGATATAAGCAGGTATTTTAGGACAAGGTTTACTATCAATAGCCTACAAATGTTCTCTTTCACAGGTATAACACAAAAAAATTCAATTTAACAAAAAACCACAAAAAAAGAATAAACAAAAAAACCTAGAAAAACACCACAGCAAAATGTCAAAGAGCATGAAGTTGGGCTTTTCTATTTGTTTATGGAAATTTTTTTCATTAAAAATATATTTTTAAAATCCCAAAGCTGTATATAAGCTATAAAATTATTTATCTGGGGGTCTCTATTATCTTTCCACAATCTGTTTGTCATTAACTGGCTTCAAAACTTGTTCAACCAACCTGCCAACTATCAAGGTCTGTTTAAAAAATTCTATCATCCATCTGGTCAAAATAATATTAAGTTCTTTATTTTCTCACCAAGGACTAAATAATGGATCGTTGTGCATACACAAATCAACCTGGGAGGAACAGTCATGTGATTTAACACGTAACTTTTAAGTCATTCTACCTTTACTTCTCAGGTAAAACAGTATGAAAGGCATAGGCCACCTAAAATAAAAATGTCTTATGGTTAGTGGCACACAGGCATTTCTCAGAAGAGTCTCAAGGCAGGTGGACCTTGACTGTCCCAGCAACATCACTGACAGGAGTGTAGCACAGATGCACATGTGCAAGGACACAGAAGAGCAGTAGCACAGAGGAACACAAACTATCTTGATACTACTTAGCTGGCACAGAACTAGCAGTAGCAATTGCACAAAAAAATTATCCTAATTCTTTTATACAGAGCTCTCTGTTGAAGCTTGACCGGTGCTTTTAACAAAGCTACTCAATTTAAGCTTCCTTTGGACATCTCTATGCTTCTGCCACTTTTAGATGTACCTTATTTCAGCATTTTTTATATCTGCCATAACACTCGGTATCAATGAAAGCCACTTGCCAGCTTCATTTGTTTGTGGGACTCAAGCTTGAAAAACCAGCAGGAAAAGTCTCCATTTATTCCAGAGTGTATAGTGGAACAGTTGACCAATACACAATCTGGAAAATGTCAGTATCTTGCTACTGTATTTACCTTTAATACCATCACAGCCTGGAAGCAGCCTCACTGATTATATTCAGGAAAGACTAATAGTACTTGGCTCCTCAGTAGGGAAGCTATAACTACACACCAAATGCCCCTGAGAAATAAAAGCAGTACTAGCTTTCCTCATGAACAGGTCCACAAAAGCATCATAAGCAGTCACAATAAAATGTAAGGGGGTAAATTAACTTATGCATCTAACTGTGATCTGAGAAGGAAGTTACAACAAGCACAGAAAGGCAACATGAGCTTGCGTTGACTTCCAAAGCCATAATATTAAAGCATTTTCATTACCAACAGGTGCCTGACACTTCCTTGCCTCTTCTCAGCAGGATGAGGAATGAGCAAGCATTTAAGGCTCCCCCAGAAAACTTCTTCCAGGTTTTCTTCAGGACCTGTTAGCACCTCCAGCACATATCTCCTCTACCACCTTCATGGTGCCCAGCTACTGCCCGACCTCTGAATCAGGTGCAGCTCTGCCTGCTTCACCACAAGAACATTTCAGCTACCCAGCTGAAAAGGACTAAGCAAGTTTTTGTCATTCTTTATACAGCTGTAAGGAGTACTCTTGCATTCAACAGACATTTCTGCTATGCAGGACCATGGTGCAAACTCACCCATTTCACATGTGCCAGCAATGCAATGAAAACCTTACCTACAATTTGAGGACGGAACCGCTTCTCCTTTTTGAACCTCTGTATCTTTACATTGCCTTCCATTTTTTCTTGAGAGCTTTTGTTGAATTACTTCGCCTTTATCAAACATCAGGTGCAAACGGTAGCTGATCACCTTTATTACCGTGAAGAAAACTGTCACCGAGCTGCAGTACACAAACACTGTCACTGCATTTGCTGGAAAAGCCTACAGAAAAACATAATGAAGACACAATGGTAACAGTTTGCTTTGAGAAGATGCTGTTAAAATTTTTAAATACACTATATTTATTGAGTTCTGCTCACAGCAAAGGTTTAAGGGTTTCTTCAAGTTTCAAACCATTTCACATTTTATTTTTATTGGCTGTGGATATTATTTTTATCAAAATCAGCAAAATCTCACTATTGACAAACATCATAAAGCTTTTTAAAATATTGCATTCCCATGTTAATGCAGCTGCAGCCTTTCCTAAACTGTAAATTCATAAAAATACAGACATAAAATGAAACATTAGTTATCTACAAACAGGAAACCTTTAGAAAAAATTCTGTCATCTTACCCAGTATGTCAGTTATGACCGAACAGTAAAACACTATAGTTTGTGTCCATTTTCTAATGCCTCACAACGTGTTCCCAAATACCTTAACCACTGAAGAATTTTAAGTAGTTAGTCAGGACTAGTCGAGGCAAATGAATAAAAACACAGAGAGGCATCCTGTCCTGGCTGAGGCTCAAGGAGTGCACGACTAGATGTGTGGTACCTAGTCGGCAGCTGGGGTTAAACTATGACACAACGCCTTTGAATTCTTTTTCTAAAGTACATAATCGTTAATTTGCAGCTGTCTGTGATCTGTTTGCTGATCTGTGATGAGCACCACAGCTCTTAGTCATTAAAATTAATTACAGTTCAACTATAGTCTGTAAAGTTCTGTCACAGACATGGCATACTAACAAATTCTTTTATATACAAATACTTCCTTACAGTAAAGGGCAAATCATAGCAATGGACACTTGAAGTTATAATTGAAGTACCAAAGTCTTTACCATTATAGTCATGGAACATGCTTATGTATTGTCATTACACAGCTGCAGTCTCCCAGTGAATTTAATCTCTTTCCAAGTTTTAGGGGTTTCATTTAAACAGACCTTTATTATATTCTCACACAAGAACAACAAAAAACCCCAAGCAACACACAAAAACAAAAAAGGTTTTCAATACTCAGGTGAAAGTAATTTTTAAGAATGTTATTTACTTTGGAACTAAATCAATCATTTTTTCAAATTCATAAATAAATGACACCAACCACACAGGTAAAGGGAAGGGAATAAGGCATGCTTATTTCATCTTTGGAACAAGTCACCACATTTATCTTGATGTTGAAATTAATACATTGAATCATTTCTGTGTTGTGACAAGCAAGTGGGATACAATTCTGATGCTGCTTTTGGCTCACTGGGACTTCATACCATCAAGATGTACACGTGAAAATTTTCAGGCAGATCCTTTTTTATGACTATTCTGATTCAGATACAAAGAACCTATTGCACAATAGTGGGGAAGCTATTTAGTATGTACTTACTACCAATGATCCCTAATAACTCAGATATGACTTTCTACAAGTTGAGGCTTAAGTCTGTTAAGAGTACTTCATGGTACTGGGTAAATACCAACTCTCAGCATACCTATCTTTCAGTTATTTAGTGAACTCAGGCCAGAGAGAGGATCCATTTGCAAGGTCATGTTCTCAGGGTATAAGGCTTAGTAGATGAGGTTGAAGAACTTGAGGTTGAAGAATTTGTGGTTTATGACTAATGTTTTTACAAAATGAGTAAGAAATTGCTTGGTTTCACAAAGAGTGACAGCCAATTATCTGTAATGACTTGTTTAAGAGAGATTTGTTCACCTTCCAATGAACCTCTTCAACTATACACTAAAAGGCACAGATCAAACACTCATTAAATAACAAGTCAGAATGGCCCATGAGAAGAGAAGTGCTTTATAGGTGACCTTCATAAAGCTTAATAAATATTACATGAATAATGTCAACAGGACACAACAAAAATAGATTTCCATAGTGCAGCCTATAGGTGCAGAGAGCACGCTACAAGACAGACTCAAAGGAAACTCCTAGATTTTTGAGTGGAAAACAGGGCCAGTTTTAGCAAATGCTGAGTGCTGCATGTCCTCATCCCTGCCTTGTGACCAGACCTACTGGAGCTGCACCCTGAGCCAGCCCGTGGTCTCTGTGCCCATCTGTCCGAGATAGGCTGTGTTTTAGTGCACTCACCACACCAAGGCTGCCAATGGCCAGTGCATCTTTAATACTCTGAATCTTGGGGCAGGCTGAGTACTACAAGCCAGCAGGTTGCTCTCTGTCCACATGAGAAATTAGGAGAAAGATGAAGCTGATAATGGAAAGCCCTCCATTCTCTGAATCAGGCCTCTTGCATAAGGTACCAGTGTCATATGACTGCAGTTGGTGTTTCCAGGTACAGCCAGGTGAAAGCTATCAAATCCAGGCTAAGGAGGAATTAAGCTATAGACCACTGAGGAATTAGATGCTAGAGTAACTTTTGATGTACTATAGTTAAAATTAGCCTGGTTTTCTACGAAAATGAGGTTTTATAATCACATCATGTGTCTGCGTATTCATCATCTCCCTCCATCCCCTCAGTTGAAACGCAGCCAAAGAATTAAAAAGTTATTCAACAAACTTTAAGAGAATACACCCCACTGGGCAAGGTCATAGCAGTACACCTCCTCCATTAATGAGAGGAACCCACACAGCTCTCTGACCTTTTGATGCCACCCCAGTGGGAGGAAAAGCTTCAATTGAGCTGACATCTTATTAGAAGCTAGGAAAAAAAATATCCACAAATACAAATTCATTAGAAAGAGGGCTTCATGATTTCCCACAGGTTTCTATGAATGCTGTAGCCCTATTTTCTTCATTCTTATCCCATTAAAAATTCTACCATAATGTACTTTTTGTTCTCCAGTAGCTTCTGTTGTTGTACCCTGCACCAGAATAGCGTGGGGTCACAGCCAGAAGTGCAGGCTGGTGTGCCCCAAATGTGGCCCAGCTTACTGCTGCAAATCCAACAGAGTTGACATCACCATGGAAGGAGCACCTTTGCTTGGGGCTTCTGCCTGCCCAGAGATTGTTCTCAGAAGAACAGCCACATTCTCCTTCATATGACCACTGACATTATTTGAGTAGCACAAAGGGGGAGGTGACTGAGATATGTATATAAAAGTATGCAACCCTTGGACAAAATACCCCTCCTTGTAAATTGGGCTGAATGATAAAGGGTGCTTAGACCCTGATGGATCCCACCCACTGCTTGAGCCTCTGAGGCATCTAAAGCAAGGCACTGGGCCTCACTGTCTCAGTGTACTATAGAACTACCAAACAAACCTGCAGTCAGCCACTACTATCAGATATGTGTGGGAGACAGGACATTGGGGCCAAAGATCCATGTTTATATGTTAATTAAGGTGATTCAATACTAGGAGATGTCCATCACACAACATAAAATACGGGAAAGCAGGTAGCAAATAAAATTCCAGGGCTGTACATTGAGTTCTAAGTGTGTGTCCTACCACACAGTAAATATAGTACATAACAGGGTAGCCTATCTCTCTGCTGTGGAGATATATGCATCCTTAACTTTTACAGAGAGATAGAGCAGGGTAAAAGGTGCTCAAGTGGGACTGGAAGCAGCTGACACACTGCTAGTTTTATCACAGTTTACCTCTGAGTAATTTATGTGCCCACACCCTTATACTGCCATGCTGTACTTCTCCTATCACAGCATGATTTGAAGATCTGGTGCACAACAAGTAACAACCCTGCAAGTTCAAGGGTTCCTTGTCCAACAAAAGGCAGGAGAAACATTCAGTATGTTGCTTTGGGGTGTCACCCAAGCACAATGCACATTCTCTTGCAGCTTGTAAAATAAGCTATAGTACAAGTAGTTCCCAAGGTTGCATCTCTAGGTCACTGGTGTTTTACTGGGGCTGAATTCAGCCCAGGAGCTGAATACTAAAGAGCTATCACTATTTTCATGTGCAAAACACCTAGGGATCCTCAAGTGTTTGGAGGAATAAGATAACTTTAAATCTTGATATATTATGAAAGTTGATATGGCACAGTTAGAAGAGATCTCATTATAATTTTGAAAGTTAATTTGAACAGTAATGATGTTCCAAATATCCAGTGTACATTTTTAATGTCTAAATGATAAAGAAAATAAAGTAATGGAAACAGAGATCTGCATTTTCAGGGGCAGGGAAGCTAATAAAGGAATCCTTAGTAGCAAAGTAAGCTATGCTGAATAAGCTAGAGAAAGAAATTCTCGATCCACACAACAGAAACAACTTGATACTTTAAGCTTCTCAATGCTACCGTCAGCACGCCTCTGCTGAGCCACTGTGAAAAAACTAAAAACACATGGATGAGTTTTGTCATTTGATTCAAATCACACTGTTTCAGAGACTTCCTGACTTCAACAAAAGATCACCCCAAGCAAACGAAAAATTTTAAAAGTAGTATTCTGATCTGTTTTGATTTTGCCATTTCAAGAAACATCACTGACTGCTTTGCTGAACCCAAAATATTGGTGTCAAGTATGTAACACAAATATCACTCCAAATATTATTGAATATTATAAACGAAAATTCTTATAAACCAGAAAAAACCTTTAGTTAAAAAGCAGGTTCAAGTTTCTAAGTGGCAAGAATAGATGTCTTGCATAAAGTTTACAAAGCCTTAGAAACAAGCCACTTGAAAACAAGAAAACATGTAAGGACATAATTACTGCCAGGCATCCATCATAATAAATGCATTATTCTTATCAAGGACAAAGAATTCCCATAGCAATATGTTAGCTCAGGAACACAAGTCCTGCATTTAACCAAACGATTAATCAGAAAGTCAGTCTGCAGAAAAAGCAAGTCCATCTAGATAGGGAAAGATGATGCCCAAGAGAGTTCAGTAGATAAGTTACATTTTCTCCCCTTTAAAAATGACTTCTACTTTAGCTCTGACCTACAGTCCAGTGTTCTTTTGTGCAACCCCCACACCTTCTTCAGATGTTTCCCACAAGGAATACTTCCAGCTACATACTTATATCAACTGGGACAAAAAACTTAGCCTTCAATTTTCCCCCTTTTTAATATATGACTTGGACAAGCAAATCTCACAATGCGAGACTCTTGCTGGTTTGCATAGGAAATATGCAATCAATCAGAAGAAAGCATATTGTCATTCTGCTTCATTAACTCCATGAGCCATTCTTACAGGAACTCACTGCAATCCATGCCACAAAATCCAATACCAATTCACGCTTAAAAACAGAGGACTTGCTTTCCACTGGGATTGCAGGGGAGTCATAAATGCTCTTTGCTTTTGATAATCAGGCCCATATCTGACCACGCAGTGTGAAGAAACCTCTTTAGAAGTTGAGAATTTAGTTGAGTCACTCCAGGAACCAAAAGGAGCTAAGAATAATATAAAAGGAGCTTCTAACGGAAGCAATATTACCCTATAATCACTGAAGGACACACCAAAATAGATTCGATGATCCAGCACACTTTAAGCTTTTCTCACCCACAAACAAGAAAACCCACAAGAACAAGAGCAAAAGTTTCAAGCTTTTCAGGAAAATAAATGTTAAAGCGCGGCAAACAAACTCTAGTTGTTATTCACTTGCAAAGTTTAAATTTCAGCCCAAAGGGAGCAGCATGTCACAAAAAGCCATGTGATCCAGCAGTGACATTCAGCAAGGCGTATTAATTACACGCTATCTGGATTTTTCCATTTATTTAACCTTCTCAGCAGGTAAGACTAGATCAAACTTTAAAAAAAAAAATTAAAAAAAAAATAAAAAAAAAAACCAAAACCAAACCCGAAACACCTGTCTCCGAAAGAGATTTCTGAGCAAACGTCCCCAGATCATTCAGCCCTTGCAGAGGCCAGCGCTGCACCCCTACCCAACTCCTCCGGGGCAGGGCTGAAAGTCCGGCCCCAGCCCAGCGCAGCTGGCGGACTCACCCCGTTAACCTTTAGACACAAAATCCTCAGCTCAAGCCCAGAATGCCCAATATTTAAGCCCCCCACGGAGCAGTGTACAGCCCTCCGAACGCACCCGCCCTGGCCCTGCCGCCCCCCTGAGGGCCGGGCCCGCGGCTCCCTCCCGGCGCCCGCCCCCGGCCGCCCCCCAGCCCCTCTCACCAGGTGCAGGGCCATGGGCAGCGTCAGCAGGAACAGCCACAGATAGAGGTGGCAGCTGTTGGTGAAGGCGCCCTGCTCCGGGTCGTGGTACCAGCCCCCGGTCAGCGCCGCCCACACGCCCTGCCCCACCAGCCGCGCCGCCGGCGACACCATGGCCGCCCCCCGCCGCCGCCACCGCCGCCCCTCAGCCGCCCGCCGCCGCCGCCGCCATGCCGGGCGCCCGCGGATTCTCCCATGGTGCCCCGCGACGCCGAGCATCCCGCCCGCCCCACCCCGGGCGCCGCCGCCGCCGGGAGGGCGCGTTCACGGGCCGCCCCCCGCCGGGCGCCTCGCTCGCCCGGCCCCGCCGCCCGCCGGGACCGCCGCCCTGCCGGGGTCCGCGCCCGGCTGCCGGGGGAGCGGCGGCAGCGCTGGGAGGCCGCGGGGAGAAGCGGGCCCGGGCCGAGCCGCCGCGGAGGGGGGCGGTTCTGGCGCGGGGGCGTCGGTGACGGGCGCGTCCCGCCCCGGGCACCGCGAGGGGCGTTCACAGGTGCAAAGAGAGCGCGGCACGGGGGCAGCCCCGGCGGCCGCCAGCTGGGCTGCGCCTCGCCGGCCACTCCCCCACCGCCGGGTTCTCACTGATCCTGCCCGATACATCACGAGTTTCCGATCTGAGAGCTCTGCCCAACTTCAGTGCCACCCGTTCGGCGTTGACTTGAGATGTGTTTTGGGCGGGATGTGGGGCAATTCCTCAAAACAAAAATTCGGATTCTTTCACGAATGGGTTTAGGGACAATCGCAGTCTGCCTTCGTTGAAGAGTTTCGCGTCGCTGACGTCAAACTAGCGGAGTGAGGAGGTAGGGGCGGGCTGGAGGAAGCACAGGCGGAGTGGGGGAGAGTGAGGCTGAAAAGGTGATGGAGCTGAGTGGAAGCCTTGAGCAGGGGAGACTAAAGTCAGTGAACAATGAGGCATAAGGATACCAGGTGTTGTCTTATGGGACACCCCCGAAGGAAGGGGTGTAAGAGTGGTTCGTGAACACCAGGGCTGACCACCTCCCATCCCCAGCCATCAGCAAATAGCGGTGAAATTCAATTTTAAGTCTCTCACCAGCCCCTTCTAGGGACTGCTCCATATTTATAGACCTTTATTACAGTCAATTTTGTGAAGGATGCATTTATGTAATGGATACATCTATCATCTTGTGCCATGACCAAATTTACCCTACTTCAACTGTTCCTACCATGGCTAGTTTCACAGACCAAACGTGCCATTCTGCTGTGCTTTGCATGGATTTTTTTTTCTTTTTTTTTTTTTTTTGACAAAGGTAAGAGACCAAAGATGCTGTTACAGTATTTGTGAGCTCATGAACCACATACCTCAGCTTTCTTCCTGATGTCACAGGCAATGTGGCCATGCTGGATGCTTGTTTTGGCCTGATGAGAGGGATGATGATCAGCACTGTGGTTGGGAGTGAGGGAGGAATGGCATCGTCAGCTTCAACAGCACTGCCACTATTAGATGCCTTAACATCTACAGCCTTGGGGCTTACGTACTTGCTCAGTGTGACCTCAACAAAGTTTCCTGAGCAGTTCTTGAGCTGTATGAAGGAGGGGCAGTCCTGGCCGTGCCTCATGTGCTACTCCTGTATACACATCTTGCCCAAATTTCTGCCTTGTTGAGTGATTTTTTTTTTTAATCCTTTGCAGGTTCTTTTCAAAGATGACAAAGTTTGTTAAAGCAATTGTAATGATTGAATCAAGTGCAGTATGCAGCTATGAATAATGTTTTTGATGTATGGTAACTAAAAATGTTAAGTTTCAGAAACAACTGAAGTAATTTTCCACAGGCAGACCAGCAAATAATTTCCTTTACATGCACAGCTCCAAAATAGAAAGGTGGGTAGACAAGGGTGTAAATAAAATAGAAACCTTTTTCAAAACCTTGTCTCTCTTTTTTTTTTTTTTTTTTTTTTTTTTTTTTTTTTTTTTTTTGAGACCTCTAATAGGTAGGTAATAATGTGGAAGGCCTAGATAATGCAGTCTGCAACTGATATTAGGTTGACTTTTTATCCTGGTTTTGGCTGGGATAGAGTAAATTTTCATCTCAGTAGCTGGTGCAGTGCCATGTTTTGGATTCCATATGAGAATACTGTTGATAACACACTGATATTTGGTTTTTGCTATGTCATGTTTGTCTTAAATCAAAGAACTTGCTGTGTCTCATGTCCTGCCAGTGAGGTGGTACAAAAAAGAAAATCTGGGAGGGAGCATAGCCAGGACAGGTGACTGAAGTTGGCCAAAGGGATATTCCAGACCATATGACATCATGCTCAGTATATAAAGTGGGGGGAAGAAAGAGGAAGAGGAGGACATTTGGAGTGATGGCGTTTATCTTCCTAAGTAACCACTACATGTGGTGGGGCCCTGTTGTCCTGGAGGTGGCTGAACACCTACCTACCCATGGAAAGTGGTGAATTAATTCTTTGGTTTGCTTTGCTTCTGAGTGTGACTTTCCTTTCCCTATTAAACTGTTTTATCTCAACACACAAGTTTTCTCATTCTCTCTGATTCTCTCCTTGATCCTGCTGGTGGGGGAGTGAGTGAGTGCTTTCGTGGGGCTTGGCTGATGGCTGGGGTTAAACCATGGCACTTGTCCACACATCACTCAAGTCTTTCAACTCTTCCTCATCTTTGGATAATGCTGACACCAAGTATTTTTTTGGTTTAATGATACTTGCAGTTATGAAGGGTTGCTGTAATTTCCAGGTCAGAATATGTATTCTGGACACAATGTAGATGCACAGTATCGTAGCTACACAGTTGCAGGAGTGCCAAAGATGAAAAAAAGGGATTTCTTTTCTCAACAGAGAGATGCCAGTGAGGGTCTGAGCCGAAAACTCTGCCGTCTGTACGCCGCTCTTTTAGCCGGTAACTCCACTAGGTGGTGCCGTCATGAAAGTTAAGGGCACTTTACACGGTTTCGGGTTCATCATATTTCCATTATTGGAACTCCTAGAACAGCAACTATACACCAAAATCCTGGAACACTGCGTGTTGAAGAAACACTGAACAAAGTCTAACCTGAGTGCAGTGATTGCTAGTGGATAGTGGCACTTCAGAAAGCAAATTTTAGAATAATAGCTCTAGATAAATATTTAAACATTTCACTGTACTGCAACCAATACCTCGTCTGACCCAAAACATTCCACACTTAATTAGTTCCTGCAGATTCTTTTAGATAACAAAGTACAAGGTGGAATTTGTGTGGCAGAACGCTTGTATTACAACATACTTTATGGCTTTTATAATAAGGCAAATATGCAGATAAGGGAAAGGCTTGTAATTACCTCTCTGAATAGCTGCAAGGCAATGTTATATTAAAGGAAATGGGAGAAGACTTGATAGACATGCTGGTTCTGCATTCTTTCTTCTTGGTTAATGTGGTTCACTAAGTCACTTTAGCATAATTGTATTTTTGCCTTGTGTGTAACTATAAATACAGTAGGATAAACAAGAATTTATGATTTTTTTAATACTGTAATTTTAACTTTTTTTTTTTTTAATTACTGTCTTTGTGTTCAAATTTGTGGTATCCAGCTGCAAATTTTGTGCTTATGTAGAGATGCACAGTGCTCTGGATGTACGTTTTTGTGCAAAACATCGAGTGCTTATCACACCAGGTTATTCAACCCAGCAGTGCAGTTTTACATCTTTCCCGAGCCTTTACTGTCCTCCTTGGGGCCTCTGCGAGCAGCAGCCACATCCACAACCACAGGTCCCACAGCACAGTGATTGGCTCCTGGCATGAAAACTCATTTCATTCCACTTTGAAGCACGGTTTCCCACCACACTGGCGAGACGGGAGGGCGTCCCCAGCCCACACACTTCCCCCCAACTTCCAAGGAAAGGACAACTCTAGTTTAGAAAGTGATACAATTTTTCCACTTAAAACCAGGAGAATCTTTACCCAGAAATAGCAGACACAGAGCATTTGCTATTTTCGGGCAACCTCTTAATTGCAAGGATTGTGTGATGGTACCACACAGGGCTGGGACTCTCTCAGCCCCTGCATGGACAGGGTGGTGAGCAGGGGAGAGTTGGAGTGGGGCCAGAGGAGGGTAACAAAGACAATTAAGGGCCTGGAGCATCTCTTACGGGGAAAGGTGGAGGGAAGCTGAGCCTGTTCAGCCTCGAGAAGTGGTGACTGAGAGGGGACCCCATCAATGTCTGTCAGTATCTAAAGGGAGGGTGCCAACGGGATGGAGCCAGGCTCTTCTCACTGGGGCTGGGCAATAGGACGAGAGGCAACAGGCAGAAACTGATGCATAGAAGTTCCATCTGAATATGAGGAAGAACTTCTTACTGTGAGAATGACCGAGCATTGGAACAGACTGCCCAGAGAGGTCATGGCATCTCCCTCACCGGAGATGTTCAAGGACCACCTGGCCTCAATCCTGTGCCGTGTGCTCTGGGATGACCCTGCCTGAGCAGGGATGTTGGACCAGGTAATCCCCTGTGGTCCTTCCCAGCCTGACCATTCCGTGAGGGCCCAGAGAGGCGGAGGCGGGCTGCAGAGCAAGCACCAACCAAGGGAGCTCCGTGTCTTCAGAACCCGCTTGGGGCTTGTTCCAAAGGAGCCCCAAAGCCGCAGAAAGAAGGAGAGGGGAAGCTGCGGCTCAGGCACAGACGCTCAGGCACAAACCCCCAGCCCGCTCTGCAGCCCTCGGGGGACCAAAGGGTGTGTGAGGGGTGTGAGGTGTGTCACAGCTCCCCCCTCAGCCTCATCCCCGGCCCCTCCGCGCGCCGCGCCCCGCGACACGTGACACCGGGCGGCCAATCGGCGGCCGCGGGCGGGCGGGCGCGAGGCACCGGCGCTGCCCTCCCCGCCTTTCCCGCGCGCGCCTGCGCTCTGGCTGCCGGAGCCCCGCGGCGGCGGCGGCGGCGACCGGGCCGGGCGGCCCCGCCCCTGCCCCTGCCCGCGCCCCGCCCCGCCCTCCCCTCCCCTCCCGCGGCTCCCCCTCGGCGGCGGCGGCGGCAGGTGAGGATGCGGCCGGGCCGGCGCTCCCGCGTCGGCGGCGCTGCTGCTGGTGGCCGCCGGGGCTGAAGTCGCTGCCATGGCTCTGCCGGGCGCCGGAGCGGCGGCGGCGGCCGCCGGTGGTAGCGGGGGTCCGTGCCCGCTGTGGACGGCGCTGTACGACTACGAGGCGAGCGGCGAGGACGAGCTGAGCCTGCGGCGGGGGGACGTGGTGGAGGTGCTGTCGCAGGACGCGGCGGTGTCCGGCGACGACGGCTGGTGGGCGGGGAAGATCCGCCACCGCCTCGGCATCTTCCCGGCCAACTACGTGACCCGCCAGCCCCGCGGCGCGGCGGCGGCCGGGGGCGGCGGGCCGGGGGACCCCGCGGGGAGCCTGACGGAGATCGACTTCCAGCACCTGGAGCTGCAGGAGATCATCGGCGTGGGGGGCTTCGGGAAGGTGTACCGGGCCACCTGGCGCGGCCGCGAGGTGGCCGTGAAGGCGGCGCGGCAGGACCCCGACGAGGACATCACGGCCACGGCGGAGAGCGTGCGGCAGGAGGCCAAGCTCTTCTCCATGCTGCGGCACCCCAACATCATCGCCCTGCACGGGGTCTGCCTGCGGGAGCCCAACCTCTGCCTCGTCATGGAGTTCGCCCGCGGCGGGTCCCTCAACAGGGCCCTGGCCGCCTCTCCCGGGGCCGGGGCCGCCCGCGGGGGCCGCCGCATCCCCCCGCACATCCTGGTGAACTGGGCGGTGCAGATCGCCCGCGGCATGCTCTACCTGCACGACGAGGCCATCGTCCCCATCCTGCACCGGGACCTCAAGTCCAGCAACAGTGAGTCCCGGACGGGGCGGGGGGGCGGTGACGAGGGACCTTCGGACCGGCGGGAGGGGATGTCCCCGCCTTAGGCCGCGGGGCCCGGGGCGGCCGGGCCTGGACGGGCCCCGTCCGGGTGCCCTGTTCCACCGGGGGACGGGTGTCGCAACTCGGGCACCCGGTGCCAGAAGCTTGGGCAAGCGACAGGTTGGTTTGCCGGGCTGTGAGCTGGCTAGGAACTCGTGGAAAGGTCGGGAGGAGCCTGGGGTACCTCCAAAGTCCTGCCCCCTCTGACGGGAGGTCACTTCAAGCGGGATAAAATCCTGCGCGCAGCCACAATTGCAAATCTACAAGGCAAATCTATATTTGCTCTGATGCCTTGTGTGGTCTTGGCTTTTAAAACTTACCCAAGGAACCAAGCACCTTATAAAGAAAATACTTACTAAGGATATCGTTTCTGTTTCACTGCCGAACATCATGTGTGTTTCTGGTTTTCACTGCATGTATTTAACATTCCTGAAATTTAGTCAATGTTGAGGTGGAAAAGACAAGTACCCTAAAACCAGTAGAAGCTGTTGTTCAGATGCCAGATTTGCTTTCATCCCTTGGCATGGATAAATGCACCTGCAGGAATGAGGGAGTTGCTCAATTCCTGCTTAATGGCTCTTTGGTCCATCGGACAATATAGAAGCATCTAAGATTTTGGCCACTGTGCATTTGGAAGGCTGGCTTACTAGAACAGAGTGTTATGCCTAGCCATTGTAGTTGTGTTTAGAAATGATGACCTGAAAGTGGAAATCTGTGTGTTTCCATAAATAGCTGAACCTATCTCAACTCTTTTCTTTCTGTTCTGAGTGTTCCTAAAGTGCACCAATGTGTTAGTCTTTTTTTTTTTTTTTTTTTTTTTTTTTTTTTTTTTTTTTTTTTTCCAGTTAGGAGTCCTTAAGTAGTCCAGCAGAAATAAAAAAGCTTCATTCAAGTTTGAAGCACTTCGTTTAAGAGGCTGTGTGTCCTGCAGGTCACCATGCATGGGCTGTTAAGACAAGGCTCAGTCATGGGACTGACTGTTCTGAGAATACTTTCACTATTTGTTTGATAAAGAAAGAACCTAGCTCAGCTGTGTTTGTGGTTCTGTTTGTAGCACAGGCAGTGAACTCTCGGACCTTTAGCGTCATGGCCAACACCTTAATTTCTAGCAAGTGGTCTGTGGGCAGCTTGAGCCCGTTTAGTTTGCTACTGTGTTCGGAATGAGCTGCTGCACCTTGAATTTTTAGTGGCTCTCCTTAGGCTGAGGGGACTGCTGCTTGCTAGCAGCATGTTAAGTGACAGTGGCAAAGTTTGTGTCCAAAATAAATTCATAACCCTGTGGTTTAGCATAACACTGAGAGCTGCATTGGGTACTGCTGAGAACTGGTTACCATTATCTTTTTGTATAGGGGTAATGGCAGAGCATTTCAAAAATATAATAACGATTATAACCTCAGCCCATGTGCCTATTCACTGCTTCCATTACTAACTCCTGTTGTAGATTCACTTAATATGAGCTGGTTAGATCTCTCACATGTATTTCTTAATCATACCAAGAAACTTCAAACTTCTTAGTTTGTTGAATATGCTGAATAGAATTATGTCCCTTGATCATCCACCTAAATGATAGTGTTAGAAGGCAATGGTGCACCGGTGGTACCATATACCATTCAACAACATGAATTTAAAGTGACTGCAAGCCATGGCAGTATCCCCTGATGTGGTAACTCATCCATTCGTGGAAGATTCCCCTTCATTCTTTTTCTGTAGTCTTTTGCAGTCTTGCACAGTGGGAGTGGAATGCTGCCAGGGTTCACTGAGCGACTCCTTGGCGTGGATAGTAACAGTTCTGCAGTGGCTGCAGCTCCAGGCAGGGCTCTGGCAGCACCCATTCCTCACCTGCTCATTGCTGCTTTCTGGCACTGCTGGTGCTGGTGGTTCAGTGCTCTCCCCTTAAGCAACTCTAGGGTAGTATACGGATCTATCAGTTTTGTGCTAGCTTAGTTATTTTTGTTAAGACAGATGTTTTTTCCTCCTCAGACAATAAATGAGAAAAATGACTGCTCTTAATACAGTGTGGAAAGGAATGCTTCTCAAACTATTTATCTAGCAAGTAGGCAGGAACTAATTTTTCCAGCCAGGGAAAGGGAGCCCCTTCTACCAGTGCATTTGATCCAGAAAAGGTATGTGTCTGGGCTTGTGGTTGGCAGGCAATAGCAAGCATCTCAAAAGCAGGCATGTTACTTCTCTCTGTGCAATTTTAGGGAGTTGGGAATCTCTACAGCATATCTAGTGTGGTTTCACTGATGCCAAATTGACAGGACTGGAGAGAAAGTGCCACAGAAGAGCCTTGAGAGCAGCCAGCTTTTACTAACAGCAGTGACTGTCTAGGTTTGAGTGGTCTTATTCCATTTGACTCCTTTTGGGAGGTGGGAAAAGGTTTGTGTTTCTGCCAGAGTAAGGGAAATGAATAGGTAAACAAATGTTTTCTATATTGGAAAGAAAAACTAACAAACTTGGTTTTTAGGGCTGAACAAGGAAGTGTTACTCATGCATTTTATTAACAGCAGAGAGAGTTTCTTCAGTTCTGGAGTCCATGTAAAATAAATTTAAATTTACAGGTTTGTCAGAAGCAGACAAAACAAAGGTGTAAAGAGCACTTTTAGCTTTACGTATCTTTGATAAAATAAAACATAGTAACCACGGTCTCTTATGTTGACTTATGAATTGTGGGTCCTTTGTAAAACCTTGTGTGGTTGAAGTGATGAGAAAGTTTTGTCTTTCACTGACAAAGATCGTAGCCTCTTTTGAGGATAACTTCTCATAAGCAGTTCTCAGATTCCTCAATATACTTTATAGATTAAGTACATAATCTAAAATTAAAAATTAACATGTGAACTTTAGCTAATCTAAAATCTGAATAAAAATCTTGGAAGAAAATTTGATTTTTTTTTCAAGCCATCATTGTTAGTGAAGGAATTCTGAATTAACTGATGCTTTAACTGAAAAGGAGGTGTCTTAAAAATTGTGAAAATACTTGAATATTCCCAACTCTGTCTTCTGGGTAGGAATTCAGTCTTGATTAAGCATTCCAGCTGATTATGAAAAAAAAATTAAGTTTTACTGGAAATAAAATCCAGGAATTCATCAACAAGGCTAGGCACCAATAGTTATATGTGTCTTTTTACCACATTTCAGCTGTTTTTCTGACTCCTTGGAAGGGCAACTTTTTTGCTCTTGAGGGAATCAAATTTCTTGCTTCTGAGCAAAGACACCCCATTAGTTACAAGACCTGAGGTTGTATAAGGGTTCAGCACAGCCTTCCCTGATTATTCTATCCTGAAGAATGCTAGTAATATGTTCAGCTAGAGTATGCCATATTTTCACTTTCTGAGGTATAGAAAAAACAGAGGTTTGTGATTCTGGGGTTGATTTGAGACTGCGCTGCTTCTGCCTTTAAAAAAACGCACTTCATCTCTAGTGCAGCAGCCTTGTGTACTTCTAGGAAGCATTGCAGTAAGTTCAGAATATCTTGTTTATGGCATAGACCTGTCCATGAATACGGAGTTGATTATGTGTAGATTAGGTGTACTAACACAGTACTGATAAGTTCCGTGTTACACGGTACTCTGTGCTCACTTGTCATAGATGCTGTGCCAGAAGGGTTCAGTTTGCTGTGGATTTCACCAGCTTCTCCAACAATCCAGGGTCCTTTGCTCCTCAGCTCTGTGAAGGGCGTTGAGTTTATATTGCTTTTTGAAATTGTCAAGGTCAGCTGGAGTTTCAAGGATTGTTGAATAAGACCATGGAAGTGACAGTGCTAATGAGAGCTACTTGGAATCTGAAGGAATCAAACAAACGAGAGGACAACCCACTGTAATGTCATGTTCTTCAAATAGTATAATGAGAAGCAGTTTGAGAGTAGAAATAATTTGATTTTAAAATAATTGATTTTAAAACCTTAAAAGGAAATGTGATGTGTTTTGACAAAACAGTTGAATTGCTTTTGATGAGGCAAGGTGTCCTGGAGTTTGAGAAAAGCAAGAACAAATTATCTCTGGTTCTTTGCTTTTATACGTTATTTGCAGCAGAATTGCTCAAGTTATGCTGTTAAACAGCTTTGAAATAAGATGGAGATGTTTCCCAGAATTTATAAAAAGTCCTTTCTCTCAAATTTCTCTGTATAGCAACTTTGGGCTAGCTGTTCAGGGAGAGAAAGTTCTCTCTTCTAAACAGAGAGAAACTAGAGTTTTTTCTAGTTTAAAAAATTAGACTTAAGTCTATCTGCCATTTTCTGATCTGATTTTGTCACTAGGGTGCATAATTTGTCTCAACTATTTTGAAGAGGTTAAGACTTGTTCACATCACTAGTACAGCTGTTATTAAATGTTTGAAATTCAGAATCTTGTACAGTTACCAAGAGAATTCAAAATACATTATACTACAATTGTCTTTGGTAGTTTTGAGAGAGAAGAAAAATGGCTTTTAAGAAGATTTGAGCTTCAATGTAGTTTCCTTTGAAAATAAAGTTCCAGGATGCCCACTAATGGCAGTGAAACTTGGAGTTTTTTCTGTCAGTAGCACTGTGCCAATTACTGCTCACCTATTGTGGTATAACAAAACTAAAAAAACCTCATGTATTCTATGAATATGTATTCTGCATCTCAATCTCCTCCTCTTGGCACTCCCATTTGTGGAGCTTCCACGTCTGCAGTGTCCCTGGAAGGCTGAGCCTGGCTGTCCCAAGGTGCCTATCTCCAGTGCTGGGTGACTCAGGCGCCTCCTGTATCATGCTGCATATGCTGTAATTGGTTTGACACTGCTTGTGCTGCCTGGCTGGCTGCTGAGCTCCTGGTGGCTGGTGTCTCTGAGGTCTGGAAGGGAGTGGATGTTTTTCCTGGCAGAATTAACTGAAGGTCCTCTGCCGTAGGGCAAATGACTTTCATAAAACCCATAGGAACCACGTCTTTGATAATGTGGTATCACTTTGATAAATGTCCATCAGGTAGAACAGTGGGGCAGAAGTTATTTAGCATTTTAAAATCTGCATGCTATTGTTTTCCATGCTGTCTTTGTATAGGAAGTCATAGTACTTAAATGGTTTACATTGTTCTTAATTACTTAAAATTGCATAAAGCTAAAAATTATGCCAGGTGTACCAGGTTCCTACCCCATCTCGAGAGGCAATAGCCCTGCCTTGTGCTTTGCTGTAAAAATAATGCTGCTGCATTACAACATTAGGAACCAATCATACATCCTGAAGCACCTGAAAGTGTGTAAGCAGGAAGGAGCACTGTGGCTTTTATAACCTTGTTGCTAAGTTTTCTTTGAAAAAAAACAACACAGAAAACCAAAATCAAACTACCGTCATGCAAACATTGGTAGAATTGCAAAATTTCATTAATTTGGGAAACAACACCTGTTTTAAAGGTTACAATCTACTTAAAGCTAGCATGCTATTGAATTCCGGTAAGTTTTTCTTTCAAATGTCCTTATGTCACATGAAAGAGTTCTGTGTTTCATAAAACATTGCTCCCAGTAATTTTTTCATTATTTCTTGTCTGCTCAGACTATGTAGATAGGGATTCTATATTTTGAGAGGCCCTGAGGGTTAGCTGGATTCTGTGGGAGCATCAAATGCTTAGCAGCCTTGAGCTAGAATATTATCTTTTTCCAGTTCATCAAAGGCAATCCTATGTGTTATGCCTCTTTAAATATTCACTTGATATATTTACTTGTTGCATAGAAATATATTGTATCTTTTGTATTCAGAAAGATGCTGGAATTCAAGAGAGAACAATTTGGAGTAACTGATTGCTGTGATTGTCTCAATCCACCGTAGAAATAAATTACGTGTTAATAACTATAGTTATTATAAATAATTAATAAATATAGTTACAGTGCTAAAAATGTTGTGGGGGCCGAATTTCCAGTTGAAGGATGTTTCAGCATTTAAAAATAATATTCAGGACCATTATGATTTTAATACAATATCCGTCAAATGAAATTTTGTGAACTACTGCTTTGTAACACAATATTTATACAGTCTGAGCTTTCAGAGGAGGAATAATATCCAGTAGTTATTTTATTTGTAGATGAAGACTTAACTGCAGTAGCCATTTATTTCACCTCAATTACTATATTCTAAATTTGCTTCTGTTTGATGTTACTCTGTGTCTCAAGTCTGGACATCAACAGGTGGAAAAAATTGCTCATTAATTTAGAACAAAGTCCCTCAAACTTAACAAGTATATTTACATGTAGTGCTTAATGCTGAAAACAAGACTCTAGGCTGAAACACTAGCTTTATGTAATTTGATTAATTAAAACCCCATGAACTTTTAATACCCCTATTTATAACTCATTTTTAATAAAGACTTTAATTTGAATGTTTTCCCAACTATGTTCATCTGACAGCTGTAGAGAGTTGTTTCTTTTTTGGTCTTGAGACTGCATCTCTAACAGGTATTATTAAGTCAAGAGTAATATTACTTTGATCTTTCTCTGGATCGAACTTGGTTTTTCATGTCTTTCTTCTCTCTTTGTTTTGTCATTGTAAAACACCAAGCCATCTGGTTTACAATTTTTGGAAGATTGGGGTGGGTTTTTTGGTGTTTTGTTGGTGGTTTTTTTGTTTTGTTTTTGATTTGGTTTTGTTTTGTTGGTTTTTGTTTGTTTGGTTTGGTTTTTTGCTGCTTTGTGTTATTCCTAGCAGGTTTCTGCAGGACTTCGATTTGCATCAGAGTTTCTGGTGACCTCTTAATGGAGTATGTGGGGAATCACATTGTAGTCTGTATGTTGTGTTTGCTCACTGTTTTTGGTGATAGAGTTCTGTTTTGGAGTAGAATTATAAATTGAAGTGTAGGACTTTGGATAACAGTGGTTTTTATATTTGTGTATTAAAGAAGACTTCAAGCATTATTTGGCTCAATTTTTTTTTTTTTTTTTTTTTTTTTTTTTTTTTTTTTTTTTAATTTTTAAAGTTGGTATCCTAAGGATATGTTCATATACCTTTCTACCTTTGAAAATTATACTGAGCAAGCAACCCATTTCCACAGAGGTCAGTGGAAAAACAGCCAGCTGAACACCTCCCATTGGCTGTTAAAATACTTACACAATTTTGTTCATTCCTCTAAACAGTGAAAAATAAGTCTAACTGCTGACCGAAACACTTGTTAAATGAGGTGTTGTACTTAAATAAACAGACTGCAAAGTGTGGTTGGTATTTTAGACATTGATAGTGTTACCAGGCATTAGAAGAAGTTGAGACATAACTGAGTTTTCAGTCACAGATTATTCCCCCATCCCCATTGGAACTACAGGGACAGGGCATGTCTTTGGACCCTCTTAGCAAATATTTAAAGTTCCATGAAAATGTTCTGCAACCTCAAAAGAATAGAGAAGTAACACATCACTGAACTGTATTTGGATGTTGAATGCTGTTTTGTGGTTTCTTTGACCTTAGAAGAGAATGGCTTTTTGTTTGCAATATGTAAGTTTTCTTACCACTGAGTTTGAACTTTCTTCTAAATTTGCTTCAGTGTTTCAAGTTCTGAAACAGGCTGACCTTGTATGATAAACATTTGCAAGGGGTGGTTGCAGTGTAGGGTAATTTCTGACCTTGAATTTTATTTCTGATTATTTGTTAAAATTTAAGGCATTGAAATTTGTTTCAATGACTTTCGGTAATAATGCTTCTAAAAATGCAGATACTCTTTTTTTTTTTTTTTTTTTTTTTTTTTTTTTTTTTTTTTTTTTTTACTTTGGAATTGTTTTATTTATTAGAAGCAAAATCAGGGCATTGAAGTAAACATACATACAGATAAATACTAAATTACTTTCTGTCTATATTCATAGTACAAAAATAACAACTGGTGTAATGTGCATTCCTAGATTGACAGCTTTAAACTACATTTCATCATTTTTACCTTGCTTGACCATATTACTAAGAGCCTACCTCAGTCCAGTCAGTGAAAACAAGTGGATGTTTAAATTTTACCCCACTTACTTCATGTTAAATTCATGGATTAAATATGGTAAGTTGGAAAAATTACATATTTGTATAATATCACCACAGAACTATTCTTCCTTCTTGCAGCTTGCTGCCAACTTTAACCTTTTTTGTGTGTGTGTGGGGTCATAGATCCAGTTAAATCAGTCCTAGACATGCCAATGTTGGCTACATAATCATTCTTTGTTCTCTTCATAGTGACTAAATTCTGTGTTTTGGCAGGTGTACTATTAACTCAGAGCTGATAAGTCAGCTTTCCCTCTCAAAAATGTAGGAGTAAATGCTTCCTTGCTGTGGTTCATTATGGGACAAGTTAACCCTTGGGAACTGGTTATATTTTAGTTTGAAGTGTTTAGGCAGTTTTGTGATTTTTCTTTTCTGTGAGGATTAGATGCCACTGTTTTTCCAGAAACAAATTGCTTTTATTTCCTCCTGTATTATGTAGAAAGGAAAAAAAATGTACTTTTTAACTCATTGCTTAATGTTACACTAATTATTGAGACAATCAGTTTTCCCTTTCATTTTCTCTTCTCAAGAGAAGGACAGCCCTGTCAAGTTTGCAGAGTTCTCATTTCAGAAAAAGTCTTTTCACTTTGCTATTGGAAATTAGAGTTCTTGAAAATGCACAGTCTTGAGAGGGTACTGAAGAAACTGCAAGGATGGAATGCAGGAATCCTACCCCCACAGAATATATTTTGATAGGACTTTTCTCTGCCCAAGTTTTGTCTTAAAAAAAAAAAAAAAAAAGAGTGGGCTCAAAATTGTCTTTTTTTTTTTTTTTTTCTATTTGTTTAGTAACAGGTTGTTTGGCTTTTTTTTTTTTTTTTTTTTTTTTTTAAAGACAGCAAGACTCTAAAATATTCTTTATAAAAGAAATGGACAGACTGAAAATTCTTTGTAAAGTGTAACCTATCAAAATTCCTCATAGAAATTATGATAAAGGGGTTTCATGTTAACTGATGAGATTCTGAAGGAACTCAATGACTAAACCTGACTGAGTATCTCCAACCAGAATTTGGATTCATAGCAATTGGCATCTTCAAAGGGACCCAGGAATTTTTTCGTTTTTGGTTTATTTCATGAGTTCTTTTCAGTAGTAGATTTCATCAAAGGTGATTTTACAATGGAAAAAAAAGTAGCAAAGCTGGATCCTATCTTTAAATCTCTGACTAAAACTAGATGTAAAAAGGTTGACCTGTTTCTGAAATGTTGCTTGACTTCCCACTTGTTGCAACAGGTGACGCGTGGCTTCCTTGGGCAGCTATAGCTGCACCAGGAGGCTTCCCCACCTACCTCCAGGCAGCTTCTCCCCCCTCCCACCTGTCAGCAGAGTCTACACATCTCAGTCTCTGCCTGTGTGGTCAGTAGATCAGGTTAAATCTTTGGAGACATCCAGCAGGAAACTGCTGTAAGCTGGTTTATTTGCAGGCTTCCTTTTCTGCTGAGCTATTTGGCTAGTTGAGTCTCCCAAGACTACCCAGTTGCTAGACTCAGTCTGGAGGGAAAAAACTGTAGAGGATGAGGGGCCAAAAATGAAGAGGAGGTTAAGGTAGATATTTCAGTGGCAGCAGACTTTTACTGTCTTGGTTGTGACATCAGACTACATGTCTTTACTTCAGCTTTGCTAGTAAGTCACCTTTAAATGTAGAGTGTCTTTTAAATTTTTTTTAGATATGTGTCTATGTATTTATATTAAACTTTATTTCATTTTGATGTGACCTTTTTTTGTATTAAATATTCTCATTTCAACACATCAAGTGCACCTTGAGACAGGTCACAAAAAATAAAGCAACAAGGAAGTTCATAATTGCAGAGTGTAATATGTTATGATCAGGACAAGTATGCCAACTATGTAAATACTTCCATGTACTCAGAAGCTGTGTATCCTTCTGATTAGCTTGAAACATCAAACTCCATTGAGTCATGTTCTACAGACTTCAAAAAAATAACTAATAAATCCAAGACAAATTTGAATGAAATATTCTAAAACTAAATATTGAAAAGGTGATTTGACTAATGATAGATAACTTAAATTGTTAATTCTGAAGGAAGGTACCATCTGTCAGCTCTTGCCCTTTGGATGCCATTTGTGAGATTATAAACCTCATTTGCCTTGCTTGTTAAATTCTGTATATTGTATGACATACGTTGATTTAGGGAATGGCCGGGTGTTAATTTTGGGTTCGGCAGGAAATTAATGGTTTCTCATAGTTTCTCTTGGAGGAAACTGTGCCTAAAGTGTTATATATTGATGAAGACTTCTTCTGCAGTTTGAACATAATAGCTTTAGTTTGCCATATATTTTGTTTGTTCTAAAAATAGGATGAAGTTCCTTAAAGAAATAAGTCACTTTCCTAACAAAGATGGTGTCACTTTATTCTGCCAAGTTTGAAACTAGAACATTTTCTTAATCAAGAATTTACCACCTAACTGTTATCCACCTCATCTGCCTCTCTTTTGGTCACTTTTTTTTGTGTTTCTATTTTTGGGGTGTTCTTTTTTATTTTTTTCTTCAAGGCTGCCTTTTAAAAATAGCAAGCGAAGAAAGTAATTGCTGTTTCAAATAAGTGAGGAGGTTCTTGGTAGATAGCACACAACTGAGTGTTTTGAGTTTTAAAACCTAGTTTCAGTATTGACTGATTTCCATATAATTGTGAAATGATGGAGGAATTGCTTTAATGAGGTCGTTTTTCTTAAATTTAGTTTTTAAACAGGAGAATTTAGTTTAATATTTCATTAAAGAGAACTTGAGAATGTTTGGTGTCCAGTCTGTTTTTGATTTTTTGCTGATGCAGTATCCAAATCCTACGTTTTTTCAGAATTTACTGCTGATCCAGTGTTTAAATTGGGATTATTTGAATGTCTAATTATAAATGCTTGTTACCTCTAGTACTTCCTCTTACAGTACAATAGGAATTTCTGGTTTGCATTACAGATCTGTCTGAAGAGCAATGAAGCACAAATGGCATGCAGTAAAGTAACTTGCAGCATCTGTACTTAGTGCCAATAACTTGTTAAAACTGCTTCTTTCTCTCAAGTTTCCATTTGCCCAAAGTTGCTTTAATAATAGTTATTAAAGAAGTAAGGGGAAGCAAAAAATGGTGACGCAAGGTATGTTGGAGCTGTTGAAATCTCTCATCCCTTTTCCTCTTTATCCTTTTCCCTTCATTTTCTCCAGAAGGCAGGTGGCTCCTAGTCATTCTCACCCTTTGGTGCTTTTCTTTTACCACATATCCTACTATGGGATGTGCTTTTCTTACAAGATTGGTGTGCATTTGTCAATTCATGATGTCAAGGACTTTTTGTGTCAAGTCTTGTCTTGTTTTGGCTTTCCAGCTGGGAACACTTTGTTCAGGATTTTTTTGGTTTTTTGATATATGTTGGCTCCTGTGAGGTACATTTTTTGGGTTGTTGGTTTTGGTTTTTTTTTTTTTTTTTCCTTAAGCTGGATATTTTTAGACAAATGCATTTAAGAACAAACTGTTCTTTTCAGTTAAGTGTGAAAATTAAGAACTGGTTATATGCCTGCTGTAAAGGGACATAGATAATAGAGGAGCACAGTATCCCTAGAATAAAAAAGTCTCCTGAATATGTAAGCTGTATTTAAGGGATAAATTTCCCTTGCTGATGATGACTTCTGAACTTAATCCAGTGAGACAATCACAATCTGACAGATACTAGCTACAGAGATAACAGAACCCATCCTGAGAGCCCACAGGAGAAAAAAGGAAGATATTTAAGAAGTGGTGCTGCATAGGCAAAAATATCATCTTTTGTATATACAGAAGAGTTCTGATCAGTTAATGTTTTTACTGTGGTGTTTAATTTGCTGTTCACACACCTATTTTTTTCACTATGATACTTAATCTTCAGTTGAAAACCTGGACATGGCTTCTATAAGCAATGCAGAAATTTTCATTTCCAATTACAATTGGAGCCAAATGACAGTTCCAAATGATGGAGGTGGGTCTCTTAATATGGACAAGATATTGTGTTTCATTAATTGGATATACAACATCTAATAAGTTTTTTTTTCTGCTTGTTAGTCCCCAGGTAAAGATGTAGGGTCACCCTGCTGGTCCTGTTGCATGTTGATTTAGAGAATTAACAGGAACCAGATTTGCTTGCAAACAGTTGGAGAGGGAACTGACTGGGTGCGGGGGGAATAGAGACAGTAGCAGCATTGTCTGGATAATTCTATTTGCAAGCAGGGTTGTACAGCATAACAACTTTTTTTCCTTTATAGTATTCTCTAAGAATGACTTTATCAGTGGTGGTAAATGTAGTGGATATGTAGCCATTCTTACCTATAGTCATAGTAACTTAAATAGCTGTGGTATTAAATAGATTATATTTGCAAAACCCATGATAGTCACCTGCTCAGCAAACTAGCAAGTAATGATTGGTAGCAATTGACTAACTTGGGAATATGAGGCTGCTTAATGTTTTATTTTTAGTACTAAGAAAATAGGTAATATAAAGAGGGTATAATAGAAAGTACAGAGATGATAAGAGAGATAGAATGGACTTCAGTATTTCGGGATGATTTTTTTAAGTTTAAGCATTAGAAGATAGTTTGAATTCAGTATATTTAAACAACTAAAAAGGTGTTCAATCCTTTGCCTTGGCTTCTCTCAGAATACCTTTTTTACTTAATTATTTTATCTGTATGGTAACTGAAAAAAGTCACATGAAATCCCTGGAATGCCTTGTTTGTACAATAAAATTGATTTTAGCTGTATGAAGTCTTTGGATTTCAAAAAAAAAGAAATTAAATTAAGTGTTGTCTTAATTGGGGACTTTGACTAGATATGATTGAGGAAATACAATCCATATGTGCTTAGACACAAAAAGAAGACTTAAGACCATAGGAAATAACCTGCATTAAAAGAGTAGTATTGAAGAGCTTAGTTCTAGGTAGAGGTTTCCTAGATGTCCTGCCTAAAATGTCCATCCAGGCCTCCCTCAGGCTTGCCGTAAAGACTGTTTCTTAAGTTACATGAATTTTAACAAATAAAAAGGAGAGAAGCTGAGGCAGGAATGCGAGCCTTTTATTTAGAATTATGCTTTAAACAAAGTGCTTGCAACTCATATTAATACTTCTGGTTCTTCTCTAGCTTAGTCTTGAAAGTAGCACTGGGGGTGTCATTCTGTACCCGAGTTTGGCAGACTTGCACCCCCAGGAATCTGGTTTGTCTACATGTGCTCCATTCTATTATTTCTGGCTTATCAGTCCATATGTAGACTCTTGCTTAATCTTTCTTTTTCCCCAGTAAAATTTCAACCCAAGCTCAAAAGAAGAGAGAATTCAGTTCTTGTTCAACTCTGGCCAGACTTGGTCTTTCTGTGTATCTCACTTTTTTCTCACCTAAGAGAGCTTTACTGCCTGACTGGTGAGTTTGGAGATGGGAATGATTGAATGGGAATGGCACAGGAAAAGGAGTGGCAACTGGGAGCATTTGAGGGGGATTTTCTTGGAACCTGTGCCTCCCTTTCAAGCCTGAATTCTGTTCCTTTCTTGTACTAAGAACACCTTGTATGGAAACAGAAGTAATGTAGCAGAGAATTGTTGCTGGGACAGCTATAATTAGGGGAACACATTCTTGGGAAATAGCGGCTGGCTCTGTGGCAAAGTGTTAGATTTCGGTTTCTAAAAGTGTGCAGAACATCTTACCTGCGTACTCTTACACCATGAAATATTTGCATTGTGCAAAGATAAGATCAGTAGAAAAATATTTCAGTTGTAACAATGATAGTGCAGAAAGCAAGAAAGATTAATGGCACTACTTTTTCAGGAACCATTAGGTTTGTGTGTTGGATCTTGCAACTTTTTTGAGGAGTAAATTCTGCTTTACACTGCAGAGGAGGGCTGAAATGGCGATGGAAGAAAAGAGGCAATAAAATTCCCCACCCTGCTAACTCCAGATCTAGACCTGAGTTTAATCAGAAGTGTACCTGTAAGAGGGACCAGCCCAGGAAAATAATTTGTTGTTAAGAGCACCAGTGCTGTAGGTCTGCAATCTGTTTCTAGGTATGGGTAATTTCTGTTCTCATAAACTTCTCTAAATCTTTGTTTAGCCGAGCAAAAAGGACAAGCTCTTCTGATTTTATCTGCATAAAAGACATTACTAGAGCCTAACTATTCTATTTTCTGTGTCTGCTTCAGTTCCTGTTGTTGGACATGTATGTGCAGGTTTAGTCATTCAGTATTTCATATGAGGTGTTATGCTTTGTAAAATTCTATTGATACCTCCCTGTTTCTACTAAACTAAGCATTTTTTAGTGTCTTTTAGCATTGAGTGAACTACTTGCACAGCTACATGTAGCTTGCTAGTTTTCCTTCTGTTAGCCAGAACAGCCATGAATTTCTCCTTGCTTTATCTCTTCTTTATAGCTATAGATTTTATGATTAATCTTATGCAAATTTGCATATTTTTTAGTATGATGGTCTGTTCTTTCTTAAAGTGGGCACTACCTTCTGACTGTGCTGCCCAAGGAGGTGGTGGAGGCGCCATCTCTGCAAATGTGCCAGAGATGAATGGATGTGGTATTTATTGCTGTAGTTTAGTTGACATGATGCTATTTGATCAAAGGTTGGATTTGATGATCTTGGAGATTTCTTCCAACCTTTATGATTCTATGATACCTTATCTACCACTTTTACTGCATAGTATTTCATTTTTCTCTCTGACTAACCTGGCTTTTATCTCTACTTGTTGATTTATATTTCAGGAATTATTGAAAAGAACACCTCTTTGTTAACCTGCTGTAAATGTTTCTGAACATGTGCTGTCTCATAGATTCAAGGACTGCCTGTTGCATGGCACCCAAGCCTTTGCTCTGTGATATTAATAAATTTGCTTTCCCCTTGATCTCATTGCAGAAAGGTAGAATCACAAAAGGAGATATAATAACTCAAAATTTAGTTGAAAACGGTGTTGCTGGTAAAAATCATATGCAACTTAGACTGCTCGGTCATTTTTTTTATTTCTGTCTGGAATGTTTGGGTAACAGTCCAAAGTAGAGTTTTACATTTGACCCCAACTTAATCTCCTTCAATTTTGAATCATTCAGAAATATAGTATCTGGTTTTACTTATGTAAAAATAAATAAAGTGTTAGATAAATATCCTTATCCTATGTCCTACTTACATGTGAATAAGTAAGCACATAGAATTTTTCTGCATTTCTGTATACCTAATCTAAACTGTGGGTTTTGTTTTCAAATAGTCTTTGTACATCTAAATATTTTGGGCTCTGCTTGCCAGGAGCAAATCTCTAATGTAAATATGAACTTCATTCTTTGTGGAAAAAAAAAAAAAAGTCTGAAAAATATTGAAGTAAACCCAAAAGTGCTGAATTGGCTCTTGCCCAGCTTAAGATTGCATGTATATTGGTGCCAGAAAAGACAATTTAAAGGGTTGGAAAGAAACAAGGGGGATGCTGAGTAAACAGGGCAAACTGGTGATGGTAAAATGACTTCTCCCAGGTTAGCAGGCAGCAAGGGCCAGGAAGCTATGGAAGAGGCAGAAGGATGCTATAGTAAAGGTTGCTAGGCTACTCCAAGGTAAGCTCTTGCAGAGTGCTACTCAGCTATGCTGAGCATTTTTACTGCCCAGCTGCTAAGTAATGTGTGTGTATTGTTGTTTGCCTGGCTACCAGCCGGAAAAGGAAGTTTGAACTGCTAAGAAATGTTGTCCCTTTGTAGGATGAAACTTGGTCACATGCCAGTTATTACCTTTTGCAAGACTGACTGTTTTTGGTTTCGGTCACATTGACTGACAAGGAATGTCAGGAATTCTGTTGAACATGTTTGAAATGGAACACCAAACAATAGGTCTTTGATTCAAGTATAAAAGTATAAAAACTTGCATGAATTTAACCTGTTCTGGTGATTCTCATTGGTGAGCTCTTGGTTTATCTGTACCATTTTGGCCTTCATTTCTTTTGCTCTGTTAAGAAGCTTATTGACAATGGAATGTGGGTTCTTTTCCTTTTATCTGGATTTGGTCTAATTTTTGAAATATTTGTAAGAGTTAATCTCTACCAGTAAGAATTATTTCTTTCAGTTGCAAGTGCAAGGTCATCGGTTTTTCTTCTGTAAGGGGGAGGATAAATCTTCATCTGCTTTATTTGTTAATGGTTTCCCTGTACTGTATTTTGCTCTACATACAGGTGGAAAACGCACATTTATGCTTCTTACGTGTAATTTAATTTTTGGTCTTTGTCCCAGGAAATCATTTTAACAGAAAGTTAAAACTAACAGCTGCTCTCACAAACAGTGACAGAGGAGCTGAATATGGAATTAGCATTACAGTGTGTTAAAATGATTGCTTTCTATCTGTTGTCTCTCTCCTTGTGAGGTCCAAGACAATTACCCAGTTCTCTTCCTGTAACACTGTTTCCTGAAGAGGTGCTACAACTCTGCCAGTAATGTTGTTTCATGAACAAGTCAGACACTGTAGGATGCAACAGCAAAAAAAGGATAACTTAATCTTTAACATTCATGAAGGTGCAGTGTGTATGACATAAAAGGGACTGGATCCAAGTCCAGTGGCCTGTTGCCAGTTGGGGATTCCCAAGGCAAACTAATTCCCCTGGCATATAGTTTCCCAACTTTGTTCTGATTTGTGGCCCAAGGATTTAATGAAAATAAACTAACTTTTTTGATATAAATTCCCTCTATCAAGTTGATTTCTGTGAATTTGTGCAGATGCTTTCTAAATCTATGTTAAATAATAATATTCATATACCATGCCAAGAATTCCAAAGTCCAGAATCTTGTTGCAAAGTTCACCTATGTGTTGTGTGAATGATGGACACGTGTTTGATTCTCACCTCCTAATTCTACCCAGTGGTGTCCATTTCTTGTAGTGAGAAACTTTGAACAATTGTCACCTCTGTTTTTTTCTTTAACGAGGCATTCTTATATAGATTTTTTTTTTGTTTGCCAATGTTTTTTTTTTCTAGGGAAAGGCTTCTTGTCTATTAACCATTCCTTGTGGCTGTGGTTATGTTGTTTTGAGCACCCCACTTGTGTCCTTCCCTGTGTCTCTTTGAGTTGTTAAACACTTTCAGAGATGAGTAGGGGGCAGGATTGAGTGCACTGTTAAGAGTGGATTTTATACAGTGACATAATGTATCCTGCTTTGCTTTATCAGTCTTCTATGAGAATTCTTAACATTTGGTTTTGGTTTACTACTGCTGCTGTTTTTGTTGTAAAGAATCTTGTTGTAAAGTGGATAATTTCCTCGCGGCCTGTCATCATCTGGGATATTAGGATTCTGGGCTTTCTTAAGTTATCTGATTTATTTTCCATCTCCAGTGTATTTCTTGTGCTAATTTAATATATGCTCCTACATTTGCATAAAGAGTTCATGATAGTGTAAGTATTGGTTTTATAGCTTGGAATAGCTTAAAATTATTTTAAAAAAGTTTTCATTCATAGAAGAATTGCAATAATATTTTCACAACACTAAAAGTACACAGTATACAATTATCTGTGCAATACAAGTTATGTGTGAAATTTGTAAGAGGAATGTATTTTTTTTAAATTGCTATTAATTTACAAACACAATCTTTTGCAGTTTTGTTGCTAGAGAAGATGGAACATGATGACATTTGTAATAAAACTCTGAAGATTACAGACTTTGGTCTGGCTAGAGAGTGGCACAGAACAACCAAAATGAGTGCAGCGGGAACTTATGCATGGATGGCTCCAGAAGTTATCAAGTCTTCCATGTTCTCTAAAGGAAGTGATATTTGGAGGTAAGAAGTTTGTCTGCTGAAGACCATGTTCAGTGGAATTGTGTTGAAGATTTTGACAGAATTTTTGTTTTGGTGGTTTGCTAGGTTATTGCCTCAACATATGGCTAGTTTAGCTTTTCTAAGAAACAAACACATTTTTTATTATCTACTTCAGTTATACCTTTTATTATCCATTACTTAAAAACTGGGGAAGGAAGAGGGAAAATAAAGATTTTTTTTTTTTTTTTTTTAAAAGCAAGCTCTCATTAAGAGAAGCCTTTAAAATATTTGTTGCTTAGTATACCCAAGTGTTTCTCTGGAGTCTTAATATAAATAACTGTATGCTCTTAATGTATGATTGATCTTATTTTGGTAGGTTTATTTTATATTAGATGTCTGAAAACTCAATCTGCTTAAAAATGGGACCAACCAATTATTGCCTTATCTGCCTGATAAATAATAATAAGGTGCAAACCAGAACTTTGCCAAATGTTAAGTTGAATTAGTGCAATTTTTAGGAATTTGGAATGTGATTGTGTGTAAAAGTTAATACTAGGTTGAAGCTTCTACATTTACAGAGATTTTGCTTCCAGTAGCTGGAGTAAGGAGAGTGTATTCAGCACAAAATTGTTCTAACTTGCTCTCTAATTTAAAAGGTGGGAAATGCCCTGTCTTAAATTTGTTGCTTTCTCATTTAAGATGGTATTGTGGATAATATAAATAATATGGCTCTCACTGCTGATGCTATTTTTGAATGGTGTAGTGTAGGATACATATACTGTAGAAAGGTAATTAAAACTTTAGTTTTAATTTAGTTTTGTTTTCTGAGTGCAGAAAAGTAGTGATTGCACAATAGGCTTTAAAAGCTGCTGTGCCCCACCTTGAAAAGTCTGCATTTCCTTTCTTTTTGATATGTTTTCTCTGAAGGGTCCAAGATAGCTATTTGGGGAAGGAGGGGAGGACTTTAATCTGTTTTCTCCTGCTGCTTTATGCATGTTCTGTATTGTATAATTCTTAAATAGGGTCCTATTTTGCTTGAATGCATGATATTCTACAGCATGAAGTAATACTGTTGGTATTCTCGTGGTGAATCAGTATCTGCACTGCTGTTTTGTGACACTCATTTGTCTTGTCTCTGGAACCAATTTTATTTGCATTAGTCTCAGTTGATGCCCAGTTGGGAAGCATCTTTGGCCTCACTCTTTGTTTTTTCCATTCTTTCTTACTTTTTTCTTAATTTTTTTTCTTTTGCGGGATGGAGGTTGGGTGTAGGCGTTTCCCTAATCAGCTGTATTCCATGCTTAATTACAGGTCCTGTCCAGTCTTGTTGCTGTGATTTTAGGTATCTGAGGGGGTATGCTTTGGTGCAATTATTTTATATTCTGCTGCAACATTAGTTTACATTTTTGGAACCTACAGTATTTCTCTTCTTCGCCTTCTCTTCTGCACGCCTCTCTTGTAAAAATGTAAGTATTTAGTTCAATGATGGAAGTCTAACAGGAGAGGTTTTTAAGTAGAAAGGCTGTGTTTTGCAGTATAGTTTCAACCTTCTTAGCTTCTAAACATTTTCTGCTCACTGCACCTTGATCTATTCTGTTGCTTGTCTTCACTCTTTCTTTAAAAGAAAAGCAAATAAAGAATATCTTGGTTACAGGAGTGGTTTTTGTTTTAAAAAGCCTTCAGGTTACCAGTTTAAGTGTATGGGTCTCTCTAAGACAAGAACACAGTATGTTTCAGCAAATTTCTAAACCTCAGTTACACATACTCAGTACTGAGGCTCTGAATGAAATCTGCAGGCCTCTTACTAGGAAAAAAAAAAAGAGCAATCAAGGCTGCTCAAGTTGAGGCAACTCACACCTCCAGCTAGTCTTACGGAATCTGCCAGTGCTCGGAAATGTTGTGGGAGTATTTTCATGCAGAGCCTTCCAGGCTGTATGTTCTCAGGTGTCATACTAGATAGCAAACCTAGTGCTTTCCAGGCCCTGCACGTGTATCCTTTTGCTTTCCAAACCAGACCTTTAACTACTGTATTTATTTTACTCTGGCATATGCTTCCAAATTCCCAGACAAGAATTCTGCTCTTCCAATCCTACCCTTCCATCAGTCATCACACATTTCTGAGTGGTGTGTCAGTCTTGGTTTTGTGTGGAGCCTGAAGGTACCAATATGCCCACAGATTTCCAAGTGCTGATGGTGTGCTTCAGCAGTGGTCTTTAGAGTAATGTGTCCTGGTTGTACAAGCCCTTGGCAAAGCCAGGAAGCATCTACTGTGCAGCAGAATTAGCAGCTTCTTTTGCCTGGAACATTTGTATAAATTTGAAGTGATTCATGTAACAGTGCTTAGGAACCTCTGCTCTACAAGATGGATTGTAGAGTAAAAGAAATTTTGAGAACCTTACCTTCAGATTTTCAGCTCTTAAAATATGTAAAATCAGTAAGTTTTCACTAGAGTGAAAATCACATTTGATTGAAGGTAAATAATTTTAATAATGAAAATACTTAGCATATTTTTGGAAGTGTATTCGTTTCTGTGGTTTAAAAGTTTTCAATAGTATTTCAATGACATAATTGTGACTTTGGCCTTTTGCTGATGATGGAAAGGGATATGGCTTTTCCTCTTTAAAGAAAAGCTATTTTTTAGAAGCTGAGGCTGTATGCATAAGACAATTGTATGTGAGCTGGTGAAATTTATTACACAAAGTAGCTACTTGTGTAGTTAAGAGAGTTAACAACTAGTTGTTTTCCTAGATAAGGGCAGATTAGTACCTCCCAAAAACTCTGGCATATCAAGACCATAATGTTTTTATGCTTCCTCTTTGCAGTTTTTCCCCCATAGTGCTGGCTCTTGGTACTTGCCATTAAGACTTTTTTTTATTAAAAGGCTGTTACTGTGTTGGTCTGTTTAAAACTTTACAACCACCTTCGTGGCACTGTTGAGAACTCTCTTAGATTAAAGGCTTGAACTATAAATACAACTAAAGCTAATAGTGTGACACAATTTTTTTATAAAAGGTGACTTCTTTTTAGTTAAATTTAATGTTTTGCTGATTTTCAGAATTCATGCTAAAACACATACGGAATAGTCTGAACAAGGGAATTACTTGAATTTAGAACAGTCTGTACTTGCTGAGAGGTTTTTTTTTAATACTTTCTCCGAGGACACAGATGAGCTGTAGTTCAGGAGAATTCCTCCATCAGGCAAAAAATGTGTATGTACCACAGGAAGTGTTGTATTCATTATGGCCAGAACACCACTGTTTTAAAACAAAATGGAATTGATTATTTTAACTTTCTTTGAGTATACAAGCAAATGCAGAAATTAGATCAGAAAAATCAGATGGGAATTAGTAATAAGCCCAAGACTTTTTAAATTCCTTTTTCTTTTGGCTGCAGGTGCAGTCTGTTTTCTTCAGCTTCTGATGAAGTGTTAGCAGTGTAAATTCATTAGTTTTTAAGATTTTATGAAATGCCAAAATTCTTGGGCAAACAGACAGGATAACTCCTGATATTTGTGCTGATATTGTGTAGTTGGCTGTTTTGTTATTAAAGTGAAGTTGTAAGGTGTTGTATAGTGCTGACTGACTTTTTCTCATTAAGCAGGCAGTGATAGAAAATCTTAACTGGTGTATGTTCTTCTCCCTGTCACATCCACTCCACTTGAGGTGTCATTTCTCATCATAGGGGGTGCATAGCCCTCACTTCCCCAGTGCAGAATGCTTTTCTTCTTGTCTTGGAGAGTTCAGTCTAGTCATGCAAAACTTGCAGGTGGTTTCTTTGCACACTTGGAGAGAAGGGGCAAGAGCAGTAGTTCGTATTCTGTTTTTTCCTTTGCCTGCTCACTTTACTATTCAAAAGCAGCAGTAGGTTGTCCTTTGTATCGTTGTTCTACAGGTAGTGGTTCCCTGGCAGGAAGAGAAGTGGAGGGCATTTGGGGATGAAGGGAGAAAAAAACCAAATCCAGTCATAAAGTCCACTTTAGGCTAGCATTTTGAAAGGAGTAATTCTCACTTCCACAAAAAGGACTGTGAAAGCTTTCCATTTCAGTGGTGGTAGAATAAGAGCTCTAGAGCCACAGCAGACAGCGTGTTGTTCCTCTGTAGGGGGTAGGGGCTTGGGTCATTTGAACAGGCCAGCACTGGGCATACAGACCCAAAGAAGGTAAAAACAACACCCAGCTCTTTGAGTGGAGAGCATTGCAGAAATTCTTATAGTTATTGTTACTGTAATAGGACTTCCTGTGATTGATTTCTGTACCTGACACTGGTAAAAGATCTCTTCATGCCACCACCTTTCACTGGAAACAGTGTTGTTTTGTTTGGATTTTGTGGGTTTTTTTCCTAGGATGGAGAAATTAGTTGTGTGTGCACAAAATAATTTCTCAATCTTGTTGCATCTTCAGTGAGAAGTGACAAGTTAACTGGCCTTTATATATGCATGATGGGATTAGAAACGCAAACTTCCAGATAAAGATGGGAGTTTTCTGTAATTTTTATTACTGCTATTTAAAAAAATAAGAGAAAAAGTCTGTTCCTCTCGGTAAATTGCTGTGAAATATTTGGAAAGGGGAATGGCCTGAATGCTCTACTGAGGATTTCTTTTTATTGTTTGTTTGTTTTTGGTGAGGAGAAGGTTGCTTGTTTTCCTGTCATTCAGACTTCCCATTGTAAGTCAGATTTATGTGACACCTAGCATTTCTATAGAACTGGCTTCAGGCTTACATTTTGAATAAGAGTGTGAGCCAATCTTAAAGTCACACCTGATTTGCTTAATCACTGTAAGTGGAAAGGTGCATGATGACAAAAGTAGACCTGACTTAGAGGCATTCACCGACTGGGAAATCCTCACAAATTTGAGGACATGGTTGGACAGATACTTGTTTGTGTTTTCTTGTGTTCTTGTTGTTCCTTTCTGAGAAAATAACTGTTTAAAAAATTACCTTTTTTAGTTATGGAGTGTTGCTGTGGGAACTGCTTACAGGAGAAGTTCCTTACCGTGGCATTGATGGCCTTGCTGTGGCTTATGGAGTAGCTGTCAATAAGCTCACTTTGCCCATTCCATCCACCTGCCCTGAACCATTTGCAAAACTAATGAAAGGTATCCATGTTATTTTTCCCTATGTATTTAAATAGTTATGTTTTGGGGGTATGAAATAATCATGGGGTTGCCAAACAAGTACCTCATTTTACAGTGATGTGTATCAGGTATTTTGTTTTTCTTTACACAGCAATCTGGTGTTACAGAAAGATGGGTGTGTTTCTGAGGGAGCCATACAGTGTTGCATATTAAGTTTTTCAGTAGCAACAATACAGTTTCTGCTCTGATATCACAAATTTTGCTCTACTCTGAAATTACATTAATTTTCATAAATTACAGGATTATACTATGGATTAATACAAGATAAGATTAAAATTCCAAGGGGAAGAATTACAAATGCCAGGGTTTTTTTCTTTGTTTCTTCCTCAGTGTCAAAAATGTTTTGGAAATATTTTAGAGAGAAATAAACATTGTTTGCTAATGGCTATTTCCTTGTGTTTAATGATTTTTTTACTTTTTCATTTATTCCTTCCATGCAATATTGCTAGTTTTGCTATTTCAGATGCTAAAAATAGACCAATAAAACTTACTATTAGTACAAAAACAATCCTCTGTTTACAGGTAGGTTGATGTCACCTCTGTAAATTGAGACAGGACTGGTGATGTCTTGCAGGTAAAGAGAACACATTAGAACTTGAAATGCAGTAGGAAGTAACTTGAAATTCACGTAGTTCTTCAAAAAGTTCTATGTGCTATTACAAACTGATGGGATTTTGGTAAATTCTAGAATGCTGGGAGCAGGACCCTCATATCCGACCATCGTTTGCCTTAATTCTTGAACAGCTTACTGCCATTGAAGGGGCAGTTATGACTGAAATGCCTCAAGAGTCTTTCCACTCCATGCAAGATGACTGGAAATTGGAAATTCAGCAGATATTTAATGAATTGAGGACCAAGGAAAAAGTGAGTTGATTTTTCTGATTGCATGGCAGTGAAGGAAGGGTATATGTGTATGTATGTTTGTGATACAGCAGTTTTGAAATTTTGAATTGTTGCTTGCCAATGTACACACACAAATATACAGACAGTTGAAAAAGAAAGATATCCACACCTGCCTCCCCAAATAAAACTGGTTGTAGATCTGTAAATATGGCATTCTAGGCTCTTTTTTACAATGTATTATTTTTTTCTTGTATGTTTGCATGTGTCACTTAAATTGAATTTATCCCTTTAGCTAATCTTTATGACCACAAATTTTTAACTGCTGTTGAACATTCTCCTCAGCTGTGAGAATGAAAAGCCTTTCATCCTGTTAATGTGACTGTATCCTCCCATGGCTTCTTTTCCAAAAATGGAATTGTGCTTTTATCTCTCTTCTTGCTGAACAGACTGATCATATGGATGCTTGTCAATGGTTTGGAACATATTCTTGGCATATTAATAAGGTCAAACTCATACACATGAATCAGCAAATCTAGTTTCTTTTATTACTCAGATTTCTGTCACTGATCTTTGTTCCATACTCTCACGTCATGATATGTTTGTACTAAATCAGTACTCACTGTCAATTCTCTTTATTTTCTCTTATACTCACCTCAATTTGGTTTTAACCACCCTGAGTTTTATATTTTCCTTAAGACAACTTGATAAGGATAACAGTTGGAATAGGCAAGGTGTGCTTGAGTCTCTGTTAGAAAGGCTTCTGGAAGAAACAAATTACTTTTTTTGCAGGTGCTTCTTGCAGTATAATTATTGCCCAGTATATATTTGCTGTCATTCTTCATGAAGTGATTGTAAACAAGGAAGACAATAAACTGAGGTGCAGTGACTTGTGAAGGAACTTCATGGAAGATGTAGTCACCAAGTTTGACAAAAGCAAGAACTGAACTCTCATCTTTCTAGTCACTGTTTGTAACCTTTATCCTTCACTTGTTTTTATCAAGTGGCAGTGTGTGGACTTTGGCTAATGTTGGGTATGACATTGCATATGTACTGTAATATCAGGGTAGTGGTGTTAGAATTTACTGATTACCCATTAGATTGTAGTATCATTACATACTTCCTGTCTACTACCCTCTGCATTTTCCTCTTTGTCTCAGTTCACAGAAGAGGGTAAGTATGTGGTGTGGTCTGCTCTGCCTGCAGTAGGCATACAGAGGGCTAGAGCTGAGCTAAGCAAAGGAGCTGTCAGGTCTCTTCCTTTGCAGTTGAGTTATAGTTCCTCTACAGGAACTCTACAGCCTCAACAGAGTAGAGGCTTCCTTTTTTTACTTGCCGTGGGGTCACCAGCTACCGTGTTCTCTTGTCTCAACCTGCCATAGAACATAACTCTGTTTTTGGCCCCTCCAGCAACTGCTCAACCAACCATTTTCCTCTTTTTACTTTGGGAGCAATTGTAACAGGCCTTCCTGTTCAGGTTCTTTGTTTATTTTTTGTTTTTCTGGAGGCATTACTCTAGTATGAGATTTCCTATGCAAGAAAAATCTGACTAAATCAGCTCTAGATTAAATAAGCAGGTGAAAATGTTTAAGAGAAGAGTCATATTTTTGGTGCAAAAGTGAGTTAAGCTCAGTTAGGGAGGGGAAAAGATAGAATGAAATTTACTTTTTGTATGCCGAAGTAAGTGCATCTCCAGAGGCATCTCCCCTAATGAGGTATATTTCTTTAAGACTGAAAACTTGTAACTTTGACTTAGACGAGGTTTTCATACATATACAAGGTTTTTTAATTTGGCATATTATCAATTTTGCCATGAGTTACTAGAGGGAAGGTAATGACTATGAGGTATTTATATAATAATACTAATAAAACAACAAAAATCCTTTGTATGGACTCTCATTCCTCCTGTAAAAGAGGAACTTCTGTAGCTGGAGGAATTTCCTCAAGGGCTTACTGCAAATGAGTGACGGTGACGCCTACTCAAAGAGAAGATCACAATCTTATTTTGACAAATGTTCTTGAGCAACTGAAATATAGAATTCTTTCCAAGCTTCCTTACAGTGGGTGTTTTAATTGTAGAGTGGTATGGAAACATTGCCTAACTAATTGCAATAAGTCTGGTTTTAATGAGTTTATTTGCAAAAGAGTAAATACTTAATCTCTCATTGAGGAAACACTTTTACTTCTTCTAGACTGTCTACCATTTCAGTACAGGCCCACAGTTTTTGCATGGTTGCTGAGATTTATGGAACCTGGATTTGAGGGCTGTGAAAGGTGGAAAATTGACAGTGTCTCCTAATGTACCTTTATTACTCTACTAATCCAGCAATAAAGATCTTCTCTACTGAAACTTCAAAGTATCTTTTTTCTAAATCTGAATTCATGCAGTTTCTGCCTTCAACCCTTCTTTTAGGTTGCCCTGTTTTGAGTGGATGGAGGAGGAAGAAAGTGAGGATTTTCAGGAGTTTCTAAATTGAATAATTAAATATCTTTAAAAAAACCAAAAGAGCAAACAGAAGAACACAACCTCAAAGCATTACCTGGCATAAAGACAGGTTCCTTTGAATTTCCAAGAGGCAGAATTGCCTTTAGCAAGACGCTCTATGTTAAATGGGCCAATTAAAAAAATACTTGGTTTCCAGTATTGTGTTGAAACAAGCTCACTCAAAGTTAGTATACCATATGTCTGTCATATCACTTAAATTTTAAACCCATGATAAGCAGTGTATGTGTGCTACAGCTTTTAAAAAAACCCAGAAAGTATCTTTCTGAAGAACAGACCCTTCTCACTCAACCAGTGTGCCTCAGTGCCAACCTGCCTTTTGACATTCATAGTCTTTTTGGCAAGAATATTTGAACATCCGTTCATTTGAAAACACTGAATAATACAGTTCAGGAAGTAATTTTTTGCTTTAAAAGTATGAAATAAGGAATTTTTCTGGCATACAGCATTGTTGTGTACCAATGAGCAGAATTAGGCAGTCAGTTCTGAAATTAAAACGGAACAGAGACAAACAAACCAGAACCAAGCAACACCACAATTATAAAATTGTATAGTGTAAAAATTAATTAATTTTAAATAGAAATAAAATTCTTAGATATGCTGAACTTTCAGCATAGCTTTGTTTCAAAGGATGGTTTTCTGAGTTGAATTAAGTGGAATTTATACAATCATGGGAAAAAAAATGTCATGAGAAATATCTGTAGTATGAGTCATATCTTGTTCTCCTTTTCCTATACTTTCAAGTACAGTGTTATTAGCAATTTAGACTGTAAGTGTTCTGTTTCCTGTAATATGTCCCATAATATGAAGGAAAGTCTAAAATTAGGGAGGTCTTAAATTTCAGATTTATTTTAACAGATTTTGGAAACTGAAAATTAAGATAATTTTAACATGCTAGGTTTATACAGCTGTTTAGCCTTAGGTATTTATTTACTCTGAAAAATTAACTAGCTTCCTTGCTGAAGCTTTTCCTTTAACAAAATTAAAAAAGAATAAGAGTAATTCTTCTGAGAGTGGTGGCTGGGGAGTCTGTGTGCTGTAATTCAGTGGTTAGTAGCTGTGTGATGTTACAGATACCTGCTAGATTTAATTAAGAAGCAGCTGTCTTATGACTTAGTTTATCCTATTGCACTAATCCCCATTCAGTGTAATACTGATTGCTTTCCTAGATAGAAAAATGCTCCTTAATACGTGGCTGAAAAACAGGAAAGGTTAGAGAATTTAAGATAAAGGCAATAATTTGTGTATTCGTCAGGTCACTGGCTTTATGTTAAAGCGTTGGAGCTATCCAATGGCAGCCCTCATGCTGTGCAAGAGTTTCTCATCATGTGAAATACTTGAAGCACATTTTCTGCTGGGCTGTCACTTGATAATCTTTTATTGCATGCGTTGTCCCTATTGCTACTGCTTACCTGTTTTAAGTGGAATGACTCAAGTTAAATGGTTTAAAGGAAATCTGTGTAATGCTTGATTCCGAATACAGAATCTTAGTTTGTTCAGAATGGAGCACTGACAGAAGGTTGGGCATGTTGCATGTATATAGTGCATCATAAAAATAAATCGGGAGATATGAAGTATTGTGCACTTCATATGTCCTTTAATACTGCCCTCACATTATTACTTAGTTTTACTTTTCTGAATCTTGTCTTCAGGAGCTTCGATCACGAGAAGAGGAGTTGACAAGAGCAGCTCTTCAGCAAAAATCTCAAGAAGAATTACTGAAGCGCCGCGAGCAGCAGTTAGCGGAACGCGAGATCGACGTACTGGAGCGTGAGCTGAATATCATGATATTCCAGTTGAACCAAGAGAAACCCAATGTGAAGAAGAGGAAGGGCAAGTTCAAAAGAAGCCGGTTAAAACTCAAAGATGGACACAGAATTAGCTTGCCTTCAGGTTTGCAATTTTTTAAAAGTTCACTGTATATGGAATGATTAAATATGCCAGCTTCTTCAGTTCTTCCATGGTTCATGTTTTCAGTGTTGGCTCCTATTTTATTTTGTTGCCACGTCCTACTGTAATGCACAGAAGGGTTTGGTAAGAATTGTATAGCTCCCTCCCCGCAAGGAAAAGTTTTCACATACCATATTCTCATGAAGTAGTCCTCATTTCCTCTGGAAGAATGATTCACCTAGAAGTCCATACCGTTTGGAGGGAAAGGTCACTAGCACCAGAGCCACATGATTTAATACTGGTTCAAAGTTCAAATTTTTGTTATCATTGTTTCTGTCCAGAGAGAAAAATACTTTTTGATACATGCCAGAACTTTCTAACATGATCAAATATCAGTGCTGTTTGCCCTAAAATTGTAAATACCAAGCAGAAAAACAGTGCTTCGAGAGGACTGTACAGGGGTGTACAGGTGCAGTAGGTCCAAACTGCACACGTATTGCAGTTGGGAGTACAACACAGCAGTTACAATCTTCAGTGCCTTATTTCTTGCAAAAAAATGTATTAATAACAGGAGCAGATGATTTCAGAATACAAATAGGGTATCATTTGAATGTTAGAGCATTTCATTCCACCTATGAATGCATTAAAATGCCCCCTTTGTAAAGGAGGCGTGTTTGTAGACAGTGAGAGTCTTTCAGTTCTCAAAGGCTGATTTAGAGGTGCCTTTTTAATGTTGCCACCAGATAGCACTACAGAAATGCATGGTTTCACCAATGGCTGGAAAGCCTTCATTATTATTTCAAATTCATTAACAGCATCCTGGGGTTGGTGGACTTCGTTTCAGTGGCTTCCAGGTCAAGTCTGTCAGTTTATTACAAATGCATTTAAGAACTTGATGCTGTGTTAACACAAGTCTGCCCAAATTGTAGCAACTTGGTAGCTGGAAAGACACAAAGGGGGCAGTAATATTTAGAGTACTATCTCAGCACTAGTGAAATATTTTTCCTTACTTTAAAAATAAGAGCAAATAAGATAAAAGCCACCCTACAGCCTCCCAGACAGACATGGTAGATTTATGGGTTTTAGTTAGATTTATGCTGGACTGCAAACTTCAACTGAATATTTGGTGCTATGTTTCCAGTTCTGCTTATATTTAACTTGAAACAGTGATAAAATAAATATTTTCATTCAGAATAGCAGTTAGCTCCTTGTTATCAAGAACATCCAGATGAACTTGTCCTTGAGACAATTCTGTTCTAAGAATAGTGTACAATATAATTGCACTGATGATGGGTATTAGAGTGATATATTAAGGTTAATTTCATAAATCTTTTCCTCCTCAATATATGTTGTTCTTTTTTTTACTACTTTGCTATAAATATTTGTAATCATGTAATTTACTGTCATGATTTTCTAACATGAATAAATGTGACTTCATTATTAATGCTTTTTTTAATATTCTATATGAATTACATGTTTTTAAAAAATCAGGCAAATCTCATTGCCTTGAGAATTGATTCATTTGAGATGAAATACTGAGGGGTATTTTTTGTCCCTCCTGTGACAACCAAAAAGACTGAATAACAGCTTGTGGTGTAGATGTGTAGATCAGGGCCACTTGTACCAACTTGCTGTTGTTCATGTTCTTGTGAGACTATCACATGAAGGTGTGAAGTCCTGCCTGTTTGACTCAAAATCTTCATTGTTATATTTAGAGTTTTTCAAGGGTTTGTTGTTTTTTTTTTTTAATATGCATGTCTCTTAACTGTATAAATAAATTACATATAATAAAGTCTAATTCATTATATAACTTTGTTTTAAGAAGTATAGCAGCATGTTCTTCTGAGAAATTTTTTATTCAGAACATTAAAACTGATTTGTTTTGCTTTCTTACAGATTTCCAGCACAAAATAACAGTGCAGGCATCCCCCAATCTGGACAAGAGGAGGAGTTTAAACAGTAACAGCTCTAGTCCATCAAGTAGCCCCACAATAATTCCTCGTCTTCGAGCTATACAATGTAAGTCTCCACTCATTTGATCACTAGAGAGTGTTCCATGTACATACTGAAATGTTGGTAGTACTATCAGATTCCAGGCAGATTTCTGTCTGATTTGGACATGCCTTGTTTGGTTCTAATAGTGGTAACTTCTTTGAAAGGAGGGATAATCTTACTAAAATGCTAAATAATTTTTAGTAATTCAAAATGATTGTGAATGCTTTAAATTGTACCTTTATTTAATTACTTTGGGAACCAATTTGTAAACTGACTGGGATAAAACAATGACAAATCAAAATTTATGACAAAAGGCAAAGCATCACATTTAGAACCCAAGATGGAAAACAAGTTTTTATTAGGTATTGGAGTTGATAAAGAAAAAGGTTCAGAGAGTAAGGGAGTCTTGTAATATGGAAATATCAAAGAATGAGCCAATAACCCAAGTTTCTTATGTCAAAAGAGTATCAAGTTTTAAGCAGGCGTAAGTCCAAAAGAAATCTTATTTTGGGTTTTTTGAAGATAGGAAAAAGAGACAAAAACAATTGTGGGTACATTTTTAGGTCTACATTCTTATGTATACTGATTACAGAAGGGAAGGTGCGTTCATACTCACATAGTGGAGGTACCAGGAATACAATTTTATTACAATCATGTAATTACAGAGAAGTATGCATTTATAGTTGGGAATGACATACACACAGATAAAACAGTTCCTACAGGAATCACTGCTTGCATTTGTATTGTCTGATCTATTGTGCAAAGTAGATTGTCTAATTATCCATATTCAGAGAGGAATGCCCTAAACTTCTCTCTCTTTATGAAATCAGTGGAACCAGTTCCAGCTGATGGCTTATGGATGTTGCTTGCCTTCTCTTGCAAGCACAGTCAGCTGTGAGGGAGATTACTTCAGAATCTGACTTTGTCAGCTATAAATGAGGAGAAGGGGAAGTCAGAATGCATAAGGATTTTTCCATACTGATCTGTAGCTAATCTGTAAAGATTGATTGAATTTTAGACCAGCCTGACAATTTGTTTAAAGTTTGGATAGAAATCAGATCTCTCATCTCCTTTGTAACACCTCTGCCTTATCCTTTTCATTGTTAATGTCTAAAGGGGAGCAGTGATGTCTTCTCTGGCACTTCAGTATTTGTTTTAGCTGCAGTGGATACAGTTGGCAACGTTGTGGGTAAAGGAGAGAGGTGGACAAACTATGTCTTGTTTTTCATAATAGAAGTGTGAGATGGAAAAAAAATCAACTGGAGTCTTTTTCAGATGTTAGCTGACAGAGTATCTGTGTTGTCAATAGTTTCCTGTCCTCAAAACAGGGTGTTTTTTTCTGGTTGGTTGGTTTACTTAGCTTTTTGCAGAAAGGTAAAGAAAGTCTTTTCTTAGTAAAATGTCATAATTACGTATAAACTATCTCTTTGTCTTTCATTCTCCTTGCTCTGCAAGGAAATGCTTGAAAGTGAAGCAAATGTCAGGTATTGGCATGGTTCTGAAAACTTGAGTTTTCTGTGTTTGTTTGTTTTTTTAATTGCATAGCCTTGTGTAAGCTATTGCAATGCCACTCCTTGTATGTGTGCTAAGTGCCACTGAGTTTTTTCTTTTTATATTTGAGCAGGCATTTGTATTCATAGGGCTTGAACATGCAGGACAACATAAAGGCTCTCATTTAAAAGAAGTATGTCTGCTTCTGAGTTTGGATCCTTAGGTTTTTACCTAAAAGCTTATCAAATATCTCAGGAGTATCTAGCTGAAACAATTTAGCTTCCACACCCATCTGCACCTGTGCAAAATAAATTCCCTTTCCCACAGTAATGTTTTATCTTGATTTAACTTCAAAGTGTCTTTGTTTCAAGACGACTTGCTCAAATACAGGTGATTGAACACGCATATATAGCAACTGGTTACTTGACTGCTTCACTTTGTCTTGAGCAAGTCTAGCTTTCAATGTTAAGCTGAAAGAAAAATCTAGTTACTTTCTTATTAAAAATAATTCTGCTGATTTTAGAAAGTGTTTTTGAGGGAGAAGGAAAACCACTAAGGTACATGTTCCATAGGAATGTGGTTGTAAATGAGAGTATAAAGTAGGCAAGTGAAGTGCAATGCTACAGGGAGAGCTTTGCTGGCAAGGTGTATGCTGAGGAAGGAGGAGAATCTGTACAGTGAAGGAACAGCAGAACTATGGACATGTAAATGCCCCCTCATTTATCATGCTCTTATAACTGGCTACGTTGTTTTTCTCCTAGGTCTCTCCATCATATCTGTATGCATGCCATCATGATACCAAGCTAATGCTTCAATTAGTCAGTGGCAGGTGAAAATCTACCCTCCCAGGCTGGGTCTTAGAAAGTGGATCCTTTAAACCCTACCATGAAAACCCATCATTAGAAGATGCTTAATGCCTTTATGACCCAAAGATAAAAATATGAGGGAAACAGTTCTGTTTCTAAAATCATTTTGACTAAGATCTCTACTACGTTCTCTTAATTTTTCCTCAGTGATTCCAAAAACAGATACACACACAGCTAATGGCCGAAGAAACAGTGTATATGTGTACCAGCAAGATGTAGATATCACAAGTGAATATGAACTTCCCTTTGGGGTTATGAAAAAAGGCAAGATTTCATTATGTTTCCTAGGTGCTGGTGCTGTTTAATTTATCAGCTGAGACAGTGACAGACTAAGCATTTAATGGAGGCTAGACACTTTAAAGTATAATTTGTTTTGGTGTAGTGAGAAAGAAAATGTTAATCATGGTCACAACTGGAATATTCTGTTTCTTTTTAAACCAGTTGTCCACAGAATATATTTTATTCATTGAACTTAAGTGCTCAGTCTAATTCACTTGTCTGACTTACCTAAATATAAGGTTCTCAGTTAAAAGAAGCATGGAAAATGTGATTGCTTTGCTACTTTATCTTTAATCTGGGTTTCTTGTCAGCTCATAAATTACTTTTCTTTCTTGCTCATCTTTTTGGATCACTGAAGTTCGCATGGTGCTTTTTTTAAAGGAAAAAAATCTCAATTTTTTTTTCTACTCTAGCGTGTTAGTGGTTTTGCAGTGCAGAAGATACTCTGTTCTGTCAAAATATTTTGGCTTTAGAAATAGTATTTATGTGTGTGGGCTTTGTGTTTTTAAATTCAATCTCCAGTAACTTCAGATGAAAGCAACAGAACTTGGGGAAGGAGCACAACATATCACCAAGAAGAGTTTGAAGATGTGAAGAGAAGTTTTAAAAAGAAAGGTTGTACATGGGGACCAAGTTCAGTTCAAACAAAGGATCGTGCAGATTGTAAGGACAAGTATGTCTACAACATTTTGGTTTTTTGATAATACTGATGCGTCCTTGGTAGTGGCATAGGTTGTGAGAGAAAAAAGTTCTGCTGTCTCTAGTTACAGCAAGAATTCCTATCTTCTAGTTAATTTAGAAATTACATTACTGATGCGTAGCTCCCCCACTTAGTCTTAAGGATAAAACACCTACTTATGTTAAAGTTTTATTGATTCTTATCTATTACCTTTTATCTCTGGTTCTTTGAGATTTGGAACATACTGGGATGCTGAGCTACCAGTGCATACAAGACATTTATGGCCTGTCTTTCTTGCCCTTCCTCACATTATTTTGAGGAATTGCAAGCATGGCCCCCACTGGGTACTTTCAGTATCATTAAGTAAGACTGCCTGATTTGGCATATGTGAGGCACAGTTCACACCAACAACATCCTTTATGCTGACAGAAGGTGAAAGGGTTTTGAAAGTTATTTATAGTGCCTTTCTTTATTTTTCTTGGTAGGGATATCCACTCAGTTACCTGTGTTAGGAGTTGGTTCCAGACAATTGGTTGGAACTGGTTTTATATAATTTTTGTATGTTTAAAAGTCACTGTGTTTCATAAACTTCCACTTTTCACATCATTTATTTGAAACAATGAAACTATTGTTCAGGTTTTCACAAACCTGTATTGTTCAATAGGTACCAAAGGCCCATTTTTCATTGGCTTGCTTTTTAGGCATGAAATTTTTATCACAAAAAGAATACCTGACATTAGGGCATGTTTACATTTATAACCACATGATTCAATGGTACTCAGTCTTCTTTTTACCTTTGGAAAGGTTTTCAAGTTATGTACTGCAGGTTTATAGTTTGAAAAGAAAAGTAATTTTCTCACAAAGTTTATGTGAGCATGGATCTGTAATCTCAAAATAACTATTGTTATTGCAGAGTAAGACCCCTTTCAGATGGCAGCAACCCTTGGTCAACTGTTTTAATGAAAAATCAGAAGGGTGTTCCCTTAGCTTCACTATTTGTGGACCAAGGTAAGAGCTATTTTTGAAAAAGTGAAAGTAGCCATATAACAGTATTAACTCCAATGTTACAAATTGTATTGCTTGAATTCCTTAAAGGATTACAGATTGTTATAGGAAAAGTCATGCTGCCAACCATTTTCCTCTGCAAAAAACCCCTGTATTTACATCATTAATAACCGAGAAATACACGTAGTCTGTGAACAGAACCATGAAGAGATTTTTTCCATGTTTTTGAGTTGCAGACCACTCTGTATATGAGGTCTGCAATCACCACTTTTTTGTTTCTTTTAAAAAGAACTTAAATCAGTAGTTGTCTTGACATTTAAATAATCATTGATGACATTGTTATGAGATCTGCATAGTTGTTGCAAAAACCCGTAGGTTTTAAAAAACCTGTAAGCACTGATATATTCCCAGATATTAGTGCCCTGGTTTTTTGAATGAGACCTATTACCTTAATTTTCAATACAGAAATGTAGATTTCAAATCTTAAAATGTTTTAGACAGCATGTTGCTATTTACAGGTAAATCACAAGGAAGAACATACTTGGTCCCTTTAGGATCAGGAATGTAATAGCTGCATGTTGTTTTTTATGACCATTACTGTAAATGGGCAGTGATGATAAAATAATAATGTTAAAGTGTGCCTCGCTTTTTCTATACTGTGGACTCTTATCTGAGAAAATTGAGTTACCAGTGTCAGGAAAAAAGCCTGTGTGATATAACCTGGTGTCCATACCAGCAGCTAGATTTATGCCATCTGGAAGAAGTAGTAGTAAGCTGCTTGGACACTGCTGGAAAAAAGCATTTTAATCTTCATGTGTAGTGGTAGGGGTATAAATCAAGGCTTCACAAAGAGTAATTTTATAGATTTATTAGCTTACTACTATAACCCTGCACACAAAGTTAACATACTTGAATTTCAAATACTTGTGTTTATTCTCTAGCATTTAGCAGTTTACAGTAAATAGCACATGCAAGTCAAATAATACCTCCTTTTTATTAGTCATTAGCTGTAAGATGTTAAATTTACTTTTTACTCCAGACCACCATGACCTAATGAATTAATTGGAAAAATTTCTAATAACTGACTGGATTTTGGAACTCAACGAATTGAAAATATTGTAAAGAATATATTCCAGATCTTATCTGCCAGTTTGTGTATAGTAACTTTCTTCTCTGTAATCCATACACCAAAATATTTTTTGTGTTATTTAAAAAGCGTTATCAAAGTGTTGCAAACACCAAGAGGTTTAGGCGTAGGATGTGTTTCTGAAACTCAATATGTGAGTCTGAGCTTCTGACAGCATCTAAATGGATTGTACAGTATCCTTCAAGGTTAATACTTGTGCATTTTAAAAGAAATAATGATGTGCATATGCAGAGACATGCAATAGCTAAACAGCTGAATTGCAATCTTAAAGAATACTGTGATGTTTTACAGGTGCCTGTACTGATAAGAAACTTACCCCTGAAGGTTTGGACAGTAAAAGACCAAAGCCAATTAAGTTGCCCAATCAGGCCTATATTAATCTACCTCTTTGGAAAGATGATCAAGGAGAGAACACAGTTGAACATGAGAGCTTTGAAGAAGGAACCTCTGCTAGTTCTACAAACAGTACTCCTCAAATGACACCCACAAACAGTCTGAGCAGGACGCTGCACAAGAAGAAGACTGATTCTGTGCTGTATGGGTGTGCTGTCCTCCTTGCATCTGTTGCCCTGGGCTTGGATATCAGAGAACTGAACAAATCACAGGGTCCAGATGAGCTCTTGCCTAAAGATGAGAGAAAGAAGCGTGACGGAATATTTCAGCGTGCTTCAAAATTCCGCAGGAGTGCCAGCCCTACACGGCTGCAGTCCAAGAAAGAGGAAACAAGTATTCCATCCCTAAATCCAGCTGCAGATACTGTGAATCTTCTCTCTATGCCCTCCATTTCCACAAAATGCCTACTTCAACCTGATAGTGAAGATGCTTTTGCAAGCACTGTGCTTGGTGATTGTGGTCGATGTAGTTCCACTGACAACTTTTCATCTCAAATGTCTGAAAGTAAGAGAGAACAAAGGATACAGCTGGCTCCTCATACAGTTTCAACACGATTGAAAAACCAGCCTTTTAGTGTTGGTTTGAAACAAGAGTCTCAAAATGTGCCAAAAGATTCCTCCACAAAGTTAAATATGTTGGGTCACAGACGAACCTTATCAGATGGGAACCATTTTCAGACCACAGGTAGGTTATTAAGAACTTCCACAAATCTTTAAATTATGCTGCTGATAAAAATTTAAGTGCAAAATAATATCTCTAAATCTGGTTTGCATTTAAATAGATAAGCTCATGATCAATGAGTTTTTGAAAAGAAGTTCTAAATTTCAATGCTGGGGTGGCTTAAATGTAATGTTCTTTATGATACTCTGTGCATGTGTAATTTCTCATAATAACTGGAGAAGTTCATGGGACTTTATTCCAGTATTAATATTCATCCAGTTATTGGGGAGTTAGTGCTTTTTCTCTACATCTCTTTTGTAGCAATAAAAAGTAAATTGTGATTGCCAGTTGCAGTGAGTCTAGATGCAAACACGTTACTTGAGCACCACTGGTGCTTGTCTTAGGAGATGCCCCACAATGTACAGACCTCTTAATTTTTGTGGTGGAAGAAAAGTCACCAGTGTTTATGGCAACCTAGTTTTACAAATGGCAAAGAATTCAAGTAGTTTAAATTTGCATTTTTTTGTTTGGGCTTTCTTTCCCCTAGCTAATGGAGTTGCTTCAACCAGTGATGTCTCCAGACTCCCAGTCTTGTCAGTTCCTGGAACTCTGCCCTCCCCATCTTTTCAACAAAGAAGCAATCACAGTGGTGTTTCAAATGAAAAGCAAAGTGTTGTCAATACTATCTCAAGGCCTCGACCTTCTTCTCTAAGAAATAAAATAGATGCATGGCAGATTATTCCACGTATTATTAAACCAAACTCTAAAGACTCTGAATGTTCAGAGGGCAGTGTAGAGCCAGATGTTAACTTGCCAGATACTGAGGAAAGAACTAACTGCCACATGCCCTCATTACTTGATATTGATGTGGAAGGTCAGAACAGAGACTGCACTGTGCCTTTATGCAGAATGAAGAGCAAAACTTGTCGACCATCTATATATGAACTGGAGAGAGAGTTTCTGTCTTGAGTGCCTTTCATTTAAAAAATGTTTGCTTCATAAAGGGGAACAAATATAAAATTCTTGTCTGTCTAACACTTTGTGCTGCTGTTTTCTGATGTACTGTGACCAATAGTACCAAAATTATTAAAACGGGCAGCTAATTAAGTGTAGTAGGTGCCTTTTTCAAATTTTCCTTGGAATCCCAACTAGGTAACTCTAAAAGCACAAGGCTGCAAAATGGTATTCTAGGTGAACTTCATAAGTATATATTGAATGATTAAAATAAAATGCCCACCTCCCTCTGTTGTGTCACAGAAGGTTTTTTTTTTTAGGTTTGAGAGGTTTAGAAATTTAACTTTCACGCATTAAAAAACCAAATGACATATAGAGCGGGGTTTTGTTCTGTCAAGAAGAGTTTCACCTGAGGAGTGGTGGTCTTTAGCTCACCTCTATGGCTTGTAGGTTCAGAGAGAGGCATAAAGGATTAAGGTACAGGAGGCTCTGTTCACTCATTAAAGAGGTGATTATTTGCTGGCATTTGATACTGAAATTGTTTAAGAACCCAGTAGCCGAATTTGCAGGTTTTTGCCCTTGGTTATTGTGAGAACTGGCTTAGTTTCTCCAGAAAGTTACACTGCTTGTATAAACATTTCAGTTTCAGCCACCATATCGATTTGAGAGGGTAAACTTCAGTATTGGGATGGGAGTAAAGGTATTTGACATACTTTGTAATGTGAAACAACATTCCTTGTAAGTAAGGATACACTGGAACGTAAATATTTGTACTCTTAACCTTTTGAAGACTACAGTGTTTGCACTGAAAGCAATATTCTTGGGTTTGAATTTTTTGTTTGTGGTGGAAGGGTTTGTCCCCCTTCTTGTTTTTTAAACTCTGCTGCACCTTGTATTGAAGAAAGTTGGTGGGTTTTGAGGATAATTGGTTTTAAGTGAGCCAATGGTGCATTTTATTGCACTTAATTTTAAAACTGCTATAATTTAATATTAAATCTTTCAGTATAATCTCTGTAGCTTTTCTTCCTAAGGTACTACTGAGTGCCTGCTTACTCAGATTTAGGAAATACGGAATCAAAGGACAGAAACAGATGTGCTTGACTGGTTTTCAGTGATAGAAAGTTTCCAGAAAATTCCAAGTAGTCAATTGTGGGGGGAGGAACATTTAGCTTTGATAACACTGGTAGTTTAATTTTTTACAGTATCACTAAGTGAATGATTAAATAAAATCAAATATACAGTATACTTTCCCTGATGAAAGCGTTTTTAGAATTAAAGGAACATCCCTCATTTTCCAGTATCTGAAGTCCCAATTTTGCAGATCATCTGGCATTTAAATAGTTTTCATAAATAAAATTAGATAATGTTAGACTAAAATGACTGTGTTCTCATCAGAATACTGTTTTGTTAAGAACTGTGTTTAAATCTTTTCTTCTTCTTTACTCTGGGGTCTGGGAGTTCGAATAGAATACACAGTTGCTTAAAGCTTCGAAACCAAAGGATTAAAAAAGAAAATTTCTGTTCTAAGACTGTATGCACTACAGTGTCCACCTTGAAGATGACATACAATTATACAAACAAAATCTTGAAGTCTTAATCGCACGGAACAGAACACAGAAGATGTAACTTCCCAGCTCTCAAAGTGAAAATAGAAAAGAACTTCCATAAAGTATTAGTTTACTACCAAAAGTAAAGACAAAACCACTGTTTGTATGTAAGTCTAAATGCTTACATAGCAATTGTTACTATGTTTTCTTCAAGCCTGTTTCTGTCACTGTATTCGTAGTTCTCTGTCAACATGATTCAAGTCACATACTGTTCTTTGTCTTCTGTTTCAACTTTAATTTTATCAGAACACTTTAATAGATTGTCTATTCTAGTTTTAATACAAAATGTTTTTGTAAAATAAAGTCATGAATCAAATTTTTTAAGTATAGATTAATAGCACATTTACCTTCAAGGCTTAATTAGAATTTTTGAGCATTATGTATATCTTAACTCTTTCTTGATCAGTTATTCCTGTGTAATACTGAGAGAAAAGGAGCTGATTGTATTATGTGTTTCTGAAGAAAGTATCTCTGTTTAGCTTTCTACAGGAAAATCTCAGGTGCTGAAGTATTTTGACTTGTAAATTTCTGTTCAGTTCTGTATTTTTAAGGTTTATATGATTTCAAGTGTTGAATTTTGCACCCTATGTTTTGTAATCAATAGTATCAGCATAAAAAGCTGTTTGAGCTAGATTGTTTTCATTTATTAGTGGCTTACATCTCTCTTGTAATTAAAAAAAGATTTCTATTCCTCTTCAATGGATAATTTCCCATGAGATTGGGACGTATGATATGGCCAGCTGAATGCATTCTAAGTAATTTAGGAGTTTGTGTTCCATTTCTTAGGTAAACCATCTCAAATATTTCTCTGATATGATGCAGGTTTTTTTAAGCTATAGTCTGTAGTGCTTTATAATTGTTTTTATAGTTTAAAATTACAGGTCAGTCTTCACTGAAATTAAAAAACCCCACATTATTTCAATCATGGGTTCAGTCTGTAATTCATGTATCACCAGAGAATTTTTTTGTAAAGATATGGAAATCTGGTATGCATTAAGTGACCTGTCTTGGTTAAAAGGATATTTATTTCAATGTAGGTTGATAGGCTGACCAAATAATAATTTATGTTGATTGTTTTAGCATAAAACTGAAGGTGCTTACACTACAAAGATTAAGATAAACACTTGATATACTGTTTTACAAAACCTGATGATTTAAATGTTTTTATTTAAAAATAAATGTTTTGTAGCTACTGTATTGGAAAGTGACCTGAATTTTCTTGAAAAATGTATTTTAATGTTTCTTTAACATGTACTAAGGAGTAATCTGGTGAATAAACCCGGAGCTATTCTTGGAAAATTATAATATAATTGTTTACTCCAAGATTAAGAATCCAGTACAGTAACATGAACATTCCTGTAATATCTTGCACTTGATGTAGGCAGAAACATTTGGCATAAGCTTGGTTTTTTTTCTTCAATATGACCATAATATTCCTTTGATGTTTTTTACAATGTTGGCTGGGTGTCTTAGAGGAGTAGTGTATATAAATAAACTCAGCATCTGATTCAGCATCAAGAATTCAGGTAAGTAATAACATCCTTCTGTTGTGGGGCTTTTGTTGGGACAGTCTGTTGGTTCTTTGAGGGATTTGGTACTTTGAGGTTTTTTTGTTAGGTTTGTTGGGGGATTTTTAAGCAATTGAAGCCAGTATTTTCCTTATAATATGTTTAACACATTTTGTGAACTTCCCTCTTCCATGATAATGTCATGGGTGCATTAGCCCATTTTTCACGTAGGAAGAGGAAGTATCCATTTGCACAGTGACAACAGGTAAGATGCAGTGAAATTCAAATACAAATATATTGAATCGTACATTGGATTTATAATGCTGCAAGCCTGTCTTACAAAGATATGCTTGCACTCAGGTTGTAGTGAGACTGGCTGCATAACAAATATTTATGTGGCCTCTGAGTGTCAGTATGAAGCCCAGATTGTAAGCTAAGCTGCAGAGGCAGCTTATTTTATACACAGTTATAATGGTAATACAAAGATCTGCGTACAAGTGTGAGGTAACAGAAAAGATCACTGTCACCAACCACCTTCATTTTTAATGTAACCATTCAGATCACTATGGTGTATGCATTATGAGAAACTAAGGAGACTCTGTTACCTAATACATTTTTGATGCAGTTTTGGTGGTGCTTAAGATTGCAGTATTTGGTATTCCAGATTAGGTCCAGAGTCCATTCAAGGATGTAGTGGAATTCCTCCTGAACAAACCAAATATGAGTTAGTTATCTCAATGCTAACAGAAATCCAACATGCTTGATATAGATAGTCTGATAAAATAGTTTCTTTAACCAAAATAAGTGCTTTTTTATCTAATAAGTTGGAGAATGGAATACAGAGCTATGCAGCTAGGATGGTTTTACTTCTTTGTTCACAGAATCACAGGGTCATTTAGGTTGGAAAAGACCTCTGGAGATGAAACAGTCTAAGCCCCTCTGATAGAGCTGCCCAAGACCATGTCCATTGAAGGTCTGGGCATCTCCACAGATGGAGACTCCGCAGCTTCTCTCAGGAATCTGTTCCAGTGTTTGGCCATCCTCACAGCAAAAACATTTGCTCACATTCACATTGAATTTCATGTTAACTGGCTGGTTTGGGTTGTTTTGTGGTTTGTTTTTTTTTTCCTTGTTGATTGATTGGTTTTGGTTTTTTTACTTTTTGTTTTGTTTTTTTCATTTGTGCCCATTGCCTCTCATCCCGTTGCTGGACACTTCTGAGAAGAGCCTACCTCTCTCTTTACCCCGTTATCAGGTATTTATAAACAATGATAAGATCCTCGTGGACTCTTCTCCAGATCCAGCTCCCTCAGCCTTTCCACAGATGCAAGTCCTTTGCCAGTCTTTGTGGTGCTGCACTGGATTTGTTTTACTAAGTCTGTATCTTGTATTGGGGAGCCCAGAACTGGACACAGCGCTCCAGGTGTGGCCTCACCAGTGCCGAGTAGGATGCCCTCATTAATCTGCTGGCACCATAACTAATGCAGAGAACTGTTGGCTGTCTTTGCTGTAAGGACACACAGCTGGCTTCTGTTCATCTTGTCCATCAGGATTCTCAGGTCATTTTCTGCAAAGCCAGTTCCCAGATGGTTGGTCCCCAGTGTGTACTGGTGCGTGGGCTTGTTCCTCCCCAAATGCATTTCTGCTTCATGAGATTCCTCTAAGCCAGTTTTCCAGCCTGTCCATGTCTGTCTGAATGGCGGCACAGCTATCTAGTGCATCAGCCACTCCTGCTGTTTTAGATTGTCTGTAAACTTGCTGAGAATACACCCTGTCCCAACATCTGGGTTGGTAATGGAGGTGTTAAACCCTAATCAGCACTTTTATCAATCCCTGGGGTACTCCACCTGTGACATTTAAGCAAGTTATAGTTAAAACCATCTCATGTTTTATTCATACAATCTAAAATATTTTTCATAAGTGATTTTGGTAATTGCAATTCTTCAATTGCCTTTTTTTTTCTTTCCATTTCAAAAATCAAGACATAATTACCATTCTCAGATCTAGGCCTTAGTGAATTATTTCAGTAGTTGAGATTTGGTGTCAGGATGGCCTGAGTTCAGTGCTGCTTGATGTAACAGCTTAAATCTGTTAAAAATATCTGCAAATTGCTTTAGAAGCAAATTCATCAATCAAAAATCATTAATTCACCCCGGGTGACCAAACTAGTCAAACTTCAGTCAGGTGTCACATTTGGTGTTCCTCCTTTGAGTGGTCATTAATATGAAGTCACATGCTCTGCAACACTGCTAAATGGACTTTTAAAAAACATTTGTGTTACATCTGAGAACACCAGTCTTCCACCACATAAAGTATGCAGTTACAGGGTGTGACAGCTTGAATCTCTTACAGCTGAAGACATTGATGAGTACTCTGACCTCTGAAGGAGAGGCAGAGAGGCCACAGCTGTGAACTCCTCAGCAGCAGAACACTGTTGGTGCTTCTCGAAAGAAAGGTGCCCAGGGCAGCCATTCCTGCTGTAGCTGCTGAGTTCTTCCCATGCCAAAGAATTTGCACATGTGCTGTTGTCTTCCTGCCAACTTCAGATACACCTAGATAAGATCTCTGGTGTAGCAGTAGTCACCATGAACTGTCCAGTCATTTGAGAGCTTGCCAGTCTTTATGAAAGCAGGTGGAAGTCTGCAAATTTGGGGTAAAGGAGAAAATAAACAATAGGACTGTTCATTCTGCTCACTGTTTTGCAAATCACTTGCATAATTCAAAAGTTTCTAAACTCCCTTTTATGGCAGAGGGAATTAGGCAATAATATTTTACAAAGCCTTTTTACTCTGCTGCCTTCCAGACCAAAAGTGACATTTGTGCCTTGTGCTAGATGCCACTTAGTCTGTCTGGTAAATGCTGTCAGTGGTTGGGAGGATGCAGAATTTTATTTCCAAGCCTGATAGAGCTAAGCAGCAAGTGAATCAAACATCAGGTGTATCTGCCAGCAGTCTAGGTAAGGGAAAGATATATACTAGACATACATTCTCCAGTCACTTCAGTTTGTATTGAGCACATGGCTCCTGGAAGTGCTGAAGAGTCTCTTGCAGAGTATTCACCCAAAGGGAATCCACTTTGTTCCAGAAGTGGCCTTCACGTGGCTATATGCCTTTTTGACTCTGTCATTAGGGGTATATGTGTGTCTCCTTCAGTGCATGTGCCACCTGAAATGTTTAAGGCAGAAGTAACAGTGATTCTATCACTCTTCTATCACACTTTCATCAAAATATTTTTCTCATTCTAGAGCCCCAGAAGTTATTGACATTGGTGGCTCCACTCTTGATAGTCAAAATTCTCATCACCAAGGCCTTGATTGCTTCTTATTTTTAAGAAGATGCAGCTGCTTGATGGCTGACTTTGAGGCTAAGATACCAACATCCTAGTTGACCCACAAGAAATACTTGTACTTATTCCCATGTGGCCAAGGGAATAGCCTTGTCTACTTCATTAATTGTACCTCAACTTTAACCTGCCTAAAGTATATATTTTAGGTGACTTTTCAGGTTTGGGTGGTTTTTACTGTGGTGGTTCTCTAGTTAAGTAAATTTTATTTACTTATTAGAAGTTTATAGGAACAGGCTGTTAAGATGAAAACCTGTACTGTCATCATTGATAGCTAGAAGATGCAAAGAACAGATACTATCTAAAGCATATTAAGAGTGTCATAGTATGAAGTCATCAAGCTTGATGACTTTACCAAGTTAGGGAAGCTCTACAGAATGAATATATATATTCTTTCAGGCCTGCAGAGCTACCATGAGGTTCTATTTCCACAGTTGTACAACATATTTAGAAGAGAAGTATGCCTATGACCAATATGTATTTTTTAAACAGGGTTGTGAAACCCTTAGAGAAAGTCAGGGGCACTCATAGTGTTTGCATATTATGTGCTGGTAGATACTGAAAGCAAAGAGGGATACTCTTAGAGCTGTAAATATGCTCCTAGAACAGTTTTTCTCCCTTAAAAACCTTTTAACACTTTGAGGGTTTGCAAGGAAGAAGGACAGCAGTGCTCCCTCCTTCTACCTATGTGTCAGACAAGTAGAGGGGCTTATATGTGCTCCAACCACTATTGCTGGAGGTAGTTCTAGGATAAAAGTATAGTATGAATATACATACAATGAGTGCTTTTCAAAAAGAAAAAATTACCCCAGCTTTTGTGTACAATGACTATAATACTTGTTTTGAAAATTATTAAATTTTGTGGCACCTGATGAATTTTTTTGAATACCTGTGGAAGTCAGAAAAGAATGAGGCTGGGTTGCAGTTGAAAAGAAGCCTAAGTAAAGAAGCTTTGTCTTTTTTCCTCCTTTTCTATATAGTCCAATTTAAGTTTATCTTGCTGTTAACACTGAAAAATCCCAGAGATCCTGTAGTCCACAAAAGCCTTCATGTGAAATAAAATACTTAAAAATACCAGTTCAGGCCTGACCACGTGAAGCAGTGAGATACAGGTACTACAGGCATCTAATTCTTGTAATGCAACCAGTTAGCTTTTTCTCACTGGAAAGGAAGTCAGAGGATCAAAATGGGGAGTGTTGATTCAGTATGGTGTAAGAGATGACAGCAGGTTGGGTGACACCAAGTTGGTTGTGAGTGTTGATCACTGGAAGGTAGGAAGACTCTGTAAAGGGATATGGACAGGCTGGACAAATGGGCCAAAGCCAATTGTATGAAGTTCCACAACACCAGGTGCTGGGTCCTGCCCTTGAATCACATTTCTCTCACACTGAATTTGTTTGAAGTCATACCTTTGATTCAAAGTTTTTAACTTACTTTTCCCATTTATTTCTCAGCTTATATTCAAGTCCTTCAGGTACTAAAATCTAGTTTTGTCAGTTTGGGGAATGGAGATGTAGGAGTGTCCCGTTTTTCAGATAAGTTCACAGATTTTCTTCAAAACCTGTAGTTCTTGTATTTTGGACTACTAACAAGCATACGAATCTCTGATAAGTAAAGCAACAATTTCATCAGTTCCCCATATTTAATAAGTCTTGGCTTTTATGATTTGTATTCTGGTCATGATACTTCTCATAAATTATACTAATTTACTTATAATCTTGTTCAATGTATTAAGATTTTTGGTTCTTCCTCATCTTTACTATGGTTTTATACAACCTAGTCTAATTCACTCTTCTCTCTCATTGCTTTATCATTACCATATTTATAAGTAAATACCTCTGTCCTCATTTTAGGCCGATGTCCAGATTGCCTTATTATTTTCCTGTGTGCCCTTCTCAACAGCCCCATTCAATCCTTATATAAAATCTTCTTCACTAGGGTAAGAAATCAGTTTGCTACATCGAATCTTTGTGTAATAGCTTTTCTAGGTAGGCTTGTCCTTAGACGTGTCCAATTTCAAAGAGTTAAAAACACTGTATCTAAGTGTTATCAGTTCAGTGACCTCTCCCATGCCACTTTTAACAATAATTAACAGTGCCGTTTCAAGGAAGATTTTAAAAAGGCTGCCCATGTAATTGCATTGAATCAATGCAGCCAGTTTAGTTCACATTTGAGGTTGTAAAAGTCAAGTACTTTAGGAGTTCTACAAATTCTTTAAAAGGCTGGTTAGATGTAAGCTTCTGAAAACTTTTGCTTACCTTTGCATGAAATAAATATTGTCTTTTTACTTTGTGATATGTTTTAGTATTTTGTCTTGAAAATGCAACATTGAACAGCATCTTCCAAAGTGGCTTTACTTTCCTGCAGTTTTCAGTGCAGTGAATTCAGCAGGAAAGTTTTAGCTGCAAGCAGTATGAACTGGAGATCACACCCTGGTTCCAGGGCAAGTTTGGCTTTTGATCTTGGACAAGTCAGGGAATTTCTTTTTGCTTACACTGTAGTGCTGGTCTGTAAGATGAGCACAAGGACTTCATCCTTTTTTGTAAAGCACTTGCAGGGCTGTGATCAAAGGCACCACGTTTCAGCGGTAAACAACAGCTGCAGCAGTAAATGCCTTGACTTCACACACAAAGGGGAGCTCTAACTCAGCCTGGAAACTGAGTATGCCACAGCTGTACATACTTCTCTTTCACAGCACAGGTTTCTGGTAAGTTAAAGTTTAACTTTGGTAAGGAACAATTCCAGTCACAACTGGCTGCAATGATTTAGCCAGTAACTGCCACATTAGGGAAATAATTACACAAAGTTTAGTGTTTGTTTTTGGTTGGGTTGGTTGTTTGGTGTTGTTTTTTTTTTTTTTTTAAGGTTCTCATGACTGGTCAAAGCTATTACAGCTTAGGATTGATTTCCTGGTTCATACAACCAATTTTGTCTCATTGTTCTCTCCCACTCTAAATTCATTAGGATACTTGGTATTTTCTTTTGTCTGAATGAAAGGATCCTGTTTCAACCACTGCTGATTAATACTGTTCTTATAAAGCTGTATTAATTGGTTGTTCCCATTTATGAGTGGGCAGCAAATGTGCAATTACACCCTAAAGAAGAATTATGTTACAGCTTATTGCCTCAAAGTCAGGATAAGTTCATCTTTTTCACTGAACCATTATCTCTTGGAACAGCTCCATCTTTACCTTGGAGAAGGGATTTAATGAATTAATGTGAAGCATAAGGATGAGGGAGGAGAAGTGTTACTCCATCATCTAGATTTAGGCTATCCTGAAATAAGTACTTGCTGTGAACTGGAAGAGTGAGCTCTGAATGGGTCTCTGGAGGCTCAGTCAATGGTACAGAAAGCCTTGGCTCATAACTGAGCTGCGGAAGTGGAACGCCTGGAGCTGTACCATAAATCTCATCTCCCCTAAGTACAGATCCTGCAGTAGTACACTGCAGAGGGAGAGATAGTCTGTTACTGCCAGCATTCACCACCACAGTATCTCTGTGCTTTAAGGGTATGAATATGAGGTAAGTCAATAAGCTTGAAAGAATGTATGGTTTGAAGCCTCCAGCTTCAAATTCCAGAGGTAAGCAGTTGATGGAAGAGCAGCGCGGTAGCGCCCTGCCGTGCCAAGTTTTGGTTCTTTAAACAAGCCAAAATGCAGTTCTCTGCCCTTGAAGCTAATCACCTACAGGAGCTGAGGAGGTGTTTACTACAAAGTCTCTACTGATTAATAGTCACCCTTTTTTTTATCTTTACTTTTTTGTTTGTGCAGCCTTCTGTTACTGTGGCTGCAACCTGCTGCTGTGCTTGTACACAAATGGTGGGGCAGTCACAGCCAGTCCCCTTTGTGTCATTGGTACATTGTATTTAGAAGCAGAGCAGGTTGGGACCTTTTGATTATACTTTTTTGACAAAAGAAAAGCAAAACTGTCAAAGTGAAAATTTTTGTTAAAGTATGTGTTTGATAGCCAGTTTATCTCTGGTTCATCCCTGATATCCCAACAATTTCCCATCACTGAGAACTTATAAGCCTCTTTATAAAGGGAGGGGAGTCTTAAAGGTACACCTTGTATTTACCTGAGTTTTGTGTATCTTCTTGGACTTTTTACATTGAAAGTGATTTTCCTATTTTTGGAGTATTTTGAAGTCAAGTTCATCATACAAAAGCTTGAAATTGATAGATGGCAAAAGCTCTGAGTCTTTTCACCCAGAACAGTGTAATTCCAAAGAGGAATCTACTTCAAGAGAATATGAATATACTTAGAGTAGAATCCTGAAAAATGATTTCTTAATCTCACCCTTTTCTTAAGGCTAGAAACAAGCACTCAAATCATGGCCAGACTTGAACATACTTTTAATTCTGTAGTAGTTACAGAAAAAGATACTTCTTTTTTCTCTGAATTACTTTAGAGAGTTGACAGTTGACATTGCATTGCAGGGTACAACCAATTGCATTTCAGCAATAACTGCTGTTGCTCCTCTGTGCCCTCGGTCTCCTATTTGTCATAGGATTTTAAGCAATGTTATAAATGCCTTTGGAAGGAATCCTGGAAGCCAAAGATTTTCTGTATTTAATGACGTTTCAGTTGCTGATTCCTTGGTATGCTAGATATGCTAATTTTGATTGACAATGATACTGGTTTTCTTGCAACCTACTGTAATCAACTTTCAGATGTAATTTGAATCATGTGATGAGTGGTTGGGAAATAGTAAGTGAAAAGTGGTATCTTACAAAGCCATGAACTTAAAACCAGCTACCTGCAGAGATGAGGTTTGCCCACTGGTCCTTCATTCAATAGATTAAGTTGCTGGGAGATTAAAGAGAAAATCAAGATGAATCTACTCTACTTGGTGAACCTTGGAGACTGTCCAAATTATGACAACTGCATTTGCTGGGATGTGGAAATGCTAGGGTTTTGTTATGGGGAGGAAAAACAAGTCATCTTGTGGTACCCAAGGCAACAAACAGAAGCAATTTCTGCCTCCTCCCCCCCTGCTCCATACTGATAGTGAGTATAGCAACAGAATTTGCCTTCTATTCAAATATATATATTCAAGACCTGTTTGCCCCTGCTGATTAGAGGGGAAATTGAACTTTAACCCATTCAATTCTCAAAGCCAGTTAGATTCCTTATTCCTCCAGTAATCATGGAATGTGCCCAATGCCAAATTCCTCTGCTGCTCACAGTGATGAAGTTGGGAATGGCAACATCAGCTCAGGAAAAAAGTTATCTTTGCACTTGGAAAAGTAAGGATTGCAGAACACTGAACTTTATGTTTCAGTTAATTAACTGGTGCATTGAACTCACAGGTAGAAATCCTGACAAGAAAGTAATCTATTAAGAATTGTGTGCAATGATATAGCAAAACCAAAAGCAGATAAATAAAATCAGTGTTTCTTCACCCAGCATGATTAATAGGCATGATGATGTGTATGCAGCAATCCAGCAGAATTATTAACTCACATTTGCAAGTGGCGTAATTAAGGAGAATAGAATTCCATTACAAACATTGGAAAACTCGTTGACTGAAAAATGTTTTCTTTCATTTGTTGTTTAAAGCACACAGAGGTGTCCTCCTGCTTCTTCAGTATGGTATCATAGGGTTACCTGGGGGGCTCTGTAGTTGAGCTTCCTTCACTGCAATCACAGCTGACTGAACTAGCCAGCTTGTGGTTTGAGGGGAGGTTGAAGGATGACCAAAGAAGAGAAATTCTGCAGCATTAATTCAAGGTCTCTTCTCCTGAATTGTACAAGGTATATATAGAGGCGAGGTACTGCAGACAAATTGACTGGGCAAGAAACGAAAGTTGGCTGGGTGGAGATCCCATACCAGGGAGTGAAGCCCTAACAATCCAGACCAGAAGCTGGAAGGCCACATGCTGACTGTACAGAAAGTGACAGCTCATGGTATGGTGCTGCCTCAAGGGACTTGGGAGTCTGTCTCTGGAGCAGAGGGAAAACAGGGTCACACATGAGCCTGGCTGAAGGGTCCAGCTTCTTTCCTTGGATCATGACTAAGGGGAACTGTGTTGTGTCAGCGTGGTGGATTTATATTACTACTAACCTTGTTTTTGAGCAGTATGTCTAAGGCTCCAGGAAGGAGGAGAGGTCCAATTTTCCTGATGTGCTGCTTTAATTCCCTTTTTAAGCTTTGTCAAGGTGCTTCTGTACAAATAATTCTCTTGAGAAGTCCACTGAAGTGTAAGATACCAGACCCTAAATGCACATTGCATAAATGCTTCTGGGGATGAATTGTTGTGGAAGTTCTTATTTAGAATATCTTTAAACTCCATTTTTTAAATTAAATTAAATATTTTTTTCTAAAATAAAAGAGTTAATAAAAGAAGCATATAATTGCTACAGATGCAGCCTTGCAGCTCTAAAAAAGTTTTTAAAGTGCCTTCAAGTGGCTTTTGTAGCTCCATAAAAATCTCTAATTTCCTTGAAGCTGCAGTCCTGAGCTCTGGGAGTATGAGACAAATAATTAAAGTTAAAAGCTTGGTAGAGCTGGGTAGTTGTAAAAAAAGTTGAGACTTGAATCCTGAGAAATTATATAAACCGTTTGCTCTACCAACCTTCCATGAGTCCAGTCAAAGCTAAGTGAGACAATTTTCCTTGCAACATCTGACTGTTTTGTTTTAGTCTGCCAGTTTGGTTGGGAAGTCCTCTCTTCTCTGAAAGAAAGCAAGTGGGGAGAGGCTGGAAGACAAAGGACAAGCAGAGCAAGTAAACGGTGTAGATTCCTTCCTCAGATGTTAGGTCAAAATAATTGAAAAAAAAAAACCAAAAAAAAACCCAAAAAAAACCCCAAAACAAACAAAGAAAAACCAAACCAACAAAAAAAAAAAAAAAAAAAAAAAAAAAAAAAAAAAAAAAAAAACCACAACCACCTGGGACCGGTTCAAATAATGATGAGTTGAATAGTTTACACTTATTTCTCATCAAAAGAGGCTTGGCTCACTTAAATCTGTTGCTACAGGCAAAAGGAGGAAGTACCTGCAAGTAGCATAATTTCACAGGGAAAAAAAAAAAAAAGGTTTTTTGACGACGTTGCGGACTATTTTTTCTGTATTTTAAGAATACTTGTGATATTGCTTGTACTTTTCTAAGATTGTCAGCAGTGAATCCTGGAAGGAGGACTCTCTCCTGGAAAAGGAGTGAAAGCAAAGAATTGAGGTCTATTGCTGGAGTGCCGCTTGCTGTCTGGGGGAGCTTTAACACTGCGAGATGTTGGGTTTGGGTTCGGATTTGTGGTATTTGGCCTCGTTCTAAGGCAGAAGTTACGCTCAGGAGAGCGAGGGCAAACTCTGGCTCGGGATCAGACGCTGCTTCTTTCCTCCCAGGAGCTCCCGGCCCGGAGCTGCTGTGCCCCTGCTGTTCCACCAGATGTCACCAGCGGCCACCGCGGGACTCGGCGGGACTGGAAAACGCGGCAAAATGTGTGTGTGGCCGAGGAGGGGCGAGGTGCTTATCCTCGGGTGGGCAGGTAAAAACCATGGCACTGTGTTACCCCTGCCCTTACGTTGCGGCGTGGTGTGGACTCTCACAGAGGACAGCATGCAGCAGCAGGGTCAAACATGGAAGGCTCTTTATTTTCTGACTCCAAAAGCTTATATATATATTGTACAGAGGGCCAAGATTGGCCCAAAGAGGTTACAACCTCCTGACTCCATTGGTCAATATGACCATCAGTCAAGTTCTCTCTCAGAGAACAAGATACAGATAAATTCTACGAATACAATATTGTCTACATGAAGCAGCGTGAGAAGCTGCTGCTAAGACTCAAACACTTGAAAACAAGAAATGCAGGGGTGACAGCATTGCACGGAGGGACAGCAGATAAAAACCATGTCATTGCACAGAGTGACAGCAACACGTCCTTGCTTTGAGCAAGTTCTCCAGTCAGACTCTGCCATGCGCTTTGTCAACTCTTGCATCCCTTTCCCAATTCTTCTTTAATTCACCAATTGGAAGTGTGATTTCCTGCAGGCTTCTGATCAGCCTGAATTGCACAGGGTCGAAAAGCATTCAGGCACTTCACTGCTGCTGGTTTTTACTGTTGCTGTGTGTGGGGTGATGATGGTAACACAGCGATGGCAGGGAGCAAGAGTCAAAGCTCAACAGAGAAGGAAGGGTGTGGTACAGAGGTTTTTCAGGTACTCCTAAACAAGTTCCTTTAGCCTTAGGTCCAGATGTTAACAATGACTTGAGGATACGCCATGAGATGTAATTATCTCAGCTTTTCAATTAGCTTCCCTTTGATTTAAAGAGAAGCAGTGTTAGGCTTAAGGGTAGCAAAGGATCTTTGGATACGGACAGGAATATTGAATCAGAAGTATTTTTGTTTGAAGTACCAAAAAGACAGAGGAAAAGGGCAGAATTATCTTCTTTCAAAAATTTCATCATTTTCCTAGATTTCTTTTGGTGAAACTTTTTCTCTTTAGTCAAGGAGGAACACATCGTTTTCTGAAGCCCCCATCTGGAACATGAGAGATACACATTTATTTCAACTTCTTTTATGTAACTTTGTGAGCTAGGTTCAAGGAGGAGACTTAGAATATATACAGGAGAGAAGAAGCTTAACAAGGGTCTCTTGGAGGAAAGTGCTCAGACCCCTTTTTTCCTTTCTTTCAATGCCTTCATCTCTTGGACTAACTGGTTTGGATCAGTGATTTGTCTTCTAATATTTAGCTTCTCTTGAAGCAACAGTTGCTGTTCTTCTTTTCCACTTTACCAACAGAAAATTATCTAATATTACTACTGTGTTGCAAAACCCATTCAGCTATGTGGGCTGCTTCTTACACCTTGCAGGTACTTGTATGTCTTGGCTATTCTCAAAGGAACATTTTTTCCCCTCTTTTGATTGTTGTTGATTCTCTGTCCTTTTCTAAGACCTTCAGATTTGCTTCATTTTCTGGAGATATTGAAAAAAAAATATTCTGTATCTTTGTTTATAGAAGGAAGACAACACAGGTACTTCAGGTAGACCATGGTCCTGGCTTTGTATTTTTTTCCAGTGCTGAAATTTCCCCTTGGTTGACAGAGAAAACAGAGTACTGGCCAGTGCAGTGGACCAGATGATTTTTCCTTTGTGTTTTGCCTACCACTGTGACCTTCCTGTGTTTTTAGAAGCAGGTCAGCCTATAGTGCCCCTGGCAGCACTTTTCTCTCACCCTTAAATAGCAAGCCAGCAATTACAGAAAACCACGGTGGTTTGAATTGGTAATATAGCCAAAATTCCACCGCAAACCAAGAAAATAAGTTTTAATTGCTTTCTGCAACTATCTCATCTTTTATTATTGCTTCTGTAAATACATTCTATGTCATTTTTCGCGAGTTAGTTCTCATACATGGACATTGCATGCCTTATTTTTCCTGTGGTTCATGAGAACTGATTGATCAGGTGCTCTTAGGAGCATGTCTGCCATCAGCAGCTAATGTTGCAGTTTGTACAGAGCAGACAAACCATACAGCTACAGCTGGAAAAGGACAGTTTTCTCAAGATGTAACCCTTCTCTATGCAGCAGCATCATCACTGCCAGTTTTTGCCAGAACTGGTCTCCAGTGCATGTGCCTGTGTGCAGTAACACCCTATCTCAGCAAGAATTCTGGGCACGTATGTCCCTCACACTCAAAGTTCATCATTTTGCTTGCACACGTACTGTGCCTTATGTTGCCTTCTGAAGTGTTTGTAGAAAACTTGCTCTGTCTTTTGGTGTAAAAGCATCGTGCAAGGATGACAGCTTCATTTCAAGGCTTTTAAAACAGGAAAATCCCTTCTTAGGAGGATATTCCAGCTCCTCTCTGTACAACGACACGGAGATGAGCAGAGGATGACAAGGTTGATGTGGGTGTTCCTCCAGAGTTCACTGTGCCTGGATGCCTCTGTGTTAGTTGTATTGTTTTCAGTCTTTCTCCTAGGGATTTCATTTAGGTGACCTTCAAGTTATCTCTTTAATTTCAGCTGTGTTTGTTGAGCCTTTTTGTGAAATCCTTTCTGTAGCCTTTCATTCTGATTTGCTCTTGTGCTCCCAGGATGCTGTCAGTAGATACTTTGCCCTGTATTCCTTCAGGAAGCTGTGGAACCACATTCCAAGGGGGGGAAAAATGTACCAGGAAGAGATTTTAATTCACAGAGTACTCTGTAACATTATTTTCTCCCATGAGGCATATTGGAAGTGCACATTGAACTCTCCTTATCTAGGGAAATGGGCCAGAACCATTAAGAATTATTTAAAAATATTAAGCTTCAAGCATAATGATAAGAATGTCCTGCTAGTGGGATGCAAGTGAATTTACTAAATATTTCATGTTCTAAATATTTATGTCAATTGCTTACTACACTTCTCCTTGCTGCACTGGTAAATTCAGTTTGTTTTCTAATTCAATCAGTAAACTTCATAAAAACATTTGTACAGTTATTAACAAAGGATATTTCCATATCTAAGGATATTTCTATACCAAAGGACATTTCTAGCCTTTGTAGCTGGGCAGTGGAACACTAAAAATCTGACTGTCCCATTAAAGATATCTGAAAATTAATTTTATGCATAGATATTTTTATTCCTTTATTGTATGCATTCTCTAAATGAAATTCAGAACCAAGCACCCCTAAAAAAATAAATAGATCTGATCCTAGCTCTTTATTCCCTAATTTTACAGACTCTTCTTTTAGCTGTGTTTTTTTTTCTCCCTTCAAAATCAAATCATTCCCATAAAAGAAAATGGGATCCTTCATATCCAGTCTCATTTTTCCTAATTTTGCCTCTAAATTATATTTTTCTTAGAACAGGGGCATATTTGGATGTAATTTGCTTCTTCAGCTGTTGCAGACAGGGTCCTGTCATAGAAGTCTGCCCTGCCACCTGTGCTGCCTTCTTCTGTACAAAATTACAGCATTTGCTGGATGATCCTCATTGCATGTGGTTCCAAAATGTGAGAAGTTATTAATTTCCTTCCATTGTTTTACAAATGCTGCAGATAGTCACTCTCCCATGTTTTCTATGCATTTTTATTTCCCAATTCCAAGCAACTGGCTTTGTGAGGGATTGTCTGAAGTTCTTTGCTGTGTGGTAACTCTGCTTTTCAGTTTCTTTTATCACAGGTGGTTCTCATGGAGTGTTTTCATTCTCTGCTGAAGGAGCCAACATCCTGACAACCTTTCCCATAAGAAAGCCTATCCCTTTAACCATCTGCTCCCACCGTGAATCTGTGATATCCGCCCAAGGAATCTGTCACATCTGACTTAACTTAGACACAAACACATAGCAATGACACGTTAAAAGAGCTTTTCCCTTACTCGACTAGCAGCAATTCTTTCTCATTTGGAAAGATTTGGCCTTTTCCTGCTCTCAGTGTGCAGATGTTGTTCGCCTTCCCAGTCCTGAGACTGACTGGATTTTTTAAGTGGCTTGCTGATGAGTGTAAAAATAATTCTTGTGTTGTTTAGTTAAAAGTCGGTGGTGTGCTGAATAGTTATAAGAGTGCAGTGTGTGTGCACCAGAGGAAAATGTTTTAATAGGTTACAGAGCTGTACAATGAGGAGAATGAGTTCAGCAGCATTTAATTAACCACATAAGTTGAAGCCCATGAAAAGAAATACAGCTCGTTTACAAGGCTTCTTAGTAAGTTACAGTACTTTATGTGTTTTAATAGGGAAGTCTTTTAGAAAGCTAATTAAAAATTAATCTGTAACAATATATTTTGGAAGGGCTTGGAAATGTCTGAGTGCTAAGATTATTGAAGATGTACTGGAAGAAGAAAATCGTTTTAAGGAAGTGATTTCTTCCAGGCATTCCTCAGGGACTGCTTTGTTGAAATGTTGAAGCCCTCTAGTGTGGTTCTCCTGAGCACAGTGGAGCTTTGCATGGCATCACAACACAGTCTTAATGTGAGAAATTAAAATGCATAATCAAAAATTAAAAATATTTATTGTGTAAATCTTACATGGTTTTGCTGATGAAACACTTTGGATTTTTTTTTTTCTCTGAGGAGGTTTTTCTTCCTACTTCCATCACTACTGATATTGTCTGTGAATACAGTGAGATACTCTGAGCTGGAGCTGTCAGAGACACACAGAGGAATAGCAGTGTGTTATTTTCCCTGTTTGCAGAGAAGTGTACAGTCTCTGATAAGAACTCTCTGCTGGAGCGAGATAATTAGCTGCAGCAAAGGTGAAGGTTTGATGGAGCACTTGCTGGGGATTTGCAGAGTAGTCTGACTCTCCCTGTCCCTGATAAAAGACAAAACATTTCTCAAGGAGAGCAACTGAGGGAAAAGGTTAGTGGACTTTTTTTGATCAGAAACTTGCCAGTCTCTTTTCTAAGCTCAGCTGTTCTTTTGGTCTCCACAATATTCTGGGAATCTTAAGTTATATAAACATGTATCCCTCTCTAATAATTTAAGACCTGAAGTCTGATACCATGTTTTGCCAGTGGGTAGGGTCAGAGACAGAGACCCAGACACCAGCCTAAGGAATAGCATAATTTACTATAATGTAAAATTGCAAAGAATCACAAAAGGATAAGCTAAGCAATGCAAAACATTGCTACAAAAGAATGCCTCTAATGATTAAGAATGACACATCACCAGTTACCCTGGTACTATAGCATCATCCAAATCCATACATCAGCTGTGGGGGGGAAGTTGCCATAGCAAAGGACTGGAGAACCACACCCAGTAACTGGGAAATCTCATGAGGCATCCACCTGGCAGGACATAAGGCTCCCAAAATTTGCTGTGACAGTAGCCCAGCTTTTATACTGTAAAACAAACAAGCTGACATAATTTTTAATTTTATTCTTCTGTTGGCATTCATGCAAACCCTGGCCAGGGCTCAAGAAGGAACCAAGAGAGTTGTCTTTGATTCTGTACTCTCCTAATAACTGGTCTTATCTGGTTTCTAGGTATGGAGTGGTAAATGCATATTTTGCCAATAAATGGACACATATAACAATATTTTGTTAATGAGTGAACATATATATAACATGTGGTTGGAAGGTTCACCTAGAGGTCAGCTTTGGCTCAGGGCCTGTTGTTCAGGCCTTAGTACTTCATACTATCACTAGGTTTTCCATGATTACGTACACTGATTATAACAAAGCAGTTCTTTCCATGATATCAGGAAGTTCAGGCCACTCTACAGTCCACCTCCACCATGCATTTTCAAAATAAAGTGCTGCAGAGGCTAAAAGATGATGCAGAGTCAAATGCAGCTGGATAAGAGCAATAGCACAGATTTTTTATATTTGTTAAGCTATGTGGCTATAAAACCAGCCAGAAAGATGAACTATCCACCTCTGCCTTCCAGCATTGGGTTGTAGAAGCCACAGAGGGGACTGCCCAGGCCATGCAGCAGCTGCACAGCTGTCTTGTCCTGTATCTGTGTCTGGTGCAGAGGGACAAAGACCTAGAAGTACTGTGAAACTCCAGCTATGGCTATTCAGTGGGCAGTGCAGGGCTGAGTCTCCTCAATGTGGACCTTTGGAGGGCAGCAGGCAGCTGATGTGGGAAGATGTGGAAAGATGGGCTGTCACCAGAGGTGTTACAGGAGGAAGGCACTGACATGAAGGAGGAAAGCACTGACATGAAGGAGGAACACTCATTACCTGAGAAATGTTGTTTGCTTGTCAAATGAACAAACCCAATACTGTAGGGGGTTCATTAAGTTTGTTTTTGACAAGAATCTTTGTTTAGATGAAACTGGTATTCCTACTGGCTGCTTCACAATAATATTAATGGCTGCTTCAAAAGCCTATGTTTGGAGATGCATGGAATCTAAATATTAGTGGTGCATTTTCACAATGGCAAATCATTAGATCTTTGTGGAATTAATTTGTTTATGGACTACTAGGACTGGCACCTGTCACTGTGATCAACATTTGATTGTCATCTCTGGGAAAAATACAGTCTATTCATCTCAGAGCAAGGGAGAGAATGACAGAATTGAATTTTCTTCAGGTGCAAATAAATAAAGAGATCAAATTAAACTCCATGGCTGACAGGAACATTAAAGAGTCCTGTAGCACCTTCTTCTGCCTCCCTTTATCTCTGTGGCTGTCAACATGATGGGAAACATGTCATTTAAATGAACATGAGATTTGGATTATTTTTGCAGTGAGTCTACAGTATGTTTATTGCTATCTTCTAAGATGTCCTTTTCCTACAGAATGATTTCAGACATGGTGCTTTTTTACTGACTACTCAACAGCTTTAAAGAATCACCACTTTTTATTAAGAGGTTTAAAGTTGAAGATTCCCAAAATAAGTTAGTCTAGATGTCCTCAACAGACATCTCTTCTGTTCCTTGATAAAAGACCTGGCTCTAAACAAACTAAGAACAGTTCTTGTCAAGCCTCCTCTGCCAGAGGCCAGCTGGAGCTCCAGGGGGAGAAAGTGAGTGTTACTAAATGGAATATGCTGACCAGCTAATGCAAGTATGGTGACTAACGTATTGATGGTTTTATTTTGTAAAATGGGTATCTCATATCTAATGATATAAAGTGTGCCTTCTGCCACCCCAAGCTAATTTAAATGAGGCCAAGAAGCAAAATTAGGATTTTTCCTGCTCAAAGTAAAACTCTAACCTTCAAAAGGGTTCTAAGAAGCAGCAGATATTTCATTGACTTCTGTGGTGCATGATGAAAGTTGTGGGTGTTTTTCTATTGAAAAAACCAACTAAATTTGGGTGCATTCTGTTTTCTTAATTATTTTGTTTTCTAAACCACTTGCTAGTATTATTTCAACATGAAGAATCAGAAGAGTGTTAAAGGCACCCATTTATTTTAAGGAAAGTGATTTTAAGGACTCAGGCAGAGGTGAGAGGTGTTAGAAATGCCATCGTCAAGCTGGAGGAAGAAAGGCTGACTTCATTCTTAAGTCTCTGAATTGAACAAACTTCTGGACTCATGGGTTTATGCCACATCAAGCCTGCAGTAGCCTGTGCTGGTCTCACTGCCAACACTGACCACTGTGCTGAGCTTGTCATTGATAGAGCAGTGGATGGGGAAACTGGAAATGGGACTGACAACGAGGTTTGTCATTCCAGGCACCAAGTGTGGAGCTGAGCTGCTCCCAGCTGCCTCTGATTTGCTTGTGGCAGTTTGCAAAGAAGGGAGAAGACATTTTGGGGCTCAGATGTCTGCATGCCTGCCCCCATTTCTCCCTTTGCACACCCACACAAACTCCTACATGTCAAACCTGCTGCAGAGCCAGGGTGAGCTCAGGTCTGTGACGAGGGAGAAAAATTTTGCCCTCTTTACACCAGAGACAGCCACTGGCTTGCAAAAACCACTGTTGCCACTGCTCACAGCCCATCTCAGCTAAGAAAGGTGAGTTTTTCAAGGCTCAGATTTCATCACCAGCTGAGGATTGAATAGTCTTGCTGAACATGGCAGGAACTAATATAAGCATTAAATGCAGAGGAAGGTTGTGGTCCCTGAAACAGGCTGGTATTTTTCTCCTGTGATTCCAACTAAGCCAAATGGTACAAGAGCACACCTATATAATGCTGTGCAGCTCTTCAGCTGCCAGAAAGGTGATTTTTCATTTGTTTTACTATAGCTACCCTGTGCAAATAAAAATGTTTTCTGTCAGGTTTCTTCACAGCACAAAATTTCTCTCTAATCAGTGTGAATTCATCTGGCAACAGTAGAGTCCAGCTAAGAGGAAAGGGCTGCAAGGTAGTAGTTAATTAGTCCAATTGAAACAAGGTGGGGCTTAATGGCTTGCAGGTCTAGTAATGGTGTGCAGAGTTGACACAGCTGGTGATTGTGTTACTTGAGAGTCAAGGTACCCATGCCAGACTTGCTGGCCTGTGTCTTGGAGTGCTTGTCTCTACTCCCCTGTAAGTCCTTGGGATTGAATATTAAGCAGTCTCTGGATTTTCTGTGCCCTACTGAAGCTGGTGGGATTTACTGAGGTGTAGCAGTTTTGGTCCATCCAGGACCATCTCATGCATCCCAGGAGAAGGTATGTGATGGTGTTTGGGCAACTCCCCCATTGTTCCCTGTCTGAGGATTTTTGTGGCTGTTTTCTGCTTTTTGTTTTAAGCTGTCAAAGCTTAAATTCAATTCTCTGGGTATAGGAGGCTATTAAGGGGATGTTTGTGTGCACACGCAGGCATGTATTTATGCATGCACACAAAGCTATGTGTCAGTATGTGTAAAGACACAGTGTCCACAGATTTTTGATCATTTGAAGTCCTGAAAGTCTTCTGGCACAACACTGCAATGAATGAAAAATCCTGGTCTGACTGTGAGCTACCTAACTCACTTAGGAGTACAGGGGTAGATGGTGTGCTTAGCCAAAATGACAGTGCTTGCATGCTCTTGGATGGGCTTTGGGAGTGTTCCTGGATCAATGTGTGCTCCATATTGAACCATATTCCCTTCAGCTGCAGACAGGGAGCTGCAGAGTTTGCATTGTGTGTGAGCACAATAGAAAAACATGATAAAGTGCTTGTTCCTGTTCATTTCACCTTTCCTAGCTCAGGAGCTGGTGCTAGCGGCAAATGTACAAGTCTTGTCAAAAACGTTGTAGACTTAGCCTTTAAATCATGTATGTGCTTGCAAGGTGGGACTGGCAACCATACAGCCCTTTTGGGGGTCATATCAACATGTTTGTACATTGCATAGGAGAACGAATCTCAGTGGGATTGCTTAAGCACTATGCAATGAAAATATTGAATTATAATTGCACTAACAAGCATAAAAATGCATAGATGTTCTTTCACTTGAAATTAGTGCTCAGCAGAGCTCCTGTCTTCAGTATGCACATCATGCAACTGTTACAGCAGTACCAATCTTTCTGTGGAGATGAGAGGGAAAATAAATATTCAACAATTGCTTTAATTAAGCTGATGTTACTGTGGAATCTCTTCTTTCTCTTTGGCTTATTCTTTGAAATGTAAATTTTTAAAAAGCAGAGAACTCAAGTGATGACAGTCAATCGTTTTCTCTGAGGTGGGAGACCTTTTTAAAAATAGTTTTTTAAACCACTGTTCCCTTTATAATTTTTCTTTTCTGTGGAAATACTGATAATATTTTTGGGAGGAATGGTGTACAGAAGTGTACATGTGTCTGAAAGTAAAGCTATTGAAACAGGAATTGAGTAATGCCAACTATAGGAAGACATCTAATCTTTCTTCTGTCACCTCACTGAATGCTTTAAGTTACTTTTCCTCTCGGGATCTCCAACTAGCCACCTAAACATTTCACTTTGTTGTCAGCCTCAATAAGTGCACTTGCAGTCTTGAGTTTTGTCTCTCTGCTATTTTCTCCCCCTTTGTTGCTGGTGATAGGAGGGGGACAAATCCTTAACAACACATGGGGCTTTCTGCTCAGGGCCACCTTTCCCTGCTGGGCCTGTAAGGAGTAGCAGGGAAGCCCAGATAAAAGGGAAACCAGTAGATGTCTGAAAAGGTAAGTTTGCTGAACTCTGACTTGTCGTTCATACTAAAAAGAAATGGATATAAAAATTTGGATCTCCTTCTGTCTGATTAGTTTCCTGTTACCTGTGAATGTTTCAATCTGAATTATACTTAGTCTTACCTAATAAGCTTATACTAGAGAAGATGAAGTCTTTTTTTTTTTTTTGTCATCCAGAGATTTCAGGAGATGTCCATGCACAGTATAAGCATAATAGTTCAGTTATTAATACTGAGCTAATCAGTATTTGAACTAATCAATCAACTTTCAGTAATGTATTATCCAAAGGGACTCCAATTTGCCACAATCTGTCTTCCTGAAAGACAGAAAAATGTAGAAGATGATTTTTTCCATAACAGATATAGAAAATATTGTCAAAAATGGTGATTAAAATTATCTTTTTGTCATCATACTATCATTGCCTGGAATATTGTGATACAGAATAAAAATTCATGTGCCACTAGTAATGCCTTGGGAAGAGGTTCTCTGTCTATAAGGAAAAAATGGCCATTTCGGATGGCCTGTGTGAGGAGGTTGTGTTTATAAGAGTTATTACTGGGTTTAGGTGTTGGGAAAAAAAGTCACCTTTTTATCCAAGGCCAGCCTGTTGTAAAGCAAAGTGTTCCTCAAAAAGAAGTATTTCACAGTACCTTCTCATTATGATAGGATTGGTACGGGAAAACAAATACGTGAGTGCTGCATATCCTGCTGTCAGAATTAAAGGAGAGAGCAGGAGTGTGAGGAGAGATGGTGCATTTTCAGGTAGTGTTGTGTTTTAGGCCCTGGAGATCCAAGGGAATATCATGAGTGGTGTTAGCATCTTGAATTATAAGCTTCTTAAGACAGGCACACTTCACTGCAGGAGAATACAAACTCCCTGGGCTCTAACCCTTTTCATAAAAAATATGTTAGTGAGGGGGAAGAAAGGAAGGTGAGGAATTAGATGGCTGTTTTCTGGTGTGCATATAAATCCATAAGTTTTGTTTATCCAGTGTGAACTGAACTATACTGTTCTGCTAGGACATAAAGCTTTGTGACCTTGATCAGGTTATATACTGGTTACTGTTCCTTCAAGGCACAGTTTTATAGAAAGTAAAGAATTTGAAAAGGCAAATGGAGACTTTGCTCTTGTGAAGAAATTTCTGTTTCCAAATCTTCCTTTCCACAACATCCAGAACAAACCCTGTAACAGACAGCTGGAGTGCCCATCCTCCTATTGCTTGTGCAGACATTGTGAGCTGGGGCAAAGTACTGAGGGGACTTAACTGCAAGTACAATGTTGGCTGTAGCTGCAATCATCCATCCACTTGGCCACTAAAATTATGTCTTTGCTTCTGGATTTGACAGAGCCTGGATCTGTCTCTTGCCCCTCAGAAGTGGGAGACTCCTCAGAAGGGTTTTTCCTGCCTGTCATTTCCCTCCCTCAACTTTCACTGGAGAGCTGGATTTTCTGGAACACCACAAAAAGAACATGGAGTTTCCTTCTTCTCTCTGTTTTTGTTGTGTTTACAACTTCTCCACCTTTCTTGGGGCAGGGTCTGTTTAGGCACAAGCTTGGCCTAGGAATTGCACAACAGAACTCAGAGAGCCATCTCCAATCCTTGTAGACAAAAGCCAGCACAGAACTGGTGACCCAGTAATGACAGAAAGCAGAATTCTTGTTTTGCCATTAAGACAGTGGTTAAAGATTTTAGTCCAAATCTCTCTGGGCAATTACACATAAATTTCCTTCATTCAGTCTATCACCCAGGACCTCCTGGCACACAGCAACAGCCAATTTGTACTTTGTGACAATTAGCAAGCTGAAGTTTATCCTGTTAGAGATGCAGCCTGCCACCAGAGGTACCCTGTGCCTCTCCAAATCTGTTTAACAGTGACAACAATATTGAGTTCATCTGCTATCCATCATTTGTCTTAGATTGCTTGTTAGCCTAACTTGTTTCCTTACCCATGCTGTGGGGGAAATATAGTGATTTAAGCCTCTTAAAGGCACATTTTAAAAAAAAAAAAAAAAAAGAAAAAAAGAAAAAAAGAAAAAAAAAAAAAAAAAAAAAAAGGAAATGATACCAGGAATCACAGATTCAGGCTGGAAAAGAGCTTTGAAATTGTGTCCAACCTATGACCTGACACCACCAGATCAACTAGACCGTGGCACTAAATGCTGTCAGGAGGTAAGCAGGAGGACAACTATTTTTGCATAAAAGCAAAGCTGTGTAGGACTGATTATTAATCTAGGAGTGTGTGATCTCAGTTAGTCTCCCATGGATTATAGGTTCTCTCAGCTACAGCTGCTGCATGGCTGTTCTCCTGCTTGTGGCTGCTGAAAAAACTGCTGGGGCTTGCGGCAGAGGGGGTCATCTTTGGGCCTCCAGAACCAATTCCTGTTGTAAGCATCAATTTTGTGTCTGGGCATGGGGAAATTTAAGGGATGGCTGAACTTTAATTAAACCTACACCTCTAAGTTATTGCAACTTTGAGATGAGGTCTTTCTTTTGCATATCACTTTGTTAGACTGGGACACTGGGTGCCTTGCATTACAGCCAGCATCTTTCTATCAGTATTGGAAGGGTGGGAACTCCCTTACTTAAGAAAACTCTGTTGTTATTTGTATGGTAACAACCTAGAAGAAAGACACTTTTCCTAAAAATTCATTTCTTCCTTGACATACACAGAGCAAGTGGGAGCATTTTTTTCCTGGTAACCAAGTGTGTTCAGTCTCGAGCACAACACAGCTGGGTTCTGGAAAGCTCTGAAGGCTGTTGTGGTACTGTACACTGTGATTATACTAATCCAGCTGCTACAGAGCTCTATTTAATGCCAATTCATGTCAGGTATAACTGAACATTTCAAACCCCTATGAAGTACCTACAGCACTTCTAAACTCCCAAAACCATACAACTGCTCTTAAAATTTTAGAGAACTAGTATTCTGGAATTTGCAGTGTGTTGAGGTTTTTTGGTTGGTGGGTTTAGTTGTGGCTTTTTAAAAATGAGGTATAGAATGACTGCAGCTGGTTTAATGGGAGTTAGCTTCCTGTGAATTTCTACTCCTATAACAGGAGTGGAGGAATCCCAAATTTCTCGTTAGTACTTTGAAATGCCATTTCCCTTTCCATCTTCAGAGAACCATTTAAAGCCTGTAGTTATTCTAAGATCAGTTGTACAAAGCTGGTAGCAGAAGTCACCTAAGACTTGAGCGCACAGTGAGCAGCATCTAGAGAGGTGTTATTCTTTCTATTTGTGTTGGTAAGCCTGAAGATGTGTCCTGAATAATTTTGCTCCTGTTGCTTATCATTCATCCACCATGATTTTTTCCTTGATGCAAGGCAGCAGAGAATCTCCTGAGCCTTTCAAATTCAGCTGTGCAGAGAATAAAGACTTGCCCAGAACTGAAGTTCAGCTCAGTGTTAACCCATTCTTTCAAAGTCTGTCTGGTACTATGGCTGCAAAACAAGGAATAAAGGGGGGGGGGGGGGGGGGGAAAGCACTAAATGGCTTCTTATAAGTTCATCAAATTTCTCCAGATGTTTGGACAATGTTCTGATTTCTAAAACTTCATATCAGAACCTAAATTATATAAGTGCTCAAAAAGCCTTTTTGATGACACTGAAGCAAAATTATTTCTTCTTGTGGAAGTTTCCAAGATACTGTCTTTTTAGTCTCTTTTTGGAATGAAAACACACTTTGAAGTCCATGGGTTTCCTCAGGGAGGAGGAAGCTCCTTTTCAATTCATTCTACAGAGAATGATCTTCTTGGAGCCTTGGATCCAGCTCCTTCTTGTTACAGATCAGACATAAAGATAAACTCATGGAGATAAATTCATTACTTTGGGCTCCTCTAATACTTAAAGGAAATCTCCTCTGTCCCTTCCATCCACTTCCCCAACCTTACTGAAATTAAAGCTCTTTGTAAGTAGAGTCTTTAGCTTGCTGGCCTTTTCCCTCTGTGCTAGAGGAGAAGACATGTTGAACCATCTTTAGGCTATAGTTCCAAACTCTGCTCCCTTGTTTCTGTCTGGAAAGCTCTTGGCAGGTTTGTAAATGACTAGTCATGAGCTAAAATCACAAATATGCTTGACCAAGATGGAGAGGGTCTTGAAAGTAATATTCTAAAAAAGTGATTTGCTGCACTCCTAGCACCCATCACATCCCAAGTAAGAATATTGCCATCATGTTTTCCCCTTCTTAACACTGATTCAAGAGAATCCCCAGGCTAATCCTTCAGAGATAATGAGCTGAATGATGGTAGTCATAGAAACTGTGCTTAAATATCTGTGCTTTGCACAAACACCAGGGTATGGCTAATTATACAAGTGATGGAAATCTGTTTCAGCACTGTATGAAGCACTGCTATTTCATTATCTTTGAGCAAGTCTGTTCTTTAGCTGGGCTTATTGGTAATGAAACTAAGGGGAAATTCTGAACACAGTGCTTGCTGTCTGTTGGCAAAGGGCCTCTTGAATCAAGAAAGGCTAATTTCAAAGTTATACCAGGTTGTGCAGGCCTTGGTGTACTTTAGTTTTGAGGCTTCTCAGCAAGAATTTCTGAGGGCCCTCTGAGCACTTGTTCCTGTGCTCAAGAAGTTCATCACAGCTGAAGTGGTTACCTTGAGGTTTCCCCTTCTGCGATTTATGACAATTGTTTCTTGTCCTTTTGATGTGCTCCTTGAACAGATGAAACTAGTCTTGCTTTGAGTAAGAGGTTGTGAACTTCAAGGTAGCCAAAGGACTAACACATATTCTTCTGTGATTCTGTTAAAATGGGGCAAGGAACACATTACTTCAGATCATGCAACAAACCTGTGTTCAAGTCAGGAACATACATCCTCTAATTTCAAGCTATTGTTGCACTGAGAGCTTGGATTGCTCTTCTGGCAGAACAATATGTCCCTGATGAGCCTTGTTCACGAATATTCATGGCGTAATAATAAAAAACTTTTTGTTCTCACTTGTAAAAAGCCATAAGGGGATAGGGAAGAATATTTAAACCTTAATACTTCCAGAGCATCCTAAAGAACTGATGCTTTTAATCCCTGTGATTTGCCATGTGGTTTTTGTTGTAGAACTGTATCTGTGGGTAGTAGGAGCACCTGCACTGTGTTCCAAAAGGGGTTTTCTTTTCTCCAAAGATATTTTTCTTCCGAAAGACTAATGGTTAAGGTGTATCTGCATTCCTGAAAATTTTATTTCAAAAGAGAAATAGTAAATATATTAAAATGTTAGTATTTGCTGTCATGGTCCATATCTTGGTTACCTCTAATGATACCATGGAAGCTTTTATTAGCAGGTAGGAGTCTTTCTTTTTCTTCCTCGGGGTCATGTTGTAGCTGTTATCTCAACTGTTTTTGCTGAATTTTAGTCTGAATGGATTCTTCTTGCTGTGAATTGCAAACACTACAAAGTGTTAAAAAAGGATGCACAGTTATTTATTGCCATATTAAGATATTTCAAGAAGCATAGCTCCATGAATCTGGCTTAGTAATTATGGATATTATTAAAATTTATAAAGACATCTGGTAATAAAACTGCAACATCTCCAAGACTTGGAGGGCTGGAGAGGAACCCAACAAAACCCCACCTGTATTGACCTAATTAACAAATTCTTATTATCAGGTTCCTGCAGATGTTTCTCATAAACTACATCTGCTGGTTTCCCCTTCCTCTATGGTACAAAATGTGCGTATTTACACTGCCCAATCCCTTTGAGCTGGTATAATAATTCTTACCCAACCATCTGTCCTGCGCTGATCAGGCCCAAGAAGCATAAAACAGGTTTGCTTTTTCCATCTTGGCAGAGCTCTTGGCTGCACTACCACATACCTTCAAATAACATAAAAAAAATCAGCAATTCTACAGATCAAAAGAAACTAAAGGAAGAAATAAGTTACTTATTGGCTATGGCTCCGTGGTCAGGCTGGATTCCTTGCAACATTTCCTTGCCTCTAGCAAAGGTTTTAGTCCTGGAAAGAGAGGCATACCATGCACAGGAGTTAGGCTGTTGGCAAGGGAGGTGGTGGCAAATCTAGCTCTCATCTCTTGTGCAAGACCAAGGACAGCCCAGAGACCTCTTTGTGCCTCAACATGCCCTCTCCACTCCAGCTCTGCAGATGTCAGCACACTTGTTTTGCTGCAGGGCTTTGAGCTTGCTGCTGTATTTATAAATCTAACACCTTGGTTCAGGCTCTCTGAAGACACCCGTTGCATCTTCAGCCACATCCTCCTCCAAGCACTTTTGCACCTGATTAGCTCTTTAGTTAAGAATATCCATTCCTTAAAATCTTTGAACAGTTGTAGCTTGCAGGAATGCTAAATTTCTCCCCTGGGCCACCAGACTAGCAACAGGAAAGCACTGAAACAGAGAGGAAGGATATGTTCTGCAGGGAACATAAAATTTGGACTGAGACACAGGCAGCTAATCTGGATGAAATCACAGAATATGGACAGTTAAAGGTTATTCAAGATCTTTTTTATTGCTTCATCTTGACAGAAATTGTTAAGCTTAAAGCCTTCTGTGGATCTAAGCACTATGAGGTGAACTGGACCTTTCTGAACTCATGGTTTTACTGTAGGGTAAATGCTAAAGAAATGGCAGGTATAAGCTGTGAAGCTGAAAAAGCTAGACACAGCTGCACAGTTCCTAAAGTATGCCTTAGTGTCAAGATGGAGAGCAAGGCTTCAGGTTTTGGTGTTTTTCTTTTCTTTTTTCTTCATTTTTTAATCCCCAAAAATTTACTTCAACAGAATTGAATCCTGAAGAGGGCAGAGAAAGGAAGTAGGGTGATGCTGTTGGTTGAGGTGGTGGTATTTGTGGGTTTTTAATTTATTTTTTTTTTATTTGAAAGGTGACGTGTGTGTGTGTGTGTGTGTGTGTGTTTTCAGTTATCCCAATTTACTGGGAGGTGCTCAACTGTCCCCACAGCATCTATGAAATCCTAATGCTGAGTTATTTTAATGATGTTTCTAAGCATCAAAGTGATTATACAAATATGAGTTAGGAGGAACAGACTTAAGTCTGCTTTTCACAGGGAATAAGCCTTCATCACAGAACAAACTCCTTCAGGATCAACTTGGTAAAACTGAGATAAGTTACATGGGGACAGCCATAATGGAAAATATCTTTCTAATAGACCTTATTCACGATTGAGTTCTCATTAAGAGAGAGCCTGTTTCCTCTGAGGGGGCAGGGAACGGGGGAGAAAACCACAGTGCTTCTCTGCTGATTGTGGGGGCTCAGCTCAGTGTGGGCACCGACTCTCGTCACTTCCACAGAGCTCTGGGCTAGATGAGCTGTTTAGATTTGGCCAAATATATCTGTAAAATAAACTTGTCTTCTCAGTTGATGACAGCAGCCCCATCCACCACACCCAGCTCTGCTGGTGACAATGCTCCTTCTCCAATCATTTCAGTTTCAGACAGTCCAAGAGACAGCTCTGAGGCTGTGGAGAGGCATCCTGTGGAGCTACCTGTATGTGTGCCTTGCTCCAGATGTTGACCACACTGCATGTCTCTGCCTGTCCTCTGCTGCTAGAGGTTCCTGACTGCTTTGCTTTCCTGCACTGGCTGAGAATGTGAAATTCCATCTGGCAAAACCACCTGGTTTAACCTCAGCTCCCTTGAGGTGTTTAGATGCCTGGGATGCACAAGTGTCTCATTTGGCATTTGCTATCCATCAGCAAGCTCCCCAGCTTCCACCCAATCTGCTGCTGCTGAGCACCCACAGAGCCACCTATACTGTGGTTATCAGCAGTTTTAGCAAGAGCACAATCTCTGGACACCTCAAATGGGTGTTTAAGACCATCCCACTCCACCCACCAGATTATCTCCAGAGGAAATGAAAACAAAATGTGGTCAGCCAAACCCCCAGCTTCTCTTGGGAGGTTTACAGGAAGGGTTAAGAACAAACCACCATGATGACTAGGATGAGATTCTTCTGCTGTATCCCCCCATGGAATTAGATGCCCTAATTCCATGTCTACCAGTGACCTGCCTTTTCTCTAACTGCACAAAACAACTTCTAACCAGCACTCAAACACCTTTCTCTGCTCATTAGAGGAATGAAAGTTAGGTTTAGGCTCTTTGCTGTACATTATGGGCCCTAATGAAGGAAAAGATCAAAATAATGTTGCTGCCTTATCTCCTTGAAAGCACAGTGTGCAGTTCACATCCATTGAAAAACTATATTTATCAGTGATCTGGTTCCACTGATGAAAGTCATGAGAAGAGTTCAGGTACAAAACTTAATTCTTTGAATCCTCATCATCTCTTCTTAAATGTTTTGGTAAGAAATATAAGGTTGTGGAAAGGAACAAAAGAGAGACAGAATTTTTGAAGTCTCTCTGGCAACTTGTCTGTTATTTGATGCGCAACTGGCAAGTGAGGTAACTTTTGATCTGCACTTCATTAGTTATGTTACAGGAAGCCTAGTGATTCATACCTTGCATCTTTAAGGAAACATTTCCTAATGTTGGAAGAAGAGCACATTTTCCCCCAACCTTTCATCATCCTATGTGTGACAACCTAGCACTGGAATAATGCTCAATTACAACACACAGAATTTTTGTAATTAAACTCCCTGGTTGGAAGGGGGGTTTTGGTTGGGATTTTGTTTATTTTTAGTCAGTTTGAGAGGTACAACAGCAAGCCCTCTTTTACTTACTTTTCCTTTAAAAAACCCAGACCAAATAGGATATTATACTGGAAGAATTCATGTTAATGCTTGTCGTTTTCCTTCAGAAAGTTAATAATTCATAGTATCTGGAATATAATATAATATCATCTGCTGTTAATACCAACCTGTCTGATGATGTAGCAGTAGTCTCACGATTTCCAAGACACTCATAAAGTGCCCATTCTGTCAGATATTCTGTACTGGGGATTAATTTAAACAATAGGGACAGATTAGAGGAAATTTGGAAAACCAAATCATGGGCCTTGAACTGACTTTTGCTGACAATTGTTTCCAGGGAATATTTATGATTTATGTTTGTAAAGAAAATCGACTAGCTGTAAGTAGCACTGTCTACACAGTTAAAAAGAAAAAAAGTGTCCTTTTCTCACAGTTTGACAAGCAAGACAGACCTCTGCATCCAGAAATGGGATGCACCCAAAGTCTGAGGTGGAACACCAAGACATTTGAACTCTTTGCAGCTTGGCTTGGTCGCAAGGTTTACACAGGACTATTGGTCTTTGGTATATTTAATGAGCTTTGGAAAATCAGACTGTGTAAGAGCAGCCTGGAAAGGTTAGGCATATGACATTTTGGGAGGCAGCAAATAACACAATTTATAATGTCAAGGAGCTGGTGCAAACAGTGTATTGAGAGCTAGAGGTGGGTCCTAGACAATGCTGCAGTAACTGGCACCCTCAATTTAAAAATTACGTTTTGGGTAGCAGCATTTTTTCCTGTTTGCCTGTGAGACTCACCTGAAATGTCAGACAGGGATGGTGATATTTCACATGACATTTTTCTTCCTAGATCTTTTCAGAGGTTGTAGAGATCTTCCCTGAGGTCAGTCTGTATTCCCTTCCTCCCTGAGTTTGTGAGCAGGAGATGCTTGCAGCATACAGACTGGGTCTTTGTGCTCCTAACCTACCCTCCAACATTTGTGCTGATCCTTGCTCACACTGTGAAATGAGCAAGGAGCCGTGGCATCTGAAATACCCCATCTCACTGAATGTTAGTGCTGCAGTGCAGAGCAGCCATCTCATACAGTTAAACAAGGGCAACACCAGTACATCCAGCTGGCTCGAAAAGATAGCTTTGATAAGGATCCAGTGCTATGTCAGACAAACAAACTTCATTTCCTTAAGCTATACCATAGAGTTCTGTAATGTAATTTTGGTCTTGGAAAGTGGTAGCAAAAACTACAGCCTTTGACAGAACTGAATTCAAGTATTTGGGGATAATTCTGTCAGTGAGAAGTGAATTCCTGTCTGCCCATCCAAATATATTTCCTAAAAGCTGCTAGAGATGGGTTGGGGCAGGAGACTTGGTCAAGCAGTGGATGGAAGATGTGTTAAAAAAAAGTCATCTCACTGTAGTGAGTCAGATTCACACCCCTTGGAGTGTGTACAAGAGTACTTCTGAATGCCTATAGCAAGGAAGCAATTATGCTGCACCTCATAGGGTGCCCACTGAGGGCTGGCTTTGATTACAGACCTCCAAAGGCCTGCAGCCATTGGATTCCTATGACAAATGTCACATGAGCTTTCATCGGAAAAGGCCCTCATGCTTTCAGATCCCAAGGTTGCTGATTTTTCCCAAAGCTGCAGTTGACATGGCCTATCTGACTAGAATTTTACTTTGGTTTTGGGGTTAAAGTTGCTGTTGAGTTCTGAAGGTTATGACTCAGTAACTGAAGCCACCAGCTTTTGTATTGACTTAAGGCACAGCAGATGATAGAGATTACTTTTATGTCTGTCAGTGCTTGTAATTGCAAATTTTTCCATTTGCTGTATTCAAATGGCTATGGCCAAATGCACTTCCATAGCAGAGGCAAGTTGTTGGGCTTGCACTTTTAAACCACCTTGTCAGTCAAGCTCACTGGATGGTATGGACTGTATGTGTTTGTGAATGGCAGAAACGTGGACACATCACCTTTTTGTATTGAAGAAAAAGTAAATCTCTATCTTTATAAACAACATTCTCTCTGATAGCTGCACACCTATGCAATTACCATGTAAATGCTATTACGTGCTGCTGGGATGTCAATAAATTAAATTTTCTCCTGGCATTCTGTGGGAGAACATCCTGGATTTGTGATAAAACTGAGCTTTGATTAAGAACTTTAAAAAGGAGGAGTTAAATTTCTGCTTGTGCCATGGCATTGCAAAAGAATTAGTTTTGATTTTAGATGGCTGCAATCATTTTGTTTACCAGCCATTATAGACTTGTGACTTGTGAATGTCAGTTAAAAATACAATTGAAAGACTTAAAGCTCTCCAAGAGGTGTTTAAATCAGATTCATTAATTGCCTTCTCTGTTCTCTGAGAACAGCAATCTCTTGTGTATCTGACATTTGTTTCCCATGGTATTTGTTATAGCTGGTGCAGGGGAAGAAAGATGAGCAGCAGAACTCCAGACATACCAGGCAATGAAAAATCTGTCCTTGTCACTTGCAGATCCATGCATTAGTGTAGGAATAAATTTTATGTTTATTAGCTCCTTTGGAAAGTATCTCCTTGATTCTACCAGTGATGTGTGAAACCCAAACTAGATATGTTCATAGCAAGCAGGCAGGCTAAGCAAGAAGCTCCAGAACAGGAGTTGTCCCTTGGCTTGTGCTTATGGCCCCACAAGTTATTAAATAATGTGACAGATCACATTTGCCTGGACTTGTCCTTTTTTCTTTCTGGGTCTGTAGTCAGTCCCTTCCACCTGAGCCATACTGATACATCTCCTTAATGGTGATTTTGAAAACTCCTTTTGCCCTGGCACTACAAGGCTTTAGGAACACAGACAAGGTATACGAAGGTATATATTATATGTGTTACTTTTCTTTGTATTATATGAGTTGCTTTTCTTTTGCTGAAGTTCAAAAGCTTTTTCCCAGTGAGAGTCTGTCGTGTAAGAATTATATGACTGCTTTTTAAAGGAAAAAACTCCTTGCTCCTGGCTCATACAAGGAGACACTTTGATGCTCTTGTAAACAGCCTCTTTTTGCTTATTATAGGTAAGACATGGTGGTGACTCACCTAGCACATAGGCTGAAATGTGGAATAGGAATGAGTATGAATTAAATAGATTGTCAAACAAAATAATTTAACTTCTGTGACAAGACAAAGGGTTCTTTTGTTTGCTTATTTACTTTTGTTATCCAAAGTGCCTGGAATACTCAGAAATCGTTTCTTTGCATCATCTTTATCTGCTCTGGAATTGAAGACAGGTTACTGAATAACACTCAATGATGCTCTGCAATTCCTTTGCAAAGGCAGCAGCACCAGCTTCTCCTGAAGGTCAGCTTGTTTGTTTGTGTCCTAGTTTCAGCCAGGACAGGGTTAATTTTTACAGTAGCTGGGAAGAGCCTGTGGCCAGACTCGAATATTATTGGATCTCACATCACTTGGAAGGTGCAGGAGCCAGTAACTCACACTCCTGTTTTCCAGCATGGGAAAGCAATGGTGTGGTGGGGAAGAGCTGGTCAGGATTTTGTTATGATCTTTTACCTTCTGGTTAGCTCTGGTGAAAATTAGTTGTGCTCTATCAAGTAATGTTTTGAGTCAGGATGATGGAATACCAGATGTACTCAAACACCTATTTTAATAAAATTTTATCATAGGACTTTTCTTCCTTAATGTGAGAAAATGAAAAATCACTTTCTTTTACAGTCATCCTTTATATAAAGTACACACACACACACACACACGATTTTTGACTCTTCTGTGAGAAAGAAATTGCAAGAGGTAAAGAAAAAAAGGTTGTAAATGTAGGAGCAAACATTTGATACAGTCCATTGCTGGCTTTGACAAGATGGGACATTTGACATCTAAGGTTTCAGTGCAGCTCTTTTTAGGTTTCCCAGATTCCATCTACCCTTACCTGCCTTGCAGAAGTGGCTCATGACACAAACATGAAATGCAGCATTTTGGTCCAAACCAAATGTCTATTTAATAGTCACAATGTCTATTTCAGCATCAAGCTGAAAAAACCCAACTTTTAGTTCCACAGTCCTGTTGTCTGGTAACCTGCCACACTCACTCTATGCAATTCAAGCCACTGCTCCTCATTGTGATCTTTTAGGAGAGCCCTCAGCCGAGAAATGACACTGCTCTTGTTGGTGCTCAGAGAAGCCACACCTGGCCCCAGAGTCAGGGATGCTGAGGTGCTCCTGGTGGTGGATCAGTGTCAGCAGCCAAGGCAGAGTGTACTGGGAGCACTTCAAAGGGAAGCATCACAAGACACTTGATTTCTGACCACTGACAGATGCCACTGTATCCTGACCTTCAGGTCAAAAATGATTGTGTCTCTTGGTTTATGTCACCTGGGTCAGATTTGGGATGGGACTAAAGGCCAATGCCCATTTCTGTATAGCATCATTGACAACACAAAATTGGACTCCCCTCTATGCAGGCTTCATTGCAACCTATTCTTAATGTGAGGTGCCTGGTCGGGTCAGTGAGGGATGAACACAGCTCTTTCCCACCCTGACTTCCTCACTCTGTCTATCAAGAGAAATAGGACGTTTGTAGGGGGATAAACTGAGACAAGCTGCTACCCATCAGTAATCCCTCACTGCTTGGTACCACAATACCTGGCAGAGTGGGACTCAGTCCTGCTGACCTACCTTGCTCTCATCTGGCTCATCATCTTTCTAGTAGCTCCCTTCCTCCTTCCAACCTATCTTCCTATCTTTACAACTCCTTAACAGAATGCTTTCAAAACCTCATCCAAACCACTCTCAACTCAACAGCATCCTTTTTCTTCAATAGCAGAGCATCATTAAGCCTGTTTTTTCACAGCTCAGAACAGCCTAGGTTTGGTGTTTCCCTACTTTGTTCCCAAGCACATGAGGCTTCCTCTATTCAAAGGCAAAAACTCACAAATTTTTGGAGAGGAGTAAATAATTCCATTTAGAGGGTATCCATTGCTGAACGAGGATAGAGGAAGTGCAAAAATTGTGCAAGACTCTCTGAGCTGCAGGAATTGGTGAAGGATTGTTCTGTGTTATATTCACTGTAACTCCACTAGGTTAAGTAGTTTTGACATAGGTCCATAAATACCTCAATTCATGGAGGAATCAAGAAAATGTGAATGTGTATTTAGTGTGAAGAAGCTAAAATAACTAACTATCAAGCATGGATAGACAGTATCGTGAATTTCAGAGAAACAAATATCTCTTGGTGAGCTACTGTATTTCTCTATTCAGGTTGTCACTCTGGGTTGCTAAGGAACTTTGGTTTTCTATGTTTCTGCCTTTAACATTTGCTTTTATCCTCACACTTCATGTGGAGCATTCTCCTTCTGTATTGATGCTGACCTTTTTCTTCTCCCTCATTAGCAGTAGTAACAGTTATGCTACATTTATCCTCTGGAAGTCTGTTGCCTCAATGCTTGGAAACTAAAATACAGCAAACCTTTAGTCCTGCTGACACTTAATGACATGGTCATTATGCACAATAATACAGTGGAGAAAAGAGGTTTCAAAGGGAAGGGAGCTCTGCTTTTGTTATTAGCAGTTATAATGTGGGCACTTGAAAGAAATTACTGAGGACAGATAAAATAATGTAATCAAAAGAAATCAATCTCCAAAGGAGATGTCAAGGGCCTGCTGCCCTGCTCTGACATGCCATTAGCCTTACCTGTATAATCCCTGACAGATGTCCATCCTTTTTTAACAGAAATAGTGGTGTTCTATAAGGAGAAATTCAACTAAATTCCTTTATTTCCCATCTGTTGATTGCTGTCTCTCTTAATAAAATCCCTTTTTATGTTTGGAGACTGTTGTTCTATTTCTCTCTTCTTTTCCTTTGGACATTAAACAAATTCAGCTCTTTCATCTTTTTCTTGCAAATCATATTTCTGAACCTTTGATCATAATGTTGCTCCGATTTGGACTGTGACTATTTCCCCACATTTCTTTAAGTGCGATTTCTCCAAAAGTAGATGTGCTATTGATTGTGACCCTCCAGTGCTAAGCAGGGGAATAATTACCTCCCTCATTTTGTAAATTACTTTTTCTTCTCATGTACCTAAAGCAAATCTAGCCCTGCAGACCTGAGGAGCCCTCCCCTTCCATCTGAGCACCATTCATCCCCTTTCTCTCCCACTTTGTGCTGTGCTGTTCTGCACTTCTCAAAATCAGTTCCAGTTTGTTGCCTTGAGACTGAGCTTGATAAATGGGAGAAACACTCTGAATTTTTAACCTTGCCCCACAGCAGGATTAAGTTTTGGGTTGGACTCTTTGGAAAGTGATTTCCAATTCTACCACTAGAATCATTAGCATATAGTAGTTTCAATAGTTCCAAACTTGGCCTTTCTCCCATCAAAATGAAGGTGACAAATGTGTAATTTTATAGGAGCTTCTATTTTTCTATTTATTTATTTATTATGTCTTGGTGGGAAGAGCAAGCATCATAACCATTGCTGTTATGTCTTGGTGGGGAGAGCAAGCATCATAACCATTGCTGTAGGACCTTTCCCATCCTCCAAAGTTTTTCAAGACTGTTCAGTGTATTAGCTGTCTTCACTCCTGGATGAATGCCATCAGCACCTCAGGTAATTAGAGGAGGGAATACAGGCCAGATGGAGAAAAGAGATGCTAAACAGCAGGTAGTTGTCTAGCTAGTATTCCTCTTCCTAGCAAAGAATGAAGCAAGGAGCATATGATAAATGCAGCCTTTTCTGGACATAATCCCACTTCTTCCTTCTTCCACTCACCAGCCATGGCAGTAGCCCTTTGCAGAAAACTTCACCATACAGAGATGCCCAAATCTTTCCTAATCTAGCAAAGAAGCAGTGATTTTACTCTCCCTAAATTTTCTTTTCTGAATTAGTATAGAGAAAAAGCCCAAGACACCACCAGGTTCATTTAGATGTACAGTGTGCATCTTCTGTTCCTCATCAAGCACACAGGAGTGCTTGAAAGTCCTCACAAGAGATTCTACAGCAACCTGTGCTTCACCAGGTTGGAGCTGGACACAGTGCTTGAAAGTACTGCCACAGACCTGGGAGCTGACGGTGTTGCTGATCCTGTAACTGTCTTGATCCCAATTCTGCCTTAAGAGGCTTTGGCATATTTTTTTGCTCCTAAATCATTCTCAAATCTGACATTCCCTTGTGAGGATTCAAGTACTTTAAATCCTAGCCCTGAAGCCTGGGAGCCTGAAGGATCTGTAGCCTTTGGGGAGCAATGAAGTACAAGCTGTATGAGCAAAGGTTAAAGTCACTTTTTAAAGATGTTGTTTTGCCATGAAAAATGGATCGAGCCACTGGAGCTGTCAAAAATGTGTTTTGGAAATATGTTATCAGTGGTAACTTGCTCCTTAGTGGTAACTAACTCCTCTGAAATTAATGCTACTAACTGTGGAGGATTTTTCAGAGACATGTTCCTGTGGTTTGTAATGTTTGATACTTTTTAAATGGCTCCTGGGAAACCTCTTTCCTTGGAGATACCAGGAGAACCTAAAAGAGTATTTCAAATTTGGACAGTAGCACTGTTTCAGGGAGTATGACTGGACACAGGTCAGCCGCATATAATGTTATTTCTTTTAACCTGATATGTCTTTCTTGCTCAGTAGAAATTATAATTTATCATATGTCTTCAAGCTCAAACCATGCCTTCTAATTTGAATGGGGGAGAGATGGATTTACAGACTGAAATCGAAGTCCCATTGAAATCTGGGAATTTTCAATGACTTCAAAAGGGGTGAGGTTTGGTACGTAGTTGAAAACAGAGGTCCTCCTAAACATTTGCAAGTGATGTGCTCTGGATACATCTGTGTCCATCTGAGATGCACAGCAGCATCCTGATGCCCACTGAGAACTCATGGAGCATGAGGCAGTTTCCAGAGTGGAGGGAAAGAGCGATGGTTCTGCTGCAGGCTCCCTCTGATCCTGGGCACAACGTTGGGTTTTCTGTACTACTGGGCTTTGAGGAGAAAAGAAGCCTCTCATGATTTCTTGTTCCAGGTCTCTCTTAAGGAGAACTTGTCCCTGTCACTTTTGGTGTCAATCATCACACCCACTGTTAAGTTATTGTCACAGAGTTGGTCAGGATTGCAGCTGCTGTGCATCTCTGCTGCCCTGGCACTCACACCAAAGCTGTGTCATTGCCCTTTGCTAACTCTTGGACACAGCTGTCTTCTTGGTCCCCTGGCAGGAATACCCTGTATGTGAATGGCTATGCCACAATTTGGCTGAATTTTCAAAATAAGAGCATTTTTCAAGATGTCTTTGATTGAAGTTGTTTTCATGGTAGGTTAGAACATTTCACTCAATGACATGAAAGCTGTTGTCTAAACAAGACAAGTAGTTTTTGAAGGTTTTAACAATACCGTGTGCTTTGTCCTCTGCCTAGTCTCCTTGTACTTTACACTTAAAGTAAGTTTCTCTGAATGTATCTTCAATAAATAAATAAACACCCAGACTTGCTTTCTGCTTTATTTTCTCAGAAAGTGGAAGTTTCTGGGGAGTTGGATAAGCCAGTGAGAAACTGAAATAACAGCAGGATGGAAACAGATTTAGTTTAAACTCCAGGAGCTGCTGTATCTGATGGAAGCTGAATGCTAAGTGAATCATCATGACTCAGTAAATAGGATAATGGTCTCCCCCTCTGGGATTTCTATTCCTGCCTGAGGAAACAGAAGCCTTGCTAAGACAGTGCAGACAAGTGAAACACAGCCTGCTCAAGCCTGCCTTGAAGGAGGGCAGAACATACACCTTTCCACCTGCTGCCACATACAGAAAATCGAACCTGATCTAACACCATCCCAGTTTGATCTGGATGGGTCAAACATATACTGCACAGCCACCCCACCTACAGCGCTCTTTGTCTTAATATGTGAGGAGTCTGAAATCCCTGCTCCTGAAGCAGCTGGATAACCACGTGTCATCTAAATGATTGTAGGGATCCTGTGGTCTTGGGGTTTCCTTAGAGCAAACAATTTCAGTTTGAAGCATATCTTCTGCTCCCCTACTGTCTCATTTTCTAGACACTAAATCTCCCTGGTGAAAACTGCAGAGAACAGCAACCTTCTTCTGTATATATTGGTGTTGTACTTTTCTAAAGCGTTTCAAATCACAGATTTGGAAGAGAGGCAGAAAGTGGAGTAGGCGAGACGTGGGCTGGCATAAGAGACTGAGAGACAGAGAGTGCACTCATGCAATGGAGAGAAACTAAACATCCATTTTGGTCAGCCAGAGCTGCAGAAAGACAGCTCACAGCATGCCCAGTGGGGCAGAGAAAAGAGCAGGGGATGTTCTACCTGGAATGACAAGCCTGCCTGGACCAGTGACACTGCTTGAGTCACCTCAGAAGGCTGGCACTACTCCAGAACGGACCCAGTTTGTGTGGTGCTACACCTCGTGTACACTCCTGTTCCATGTGTTGTAGGAAGCTCCATCTTCATTTGCCCTACAAAAGGATGGATACATCAGTCGTTTATGTCTCAGAAGTGTTCCCTATCCCTTCCTTTCCCTGGGTGGTCAGGTACACAGATAAAGCAGCATCTGTGGGAGGTGAGAAGCCTACCATGAGTGGGCTTGAAACTCACCTCCAGTGGTGGTGTTGGAGTTTGTTTTCTTATTTATATTTGGTAAATCTTGCTTGCTAGTCTCTGCCCTCTGGATGTCACTGTTGTGCTCACTTAGATTCCTCTTCTTCACAGGCCTGGCTTATCGTTCCCTCAGTATCTGACTAAGCTTGTAAGAAGTTATTTTCCCTTCTTCATTGGTCTATCAGGATATCTTATCTGGAAAATGGGAAAAAGTATTTTTCCAGATCATATTGTGCAAATAATTTGAAAGAGTGCTTGCCCCCAGAGGATTGGCTTAAAGGCACCAAAAGCAAGCACAGCACCATCTGCTCCAGTCTGGACTTCCTTGGGTTGTCAGAGACAGTCATCCTGTAAATGTTTCCCCAAGGTTCCCTTCTCTGACAGACAAAGAGATGATATTTTGAGAGAGAACAATGCTTGCAGTGTCTCTCTGTGGCTTCAATTTTTCTTTATTTTTGATCTCTCCTCAGAAGTGCCTAAGTTGAACAGCTACAGAATTGTGTGCCATGCCAAAACCCTGGACTGCAGTAGTTTCTACAGAAGGCAGCAGAAATCTCATCTTGATGCAAATCTCCAAGAACAAATAGGGGAAAAGGTCAAAATCCTGCTCCTCAAAGAGACTTAAGCTTACTGGAGCAGAGGCCTTCACATTTTGCTTTTGTGCTGAATAAACCAAGCTCCAAGGACAGGTATGATGTTGCTGGGGACTCAAAGATCAGGCAAAGTGGGAGACAGTGATGGTTGACACTTTGATGGGACAGTGACCAACACAAAGGGAGATTTAGTGTCTAGAAAACTAAAGAGCAGGGGAGCAGAAAATACATTTTGAATCCGTGATTAGAAATCAAGATCTGTCAGGGCAGGGGATTAGTTCAACTTCTTTTTTCTTTCTCTCTCTTTATAAAGCACTTCATAACTGAAATCTTTCCCTAGCCAGATTTTCTGCACTGTTGGAGCAGGCTGTGTTTGTAGGAGCCTTTAGTTTGATTACTGCTTTTCTCTTTGTGATTTACCATTTTATCCACGGACAATCGTGGTTTCTTTGTGATTTTTCTTATTGATCCACATCTCCTTCTCACTCTTCCTACTAAACCTTTTAGGACTTACGCTCACAGGAATAGGCATCCTCTGGTCTTCATATGTACAAATGGGCATTTTGGAGTGATGAAGTGGAACAGTGAAAACTCTTAGGGAAGTAGAAGGTTCTTACAGAATGTGCACATTCTCACCACTTCTTTTTGCTGTTACTTTTAAGTGTGTGAAGTGCAGTGATACGAAAGGAACATACAATTAAGTGCTCTAAAGTCTGCTTTGTAGGAAAGCTGGCTCTTTCCCTAGGCAGCTGCTTTGCATGGCAGTCTGCAAGGGATGTGCCTGTGTCCTGAGGCAAAACATGCCAAAGAATGATCCTCCTGCCAGGACATGATTTCTTGCCTCCATGGGAGCTGTAAGGGATAGTTGTCATAAATAACTGTTTTTCCCACGTTTTCCTCCTGTCCTATCTTTGGGTTTCCTTTCACAGTAGAATCCAGCCACACTTCAGTTCTGGTGGGAGCAGCCTCAGAGAGAGATGGGGGCAGCTGCTTAAGACAGCTGGATAAATGTTGCCTTGTAAGGAGAGAAAATAAAGAGGTTCATCCATACTCAGGCTCAAAGGTTATTGTTTCACTGAAACATTTGCTATCAGGCTCTGGTTTGATATGATGTTATTTTTTACTTTTGAGTTCCTGGAAGAAGTGCTCTGTGAAAAGTGAAGTGTTGCTTAACTTGCCAGTGTAGAGCAGCTGCCTACCCAGGGACACAGCCTCAGCAGTGGCAGTGCAGAAGAAAAGTCCTGTCCCCAGACAGGCCCTGCTGGTCCCTCCTGGTGTAATCTTTACATCTAACTCTTAAAATGCACTGCTGGAATTCAAGGTGCCAAACTAATATGAAAGAAAATAGATCTGGGAAGTACAACTGATAACCAAACAAGGCTGTATAAAGGCTGTTATAGTTTAGAATGTATGAATAAATCCATTGTGCTCTAAAGTTGTTCCATATGCAGAGATGTTTACCATTGTAAGTCCATGTTAGGTGGGGTCTGTTTGTTCTCTCTTGATTATTTAACATGCTGGCAATTATCTCAGATTTGCACCATTTCTGTTGCTTGTACAAAGGAACATTTCATTGCTCCTCAGAGTATTGCTGTGTTGTCTCTTTGTTTTACTGGGCTTTAAACTTCTGTATTCCTCAGAGCTTATATCTCCAGTTTCTTCTGCTCTGTCACACTGCCCTTGACCTGCTCCTTTCTCTCAGTGTCTCTGAAGCATTTCAATTTTATGTCCTCCAAATCCTCACTGCTAGACTCAAAGGAAGTATCAGCCAATTAGCCCTTCCCACCAGCTAACTACCTGATCAATAAATGCGTGAGATTGTCTCGGAGCCGTGTTTGTTCCACTCAGGTCCTTTTATGTTGACACCAAGAGGTCTCAGACTTTTGTGTGTTGTTCTGCATCCTGCTCTTCTCCTGTTTTTGTTTTCTTGCTTGACTCAATGTCAGCCTGACATGTACTTTTTTTGTTTGTCTGCTCAGGGGCATATTTAAAGATTATTTAAAGGCTCAAAATAAGACAGGCAACAGAACAAGAACATGTTGCAAATAAAGGCCATAGATGTAATTCTCCTCTTTTGCAAATACATATTCATTTTATGCAGGGGGTAGGATCTTTCAGTTTCACTAACTGTGGCTGAACTCAGAAAAAATGATGGATAATTGTTCTGTGAGAATTTTTTACTTTGTATCCAAGTGGATTCTGATTAAATGATTTCTGAGCCCTAAAACTTGGCTTTTCTTTGCCAGCCTCTATTGTAGGTATTATTATAGAATTGGAAACCCTATAAAGGTCAAAAATTCTCTTTTTCAAATGCCTAGCTGGTGCTGATACAATTATTAATTACACTGTATGATATTCTGGTCATTAGGTGCAATGATCAATGATTTCCTCAGAGACAGTTGCTCTGTTAAAAGTTCATCAGTAATAAATGACCTTCTCCAAGGTTCCTGCTGTAGGAGGTACCCAAGAGCTCTGAGAAGAACCATTTAATTAACAAATGTGAGCTGTTATATTTGAAGCTTGAAAAGAGGACTTTATCTTCATGCGAATACCAGGGCTGGTGATGAGCTGCTGCCACTGAATTTGAGAGTGTACCTTGAGCCCTGTGCTCTGCTCTTCACAAGGACATCCTTCATGACAAGGATCATCTGCCATTCTCCATCTCTGTGGATGTTCTCTCTGGAGTCCAAGTATGATTCAAGTAGTAAATGCACATCCAACAGTCAGGTGGCCAATGTGCAAGACGTGTGAAGATGACTGTCCTTCCTGCACCCAAAAAAGGCTGTAGTCTTCATCTCTCTCTCAAAAACTAATGATGTGAAACCAGGGTTTTGACTAGCATGAAATGCCACTGCCTGCAGCATCATTCAGCACTTTCCTTCCCTCCTCTCTGACAAATTACTTATTCTTGACAGATTCTGCCCACTAAGGGAAAAAAGGAAGCTCTGTGACTGGATGATACATGGATTATAAACTGTTGACAACTTTGGCATTCTTTGCTCTGAGAGGTGGATAATTGTACACATATTTCCAAAGTTGTATTATATTTTTAAAAAAGTAAGGAACTTTTTTTGTTGGAAAATTTTTAAATATTTGGTGATTGCATGAAAGGCCCTAAAAGGAAAAACAGTGAAAAAGCTGGGATAAACAGACTTCCAGTGCAGATATTTTCAAAATACCTCTATCCTCTACTGAGTAGCGTAAGATTACCTTCTCACTCCTGAAACTTCAGTACAATGGGAAATTAACATATTTTAAAGTATTTCTTGCATAAGAGAAATCGCAAATAAAAAATTATAAATATTTTGATCTGTTGGTACATGTATGGAGAGAAGGACAGAGAGGATGTTAATTGTAGTTTGAGATATTTAATGGTTTCTTAATGCAAATTTAGCAGTGAGAGATGTGGTTCTCCATAATTAATCACCTCTTAATAAAAAATTAGTGAACAGCACAAAGAAAGCTCAGAAAGCTAGTAGTCAAAGTTGGTGCTTTGCTAAGCATACATCTAGCAGAGCAGAGAGATTCTTCATGGTTGTCCTGTAACTGAAATGATTTATTCATCAGGATGATGTGATGAGGTTCCTGCCTTTAGAGTGTAGGGGAGAGTTTGTAGAGCACTTCACAATATTACAATCATTACTTTTCATTGTTTACCCTGAGTACACTGAATACTTTGTGACCAATCCATTCTTACAATAAACACCTTAGACCTGTATTTTTTCCTAGCAACCTGCAGTGAGACTGAACCTTGCGCTTCAGAAATGTGACTTCTCTGGAGGCATGACTGGCCTCCTCACCTAATTTTCTAAGTAATCGTTGATTGGTCCCAACTGGATGAATATGGACGAGGCATGCAGAGTTTTTGGCAGAACACTTCACCTCTGTTGTATTGCAGCGCCCATGATGATGGGCAGAAAAAGAGTGGATAGTGCATTAAAATCCTGAGTTTTATTGTTTACTGGAAGTAAAGGGAAGAATTTGAACTAAAATAATTATGTTTAAGGAGCAAGATACAAGAGCTCCTAGATGGATAATAAGCTTCTGATTTATATGCTCACCCACTAAAATGTAATCAGCAATAAAAAGCTGTTCCTTTAAAAGACACTTCAGTACAGTTGCTGCAACATAAAAATTAGTTCACTTATTCCAACACTTACTAAAGAAGCAATTAGTTATGGTTAAACCTGAATAAAGCAAATCTTCACAGATGAGAGTTTATTTATTTATTGCTAACTCCTTCATAATTAATGGAGTTTTATTTAGTTGAACCAGTGACTCAGTCACCCAGGAGAGCAAGAGCCCTCATTCCTGCTGTGTTCTTAGCCTCTAGAAAGCACAAAGCTTAGAGGAGAAAACTCATGCTGGCTAATGCTGATGCCACTAGATGAGAATGCTTAAATATATGAACATTTGTGAGCGGAGCAGCCCCTTTGGGGAGGAAGGAACACTTATTTAAAATGTGAAATGGAAAAACCCAGTGGCAATCAATCAGAATAGGCAATCAAAACAGAGACTTTGTGACCAGGTGCAAATGAATAAAAAGCAGGTGTCATTTCCTCACCCAATAAAACTTCAGTACCTACTTGTTCAGCAAACAACTGCCACTGCATTAGTTTTTTTAAAGAGTCACACCTTTCCCTTGCAATGAGATAATGATTCATCCATCATGGGTAGAAGAGAAGGATGTTAAACATAATCTGTTCCTTGACAATTAATGTGGAGCAGATGATACTTTTGGAAAGGCTAATTTAGACATTCATCCTAAATGTTCCAACCTACAAATATTAATCATGAAATAGTTCAGTATGAAAGGGAAATCTGAAGGTCATCTGGTCAAACTGCCTACTCAAAGAAGGCTTTGTCATTAGAACAAGTTTCTTGGGGTCTTGTCCTGTCAAATTGTTATTATTTCCATGCATTATTTCCCATTTTCCCTACACTGATTCAGTTTAGTGAACACAAAGCTCAGGAGAGTGAGGGAAGAAATGAACAAACAAAAGGGAGTAAATTATTACATATACCAAGATAAGGACAGAATCAATTTGTTTAAGAGGGAGAGGGGATAGAAAGCTCTTTTTCTTTCCCATAACACCCCAGCAGTCAGAATACGTCTTCGACCAGTAACTGAACTTGAGAGGCATGGAAATGGCTGCCAAACACTTAAACAATAGCTGGAATAGAGAGAGGAACAGACTTTTCTGTTGGTACACTATGGATGTAACAGATGAGCATGTGAGGAGTATGTTGACTCTTGAGGAAAATCTTTCTGATAGTACAGACAGTAAAACTGGAGTTGTCTTAGTGTAGGTTCTCCATCATGGGTATTTTCAAATAAAATGACAATCTGTCAGGAATGTCTTATGCACAGCTAATTTGGTCTTGCACTTGGAGGATAGATACAGTGATTTGCCATTTCAGCTCCATTTTCCCTGAGTCTGTGATGGAAGAACAAGAACTTTGACTATCTCCTACAATCTTCTTGTGAGCCATGAGTCAAGAATTACGAAGCAGTACACCAGTTCAGCCATCAGATGTAAATGTGTAAGCTGAGTGCTTGTAAACCAACCTCTGTGGGCATGATACACCTTAGTTAAGCTGACAGTTTTTAGGAGTAGAGAAAGCTTCATTTATATATTTAGCAATGGCTGCCACACCAAAAAAAATAATATGTTTTCAAATTATATTCCCTTTAGAAATGTGTACTCAATGACACAAGATAATTTTTGAGGGCTAGAAACCTCTGATCATTACCCCACCCTTGTTTTCAAAAATTTGTGTGAATATTCTTTTGAATATCTTATTTGTGTCAATATCTTTTGAAGCCAATATTGAATGGTGAAACATCCTGGGACCTCACAGCAGTGGCTGAGTGAAAGAACTGGTAAAGCAATATGGAAAATTGTTATTCAAATAACTGCACCAAATCCTGCCCTTATAATCAGTTATTGCCATTTTTCTGGTCTCTGTTGAGCACAACAATGATGTTATTTGCACTCCTAGTGAAGAAGCACAGACAACAAAACAGCCCAGTAATCAGATCCTTTGGCAGTCCCAAGAGAGAGACTGAGGACTGAATGGCCACATAGACTGAATATGTGCAGCAATTTACATATGGATGCATCTGGTATAGCTGCAGTCTCTTTTTACCAGAGGATCAAACACAGAGTATTCTGCAGAAACGGGAATATGAGAGCTCATAATTGCACTGTGTGTTCCCTGGAGAGCTATCCAAATCTTTCAGTTGTTAACAACCATTTTTCTTAAACTACTGTGATTAAAACAGACCTACTGCAATCATAATATTATGCAAGTGTCAGCAATGACTGGAGAAGTGCAAATTATAGTCCAGTCTTATCCCTGTAGTCAATGAAGCAAGTTCTTGAAAACTGTGACATTCACTGCAGGTGCAAAAGATCCTTTTAATACCTTTACTGTCCAACTAAGGATTAAAAGGCACTTTTATGTGACAGTGAATATGTGTGAAAGCCATATTGGTACCCTACACTCAAGAAAAAGATACCTGCACCAAAAACTGCATAATGTTCAGCAATGTTTCTGTCCTGCACCTTCACTTAGAAATCAAATGTCATCCATAGGTCAAAGTATTCACATAAGAGCATAAATCAGATTTACTCAAATTGCCATGTTTCTAGGAAATCACATATGACTTTGGAGGGTCTCTATTTTGAGCTGCAGTTGCAAAAAATGAACAAGACCAAGGATTTGCTTTTCAATTAGAAAGCAATGTGAGTTGTGCTTTCTATTTCACCAGAGTTCAAATGTGTGTAAGTGAAGTTTGTAAGGATGGGAATGGTGTTGATGAGTATTTGAATGAATGAAACATGTTACTCTTGACATAAAGTGTATGTATTCAGAAATATGATTGTATTCCAAAAATTTTGCATTCGTAAGTTTTGCACTAAACCTCATGTTGTAGTTATATATAGAACAGTGAGAAGGTATTGTAAAGGTAGGTCAGAACTGTATGAACTGTTTGCATGATTTGTTTGTTTATTTATTTTTTAAACTTTAATGCTTAGAGTAATGATATACTAGAGTATCTCTAATTGTTAAGAAAATTAGAATTTAAGAAATTTATTGTGACTAGCCAGGCTGGATACTGCAGGACCACCACTTCTGCCTAAAGTTTTGGTCACAGTAATTTAACCTTTGAAAATGCCACAAATATACAGAACATATGGTATTTCCTGTGTTTGAAAAATAAGAGGCAGGGAACTGCTCATTGTAACAATGTTTATAATATTCATAACTTGCAACAAGAGAGGGTGTTTTATCATAGAAGTGGACTTTCCAGTGGCACCCTCCCTGCAAGTGAGAATGCACTAAACATGTTTCTGTTGGCTTTTCCAGTCTTTGCCATCTCTCTCTACCACTCAGCATAAAAACATTCCCAGTAATAGAGGGTTACTTGTTTTGTTAGGTCTGACAAATTTCACTCATTTATGGAAAGAGATTGGGAGAGATGAAAGAGGAGCATGTATGTATCTTTTGGGAGAATCTTGAATAAGAACATTATTTTTTATAAAATGCATGTTGGAACTCAAATCACACACTCATATTGTTGTCCCATCAGCAAATAAAGCACACGGGGGATATGTATGCTTCTGCTGAGCCTCCCATCTTAAAGGAAAAGGATGAATGGAAGTTTTCTGCATCTTCCACTTTTGCCTATTCTTGGCCAATGAAAATATTTCACTATTGTTATTGTCCCAATGCATGGTGGCAGCTCAGTCAGAATTGCAGAAAGACCGAAAAAAATAGTCATTCCTCTCCCAAGGAGCAGAAACATAAAGGCAGACAGATGGAGTCAGATGAGAAGCTAAAATGAAACAGTAAGAAAATATTAGATGCTTTGACAGCCAGCAATTCCCGGTAGACCTGTATCATAATTGCTGTTAAATTTCTTAGTTGTTGCTGTTGAAGTAGAAAAATAGCACAGGAAAGCTTTAAAGGTGGCAATCAATTGGCTTTGCTTGTGTTTTGAATTTGTTCCCTCTAAGGGGAACACAAAGGGTCCTTAGAATGTGACTCCTTCAAAATGTTACAAGGGAATGAAGCAAACGGGGTGGAAATCAGTACTTATTTTACACTGTGTATCAACAAGTCTCCATGTAGGTGAGGTAGAACTGGTGGGTTTTTCAGGTTTCTTTTGAAGTCTCCTAGTTTTGCTACCCAGAACCTCTTCTCCTGCAACTGAGACAAGTTTTGGATCCAGCTGGAGGGTACTTCATCAGCTCTAAGCAATATATACCAGCTGCTCTGTAAAGACTGTTATGTGTGTTTGGGAGACTGCTATATTTTTCTTCTGAGAGTTAAATTTTAAAGCAGTTAACCTCAAAGTCCTCCTTTTAAAATTCATATGATCTGCAAATTCTTTTCCACTGGCACTTCTAGCAAATGTGAAATTCTTCAACCACACAATTCTTCAACCATTTCCGCAATTTTGCTGTTATCAGTTTCCTTAGGGGGTTTGATTTGTTTGTTTATTTCTATAGAATCCTATTTTTCTAGCATCCCTTACACCTCCAGCAACCTTTAGAATTTCTTATCTACCTTTGCAGTTTTCCCTTTGTTGGTGACAGTAATCTTATTATAATCTATTCCAGCCTGCAGAGAATTCTAATGAAATCTCTTCAGTGTGCCTCAGCACACTTGTTATAAAGGCATGATGACTCACATGCTCAAGTTTTTAAACAGTGTTTGAGGAGGGAGAGAACTGGATAATTTGCAGAACTGGTAAGGTTATCACGACAACTATTTCACTTTCGCAACTGTTGAGAAGGAATCAAACTGCTGTGGGTTGCTGACTCTTTTGCTGGATAATGTGAGATGTTATCCCTGTATTTGCTGAATATCTTTCACCCAAGAATTTCAAAACTTTGCATGTATGTTCAGCCACAGGGAACAGAAGGAAACACTCAGAACTAAGAGGAAAATATACCAAGAATATCTCTGTAACAGGCTGAAATCAAGGACCATGATGCAGTGTTGTGTCAAGCCAGCAACAAATTTGCTTGCATTTCTTGATCTTACACTGCTGACTAATTAGGCTTAATATGTCCAGTGTGCTTTGAATGAGGTATTAAGTGCAGTGCAGAATATGCTTCAGCTCTTATAATCAGTAGGAATAATCCTGTTAAGGTGATTGAGCCAATTCCCTGGGTGGCATGGATAATGCTGGCAGTAATTCCAGTATGCTGAATTACATTTCCTTCATACACAGGCATGGCCATATTTTTGTAAACCTAATGTGGAACAAAATGAGCAAGATATCACCTAGAAAAAGATTGTGCTTGTTTCATATTGCTGTATTTTCATAATTGAAATCCTATCTACTAAACTATATTAATAAATTAAATCAAGCTCAGCAATGTTCCTAAGGGGAAAAACATTTAGCTAATATTCACCAGACATTTATTTAGCCAATTCATTAGCTTATATCCATGTCTTCTAACATTCAGAGTATTAGTAATTTTTCGTGCTGTTTAAATTTGATTAGCTTATTTTATTTAAAATTTCTGTAATAAAATAAAATACCTGTAGCTCAAAACTCTCAGTCTAAGGAAAATACTTCTTACTTTCTCAAATCTCATCAGTGCATCAGAATGAGGAGCATTTGTCCTAACAAATTAAGTGCTTAGGAATCTAAACACAGATTATATTTTCTGAGAGAGAAATAAAACCACGTCTATCTATTTGTCTAATCTATCTTCTCTTATTTTATAAAAACTGTATTTACAGATCCCTAGAGTGCTTCTCTAGTGTAGCAGAACAAACTGTGCTCCCCACAACCCAAACCAGTGAGGACAGCACAGAACTCTTCAATAGACATAACATCAAGCAGGTTCTTGCTGAGCTAATAAAAATTTCTTCATGAAATGTTGGCAAGGAATGAGATTATTTATCTTCAATAACACAGTTAACTTAAACTTTTTTTCCCATTTCCTGGTCCTACTACAGCATTGATGACACTGGTTCCATGCCAACACTTTTCCAGACATCTTCCAGTCTCAATCACTGTCTTTTCACTGACCTACAGGTAACTTTAAAACCACCCATTGGCCTGGGATTGTCTCCAAGTCATTTTGCATTATTTCTGAAACAACAGGTTTGCATAAATTGAGATACGGACAATAGAAGAATTTTTTTTGCCCTGGTTGTGCAAATGAGAGGCAGCCTTTCACTTTTCTGGAGCAAAAAGTCAACTTGGATGACCCTGAAAGCAAGTACATCCTCAGCATGTCAGCATGCTTGTAATGGTTAATCCACTCTCATAGGACTTAAAAATATAAATAAAGTGTAGGTTTTTCCTCCTCCAGCCCTCCTGTGTCAGTGTGTGTGGCATAGGCTTATAACTTAAAAAGCCTCTTAAGGATATTGCCCATTGGGAATCTGTTAGTAACTTTAGGAGTGACCAGGACACATTCTTGCCCCAAGTTACCATCAAATATTATTCAACTTGGGAGTTTTTTCCAGCCAGCCCCTCTCTCCTCATACCACATCTGTTTTCATCCCAGCTCAATCAAGTTATCAGATCAACATCTTTGGTAGAGACTTCTAGCACCTTTCTTGTTTTCTCTTACTTTACTTTTGCTTCTTTCTGTGGAGGGTAATTTCTAATTTTCATCATTACTCATCTATAAATACGTCTCACTTTTTACCAACCTGATTTCAAGCTTGTGAAATGAAGACTGCATCATCACCATAAAAGACTAGAACAGGCTTAACTGGAGATATTAAGGTTGATCTTAGGGGCCTGATTACAAGCTTACTTAGATCTAAAGCCATTCTAAACTGCTTCATTTCTGCAAAACATCTTTACGTTCTAAATACATTTTGTGCTGATGTAGCTTATGGTGGCACACCATCCTTCACTCTTTTGCCAGTGACATATGGGCAAAATTGGATCTACCTCCAGATCCAAATCTTGTTAATTTCTAAACTGAACTCCATAATAGATCTCTAGATCTAGAGTTTGAGGTTTCACCTAAACTACAAACTATTCAGAGTATGGGACAGCTACTCTCAGTTAAAAAAATAGTAAAAGCCACCAGATACAAATAATTCAGGCTTAACCAGGTATTTGGCATGAAGGACAATACCAGGAATCTAGATAGCAGGAACCAAGCAATCGTTCCTGATGGCACCACTTGCCCTTGTAAAATATGGCAAAGTTCTAACAGCTATAAAATAGAGAGATAACATTATAATCACATTTTCAGTACAGAGAAGGAGCTCCAAAATATTCTTGGTAGCTCAGTGAGAGACCATGTCTTGCAGTTGTGCTCTGCATTCATCCATCCTCACAGATGACTGTATTTTGCCTTTTAAGTCTTGATTGTGGTGTTAAGTCCAGTACAAAGCAGGAACTTTACTGAACAAAAGTATTTTTCATTCCAGTCAGAGACCTTATGTTCTCTCAAGAAAGGCTCTCACTGCTGGTGACCGGCATTTGAAATTCAGCGACTAATTTTGGTACATTTCTTCAGTGTGGTTGGTTGGTTAGTTTTTACAACAGTTTCAACTCCTTATAAACTCAGGGGAAAAATTCCCATGTCACATAAAGCTCCAGTCACTGCAGTTCAGATCAGGGATCAGTTCAGGTTGACAGAAACAGTCAATGTTCCTTGTTTTTGCAAATGGAAGGAACTGAATTTTGATTGTCCCCACAGCCTTTTCTCTTCTGCTCACGCCATCATAAATCTTCTCTTTAGAAGTATTTCATTATGTATTGTGACAGTTGTGCTTTTAGAAATGTTTTCAGTCATTTTTACAACCATTCTACTAAGCAGACTGGAGACAAGTTATTCCCCTTACTTTTTGTTGCGCCTTTTCTTCTACCTCCAAGAAATTGGAAATGTTTTCCTACTATTGTTCATTTAAAGATCTCCTTGGTTACTGTATTCTTTATATAATATGCCCTTTCTTGTTCTCTGCTCTATTTTTAGTTTAATTATTCCTATTTTTAGCTTTTATAAAACATGGATTAGCCTTTTCATTTTTAATATTGAGACTTAAATAGTCTGATTATACTTAAAAATTACAATAGCTGGTTTTTGACCTTTTAGATTTTAGTTCCGCTCTGTCATTATCTGTCATTTTCATGAGATTCTTTTAGACTATGGGAGGCTTCCTTGCAAATCTGAATCTGGATCTGAACTGACTTTTCCCTTCATAGTGATGCATTGTTTGAAGCTAAAGGCACCATACAGGACTGCCTGAGGTTTAATGTAGCACAGTCATGTTTTCCTCCTTTCCTTCTTTGTTACTCTTTCAAATGAGGTAAATTTAGTTTAGCTTTATGCCAAGTGTCTAGAGAGTGAAGGAGAGGAAGAGAAGTACTTTCTATACTGATATGTTCCTTGAAATTTTTAAAATGAAACCTACCTAAGTCTTGAGTAGCAGAAGTGACATCATCATGGATCAGAGTTTAAGCAATTGATCATACAAAATTCCTTATTGAAAAAAAGTGGAGCAGTTATACATCATAATTTTACTTTGGATGGTATCTCTGGCAGTGTCTGTACCACAAATCATATGCACTGCATGTTTTTCCACCTGTGGTATTAGATGTAACACTACAGCCTTGCAAACATACCAGGTGCATAGTGTGATTTTCTTCTCCATTTTGTTCAGATCATGTACTGTAATTTTTTTTTTTTTAATGACTCCCTTTTAGGAGATGGTAATTGCAGCAATTTCAGAGCCTTTTAGTCTATAGTTCATTACAAAGCTAGGTGTGGAATTATACATTATTTTACATCGACTGGTAATGGTTCTAAAATCCTCTATCAGAAAAAGAAGCAAAAGCTGTTGTTGAAGTCTTAGGTGCTGTAGGCTCTGCTGTACAGAACATGTCAGATCTACAAGGAAAAAAAAAAAGTGGAAAATATAAAGTGCTGCAATTGGTAGAATAAATTAGATTATAATACGTATAATACATAAGATCTGTTGAGATGTCTTTGAATATCATCCATCATTAAATGTTGTTTCTCAAACTGTACAGTGTATTTTATGAGATATTTCTACCAATTCAAGTGCACATGAATAACCTTTTGTGTTATTTCTTCCTCCAGACTTGTGCTGTTTAATCATTCACCCAACAGACAAGCACTATAAATCATCTCAATCATTCAGCCCTACCAACCTTTCAAAGAATGAAGAAGTCACAGTAGGAGACTTCTTCAAGTGCACTTTAAATCATGTGCGGCAGGTACTAGCAAAGATACCCTCATAAATGTAAACATGGTGTGGCTGGCCAGCAAACAGGCTGTAATTTTAGACTGTGTAAGCATCACTGGGTCTCATGGTTCACCTTTGAGTGTCAGAAGTTTCTATATGTTTATCAAAGGTTATGAAGAGAAAGTATTAGAGAAATAGTGTATGTTCACACAAACAAAGTCTCTGCTAAAAGACAAAATGCCCTCATAGCCCCAGTAAAAACTTTTTGCTTACGGAAAGTCTTCTTTTCATTTGATCCTTGTCTCCTTGCGTATCAAGGTCTTGATATGTTTACATTTTAGCAATAAAATCTGGTGTTGGCCAAAGAGATTCTTTCAGAGTGCTTGGCCACAAAGCACTGGGTTGTGCTGCCCCTGACTGTTTGGTCCTTTGAGTTGCACCAACATTTCCAGGGCTGAATCAGGGCATTGTTCAAGTTTTCAGTATTTGAGATAAAGGATGAGAGGAATGGGCATTCATCCAAATATCAAATCATTACTGCATTCAAGAACACTATTTTGTGACTTGAAGTAAGATGTTGTTGTTCAAGACAGTTGTCTTACAGTGCATCTCTATAACTGTTCCATCAATTGGTGCAACTACAACTATAAGTCTGACTGAAAGATGAGGATCCAAGTAAAGCAACCTAAGTGTTTTCTGGCTTGTAAAGATTTAATCTTCAAGGCACTGTACCTTGCAGTACCAAATGGCACCATTTCCTCCACTGTCTAACCCAGTAGGTGCAGGAAGGCACAAACCAGCCTCAGAGTGACCCTGCTCTGTGGCAACACTAGTTTGCTTTCTTTCTTTGCTTTCTTCAAGTTGATCCTTCCAATTCCCAAACCTTTTGGAAGGAAAGGGGATTCAGACCCTCCTTTAGAATCAGGCATGTCCCATTTCTTCTACAGGCTCTAAAGCTGACTCTTGATTGTCAGTGAAGGTGCTAAAACAGACCCCTGCTGAGATTTCACTGTCAGCACTAGGGACCATAGGGAGTGTTGATACCAGTCTTTTTAGAGGGAGACAGTGGAGGGAGAGACAATTTAATGATGGCTGCTGCCCCCTTGTCCTGGGTTTGCTCTCTGGCACACTCCTAAGTAGGAGATAGTGGTGCATTCACTACTCTGAGCTCCTCCAGTATCTGCTCATGAGGGTTGAGATGTGGTGGGATCATCCATCCCACCTGACGTCAGCACCAACAAAAAGCCAGGGCTTCTCCTCATCACAGGCAAAGGTTTGATGAAACATTCTATGTTTCATGACTCCTGCTATATTCACCTCAGCAGGAATTCCTTAACCTCCAAAAAAATGGGCTTTTTCCTGGGTGAGGCAGCAGCTCCAAGCCCCCAGTTCCTGCTGAGCTTGCTGTTCAAGTGAGTCTTCAGTGCTGCTCCTCCTGTGTTCAAAATCATACTGAGAGCTGTATAAGAAAATGCCTTTTTATGAGAAAAAAGCCTTTTTGTTCCTATTTCAAGATCCAATTTCTATTGAAAGCATTCGACTATGTTGTTTGGGGTTTTTTATTATTTTTTTATTATTATTATTTTTCTTAGGCAACATATTTAAATACAACAGAAAAGATTTAATACTTGATGACTCATTACAGGATTTAGGGATATATACAGAGCTCGTTCAGCTTTCACTCTTGAATGTCTTCAGTGCAAGGTGCATCAGTCTTTTAGTCCTGGAGCTGCCTGTACCCCTCAGAATTTATTTTTTTGTTCATCTCTGCTCTTCAAAATTCTTTAGATGGGAATAAAGATGAAAACTGTGTGGATAGAAAGAGTCACATTTTATAGTTCAGGGATTATCTTTGATGCAAGAAGCTGTCTTTCTGCAAGATCTTTTCTGGCAAAAGATGTGTGGATTGTAACCCTGATATCTGATCTATACTAGAGGAATGAACTTCTTTCCTTATCATATTCTCTGCATTATCTCTTGGGACTAGTTTTATGTATTATGTACCACTCATCTTAGATTCTCTCTCAGAAGGGAGACATTTTGAGATCTCCAGAAGTTTCATTTCAGTTTGAAAATGCATCAAAATTTGTTTTTTAAAATGAAATCACAAATTATTTATAGAACTCCAAATGAAGTCTCAGGAAAACACTCTCCTTTTGATACTAAGATTCAAAGTCACCACCCTATGTTCCCAGAAGCACATCAGTTCGTAAAAGCTGATTTTTTATTTCTACAGGACTTGAGCTTGCAAGTGTGTCTATGTGTATTCTGAAAACAAGATTTCAGACAAGCAGATACAAAGGGGCAAGAAGGGATTATTGCAATTTCAGGACATGAGAAACAGGGTGCAAGGGGAAAAGAAGAATAGGGATGCTTTCAGTTTAAACAAATGTAAAGAACACATACTGATTTTCTAGTGGGACATGAACATGCAGGGCCAGGTGCTGATGGGAACCCAGGAGGGAATGGGATGGAATTGGCCTGCTCACCTTAGCACTGTCCCTGGTCCACACCTGCATCCAGACAGGAGAGGGTAGTAAGGGATGCTGCTGTGGTTTAGGGCTTGGTGAGGGACGTATGTGTAACAAGAATTGTAATATTGCTAAGTTAGTCCTTCGGCTTCCCATGGTGCCTCCATAGGAACATCTCAGTGACTCAGCCTCTGCTTTGTGCACTGAGAAATCTGATCAAAGGCTTCATAAATCTTGTCACCAGGGATAGGACATAAGACACAGTGTTCCTGCTCTCCCATTTTGAAGCAGGAAAGACAAGAAATTAATTTCAAAAGTCGAGCTGAAGCTAGTAATTCTCCAGTGAGAGTCTATTCTTCTGTCCTTATTTACCCTAGATCTCCATTCCTAAATGGTACATTGAAATAAGAGACAAAATATGTCAACAAGGTGCTCAATTAATTTTTTTAATTATTATTATTAAATCACAGTTTTGTTAAAATCATATTGGTTCACTGAGCTGCCCAGCCTTCATTCAAAACCTCTCAGGATGTTAATGACTCATGACCAAGGATGTTTACATCTGCACTTCAAAGAGATGTCAGAGAAGCAGACCCAGTGTACAGAGCAGAATTCAACCCACACTGTGGCGCTCAGACATCACTTTGCTGGCTTGCAACACTTCACATACACAAGTGGGCAAATGAGAGATAACTCGAATTTATTTTTTTTTCTAATGGGCTAATGTTAGTAAAGGACATAGATGAAAAGAAAAGGGAAAGACAAAAAGAATAGATCATAGAATCATAGAATCATTACAGTTGGAAAAGACCTCCAATATCATCGAGTCCAACTTTTGACAGAACACCACCATGTCAACTAAACTGTAGTACTAAGTGCCTCATCTAGTCATTTCTGGAACTCCTCCAGGGACAATGACTCCCCTGGTCAACCCTTACCAATGGCTGACCACACTTTCAGTGAAAATTTCCTTTCTGATGTCCAACCAATATCTCCCCTGGTGCTGCAGCTTGAGATTATGTCCTCTTGTCCCATCACTTCTTGCCTGGGAGAAGGGACTGACCCCCACCTGGCTGCACCCTGCTTTCAGGCAGTTGTAGAGAATGTTAAGGACTCCCCTTCTGCAGGCTAAACAACCCCAGTTCCCTCAGCTGCTCCTCATGACTTATTCTCTAGAGCCTTTTCTAGCTTCGTTGCTCTCCAAGGTCTTTCTTGAAGTAGGGGCCAACAATGGGCACAGTACTCAAGGTGTCCTCTCCAGTGAGAGTACAGAGGGACAGTCATCATGACTGATGATCATGACAGACTCTGATCTCTCCTTCCCCCATTTTGCTTTCCCACTGCCTGTGTGTTCCACAGGTGGCTTAGTGGAGATGGACCTCTGTTTGCATCCTGATGACCAGTGAGACACATACACTTCTTTGACTGGAAATTCATCACCAAAAAACCATCTTGGCCAAGTACAAATGTGAGCTTAAAATGGCAGCGCCCTACTGCCTGCTTCTGAAGTACTGGAAACAGCTCTGTTCTCTCACCACTTGCTCTTTGTAGATGCCTTCTCCCATTAAAACTCTTTTGATTTCGGCCCCCAGCTCATTCCCAGACTTGTACAGCAGAGAGGCTCCAAAGGTCACCATCTGCCTTTAAAAAATGAACACATTTAGTAAGCTCCTATCAAGGCTACACAGGCAATGTCTCTTGACCTTATATTATTTGGTTGTATTTAATATTCTGTTAATTTGCCAGATGCTTCCTTCAGGGTTTTGACAGTGCTTCTGCTGCAGTAAAAATCAGGACTGCTTCTTGGATCTGATTGCCTGTTTTGGCACTGTCCTGTTGAAAACTATCTCACATCCTTAAACAGTTTAATTTACTGAAAGCCTTCTAACAAATCCATTTACCAAGCAGTCAAGGTCATGGAATATACATATATTTTAAGGCTTTCAAATAAAAATGCCCAAAAGAAAGGCCAGGCAAACTGATGTTCCAAGACCTAGAAGTGAATAAGGGATGATATTTAGGGTTTGGAAGTTGTAAAGATGGGTGAGGTTAGTAGAGAAAAAGATGGAGATTCAGCTGGGAAGCTGTCACTGTGTCTCTCTGGATCCTGGACTGGTGTCATTTAGGTCCCAGCTGAGTTATGTGGCTCCAGAGTACATGATTTGATCTCTTTCTTACTTGCTCATGACCTTAGCCAAGGGCTGGTTTCACTAACATGTGCTCAATCTATAACCTTCAGTCTTATAATTTTATATTCCTTTAGTTTTCCATATCTGTTGGTCATGATGTTTTGACATCATCTACTCTTGTACAATTGAAATTGTACTGAAAGAGGAGCTCTTTGGACCACTATGAAAATCCACAAAATCCATCCAAAAATCCTATTCAAACATAAAAAGACCCAATTTAGGCTCAATGAGATCTGACACTGGACTTCTGTAATAGCATTTGGAGCCCCAATTTCTGTCCTTGACTTCCTCTTTCTATTTCTTAACTTTTACTGGCCTTTGTCCATTCCTCAAGTACATTTTGTCTTTGATGATTTCTTAGTTTATTTCTGATCCTTCCTATTCCATGTGTAAGAAGCCTTCTTTTTTTGTTCTTTCTCTTATGCCTTACACTTTCCCTTCCTCTACCTTTCATCATTTTTTCTGACACCTTCTTTCTTTCTGTCCCTCCTTCCTTCCCTCACCGCTCCTGGGGCTCAGCTGTGGCCATTGGTGACTCTACACCATATCCACAAGTGGTTTACTGTGGTGCAGGGAAGGGACATGACTCTGTGCTCTCCACAGCTCACCCTGAGGGCACAAAACACTAATGTTCCCATCTCTGCATATCACTTCTCCTTGGGGAAAGCTGAGCAGATGCTGGACTAGATGGCCCTGGAGCCACCTTCCAGCCTGAGCAACACTCATGCTGAAGAAACCCTCATACTTCTTCCCTGGATTTAGAGCACAGCAGTAACTTGCTGAATGTGAGGCTGCAATTAGGGCCATGAGCAACCAGAGCCCAAGCTGGAACTTAGACCTCTAGTGAACTGATGTCATTGTTGTTCATTGGGACTGTTGAGTCTTTAGGGAGAGTATCTGTACTGAGAGGGCTGATTTAAAACTTTTCTTCTCTTGTGGTCAAGATCGAATATAACAGGGAACATTTCTTGCCTAGGGGGCTTGGTGTTGTCCTGCTAACAATATTCCCTGAATAGATTTTAACATATTTTTTCTTGTTAAATTGAAGTTTATATTTGAACGTTTCCTTTAAATGCATTTAGACATCTCCTTGGATGATCAATTATCTCAATTCATGCAAAGTTGTCATGCGTGAGCATTTCTTATGATGGCTATAAATGAAATTTAGTAATAAACTCTCATAAATTTATTAAGGTTCCACAACCACAGATCACCATTGTCAGTTCATATAATGCTTCCCTAGTTACTTAAAAGCTGTATTACATGCCATTACACTTATAATCCCACTTAATATTAGTCCACTTAACAACCTCTCAAGCATTTGGAATTGAATTTACAGTCTCTCATCAGTGCTTCTCTGAGGTTTATTGCCACATTTCCTCTCTAAATGTTTTTGTGGTCTGAGAAAGGATTATTCTCATTGAAATGTCATAAGCCTTGTTCAACAACTCACTTATTCCTCCCCTCTCTATTCTTTATGCCTTTTTGTTTTTTCCTACTAGCTCATTTATTCTGTATTCCACTCAAGCTAACCCCTCTCAGTGCAGATGACAGCTTTAGGTCCTGGTTGTAAATTTTCAGTGCAAATGGCCCTAGATCCTGCATGTTACCTGCAGCAACAGGAAACAATAACTTCTGGGGATGTCACTGCCATTGTAGCCTTAGCTGCTGTAATCTTGTAGAATAAGTTTTACTTCTCTGCTTTCCACTGATTATTCATAAAAATACACAGCACTCTGAATCTGTGTCATGCCAACATCTGTCCCTGACTAATGACCCCACGTTCAGGTGGGTCAGGTATGATGGCAGATCCCAGCATGTGTTTTCAGCTTGAAATATACAACCAGTTCCCATCTAGTGTTGCTGGCTAAGTAAAGTTCAAATAGGCTTTCGTGGGAATACAGCTAGAGAGCAGAGCTGGGAGCACTGTTCAGCTCATGACAGAAATGGACATGTTAACATTAGTAGGCTGCAAGCCTTGGCAACTGAAAGCAGAAGTTTGAGAAAGGAAGGTAAGAGACAGCGATGGGCTTGGTACGATACGTGATAGCAAGCAGAACTGAGATAAGACAGCACATACCTGTGTTAGTTACTGTGAGGCATGACTTAAGCAATGTACTTGGCAATATTACTTGTTATATAATGAAAAGGTATATAAATTCAACTAGGTGTATCAATAAACAGCTTCATGCATGCACCCCATGGAGTCCATGTCTCTCTGTCAATCGTTGTCAGGCTTTGCTATTAGAAAAGCCTCTGGAGCGTGCAAACCACACGAACTCCTGGTTTATGTTGTCACCCTCAGACTTAGATCAGAGGGCTTCTGAATTTGCCAGGTGAGGCATGACACGGGTTTTACCTTTTTGTCACACTTTCTGCAGGCAGCTTCTACAGGAAATGTCTGACAAAGTTCCCCCTTGTCTGAACAGTTTCCTGGGCAAATAAATAACTCCTCACGTTTATAGTGATTTTTCTCTCTGTAGTGAAGTACATCAGTATTATACTGTAAAAGCAGCCATCCATAACCATTACAGCATCATGCTTTTGCAAGGACTTTTGTAGAAAATCCTCATGCCCCGTGAGTTTGCCAAGAATCTGAATGCAGATCGAGGATATGCTTGCCAGAGCCAAGAAAGGTGGACCAAGCTAACTCCTGATCCTGTCTCTATTCTTCTGCTTATCCTGCCAGCAGCTTTTTTCCCAGTAACACTGCACTGGACTGGCTTCCTGTCTTTCACAGCACTTGCTGTTGCATCAGCCACATGGATGGATATGCTCAGCCCCTCTCAAGCTGCTCCCCTACAAGATCTGTCTATTCTTATTGTACAGCTGACTTTGTCATGGAATAAAGCTTTACTGACAAAGTGCTCCAGCTTTCATGGAAATACTGTACATGATGTATGGATTGGAAAACAACTTCTGCCCAGCAGGCTGGCAGAGAGCACAAGCACTGTTGTGTGATCCATACTGTCCTGAGCTTTTTGCAGCTCTGCTCGGCAAGGGGCAGCCAAAGAGCTTCCGGAGAGTGCAGGATAAAGCTTTTCCCAAATAAACCTATAAAGATCAAAACATGTCTTTCTATTCCTATATCTGTGTAGAGTTTTTATTAGGACTTTTTGGCCAGGGGTGGTTTTCCTCCCTCACTTGATGCTGCAGGCTCCAAGACAGTACTTTCATATTCCCTGATGAAAAGAAATGAAATGAAATGGTGGCTCAACAAGAGAAAACAAAAGGGAAAGGACACCTTAGAAGAGAACTGGCCTGGTGATTAATCTCTGCCACCAGCATGGCAGCTGAGGCTCAGACACAGACACAGCCTCTGGGCGCTGGTACACAGCCACCCAGCAGCTGCCTGCCAGGCTCTCCATCTGGGATTCCCCCTCCAGCCTCAAGGGAACTGCCTGCTACTGGAGGATAGCAATGGGGAATTAAAGACATTTGCCTCTTGGTAGTTCCCACAAAGCATCTAGGTCTTTAGCTAAAAATAAAGGAAATTATTTTTTTTTTCTAATAAAGGAAAGTTTGTTTAGGACTTCTAGGAGGTTCAGGGATATTCCTTGCTCTCCCAGCCCTGCTGCATGGGCAACACTCTGGAAAAGAGGCCAGACATTCTGCTGAGGGTGGAATTTTACCCAGCCCTCTGCAGCCTGCTCCAAAGAGTGGTCCTGCGGCCTCACCTGCCATGCCTGTTCCTGTGGAGATACTTCCATTCCCTTCTGGCTTGGGCCATTTCCACAAGAAGAAAGCTGGGCTGGAGCTTCTCCAGGGAAGCAAATGGCAGAAGGTGGGCCAAAGAACACAGTCTGGCTCTCTAAACTGCCTTTTTTTTTCTTTTTTTTTTTTTCTTTTGTGGGCAATCTGGATTGTCACACAGAAGGCTGTATCACCTGCAGCCTATATATTGATAGAAGTACACTAGATCAAAAAGTAAACCTTTTCTGTATATTTGAGCTGCAGCATTAGTGACTTTGAAATGTCCTGAAATCCCCTTGCATGTTTTCTTCACATCAGTCTAAAGTAGGTGAAGGATGATATAATTGTTATCTCTTTGTTTTGTATTTATGGATGCTACAGAAGGGATTTTTTTTCTTCTTCTTTTTCTTTTTTTTTTTTTTTTTTCCCTTTTTTTCTATTTTTTTTGTCTTCCTATTATTATGCTGAGGCTTCAAATAGCTGAGTTGTCTGGAAATTCCTATCTCCTCAGAAGAACCATTTGGCTTATCTGCTGATAGCAGAGAGCACAAGTTGGCAGACTTTCGAAAGAGAAAGCTTATTTTACCAGCAGCAACTGTGCCTTTCATTCAACCTGAACTAGCAGATAGGAAACCAAGAGACTGTTGAAGAAGCAATTCCAGGCAATTTACAATCTAAAATCAGCTTTGAAAGAACTGTGATGAAAGGGAACTATATTATTTCTTTGAGATTTTGTCTTGACATTTTCCTCCCTTTTGTTTTTTTTAAGAGAAAACTAGAGTGAAACCAATTTTCATTCAGGAGGAAAGTAAAAAGTATACTGATTCAGTTTTATGTCTTTCAGATTATTCTTCTCTCTGATTTGTGATCTCCTAAAAGGACACTCTCTATCACTTTGGTGAGGTGATATGTCCAATATTTGAAATTTGTATATAATGATTCCTCAGTGATTTCCTTGGCTTAGAAGTTTTTTGGGTTTTTTTATTACTGCATGATATCTGAAATAGGTTTTTGTTTTATCTAGAGAGATTTTTGTCATTCCTTTAATGAAATAAATTTTATTTTTAAGAGAGACCATAACCTTGATTCTCTCACAACTTTGATTCTACTGAATGGAGGACTGTACACTTCTCAGAAAGGGAAAAGGTAGCGAGCAGCAAAAGGTACAAGGCAGTAACACTGGATAAAGAGTTCCTCCCAGCTGATGATCTTGGAGAAGAAAGCAGATGTGTTGCATGTGCTGAATGTTGTGCCTTTGTGTGTGCATATGTGCCTTTCCTAGTTTAGAGCAAAACTCGGAGCAGCAGCAAACTGCAAAAGAGTTTGAAGATCAAGGACTGAGGCAGTAACTGCAGTACACCCAATGTCTAGGTCATATTGTTCTCCACCAAGAGATCAATTCTCTAATTTGCTTTTGTGGTCTCTTATTGTAATGCAAGTCCTGAAGAGGGTACATGTGCATGTGGTTCTCCACATTATGGTGCTGGCTGAAGCCACAGAACCCATGCTGCTCATGGCCTGCAGGAGATTGTAGTGACTCTCCTGCCATGGTGACCATCCTATCATGGTGGACACTTGAATGCATGTTCTAGTGCAGTGACAGTGCTGTGCAGAAGTACTCCAGGACTCGGATGTACCATCCTAGGGCCACAGACTGGGCACCCTGGTACCCACCTCAGTTCACTGCTGAAGGCATGATGGGCTTGTTCACTTTCTCCTCATCATCCCACAGAACTCAGCATCTCCCACAGCTCTTGTGTTACTGTATGTCCCATCATGTGAGTGCCTGAAATAATGCTATGGCAGCCCAATGAAGACTGTAATAGAAATATAAAACGCCTATATTGTGTGAATTGAAAGATCCACCCAGCATCTCGCCTCCAGCTGTGGCCAGAAATGTATTCTTATGAGAGAGCATAAGAAGCAGGACAAATGCAAAGCAGCACCTTCCCAGGTAAACGTTTTTTCAAGGGGCCTCCTGAGCCAAAAGTTGCATCCAGACTGTGACATTCACTCAGCAGTGGTGGACATTCATGCTTACATGAATTTGTCTGATCTCTTTTTAAATTAATTTATAAGTTTAGCCTTTGCAACCTCCACGAGCACTTAGTTTCACAGTTTAATTAGATGTTAGGGGAAAAGGCATTTCTTTCTCATTGTTTTAATCCTGCTGCTGATAATTGGGGTGCCTTCTAATTCTCATAGTGGGTGGAAGATTGAGTAATTGTTCCATGTTTACTTCAGTTATCATTATAAACCACTATTATCTCCCCTCTCAGCTGTCTCTTCTTTTCAGCTGAACAGTCCAAGTCTAATTAGTCTGTCCTCATTTCTGCAAGGCTGAAACCAGCTCAAAATAATTGCCAAGCATGATCTTAGCACACTGTCCAAATCACATCTACAATACTCTAGAGGTTATTGGGCTGCTTATAAAACCAATGCACATCTTTACAAGGCCAGCTGTGAATGCAAAGGGCATGTCCAGGGTACTCAAAGCAGAAGGATAACACAATAAATATGTGACATTTTTGACCAGAGTGTCACTTTTGATCAGCTATAAGGTGTAACTGAATGCACTGGTAAAGACCATGTACTTTTATGTACACAGGAAACTTGTACCTGGCAACAGAAACACCTGAGAAGATGCCAAGTAAACCGTGCTTCAATTCTGATTTCTGCAGAATGGGAAAAGTTAGAACTGACCTTTAACTGGCAAAGTTCAACAGCGTGAGTTCTGTAGTGATCTGTTGTTTTCTGACATAGTTAAACCCAGCTGGCAAGAAATGGATCGGGTCGTCATGCACCAAGAGCTAAGATGTTTTGGAAGTACATAGATATAACTTAAAGGTGTCGAGATGATATAAAATCATATTAGTAAATGAACCACAGGTACAAGAATGAACGCCTTAGGTATGCTTCATTTGAACTAGAGGAATATCAGAATCCAACTTGTCTTCAGCCAAATCACAAGGAAGGGCGTTCTGTCCTTTGATTATATTTTTCTCCATGTTACAGTATGTACTTTTTGCAAACTAATCTTTTTATGTGCACATCTATTACAATATGTAAAAATGAGACACACATAACTTCACCTACATGTACTTTAAAATCAGTCTCATTTCACAAACTAAATTAAGAATGAGATTGCACTGAGTATAAGAGGACTCTGCAACCATGAAGTTCCAAATCTGCTGAAATAATCTGTATAAATTTCAAGTGAAGGGAATTTCTTTTAGATTTCACATGGCACAGCAATGTACTATATATTCAGAATAAACTCAGCAGCCACAGCAGCTCTTCGATCAATATCACATACAAATTTCCGTGAACAACCTGCCAGGAGTCTGAATTCCTGTTTAGAAGCCACTTTTCCTTCTGACAGTATTTGTCTTGCACCTGCCATACACACAAACTGTATTTTCACTTTCCACATGGCCATCAGGGATCCAGAAGTTTGAATTCCTGCAGGCACTGCAGGGCAATGGCTCTTTGGCCTCTTGGACTCCCAGTTCACCTCGGTGTAGACTGTTCCCTTCCAGTCTACACAATCTTTAGAAATAAAAACTTCAGAAATCTAGATTCTATTCTAGAAATTTGGGAATTTCTAAAATACTAGAAATTCTGGAACTGGAGAAATACCAGACTTTGAAACATCTAAATATTCTGCAAGATAAAGCTAACCATCTCTTTCTCACTCAGCTCTAATCCTGAGGTGTATTTCTACCAGGCATTTTATCATATGCAGAAATTCAATAACCTTTATAAACCAGAGATTTAATTTCTGTGATGAGTTCCAAATTTTCAGATGACATTTAGACTTGGAATATGGGTGTTGTCTGGGCTGCTTAAAGGGAGATGGAGAGAAGTTCCTGAATGGATGTGAGATTGTTCTGCCTTGCCCTATTTGCCCTTCATCATTCTGAAAAAATCAGGTGCAGCTCCATCCACCTGAGAGTGAATTATCTTCCTGGAAGTCAGCAGCACTTGCAAAAATCTTGCTACGGCCAGCATCTTTTGAATTGCTTGGTATTTTCCACATTTTAAAGAATATTTGTCCAGTGACTGCCACCTGCCTCCTCCTTACCCTTCTTTTAGGCTAATAAAAAAACCCATAGCTATGAATACATTCAAGGAAGCTGGTGTAGTAATTCCCAGGTCTTTGAGATATCATGCTACCTGGTTATGGAAAATCAATTTTCTGACTCTTGAAATGGAAAGAAAACTCCCTAGTGCAGCAAAATCAAATATCCAAATGTTCCTCCAGCAAAAAACTAAAAATCAAATAATACTTTGAGACAGAATCCTACATCACTGTTTTCTCTTTTGCTTTTCTAAAAGTGATGTAATGTCCTCATTTATGTTCAAGGAACTACAGTAACCTTGTTCTGGAATGGGATGTATTTCAAGGCATACATTTAAGGAAATGTAAATCCTGATATGTCAGGGGTGGTGGGCTCTTTCAGTTTCTTTTAGGATTCAGAAGGCAGGTATAGGGGACACCAGCCCTTCTGAGTAACCTATAGTTGAACAGAAAAGCTACATCTTGTAGGTAGCTGAAAAGAAAAATCCTGAGTTTTCTGAAGTGTGGGGCTTCATGGAAGAAAAGAGGACACATGGAAGCAGGTAGAAATGCATTGGTCCTGAGCTTTTATCCAGTCACTCCTTATGGGTACAAAATTAATTTGAAGCACAATCTAGGGAGAGTTTTACAGACATTGAACATGGGTGTCAATGATTACCTGGGCTGGGTGTTGGCAGCAAACAGATAGTGACATGGCAGCAACTTCTTAACTCCTTCTTTCCTTTCTGCTTACCTGGGTATTAAGGAACAAATGCATCATTCATACATACCTGGGATACATCAGTGGCTCACCCCAAGCCTTGTGGAAATGTCCTCTCTCATATATGTGTTGCTCTCTGTTATAAAGCTGGTGACATGTCCCCTTGATCTCTATTTCGGTTTTTGTGTTTGGAGTGTTACAGATGTGTTGCACAGTATAACTACATGGTGTGTTACATGCTTTGACTACAGAGTAAAGCAATGAGGAAGGAAAGAATCAGAGCCAAGACAGAAGCAGGAAAAGCATGTACCAGTGAGTACAGCCTCAATCTCCAGTGACTCGTTCTTGCATTGACGTCAGTCAGCACAAAGTCTATGTTCTTATATGCACCCTTGTGATTCCTGGTTGGTTTTATTTTATGTGTGTACTGAGTTGTTTTCCCAGCAGCAGTGGCCCTGGGTAGGTCTGATCATCTGTCAAAGAGCAGAATTAGAGACAGTGAGGCTGTGTCAGCACAGCAGAAGTCATGCTGGGGTGGTGGGATTGTCATCAGCAGCTGCTCGCAATGCAGCAGGGCAGCTCTCAGGAGTGCCTGCTGAGTGCCTGAAAGGTGCTTCTGATACAATCCCAAGGAAGCAAGTGTATTTTCATCAGTCTGTAGTAGTTCTTTCAAGTACAGATGATTCTGTACTTTTGGAAATCATCTCTCCCCTTTATTAAAAACCTAAAAGCTCAACTGTTCGCCAAGTATACACAAAGGCAAAGAAATGGCGATGTGGGACACAAAGTGCTGGAACATGTTATGGATATGTTTTGTGTGCTAACAATCATGAGTATTCATGCCCTAAGAGGCTGGTTTTTCTTGCTGCGCTTAATGCAGATCTAGTACAAGGAGAAACAGAGCACTAACTGATTAATTGATCTGGTGAGTAGCACATTTTTCAAGCAATATCCCCAAAGAGTAAAAGAAGAAAAGAATGTCAGTTATTGCATGCTAGAGACACAGTGTAGAGACATAAGATACAGCAGGCATTCTGTGCTCTGCTCCTTATTTCTAAGAGCTACACAGATATTAGTAGTTTTAAATTCAAGCACAGAATTCACTTTCTATTTACATTAATTCAAACTAGTGTCAAAGGATAATTCAGTCACTGAACAGAATCAGTTGTATCCTACTAAGAAATGCCAAAAACCTGCTGTGTGCCACACCACAGGTGTGACAGGGAAACTGGGAAATCAGATTCATATCCATTTTACAGGCTGTGTTTAAAGATTCCCAGACCTGATCCATGTCACAGGCACTGCACAGCAGCTCCTACAAGGATCTTGTGACCCAGCTCTCACAGCTAGGGCTTTTCTGGCTCATGCCGATCACATTAATGTGAATAAGTGAGCTGTGGCATCCTTTGCATCCACTGCAGCTGAACTGATGCTTCCATTCCTCATGGTATGCTGGGAAGCTGAAGGTCCTCCATGTGTAGGTGGGGCTCCTCTGCAGGCAGAGTACATCTATGCACATCTCTGAACCCAGCAGGGCAGAAGCCCAGAGTACTTCAGCCTTGGCAGAGGACCAGTGTTGGCAGCAGTGACCATTGCTCAGCTCACTGAGGGTGACACTGTGCAATGGCCTGTCAGTCTCTCCTTCCCTGCCTTCCCACCTCAGCTCACCTCTCCCTGTGTCCAGCTCAGCAGAGACTTATCTTTGGAGGGAAGCAGAATTGAATCACCAGTTTTTCAAGGGATTTCACTATGAAGATGGTTTTGTTTAGATAGAGCTGCTCCTTATGCTCAAAATGTGTAAGCTGAAGAGCAGCAAGCTCTTTTCTGCAGCATGCTCTGGGTGAGTATTTGCTTTTTTGGTTTGCAGATCCCTCTGGATCTACTCCATTCCATCCTGCTTATTGTTCAATTAAGAACTGAAATGGGAATGTGATCGTTCAACCCAATACTGAGGCCCCTGTGGACGGGCACTTCATTTCTCTCCTATCTGCTGTAATGGCAAGTCCCCACATGTATTCCCCTGGTGCTCTGCTGTGCTGTTCTGGCAAAGAAGTCATTACCCTTTTTAGGGAAAAACTCCATGGCATGTCAAAGGCCTGAAAAGTCAAAAAGCTGTTACTTTTGAAACACACACACAAAAAAAAAGGAAAAACAGGTTTTGGAAGCTGCAGCCGCTCTCTCAAGGACAGCTGTAAATGGCACTTGCTGCATACAAATGAGAGCCAGCAATGATGAAAAGAAAGCAACAAATAAACGAATCAATGACAATACCAACAAAAAAGTGTTCTGTTGCCAAGAACATAATTTATCTTTCATTAGCATAATTATTGCTTAGAGTTTCAACTCTGAATGCCACAAACCATTAAAAAGTTACATTATGTTTAAATATTTTGTCATTTTTTTGGCAAAAAGGCAGGCTTAGGGAGAGGAGGGTATGAATTGCATCGCTGCCTTGTTCTATGAAGTTATCTCACTCTTTTGAGGAATTACCCTCTTGCACTGATAAGGCAATGGCAGCCAAACCTGATAGAAGCCAACATGGCCCCTGTGCAGCAGGGAGTAGAGGGAGCTGCTGCCAAACTGCAGCAGCTTGTAGATTTTTAAGATGCTGAAAACAGAACCAAGGATTTTCATCAAAGAAAATTTCACACAAAACTTTTTACTCCTAGGGAAAGTTTGGGAGAGGCAAAGAGCTAAGGTCTGGTCAAGGAAAGTTGTTTAGATTATTTTCCCTAGCTATTGCTTCAGCTACCTCTTACCCCAAACCTTACAGCATATATAGACAGAGCCGAGGGACTCAGATGGGCAGTGGGCAGAAGTTTGGTGTCAGCTGGGCAGGAAGCAAAAGAGCAAGCAGCTGGGACTTGCTCAAGCCAGAGAAAGGAGAGAGGGTGGCATTTCCTAATCCTCCGCAAAGCACTGCATTTAACTGTGTGTAAAATTATCACATATCCCTCCAAATGTAGTCTTATGTTTAGGCAGTGAAAAATCTGCATGAAAACCGTAATTTTAACCCAGCCTGATCCATTCCATTTAACTTGGAAAATAGTTACTGGCTTTTTGGGTAGCAATGACATTCTTGAGTCTTTTATGAATGGATAAATTTGAACTGCATGTTTCTGCCTAAATACTGCACTTTCTCATCTCAAGGATGGTCTATATTGTTTCCAAAATAAATTAAAGGGAGCTTTGTCAGTAACCTCTCTGGGATTAAGGTCCTGAAGCTGAGTGACTCATGTATAATAGATCTACTCTGAGAAGTCCCATCAGTTAAAAACCAGGTGTACTGCAGAAAAGTGCTCTGGCAGCAAATCACCATCAGAAGGACTTTCCAGAGTCAAGTCCACCCTTATTTTATTGCAGGGGCCTGCTGGGTCATTACCTTTGGAAATCAATTCTAAAGTGTGACAGATGCTTTCAGCTTGCAGAGCTATGCTCTGTGGCAGGCTCCAAACAGCTGCAGTGCTGCTGTGGCTTTTGTGGGGTCTGCTGATAGCTGGTGGCTATAATTAGCAGAGCCCTTTATGCAACTGTCATGTCTCTGAGAGAAATCAATGCTGCAGCATTGTTTTACCTTCCTTGCCTTACCTAGACTGCTCTAAATTGAAAAGCAAATGCAGCCACAAACTGCAGGCTTTGAACCATAATTTTCAGAGCTTCACTAATGAATTACAAAGTTTCAGCAGTAGCATAAGGGTGTGCAGAATAAAGCTTTTTGCTCATATAATTGCCTGGGGAGACCTCAGGGCTGGGAATCTTCAATAGGTTACACAGATGTTTAGCAGGTATGACACAATATCATTGATCTAGTTGGTTGGTTTAGAAGCCCCCCAGAGGTCCCTGTTTTCCTTATTTTACAATGGTTCTGTAAATGCAGGATGGTTGGGTTACTTACAAATTGTTTGGCAAACTGGAGGACTAATTAAGCTTAATTGGGCTGCTGAGTGGACTCCCTTACATCTCATAATGGGTATTGTGTTTACATTTCTTTCAGGAAAATTACGTACAGAAAATTCTCCCTCCTCAGAGTTTTCTGTTGTTGTAAATCTTACAGGACCAGAGCACCTCTGAGACCTCCAAAGCTTTGACTGAAACTGGCTGGTTAGTACAGCAGTTATTAGACAAGTGCTGACACACCTACCTGCAAGCAAGCACAGTGAGTGATTGTGAGAGCCCTATTACACAATGAAATCAGGCTGGAATGTGAAGCCGATGCAGGAGCCTTATGGGGCAATTTAACAAATGACCACTCCGTGGGGGAAACAGGAGGAGGTACATAAGGTTTTAATTACACTGATTGATCCAGAGTGGATTTTTTAGTGCATTGCAGCCATGATTTTGTGCTAATCAGGCAATTCAAAGCCATCAGAAGCTTTTCTTAAAATTTTCTAATTTATTTTTTTGTCACTGGTAAAGGAACCTGAATGCACAAGTGTATTTAATTTCTTCATAGTAGCCATCACTAGTAAAACACTAAGGACTATAATATGCACTAGGGGCTTATTAAGTGAGGTTAAAGCAAAGCAGAGATTAGTAGCATGAATTTCATGTGGAATTTTATTTTTGTATGCCTCAATGACACCTACTCCTGAAGGCAGAATGAGAGTTGCAGGTGGTGAACACATGCATGAGTTTAGCGTTGATGATTTTTACTTCCAGAAGGTAGAAGTCTTGGGGATGTATTTGACCCCCCGTGTAACATTGCAGGAGTATATTCAGTCTAACATCTCTCAAAAAACCAAAGGGAAACATGCCAAGTAATGCTCATTAGCTGTGTTTGTTTCATAAAACTCTCAATAGTGACAAATGGGGAAAGTTGAGTGGGAAATTCCTTTGAATCTCAGAGGTTGCTGCAGATGATCATTAAAAGAGTGGGTCTGAACACAGAGGACATGGAAAAGTGAGCACATCAAGGAACAGCATCCTCATTAGGGCAGTTCCACACCCAGTGGAGGTATAAACGATGTATTTTTTCCCCATATTTTTTTTCTGATAGAAGAGGGCTAAGTAAAGTCAAAAGAATCACACTGAGACCAGGTCAAAGGATCTAATGAAAAACTGTGTGGATCTATCCAAAGAAGTTCAAGATACTAAAACAAAACTGATCAAGAGATTCAAGTTTATCTTTCTGCTGTGGTCCTTGCTTTTCCCAGTTTGTGCACTCAGTTTCCTCAGTGTGCATTTTTACAGTTACATGCAAATTTACCCCAAGGGTTTCTGAACAAGAAATGTGTAGGTGAACAGCCAGTGTCCATGGCAGAATTTGATGGAAATATTTTGCTCATCTTTCATTTGCCTGCAGTAGGTCTTCCTTCTGACTAAATACCAAAATGCTGCTTGAAAAATACTAAATGGGATGCACTGCTGTTCAAGACAGCAAACAGGCTAAGGATACACCAGGCACACTCCCTGGTGCCACCTGTTTGTAGCACATGGTGTATTAATGCTGGATACAGGACTCCAGCAGCCAGGATAGGTAGCATTTTAATTATTCATATGTGGTCTGCTTGTCAGAGCTGTTTTCTCTCTTTTCACACCAGCACAGCGGCGCTTTCCTTATGTGACAACTGGAATGTTCCCTCCAGACTTCCCTGTGCACAGTCACTCCACACTGCTTTCAGAGCCCAGGCAGCAGATGCAAATGATCAAGGTTGCATAAATCTTCAGCAGAAGGCAAGGGTGGTACACAGTGGAAAGATGAACCACTGATCTCTGGATATCTTCTTGCCTTGTCCTGCTGCTGGCTATTTTAGCAATTCCAGCAGCTTTTTGAGGTATATCAACTTTACTGTTGGCTGTGATTCTTGTTAACGAAGATTCTTGCCAGAGATCATTTCTGATTAAAGGATTAAAGCACAAGGAAGAAATTGAGAGGGAATCAATTTCGATTTCCAAGTCTTTATGGAACTTGTCTTTAGATGCATGTAAGATGTTTTCTTGGCTCTGGATTCAGAAAAACCCTCTATCTGTGCCCCTATATGTGTCATGTTTTCTTCATCCAGCTGCTGGAGAAAAGAGGCTTCACTCCCTTTGAAGTTTACCCTTCTGAGCTTAGTGCTGGTACAAGTAACTGAAGTGGCAGCTTTGCCCTTTGAAGACGCCTCATTTCTGTCTCAGCACTTCCTTCATTTTTTTCCTTTGGAAGCTGATGGAGTTAAGGGAATACAGAGCCAGTGTGAACTCAATATCAGTAAGGCTCTGAAGTCCTGGTAATGAGAACACTGTAATAAGCTGAGTGAAGCTGTAACATTATCATCATCAGGTTTCATCATATCTATCTCTGACAAAAATACTTTATTGGTTCTGGTCTCTCCATGGAGTGTTGTGGTGTTGGAAGCAACTCCTTCACCATGACACAGAGGGATGAGTCTTGTAACTTCACACTACTATTAGGTACATAAACCCAGATAAAGCAAACTCCCTACAGCACCCCATCAAATCCATTCACACACCACAATTCCTCTAGCTCCTTAGAGATATGTATAACTGGAGCCATTTTATAATCTATTTTACATTTTTCATTTACTTTTTCTGTGTTCTTAATTAGCAATTAATTTTATAGTATCATTCTGACTTCTTGATTATTCAAACTTCTTTTTTTTAAATTTAATTTACTAAAGACAGATTTTTAAAAATCACTAAAAAGTTCAGCCTCTCCCAGCCAATTTCATCATTAATTTCATCCATTTCTCATTTTTAATTGCTGTGTTATCTCTCTAGCTCCATTCCCACTCCAATGTGTTAGGGGGAAAAAACCCATCCAGACCAACCTTCTGGTTTCTCCTAGCCCCTTTGGCTAACAGTAACTCATTCTAGGGTTTTAATTGCATTTTTACGTAAGGCTGCTACAGCTATTGGCTTTCAGCCTTTTATCATGCACAGTATTTTGTTAGCATGCAAAGCAGTGCACACTGTTCAACAGGGACAGATTCTCACAGAGGCAGAGATAAAAAGTAGAGCATATAATGCTGTTTGCTTTAAGAACCTGGGCAGGGAATATGGAGACAGATGATAGTTAATTTCCTAGCTGTCTCACATATTTGGGTTAAATTTAGTCACCTCATCACTGTCTTAGTTCTCTGCCTATAAAATATCCCCTCTCTTATCAGCTAGTGGCACAACTACTCAAAAATACTTAGCCTCCTTCTGCCTCAATCATCCTACAATTAACCAGCAGGTTCTTTGGCACACACCCTCACATAGGTATCAAACAGCCCCTGCCTCAGCACCAACATGTCTGGCATTTGCAGGGTGCCAGGATGGCTGCCTTCTCTCACGTGTGCCAAACCCCTACATCAGCTATTTTCCCGTATCCAAAACTCTTTACCTACTGCACAGAGCCCAAGAATGAATAGACTGATGTGGCTACCTGTCCCTACCTAAACCTTGCCTTTCCTCTGCATGTTTGCCCATCCTTTGTGTGACTCAGGATGGGAGTGCATGCTCTCTACTTTGGACACAGAGAAAATCCATGCTGTCCCTGCTGAGTGCTGCAGTTGTGCCACCTTAAGCAGAGTGGTCACAGACCATTAATGCCCAGCTAGTGCAGAGGACACTCACTCGGGCGTGGGTTCAGTGATCCGCTATTACTGCACTGTGTGTGACTCATCTCTCTGACCTTGTGTTAACATAAAATCCAGACTGGTGCTAATAGGGGCTGTGTTTAAACAGTTTTAAGGGCACACCCTTGAAACTGTAGTCATTAAAAACAGCATTATTTCATTTCCAAGAGTACAAAAATTTTAGCTTCCATATCCTAGCCAAATTCTAGCTATTTACTTTTCACATCTCAGAGTGGCTTCTGTTATTTTCTCTAGCAACCATAGTTTTGTTTCCTTCCCTAAACCCTATCAGATTGCTCACAGACTGTATACAGTGCCATGGAGAATGAAGCTGCTAGTGAACTTGTATATAAGAAAAGATTTCTTCTGAGAAGAAAAGACAGCATATAATATTCAAATATAAGAATGTATCTTAGGGTATTGACATATAAATTGATATATTTTTCCAGCTGTTCTGAGTGTTCATAAAAGGCTCTGAGTTTCTCTGATGCAGTGTGAGCTGTGAGCACAGTCACTGCTTACACAGTGACAAACTATAATCACAAATGAACCTGAAGTGTCATAATTGCTCTGCCTCCAGATTCAGCAGATTTTACAATGCATTAGAAAAGCATGACCAACAATAAGACTGCAGGGTAATTTATTCATTAAAAGCAGGGTGGACTTTTTGTAAAACAAGCTCATTTATTTCAGCTTCTTCAGGAAAATCTCTTCAGGCTTCCAATAACCACTGAGCCAGGAGCTGACTCAAGCACAACATTTAGGGAACTGGTATCAGATCAGCCCTTCCCATGTTGAATCCCCTGGCCAGATTCTGAGGAACAACTGATCAGGCTGGAGCTCACAGGTCCCCCCTGCCCAGTGAGGACAACCCCTAAAATGAGAAATGGAGCAGCTGCACAGAATAATTCTAGGAATAATTCATAGATACCTTCAAAAAATTAGCATTTTAAAGTTAGTTTCTAGAGAAAATTTGCTGACTCTGATGGCACCCAGAAAAGTTTATTCCTATGGATTCAGATGTCAGTAAATATTTGTCCAACTAAAGTGTCACTTTTAGAGGCTTTAAATGTGCAATTATTTGTAGATCCCTGCTAGTGGTTCATTAATGCCATTAATTTCTTTATGAATCCTTGAGTTTCACTATATTCACATATACAATTTTTCAGCTGTCTCTTCTTTTTATTGATAGTCAAAACCTTGCATTCTAAGTGGGTTTTTTTTTTTTTTCTTTTCATTACTTTTTATTTTGAAAGAGAGTTTTAAAGGAAATGTTCGATACAATAGTATTTGCTAGAAAATTATAACCCTTGCAGACTTTTGAAGCACCCTGTGGAGTTGAAAGCAAAACTGCATCTTCTGTAGAATATTAGAAGAAGCCTCAAGAGTATCACCAAAAGATGCTTGTAACAGTTCAGAGGTTTGATAGCAATTTTCAGTAGAACCTTTTGAATGCATCCATAATTCTCCTGCAAATTTAATAAGGTCTCTTGGGACAATCTCAGCTCACTGTTTGTTGATTGATTTGCTGTGTGCCATTTCCTTGAAAGTTCATGGCCTGAAGGCTAAATTGTTATGTGTCCAAGACCCTTCCCTTTTTCTTATTTGGGCACTATCATAATAGGAGTATATAAGCAAAAAAAGGAAATAAGCTACTATCTCTTTGTATTTGGGAAGACACAAATTATGTGTCTTAGAAGACTTTCAAAGTCATAGGAACAAGCCACTTCTCTGATTTCAGAGGGTCTTGAGCCAGACTGTTTCCAGAAGGGGAGTTTCCTTGCAATTTTTCAGCCTTTGAGTAATCTCTGTAAACCTTTATTGGCTGCTTTGTGTGCTTTGCATTTTCTTTGTTCGTCTATTTTTAAATAACCAGACAGACACACTATTATAGTTCAATTTATTCATCAATATGGATTTTTTTAGGCTGGCATGTGATTTGCTCCCATGACTCTTTCAGTGACAGATCTTTGGAGTCAGGACTTTTTGATAAAAGAAAATTGCATTGTTTCACCAGCCACATAGTCAGGCAGGCTGGGTCATCTGAGGTTTCTGATTTTTTTAGTACCTGAGCTGTACTTACATGACAAGTTAGTGGAAGTCCATGTATATGTCTTAATTAGATTTGAAGTATCTGAACTCAACGTTGTGAGGTACAAAGGGTGCCAAAATGGGAGATGCTACCTTACTTACATAATGTAAAAATTGATCCTTTTTTTTTTTTTTTTTTTTTTCTTTTATGCCAGAGCTTAAAGTTAACAGTTTAATTAGTTTAAAGTTTCAAGTATAGTCAGAATTCATGTGGGCTGAGGTGTGATTTTTACAGTTCATTTCTGGCTAACAAGGGGAACTGTTTATTCTGAAAATCAGAGGTCCTGAAGGGAAAATATTTCCACTGCATTATACTTTAGTTGATTTAAACACAAATCCAGCAGTGGTTGAACACCTCAGAGGAAGGTGTACCTGGTAGAGTAAAGGGTCAGCTCTGCTCTTCTCAAGGATGAAGGCATCCACATAAGAATTGCAGGTGTGGCAAACCATCTACATTGGTCTTGTTTACTCTGCTCAATGCTGGCTGATGATCTGGCCTTGTGCATCTTTATTCCCCATTCCCTCCCCTCCCTGTCACAGCTCAGGGACTGTTTTAGGGGGCATATCTGAGCTGGTCAAATGTTAGAAGTGGACTGGAAGAAAAGGAGGAAAGGATCATGGAGGCTTGCCAGCACCGCAGCAACTACTACACGAGTGCACATCACCAGGACACGTGGCAGAGCTGTGAGGTGGCCAGGGGACAGCACAGGTTGCTTGTGTGTCCCCCTCCTCTCTCCATCTCTCCACCCTATACATATCCTATGTACTGTAGGTGTACCCAGAAGACACTAAAGCATAGCAATGTCTTGATAACCAGATGAACTAGAAATATGGTGTCAACAGTTTCTTTAGGAGTCACTTTTTACTCTTCAGTGTAGTTTTCAGAAAACAGGTCTCAATTTGGAAACAGCCACTACAGGTGGACGAGTAAAAAAACCTAACCTCATAAATGATGGCATTATTGTAGGCATTAAAAAAACCCAAAAAGAGCTGGTCAGTTGGCTTTCTTTTCTACAAAAGGACAGCTATATAAATATCTTTCATATTAATAACATTTTTCTCTATTTATAGAGTAAGATTGCAGAATGAGAAAAAATACTACAGTCACTGAAATTCCACTGCTCTTTATGTAAATAGCACTTCATATATACAAGCATCACTTGTAAAATACAAACTAGAGACATTTATAGTAAAATTCTGCACTATTCTTATCTACAGATGAATAATTTTCCTCACAATCTTACAACACACAATACATAGAGAAAAGCAAATGAAAACAAATTACGCCACAGGAATGAGACTGTATCAACTATTAGATTATCTTTTACAGCTGATATAAAGACATAATCTCCTGAAAGTATACCACAGGGTCATAATTTTCAAAAGACAAAGGCTATACTCTTGAACTATATACTTTGTAAGGACTACAGTCTGCAGAAATGCTAAAATGCATTGAAAGGAGTGACACTTAAATCTAATTATAGACATTTTCTAACTCAGCAGACAATATAATTTCCTCTATGGCTTAGTGAAACTATTTTAAAAATAGCTTTCTTGATTATTCTATTTTCATAACCAGAACCATTACAATATAAAATGATAAGGTGGAAATGCAGTTTTCTGCTTTAACATGAAGAAGAAGAAATATGTCTTAGGGAGTTCATTTGGGGGGCTGGAGGAGAGATATTTTCTTGCTGTGAAGCATCACACCATTTTTCATCAATTTAATATCTAAAAGAAGTGCCTTGGGAGGAAAGTCACTAAAGTATATTGCACAATTGTATGTAAAATGCTGTGATATATATTTTTCATAAATGTTTAATGTTTTAGGATAGTTACATCCAGATTATCTTTCAGTCTGAACTTCCCAGAAGACAGGGAGGATTTATATGATCCTGTGATAATAGCCCATTTTGTTCTCACAAAATAATGTCTATCTATCACAGAATATCAATGTGAATGTCTAAGCAGAAAGAAGCCTGTGGCTAAAAATTTTGGAGTGTCTATCTTCAAGTTTCAGAATTGGCATTTAGGGAATTAACCATAAGACTCTAGGCTTTTCTGAGCTGCTAGCAGGTTATTTTGTGCAATGGTCGTTCAGGTCTCTTGTCCCCTTTGCCTGTGGAAAATCATACACAAGCCACATAATGCCACATGAGGGAGAAGGCAGCAAGCCAGCAGCTGCAGTTTCCCTGGCATATGTCCAGCATTTCCACCACAGTCCAGACAGCATGGCAAGTCACTCAGGCCAGCTCTGCCTGAGGAGCTATGTTGGAAGACAGGGACTGCACACCAGTAGGATTCTTCATCCATCACCATTTAAACTGGAAATTGTTGTTCCTTAGTGGGGAGTAATGTTTGTTGAATAATTAGCAGGAGAGGGTGTCAAGTAGAAAAGGCTGATGGTAACCGGCATCAGAGCTGCTGTGACATGGATGAGTTTTGGACATGCCTGCATGCATACAAACATCCAGAAAATCCTGCAGGAATTACTGACAGGTAAAGAGTGTGGCCCAGAGGAGCAAGGTAAGACCCTGGCAGGGAACAAAACTTTCTGGTAAAGGCCAGCTTGGAAATCAGACATCCCTTCCACATGCTGTAGAAAAATATGCTTTCCCGGTGCTTTGCACATAGATTTTACTTCCAGGCAGCAGCCAACTGATTCCATCATTGCTTTCTCCTCCATGGAGTGACTTCAGTCACTGGGGATTAGAGGTTTAGGAGGCAGGCAAGTCCTTCATGAGACTGCAAAAAAGTACTGCTATCAACTGTACATGTCAACTCCTAATGATGTCAGTAGGGGTTTGCTGGCACTCCTGACCACATTATTAAATGCCTCTCCCCATTTCATGGTGACTGGTTTTCAGAAAGTGATCTTCTGTTTCTATGACTCCATTTTTCAGATATAAAATCAGAAAACCAGAATTTCCTCACTCAAACTTTCAGGAGATTTAAAGCACTGAAACTTTCTCTCCTTTCAGTGCTCAAAATTATTAAGTTGTTCAGTAATTATGACACAATAATATAATATATTAGACAAATTTTGTGGCTGAATAGATTTGATAATAGCATGAGGATATAAATAATCAATAGTATTGAGGTTCTTTGCAACCCTGGACAAAATTGCTCTGGTTTTGGATAGTAGGAATAACCACCATAATTTTGTTCATCAGTAATCCCATACAGCCTCACTCATTGTGTGATTCTTGTAACTATTTTTACCTGACAAAAACTATTTCTCTTCTAGTTGCCTTAAACATTTGAGGCAACTCCACAAAATCATTTCACTGATCTTGGATAGGGGAGATTTGTCCTGAAATGCTGACAGGAGATCATTCAGCCTCTAGCTGCTTGCTGCATATCCTCCTTTCATGCTTGTTTTCCTTCTGGAATGGAAGTGAGAATCCTTTAAGGACTAAGGGGTCTACTCAGCACTAACATAAATGCTTAGTATCAGTGAAGCTTAATGTTAAATATGTATTACCATGCATTATTCTCACAAAAATCTTGCTGAAACATCTTTTTATTACAATCTGATTCTTCTGGTTTTGCTCCTTGGAATGTACTATGTTTTATGTTACATTATTGTAATCAAAGCTCAGATTAACTGAAGAAGAGTATACAGACCATAAATTATTTCTCTATAAACAGTGTTTTCCTTTTCAACTCAGTAATAGGTTTTGGATGTACTGAATTTCATCAGCAGATTTATTTTTCTTCACCAACAGTGTTTTGTACTGTTGCAGGTAAATTGCATTCTATTAATAATGCTTTTTCAAAAAGACACATTTAATGTGGTATGGTAGGCACACAACATATGAAAGCCTTTGTATTTTGTAGTCAAACTCAACATGGTAAAAATTTAATTGTAGTGAAATAGAAGACATCAGCACAATGTGAAAACGACTCATTTGTCTAATCGACTAGTGATATAAAACTTTACTCCAACAACCAATAATATTAGGGTATCTCTTTAATCTTTCTTCTCTGTGCACTGCCTAGGAAAACATTTCCCTTTACTTAATGAATACAAAATAAAAGTAATTGTCATTGTGGCAATCTGATTACTGTTAATTATAAATTTATATTAATCATCAAAATTTGGATTAGTTTTATGTTGATGAAGTGTATGATGTTGACTTGGAAACAGAGGCTCATCCAAAGCATAAAATCTGTTAGCAAGTTTGTTCCTGATACTAAGCTGTATATCTACTGTCCCAAAATGAATTTAACACCAATTCAGTTTCATTGGAAAAGCTATGCTAATGGTCAATTCTGCAGCCTGGTTTAAGATTTGATCATTAGTTTTTTGCATTGAGGTGATGCTTAGGACTTCATTCATGAAAGTATAGCTTGAAAAATACACCGTGTTAATACACAGTGTTATAAAATATACAGTGTTAATTTTATTGCATTTTTCTGTTTATGAAAATATAGTCCTAAATTCACTCTATGGGATGTAGGACTTTAACAGGACTTTAACAGGTAGGACTAGTTTAAACAAAGCGGGGGAGGTAGAGACAATCACGATGCAGCAGAAAAAGAAAATCCACAGTTGGCAATGTTCAAAAGGGCTGTGAACATTAGGTCCCAACCGAACATCTTTTCAACTTTCTTGTAGATCTGTCTTAAAATCAGGTGTGAGACATCAGAAGACAAATGGTGCAACAGTGAGCAATGTGGGCTGTTTTCCTTGGAAACTGGGATATTTCAGTCTTTTTTTCTTTATTCCTGGCCAGGCTGAAGACTTTTTGAAGGAGAGCAGACTGGATTCTGGGAAAGAGTTTCTAAGAGGAAGGAAGGAATGATCTTCTAGCATGTGTTGTAATTATTTCCTATATATGTCTCATGAGTCAGACAGAATAGGATCAGGTCACTGACACTTGTTTTGCCGTAACAACAAGAAAACCAGATTTTGGTGGTAGGGGTGATGGTAAGGTGTTGTTTTTAAATTGCTTTATGCATTTTTAAAAGTACAGGGGGGAAAAAGTCAGGTTTTTAACAGAAGTTTTTCTAGATAGGCCTACATTTTAAGCCATTTCTTTAACAGCTTGTTGGCCAAATATCTTTTATATTTCTATATCTGGTAAATGTTATAAGAGTGTACAGTGGACCCTGATGGAAATGGATAAAACAATATTACTATTGTATTATATTTAAAATTAAGCAACCCAGTAGTATAAAAGCTTATAATAAAGTTGTCTTACTTCACAGAAGTTTTTCTCTGTCCTGTGATGTTCTTTCTATCTAAGCATACCTTTCCAAGGAAGAGTGAGGATTTGGCCTTGCTGAAACTGCATTTTTTGTAAACTTTATAATATCTCACATGACTCAAGATTTGCAAAGGTATAGGGTGACAAAACCTTTCTTTTTTACTTCTGATCAGTTTGTTAGGTTGATTGAAAGTCAGTGGGTGATAATAAGATTCAGCCTCAATTTTGATTGATGAGTCAGATGACACAGTTGAGATAAAGTAGGACACTGTAGCTTGTGCTCCCTCTAAGTGGATAAAAATAAAGGACTAAATTTTCAAAAGATTCAGGTCACTGAAATAGGCTTTGGTGTTCATTATAGCAGGTGCATGTGGCAATAGTACCCATGGGCTGTTCCAGGCATTGGTTCAGTGAAGCAACGAATAGCATTTATTAAAATTTAACACTGCTGAGGCAGAAGGGTTGCCTGGAAATTGGACCAGTCCAAATAGCATGGCTAGGTGGGAGTATCACAAATTAGATGGTTTTGCCTGTTTCCTTATTGACGAGTAGTAATTCCTGCTGACTTCATTGTGGTAATTCAGGCCTTCAGCTACAAGGAATAAATGCCATGGCTGAGGGTATCTGGTACAGTGTGTTGGTTTGTGCTGCACTCTCAGAGAACTATTAGGCCTCTGAACTCCCAGGACCAACCCCAGAAACACATGGATTTGCCCTGCAGGAATGATGAGAGAAAGGTTTCTGTTTGAGTGCTCCCCCTCACCACGTGCTGGCTGTAAAGCCTGTGCCCAGGGAAAATGGGTTTTCCATCCTGCTGGGACATTTTCAGGGAAGCACTGGAACTTAGGCCACCCTACGGTTAAACATTAGGCTCCTTTGAACTGTAGGATCCAAACAGCACAAGAAATACACAAGGTTAGACCCAAGTGTTGTTTTCAGATATACCTGAGTATCTGGGTTAGAATGTGTTTTACATTTTAGAGTCTGCAAAGATGGGCCTCTCATTAGGATTGCTCTCCAGGAGCCTAGATCCCTGAAAAGCCAAGCTGCAATACATCCTAGCTATCAGCTATGGATGCAGCAGGAGAGAGATCCTGTCCCAGATCTTCAAACCTACTTCTTCCACAGCTGATTACTTCTTGGGCAGCATCTAGGCAGCATCTGGAACTCATCCTAAGAACCTGCCCTGTATGATCCACACGCAGGCAAGCCACATCCAGCACCAGACTTCCCTACTTTAGCGAAGTACCTTGGCCTGGAGGTAATGTGAGCTATCCCCTAGGCCTCCTGTGGGCTGGAACTGTTGCGCTGCAGGCAGGAAGACATTCACTGCTACAAATGATAACATCCTCAGAAACATCTCCAGCCACTGGAGCCCAGCTGCCTAAGGCAAAGAGCAGTCAGTGTCCAGACCAGGCACCGGCACACTGGCCCAGTACATCCTGTCCAAGCATGCACATATTGTTCTGTTCAAACTCACAGCCCAGGGCAAGGAGGCCCTGGAGAGCAGTCCTGTGCAGTGTACACGTGCTGGGGCCCAGGAACACAGAGTCAATTGGAGCTGAAGCTGAAAGCTGTTCTGACAAGTTAATGTGACCTTTCCGTGAATGGATAAGAGGGTGTGTGAGCTGTCAGAGAGAACGTCACCGCTGCTGGGACGAAGTTTTTGTCTGTCACTGTAACACAAGTTCAACTCAGCCTGTTGCATAAAATTGATTTTACAAGTATACAAATTCTACAGTGATGCAAACTGAAATAAAAGAGGCAAAAAGATGTACCACTATTGCCCAACAGCACCACTAAACTAAACCTAGGATGAGGCGCCAGTTAATCAAAATCAGAAACCATGGAAATATAGCCCAGCTACTGTAAAAAGTAACTATAGACAGACCATTTAGTGTGTAATCCATTCTAGGTTTGTATGTTTTGAAACTGGACCAGACGAAGCTGGTGGGCATTGCTGACACCATCATTTCCTGGGTGCCCAGGAATAGGCATCTTCAAGACAAAATCAAAACTGGTCCCAGAACTGGTAAGATCAAAGTGGAGGCTTGGACACCCACAGCTGTGTGAGCCACTTCAGCTACTGCATTCTTTTATTTCCCACTATAACCACCTTTAAGAGCAGACCTCCAAGCTGGGGGAAGAAGGATAAAAAATTCTACAGAGTAGATGAAAGAAATATAAAGTATTTTGTGACTTGAACCCTTATTTTTCAGTACAAACTATTAAGCGTATCAACCATTTGTCTTTTCAACATCTTGAACAAGATGTTAAAAAGACCAGTTCTGCTGGGTGACTATTATAGGACTTAGGAAGGCAAGGTCACTTTATTGAAAATGTTGAATTTTATTTAATGTAATTTTCTAATAAGGTCATGTTGACATCCTGAATTCTCTGAGCTAGTACATTTCTTTAATGTTAACACAATCCTACAAATAAGGGGTTAATTACTTTTCTACAAAGATATGGCACAACTTGGCATATAATAGTGAGGAGTTTGAAGAAGCATGCTATATATATACATAATTATACAACACCATATATATATATATAAACACATACATACAATACATACATGGGTGTGTGTATTTATGCACATATAGCCCTCATCCCCACTGGACCTACACCTCTAGAGAAACCAAACTGCTTTCTGGATAATGTCATTGCTAAACCTGATGGCAAATATACATGACATTACTTTTTCCATGACATAAAATGCTGATCTTAATAAAAGTTATCTATCAGTTATTCTACTTGGACACCAAGATCATTGGTAAAATATGAATACTTGCAACTCTAAGGAAAATCATATTTACGCTGACCAAAGATGACTCACTCAAGAACGAAATTGTGCCTGATCATGCATATAAACTTCCTTGATTCTAAACACTACTACATCATGATTCAAAACTTCCCCTAAATATAGCTCCACACTAGGCACATTCATTCCTTTGCTATCACACATCAGTGATCTTAACCTTTGTGGACAGCGATGCGTCATTAAGCAAACAGCACAAAACGGTTTCTTTGAGGAAACCACTAAACCTGAAGCCTTCTCCCTTCCCTCTTAAGTAGAATTTAGCCAGGCAGGTGTTGTTGGAAATGAACATGGACTGACTCTTTTTCTTCCATAGCAATGTATCTACTGCCACCAGTATGGCTGCTAACAAATTTTAAAAACCTAAATGCATCTGTACTCTTTTATTCCATCTCCATCTTCCTGCCAAATTAAAGTGGGAATGCATCCCTTCTTCAGAGATTACTTTTTTCCCTGAAAAGTCAGGCTCTGTTGTTTCAACTTCCGTAAGTTTGCTTTATTTGACCCTAATCTAGATGATTCCATTTAGCCAAAATAGAACACCTTATCCATTGGAAACAGAACACATGGAAACCCATCTGACTGCTTCTCAAGTTAACTACATTTGTGTCAGTGCCTGCAAGGATGTGATTTTTATAATTCACATCCTGCCTGCCCATAGGGCCATGACATTCAATCAGAGCCACTAGCCACCCTTATACTAACTTCTGCAAACACAAATTGAGTATTTAGAAGCAATTGATCAGGAAAATTTTCTTCTGTAAAGGAAATGTATTATGTTCCAGCCTTCACTTAACAGATAGAGCAAATCATGAAGGATTCTGCTTCTTATGAGTTTCATTAAAAATATTGTAAGGGGCAGAATCATTAATTGAAGTGAATTCAGAGAATCTCACATTTATGGCAACCTTTCTTCATGTATACATAATTTAGGACTGATCAGTCAAGACTTCAAACTTGCCATAACCACTGAATTTATATCCATGCCAAATTTGAAGAAAGGTTCTGAAGGACAAATCAGTTCCATGCTGCTATTCAATTTTCAGCTGTTGGGGTGACACAGCTTCGATACTGCCTCACATTCTCCCCACTTAAGTTTTTATTGCCTCCTACACCGTCCCGGTTCATCCCACCGTTCCTCACCACCACCTCCTCTGTTCCTTATACTGCGAGGTCATGCTGTAGGCATGCCAGAGCAGAACAGGTTTGGCAGGATAATTACTGCCTGGTAACTAATTTTATTTACTCAGCTTCTAGCACTTAAGGTTCTCCAACATAATGAGAGGAAGAGCTTATTCTTCCAAGACTGATGTATAAAGTTTTGTGATCTGGCCAAGAGACTACTAGACTACTCTTTGGGAAAAAAAAAAAAAAAAAAAAAAAAAAAAAAAAAAAAAAAAAAAAAAAAAAAAAAAAGTCCTTTCAGTCATCTTGAAGTATCTGTGCCTATGAGTAATTTTCAGTTTTCTTTTTGGTGCTGAAAATATTTTATACTCTTTATATAAGTAACAGTGCCAAACATGGGTGTTTCCCTTTCCCCAGACTCATTCCTGCTCACAGACTAGAGCTCAGCAATTACAGCTGCATAGTCCCCATGTCAAATCAACTCTTTAGCCTATGCCACCCAGCACAGACTGGGCTCTGGACAGTGGAGCACTGCTGTGAGCTATTCTTGCCTTTCACTGAAGCTACTATTTTTACCTATTGTCATTTTCAGTCACTGGACAAAAGACTAGAGTTCAGTGATCCCCATCTCTGGTCACTGTCTGCCACCAGGCTGTCCTCTTCCTCATACCACAATCTCCTTGTCTTCTGGTGTTCCAAGCACTTCAGCACTTCACTGGAAATGTTTCAGTAGTTAAAGATTATTCTAGTTAACCAAAAATCTCAGGAAAAAACAGACTGCCATTAACACAAAGCTTCTTTACTTCCCAGTAGAAAATGTCAGTGATTCATACAGCTCTGAAAAGGCCTTACACTTATGTACAAGAGAGGATTTTCTCAGCCTCTTGACTATGCTTATAGAAGTTGCTAGCCCAGTGATGTGATAGGGGAGTTGTCCTACCTCCCTGGGCAGCAGAGTTGGAGACTACTAACTTTCTCTGTGGTTTTCTAGCACTCCAGGACATAACTGTGGTTTCTGTCTCAGTTCTATGGTGGTTTAGAATGTCTGCCTTCTTTTCTGCCTATATAGACAGGCAGCTTATATTTGCATTTTCTGTAGCTCAGAGGGAGTTCTGTGCAAATGGAGAGCACCAGTATCTACCAACAGAGGGTTTCTTCATTCTGCTTGCAGCTGAACTTCTCCAACAGTAAGAAGCCCAGTCACCACAGAGCATTGCTTGTGGACAAGCAATGTGATGATGTGGTACACTTTGTTAACTGGATTCATGTTTTATTAAGAGGGATGATTACTGTAGAATGAAACTTCTGCTGGAGAAAGGTTGTTCTGTAACAGCCTGCTCCCCAGTTTCAGTCACTCCCTGCTGAAGCATGTTGTGACATCCTGTTATAAAGGACATAACACAGAATTCAGTAGACTGAATCCTTGACTAACCTAATCTTTGATTAGCAGAACACAAAAATGGACAGTGTGCTGTGGAATGAAGCTGGAATGCCATAACTGCCTTCACATGTGATATTACCATGGTAAATACAATCACTCAAAGTCAGAAAACTGAATATGAAGACACCTTTCTACCCCAAAGAAATCTATAATTAGGTTATGAGTTAAGTGCTTTGAGTTAAAATATGAGTATCAATAATGGTGGCTAAAACTCAGACTGTCCAGATGTTTGCTTTGGAAGCAAGAACTGAACGCTTTGGTGACACAGCTGTGATGCTCTGCCTTTGTTCCCCTCAGCCCATGCCTCTAAAAAGCTTTGGGGATAAAAACTGAGTTAGGAGAGTATTGCAGGCTCTGTTCAGCAGAGAGTCCTCCTTTTCTCTTCAGCCCAGCAAGCCTCCAAGTGTGAGAGGCTTCTAAAAATGGAGAATGACTGATTCATAAAAATGGAAAACTGAAGGAGGCTGGTAAATAAAACTGTTCAGCTTACCCAGGCACAGTTTCCTGTAACTGAAGAGAGGTGTGTTCTAAGGCAAACATTTTCTAACCTTTGAACAAATATTTGGCTTGAAAGTTGGGAAAATACTGTTTTATAGCAAAGACATGACCACAGACTGCCACGAATACCACACATGTGTTCTCCCAGCACGTTGTGGGGAGTCTGCCTGCCCGGCCTGTCTCCCCTGTACCTCCCACATCCCCCAAGCGCTCCACTGACCAACCATCCAAGCAGCTGCTGCTCGCATGTAAGAACACATTTACATTTCAATTAAATAAGGGGGTGAGGGAGGCGTTGAAGGCCCTGGAATGACCGAGCTGTGGCTGGCAGAGGGGAACAGACCAGGAACTGGATGAGCTGTTCAATCTGGCCAGATTTATCCCATAGCTTCATGTAGCTGTTGTACAAAAGGAAATGTTGATATATAGTTACAAGGTTTTAGCCTGAAAATTTGTTTTTTGTCTTTCATTTCTCTATTCTTTTCCCACAGTAGTCCTTAAAGCTTAGAGGGGTACCTTACAGCTTAAGATAGATTGCTGGATTTTATTCACTCTGTGTAAATTCCCTGGCTCAGCCCTAGTAAATTTCTAATTTGCAAGTTTTTCCTTTGTGTCTGTATAAACTGCCATCAGCTGAGAGGTGGAAGGGCTGTGGCAGAACTTTGTGAACCTTCTCTCTTGCCTTTAATAGAAGCTGTCTTTATTCACCCTAAGGGATAGTTTGGGAAGCTGTAATTTTTACTGCTCCTTTTCATCTGGTGGGGAACCTCATCTGGCAAGTTTACGGTGTTGCTGGTGGAGTTCGAGATGGAGGAAGAAAGAAGCATTCAGAGTGAAACTTGTGCAGAATGCTGGCTGTGGCTGCACAGAGGGCTGGCTGCACGGCACATTTGTATTCACCGTGGATGTTGCTGTGAGCACTAGCCAAGCACTCCACACCATTAAAGAGTGTCTCCAGGAGCCCTGCACAAGAGCAAAGACTCCTTTATCTTGCTAGGGGAGCTGCTGGAGGTCACCTCGTCTAAACCACAGCCCCAAACAGGCCCCATTTTGAAGCTGCAGACCTGAGGGAAGGCTTCAACACCCGGCATTGAGTTTCTCCTTGAACTCACCACATCCTGCACTGAATGAAATTCGGCCTCCGGCTTCACACTGCGTCACCTTATTCTGCGTTGGAACGTGAATGAATGGATGAATAAGTAAATAGTAACACCAACAATAAAAACAGGGGAAGGAATTGCTGTTTTGGGGGTTTTTCATTGAAAGGGGGAGGAGCAGCAGGGCAAGGCAATCTCCAGGGATGTTTTTGCGGGAAGGGGGATGAGCGCCCGCCGCAGCGCCCGGCGGGGACAGGCTCTGGCTCGGCCTCGCCGGGCGCCAGCGGGGGATCCCACGCCTTACGCGGGGACAAGGAGCAGAAACAGCAGCGGGAGAAAGCTCCGGCTCGTGTCCCAACCACACAGGGCGGCAGAGGCGGCGGCAGCCCCATCGGCGTGCAGGAGGAGAGGGGGAGGCCCTTCCTCCCCGCGTCCCTCCCCCGCCGCGGTACCTGCGCCGCGCCGCCCCGTCAGCGCCACATCAGCGCCCTCAGAGCCCGCCGGCCGCCGCGCTCCCCTTTTCCCTGCCCCGTTCCCCTCAGTCCCCGCTGCCCTCGGCGGCCCGGCCCGGCCCGGGGCTCCGCCGGCCCCGGCTGGGGAAGATGCTGCAGTCGCTGGCGGGCAGCTCCTGCGTGCGGCTGGTGGAGCAGCACCGCTCCGCATGGTGCTTCGCGCTGCTGGTGCTGGGCTACCTGCTCTACCTGGTCTTCGGCGCCGTGGTCTTCTCCTCGGTGGAGCTGCCCTACGAGGACCTGCTGCGCCAGGAGCTGAGCAAGCTGAAGCAGCGCTTCCTGGAGGAGCACGCCTGCCTCTCGGAGGAGCAGCTGGAGCAGTTCCTGATGCGGGTGCTGGAGGCCAGCAACTACGGCGTCTCGGTGCTCAGCAACGCCTCGGGAAACTGGAACTGGGACTTCACCTCCTCGCTCTTCTTCGCCAGCACCGTCCTCTCCACCACGGGTAAGGCGCGGGCGGCTCTCCCGAGGCCTGGCGGGGAGGCCCGAGCCCCGCGGCGGGGCCGGTGTGGGGCCTGGGGGGGCCTGGGGGGGCTCGGGGAGCCGTGCTGCCCGAACTCTGCCTTGGCCTGGGGGGCCCGGGGAGCCATGCTGCCCGAACTCTGCCTTGGCCTGGGGGGCTCGGGGGAGCCGTGCTGCCCGAACTCTGCCTTGGCCTGGGGGGCCCGGAGAGCCGTGCTGCCCGAACTCTGCCTTGGCCTGGGGGGCCCGGGGAGCCGTGCTGCCCGAACTCTGCCTTGGCCTGGGGGGGCTCGGGGAGCCGTGCTGCCCGAACTCTGCCTTGGCCTGGGGGGCCCGGGGAGCCGTGCTGCCCGAACTCTGCCTTGGCCTGGGGGGCCTGGGGGGGCCGGGGAGCCGTGCTGCCCGAACTCTGCCTTGGCCTGGGGGGCTCGGGGAGCCGTGCTGCCCGAACTCTGCCTTGGCCTGGGGGGCTCGGGGAGCCGTGCTGCCCGAACTCTGCCTTGCCACAGGCCTGTGTTGTGTGGGTGCATCACCCGGGATTGACCCCCCTCGAATTCAGCGCCAGGAGCCAGGCTGCCAATTCCCGCACCTTCACATCGTTGACGGTTTCGAACGAGGTGCCTGTGTGTTTCTTTGAACTTTTAAATGCTTCTAGAGGTGGCTCCTTTGCGTTCTCCTTTGGGTTTGTTTGGGGTTTTTTTCAAGGTGATTTTTTCCAGAGGGGAGGGCGACGGGACGGACACACAGGCGGGTGGACGGGGACCGACTGCTAACCTGGTCATAATGAAGTTAAATTTCATTTTCATGTTTTGCTGTCAGTTTCCATTTGGTCTTTGCCTATAAGTGGCTGAAAGACAATGCTTCCTTTCTTCCAGATGGCAATTTGCATTGGTGTTTTGAAAAGCTCGAGGAAACGTTCCTCTGACCGTAGTTTTTACAACCGCTTATGTTTACAGTAATTGCATTTCACCATGTACCATCATAGTGGACTGCCCTCTCCTAAAGCAGGATGAGTGCAGGCATTTGTGCTGGGAAGCTGGATTCTGGTGCTTTGAATGCAGGTCACTGACATAAATAATTAGGGCTGGTCAAATAAGAAAAGCTTTAAAAAAATCACCCTAAAATTTGTCCAACCAGAGAGGGCTTTGTATCTTGGCACTACATTGATATTACTGTAGAAGTCTCACTCTTTCTTTCTTTCTTTCTTTCTTTTTTTTTTTTTTTTTTTTTTTTTTTTTTTTTTTTTTTTCCCTCCCTGCCCTGCCCCCAAGTTAACACTCCTTCTGTTATGGGAAATTTAATCAGCTGACATTAGTAATGACATTTAATAATTTGCTTACCTGATCATATGTTAGTGCTTCCTCACTGATCTTAGACAGGCAATGCTATATATAAATAGTTGTCATTGAGTACACAGATTAGGGTTATAAGGAAGTTGTGTTTTTTAAAAAGAAAACAGGGTTATGGGTGTCCACACAACACCTCCCCTCCCCACTTCTTAATTACTGGAGTTTGTAAGAAGAGAGAAAGTGACACACTTAAAAGAATTAAATGCTTTCAGTGAATAAATTTCTAAGCATTAATCAACATATGGGAATACTACTGATGAAAACAAATGTGTGTGTGTATATATATATATATATATTTAATGAATCAGTAAAAAATGTTCACAGTTGGGACAGGGGGGCTGGGTCTGAGTTGGTAACACCTTAACACTTCCTGCTGATACATAGCTCAGGATGCTTGGCATCAGAAGTACAGCTCAGGCAGAGGTATCTCTTTCCCACTGCATGCCTGCTGAAGGGCAAGGCATCATCTGGCCCTGCATGTTTAGCTGGCTTCATCATAGAGGCCTTGCCAGGGAAGAAGACTCAAGGAACCATTGTCCAAATGGAAAACCTTTTAGAAAATGCCACTTACATGGCAGGTGCGCAGAAAACCCTGCGGTTTGACACGCGTGGGGTGAGTTTTCATTATTTCTGTCAGTTTCATAAACTAGTCACCACTGATACAATAGACCAGGCATCAAGTGGTGGTACTTCCTTCTGTGTCTGATAGTCCTTTGACTTGGGCCCTTTTTAACCAAATCCATCTGTTTCTTGTTTTATGCGGTGGCCTTTAGCTGTGCTATAAATTACAGTTTGTACAAGTAGACAAGTATTAATCCAGACCAGTATAGTACGTCCAATGCTTGTTCAAATTCTTCCCAGAGTGTGTGTGTTTCTGGTGAGGCGCATTTTTTTCCCCTCAATTAACTCTGCACCTGTGCAAGAAATCTTTCAAGTCTCTTGAAATAGTCATTAAAAGGGACAACAAGCAGAAGAACCCGCCTGGCCACCTCAAACAGTTGTTCAGGGGTGTTTGAACATTCAAAATACGCTGTATTGTTAGGAAGGGTACACCTGAAATGCCCTCTCTTTGCCAAGTACAGTAGGGGGAAAAGCAGAAAAGAGAGCCCTGCTACTGGTGGTGCCAGCTGAGGGTTGTTTCTGTGCATGAAGTTACAGGGAGCACTTGGATGTTCCTTATGTTCAGCTGACTGAATTTCTCTCTCATATGTAAATAAATGCACACCTACCCCTTGTAGAGAGGACAAGGCTTCTTTCATAGCCTTCCAGTTTTCTATATAAAGGGAGAATGTAGGGAAAGTGTTTAAATTTGGCAACCCTGACTTTTCTTCTTGTTCCCTCCTGTCCTTATTAGAGTCTTTGGCTTCTTACTCAGTAGAGGAAATCCTTGAAGAAAATGATAAAGCCAGTTAAGAATTAAAATAAAAAAATCTTAAATGAAAGGAGCTTGCAGAAAAAGGCAAATTGCAAGTTGAAAGCAATTAATATTGCTGTGCACATGGGCTGTCACAGGACTGTCACAAGCTGCCTGAAGGACGGGCAAACAAAGGGCAGTGAAATGGCCTGGTGGTGAGGTTTCAGCAGACTGTAGCAGTGACAGGCAGCAGGTTTCTCTTCTGACTTTATTCCTCCCTATGCAACTTAAGCAGTTGTGCAGAATGCCATGAGCGATGTGTAAGGTGAAGCAATTTGGTCATTAATAATTGACAGCCTAAACACTAAGAATATACAGTTGTGTGCTTTAAGTAGTGTCTGCCTTGGAAACTCCCTGTAATTAATACCTGACACACATCTATGGTCTGCTTGTCTCAGTGCTAGATGTCATCAAATCATTATGCTGAAGCAGTTCTTTCTGCTTGGCTTTGTTGTGGTGCCATCTGTACTAAAGTCTTTTATTTCTAACAATAAAAATGAAGTAATTTTTTGCAGTCACCCTTCCAGGTGGTGTTTTCACTCATCTTGGCATGCTGTCAGTGTCTAACATCTTATCCCATATTGGTGCACTATGGGAATACTGCATTACACAAGTTGTAAGCAGAATGAAGCAACCAAAGAGATTGATACCAGTTGTATTGACAGATAGGAAGAATACACGAACTTCTGCTTGTTAAAGGAAAATAGGTAGGGAAGGAAAGGAGCTACCAATTTAGGAACTTGGGGCCTCTAGTTTTATGTTTGTTTCTGGAAAGAGTCTTCTCAGTGCAACGATATTCCATGGCATTTTATACAAACGGACTGTAAGTCTTTTTCTGACTTCCAGCTTTGAGAATTTTTGCCTTCATCTACAAGCCTTGCCATCCTCAAGCATGGCTGGAGATTTCACATAATATTTAGATGCCAGAGGGGTGCTGAGGAGGAGCTTTTTTTGGAATCCTTCTCTGCTGTGATAGGATTGGCAAGATACCTGTTAGAAGGAAGTGAGGATAGCCTTGTCCCAGTTTAGGGATTTGCAGAGAAAAGATGAGAAGAAGTTGTCTCTTCTACAAAGACAACACGTATTTTAAATTTTTTGATTAAAGTCAGCCCTCTGCTCATTTGAACCACAGGAGTTAAGGCAATAAGAGTGGGGAGGATTGTCAGTATTTGACCACTTCTGAAGCCTGTAACGTGGCTGTCTGCAAGGTAGTTTGTGAAAGCAGCATTTTTCTCCAGAATTCAGCCTGTACCAGTCTCGTTGGTGCTGAGGATGGTTGCATTGTGCTGCATTCAGAGAATGTCACCCAAGATCCATAATGGACTGAATTTTGGGTTCTGATGGCTGTGTTCTGAATGGAGTAAGGAGCAGTAAGTAATTCAGTAGTTGGAGATAAGTGCTGACAGAGGCTGTTACTTTGAAAGTGCTTGGTTGAAGGGCTAGTAAAGATACAATACGACTTTCAGGGAAAGTTTTGCATTCAAGTTATTTAACTGCCAAGCTGTATGAGGAGTTAATGCATCTATAATTTGATTTATAAGGGTGTTCTCTGTTAGGTCTGACTCCCATAAACATTGCTGCTGATGACTTACAAGAGAAACTAAACTGTGCCTTTATTTATGACAAGTAACAGGCTGTGAGATTGTGATGTACTGCAAAAGAAAGTGTATTCTGTATGAAGAAACCAGGGAAGGAGAAGCCTGGCAGTCTGCATCATTTTCTCTGTGCTCTTCTCACAAGTGCTTGATTCTCTTGTATTTCTTCCCTCTCAGGGGAACAGGCCCCACATCCAGTGCATATTTAGTGTGCATTACAGATCTGAACAAATCCACAGAAGATCCACACACAGGGAGTGCCATGAAAGCATCACAGTGGAGCATTACAAAGACATCATAAGATTTGTAGGCTCTTACAGTAGAGCCCTGAAGGTGGAAGAAACTACTGTGGTCTCTCATACCTTCATAGAAAGATGTGAATATAACTTAGATTGGATAATAAATAATAAATAGGAGGACAGTTTACAGAGGCTTAGGGAAAACAAGGTTTTTTTGTCCCATACTTGAATTCAATATAAAATGTGTGTGTTATTTTTGCTGCTGTCAGAATATGTGGGCTGTGTCCCGAGTGATGCCTGTATTATCTCATTAATACACACCGAATAAATGTGTTTCATAATTCATAGCAAATGTCTGTCTAGAGACCTGACATAAGATTCTCTGTTGCCTCTTATCTGAAATATACAAACTTGGTGATAGATTAAACTCGAATCTGTCTCACTGGTAGTCACCCCTGAGTCCAGCAGAACACTGAAGCTTCATTGTGCTGTTGCTTTGACTCCAACACTCATAGATTATTTAAATTGGTGTGATGAATTGCAGCTATTCATCAGGATGAGGATGCCAAACTTTGGGAACTCTGTTTCTCTTTTAAGAGTTGTTTGTTGGAAACAGCACCTACAGGAAAAGATAATTTGCTGGGGATGATCCCAGAGGCAAAGGGACGTTGTGCTGTGCTCTGCAACAGAGTGGTTTTTATAGAGGAAAGATTTAAGAGCAAAGGAAATCATGAGGTAGGTTGAGAAAGATGCCACAGAAGGACAATTGAGACAACTGTTTGGATCTAAAGTCAAGTGGTTGAAGCCTACAGGGTTTTCTGGGACAGGGTGATCACAGCTACTGGCCCCAAGGCTTCAGCCTCCAGATCAATAGACTGTCCTGGAACCAGACGTTCTACCTCTTGCATGAAGTGGTATAAACAACAAAGGCAGAGTCATTCTGTCTGCCTGTGTGTCTGTTTTCTTCTCAGGGGAAGTTCCTTCTTTCTATACCCATGGAGAAGTTCCAGATTTGCTGCTTTCATATTTTAGTCTGGCCCCAGGGTTAAGATGCTGTCTCCTGGGATGTGGGAAGTTTCAGTTGAGTCAGGCTTAATGTTATTCTCAGGATAGGAATTTGAACTAGGGTTTTCTAGAACTCCTTAGGAAGAGGAGACAAAAAGACCACTGTCGAGAAGTTGTGAAAGAAGGTTGAGTATGTATGGACTAATACTGAGAAAGTAGCTTGGATGCTTCTGGTATCTCTTCCTTACAACACAAAATCATGGGAATCTTCAATGAAATAGTAAAAAAGAAAAGAAAAATCACATTTTAAAACCAGAAAAGAAGGGACTCAACAAGTTAAAAAACCCAAGCAAACTGAAAAAAATCCCCACAACACAAAACCAAGCAAATCTACCAAAATACACAAACCAAAAGTGTGCGGTGTGAATATCTCCAAAACCTCTGTATTTTGTCAAAATCAATGTTAATGAACATTTTTTAGAAAGGTACTAGGCTCTGGATTTCAGGACAGAAGGCACTCAGTTACCAGAGATGAATTACAGCCGGCAGATTGGTCACATTATCTCTTGTGTGCCCAGGACAAAGGTCTTGTTTTCTCTATTGAAGTAAGCAGTAGAAGAGAGGAAATCCGGGTCTCTCCCTGTCTCATGTTCCTGGCAGGGTGGTAGTTCCTGGTTTCTCATGGGACTACAGCAATCAGTTGAGCCAAAATTACTGCTTGTGCTTGCTGAAACAAAGGGTGTCAAGAGTCGCTCTAAACCAATATTTGGCCTTCTTTACAGGCCAGTGAGTACTAAAACCATCTCCTGACAGAAATCAGAGAAGCCATGGATTACCGAGACTGTGTTATTGTTTGTAGCAGTGCTGGCTGCTGGTGGATGGAATGTCTTTCTTACAAACTCTGTTCTCACTTCTGTATCCTCCAGTTCCACTTGCTTTGCAAAGTTCCCAATGACGAGGAGCCACCTCAGCAGGTGAAGGACTGCAACTGCTGCCTCTGTAGTCCTTCTGTGTTTGGCCTAGGGTCATTCTTCCTGTGCTGAAACACAAACAGTTGAAAGCAAGAGAGTAATCTCCTCCAAAATTGCATTTCATTAAACGTTTTCTATTTTTCAACCCTTTTGTAAAGCTGGAATTTGTATTATTCTACTGACATCTCCAAATCAAATCCTAAGTTAAAAGTCATGTACACTTTCAGAGCAGGATTTCTAAAACTTGACAACCAAATCCTGCAGTTCTTGACCATTACTTAGTAGGATTTTCACTTTTATCTGAATATGATTTTAAAGGTCTTTAAAACCTGTAATTTCTCCTGATTTCATTTATTTGTTAGTTATTTTGGTTCTTTCCTTGTTTCACTTTGGCCTACTGCATCATCATTTTAATAACCTTCAGGGTTTTTTGGATAGAGTAATATCATATCTATGAACAAATGTCTATTTTAGTCACTGCTCCACGTTATTTATAAAATAGGTTATGAGCTACTAAACCATATGAAGACCAAACTATTTCTTGGCCTCTAAAGAAGTTTAGCATTTTGAGGAAAAATTAGGTTTCCTAGGAGAGTTTTGATGGCTTCAGGATTAAAGAGCAGTAATAACAAGTTTCTTGGGAATTAGCTACCTAAATCCCTACTGAATCTTTGGGTCTGACATCAGCTACTTGAAAGTTGTGATATTTGTACAGAATTCAACTGAAGACCTACAGTAGTTACTGATGGTGACCCAGAAGATCCAGGAGAAATGTACCAGTTGTCTTTTGCAATGAAGAACTTGCCTAAACCTTAGACAGATTGTTTCTTATGAGGTCAAAACAGCAACGTGGTTCTGATTGAAAACAGGACTGAAAGGAATGAATGGAGCAAAGCTTTTCAAGTGGCTGTGCTTCACAAAAGTATCCAAGTGCCTCTTGGAAGAACATATGGATTTCCTTTCCCTTGGAAAGGAAAAGATACGCATTCATCTCTGAAAACAGAATATGCCAGCGTCCTTGTAGGAAGAGCACATATGAATCCAAGTGGTACACCAGCTGTCACCAGACTCCAAACATTTACTAACTGATGCTTCCTAAGTATTACCATGGTCTGTACTCTAAACTGATTCTGTGCCAGTCACTCCAGCAGCTTTGGAAGTTATCACACCATCTTTGAGGAACCAGGGAAATGCCAATTGCAAATTGGGCTGGGAAACAGGTTTTGCCAGCAGAACAAGCCGGTCCAGTAATCTTCTAAGTACCCTTTGCTTGTGTGTGAAAAATTCTCCTACAAATTGTGAGTCCAGGCTGTTACGATAACAGCAAGTAAAGGTTTTCTGCTGTCCTCTACTGCAAATTGAAAACTTCTGTCGTGTCCAGAATCTCTGTATAGAATGTTTTAAACTGTAATTTAATATCATTGCAAATGTAGCTTTTGAGAGGTACTGTGAGAATGGGGTTTTGTCATATATTTTGCTCCTCATATATTTCATGTCCAACACACTGAATAGTTTTTCAGAATGTGTTAAAAATAAATCAAAATTAAATTAATATATTAAAATGTACCTCTGAATTTCATTCTACTTGTAGTATATGTACCTCTTTCTGTGTCTTTCAATTATTTAAACACTTTAAATTGACTCAGCTGAATAACCTTACATTCTTTAACAGTAGCTTCTTCACAGAAAGTCTCTAGACATATAAATTGGTTTAAGGTAAAAGAGGGACTAACCAGAATTAGATATTGAAATGGTACGGTTAAGACACATCATTGTTCACTTTTTTTTTTTTCAATAAGTAGAATGAGAGATGAATCTAGTTTCAGAATTGTGGCTTTTGCAAAAGAAAATACATTTCAGGCAGACACACTTGTGACTTACTTTCTTTGTTGAACTGGCTGTATGATATGTCTAGTTGCAGTATGTTGAAATGACTATAAAAGGAGTAGTTTTGTCAGCTTTATTGAAAATATTGAAAATGTTTTTAGAAGCACCTCTCCTATGAGAAAAGGCTGAGAGAATTGGGATTGTTCAGCCTGGAGAACAGAAGATTCCAGAATGATCTAATTGCGTCCTCCCACTACCTGAAGGGAGCCCACAAGAAAGCTGTAGAGAGACTTTTTAGAAGGGCATGTAGTGATAGGACAAGGGTTAAAGCTGAAAGTGGGTTTAGATTGAATATTAAGAGGAAATTCTTTACTGTGAGGGTGATTTTGCACATTGAAGTTACAGATGCCCTGTCCCTGGAAGTGTTCAAGGCCAGGCTGGATGGGGCCCTGAGCAGCCTGGTCTAGTGAAAGGTGCCCTGCCCATGGCAGGGGAGTTGAAACAAAGGGAACTTTAAGGTCCCTTCCAACCCAAACCATGCTCTGATTCTATGTAAAACTATAGTTATTTCCAAGCATGAGAAGATTTCTCAGCATTAAGAGGCAAAAGTAATCATTCAGAAAATCTCAAATGATGCAGCACTGACTGGAATGGGACTTAGGTATGATTTTATTTTAAAGTCTGTATTGAATTTTCTCTTATGTGATGCTTGATCTTCTACTTTCTTTGATATCTGAAAACTACACGGCGCACTATGAACACATATTTTGCTCAGTTGAGCTTTTAAAATGTGATTGACAGTCTTAGACATTGCAGCATGCAGTACTAGTGCCAAGTCCAGAGGCAAGTTAGAGTAGGTATCCTCTTTTGTCTACAGTGTAGTTTGAAAAGATGTTACTTCAGAGTCACCAAGTGCAAACACAAGGTAAAAATCTGATTTCACTTCTTCTCCGATTGGCTGAGACTCTACTGGATGTGGCTTTAAAGTAGGAAAAAACCTCCTGATGTTCAGAAAGTAAGAACATATCCATAGATCTGCCAAAAATTAAATAGTTTGGATGTTTAACTTCTGAGGACTTTATTATAGAAGTCTATACATCTCCCTTCACAAAAAGGGGAAAAAAGTCTTAAAAACTGATCATTGTATTTAAGATTAATATGGAATCTCTGCTTTGTCTATTATTTAAAGTAGCTATTTTCCCACCTGTATACTGTACCAGAATGGCGTAGACTTTTCCTTTGAAGCCTACAGCCTAAAGGAAGTGAGAAAACTCTAAAACAAACCAGAGAACTTCCATCTCTTGCAGAGTTTCAGGAGCTCTAGGCCTTATGATTTACTAATGGGCAATTAAATTTTAAACACTTCATAGCAAGTCTTGTTACTTATTTATATATATATTATATAGGTTGATGGTTGGACTTGTTGACCTTAGAGAATTTTTACAGCTGTAACAGTTCTATGATCAGTTATTTTCATGGCTCTGTTTTTATTAGTGTTGAAATGCTGACTGAGCAGTATAGCAAAAATGGACAGGGCTCAAAGAAATATCATTGTGCTGCTATTTGAGAATCCCAGCTACTGTAAACTCTAAGTGGCGCACAGAAATTAATGCAAAATGCTGTAAATAATTTGAGAGATTAGTACTTAGGAATTAATTTCTCTTTAGTGAGGATTGTTTAATTTACCTCTGTGCATTTACACATCTGTTGAGAAATCCAAGACTCCAGCCTGGCTCCCGGTCCACTGCTGCAACAGTGGTTGGATAACCAAAGAACTGTGAACCCTACAGGATATTGCACTGTGTGAATCAACAATTCATGTTGATAAGAAAAAAAAATTCCAAGACTAATCTCAGGCCTTAGATTTAGGCTTTTTTATTATTATAGTTGTTACGTACCTACCTATAGTGAAAAGATACATCTTTAGTTTTCAATTGTATCTTTTAGTGCAGCTCTGTGTACTCACTAAAGCCACCTGAATGTTCAGGTCAGTTTTTGTAGCTACCACCTGACAGTATTTTTTATGCTGCTCTGAGGAAAATGTCATTTATCCTAGGAGTTATTGTTAGCTATGAATCTCAGTCAAAGCAAAAGATGGATGCTCCCTCAATATCTCAAACAGAAGTCTGAGCTCCAGGTTTTAGGCTTGCATTACACCATGTCCTTAGAGTTCTCAAGGAACGTGGTGATAATCTTTCACATTTCTGAATAATGTTTTATCAGTGCATACCAGAAACTGCTGTGCTGATTAGTGCAGTACTGTTATGTTCTGCATCTTGAGAGATTACGGTGACATTTCCGTATGTATTTTGTTAAAAGATGAATTAAGACAAAGGAAAAACAATCGTGAAAGACCATGTGTGAGTCATTAGTATGGTTGGGAATAGGAACCTGTGTATTTTGTCTTGCAATATTCCATTTCTGCTGCTAGGCTGTGTTCCCATACAGTAAGCTGATTTCCCATCCTGTGAATGCACTTCAGCAGGCTTTTATTTTCTTGCATTTCATGTTCTTTTTTCTTTTCCTTTAGTAATAGTTTTTCTGCTCAGTAATATTAGAGGAAATCACAGATACTTAAATAGAGTTTCACAGAAGCCACATCAAAGTGTGCAATGTACATTTCTGTATCTTTACTTCAGTGGAGAATCCAGAAATATTGCTTCTCCATTCTGGGGAATTGTTCAGTTGTGTACTATGTGTAGAAAACAAACTACACACCAGGTAATGCTGCCCCCATAGCTGACCAAGTGCCTGAGTAGCCTCTGTGAGAAGGTTGGCAGTATTTTCTCTGCTTTACCATGCTGGATGCCTCTCTTTACCTAGGAAAGGATTTGCTCAGGATGCTGTAAAACAAAGTGGGCTGAGCCTACCTAAGAGTTTTGCCAGTGTTAGGAAGGTGTCTTGGATCCCTGGTTCTCACCCTGGGGTCCAGCCCTGTGCTAGGTGTGTTACCAACAGGGCCACAACAGTAAGCCAGGTCACTTTATCAGACATGAAGAAACATATTCCCTTCCTGCTGGATTAGTTTGCTCTGAGTTACTACGTTTGGGCAAACTGCCACCAATACAAGAGGGGGCAGAACCAATAGAAACTGCTAGTTTTTCCTAGCAATTACTCTGGGATTAGCTAGGCATCTCATGTAGCTATGTGGTAAAAGCACAGAAGTAATCAAAAAAACAGAGATACAAGAAAGGAGCTGGTAACTTAAGAAAGTGTTTCCTGTACTGATAATGTATCTGACAGTTGTTGGCTGTCCCTTGTAAAGGAGCATTATTTCATGCAGGATTAAAAAGTCAGCTAGCAAAGAATGTTGACTGGGCTCCTTTTTTGTTAATTCAGATGCCATCATTAAAATATTTCTATCCACATATCAGGTCCACATATCTTCAGAGGAGCTTTATTTTTTTTTTTTCCTGCTGGGTAACTACTGTTATGTGGTAGATTGCATTGTCTTTGGAGTTTGTAAGGGAGTAATGCAGTCATACCATTGTGCCCTGTTTACAAATTTTTACCATTGACAATTACAACAAACTGAATGTGTTCATAGGACCTGACACTTGCAAAAATCTGTCCCTTGTAAAGATGTGTTAACTATCAGTTTACTCATTACTGTTCAGGCTCCTCAGTGCTAGGCCTTTGTTTTCGAATTACCAACAATTTTACATTCCACTCCCCTTTATGCTGAGGTCTGAGAGGTGTCATATGCAGCATACCGATTTCCTTACAGAGTCACAGGTTGTGTCTATCCAGCCTTTTCCGTGTTGGTCACTGTTTGTAAATGCAAGTGCTAGTAGGAGGGTGCTGAACATGAAACCTTCAGCACAGATGATTGCTAAGCAAGTGTGCTACCTTACTGGAAAAGGATTTAAGGAAATGGGTCCCACAATCTTTGGTCAGTGTTGATGGTCATTGACTGACTTGGTGAGTCCAAAGCTGTGATTGGGCAACTGGAGTATTTTTTGATGTCATACTGATTTAATGTTGCTGCTTTCATTATATGCATGGCTATCTTATTCTGACCCTAAGAGGTTAGAAGAATGTATTTCTAACTAGGAAACTCATCATATAGGTGTAAGAATTTTTGGAATCATCAACTATCCCACCAAGAGAAATTTTTGTAGCAAAGTGAAGTGCGTTGTTTTAAAACAAATTGCCATTAGTCTAAACAGACAATACAAGTTTTGAGAACCACAGAGTATATAAGTTGCTCTGTCTGTGTCTTTACATTGCTGGCTAAATGTCTTGTGTATGTAGTTTACCTTTCTAAATACTTCATTCCTATTTATTTCTAAATAACTTCTTCTAGATAAGCAAAAACCTCTACATTTTATCTCCTCGTGAACATAAATAGTATGTGCAACCACAGTTCCTTTCCCTTTATTTATTGATAGGACATACAGCTGTGATTATCTCAGGTGTCCATATTCCAGTGTAACTAATCAAATTTATGTTTCCCGCAATTATTGTTTGCTATGTGGGATGTCTTAGACATGTGTGTAATTGAATAGGACTAGTGTATCTCTAAAATCTGTTCATGGTTCAGTAAACCAGTTCTCAAAACAGTTGAAATATTTCCCCATTGAGTTTTGCAAATTTGTGTTCTATTTTGAGCTTGAAATGGTGAATATATTCAGCTAGACTGTATTCAGATGAGAGAGTATCATCAAGCATCATATTTAGGACTGTGATTTAGAGTTTTGAATAAGACATCTCATCTGTAAAAGTATCTCACCCTTATGTGAATATTGTCTCATAATTTGTCTTTATTATTCCAGATGGAATGTGCTTGCATGAAAGTGGAGCATTATGCACTTCTGTTGTGTATGTTTGTGTTAGTTACTTTAGTGATTTTTTCCCAATTTGTGTTAAAATGTTTTGCTTCTGTTTGGCTTTGTGTTGTTAAATTCTTCATGTTTCTGAGAAATAGCTATTGAAACAGAAGATAGTAATAGGATTTATTCACATGCAAATACAATATGCTTACTGACTGACTTATTTAGGAAATACTGAAATATCTTACAAAAATAGGCAAGGACTCTGTGTCTTCCTCTGCCAAACAAGGGAGCTGATGCTCGTAATTTCCCTGAGTTCCACATGTCAAATCAATAACAAGATTAGATAGAAGTAAACATTCCTATTCCCCTGCTGTATCTAGTAGATAACGCTTTCTTCTACGTGAGGTTGCATTTTAATGCAAAGATGCTGCTTACAGATTTGATTTTAAATCCACAGCGTGAAATGGCCTAATTTTTTACTCTTGTGTGATAATTCCTTACTGCCCACAATGCAAGTTTCCTTCACTGTTTTCATGCTCTGTAATTTCTGATGGTGCAATAAAGCAATCTTTGTTTCAAAGTGGAGGTGGAAAGCCTACTAATTTGCAGCTGGTTGTTTCTTTTTATTTCCAGATGGTAGGATGAAAATCTGTGGCTTATTTCAGTGTGAGAAATTATAAAGTTAGCAAGACTAGATGGGTATTTTTCAGTAATTGGATATGTGATTAAAACACTGCAGTAAGTGTCACTGCAACACATTCAAAGCTTTTGACACATCCCAGGGTGCATTTGGGATGGTAACAGGTGTGAATTATAAATTTTTAGAAATCTCTTTTCCAGTGAACTGTACCAGGCTTCAAGCAGAGCGCCACAAAGCACAGGTGCTGGGTTCAGCTGGCACATCCCTGTGGTACACTGTGCATACACAAGGTCTTTCAAGTGGCGGAAAGCTGAAGTAATTGATAGAACTTTAAAACCTGTTACATGAAAATTAGAGGGGCTGGGGAAAGACAAAGTTGCAGCATGGAATGAATCTGTTGTTCCAGACCTTCTCTGGGAAAAAAAAGCTCCCTCTTCCATCAGTCTCTTCAGAAGGTGTGTGTCCTCTGAGCTTCACTGCTGGTTAGATGCTAAATGTGTCTCAGCTGCTAATAGGAATTTTTCCATAGGTGCAGACTTCTGGAATTAAAGACAAAATCTGGATGTGTAAAATCTATTGTGTGAGATGTACCACTTCTGTGCTGAAAGCCTCATCATGTTTTTTTACTGAATCAACAAGAGAAACGAGAAGATCAATATCATGGACAAGTCTATGGCTAAGTCTAATCAATAGTGACATTTTCTCTCTGCCAAAACATTGTCCATGTTAAATGTTTTTTTTCCTACTTTGAATATTTCAGAATGTGAACCTCAGGAAGAACTGTAGGAAGGCTTGTACCCTGCCGTGGTTTCAGCTGGGATAGAGTTCATTTTCTTCTTAGTAGCTGGTACAGTGCTCTGTTCTGTATTGACTATGAGAATAATGTCGATAATACACTGAAATTTTAGTTGTTGTTCAGTAGTGCTTACCCCAAGTCAAGGACTTTTGGTTTCCTATGATCTGCCAGGGAGCAGGTGCACAAGAAGTTGTGAGGGGTAGGACACCTGACCTAAACTGGCCAAAGGGATATTCCATACCACATAACATGATGCTCAGTGTATGAACTGGGGGAGGTTGGCTGGTAGAGGCCAATTGCTGCACGGGGATGGTATGGACATCAGTCAGCAAGTGATGAGCAATTGTGCATGCTTCTTCTGTCTGTCTTGGGTTTTGTTCTTTTCATTCTCCTTTTCATTATAATTATCGTCATTATTATTATAATTATTATTGTATTTTGCTTTGTTTCCAATTACTGAAATTTATTATCTCAACCCATGAGTTTTACTTTTTGTTCCTAATTCTCCTTACAATGAGGGAGGAGAGAGCAAACAGCTATATGGTACTTAGTTGCCACCTGGGCTTAAACAACAGCAACCCCTTTCAATACCTTGAAGCTGGTATTGAAGCTCTCAGGAAGGTTTTTAAAGGACTTGTTTCTTTGACTGCTTCTTAATCTTGGTGATCAGTGGCTTTAAAAATCCATTATTATGGGAATGCTGCTGCACACATGTTGGTGAACATTCCAGTGCAAAAATCTCATAATGTTTTCAAATGTTTCAAAGGACTACAAGTTAAACTTTTCCTAATAAAACCCATTCACATTTCTCTTTTAACAAATTTAAGTTTTTGAGACTTACGTAGCTTGTTCTATTAGGAAACCTTAATAATAAAGTAGTCTGTTGGAGTCCCTGCTTTGATACAGATTTTTGACCATCTGTTGCCTAGCGGGCAAGTAAGCCAATAAAAGAATAATTGGAATTTTTCCTGGCTGAATTCTCAGAGAAGCCCTCAGGAAGTCTCACCTTGCTTTTGACCTGTTGGTTTTATTCAACAGACTTTTATAATTTTTACTTCTTTCTCCATTGGAAAATGAATCTGAGATAACAGAAAATAATTATTGAAACAGGATAAGAGTTTGTTTATTTATGCTAAATCTTTGCTAGAGGCAGAGCTAAAGCTGTGATGTTTGTGTTTTGGATAGGTATTTCTAGAAATGTGCTGTTATTGAGAGTTCTGTGGGAGAAAAATAGCCCAACACCAGATGGATCCTGGTTGGATTGCAGCTAAACCCTTACAGGATCTTAACTCCAGGATGACACTAAGAGAAACCAATTTCCAGTATAAAGACTTTCGACTTAAGAAAAAAAAAAAAGCCGTTAGCTTTTTCGAAAAGAAGGAAGAAACACAAACCCAGATGGCAAACCCAGAAATTCATGGATACCTCTTGACTATCATCTGGGATAGAATTAAGGCCTGAATGCTTTGGTGCAGAGGTTTAGACCTCTGCCTGCTAATTCACTCACTTTTAGTCTTTGCTCCTGCCTTGGAGCAATGTGAAGCACACAGAGAACAGGAAATCTTTAATGACACATCCAAACAACATGACTGAAGTTTTCACAGCTATGTAGGAGTATGGGTCCAGCTCACACAGACTGCATGACAAGCTGGAAGTTTAGCATGTCCCAACAAAAAGGAGTTTCTCAACAGGCAGTCTGATAGGAGCCATGTAGATAGGCAGGGTTTGAAAAAGTCTGCTCTTGCAGGGGAAGTGGGAAAGCTTTGCCTGCTGTCTGAGTGCCTGGAGAACACAAGCTCTTCCTGCAGGGAACATGTTCTGTATAAAGGTGACTTCTAGCCCTGGAATGGTGAATGTGCCTCACCCAGAGCCCTGTCTCACACATGGTAGGCATCTTTCTGGTGGCCACAAATGTGTGTTTTCATGTAGACTCTGCTGGAAGGGTGTAACAGTTCCTTTAGGTTGATAATACCTGGTGTTGGTCATACGTAATCTATCCAGGCAGGATGAGCAAGAGGTGGTGTTTGGGTGGTGGCAGGAAAGAGTGCTGTCGTTTTCCAGTTAAAGTTACTGTCTTTTGAGCTGTGTTTCCCTCTGATACTTTTGTTGAGAAGAGATAATACTCTACCAAACACTTATAATAATTATCTCAGATGTGGGGGGGAGATACTGATTTCTGTACTTAATCATGTCTGCATTTGGTTCCTGTGCAGTGGATTCCATCTGCTGTTGTGCTGCTCTAGTAACAAATACTTCCTTGTACACACCCCTCACATCTTAACTGCTGATATGGGAATGACTTAATCGTTGGCATCACTGCTGTAGGGTTGTGATGTTTTTCACTTACTTACTTGCTGTGGGTAAATCCTGTCTAAAACAGCTCTGACTGTAAATGGACAAAATGTTACTGCTTGCTGCCATTTGCAGTTCCTGGCAGACTGTAGGTGTGCCTTGCCTTGCATGGTGGTGTAAGAGAGACATGGATGATCTTTCTGATGACAGGAAATACAGAATACTGTCATGAGAATTAGGAGATACCGGCATTTGTTTGATTTGGCTCAGAGTTATATTCAGTTTCCCTTCAATTAATAGAGTGTCCTTGTGTGTTATCAAGGGACCTGGGGTTCAGGTAGCCTCACAGACCTTTAATACTGTTTTGGTTCATCTTACTGAGCTGTGATGGAAATTCAGAAATGATAAGTGGAAATCTTCCCTCCCAAAAATCTGAAGCTCCTCAGGGAAGTACGGGGAGCTGTGATATTAAGCCAGTCTGGCACAGCTCTACTGTGGAATACCAGTGGAGGAGCTGATACTAGGGAAGCACTGAATTCAGCTCCAAATTCTGAAGGCAGCTGAAGTCTGCCATATTTCTTGGCCCTGTGCTTGGGTCCAGATCAAGAGTGCACTAGATCATTCTGACTTCCTGCTTTGGTTGACACTTGTGGAGCAGTTTTGGAGCATGTACACTGGACTTCTTTCTAATTTAACAACCTGAAGCAGTGGAGAGTACCTCAGCAATAATTGGGCATCCAGTCTTTGTGAGCAGAGGAGAACAAATCCGAAGTAAACCCTGGCTTCCCTAAATATAATCTTGAATTCAGGTACATGCTACCAAGTATTCCCTATTATGGATCAACACCTACAGCACATCAAAACATGTGCTATGATACTAATGTAATCAAGGCGACCATGCAAATTTTTTGTTCCATTCATTTTTTTCCTGTGGCTATACTTTGCATTCCAGTGGTCAAAATGATTGATTTTGGGCAGGAATTGGCAGATATCTGATCTCTTAAGTAATATGATCAAATACTACTTTTTTCACGATGTTCAGGTTGCAGCCAACCTATTTTCATGTTTTAAAGTTTTGCTCACAAGCCCAACACAAAAACATTTTCTTCATCGTGGCATCTTGCAATTTCTCCTGCTGCCTTGGTGCTATGTGAAGTGTATCAAAAATGATCATGTTTTGGATAGTAAATTCCCATCTATAAATAGGTAGTGTCCATGAATCCTCCTGCACTGACTGCAGATTTTCTCTTGCTGATTGAAATGACAACAAGATACTTGTACTACTTAATGCTTTTCCAGTTGATTTTGATTGAAAAATGTCTTCAGCTTGCATTTTTATATTAGTCTTTGTGGATCATGAGAGCAGCAAACTCACAGGCGAAGCAGAGCAAAGCTTTTTTTCATCTGACTTCAAGAATGTGTCTTTTTTCTGGTTTAAATGTCACGTTTATAATTTGTTCTCTGCATGACAGGAAAGTATAATAATAATAATAATAATAAAGTATAAATATAAGTATATAACTATAATAATTATATAAGTATAATAATAATTTGTATGACAGTCTGTCAGAATTTAAAGAAAGACATAAATTAAAAGTTATTTGTGCTTTATTGTCTTGAATATAAAAGGTGGCAACAATTTCTTCTGCTGCATTATTGGTACAGAAAAAATGTGGGATTGGAAAGACATGCCCAGGCCACACCACCAATATTCTCACCTTCTATTATTCTATTATGCACAGTAACATTAATAGATTACAGGGTACAGAAATTTCTCCCTGAACAGCTGATTCTCCAGCATTAGCAGCTGGATTGGAACAAAAACAATAACCATCCTAATGCATTTCCTGACTGAGAAGAAAATATTCCCTGGAGATCCTGGAAATTGGTTAATGGTAAAGATAAATAATGTATGAATTTCTGTGCCATCATTTTGGAGTTATTAAATGTTTTCTGAAACTTGAGAGTTCACAGGAACACTAAGCTTCAGAAGGGGACAGCACATATCTCTCTAGAAAAATGTAAATGGTTTTACAATAGCAAAAAAGATACAGGACTTCTTGTTGTAAATAAATGGTTCTGTAATTTTTCTCTAGTTAAGAAAAGTAAGAGATGCAAAATGTATGGCTTTATTTTGATCCTACTTGTTTGACTCGTTTGAAAAGACTTAATGCACCTTTCCATTCATGTTCACTGGCTGGCTCATATTTTTTTACTTAAGCTGGACATTTTGAGGGCAAGGAAGTATTTTCATTCTGCTTTGGTAGCACAATAATTATTAAATAACTGAAAAGAATACAAACAATAATGGTAATTATTATAGAATACATAAAATACTTTCATATTAGTTTTAGTTTAGTTTTAAATATTTATATGGTAATTTTAAGGGCTTATTATATTTATTTAAAAATAATATATACACTAATTATTTGCTAAATTTTAAATGTATTTTTTATATGGATAATTATTTTCCACTAGAAGTGCCACTCTATTCAAAGGTCCCAGTCAATAAGAGCCTTTGTTGTCTCTTCATGTAGGACTCCCAGAGGAGTCAGAGTTGGGATGGGCTTATTGCAGGAAGGCTTTTCAGGGGACTAAGAACATAAAGTTGGAAGCATTACTACTTTTGCTTCCCACATAATATTTTTTTTTAGTTATTATTACTGATCACCATGATTTCTGAATGAGGATGTGTTGCATGTCCATATGCAGTAAAGCCATTTTCATACTGGTTATTTAAGCTGACACAGAATGTATAAGAACAGAAAGTGAACATCAATATTTTGCTAGTACTGGTACAAATTCACAGGCAGCTTAAACAATACCAAATATAAGACTGTAGAGCAAGCTGTTCTTCATATAAATATGAATTAAGTGTAAAAGTGTCCCTTGTCCTCATAAAAACATTTTCCCCAATTTGGTTCATTGGCATCCCCTTTTCCCAGCATCTGTGGATGCAGTTTCTTTGAGCAGGTGAAATACTGCTTCTTGTGCAGGAACAGACAGGGCAGATCTTGAATGCTTTGCAAGATAAAGATGTTCTGACATGCAGCTGTTCTGGTAGAAATTGATTTTGAAACTGGCTTTGGCCATAGAAGCTAATATATCCATACCTTGTTTCTTTGGTTCAGATATTTCTGACAGTCAGCCAAATGGCTCATACGAATATTTATTTATTATTTAGTATTTATTACTAAACTGACTCTGTTAAAAGCCGTTTCAGCTTTTCTTGGTGCAGCAGGTGACATTTGTGAGCTGATGATATGAACACAGTTCTTTCCAGAGCACGCCCAAACCTAGCTGGCAGGACATTGATTCTGAGGAATTAGCAGTCTTTGGCTTTTGATAACTAATGGCAGCTGAGAACAGTCTCAGAAGGAATCAAAACCACATAGGAGATGCATGTAAATCAGCATGTTTGGAGTTTCTTTGGAGTTTTGGTTGGTTGGTTGGTACATTTGGAAGAAGCCCCTTGACTCTAGAAAATGGCAAAACAAAACAGTTCTACTCTGAGAAGTGATTAGGTGAGTTATTGCTGTGAAGAAGATCTAATCTTCATGGTTACATTAATTTAAATATTGTTTTACTACTTTTATTCTTTTGAGGTTTGAGGGGTATATTATTATTGAAGAGAGCTGGATCAGCACCATAGTAAATCACCTCCACTTGAAGTCTAAATCATTTTAAAATCACCTTTACTGGTGCAGTGTGAGAATGAACCTAATTGATGTTTTCTTCAGTGGCAAAACTGGTTTAAGAGGTTTCTGCCACACCCTTCATCATGTCTCTAATTGTGCCAGTGCAAGTCTTTGAGGGCTGCATGGTAAGCTTTTATTCGTGAAATGGACTAGGTTTCAAACAAATATCCTCTTCTCTTCTCTTCTCTTCTCTTCTCTTCTCTTCTCTTCTCTTCTCTTCTCTTCTCTTCTCTTCTCTTCTCTTCTCTTCTCTTCTCTTCTCTTCTCTTCTCTTCTCTTCTCTTCTCTTCTCTTCTCTTCACAGCACCTCTTCCTGTTCCCTCTTCTAATGCACACAGAATCAGTTCCATTAACTTAACTGAGGAGATAGCAAAATGTAATTTCTGAATGGATTTCCTCTGCTTAAAAATGCCTGTCACACTGGAATTTTTCCTCCTCATTTCTGCAGCGTAGGGTGGTGTATTTCAGCCTGGCTGGAAATCCAAGTTCTCCAATTTGTTTAGCAAAATGGTGTAAAGGAACATTTCCAAAGTGTTTAACAATGAAATACTTCTTCATAAAACTAGGTCTCAAACTATTCTTTTCTATTGCAAGGAAGAGTATAGTAGCAACCAAGGTGATCTCTCTTACCACACAGATCTACCACCTGACATTTCCTTTTCATCTTGAAAGATAATAGAGCAGTTATGAAGAAGGATGTATTTCACTGTTAAACACAGTGGAAAATGTCAATGGCTTATAAAAATAGAAGTCTAGAAATTATGTAAATATTATCATTGACCATCTTCATCATACTCCAGTGAGTCATGTTATGCTTGGGTTGAATTAAAGATTTTTTGCATAACTTAAAAACACATAGTACATTATGCACTTAATTTATTGGGGCATTTTGAGATTATGAGCTGATTTAAAGGTCTGACTTCTCTTCAAGGACACTGACTCAGACCAGCAAAGGGATGAGCACACTTGCTGTGTTATGCTGTGTGGGGTGATTCTGCCATCTGAATGGGTGTGTTGGGGAGGACACTGGATAACACAAATAACCCTCTCCATGCCTGAGAATTTCAAGGTGCTGCACAGGGCTGGTGGTGTTGCAACAGGTCACCTGGGGCCACAGGGAGCTGTGGCTTGACAAAACCTGCCATAGAAGGAGTAGTGCCTCAGTGAATAGGCAATGGAAGAGAGAAGGGCAGAGCTGCAGCCTGGTACACACCTGCCAGGCTTTATCACCATAGCCTGGGAGAGGCTGGCTGGGGGAAGCTTCCTGAGGGCTGTACCACTTCTGTTTGCCTGTCACTTGCCTCACTTGATGTCAGAGCCATCTCCACCATTCAAACATCCCCACTCTTTGGGGCATCATCTGGGGATTTGTGTGGAAGTGTAGGCTGGGTTATTACGACGCAACCATGGTACCTCTGCACTCTGGCACTAAATGCTCAATTCAGGGTCCTGAAAGACCTGTAAGGCAGTCATTGCCTCTTAACACAGAGAAAAACTCATTAATGAGCTACAGGAGCGACTAAACTATAAAGAGACAAAGCAGCTATGATACACAACTACTTAGATTGGTCAAAGCAGTGTCTGAGAAGGATGAAAGGACAAAACACCCGCTGCCAACAAGTGCCAAGCTAGCAGAGGACGGAAGAGTGTGAAATGAGTAAAGGTAGTGCTGGGTTTGAGTAAAGGTAGTGCTGGGTTTGACACATGCTCTTATGAATTAGACATTGTTGGAAGCTACCTAGAGAGACTGGAAAACAAGGTCTCATGGTGTATATAAAAATGCAGGGAGAAAATATATCTTAACCTGGAATATAATGGCCAATTCTGTGTATTTATCTACAAAGTGATCTAACAGGAGCAATTAGTCACAGCTAAGACCGAAGACAAATTAACTGAAAGAGGAACTTGCACAAGAGAGATACAGCCCACTGAGAAGTGCAGAAAAATCATGTCTGAGCCTTTTTAGAAAGATGCAAGAGCAGAAGACTAACTCCAAGTCCAGCAAGGGGAAAATTTTTTATTGAACACATCATTGTTATGTATAACTCAGCACCAAAGTAAATGTAAAAAAGATTTAAGTATTTCAAATTATTTCTAAAAATAAACACTTTGTCTGTTGTTACTTTTGTGACAACCTTCAGAATTATATCAGAACTAATAAAGACATTTTCTATATTTATATAAATCCTCCAAGTCCTAAGAGAGTAAATGACTTTTAAGAAAAAAATCCCCACATGTGAACAGAACTGAAATGCAACTGTCAAGATCTTGTGGAGTTTTACTCTTTGTGTAATCAATCCCGTATGTTCTATCTCAAGATACTGATCTAGATAGATCATTGATCTTATTTCATTTGGCAAATTCTTCTGATCTTGGGTGCATTCTTTTCCATTATTTCTATTTTGGAAGGAATAGTACCTGTAAACTATGAATAGACAATAGAAGGGAATTTTTTTTTTGAGTGATATCCTTTATCTCTAGTGTCACTGAGTAGCAGTGCTTGGACAGGTTATCTGAGGGTTTGATCTTTGAAAGGTCAGTGCTTTTAAATGGGTGATTGTTATCTGATATTTTCATTATACTATATGAAAAACAGCATTCAGTAAATCTTGTTTTCTTTATAATCAAAAATACAGTTATCAGACAGGCTGCACTGATAATTTAATTCTGGTCACCCACAGCAATTGCCCTTGACAGAATAAAAAAATACCTTCTTAAGTAGTGCTCTTTTGGTAAGCATCCTTTTCTCATAGCAAAAACAATACCTTAGGCTTGCAACTGTGATGATTCTGATCATGGTGGTTCCCACTGGAAAAGGAGAATGGGCACACACACCTCCCTGAAGAGGACACAGTACAAAGCACAAACAGGTGCCAGAGCAGAGACTGGATGCAATAGAGCACAAGTGTCTGAAAGCAGACAGTGGAGTATCTTGTGCCTTGGATCTGTAATTTCCTCTCTTTTAAAGTGTGACTGTATTAGTTTGGGGTGTTCTAATGACTTTTGTACAGTGATAACTAAGATTATAGGCAATTTTCTTGACAATTAAGATTTTCAAGAAAAGTTAATAAAAGCAGTTGCATACTGGGAAGAAACAGGAATCCTTTTCTTCCCCGCTTGCCATAGCCTCAGAAATTGTGACTTTTTCAGCTCAAGATTTTCTGTATAATCGTTCCCAAGCAGTGACTCTCTTTCCCAAACACTGGTCACTCATACATTGCTTTTGGAAGATGTCATCTTACTGCTGCTGGTTAAGTGGAGCATATAGTCTCTCCTCAGTCTGAAACTGTCAATGCTTTTTGGTTTGACAGTTCCTGTAATTGGTAGGAGCAGGAGAGCAGGGTGTTCCTGCAGACTCACTTCCTCTGAGCTTAGGTGCATACTGTGTAGCAGTAATTTCTGTCCTTCAGAAGGAATTATTAGAGAAGTATCAAAGAAGTAACAGAATCCCTCATCCAATCCAAGAAATGAGTTTATTCTTCCCTGGGTCAGCACGGAGGCTGGAATTAAACCGCCATCAAGCTGCTCTTGTTTAATGATCTGACAAATATGTCTGATATTGCTTGTATGCATGCTACAGGTGTTTGTGTTAAAATTTATCAAGGCTTGGATTCATTGTACAGTGCAAACATATGTTAAATTTAGGAACCTGGAGTTTGCAAGGCCTTTCTAGGTCTGCAAGCTCAATTTCTACTTGTCTTGTATAGTTTCGTGTTCCTGCACCATCCACGAAGTTACCCATTTTCATCAGGCTTCATTTTAACATAGGCATTTGGGGTTTTTTCCCCCAAGTTCTGGACATGGATGGCTGCCCCAAAACTGCTCTCTGAGGCTTAAAAACCTTTTTTCTCATTTATAGACTAAATGTATTCATGTTATATCAAACCTTGCTTTTCCTTTTTCTTTTTTTTTTTTTTTTTTTTTTTTTTTTTTTTTTTTTGGCACTATTCTTACTCTTTATCTAAAGCATTTATTTTTGGTGGTACTTGTATGCTGATGCATTAACAAGGAGATACTCTATCACTTTTCAACCTCCATTCAGTTGTGCCAAGCAAGTCAACTCTTTTATCTTCCTCTCATAAAAAGTCTCTATTCCCATGCTGGTTTCAGTAACTTTTTTCTGCTCTTCTTCCAATATGCTTGCATTCTTTAAGCATGGATATACAGAATGAGGTAGATTATTCCAAATGAGGTCTGATTTGCAGTTTACTTAAGTAACATACCCATGGGTCTGCTTTACTGACAATACCTTGATGTGATGGAGCAGTGCAGCTGCCTTTCTTTGTGTTTGTGGCACATGGATCAGTTTTAATTATCCTGTGATGTACCCACAACACTCTTCTCCGCCAAACTCGCAGTTGATTGTCTCACAAAATATTTTCAGGAAAACTAAGTAACTGGGACTTGCATGGATATGAGATATGTAAAGGTAGCAAACAGAGTAGGAGAAATGGTTAGTTCTTGAAGGAATGGTTTGTTCATTCCCCTGGGGATTGTCACAGGTGTGGTGCTCTTTGTAGATCTGTGTTGGGCTTGTGCTGTTTGACTTACTCTTAAATGACCTGGAAGAGGGAAGCAACTAAATTGGCTAAAGATACAACATTAATTAAGGCAGTAAGGGAGATGGAAGAGCCCCATGGCAACTGGGCAGTAAAGTGTCACTTGAAAATGAGTGTGGGTAAAGTCATGCTCAGTCATAGTTTCAAACATTAGGTGATGGGATATGCCCTGGTGGATGCAAGATCCAAGAGTTCTGATAGACAGGACAAGAAAACATCAGCCTGGTGGTAGTCAGAAATGCCAGTCAAACCTCCAGCATTATTAGGCACAGAGTAGAACACTCCTCTACAATTTCATAAATCTGATTTAACTGTTCTGTGCAGTTCAGATCCTCTCATCTTAAAGCAGACAAAGCAAACAGAAGGTGAGCAGGGAAAAAAGCCATTAATTAATATGATTTACCAGTCAAAAAGACTGAGCTTGGGTAAATTATTTATAATATCATTAAAATTAAAGTACAGCTGAAATTTCCTGTTGGGTTATGGAACACAGAGAAATTATACCTCGTGTTTCTTCTACAAGACATTGTACATTGTAGTGATAAGACTGCCTCTCATTGTCTGGAAGTGTTTTTATGCATCTTAAGAAAAGGAAATGTTATTTTCTGTTTACTCCTCTGGAAAACTTAAAAAGCAATGATTCTATTATTAAATCCGTCAAAGTAGTGAAAAAATCTTTTTGTTCATATAAAACTTGAAGGGACTTGCAGAACAGCCACTTTTACAGGAAAGCAGGCAGGCAGTTCCCAGGAGGCCTCATGGAATGTCTGCCCAGTCTAGTGCTGTGCAGGGCAGATGGGGAGGTGCAGGGTGAGACCAGTTCAGAAATCAGAAGCAGCATAACCCTGAATTCACTGCGTGTTCTGCCTGGACAGATAGCTAGTTGCAGTAGCTGTGGAAAATGCCTTGCTGTACAGCAGTAATCCAACCCAGATGAGCTGGCTGATCTGGGACTGAAGAATTGGTAGGGCCTGTCTGCACTTGCTTGGTTTGATATCCGTGTAAAGGCTGCCCAGACTAAATTTCAAGAAATTTCCTTTTCCTAGCTGCAAGGAAAACAATATACTTTTTTTTTTTTTTTTTTTTTTTTTTTTTTTTTTTTTTTTTGGTTGGCAAACAGAAGAAAGCATTCCTGGTTTATGCTGGATTTACTGTTCCTTTCTGTGGCAATGACTTACATTTAGGACCAAATACTGTCTGTCAGAATGTGCTTTGGCAGTGTAGCCACTTGCACTGGGTACAATTGCCCAGGTTTGTGATACTGGGATTGCTGGCTGTGATCATCCCCTGCACCAGGGAATCCATTCCTGTACTCTGAACGCATCACTATTCATCCTCCTAATGTGTAAATGGTAAGGCAAAAGTCTAGCCACAGTGGCTAGATCCTTGGAGTTCTGCTGTAAAAATGTTTGTTCTGCTTTTAGATACCTTTGATGGCTTATAATCTGTGGAAGCATGGAATTTGATAGCTTGGAATGTGGATTACAGTACTTCAACATAATTTAATTGATTTTCACAAGAGGTGTTAGAGCGTGTTACTACTGTAGATGCAGGAACATTTTTCTCAAGTACATGTTATTCCAGTTTACAGGGTGGGTAGAAAAGTTATGTCCCTTCGTAAAACTAAATTTAAAATTCAGCAGGAAAACCCAGAATCAAATACAAATTCCCTGGCATAAGCTCCCAGTCCTGACTAGGCCTTTCTTCCTTCTCTGAAATAAGCATTTATACAATGACGTTCATGATTTTGAAATATAAGAATATTTGGGTTTACTTGCTCGTGGCTAGTACTGAATTTTATTTGCCTGCTTAAAACAGACCTTTGAACAGCATTTGTCAAGAACAGCAGAATTCAGAATTAATGATAGTGCAGCTTGTCTTCTCACTCAATACAGCCAATATCAGACTGGCACCTGAGCTCCTAACTTTAACTCAACCAATTCCTGCTGTGCTTTGTTGCAGGTTATGGACACACAGTGCCTTTATCTGATGGGGGAAAGGCCTTCTGCATCATCTACTCTGTCATTGGGATCCCGTTCACGCTGCTGTTCCTGACGGCTGTGGTGCAGCGCATCATCGTCTACGTCACCAGGCGGCCCGTGCTGTACTTCCACATCCGCTGGGGCTTCTCCAAGCAGATCGTTGCAATCATCCATGCCATGGTCCTCGGGTTTGTCACTGTCTCCTGCTTCTTCTTAATCCCAGCAGCAATATTTTCTGTCCTGGAAGATGACTGGAATTTTTTGGAGTCTTTTTATTTTTGTTTCATTTCCCTGAGCACCATTGGCCTCGGAGACTATGTGCCAGGAGAAGGCTACAATCAAAAATTCCGAGAGCTATATAAAATTGGAATTACATGTAAGTGTCAAACTACTAACCAGCTAAGTAAAAGGCTTTTTATATTAAAACAAAAAATCAACATCAAACTGACAATCCGACTTTTCCTCTCCATTCTGTGAATAATGATCATCTGTCAGCTAGCAAATTGGGCAATAATTTAGATAGCTCTGTAAAGAAGAACTGTTTAAGTAAGGTCAATTTTCTTAGTTAAGAGAGAAAAAGCTAAAATTAGAATTCTATTATTCTAACCATAGCTATTTACTCTCATAGTAATAGTAAAATAAAAACCTTCACGAAAATGGTTAAGAGCATCTTGGACTAACATTTCAGTGCATCGCAGAGCCAAGAGGATCTGTGTAACCTAAGGTCATCAGAGAAGGTTACATGACAGGTTGGGGACAGAGGTAAATCAAGAAGCCATGGAAAATGAGGCAGAATAGCAAAGTTTCTGAATTCAGTTGTAACAGAAGGTAGCTGAAGCTGGCACTGGTGCATACCAGCTGTCAAAGACAGACAAGTAGACTGAGGTGTTAGAAAAGCAAGACCATGAATGCTAAATTTAAATTATTTCATTATATTTGACACAGAAGAAATCATGGTGATCAATGATTTTAAGACAGTGAAGCTTTTAAAGAAGAAAATTACCTTTATGTTGGTATTCTGGGTAAATGTATGCCTAGGGCAGTATTTTCCAGTGACAGTGTTTTGAAACATTGCAGTTTCACATACAGCTTCAAGCTGTGCAGTCTTCGGGTCATCAGAGGCATCAGTTAAAAGATCTGAACAGCCAAAGCAAAACTTTACTGTCAGGTCCATTTCTTGGGCTGGTCTGCGTTTGACTGTGCTTGATCCAGCAATGATAATGTAGGCAAAGGGTTAACTTGATTTTGTGTTTTACCTAAAGAGAGGTTTTTTCATTCCTTGAAGCAGGGCCTTGAGCTACCCAACACTTCATTATCCTGCTAGGCTTGTTGCCATTGCAGATTTTCTCCTCTCCCTGTAATGTTTATCTTATGAATGGTCGCTTTTAATTATTAACCTCCTGATCTGCAGAGTTAATTTGGGAATGCTAAGTGGTAAAGTGAATGGGAAGTCACACATGGCAAAGGCCTTGTTACAGGCTGTTCTGAAAACTCAAAATCTGAAGAAAACATTATGGCTCAGATTAAAGCTTTTTCAAGTTGTAGAACAATTAGGAAATAAATTGCAGGAAATACTAAAAGGAAAAAGCAGCTTTTAGGCAAAATTACAACCTTAGAATATCTATTTCAATAGGTTCTAAAGTTACAACTTTTAAATTATTCGCAACATTTTCCTTTCATGTGAACACTTCAAAGAACCAAATAAAATGTTTTCTCCTGATCCTAAATTTTCTGTAAGATATTTTGGACTTCTACATCAGAAAATGCTTAATGAGTACTACAGGCTTTCCAAGAATTTTTAGGAGAACACAAGTCCCGTTCTAAATCAAGTGGCAATCAACTGGACTGAGTTTCAGAGATAATTATGACTTCTCAGTGCAGATTTATAGATGCTTTTCAATTGATAGAGCTTTTTCAGTTCTTCTTTGTGTTAATGCATAAGCTCCCATTTGATGTTATGATATAAAGTTTAAAAAAAAATAATAAATTATAGCTGTAGTGCTGATTTAGATGAGCATTCATTATTAAAAATTGATTAATGGTACTCCTGGCAGGAAAAGGAGAGTGTTCCTGCCAGTGAATAATCTGTAACTACAGGTGAAATATTTATGCCTTTAGGTAACAGAACAGTGACCATATGGACATTATAATCATTAATCTGTGTTGATTTTTCAGCACACCTCATGTTCAGCCCTTGGATGAGTGTGTTCTGCTACTAGTTACACACTTAGCTTCTGCTTGGTTTACTTCACAGAAATGATAAAATGACTATGTAGTCATGCTCCTCATTGAATTGTAATGATCAGAAATAGGCATCTAGTGAAACAGAGATTAATAAAAAAAAATTTTAACACCTTCCTTTAAACTATACACGTGTATGTTTGGACAGGATAAAAAAAAAGAACATAGTGTGCTGCTGGTCACAGAGATCCCCATTTCCAAAAGTCTCAGTCTATGAGAGCTGACAATTACCTCTAAAAATAAGTCAGTCAGTACATGGCTAAAGTGATTTGTAATATATTTTAGATAACATTTCTAAGTTTTGGGTAGTCTCTGTACCTTAGTAAAACATTGCAAAATCCCCAAAATATGGAGTAACTGGGTCAGGTTTTTCAAATTCCAGGAGTAATTTTACAGTAATTTTTCATTTTGGTTTTATTAGGTTTGTACACATTTCTAGTTGCTTTTTTTTCCCCCAGATATTTTAGGGTGTTGTACGTCTAATAATTTTAGAGGAAAATAATTCCAAAGTTTCTATGAAGTAGTAAGTGATTTGTCCTGCAAAACTGATACACATAACCAATAACTATAATTAGCTCCTGTACTTCTGCTTGTAATATGCAGGAATGTCGTGGTAAAATCTTGTTTTCCATCTTCTAATCAAAATATTTTGAAGGGGACTTAATCATGAAAGTCATAAGTAAGTAAGGGAGTGTGCAAGTGGTAAATTTTAGTATTCTGGTTTTTTCTTTAATACTTCTATGTGTTTTTTTGCTTGCACAGTTGTAACAGAATTAAAGCCACTAGTATTACTTTTTCTGTTTATGTGGGGTCTTTCTGGTTGTAGAATTAAAAAGGAAAAAAACCAAGGATATCACTGTTCAAAGCTCTGAAATTATGCCATAAAGAAAATGAACATACTAGTCAGAGATGACAGGGGTGAGAAAAGTCACAGGGTCAAAACTGGTCCAGCCCTACCTGGTTTGCTAATAATTGATTTGTTTACTTTTTCTTTTTTTCTTTTTTCTTTTTTTTTTTTTTTTTTTCAGGTTATCTGTTGATGGGCCTTATCGCAATGTTGGTGGTTCTTGAGACTTTCTGTGAACTCCATGAGCTCAAAAAGTTTAGGAAGTTGTTTTATGTGAAGAAGGATAAGGAAGAGGACCAAGTGCATATAATGGAACATGACCAGCTCTCCTTCTCTTCCATCTCAGACCAAGCAGCCTCCATGAAGGACGATCAGAAGGCAAATGAGCCTTTTGTGAATTCCCAGTCCCCAACTTCCAATGACAGCTCTCTAAACAATTAATACACGGGTATCTGTACCGGTGTTTTGGTGCATTTATGCTACTTACCATAAGAAATAGAAAGCCTCATATTTTTTGTTCTCAAAATATAAAAGCTGGAAGACTGTGCTACTTTAACAAGGATTCATCACTTCTGACATAGAAAAGACTTTGGGAAAAATGTGGGAGCCACCCTGGGAAAAGGGAATAAATGTAAGATGTGGCTGGGAACATAAGGCCATTTTGGTTGAGGGATAAGGATTTAGGTGTACCATATTCAGAGATGCCAGAGAGAAGGGCTTGCACAAGCAACTTCATTGAACATCTTCAGGAGACTAGGCCTTCACTGACATCCAGCTCATTGAGTTGCACGCCCCATCTTGCAACTGGTTGACTGCAGATTTTGGGATGTGTACTTTTGATAGTCACAGTTTTAATCCAATAGCTAGCATCCTAATCTGGAAAACATTTTCAGAGCAATATCTCTAGATCTGGTGGAGGAGGGAATATCTAGGTGATCACTCTAGTACCCAGTAACTCGCAGGTGCAAATAATATTTCTAGGAAGGAAAAAGCAAGATTGCCCTCCTTTGCCCATGCCATTTACATCTAAATTTCCTACTTCCTTAAAATGTCCTCTAATCACCAGAAAAATGTTGTCCTGAAGAGAGTGTGCCTTGAGTCTTCCATGATGTTTGTTTTTTGTATGAAATATTTTTCTGAGAGATAGCAGAAGCAATTCAAAGCTCTGGATGAAGTGAGACTGTAGGGAAGGAAGACAGATGCATTTCAGTTTTCTGAAATGGGCAGGAGTGGGTATTTAGCTATGTGGAATGGAATGAAAACAAGTCAGTATATGCCACACATGATTGGCACAGTCATGTGCTTATGGCATTCTCCTAATAGAGCGTTGAAATCTGTTCAGCAGAAGGACTCGTCGCTGTTCCTCCCATAGTCCAGCCCAGTGTGTGCTCTGCTGAGCTGAGGACGAACAGAAACAGCATCACTTTTGAACATAGCTACTATTTCTTCTTTTGCTTTTCTAGCTGGTACTCGGAGCACTTTGGAGGAGAAGGGAATGTTTCAGGTCAAAACAATTTTTCAGTTTTTCATATGGCAAGAAAAAAGGAAAAATGTTGCATTTGGTTCGGATGGAACCGAATTTTTTTCCCCTTGGGAAAAGTCACTAAAAAGTCTAGATCTCGCTCAACTTCTGAAGCTGGAACCTCTTTGGCTGTAACACAAGAGGTGTTTTAGTCCAGCTACCAGTCACTGTGCTGAATGCAGGGACCTCAGAGTGAATTTCAAAGTGAATGAGACAAGATTTAAGTGGTTGTAGTACTTTCTCTTCTGGCCTTAAGAATCTTACGATAGGGGAATCTTGATAATGCTTTGCAATGAACAAAAGATCTGGAGCACAAATAGCCATATTAGGACAGTCTCCCACATAGGAACAGTGTAGAGGAGAGCCTTTTACCTGCAGTGCAAGCATGCCAGATTGCCTGTAATTTGGCTTTTAGTGTTTAGAGCTGAATAATAATCTACTGTAAAAGAAAAAAAAATGCAGTGTGTCTAGATTTAGCGCACGTGGGGAAAATACTTGAAAGTAAATAACCCAAAATATACTGTGTTTGAGCTTAATTATAGCTAGCATCAAACAAATTTTTATATCTTTACTGGAAAAACTTACTTTATGGCTAAATCAGCTGAAAGTCTTCAATTAAAATTTATATTTATAGAAAATCAGAGCTAAAGGTTTTGGTTGTTTTGAGTTTTATAGATTAGATGAGGGCATACTGTGTTTGCATGTTCCCAGGAAAGTGGCTATTTTTATACTGCTTAGGTTAACACCTAAAGTCTATTTATAATGAATGTTAACCAATATATATGTACATATATACGTAAATATATTTATATACTGTACATGTATCATAAATCACCAGAGTCTAACGGACTTAGGAATGGCATTTTAGATAATTTTTCCCCTAGTCTCCTCTTTATACAGTCAATATTTGAGAACTATGGCATTAAAATGACACTGACATACGAGTACTGTACTATAAGAAACATTTATACTATTTTTTTCAGTGGAACTTTATTGGTTGTTTTCAGTACCTTAAAACCCAAAATTTCCTTTAATTTCCATGTAATGTTAAGCTCCAAAGGATATGCACAGATGTTAAATGATATACAAAGTTACTTTTGCAGCGTGTACACAAATGCGAAATGTAGACACGTGAAATGAAAGCACAGAATTCAAAGCAGAAGCGGTAAACTAAGCAGTATACTGTGATTGTAGGTGAATATTTGTTATTTTAAACTTAAATAAAAAGTCTGGCTTTTGCCTGCCTGCACTATGAAGTGGGACTGTTTTCTTTAGTGGTGCCCTGAAGAAATCCTGTCTGCATTTGTGCATCCTTTAGTTAGTCTTCCTCAGCTCAAGGACACTCTATTTTAATTGTGGCTTAGTATTGTGCTGGTTCTTCCTTTAAAAAAAAGCAATCCAAGATGTGTTTGGTTTTGTTTCAGATGCTGGCTGATTATAGCAAATAAAAAATAGTGACTTAGCATTTATCATGTCCTTATGAACCAACTGCTCCAATATTTGAGAAATCTGAAAAACTAATGAAAACAAAGCTCATTTCATACAGCTTTTACATCTTCACATGAAGCCAGTACATAAGATGAGTTAAAATTGGATTCCAGATCAGAAGGAGGAAGATTTTCATGCAAGAACCTCAGTGTAAAGTGCATCCCTTACCTAGAGGCAAACTGAGAAGCAGGTGCATGTAAACCCAGGAGCATGGCTCATGAAGCAATGGTGCTGAAAAAAAGTTGCAAGAGAGTTAGAAATGCAAGCAAATAACTTGTACATGTAAAAGGATTGCCTGTGCTCACTCTCCTGTCTTCCATTGTTACAGGCATATATCCCAATAATAGCTTTATTCCTGTGCTACAGCTGACATTTGGCATCTTCTCTTTGTCTATCAGTCATGAAATATAAACTTGTTTTATTGTTATTTCAAGGGAAAGAACTGGCAGGATAGTCATTGTGTTGGAGGAAAAAAAATGGAAAAACCCACTTGAGTTTTGATTTTGGAGCTGAATGACAGCCATGTTGTCCCTTAATGACCATGTTCTCTTCCTGAAGTTTCTTCCCAAGGTTCACCACTGGCACCTTTTGTGGGTGCTGAAGACTTGCTGGAGGTTGAAATGAGTTACTTTCTAAGCAGGTAATTCTGGAGATTTTGCAAATGTCAGTACAAAAAAACCTCCCTAGCTGGGTGCTTATGCCACAGGAGTTGCATAAGATCAGCAGTTCTGGATTGCATTAAATATTTGTCTAGTCCAGTGTTTTGTCTCTGGCAATGGCCAGGAGCAATATGTGAACTTGTGTAAGGAATGGGCAAGTGTGTAGCAACCATTCCCCAGGATGTTCTAGCTCCCAGCAGTGTGCAGCTCTGGGTCCATGACAGTACCTAGGAGGGATGGAAAGTCAACGTTGTGTGGTGTGTAGAAGAGATTCTGCACTGAGGTGCCTACTCTCTACTTTGGTCAGTGAGAGACTGTCCTGCACAGGATCAAATGGAAATTTCCCACAAAGCTGTTTCAAATTAGGTGCTTTGCAGTTAGCAGGTAATTTGCATGGGATGGGTACTTGAAAAAGAGAAGGAAGGGGAAAAGGGGAGAGCCTTTTATGTGCTGCTGCTTGGACAGTGTTTCTTCCAGGAAGGTAGGAACTTGCACAGAACCTGTTTGCCAATGCCAAATCTTGAATCTCCACGTTAAAATTTGCTTTGTAAACAGTTGACAGAAACGTAGTGAGACGAACCATAAATTGCTAAAAATATTATTGCCCTAATGTTCCATTATTATTCATTCTTCTAGATTCTGCTTTCTGCTGAAGCAAAATAAAGTTACTATAACAGGAAGCAGTGTTATTCCAAGTGTGCACCAGTACAAGAGAATGGGGTTTCTCTTCTCTGCACTACTGTCAGTATTGCAGCATATATCAAAAGGCTCCTAGATAACCAAAAAAATTTCTTGTTGCTTGTTTCAAAGAGAAACCATATTTTTGAGATCCTAGAGACTGCCTCTGCAAAGCTATGTCTTGCTTAATGCAGATTAGGTACTTGGCGTGTGTAATTTTAATGCCTACCGTGTTAGTCTCATTGCTTCCTGAGTTACCATTCCACTTTTTATCACAGAGTTGTTATCACAATTATTTTCAAAGGTCATCGTGTTGCCACTGAGTATGAGGACTGTGATGCCGTTATTTTGCTGGTGATGATGCAGGTTTGCCAGAGCCATTGCCTTAGCTGATAGCAAGATGATCTCACTCGTGGCAGTTGGGGCCAAATGACAGATTTAGGTAATGAGGAGGGACAGTGTGGCTGGGAGCAGGTGCACAGGCTGACAGCCAATGTCAAGGAATAATAATCCTGGCAAACTGCTAAGTGACCACAGTTTTCACTGGGCTTCATTGCCTGTCACTAGAAGTTAGAGGAAGGAAGAGCTAGGACGTTGCCAAAAGTCATCTGAAATGAAGTTTAGTGGCAGTAAGGTTTTTGCCATTTATCTACAGCCTGCAGCTCTGTTACTTCAGTTGCACCATGTATTCTATGAATCAGGATAATGGTTTGGCATTTCCCCAGTGTAGATGGTTCTTTTGGCTCCTGAGGCAAGTTATGCTTGTTATCCTAATAAGTTTTTTCTGTGTTAAGTTTACTGAGTGTTCAGACCCATAAGCAGGAGGTCACTGTCACTGCTGAAACTTTCCAAGGGCAAATGTGGCTCAGGGCACTGCCTGGCCTTGGGTCAGCCTTTGATTTTATTGCCTAGGCTATCTGTAAAGACAGCAGTGAACTCACTACCTTAAAAAATGAGAAACCCACTCTTCTAGGAGGCTCAAAACTCCCCAAATCCATTTGGTGCTGATCCCAGGGGTTTCATAGTCTTGTATGTGTAGTGTGTATGTGCAAGTATCTGGAGTAGCACATAGAACTGCCACATCTTTACTGTATGCCTGAGTTTTTTTGAGACTGGATGACCCCCTTAACTTTCTGAATTTCTCTTCTCCATTTAGGAACATGGCTCACAGTGTTCTCTGACTGTCCTTAAGCCCTCACTAGTACCTAGCTGGGCTGTATCAGTAGGTGACAAGGTGAGATTCAGAGAGTAGAAAGGGACTTCATCATCTGCCTTAATGATGGGGCCTAGGTGAGGGGACAGGAAAGCCCCATCCCTGCCCATTAGCTTTACCTGCAGCCACCACTTTATTTCTAAAACCATTTCCAATGTCTGGCACAAAAGGACTATGATGACTCGTCTGCACTGTGCGTATCAGCTAGTGCTCGTGCTAATGGTAACATAATGATATAAAAACTAATAGCTCATCTAGAAGAATTAAATTGTTTTATTTTTCTTTTTGAGTGCATGGCTGCTTTGCATTAGACTGATTGAATCCTGGCCTGCAATATTATATCTGGACATAATATCCTACAACTGTAAAGCTTCCATCTCAACCTCGCATGGGCAAAAATTAATTAGCATGTTTGCATAAACAGAAGACAGCAAACTGTAGTGTCAGTGTAGATAGGAACTGGCAAATCCTAATTCTGCATTTCTGGGCTGGTTTCCTGATTATGGGCAAAGATCTGTTAAATTTGTTTAGCGATTGCCAGCTGTGATTTGAGGGATATTTTCTGAACAGAGATGCAAAAAATATCATTGCCCAGTAATGAAGTACAGCATCACCTTTGGGATAAAGTCTCTCAAATGTTTAATAGGCCACTTTTGCAGATTAATGTTATTTGCATGGGATAATAAGCCCCATTTGAAACTTACGCAAAAATGGAAATCCACACTCCATTTAACTCAAATTCCTACTGCATGTTCAGTGAAGAGAAAAATCAATACGAAAGAAGAAAATGACCCTCATTTTGTACCCCCTGTTCTGGGGAGCTTGACCTGGTATTGCTGACCCTGCTGAGAGCTGAGAAAACCTCTTGGCTTTCCTGACCCGTGCAGAGCATGAAGTCAGACAGTCTGCCCTGGGAAGGTTTGCAAACAACATCATCAGTCTCGAGAAGGTGGAGTAGTGCAAGGAGAGACCAGCTTCCATGGGGCACAAGAGGAGACCACAGCTGCTCTGAGGCCAAAGGTTAGTAGCAAATATGGCCAGTGAAGGGAGGCCATGGTGGGACTTGGAAGGTCAGAGGCAGTCAGCCTGCTCCAGCCCAGCCCCTGGGCCAGTGCCCAAGGCAGTGAGAGGAGAGAAGGAGAATAATTTGACAGCAGGATTATTAAAGAGGTGGTGTCACTAGTACAAAACTTGTCAATCTTTTACAAGTAAGTGTGGAGGCAAAAGATGAATTTCTGTCTTTTACAGGCAGAAAGGACCCTTTTGATGCTCTTCCATGGCCTCTTACAGGAACTAAGACACATCTGCAGTATTAGAGCAGATGGGATTTCCAGATCTGACAGAAACAGTTCCAGCACTCATCCTGTCCCTGATGTTAATTACCTTCTCTGTTAAAAGAATCCTGTTTCCTTTGACTAACTGCACAATTTCTAATTAATTGTTCCAAATCCAGCATTGCTATACGACTTTGTTGCATTTGTCTGCTAAGTGACAGACCACATTATATTATAGCTACCAGCTTGCCCTGAAAAGATGAGTATCCTTCAAATGTCCTCTTTAATAGGTGAAGCAGGCCACACTCCTCTGAGCATCTTGTCAAAAGCTCAGCTCATTCCCAGTCCAGTTTTTCAACGTGGATTTTTCAGCACAGCACTGAAACCAGGGTGCCACATGCCTGCCCGTACCCGGGGTGGTGGCTCTGCAGAGGGGCTGTGCTGTGGCCATGGAGTAGAAAAGGGAGATGGCATTAGCCACCATGCCCCTACCTCCACGCTTTCCCTGCTTTCGGGGACCCTCAGTTTTCCCTTCATCCTTCTCCTCACCCGCGGAGCACAGCTGATACTTGCCCATCCTACTAACTCAGGGGAGATACATGGCAACAGGAAGTTTGTGGCAGCATCTCTGCCCTAGATGATCCTAAGTGTCTGATACATAGACATTGATTTTAAACACAGTCTGATGCAACCTACAAGAGCCAGGAGCTTTTTAAATGCCTCCTAGTCCATCTGCCCAGCCTGCTGTGCAGAAGCTGTTTGCCTCTCGTGTACACCCTTGGGATGCAAGAGGTTGTCGGAGCTCAGAAGAAACATGGGCAGACCCAGCAGAAGGGTCAATTGCACATGTACTTCAGGCAGTCTCAGAGCACTCATTTTGGGCAATAGGGCTGACTTATCAATCCTGCCCTCCTGGCTGTGCCTCAGGCATCAACAAGGTGCTGAGAAGAAATATGGATGTGTAAATGCACCCTTGGTCAGGAGTGAAGCCCCTTGCAGGGAGGGCATTGCACAGAGAAGGAAGATGTATTTTTATTAGTTTCAGGGTGCAGGTCAAAAAAAAGTCTTACATGCACTGGAGCTGCTCCAGGGCTGTAGCACCCCCCTGTGATAGACAGTGTCCCTGTGATGCTCTTGGGGACACTCGTACTGCAGTCCTCTTGATGTGGTCTAGTTGTTATTAAAATCCAAATGAGGCTGCAATTTCCTATTTAAGAGGAGGCAAGAGACTTAACTCCAAGGTACTGAGGTGAGTAAGGCAATGTTCTGAGTCAGGCAGTGAGGTCCCACCTAGAAACAATCCAAAACCCTGTGAGTACTTGCCAAGCTACTGATAATTTTGATGGTGCAGGTATTGCTACTTCACCTTGTCACTGAGGAGGCTAATAAGAGTTGCAGTTTTTGATTTGCAAGTGATGCATTGAAACATAAACCAATCTCAACGTGAAAATTAGTTTTTTAGAAGTTTTAGTCTTGAGTGCCCTTAGATGTGAGCTTGATGACTGAACAGAATAACATGATGATTGGTACACGGACAGGAGTCTGATGCTAAAAACTTGAACAAAAATAGATCCCCTGGGCAAATGCTTACCCAGGACTTTCTTTCCCAGCTGCAAAATGTAGGCCTGGATGAGACTCCCAGAGATAGTAGCTGGAGCAGAGGAGCAGGGATAAATGGAAAGCACACAACCTTGGTTCAGCAAGACCCTCAACAAGGTAAGTTTATTGAATTCCAAGAAACAAGAGGATGTGTATGCACCAAACTGACCTAGAGGACAACAATGAGAAAGATTTGCTTCTGCTACTTTTCTACCTTTGTATCACTCTTTGCAGCCATCCTGTAATCCAGAAATGTCACCCTTCTTGAATGCAATACAGGCTTGGTTTTAAATGTTTTCAGAGATGTTACATCAGCAGCATGATGGTGTGCTAATGGTATCATGTTGGCAGCTCCGTAAGGCATTCCCTGACGTCATGTGGTCAATCTGGCATTTTAATTGCATCTCATCATTTCACTTCACATCTTGTTAGATGTGAGATATAAAATCCGTAGTAAAACTGTGTCAAGTATTGTAAGGAATTACCACTCCAATTCAGCCTGTATTTTTGGACCTCTCTCAGAAAGAACCCAGTTTATCTGTTTAATGGTTTTATAAACCCTTCTGCTTGATAGACCATGGCTCTATCACACTTTAAAAATGCAACCAGATTCTGTCCCCTTTGTATTTGTGCTACTATTTTACCAGAGATTAAAGCATTGATACAAACAGTTTATCCAAGAACCAGAAGCATGTATGAGACCTGGAGCTTCTCCCTCAATCTCAAGAGCCCAAATTAATCTCTGTAATGACAAAGTGGTCTCTAAAGGACTATGAGAGCAAGAACAGGCAGTGAGATCAGAGGTGATTTTCAGTTCCTGTCTTGCTTATATTCAATTCATATTCTCACCCTGATGCAGCAGCCACAGTGCTGCACATTCCCATGGAAGTTTAGCAAATTTAACATAAATTTGGCCTATTTTGCATCTTAACTTCAAGGCCATGCACAAATCAGAACCTTAATTGCTATTCTTCTGTGTGGTATTGTTTAGCCTCAAAACCAGCTAAGTGGATTACAGGAAGCTATTTGTGACGATTCAGTTTGAGGGACAAATTCAAAACAAATAGAGACTTAGGCTTCATACCAGCTGCAGGTATGTATTTAAGCTACAGCAGAAAATGTGTTTTTAACAGGTTTAAGTCTTACTCAGCTATCAGTCCTCTGAGAGATGCTGCTGTCAAATGGTTTAAGCTAAGCACATCCAGCATGTTTAATGGCTGCCAAGACTGGTTCTGAAGATTTTTGCTAAACAGTGTTCCTGCTGAGGAAAGACTTAATGCCCATTTACATTACAGATTAGCTACTGGGAAATATTCCTGGGTTAAAAATGTGCACTTTAAATAACAGCTCTGTTGGTTATGTGTAAATGAGCTGTACCTTTTCAGGTATTTATATGCAACGTTTTCTATTTGTTGTCACTTAATAGGATTTTATTCTCCTGTTCTAATAAAACAAGAAAACCTGGATGAGTGTTCAGCTTGGGAAGGGTACAGATTGGAAGCTGTACTTTATAAGAAGTCATGGTTTCTGTAGGCAAATTTTACCCAAAATGAGAGGATCTCTCCCAACCCAGATCTACTGATGTGTGGAAACCTTGCAGGACTGGACTCAGGTCAGATCAGAGGAAAAAGTCCCTCAGTTGCAAGTAAATCTCAATTGGAAATGGCAGTACCCTTTTTTCATCATATTCTTTTTCAGTTTCATGCTCTGTCATCTACCAGACATGAGAGTCCTCCCTAGTTTTATCTAATGCCACCTAAATTTCATGGAAAAGAGCAAGCAAAGTTGCTTGCTGGACCACTGAGCCCAGGTGGGACACAAATTGGTGCTCTGCTGAAAAGTTGTCCCTGCACCATTGAGGCATCCACACACCTGGACCAACATCATGGTGCTGGCTGAAAAAGCTGTAGTTTCCTAAAGAAGAGTAAAATTCAAACAAACCCAAAACGAGCAGCATCAAGCACAGAAGAGAAAATCTGTCCTGGCACCAGGGCATAACCAGGAACCTGGCCTAGCATGAGGTTCAACAGCTAAATCTTGTGTCACAAACACATGTGACTAAGTCTCCTTTTGACTGGAATTCTGAATAATGCTAAAGCAACTGAAACCCCATATATTACACCATCATTTATTTTAATCGTGGTCTCGTATTGACAAAAATCAGAGTCTGATTTACACAATCTAGTCCCACACAAACCCGAGAACCATCCCTGTGTTCACACAATACCTTCTATAAGTTAATCTAATGTTATCTTTAGACAGTCAAATACCTTCTCCCAGCATCACTGTTCAAAGGCTGCTCTGTCACTTTATTTCTGAAAGTTAAATATCTTCTTCTTTCCCAGCCAAATTCTTTCAGGGTCAGAGTACACCTGCTTAATCTTGTAGCAGCTTTTATCTAAATGGAAATAATTCCTCTCTCTGCCTGTATTTATTGCTCAAATGTAATCCAACCTTCTCTTAGTCTTCTGTTAACACAGCTATGCAAGACAGGCTACTTGATCTACACTTCAGAAACAGAGAAACTCAGCTTGCGTTTCTGAGTAGCCCTTTTCCCTTTTGTCTGTTTAAAATCAAAATCATCTTTTTGAAAGGCAGCTGATGAGAAGTGCACACTGACAGCTCAGTAAGGCTGTTGTGGTGCCTTAGCCAGTTCCAGGACCTTCCATGACACCATGGAAAACTCACGTGACACCCCCTGGATGTGCTATCGCATCTTTGCTGGCTGTGACACTTACCTTAAGCAACAGCCTATGGTTTTGCAGTGTAACCAGATCCTCCTCCTCCCTTGAAAATATCTCAGCACAAGGCAACACACCTTCTTCTTTGACCCCAGGTGAATTATGCCACATTTTTTTTCCCATCACATTTCATACTTTTACTGGCTCCAGGAGTACCTAATTCCTTCTATGACAGAATCCAGTCATTCATCATAAATACAGGCCTTGTACCAGCATAGACATGAAGGGAGATGGGCTAATTTGTGATTTGAGATACCTCTGTGAGCTGGTAACACCCCTACCAATTGATCTTTTTATACTGTCTTGTTTGCCTAAGTCCTTAGGTTGTTTGTAATTCTTGAAGTACATCCCAACTTTGCAAACAAATTGTTGAGTCACTGTACTAAACTCTTTTGTAGAGATGAGGCCAACCAATCTGTGCTATTTTCACAGCACTTCCCATCTGTATGTATTGGTATGTAACAGCCAGGTATTTCTATGATCACATATTCTTTTCAGTGAGCATAATGGGCTTTGCCATCTTCCAGCTTTGCCCCTGCTCACTGATAAAACAAAACAAAGGAGATGAAAAATACTTGCCATGTGTGCTTGAAAGAAAAAAGGAAGTGCCTTGTGTCTTGATGGATACTGAAACACTGGCTTTACAAGTGAAATACAAGATCTAAAATGATTTAATCTATTGGGTGTTTCTGCTTGATATCCTTCTCTTTTTGCCAGTAAGAGGTGTTCACAGAGAGCCCAGATCTGCCTCTGCTCAAGTGAGCAGTGCCTTTTGTTTGCACAAGTTCCAACAGGTCCCCAGGTGCTCAAGAGTTAAATGAGATTCCCTGCATATGAGAAGTGGGGAGAAGCCTGTCTCACCTTCCCTTGCCTGTGAGGTGGAATACTGGCCAGGGCCCGGGCTGGCTGGTGGCTTCCCATTGCTTGGCAGGCAGGATCGCAGATGGTCCGGAAATCAAACCTGCTTCCACGCCGGCTCATCTCCCTGCCATGGTCATTAATGAAGGTGCTTATGCTTTTCTCAGAAAGGTCAAACATATGCTGGCTAACAGCTCTCACCAATTCATTTTCCTCCAGTAATATAGAGTTGCCATTTGTGGGCTTTCCTAGTCTGCAGGCTCTGCAGAATTTGCTTCCCACAGAAAACGGCTGCAGCTCCATGTTCATGCTGCTTTAATAATTTTCCTCCTTGGGGTGAGGGTTTGTTTGTTTGTTTGTTTGCTTAATCATCTCCTGCTCTGTTGTGCTGAGCTCTTTCTCAGTGCCTCACACTCCTCCACTCTGTTCCAGTGCCTGCTGTTATTCTTGGCACCCGAATCAATGCTAACTGGTATATAATCAGCCTGTGTTTTACCGACCAACATTTGTTCCACTGTCAGCTTTCATTTCAGCTTCTGTTCTGATGCCAGTTACTGTTCTGCTCTCTGGTATGGAGCTCAGATTGCTCTGTGGGGTGCTGTACACCACTCTTTGGGCCTCTTCTCATCAAGTTCTTGTCTGTACCAGAGAATCTTGTTGCCAGTGCCACACCCTCACTTCTTCCTAGTCTGTATACTTGGTCCACTTCCACTCTGTACCTTCATGTCCCATCCTCTTGTATTTTCAGGTTCATTTGATTACAATTCTGCACAGAGTATTTCCTAATTTGAAGCCTAAGATCATAAAATATTAAATAAATGGCTCTTGAGAGGCACATGTATATTATGACTCTTTGGATGTTATGCTAGAGCTACCTTATTACATACTGCCTGTGATAATGAAAATGCTGAAAACCTATTTTACTTGATCCCCACTTTTCTAAATTTGTATTTTATTGATCACTGGTTGCATGTGTTGGGCTGAACCAATAGAAATGTAGCCACCTAGGCATTTATCTATATATTGTCCATGGGGTGTGGAACTAGATTGTGTAAATCAGACTTTGATTTTTGTCAGTAAGAGGCCACAATTAAAATAAAGGAAATTGGTGTACACCACAAGGTACCACAAGGAAAGGACCACAATGTTTGGGCTGGTGGGGAAGGGCACAGTGACTAGCACATCAGACCTGTGGTAAATGAAGCAGGAGAAATGGAATAATGCAGACAGAACAACTGGGCTCATGTGTCACCTGCTCTGGACTCCAGGAGTCTTTCTTCTCCAGCATCACATAGCTGATAAGTTCCAGGCAAACTGGAAGGAGGACACAGTGTATCATCATCCAGAATGTGAGAAAAACCTGCTGGAAAGAGCTGAGCAGCCAGCAAGGGCACTCACCCCAGAGAGCCAGAATATAAAGGGAAGCTTAATATAATTTTTTTTAAAGTTTCCTCAATTTAAGAAGCAATGGGGTAAAACACCAATAACCAAACAAAAAGAATCACAATTCTTTCCTTTTTTGAATAAGGAAGAGATAGAAGAGTGACCAGGGGATAAAATATTCTGATAAGATGCAGCAGTTCATTTAAAAATAATTAAAGATGACAGCCTGGATCCCAAGATAAGGAAAACGATGGTACAAAAAGGAATCATCAGCTCAGTAAGAGTCTGGCAGCTCTTTTGTGTGGCTTGATATGTTTTCAAAACTAGACAATACTGTCTGTTGGGCAAATACCAACAGAGAGTAAACAAAGCTGTATTTTTTTCCAACAGATAAAGTAGATATTACCTTAAAGGGTGAGTTAATATTCCTCAATAGACCAAATCCTGCTCCCAAATCATACTCAATGCTATCTTTGAGATGTTGTCATTTTCTTTTAGCTAAACATATTTGCTAACTTTACCTGATTAATGTGAGTGTACAGGCACAGAGTGATCTGCAGAGCTCCTCACGGAAAAAAAGGTCTATCCTCTGGGGTTCAGGCAGCTCCACCTCTAACTGGCCTCAATAAGGCCAGACACCTGATGAAGGTGATGGCAATCAGTGGCTGGGTGGGGAGAGGCTGGTTTGAAGGACAAGAGCTTCTCTCTGGAGAGATTAAAAGGAATATCATGAAAATGTAAGGAAAAAAACCCACCTGGTAAAACAAGTCCTGGCAGCTTTAGCTGTGGAGTGAGGGCTTGCTGCAGAGAGTGATGGTGGCTCTTATCAGTGCTGGCAGGTGCAGGAGGTGTGAGCAGCCTTGCAGGCAGACTATCCAGGTCAGTGCATCCATGTATGTTCAATGGCTCTGGCCTCACCCCTGGAAAAAGGTAAGACCCAAGTGCGCATCTCTTGCTTGATGCACTTTTCCCCAGTTTAGGGCCAGAGCTGTGGAGCATCCTGGCCTGATCCAGGGGTACCAGGGCTGGTGAGGGGTTGCAACTGGTGCTTGGGGTGGGTGCAGCTGTGGAGAACTGAGAGTGATGCTGGGAAGTGAATAACTGAGACTAGACAGGAATCAGAGGGCTTTGCTGGAAGCAAGTGTAAGGTAGAAGATCAATTTTCTTTTTAGATTCTCACAAGTGCTGTTTGAAGACCTAGAAAAAGGCTAAACTGCCCTGGGACTAAAGGACGAGTTTCCTATCTGAGGGAAATAGCAAGGCAAGGATAAAGCCCTTGTTATGAGAATAGACAAATATATTCCTTTGATCTAGCTGGGTTTAAACCTCATTGATATGTTTATTAGCTTCCTCTTATCTGAGCCACATGCCTTCTTGCAGCTGCATTTCCCTTATCACACAGCAGAGGAAAAGACTCAAAATGTCTAAAAAGCATGTCACTCTTTCAAATGCTTCATAAAATCCCAGCTGTCACCCGTATTAATGTCATAAATGATCACTCATCCATGTCTGTAACAGCCTTAAGTCCTCCTTGCTTTCCCCTTGATTGCCTACTCCTTTCTTCTCCCAGTCTTCCCTTCACTCCTGTCACTCTTCTCCTCTGACCACCTCCAGCTGAACCATCCCCTTCTGGGGATCCCTTGGGCTCTTCTTTCCTCTGCCCCTTCGCAATTCACCAAGTGAGCAGTAGCTTTAAAACCTATCGGGATCCAAAAGTCCCTTCATAGTGAGTCTCTGGCACCTTTACAAACCCAGCTGCACCCCCAGGATTTTTCTGTATTGCTAACGTTTCATTTCTGCTCTGCTAACCAATACTTGACAGGGAATAAAGGAGGAAGAGGACAAGGGAACACATACAAGACAGACTGATACAAGCTCCTGTGTACTTCTTTACTGAGGCAGCTCCAGAAGCTGCCCAGCTTTGCCAAGTCCCTCAATCTTCTCTGAGCAGTGTATTAATGAAGGAAAGCAGGTGGGACAGGGTACAGGCAGAACACTGAGGTGTGGCTGGAGCACAGACATCATTCTCATGGCTATGCTCAGCCAAGGGCAGCTACAAAGGACAATGTGGCAGGAAGAGTGTAAACAGGCTTAGACCAGTGTTCTGCATCAACAGAGCTACTTCTAAACACTTTTTATTGTGCTAATTCTTCATTAAAACAAAAACAAATAATAAAGTTTGGTTCATTTTAGGAAGATTGTTTAGGACCCTTGATGTTAAGGTGGTGTTTTGGTGGTCCATCCTCCAACCCCATCCAGCCTGACATTTAAGTTCACCCTTACAAGGAAAGGAAGCCAGATGCAGACAGCATGGTTACAACAGCAGGTTTATTGTCCTGCTCCAGGCTGTGTTGAGATATTGCTGCATTCATGTTTGACAACTAATTCACAGAGCCCAAATCACATGAGTTGCTCCACCTAACACTCCCTTTTAACACCTTCCCTTTCCCAAATAACCAACCTACCTCTATTTAATTTTCACCCACAGGGCTCAGTTTTGTTGATTTGACCTCAGTGACAGCCAATAAATCAGCACCTCCCTATCTCTTTGGGTTTCACCTAAAGGGAGTTTCCAATGCTCTTGTTTCACTTGCTGAAATCCTTGTTGTTTTTTTTTTTCCATTTCCTGTTAGATTACTGAAGTCCCAGGTGTGGCTGGCCAACTGCTTTCCCTCTTTTCTACTGTGCAATATTTCGTGCTTTTCCACACTTTTTTCCTGTTAGTTCAGCCTAAGGGCTGGTCACCTGTGCACAGCCCTAAACAGCTGATACTTCCTTCTAAAGACTGTGAACCCTTTATGGCTGTATTTAAGTTTGTTGCTTTCAAAAAATAGTGTTTCAATTCTCTATTCTACCAAAATACTAAGGCTGAGTGAAAGGAAAAAAGGCAAAATACTGAATCCTGTGAACTCTGTGTGTAGAACACCAGTCTCTCCCAAGCTGTTCAGCTGGCATCAACAGTACATCCAGCTTCAAGGTTTCACACATTTGCAACTTTTTTTGTCTAAAAAATACTGCCTTCCAGCCCAGCCCAGACTTCATAATAAATATCTGGTGTTCACTGGAAGAAGTAATGCTTTTTCAGACATTGTCAGCTCTAAGCTTTCATCAGCTCAGCAGCTGGGCAATTTGCTTTTTATACTCTCTGTGGCCTCACTTGCTCTCTGTGCCCTGTGTTTGCTGTGGGACCAATTGTACATCACTTGACAGAGATCTCTCCAGGGCTCTTTTGCAGAAGAATCCATTGCTTTGATTGTTGGTCTTGAAGTCAGTGAAGGAGAAACCACTCTCTCTGGACTTTCTGCCCATGTCTGTATCAACCTGGAATGCTGATTTACTTTCTAATGTGCTTGGGCACAAGCGCTGCACAGAGTTGGCAGAGCTGGGTGAGGTCCTATGGAAGCAGATGGTGGAGCAGGAGTCTTTGAAAGCTGAGCTTACAAGCTGAGGGAAGCAGGAGAGGAGAAAAAAGACACAGGATGGTACACCAAGGGAAGAAGGACTAGAAATAGGGACCATGCCAAAAGGAGCCACAAGGAAGTAAGACACAGAGAGAAAGGGCAATGATTTGAACTTTTCTAGATCACATGGACAGAAAGACTTTACTTCTCTATAATTTAGAGACTGTTGCCAGTGACAGGTTCTGGAATAAAACTGCATGAATCTTGTTGCTTTTCTTCATAGGAAGATGCAATTTTGAGAGTCAAACCTTGCCAAACCCCTGTTCTAAGCCTCTAAGAGAGGTGTCTGGCAACTAAATGCTGACATCAGGCAAGAAACTGACTTCAGGCACTGAGCTCCCACCTGAATTACTGCTTTGACACTGTGGCAGCTCTTGGGAACAAAGAATGGCCTCATTTTAGAATTACTGTGTATAACCACCTAGTAAGTGTGGTGTATTTGCTTCTGCAAGCCACAAACACAACCATAAATGAAAAGTTTTGCCTGAGTATGTGGGTCATGAGTAGTGAACATCCACCACCACCTGGGTCCTTCCCTATGTGACAGAGTCTGTTTGAGTGAGTCTCCTTCTCTCACAGCATGAGCTGCAATCAAATGTTGGTGCAGAAGCCGAAACACCCCATTTTGCTGTGCAGACAAATCCTGCCATTTATTCCCCCTATTTTCCGATGTAAGACTTACAAAGGCACTCAACACTCAAACACACCACTACTAAATAGCTGGGAACTGGACTTCAAAGCTAGACGTGATGCCTAGGTGAGGTGGCACTGGGTCATGAGAGGGCTGGTTCTCCCTTGCACAATGCAAATGCTGCAATCCTTTGTGCCTCTCATTCCTAGTTTGCCTACAACACCTGAATTAGTCCGAGTGTCACCATGCCCACAGCACATCTGCTGCGGTCATCATTATCACGTGTTACAAGTTTGTATAACGTGAGTAATGTATAAGGAGAAATCTCACCTGTCTGAAGCTGACCATGCCATGAATGGATGGTCTGACATTTCAATTTCTCTTTGTCCTCCACCTAGAAAGGGAGAGAAAGCAAAAATCCCACAACACTAGATTTCTGTGGCAGTAAATGTACATCTATTTTTATGTACTCAGACATTACAGTGTGAGTGTGCAGAAAAACACAAAAGAAGCAACAGTTTTCCTTTCATGAAAAAACCTCCATAAATAGTGTGGTCAGATGAGACAATGAAGGTGAGATAAACACTGAATAGCTGTATTAAGCAAGCTTCTGCTTTTTTTCAGTGCCCAAATGTGTCCCACACGAGAAAGCAAAACAAAAAAGCAAGTGGAAACCTGTAATTCAATACACTGTTTGAAAAAGGGACCTCAGCTGTAATGTTTCCTAGCATCCAGATAGTTCAACCAATATTACAGGACCATTAATGTCATAGGTTGTGTTTTATTTTACTCATAATCCAAGAAGAGGGAAGGAGAAAAGAGATTTGTCACAGGTGTGTTCAGTAGAAATTCTCTACAAAGGTAAATGGCTGATATGCCAGTATACGGTCAGGCTTAAATTTATAACACTCCCCCTAGAACTGTAGGACTGGATAATGCCAATGCCATGTAGTATGCTACACATTTGGCATGACAAGTAAAAGAAAGATTGTATGTAAAAGTAATGCAGCTGAAGCAACAGTGAAACAGTATTTTGGAAACTGCATTCAGTGTGGGAACTCATAGGATCTGAGTGACAGGACTGGATCAACAGAAGGGCTAGGGGAAGAGGCATAGAGAAGTTCCATGTGACTCTGGTTTGTCTGTTCATCCCTTGCCTCCTCTCTACAGTCAGCATCAAAAAAGGCAATCTGTCATACAACAGATTATTCTCTGCTGCCTGCAGTCTCGGTGTGGTTGCTAATGTAATGGGGTTCTTCCTCCTGGTTTGATTACTGAGCAGAAAAGAAAAAGAAAGAAGTACTTTAATCTGAACAGAAAAGTTCAGCTTTGTGGGTTCTTGACAAGACTGTTTGGTATGAAAAGTAATCCTGTTGTGAGGGGAAACTTTCAATCATCCCTTTCTTTATTAAGTGTAAACAACAGATTAGTACAATTATTAATTTGATCTTTTAAAGTTAATTAAAGGAATTTAAAAATACATACTATTCAAAGTAACCATTTCTGATTTTTAAAAAAATGTTCTTGATCCCATTTTTTTTCAGTGCGTTCAAAACTAGCCACTTAATATGCCCAAAACTCATTGATGAAGTTCTCCTGAGGCATCTTTAAACACTGGAAGGGCTACATGAAGTATCAAATAGCAGTGGCCACCTTCATTCCTATTGTATTGGCCCACCTGACTCAAAAAATGAGTATGAGTGCCTCTTCTCTGGTTACAAATATTTATTTTTCCTCCTTTGCAGAAAGAGCAAGGAAGCACATTAAGTGAGCATGGCCAGAGTCTTGAGGGAGGCTGTTGTCACCAGTCTCATATCTTCTTCCAGCTTTTCATTGCACCAGTGTTAGCAGGTATCACCCAAGCCTTACCTGATCACTTTGAACACTTTGGTGTTCCCTGGCCTTGCCCTCAAAAGGTGACACCTGCAGAGGGCAGAGGTTTGGTTCTGCATCTTAGCTTAGTGCTTTCATCCTTGACCAGGTCCTCAGTACCAGTCTGGGACCAGAGTCTTCACACCTTGACTTCTTTCAGTTAGTTGAGCATGCATGATGCCACAACTTGCTTTCCAGGTAGATGGTTTTACTTATGAAAAAAATAGTTATGCCGTCCTCATCACTTTGAAGAGAAGTGTACCTTCACTTAGCCCAAGTGTTGTGCACATTTTCTTATATAAATGGGGTTTTATCTTCAAGTAATCAATAGGCTGAAGTTGTCAGATGCTCTTACCCTATTGACCTTCACCAGACACATAAGTTACCTTGTAGTTTAAATATTAGAAGGATGATTCTTGTCAAAATGTTGCCATGCTGCTCACTGACTGTCCAGGCCAGCTAGCACTGTCCTGGTTTCATTTTCAAAAGCAATCTGTCCTTCTGATGCTTGGATCATGTACCTCAGTGCTCTTTTTCAATTTTAGCATGAATCTTGTATTCTGTTTGACCTGCCAGCAGGTATTTCCATCCTTTAGTAGCAGCTAAGACACAAGCCCAATCCCCACACCTCTTTCTCATAGGTAGGCTGATCAGCCACCCTAATTTTCTTTTTCCAGAAGAGCGTGGCTCAAAGTCTATGGAATATGGGAGTAACTTGGAAATCAGTGGAAGTCATATTTTCTCTACTTGTTTTCTGTCTTAGTTAATATTCATAGATGATTTGCATCTACCTAATAAGCATGAAGAAGTTCTCCCGTTGGGTAAAAAAAGGAGATCAAAACATGCAGCTGATGTAAAAGTCTGGAAATAAATAGTCAGAAACTGGGCTTATGTGTATATAATGTATAAAAGTGGCATGTGAAAATAGGATTTATGAATCTCATTAGCTCTTGAGAAGTAGATCTTCTGCGGTTGCACTTTCCATAGCAAATTTCATTTTTTATGTATACATATCACAAAAAGATATTTTCAAGTGCCTCAAGTGAGAAAGAAGCCTTAGGTTCAGAAGCTGCAGACCACTTGTGGTTTTCAGAAGTCTAAATTTTCTATTGAGTGTAATGAAGATTTGTAATAACAAATTCTGACAAACAATTTGATCTGTGTAATATGTGGAAATTCTTTCACAAACCCCCCTTCCACTCACCCAAAAAAGTCATAACATGCTGAGGTATCATTTTCAGTTTGCCATAAATCTGGATCTATAAATGTGTTGGGATTAATTTTTTTTTTCTTTAATTGACACTCTCGAAATTAAAAGGAAAAAGGTGAACCTTGACTGGACCACCAGCTGGTGAAAGGCAGAAGAGATCAGAGCACTTTGCACAGGTGTGATGTTTTCTGCTGTAATTACTGACAAATAGAAGGGGGAGGGATGGAGTGCTCATGGTTCAGTGATGGGACCTCCTGCCAGGGTGTCTGCAACCATGCCCAAATCAGGGGAAGGACAGAGATGAGCAGCTCCTTTGTGTGCAGAAAGGATCTGCATTGGATCCTGAAAGGGGAATTTCAGGTCACATACCATAAGGCTGTCCCTGCCTACGGCAAAACACCTGTCAAATCTCTAAATATTACTTTTCCAAACAAGGTGTTGCCACCGGCTCAGGATTATTCTGTGTCTGCTAGATAGAATTATCTCTTAAAACATGTTTCTACTTTAAAAATTAATTTCTACAGCTGCTTATGAGCAAAGCATGATCACACTACAGTTTTGTGGAGGAGAAGAATGTGGTTCTGGGAATAACAAGAGCTCAGGGGTAACACTCAAAAAGCAAATGTGCTACAGGAAATTGAGTGAAGGAGGATAATGTCCCAAAGCCCCAGTGTTAATAAATATTCTTAAAATAATTATTTTTATATTTAAATTTTGTAATTGTTTTAGAATGGTTATGCCTACAAGTTCTTATTAACATACCAATATCTCTATTAACGCACATATATTACATATATGTATAAATATGTCACTGTTATTTTTTACTTTCTATTTTTACTATATTTTACTTATTTAGAATCCAAATCCATTTGCATAACAGAAGAATGAAGAGAGTATTTAGTCAAGACACTAAACTGACCTGTACTCTGATGGACCTGTTTCATATTCTGTTAATAATATTTAATTTTAAAAAACAACAACAACAGTCCAGGATCAGTAAGTATTAAAGATAAAGAGAAAGACTGAAATCTGATTAATTCATGGATTTGTATTTTGTCTCCTGAGGGAAGGGGAATCACACAGTACACTGCTCTGATGTTCATTGTAGCACTCTTCACCTGTTTATGACAATGAAGAAACTACCTGGTCCTGGACCAAAGTATAAACAGAGAAATATCACACGAGCAGAAAGAATATGCTCTTTCTGTACAGGTTAATAATGCTACCACTGCAGGAATAAAACAACCTGCTCTAGAGCTAATACTCTTTTGAACTATGCTTTGCTCAAACAAGTTTAAGAAATAATTGAAAATGGCAGGAAAATCTATTTGCTTATTTCAGTTGAAGGTTAAGAGGTAACTTGATCGTGTTACCATGTTACCACAGGTATGTGAATAAGAAAGGGATTATAATACTTAGGGTGAAAAGCTCACACAGACAAAAAAAGAAATCTTTGGTGGTTTAGTGATAAACTATCACATCTCTATTTCCTGAAAAACTGGAAGTCAGAGAACTTCTGCAGCTTAGCCTGTAATAGATGTGAAGCAATTCTGAAACCCTCTTCTTATCTCATGGTTGTTCAAAGACATATTAAGTTGTTAAACTACTGACATCAGGAATAATGTAAACAGGACCGTCCAAGTATAAAAATCCTTTATCTCTCCAGCTTAAATCAGAGTCTCTAAAGACTGTCCTTTAATTCTTGGTCTTGTTCAAACACAAATCAGGTTAATTTCTGGACTAAGCTAAGCTGTCATTCTTCTGGCTGAAGTGTTTCCCTATACCTTCAAAACCTGCATTTCAGGTATTCATGAAAAGCATTGGAGGTCAGGAGAAATGTTAGTATAGAAAGGCACAAGAAAACCTGTAAGCTTCATCAAGTAGCATTTTCAGAATTCTGTTTGGTTCATAAAGATCTCTTGTTTACAGTCTCTTTTGGAGCTATGTACTCAAATAAACAACATACAGATGAAAATCTGGGTTCATTTATTCTCCTCCAGGCTGGTGGCTGAGGAGAATCCCCAGAGATACACGAGGCACAAGAATTCAAGCAACTTTAAAACCTACAGCTGTTAATACAGCTCTACAAAATTGTTTCCAAAACATACTAGTATAGATCTTAAACGTGACATGCACTTCACCTTAGTCAGATGGATGGAAAATAAATCCAAGCAACTCAAAAACTTACTGTAGGTTGTTTTCATTAAATGTAAGTTGCACATCTCTGATGGGCTAGGTCTGGCAGAAAGGCTTTTTCTGTTGTATACAAACTACAGCCTCACTGAATGTATACTTTAAGATGTTTTATGCCCAAAGTTATCCTTTATGCAGGTCAGTTTGTGATTATTTGTGGCCAGGATAATTTCTCTACGTATTTTCTGAAAGTACAGATTATCAGCCTAGTCTCTTGTGGAAGTGCTACCTATGCATGACACATTTTCAGTCAGATATGTGTGATCTGAGGCTAATTAAACACCTGCTATCTGTACTTCTGTTAAAAGTGACTCCCTGATGTTTCTTGCTGTCTTTCACATGCAATGATGTGAACTCAAAAGGAATTGCCTTTTTCTCTTTCTTTGATATCATACAATTTATATTCATGTCTAGCAGAATGATTATCTGCAGAATTGATGTGCTGGCTCTGAAAATTGCACCTAACTCATGAAAGCTGCAATTGATTTTAAAATGGTGACTATTTGCACTCAGTGTGATCTCTGATCAGGCTTGAACTTTGTCTAAATTTGCTGGGCATCTCTGTAAAAGTGTTTCACTAATGGGAAGCTACGGTTATCATTTGCAAATTTTAATGGGTCTGTGACCTCCCATGATATCACAGTCATTGCCTGCCATGTTTCAGATCTTTAGCCTCCTTTGCCCTACTCTTGCCTCTAGCATCAGCAGCTATATACACCTGTGAAGGAGCAAAATGTATTAATCTAAGCCCTCCTGAATCCTGAAGAGTATTGCAGAAGAGCTCAAACCAACACAAACTAGTTCAACATAACCGTGTGATGTCTTGTACAGAAACCTAATCAGCAGAGTGAAGTCTGCCTGCAGGAAAGCCCTGTGAAATCTTCTTATTTTGTATCTTGCACTTCAGTACCCTGAACAGGGGGCAAGGGAGCAATTAAAATCCTAGTGACTGGACTCACTACTCAGCACAGCCTTGACCAAAACCTCCTGGCAAGCCTAGCTTCCCTATCAGAGCATAGTGAAATGACACCTCAGTGCTTTAGCTTTGCCTCAGGCCTAGGGTTTCTCATGTAAATATTATACTGGAGTTGTTGTCTAAGCTGAAAATACAGTGAATGTTGTTCTGCTGTGGCTGGTATTTCTACTCCAGTGAGTTGCACTGATAATTCAGAGTGCAAACGTGCAGTGTTCTATTAGTTTTTGCCTTCTTGCTGGTTATACGTTTTCTGGGGTGTTTTGGGTTTCTTTGGCCAGCACCTTCATGAAAGTCAAAATAGCTTTTCTAACACTCCTTTCAGAGCTTGCCATGGCTTTGTAGCAGTAGCCATTCACATGAATACTCTTTGCAATGACTATGATCCTTTGCTCACCAGCCCTAAACAGCTTCAAACTTAGCTATGGGCATTCTGTGTTTGGTACAATCAAATCCCGGGTGTAATGGAATGGATATATCTGGAAAATTCTCTCTCCTTTAGTGATAATTGGAGTTGCATTGTGCAGTCTTGCTGCACTAGGGCCCAAACATTATAATGCTACTTTCTCTTGCAGTGTAGGCAACATGGGAGGTCACCCTCCAGAAATGTGGGGTGGTCCAGACAGGCTGGTGATACCTGGACATTCAGAGAAGCAAAACTATTGCTGCAGCAAGAACTTTGGTTATACTTCAGGTCTTTTCTCTTAAGAATATCAAACATACAGTGAATGGACAGCCAAGGTACTGCATGAACTTGGAATAAAAAAAATAAAATTATATATTAATTGCCAGGAACACATTGTAGCAACACAAAGGACATGGTTGCCTGGTGAATTTGTACCTTCCAAAACAAAAAAATATTGACAGCCAAATGTCTGTAAAGATTTCTGTTAATATTATACATAAAACATTCTTCAAGAATCATGTAGCTATAGGAGAGATAATATTTAAGAGTTTATTGAATTAAAATGGTTGCATTTGAAACTGACTTTAAAATTGTAATATAATTTCTAGCTTTTGTAAACAGACCAAAGTGAAACCAATGCTGTATCTCAGACTTCTGCCCTTCCCATGAATGAATATTACTGATAAGTAATTCACAAGTGGTAGACTACAATGTGTTCAGGTCTTACAGCTCTGTCCCTTTGCTAGAGCATTCTTCAGCAGCATAGGCTTTGGACAGTTAACTTAGTTTCATCAGCAGTAAACTAGTTTAAGTTAGTCTTGCCTGAAACTGTTCAGTGATTTGAGACAGAGGACTGTTGTGCTACAACAAATATATTCCATAAATCTATTGTGATTATTACAAAAATAATGTTGTCAGTATCATAATCTTGGACTCGATATTTTTTGTATTTACAGTTGACTTTTTTTGTTTAAATGAACATTGTTATCTGAATTAAAGCAGAATGAAAATGCTCACATTAGATACTTAGGTCCAAAGAAGTAAGTAAGGAACTATGAATTCCATTTGGTTAACCAGGTTTTTAGACAGCTTTCATATCTTCCCCTCTTTACTTGTCTTTAAAACAAGATCATTGCCTCCCATTGTCTTAAATGACCTGTTGGTCTTGGAAATGTGAAGGATCACATTCAGGATAGCTGAGAATGCACAGTCTCAACAAGAGTTAGGGAAGAGCAGTACTAGAAAAACTTACATATGGAGGCATAACCTTTATTTGGTATTCAGGTTAAGGCTGGCAAAAAAGCTTCAAATGCAGTTTATTTTTATCCAGATGGCAGTTTGACTTAAAGTTTATACAAACTTACCTTACCCATTGAAGACAGTGGAGATTGGCATGGAGCTTTGTATGGATCAGGGCATCATGGAATAAAAGGTAGTATCTGACATGAGTTTGCCAGGTGAGCACTGAAGATCTCCTAGCCTGAAAATCTGTATGCAATTTGTTTTTGCACAGTCTTTCTATTTCCACCCAAAGTACCATTTAAATGAAGGCTACGTTAAGGCATCCATAGCCAACACAATATTGCAATTTCATGGTCTATCATAATGTCAAGGCTTCCTATAAGACGGTGTTTGGTTTGCAAAAGTAATACTAGCTGAATGCATTTTCGTTTTTAGCAGCACAGAGGCTACTGATGCTGCAAAAGCATCTTCAGGGTGGTTTTCATTCTACTGCTGGTTTCAGGCTAGATTAGAGTTAGGAGTATTTTGGGGCAAAGCCAAATATTTAGCAACATAGCAGCTCCTCACAGTCATCTGAGGCTGAGGCAGTGACTGGAAAACTGTATCCTCTGCAGCATTAATCTGCTTGAGCCATGAGCTCATCCTTTCTGACTCATCTGCTGAGTACTTTCCAGTTCCTACAACAGGCACAGGAGTTGGTTTAGCAGCTGGCACAGCCTTGGTTCACTCTGGAAGCAGGTTCATCCCATGATCTGAAGGAGGAAGGTCCTGTGCAAAGCACTGCCTATAAACACATGCCACCACCCACAAGAGAGTGTGCAGTAATCATGCCATGGTAAAGCTGCAAGAGGAATAGCAACTCTCTCCCCTGATTTCCAAACATTTTTCTTTCCAACCCCCTATTATATTCTGCTGTATAATAATTTTAAGTGCAACCTCTCCCATCACCATAGTGAACATCTACTGCTACATAGTAACGCAAAAGTTAAATTGTGCTTAATCAAAAAGTAAAATCTCACTGTCCAGGATATGCCAGTCATCTGCTTCATCTACTCTATTTCTTGTTTGGAAGACTGTAGTGTCTCCAAATTCCTGCTCCTGCTTCAGAGTGCCATGAAGAAAGGCAATAAAATTCATCCAGGTATAATATTCTGTGCTATAGGCAGATGGTTTCCATTATACGTTTAAATATCTTTCTGTCTTTATACAGAACACATTAAACTCAAAATTATGCTTTGTTTTTATATGATGAAAATCAATGAAAATGTGGTTCAAGTATGGGCTTATACTGGCATGAAGAAACTGAATGAGTCATACAAGACTCCTTTTGATAATACAACTTTTTAAAATTTTTACTTCACTCCATCACAGCTCTTTAACTTCATCCTCCCTCAGATAATGCTATTTGAGTAAAGGGCTGTTTCCATGAAAGATCTTGTGACAAGGAAGAGTTACATTGAAATGACACCACTAACAAAAAGGCAGAATAGTCCTTTCTTTTGCATGTGATGTTTGCAGTTCAAACCCCTTGAGCTGGTTATATACTTTGTAACTGGTTTGTTTCATGGCTTAAAAATCCAAGTGTTTTGCTTTCTAATACCTTAAAATAGACAGAATAATTTAGCTTGATCCCTCAGAGGCTGATGAGTGTTCAGTTAGACTCAAAGCTATATCCCAACAAACTTCAGGGGAAAGTGGGCTGGGATGTTCACTATTTAGAGAGAAGCTGAGATACCTTTCCAAGGAGTTTGTGTGACTCAACACTCAACTGGGATAGTCTTGAGGAAAAAAGCCCATTGCTTTTCATGAAGTTGCAAATGGACAGGAAAAAAGCACATAGCTTTTCATGAAGTTGCAAATGGACCTGTAGAAGACAAGTACTGAAAAGCAGGACTCTCCTGGCAGAAGTAACCAGCATTCAGTCTAGGCAGAAGTGGGAACATTGCTCAAAAAGATTCTTTCTGCACACGTCAGATGTGATTCATCCCACAGAACTGTGGAGATATTTTAACGGCTATTACTAGGATTTGTCTTGGTTTGCAGACCTAACCACAGTCCAACCACAGGCAGTAAGGAGAACTTGACAAGTAAGATAGAGATCATGTATATTGAAAAATAAATACTCTTATGAATCCTAGTAAGAGCAAGTAAGAATCTTCAAATGAAAATAAACTATTTTCTCAGAAATAAATCTTATCTCTGTCTATTTCCCAGGATTTCTATCCATATCAGTGTGAACACCATATTATGAGTGGTATTATTGAGAACCTGTCCATCCATTTTATGGAAGGTGAACAATAGGTATAATGATGTTTGTTATATACAGACAAATACACACCTTTTACAGTGCCTTTTTTTTAAGGAGATGAGAAATTTTCACATGTATTCCAGTTCAGTGAAAATGCTGAGACAAAATACAATTCTTTAGCTTATTTTATGGAGTCCAACTCAAAAGATGCTGAAGCTGGAAAATCTGTAGTGTTAGGACATAGCAAGCTGTGTGAAGAAACAAATAAACACTATATGCTTCAGCCTTCATACCAGTTTTCAACTGGTTTCAGTTTTCATGGGTTTTAGTTGTTATGTACCTGGATTCAAATACCAAAAATGTGCATTAAATTAGACTAAAATCTTGCACATTGCCAGTTTAGAAACAAGTATCATGCAGGGGATTTGGCATATTTGGAAGTAATATGCAAAATCATGGCAGAAATACAGTTTCTGTGGAGGTGATGTAAATGTGATTGTCAGTTTCTGAGCATTATCTTGAAAACTATGAGAAAAATACCTAAAACAAGGACAAATAGTTACAAGGGCTCTTACAGCTCTTCCCAAGACTGTAAGGCTGCAAAATTACCTCTGCAGAGCTATTTGGCTCCACGTGTAGGAGCCATGACATAGACATCTGTCATATCCACAGGTGTTCTTCCATGAATAGAACTACTCTTTTTTTTTTTTTTTTTTTTTTTTTTTTTTTTTTTTTTTTTTTTTTTTTCTTCCCAGGTTACTTGTCTCTAAACAGTTGTTATAACAATTTTTGTTAGCCCAGATTAATACTACTGTCAGAGCACAAGTGAAAGAATTTACAGAATACAAACTGCAGAAAATCATGGATTATATTGTACTTGTAGATGTTCTTTTGCCACAGTTCAGGTTCTCTTTGTGTTCAAGGATTATAAAATTAAAACAATGGATTAGCAATACTGAAAAGGTTAACATTCCATTACTAAGGCTTATTCCCAGGTTTTATGCAACATTTTTCAAGCTGGTAAAAATGTTTAAATTTGTCTATGTATGTATCTGTTGAGATAAGTCAACCAACAGCTTATGTGATACTGAAAACTGGAACCTTAGAGCAGCTCCAGTAGTGTTTGAGGAGGATATAGGATATCAAAGGATTCTGTATCCTACTGGTAGATCTCCTAAATCCTCCTGATGAGCCACATCAGCCTTTGCTCTATCTGTTCCAGATCCCTGTTGGACCAGAAAGAGGCACGACAGCCCTAGGGCTACCTGGAGTGCAGCCATGAGGTCCCAGAGCAGCACACAGCACATCTGCCAGAGCTCTGCTGCTCACTTTACAGCCTGCTGGGTGTTTGTTACCTCTTCCCAGGTAATGAGGAGAAATCTGTTTTCCCTGGTGACTTCTGCACATCCTGTGTAATGTCTCTGTGTGTCTCTCCTTGCCTCCCATTATCTGACAAGCTTCTGTCCCCTGTGGCCAGCACTGCATAAAATGAGTGTGTATAAAAAGAACTCTTGGCCTGGTCCTACAGCTTTGTGAGATGTGAGGGAATACTTCTGCAGGAAGTTGCAAGCAAGGCAAAACATAACCCCCTTCCAATCACAGAATGGTTGAGGTTGGAAGGTACCTCTGGGGATGATCTAGTCACTCTGGGGATGATTTAGCCTAGTTGAGTCTCCTGCTCAACAAGGCTTTCACTAGAGCAGGTTGCCCAGGACCATGTCCAGATTTGGGACAGTTTTAAAAATAAAGAAATAAAGGGCAGAATAGTAGCCTCCAATATCTTTCAGAATAGAAGGGACAGTCTACAGAACCACAGGAGTATACCAGACCATGCTCTGTAATGGCACAGAGTGTTACATAAATCAAACTCCTATATTCTGGGTAGGTAACCTGTACTGATGCATAAACTCACGTGAAAATAGGATGGTTTAGTAAGCACTCTGCCTTAAATATCTGTTTAGACAGGGAGAAAAGGCATGGAATTCATATTTAGAAAAAATGGGAAGAATTAAAGACTCTGTTCTCCATAAACTAATTTCAGCACAATACAAAGACTGACTGAAATACACTGATCCTTCAGAAAGTGTAGAGGACCCCTTGCATAGAGCCAGCATGAAGGAACTGCATTGTGTTATTTTTCTGTTGTCAGGGAAAGCAAAAGAATGTCCAAGTGCTTCTGGAAATTCAAGCAGTTTTTCTATCCCATTGGCATAAAAATACATCCTCCTAAGCATTTGTACAAAGGCACCTGCAAACAAGAAAAGTGTTTCTCAGAATGTGCATCCTATGAAAAAGATACTACATGGAGTATCTGGAGTGTAAAGAATGTTTTAATTATGAACTGAAATGATTGTGTTTTAGAAGAAACACCTTTGCCTTCTTGTCATGAGAAGTTGTCCTCCTCTACCAAATGAAAAGACCACTTCATCCATTCTTTGCAGCATATTTCACAGATATTCCTGCCATGCTTAGTTATTTTGGTGTGGGGAGGGGCTGGTTTGGGGTGTTTGTTGGCATTATAAAATGGTAAAAATATTCTATTTTAGTAACATTAAATGTCATTCAGTATGTTCTTAAATTTTGATTATTCTTTATGAATGAAGAAACAATCTACTTTCTGTGGAGAAGAAAAATGTTTTAAATTCCAAACATTGTAAGGCTCCAAAGAATTAATCCAGGAGATAAACAAATTCTTCTGATGACAATATTGTTACTATAGAAACATGCCTCCATCCAGAACTTCACTGTGAGGTAAGAAGGGAGAATTTGCTTCATTAATCATTTTTACTCTCCCGTCACAACTTGGTCAATGGTGATGATGGTAACCACAGGGCAGAGGAGCACAGAGTTGAAAATAACCCTCTGTGAAAAAAGCCCACTTCAGTGAAAACAGACTGAGCAGGATGCAAGCTGTTGTTCAGAGATGGCACTGAGGGGGCCTTTCCTTCAGCCACCATGTTGTGTGTTACAGAACCTAATGCCAAAACTGTCTTACTCATCTCCTTCTAAAAGACATCTACAACTGTGTTGCTTCAAGATTAAAAATGTCAGCCTGTGACCCTTGTGAATCTACAGTGTAGTCATGCCCCTGCTTTCTTGCATCCTCATTCCAAGAAATATTTTTTAAAAATTTATGTTTCTCTAAGCAGACTTTTGTTAGCTGGTGGGTTGCGCTGCTGCAGGAAGTCACTGGGGCAAGTACTGCGGCATGAATTTTTGAATTGAATGGACAATATTATTACTAAAGTTTTATCTAATATAGGAACACAGACAAAGATGTAACAAAATTCCAGGTTTTAGAGAGTATGGATGCTTTCCTCTGTTGTTCCACCACTGTCTCTTTTAGGTTTAATAACATTGCACATATCCTTCTACCTTCCCTGTTGTCATTTTCTCAAGAGCCATTGAAGGCCATCCTCTACATAGGCAAAATGCTCCCAGGAGCCAAAACTGGACTGTTATTTTCCTTAGATACCATTTCAGTGATTTAGTTCCAAAACAGCAGGTAATGAGCCAGGTTGTTGGCCAAACAGAACATAGAAAGGAGGGATGTGCCTGCGGTGGCATGGAGAATTCCAGTGGTTTAACTTCTGCCTCTCCATGGCAGTTTCCAGAAGCACACTATGCCAAGATGAATATCGGTAGAGTTGGTACCCATGGCATTCCTTGGTGGGAGCAAAAGCTGCCTTGCTGAGATGACAGCCATTCTCTCTGGCCACTACATTCACTTGGCTGCAGTTTGTTGGATTTAGAAGTCAGGGAAGAGCTAAGACATCCAAAAACTTGCTCACTGAACTTTCCATTAAATTTCTCATGCTCCCTGCAAAGTACCACAGAAAATCTCATGTGAAGAGAGGAAAGGACCTGTACGTACAGATTATTCTGACTAAGTTAGAAAGGAGAGGGCACTTGCAATGGCCATTTCTGACCCAGGGATCTCCCAGATTTTCCAAGTAGCCAGGCCACATCCATATACTCATGACTTCATTTCAATGACAGACACACAGCGGCAGGTGTTCTGGAAGAGGTCTGCACTGCATCCACCCCAGTGTCACCTGAACCACGAAGGGCAGCATGCTTCTCCAGAGGAAGGTAAGCTGAGCTGCTGGCTCCTCTCCACACTCATGAAGAAGGTAAAATTATGCAAAAGCTGACACAATTTCAACCATAGTTAAACTTTCTTGGAAGGCTCTTTAGAGGGTTTAATAAAGATTAAAGCAGTAGACTGCTTGAAAAACTATTGTCACAACTACCGCAGTTAATACAGAATACCTTCTCTACTGAGATATTTCAAGAATATAAATTTAAAATGCAATTGGAAGGATGATTTAAGTTTCCTATGGATATTCAGAGAACTTTCTAAGGAGATCTGCCACAGAGAAAACTCATTAACTTTTAAATCAGACTCTAGGAATCTCCCATAAATTGATTAGCATCCGAACCAGAAAGTACGTGACTTTGCCTCTATTTCCCTTGAGAAGGAGTTTATTTCTAGCCCTCTCCTGCCTCTTAGTCCTAAAATGCCTTTAGAAGCTTATGATCCTTTCTAAAAAAGATACTAAATGTTGGGTTTCTGCCAAAGTCATAATTAATAGTCAAGCAACCAGAATTACATACTTGCTTCATTTTTTCTGTGTTTCATAAATACGTATTCTAATATGGATAATAATTTTTATTGATGACACAGAGGTATGATGATTTTTATATTAAGAAAAAAAAAAAGTACTACCAAGTTAACCTCTGAAATAATTAAGATAAAAAACAAAAAGAGGAATACATTAATTTACTTCATGGGTGGTTTCCTGAAAGTTAAATTTCAAGCAAAGCTAAAACATGAGATTTCTCATGTGAAATTTTTCATAGTTTTTATAGTAGATTACATAGATAATTACTACAGGGGGTTGTTTTCTTTTTCCATGCAGACAACTATGTGCTATAGTCAATATTCTTAGGCTCACTTTGACAAAATAAACAAACTACATTTTAAAATCTTTCCCTGTGAGGAATTTGCTTCAGCCCTTTAATCACTTCACAACACTTTTTGCAGTCATTTGATTTTGTAACATTCTTAAAAAAAAATGGAGCAGGTAATCGCAAGGCTCTATTGCAATATCAGCCTCACCAGCCCACAAGGAGTTCCCCTGCGTTCTGCACCCTTTACCCCTAGACATCAGATCAGCCCATTTTCCAATACAATTACTTTAACACCTCATAACCCATGTGGAGGTACAAGCACCCTTTCCTTTCCACTGTAGCAGCCTGGAAAGAGTTCAACCCCTCTTGCTCAAATTGCCTTTTAGACAGGGCTGCTCTAAAGGGAAGCTCCTCAAGACAGTCCTGGAAAGGATGACAAATGAGAAAGGTTCATAAGAAATCTACGCGTAGGAAATTAAGAAAAGAGCCCTTTGCAGGTTCACATGCGAAGGGTAAAGGGTTTTATTTTAAACAAAATTCCCCATGTCCCTCATACCAACAAAAAGGAGGTCCAGAGTCTATCTGCTGGTACAAAATTCCCACCCACTCTTGCTCTAGCATCAATGCTGCTAATTTGTGGTCTCTTATTTGAGGCTAGGCGGGGTAGGTATCTGTGCCCCAGGCACCCTGGGCAAGGGGGAGCCCTAAAAAGCCCTTACCTGGGGCTTCTGCAGGTGGCTGTGGGAAGAGGGAGATGCCTGTGCTTATGCTGGGCAGCCCAGCAGGTGAAGGCTATTGGTGGAGGTGCAGTGTGACCTCAGTTGAGAGATGTCAGTTCTGAATCGCTCTTCAGAAGCAGTGTAATTGGCAGAACAGTGCTTCAGGAAGCTGCCAGTTGCTGACAACTGGTGAGCATAGAATGAATAATTACTGGTGTGGGTCCTTCAGCCTGCCCCTGCATGCAGTCTCTTCCTCTGGTTTGGTCTACTAGTCCAGAACAACTCCCTGCTTCCTCTCCTCTCAAAACTTGGTAGTTGGCACATTGTGATTCAGTGTGTGGGGAATTGTAGTTGGTTTTCCCTGTTTTGCCTGTATATAATGTACAAAATAAACTTTGCTTCTTGGGGTTTTGGTTATCAGGAACACACTGGTGAGAGGCTGGATGAGAAAAGAAATGACTCAGAGCAATTATCAGTTGAAACTAATACTTTGTTACGAATCCCTGTTTCCTACTCAATCTTATTATTGCAAAGTTCCTACACTAATTGGAATCAGAACTTGAAAGTATCAAATTTAAAAATAATCAGAATAAACAATTCCTCAAGCTGCCTTTTAAATAAATATTACTTGTTTTATTTATTTATTTATTTATTTATTTTATAATGAGGTTTGGGGTTTTTTTAAAATATCATTAAGTGCAATCTTGCTTTCACCAGGGATGCTGTGTTTTGTCAAAAAGATAATTGTTCTTCTGGAAGTGTTAGGCTGTGAAATTTGTAGACAGTGTTTGCATGAATCTCTGAGACCTAAACTCACCTGTAGTGTCAGAGCTTATACTGTGTAAAGCATTATGGTTTGCTTTTTTCTTTTGTCCTTCATAAAGCTCTAATAATGGTCCAGGTTACAAATAATGGCACAGATCTTGGAAAAAAGACATAATTGATTTTTGTATTAAGATAACTGACAACTTTATTACTTCCCTACACTTTCCACCTAATATTTTTTGGGCATTGTGTGAATAGATTTATGCAAAGTATGTTCCCATGAGCTTGCTTGAAGACTGCCAAGCACTCATGCTAAGTTTGTTTGGACTCTATTATTTTATGTCAGTCATACCAGAAATAAAGAGGAGATGTGTTTGCCACTGAAGAACACACCTATAAATTCACACAGAAATAGAACAAATTCAAATAGAACAAGAGAAGACAATAGACCAAAAACTGTGAGGGAACTGGAAAGGGAAGAACAAAGTTTTACCTGACTGGACTGTGTAAGACACAGAGGTTCAGGCTCCTCTTGTAGTTGTTACACCTCCACTGCACAGCAGGAAGCAATGAAGTGGAATTTTGAAACAGTGTGAATAAAAGAATTGGTCTCACAAGGTTCGAGGGAGGCAACTGCATACACTCTGGCATTGACGAATAAATATTCTTGCCTGAGTATATGTTTTGCTTCTGTTAAGCTGTTTTCTTAATTTGTTTTCTTTGACAGCCTGTCATACCACAGGCAGCACATTTGTCTTCAGAAATTTAATCTAGAGGTGGCTAGACTTATGTTGCACAGTCCACAGACCCAGAATGCCTGCAGGTGAAGGTTTGGATGCACAGAGTACATGGGTCAGTGTCTGCTCTTCTGGGCAAAATGAAGATAAAGCCATCTTTGGAGCTACACCCTACTGATTCCATGGAGAAGGGGCTTTTTTCTGCCTCCCCAGCCACTCACTCCATCTTCCACACATTTAATGAGGTGAATGCAAAACATTATTTATCAGAGGTGCACAACTCTATTAGAAGCTGTTGTCAATATAGGTAAATTGGTATGTGCTCTCTCTTTTCTACCTAAAGAGGCAATAAGGCAGAAGAGGGTACATAGTAGAGATTTATATTATAATTTACCTTTGATGTTTGTGTCAAATATTTCAGCATTGGTTTTAAGCTTGATTTAATTCTGTAAATGTGTTAACAACTAACAACCATCAAGTTTTTTTTCTAATGCAACTTATTAAATGCATAGCACAATACACAGTAAGGATTGAATTACATGTGTATGCAATTATGCTTGCAAAAATGTATTGAAATGAGATTTTCAATTTATAGGCAGGAAATTAAGTTCTGTAATTATGTGACAACATAAAATCAGAGCAGTGAAATTGGAATCTGGTTCTTTCTTTTTCTTGGTCTATTGTCAGCAGACATGACCTTGGCCCATTCTTCCTTCCATGTAGCTCAAAAGAGATTCCTGGTGAGAATACAGTGTGAAAATGGTAATTTAGAGACTTGAGAAGAGTGTGTCATTGCCTGAAGCATGCAGGGGTGTCTTGCTCCAGTGCTGGTGAGCAACAGGGCAACGCCCTACAGTTCCTCAGCTCCCTCACTCTAACATAAGGTCTTTTGGAATATAACACATATTTTAATCACAGTAAAGCACCCCTCAACATAGAATAATTAAAGCTGGTTTTGGAATATGCCCTGTTCTGAGGTTCAGTCATGCCACAAGATACACTTGAGAGAGGAAAAAGGACAAGCTCCACAACCCTCCCTGTCCCACGCAGAACAAGATGTCAATTTGTAAGTCACAGAGGACAAACATGTTGAACCTCTGATGCTGCTTAATTGTGAAAGTATGGTTTACAAAATACAGTACTGATATCAAGATGACATGATAATGCCAGTTTCATATAATGCTTTTTACAAAATATTTGACAAAAAGGCTACAAGAAAACCAAATTGATACTTTCTGAGTAAGGGATTCATTCATATCTTGGAAAAAACACATTGAATAAGTATTGTACCTACAGTATAATGAGGTCATCATAACAGTGATAATCTCTGAAGTAAACTTTAAATTAAAGGATTACAATTAGCTCTATATTTCCACAAATACAGTCTGGACCTACTGCATTATACGAATGCATACTACCGAAGTCTATGACCCTCAAAATAGGAAGAGCTGTGTCTGAATACTCTCAGTAGGAATTCTGCTTTAACTGAAGTAATCTGTGATTACTTTCATGATCATCTAACTGCAGAGACTGGAAGACAGAAGGTAACAAATGGAATAAGGTCTTTGCTGGTAAGGGTTGAGACAGGCTGGAGCTTCAGCCTGAAAAGGAGTACTGAAGGACAGGTTGAGCTGCCAGAGGAGCTATTCCTTGAAAAACTTGCTTTTGGGCTATGGCTGGGGATTTATGACAAAGATTAGTTAGGCATGTGCTGAGAAATACTGATAATGGATCTATGAATCTACTGATAATGACTTGGATTTCTCATGAAAAGTAAAGAAACTCTTGTTAATTGCTAGGAAAACCACAACACTCAGGTCTTCATTTCAAAGTAGCCCTTATTAAGATACTTCTAGTGACCTTCCCCCTCAGAAGCTGATGCACTTCAGGCACACTTCCAACTCTACAGAAGATGTTTTATGTGATCACTGAATATTAATTGATCTTTGTACAGAACTGCAGAACTTAAACCTAATGTGGATCAATGCTAATTCTGACTTTCAGTTACATAATTCTTATATGAAATTTCTTTGTGCTTGTATAATTGTTTTCAGTACTGTGAGAATACAGAGTATTTGTGATCCAAGAAGTTAATCTTGATTAAGCTGGAAGGGGAAGACACTTATCACATACATAATACATTAACTGAGTTATAAAAGCTTTTGAATCAGTGATCTCTAGCAGGTACATTCTGTGTTAGGCCGCTGTTATGGTATGCTGCTGTGTTATGGTTTACTTGACTTAATAGGAGGAATATATTATAACAATTTTTAAAGTATCTTAGCAAGAAATATAAATACCCTATCTGTTTTTTATCTTCATGATCATAGAACCTATCACAAGTTTCTAGTGGAATACAAATATTCATTATGTTAAGAAGAAGTAGGATATATATCTTTGTAGTACAGAATACTAAACATGGAAGTATAGATTTTTAATGTGGGAAAAGAGATATTGCATAATCTGTGTTAGTAAAGACAAACCTTCCAGGTGTTTCAAACTGTATTGCATAGGAGAGTACAGGTCTCTTGCTTACTCTAAAGTCCTTGTTTCCTCTTTTCCTGAGAGGATTGATACTCCTAGAAGAAAAGTGAGACTCAGGAAATGATGCATATCTCACTAATACTGTCAGGTCACTATCCAAGTTTTTACCCCTATCCAGAGTGAAAAGGAGGACTAACATAAAACTGGTAATAATGCTTGCTCTGGCATGTGATCTATGTGTTCAGCAGGTTTCTATTGTCACTGTTGAGGGAGACATTTGAGCCCATCCTCACCGTGTTTCAAAGTGTCTGGGTAATCTGTGTTTTATCTTCAGTTTGGTTGGAAAATAAGCATTATTGCTGCATCTTACAGAGTGCAGTATAAATGAGATCTCTGCAATAGTTAACACTGATCTGATGGAACTGCAAAATTAAGAGATTTGTCTTGTGGAGCTATGAAAGCCATAAAAAAAACTCAGTAAAGAGAACCTCTATAAACATCTTTGAGTATTTTCCTGTGCACGCTGGTTTCTCAGATTGCCCCCTCTTCCATACTTCAAGAAAAGCAGGAGGTGTAATTTCCAATTTCCTTGATATTGATTAAATAGTACTTTATTTTTCTTGCTCCTGAAGACAGATAATCTTTAGAAAAGTATTCTGAAAACCCTGTGAATGCTGTTGAATGAGTTGGAGATGAATTATCGTCTCAATGATCTCAGAGAAAATGCCTAACTTCAAGTCCCAGTAATGCTATCTATCTGGCACTGGGAATGCTTCTGGGGGGTGGCAACACCCTCAACCAGTTTGGGACTTCAATAGCATTAAAAGTGTGATGATGAGTTCTTCCCTACATTCCTTTCTGAATGAAGATAATTGGCTACTGCTGAACACAAGAATTCATCTTCTAAAGTAGTCCTAAATAGGCAGTAGTAGATTTACACAGAAAAAGGAGCTGACTTTATACTTTCAGAATATCCTGTCTTGGGAAATGGTGATATCTATAGATATGTACAAATATATTACTTATAAAGGATTCGGGTGAATACTCCATGTTCTAGCTGATCAAACTTTTCTAAAAACTAAAGACCTAAACAAATGCAACTATTAATATTTGCATAACCACAGCACCTGCCCAAATTCTTCTCCATATTTTTAGATCTCCTATTTCATATGAAGAGTAGACAAACACTTTAATCTTAGAATACATTTTGGTTCTACTGTACTCTAACAGCATTTGGATTAAAATTAACAATTGAGTTGCTAAGAACAGGTAAAACAGAGTTCTGGGTTTGTTGTTTTGGAGTTTTCTAATCAAAAAAATTGTTTAGGTGGGAAAAGACCTTTAAGATCATCGAGTCCAATCTACGACCAAACACCACTTGCAAACTAGACCATGGCACCGTCAGTCCAGTCTTTCCTTAAACAGCTCCAGGGACAGTGATTCCACCACTGCCCTGGGCAGCCCATTCCAATATTTAATCACCCTTCCTGCGACCAAATTTTTTTTCTCATGTCCAACCTAAGCCTCCCCTGGCACAGCTTAAGACTAAGTCCTTTTGTCCTGTCACTGGCTGCCTGGGAGAAAAGACAAGCCCCCACCTGGGTACAACTCTTTTCAGAGTGTTGTGCCCCCTGAGCTCATTTTCTCCAGGCTAAACACCTCCATCTCCCTCAGCCAGTTCTCACAGGACTTGTGCTCCAGACCCTTCACCAGCTTCATTGCCCTTCTCTGAACACACTCCAGCACCTCAATGTCCTTCCTGAACTGAGGAGCCCAGAACTGGATGCAGGTTACTTGTTAAGCTAATGTGCTTTGAAAATCAAAACTTGGATGCAATCTTTCTTCCTGCAGATTAACAATATTTAAGTTTCTGGTTCAGGCCAGGACAGTGAAAAGTTATGTGGTCCTGTTAGGAAAAAGAATTCTCTACAGGTTACATTTTGAAAATTAGATCAATTTTTCTACTTAATGTCTCTGACATTTACTGATATTAATAAATGCCAACTATAAAAAAACTTACATGGAGAAAGATGATATTCTGGACTGCTTGAATGGTCAAGCAAATGTTTTCAGAGGTGTTAATTGCACAATTCATCTCAATAGGATTCTGGTGCTAAGGCCGAATAGTGACAGCCTTTTTCATTTCCTCACAACTGATCAAAGCAGGCAAGAGGAGAAAAATGCCATTAAATTTGGTTTTATAATATCTTGATAAAAGCTCATCTAGTCAAGGCAAATGGATGGTATTTTGGAAAGTATTGCAAAGTCTGATCTGCTTTCCCTTCCGTTCAAATGCATTTTCTCCCTGTAAATTAAGAGTATGCATGAGTCAGTGTCAGCCTTGACATTCTAGCCAGGAAAACAATTCTTAAAATTCAGTTAGCTCAATATTTTTCAATACCAAAATTCTTTTGTGTTGATGGCTAAATGGAGAAATGTGGTGGGTTGGTACTGGCAGGACACCAGATGCCTCCCACAGCTGCTCTATCACTCCTCTCCTCAGCTGGGAAAGGGGAGAAAAAAACATAATGAAAGGTCCATGGGTTGCAGTCAGGACAGGGAGGAATCACTCAACAATTACTGCAAGAGGCAAAGCAGACTTCATTTGGGTAAATCAGTTTTAATTTATTACAAATCACATCACAGTAGGATCCTGAGAAAAAAACCTGCAATCTTAAGACACCTTCCCCTCACCACTCCCTTCTTCCCGGGCTTGATTTTACTCCTAATTTTCTCTACCTCCTTCCTCATGAGCAGCACTGAGAGATGGGGAATTGGGAATGGGGGCTTCATCATGTTTTCTCTGCTGCACCTTCCCCAGGGGAAGGAGTCCTCACACTCTTCCACTGATCCACCATGGGGTCCCTTCCATGGAGAAAAATTGTCTGTGAATTTCTTCAGTGGGAGTCTTTCCAATGGGCTGCAGTTTTTTACAAACTTCTCCAGCATGAGTCTCTCCTGGGGACTGTCAAGAAACCTGCTCAATGAGAAGCACCTCCTTCCTTTCCTTTTTTGACCTTGGTGTCTGCAGGGCTTTTACTCCCACATATTCTCACTCCTCTCTACAGCTGTAATTGCTCTTGCACAGTAACTTTCCTCTTTTGAACTAATTATGTTATCCCAGAGGTGTTACCATGACAGTGTTTTCATATGTCTGCCCATAGCAATCCTGAAGGGAAACTGGTACAACTTCATTGGCCACAGAAAATAGATTATCTCTCACATTGCCTTTAGCTCTATAATCTGATCAAGGGTCAGTTTTGAAGCTCTTATTGAATTTCTGTGATGGATAAAGATGATGACTAAAGTCTTGAATATGCAAGCAAAAGAGACACTGAACTTCAGGATTCTAGAAACTGTCGTTATTAAGCTGGTGAATGTTCCTTTGGTCAGAAATCTCAGCTGTACATCTCTGACTCAGAACCTCCTTAGAATCCAGAAGAAATACTCTTATTCTGACAAGGCTGGTAGTTACATTTTAAGAACCTGGGAAGTAGATTCTAGTAGCTCTCAAAAATGCAAATCTAGCCACTGACTTAAAAATGTCAGGATGGAGATGATGATGGAAAAAAATGCAGTGCAAGTGGGAGACCTATTTTCACACCCAATGTGTGCTGGAGAATGTTCAATCTCACTTTTTTCCTTAGGTCAGTGCTATAGCCATGTCTCAGATGTTTAGGATGATCAAAGCTTATTCAATTAAGCTTATTAAGTTCTTTTATTCAGGTATGGTCAGTGAGCCATTAAGGGAGAGAAGTGAAAGGAGAAGAACACATAATCCTGAAGTTCTACCTTGTCACATTAGTGATTAGGCTAATCACTAATACATTATTAGGATTTCTTCAGGAAGCAGGACAGGTGGACACAGACCTGTGTCCTGTTCTTGTAAAGTGAAAAAAGTTGAAAGAGTCTTGGTGAAAGCTGTAGACAGGGCCATCAGAAAAGTGGCTGGATATAACTGACTGAAATAATAAATAGATATGAAGTGTTGATGAAGGGCATATTCATTCATGTTTTACAAGCATTGTCTTCATGTCAGAATGAAGGTATGAGGTATTCTGCTGTGATATGGGGTTTTCATTGTTCTCAGTATGGAGTGCTAACATAAAACTTCAATGCTTCCACAAACACTCAATAACTCAAGAAGCCAATCTAATATTTTACACCATCATGTCAATAAAAAAACTCTGGTGGGTTTTTACCTAGCTGTGCTGGAGGTACTAGATGAACACCACCACTAGCATGGCGAAAGACACGTGACAGTCCCAACCATCCTGGGAATCCTAGGATTTTATTTATCTTCTGTAATCTTTGTCTTCCTTTCTTAGAGCTTTCATCCATAATTTTTGTTTTGGTTCTTTGGTCTTCTGTTTAGAATTTACCTTTCCCTGTCCTCTTTGAATTGTTTTGCTCTCAGATGATGCTGCTTATAATGAACTCTGCAATTAATAATTAATGCACTGCACTCAACTTTCATGTTCACCAAGTCAAAGGCCAGCATGAAGTTTCCAAAATATGCGGTAGAATGCAACTTATAAAAACCTCCAATGAAAGCAGATGATTTCCAGGTGATTAAAGTTACAAACAGCTGTCATATTTAGGGGCAGTGGTGTTTATGCTACCACACTTCGTAGGCCATTGAGCCAAAGCACTTTGCTGTTTTGGGAGATTATTCTGATTAAATGTTGAGTATTAAGATGCACAAGTATGCTGTTCTTTCATTCTACTCCAAAGTTCTTGCTCTTTGATTCCTACAAGTTTTTGTAGTACTAGAGGTAAAAATTGCTCAGTTAGTAAGCTCAGAGTTTGCTTTAGCATAAGCATGGAATGGTGGCTTTTAGAATTACTGGAATTATTTGATTTGCATCTTTGTAGACTGTCATGTTTCTAATTTACTTGAAAAAGAGGGCTCAGTTTCTTTTAGCTTGAAGTAAAGATCAGTGCCCACACGCAGCTCTTGACACACCAGCTAGGATATTAGTATGCAGGGCTTTTTCACAGCAGAGCTATATTGTAGTTTTGCATGTGTAGACATGAGAAAATCAATACACTCATTGTAATCTTCAAAGCAGTGGAAAACTACAAATGCATGAACAATGGAAAACAAAGCTACTATTATTCTAACAAGCATGCACCTGGTGGAATGAAGAGGTTTGTGACAGTTGTGGTATTGTTGATTTTCCTTCTAACGCTGAATCTTGTAGATATGTTTTATTAAGCTAATATTGTCACATCTTAAACAAATGAATATATTTCATTGCATGGACAAGAAGTGCTAGTAATTGAGTGTGGCAAAAAGTAAATGACTCTCAAATTCTGAACCGAGCTCATTACAGTTGCATCTAATCATGATCCATAGAGTTACTGTTTACCATTGAGTTGGGGTGGCAGAGGGAAGAGAGGAAGGAAGACAATCATCTACAGAAGCTTCTCTAGTTTGACAATTAGAGCAGAAGCTGCAGACTAGCCAGAACTAGAAGATGCACAATTAATTACCAAAGCCTGCAAATCTTCATCTCTTCCCAGGAGACAAGCAGAGCTGAAAGTTTCCAGTTCTTCAAGCACAGAGTGCCCTTGCCTCATTTGGTTCTCTTCCATATTCCTGGCTCACTGCTGGAGAGAACAGCCTCCAAACAAAAGCTGTGTCACCTGCCTACCATTCTGCAGCACCTGTCAGTCTCATTTTAAGTGATGGTATAGCTCAGAATCCCTACTTAATGTTGTTATGGTGACTGTGGGAACCTGACGCTGAGCACTGCATCTGTCTGCTTCTCTCCTGCTAATGATCCGGCTGTGTACAACTTCAAAAGGAGCGGAACCAATGGGGTGTTTTTTAAAGCTTGGATGATCAAAGAGGCCAGCAACTACAAAACTCTCCTTCTGTTAAAAAATTTATCCTCGAGTTGGATCCCAGGTAGAGGAAGGAGGGTAGGTAAATTTCTTGGTACACCTCTACAGCTAGATTCTTTGCTTATTTAGGGCCTGACCATGTTCCTGCAGAAGATGGCAAAAATGTCCCATGTGAGCAGCCTCCAGTGGGCCCCACAACTGGTACAGCAGCTTGGAGAATGAGCTGATCAATGCCATGGTCTGGAGCTAAGTGTGTGTGCAGACACATACTTCATTGGGAAGGCAATAACAGAGGGTAAGAACATGTATATGCTGGCACATGTCTGGGAAGTTTCATACTACAGAATTGCACAGTTCTCAGGGGATATTTTCCTATCATCCCTTCAGCTCTTCATGCCTTTAGCTTAACACTGGCAATTGAATCTATGTAGGTAAGTAACTTAAAACCAAATAAAATCAACAGGTGCTTAGATGGTATAGAAATGAAGTGTGGGTTTAAAAGAGAAGTTTTTTAAGCTCGATTAAAAAATATAATTGATCAGTAAGCAACATAATGGCTACCTTTTTATCCTCAGCCACAGCCATATGAGAGGTCTTACTTACCTCCTTTATATCCCAGGAACTTTCTATAAATCACATTAGTTGGTCTCTCCCTGACCTTTCCACTGTATATTTGCTTGTCTTGCTGGTCTGTGTCAAGGACTACCACAACCCAGATGGCATGAAGTGCAAACCACTGCAGTAAGATGGACCTCAGGTGATAAGTGGGTGCTCTGCAGCCATCCTGCTCATCCTAGAACAAGGTAAGAGAGGGAAGGCTGAACTTGAGAAGAAAATGGCATGCTGATAAATGTGATCACTGATAGACAACTATGGGCCCTCTGGTATGATGCTCAGGTATTTAGACTCCATATTCATTAGTTCTCAACGATGTTCCAAATTTTTTCATCCCAAAATTTCCTTTTTCTGCTTCTGAGTAGTGGGAGAAGGTTCTGGGTTTTTTTTTTTTTTTTCCTTGGTGCTGTTTACTTTTCCCTTGTGATTTGGCTGCTTCTGTTTTGTCATTTTGACAACTGCCTCACTCATGTGCCTGCTTGAGTTCAAGAAGTGTTGGGACAACACTCATGCACACAGTCATTCCTGAGGATGGTGTTGTGCAGGGCTAGGAGTGGGACTTTGATGATTTTTGTGTGTCCTTTCCAACTCAATATATTCTACAACTCCATGTGGTGAAATTGGAGCCATGGAAGCAGGCAAGCTGCTTGCTCCTCGTACCAACCCCATGCATTGCAGGGTGCATGGAAGTCTCTTTTGTGCTTCATTTTTATCTTTACAAAATGTCACCAAAGAACCTCCCTGAAAGTTAGTGCTACAAACTGCATTTCTGAAAACTATGACACAGATAACACTCTGCATCTCTGAGCTGGTTCATAGGCCATAGAGCTGATGAGCATCCATGAGTTAACCATGAGAATCAAGAGTAATTAAATTTTATCAGATGAAATGATAACTCTGGAGGGGGGTGAAAAAAGCCTTCATACTTAACCAGAGAATGGGCATTCAGAAAAGGGAAAACAAGTCATTACACAAGCCCCAGGATTTATTTCCTTTCAATCTTGTTTGACAACTAAAATGTAATAAAATGGAAAAAGCAAGGAGGCTGCAAATAAAGAGGTAGCTATTGACTAACACAATACAAAACATTAAATGGCATAATAGCAGCAACAGCAGCAACACTTCCCTCAAAATCTAATATTGAGCCTGTGTTTTTACTGGCGTGATTTTGGCCTGGCACATGAAATAGCTGCTGCCAGTGAGCAATGGAGATTGATGTCTCTGCTGTGGAGAAGAGATGGACAAGACTGAATTCATGCTTTGACGTGTGTGTCCTGCTACTTCCATAATGCTGATGGAGGCTGCAGCAAACACGCCTAGGAAAAGCACTTTACTGTTTTAGGATGGAAATTTGCGGTTGGTAAATTGCATGTTTGTTGTATATCTCTTCAAAGTCATAAGCAGAGCTGAATATTTCTGCTGAGTTTTTTTTTTTTGTTGTTGTTAATTTGGCTGTTAAAATTAGGCTTAAAAATGGCTTCTGTACACTGTAGTATCTCTGCTTGTGTATAATATTGAGGAATATTATACCAGGTAAAGCAGAGACATCCACAACTACTGGAGGAGGGAGGGAAGGGAGCTTGACTTGGTTCTGCAAGGACAAGATGCTTTGTTATGGACTAATGCAGCCAAAGTGAACTTCAGGCACAGAACAACACAGCCACCTCAATATCTGCATTGTGTGGGTGGGCTTTTGTCTTGAATGGTATCATAGTAACTCACAATTCAGCAGGTGGGAGGAGAAGCCACAAATAAAGGCCCTTTTATATATGACAACAAAAGGAACAAATACAGATTTTCTTCCTAAGTGATGTCAAAAGCCAGGCTAAAATATGTTGTGATGAGAATTTGTTTTTGTTTTGGTAGACAAATATATTTAACATTACAAGACAATAATTTTAATAGTAGCTAAGGGTTAAAACCCTAGTTACAAATGTGTATGAGTACCGGAGGATTGCAAAACATTATCTGTAGCTCAGTGTTCAGGAAGTAACAATGCCTGTTTTTATTTGGGGTACTTTATTTCTTTTTTTATTGTTTATAAATGTGCATTCAAGGCAATATAAAAATCCCATGTGGGATACAAAAGGTGCAAATTACATCTTCATTGCAGTGTAAAGCATAAAAAGTTGCTGGGTTTCAACTTTTTAATATGTGAAATCTCAACTGCAGGAGAACAATAAAAGAAAAATTATTTATTCTATTTATTTATCTTTTTTAGGTATTTGATACAACTAATTTTTTATTTCTGGCAGGCATTAAAAAATCTAGTTAGGGAGGTTTGCAATATCCTTGTTTTCTCTATTTATGACAGATTCTAAATGTCAAGGCTAACGTTTTTACTTATTTCTAAAACCAGATAATCTGTTTAAAAACTCACAGTGACCTGAAGAAGATTGTGGGAGAGAAACATTCTTACAGATCCTCTGTTTCGGACAGCACTGTCATTTCCTGAAGTGCCATGGAGTTCTCTAACTTAAGAAAACTTTTAATTTTTGTCTTTGGATTACCCTTTCAAGGAGAATATTTGCATTGCAAGACAGATAAGGTGAGTGTCCCTTTTCTAATGAAGATTTGCAAGCATAATGTGATCTCTTCCTTACCTACAACTATGGTTTTACTTTGCCTTCCTCTTACTTATCATGTTGTTAATAGGGCTCAATTTTTCTTTGAATTTTCTCACATTTCCCACTTTTACTTTAATTGGAATATTGCATAGGCCAGCAAAGGAAAACCTTTACACAACAAAAACCTTTATCTCAAAACCAATAAAGGTAGTCTAGAAAAAGGAATATAAAAATGCACTTTAGAAGAAACATTACCAAGAGAGGAACAAAAGGTTCTATGAACTTTTAAGGGTTTTATGTGCTTAGCTTAAGCAAAACTAGAAGTTAAAATATTTGCAATAAAATTTTCTTACAGTCATATTTCTTTTGAAAATACAATAGTGATTGATCCCAAAAATCATGTCATCCTTCACAATGAAAGCCTACCTGTGAGTTCAGAGATTAAACATTGGAAGCAACTCTACTAAGCTGGTGAAGTTTCACCAGTATGAAGTAGGTTAATTGAGCTTAGAGGATAACTTGCCAGTAAATTTTAATGACTTGAAACTAGTGTGCTTCTGTTGAGAAATGCAGTTGCTTGTGTCTACATAGAAAAAACCTATTTCCATCTAGGTGACCAGAGGTAAAGAATATTTTAACTACCTCGGACATTTACTTTTTATATTTAAGTAAATGATCTAAGCAGTGTTTCCAAAACAAAAGGTTGAGATCTGTTTCATAATCTGTTGTGTATTAGAATTATAATGCAATTTACTTCGCAATAAAACTTTCTATAGTTATTGTGCCACAGGTGAAGGATTTTAAACAACAATGATGTCATTAATCTTGATCTTTGTGATGTTTTGACAGGTATGACTACACATGCCTTTCATCCACTTTGTCCATGTCTTTCTGAGTTGTATTTGCTAGTACAGACTGTGAGGCAATAGTAAAGTGGTGTGGTGTGTCTGTATCAATTCTTGTAAATGAAAATTCACCTTTAGACCATCCAGTGATGCTAGCATGCTTCCAGCTACCAAAAAAGAGAAAAAGAACAACTAAATCACAAAAACCCTACTAGAGGACATTGGCATATGTGGCTTTTTCAAAACTAAGCTTTTGCATCTAGCTTTCCAATCAGCATGCACAGCAAAATAAAGCCTGATGCACTGAATTGCATACAGAGAAACCATAGTATTTAACATATTGTTCTGTGTACTAAGCAGCTGTAGCATGAATGGGCAGAAGGGAAGTCTGGACAGTTCAGGACTACAGCTTTTGCAAGGTCATCTTCTCCTGACTCAACCTTTAAGAATATGATTTAAAAGCTTTCTGACTTTTTTCGGCAAATGGCCTTTGGCAGGATTAAGCTGTGCCGCTGCCAATCCAGCTCAATACCAAGCATGTTAATGAGGTGTCTTGGCCTTTTTATTAATTCTACAAGCAGCGTAGTCCATTCAGCAATGACTGAGAAAGTTTAATCAAATAATCTCATTGTTCCAAATTTATCACCACAATAAAAGAATCTACTAAGGAAATACAAGATGAAAGAACTCATTTTTAATGCTATATCATTTTCCACTAAGAAGCACTACAGCCTTGAGGCTCACAGCAGTGCTAACGTCTGCCTCTCTGTGGGTATGCACTGTATAGGGGTGTTGCAATCTGCAGGAGCAACCTGTTTGCCAATTGTTTGCCCCTGGTTCTTACTGTTGCTCTCACTAACAATTTAGAACAGATTTACTTTCTCTAATGAAGTCCTTTAACTTCAAAAAACTTCTGGAAAAAAGGAGTAGTGAGATACAGTGTTTATCCATGATATGATGAAATCTCTCTGTTGCAGGTGACAAAAGGTGAAGAAATGACACCTTTTTGCATATTGTGGGGAGAAGTGAAGTCTGAGTTGGTGTAACAGAATAGTTACAGTAGCTTCCAAAATTAATTCCAGGTTTGGAAAAAGAAGTGTGGTTAACTTACAAATAGGACTTAAAATGCACACATGGAAGTTAAGCGGCTTTGGCCCACACTTTGGAACCATACGGCAAAAGCGTAATCCTTTTTTGATCTTCTATGCTTCCAGATCAAAAATTCAGCTGTGTGTTTTTTAGTGTTTCAGACACATGTGCAGCTTCAAACAGCTACCATTAATTTTAAACAGTAAAATTGCCTGTCAAATCAGTTTCCAAGTGTTCCTTTCTCTTCAGAAATCTCTCCTGCTGAGAAACCTGTGCAGTCCAAGGCTAGTGACACATTTTTTTGTATCAAAAATATTCAACTTTAAAACACCTTCAAAACTGGAAAACAACCCATAAGTTTATCTGAAGGGTGAGAATTTTCAGGTTTTGCTTGGGGCTAGCACAACTTCCAGATAAGCAACTTTAAACTTAACATGAGTATTGTGCTGTAGTGTGCTAAAGCATCTTCCTTCCCTGAGCACAAATCCAATAAAAGTTTTCTTTCAGGTTCTTTCTGGAGTCCTTAATTCTCTTTCCTATATCTTTCTCCCTCTCCCTGGTTGTTTGGCTTGCTTCTCAGCAATCTTGTGGGACAAGGGCAAACTAGGAGTCATACACAGCTAAATACAGAAAACTTGCAGTATCTCGGTTTTGTAGCCCATTATTTTGTAGCACAAATAACGTGAAATGGCACAACATGAAGAGATATCAAGGCTGTACAGCATACAAATGGTCTTTGAGATTGAATTTTCTGGCATTTCTCAAGATATGGTATATTGAAGAGGTCTGTTCTGTATTCTTTAATTAAAAACTCCTACAGTCCTTTTGGGGTTCTTGCTGGAGGAAGGAATTGTTACTATTTTTCTGCTCTTTGCATTTCAGTTTTTGATTTGAACTGAGAAGAGAGGCACTGGCAGAGCTCGTACGCCACTAAGACATGATGAGTTGTCCTAATTTTTTTTTTCTGCACTTCTCATCTAACAATGAATATCAAAATAAAACATAGGTCTATTTTCTATTCCAAATATAAAGGACTTCTATTTTCCATTGTGTCTGTCAAAGAAAGAAATTGAACAGCTTATATTCAACCACTTCAAAGTAGCAGATTAAAATCAGCTTTCTATAAAGCAGCATACTTCCCAGGAACTGGGACACTAACTCTGTATGGCCCTTCCTAACCATAAATGGCAGCTACATTGTGATTTCCAGAGCTTTCCAGTTGTTTTCAGCAAGGTGTCATGACAAAAATTCTGATGCTTATTTGGTTTTGCCATGTATTGCAGGGGAATCTGAGCAACGTGAGAGCTCATGTGAAAAATTTGCTCCCACTTGTCTTAAATTCATATGACTGCTCTCTCAAGCACAGTGTTGGTTTCTCTACTTGAGAGAGCAAGGGTGATTCTGTTGGTGGTGGCCAGGCCAAGTTTTGCTTCTCATTCAGTCTTCATTTGTCCATTCTCTGCCTGCTGTATCAGTTTTTCTTGGCTCTCTGGATTTATTTCGACCATTTCAAGATGGTACTAAGTATTTAAAAACATGAATGCAGCAAATATCTAGGGTGGACTAGAAAGTTCTGCTTTTTTGTTGTTGCTGATTCAAAATATTTTGTATGTGAAATTAATTATGCTCAAAATTGCATTCCTATTCAATCTGAACATACTACAGTTAATCCCATGGATAGAATTGGAGTAATTTGGGTTATGCAGCAGCATTATATTCATGTGGATGTCAAATCTGATCCCAGCTGGAGAAAACTAATAGCTTTGCCATGCAAAATTTTCATATATTATATAGGACTTTTTTCACATATATTGGATTTCTGTCCAACACCCAAAAATCCTTGGGGCAGAAACATCTGATTAATGGCTTGAGCTTATACCTTCAGTGCTAAACATAAAAATACTAAGAAGCAGGACTATGCATCAAATGCAGGATATTTGGTGAGAATGGCATTGCTTAAGGAGGGAGCTAAGTTGTCTTCTAAAGACTCAGGTCCTAAGCCTGATTTTTATGAACTGGGAAAGAAGGAACACATCAACTTGATGCTGTTTATGCAATAGTGATTGTTTTGTTGCCCAATGAAATATTGTTGCTATCTTAGTCTAATCTGTCACAGAATCTTTTAAATGCAAAACTCTTATCTTGGAGTGGGGGTTGGGAGAAATAAAAATTGCACTTACCTTTCTCATGAAATGAGTAGTATTTTGATAAATATAAATTTCCATCCCAGAGAATCTTCTGGCAAGCTAGTATTGATAGGAGGTAAAAATAAATACAGTTTAAATTATATTTTCCTTTGATATGGCATCACACTGTAGACAACATAATGCTAATATATCTTAATGGCTGTGCCTTTTAAGAGCTGAATATCAGTCAAGCATATAATTTCATGTTGTCTGGAAAAACACAAAAAAGGGTATCTAATGGGACAGAATAAGGCACCACACTCTAGAAAAATTACTTATTGTTCCCTTGCCATAGAGCTCTGCCTTTTAAAAAAATACAGTTTCCTAACCCTTCTGTGTTAGTATGATTGCAGATGTTTTACTAAAGTAATAGACTCTCACTAGTAAGAGGTCCAGAAAAAGCTGTTTATAGTGGCTCCAGCCTGGTGTTGCATACCATTTTGCCCATATTCCTAAAGTAGGTATATTCTGCTTAGAAATTTTTTTTTTGTTATGCTTTGTAGAATTGCTAGAATACTACAATATTTTCTTCTCCTTTTATTCAAAATCTTAAACAGCTCCATAAATCTACAAATGCCAAGTCATGTGGAATCCCGTACTTTATGCTTTAATGCCCAATGGCATATTTTAACATTCCCGTTTTAGTTACAATGCTTGAATATAATTAAAATAATATACATGAGAATTTTTACTTGTATGTCTCCAGCAACTGCTCTTTTTAAAGAAGAAACATCACTTACACAAGGTTTGGTAAGATCCTAAGAAGTAGCTGTTGGTAGATGTTGCTGTTGTGTCTTAGTACAATTTTGAAATGTCACCTTTATTAAATGTTTCAGTGAACTTTAGGATGTTCACTCCCATACATTTTTTTTTCCTGTCTCACAAGATGCATGCTCACTTCAAGTTTGTCAGCCCTGCCACCCAAGCTGTCCAAAGTCACTTGGCATGTGTGAGAGGAGAAACACCCATCCATCATTTCATTTACAGCTTGGAATGACAGCAGCTGGGGAGGAATAAAACAGCTGAAAAAAATTTCATTGGATAGAAGAATAAGATGGTTCTGGCATATGAAAGTGGATATGGGTGCAATAGGGTCTCTGACTTCCACAGCTACTCTCTGGTGCTATAGAAGACCAGCAGCTAAACACATCAGTGATGGAGGCAAAATTTCTAGCAGGGCTGAACCAGACTCTGCTAGTTTGCATCAGCCCGTGCCAAGAGGCAGGTGAGTGCTCAGCAGGTGTCAGTCACTATTGGCTGGTCAACAGCATTTGGTTTGCTTCATTATTGGAACCTTTGCAGGTTCTGAGATTGTGTTTTATTTCTGGACCTACAATCATGGAGGAACTTTATACTAGATACATGCAATATTACAAGAAATTCTCAGAATAAATCCTATCCTTGACCACCACTTAAATACAGAGAGACATGAACTGTGCAAACCAAATGAGGCTGGTCCCATGATGGCCTTTGGAGGCCTGACTGAAACAATTAATCCCATTCTTGCCTGTTATCATCATTCCTGCCCTAAATGCCCTAAAGAGACTTAAATTGAGACAGTGATCGGTATGCTTAGATTTAGTGAGTACTGTGTTTTTATCCCCTCATCTTAACCAAAATCATCCTTGTGCCTTGATTTGTGTGCCCTGCAAGGAGTTCTGTCATTGCTGGTGGGCAGCATCAAACACCTGCATAATTACTCTCTGTTTGCACTGCTAGACCACTGCTGTTCACCCAGAGTGGATTTTGGAACTGGCTTCCACAGCAGCAGACATTTTTCCCTTTCACAGGCTCAAAATAAGGGTTGAAGAGGAAATAAAATAAAGTTAGTGCTTTATTCAATACATGTGCATTTAAAATGATAATTTGTTTGATTATTTTCTGCTGGATTTTTTTTTTTTATTTTTAATTTCCCTTTTTGATAATGGTGCAGTGATGCTGTGATGTTCCCTTCAGTGACAGTGAAAGGTTGCATTTAACTGATCCAGCTCAATTACGCATTTGATACCTCGGTGGTTTAATGTTCCAGGTAACCTGAGCTGGTGCAGTGCTGAAAGGCAACAACCTTTTCTCCTTGAACTTGACTTTTCCCCCCCTCTAAATCTATATGGACACATATATTCAAAACACTCTTTGACTTCAACTATCTCTACTTCTAGGTGATCAAATTTTGTCCAAGAATCTATTATCAGATTTTAATCTCATTTGTTTGTGAATGAATTCTTTGTCTAAGGTAACATCTACGCTCACGTGTTCATTTAAGCTTAACTGCACGTTTGCCACTTAAGTTAGATGGTGGGTTAAAAAAAAAAAAAAAAAAAAAAAGAAAAAAAAAATAATAAAAATAAAGGTGAGTTGATAGAAAGCTGTGTGGCTCCGGGGCTGGTTCGGCGGCCTCAGGGGGGTGACCGGGTGGGTGCCCTCGTCAGGGGGTGTCCAGGGTCACCTCAGAGCCGGCCCTGCTCGGGCTGTCCGGCCCCGCCCGCGCCGTTCCGAGCTTGTCGGCCCCAGCAGAGGCGGGAAAGGCTTGGCCGAGGCCGCCCCGGGGCTGAGGGCGGCCCGGCGGGGTGAGGCCCTCCCGGGAGGGTGAGGCGGCCCCGCCCGGCCCCGCCCGAGGGCGGCCTGTGGCGCGGCGGGCGCGGGGGCTCCCCCTGCCGGCGGCCGGCGGGAGCGCGCGGGGTGGGGGGCGCGGAGCGCGGAGCGCGCCCTGCCCTGCCCGGCCCGGCCCCCGCCGCCGGCGCTCCGGCTCCGCAGGCGGCAGCGGCTCGCAGGCGGCAGCGCCGGCCCGCCCGTCTCCGTCCCTCCATCATCCCTGCCCGCCTCTCCCGCCGGGGCCGGCTCCAGCCCGGGGACCCTCTGCCACGGGGGCGCCGCCTCCCCCGCTCGCTCCTTGCCTTCCTTTCCGCCCCTTACCTGGCCGGTGAGAGCCGCCGGCTCGCCCCGCCGGGAAGGCTGGGCGCCCCCCAGCCATCGCTGCTGCTCCCCATGGGGATCCGGGAGTTCCCCAACGGCTCGGCGCGGGGCAAAGCCGCCACGCTGTGAGTACCGCGGGGCCGGGCCGGGCCGGGCAGGGCGGGCCGGGGGACGGGGACACCACCTCACCTCACCTCAGCCTGCCGGCGGGGCCGCCCGCTCCCGGGAGCCGCTCCGGGAGGTGCGGGGCGGCCGGGAAAGTTGTGGGCGCCGCGGGTCGGGCCGGCTCCCTGCCGGCGGAGCTCCCGCCGCCAACTTCTCCCAGGGCGGGCGGAGGGCGGTGGCGGCGGCCCCGGGCTGACGCCCCTCTCCCGGCCCGCAGCGGCATGCGGCGCTCCCCCGATGTCAGCCCGCGGCGGCTGTCCGACATCAGCCCCCAGCTGCGGCAGCTCAAGTACCTGGTGGTGGACGAGGCCATCAAAGAGGACTTGAAGTGGTCCCGCTCCGTGGAGGACCTCACCAGCGCGTCCGTGGGGCTCACCTCCATCGAGGAGCGCATCCTCCGCATCACCGGCTACTACGGCTACCAGCCCTGGGCCGCCAGCTACAAACGTGAGTCCCCGCACGGACAGACGGACGGACGGACGGACGGACGGGCAGGGGGCTGGCAGGATGGGGGCGAGCGGGGGCAGCCCGGGACCGGCTGGGGGTTCCATGGGGGTCCGTTCGAGGGGCCGCTCGCTTTACCGCTGGAACAAACGTCCAGCTCCCTGGAAGGAAGTGCTCTCGCTCTCGGCAGAGAATTCTATGCCCTTAGTCCTTTGGCAGCGGCTGGTTGGCGAGAGCGAGGTGCTAAGAATGATGACAGCTAAATTCTCTGCGAGGAAAATAGGTCAAATATTTGTCTTGGTGTTGCAGGCAGACTTAGCAACGGTGATTACCCTGGGCTGGCAGCTGTGTAAAAACCCTGCACGCTCATGCACATGCCGTTTCCACAAGTAATGCGTTATCAGTGTGTGTTTCCCGTGTTTTAGGAGTCTCTCCAATTTTCACGGCACTTGAGCTGAATGATCTGTCTTTTCCTATGTCGAGTGGAACTGGTTCTTCCGTATACATACACTTGAGAAAGAAACTTTAAATGATAACGATGTGAGAAGTGTAGCTGTATTCCTTCACATACATGATTTACAAAGGAAGCATTACCTCGAGTCGTTGTAATATATCAACTAGTATTTTTTTGTGTGTAGTGCCCTATTTCTTGTCCATCTTTCATCATGTTTATGTCAATTGTACACATTAAAAAGTTTTAGAATAGTTTACCAATTAATTGAAGTCATAACATTAATTTGGTTGTTTTAAGGTCGTTTGTAACATCGCAGGGATTTTTGTTGATAACAGAAATCGTTGCTTTGCTGGAAACACTGGCTCTGATAAAGGGGTTGTTTTCATACGGTACTTCCCTAAGTATTGCGTGCAAATGTTCTGAAATATTTACCACTGGATTATCTATGTGGCAGTGTGTTTAATAATGGACTAGAATGATACAAGAATACATGGCACACAGTATTAGTTCAATTTTTCTCTGAGGGAGAGCTGCTCCTGATTGCCTGAAAATAGGACTTTACTAATAAATATTCTAATACTCTTCTGTGAGAGCCTTTTTTTTTTTTTCCTTTGATTGCAATTATGACAGAAATATCATATATTTGCTACTTTACTCACTAGGAGTATGCTATTTCTATAAGAGCAATTCCAGTGCCTGGACTGGGTCTGTTCTTGAGAGCAAAGCTTATTCAGGCCAGTTTTAAGGATCAGATCATATGTGGATGCCAGACTGAGCTGGATGTTAATGATTCTATCTGACAGAGTGACGAATAGTCTAGCTGAAGTCACACTGAGCTGCTATGGCTGAACCTTCTGAAATAATAAAGGTCATGCTGGCTCCTCAATTATAACCTATTTGTTGAAATTTATAACTCTGTCTGAAAAAGTTAATAGCAAGCCTAAGCCTGCTATTCTAGGTACTTTTTTTTCCTTCTAATTTGATCTGAATAACAAAATTACATACTTGAGTTATAATGGTGGGGAATAAATATTCAAAGTGTCTGAGTTTCATAAATGTATGTCTAAAAATAATAGGTTATGTGAATTTGTTGCCAATTTAAAATCTGAGTTACTAGGAACATAGAAGGACACGCAGAAGGAGAGACACATCTCTACAGCATGGTTTAAGGAGAGCCATGTTGATCTGCATCAGCTGAATAGCTGACTGAGTAGGGTATATCATCTAAAGTGGGAAGACATCTTTGTCACAGCAGCTTTGAAACATCTTTGAATATTCCTTCAAGTTGGGCTGATGTCTAATTTTGGGCTATGGACTTTCCTTGTGACTTTGGAGTTAGAAAATTTATTTGGCTCAAGTACCATGAACAAATTATTTTTTTTAAACTCAAATTGCAGCCTAGGTACTTTTTGTCATCTTTGCATCCTTGTAGATATTTGGATGCACTATGATTATAATTATGGACTGCATTAATAATGGACCTGCTTTGCAGAAAATCAGTCCATAATATGGTCTGATCTAGATCTATTTAGTTTATCTCTCTTGGTGACATTCTTTTTATTGCAACTAAATTGCCTGTAGGGCCAGATCTACCTCTTTTGCATTGGAGTGTATTCCTTTCATACATTATTTAGACTGTTTTTTAATATATACGTACATATATAAATATATATACACGCACATGTATGTATGGATATATAAAATTGTTTGAAAGATTCAGAAAGCTTTTGCTTATTTGGTTGTTTTTGTTTCAGCAAAACTTCATTAGGGAAGCTACCAATGATAACCTGAGGTAGTGTTACCAGGACCTCAAAAACTTACTTGGAGAACAATTTGAAACATACCAGGATGCCTCAAGGTTATGTCGCAACTCCAGTATTTACTATTCTTATAAATTAGTTGGAAAGAGAGAAGGAAGAAGTGAAAATGTGCTAAAGACACAAACTGGTCTGGATTGGACAGAATGAGACAGGACTCGTAACATTACCCTAGGGACACCTGTCCCAGACAGGTGACTTGCTGAAATGTCAGTAAATGTCATTCAGTTATCACAAGCCTCACGTTTCCTGAAAACGCTAAAATTGCCTGCCAACTTTCACATTACATTGGCTGGTGATTTTGGGACTGTACACAGCTCAGGGAAGACCTCTGCTGTTTGACTGCACTTGCAAACTAGATTTTAGGAACTGGAATAATAATGTAGTAATGTAGTTCCTGTGTGTTAGGATGCCTTCAGCAAATTTAGTGAAATACTGTAATTATGGTTATCTGCTCACAAAAAATATTACAGGTAGCTCTGAGATGAGCAAGAAGAAAGAGTACAGGCAATCTGTAAAGAGTCTCAAGAGTTTTTGCTGTTTACTTAAAGAGGTTGAAACAAAAGTATTGGAAAGTACTGGCACATATTGCTTAGGCAGATAGAGAGTTTTTCTTCTGTGTCATAAGAGAAAAAAGGCAGACTGGCGAAGAGGCTGAAAAGTCATCTATGAAAGACTGATAGAAAAAGAAATAATGTTGAAGAAAACATGTAATTTATTCTTGAGATGAAGATTTTAAGAGATTGTAATAGCAGAGACAAGATCTAGAATTCGGTAAAATGGAAAACATATTGGAGAGAATATTAAACTTCATTATACAGAATTTGAATTACCCCTTCCTTAAGCTGTGAGGAAACTTTTCTTGAGGGTTTCTTGTGCTTCCTTCCTTAGTATCTGCCAGCCTTTAGAAAATAGGAGTGTTCCCTGATCTAATCCAGCAGTTATTTTTTTTCTGAATTCTTTGATTTCCAGGGTAGCTAATTATGTGGTTAACTGCTTCCCAGTTTAATTCAAATATTCATATGTGTCTCATGGGGAATATTTTGCAGAATGTGATTTGATTTTTCAAATACAATGGCAGAGGGGAAGAAACAGATAAGATGCAGTCAGATTGTAGAGTCATACTCTTATGCAGCTACAAATGTAACAGAGCTCAACATTTGTTAAATTCTCATTATCAGTATGTTGGCTTTTATTTTTTTCTTTTAGTTAGAACATAGGGATCAAAGACTTTAATAAAAAAAGTCCCCAAAACAATGCCATGAGATTTGCAGATCCCATCAAGTCTTCTCTTTGTATGGAGATGAAACTGTTGTTAGAGCTGTATTAGCACTGCCATTCTCTCCCATGAAGGTTATGTGAATTCTCATGATTTCTGCCTCTGCAAGCCTGGGACTTCAGTTGAAGAGCAGAGGCAAGTTTGGAGGTAAACAGCCGTATTTTTAGTTTCCATTTCCCAGCATTGTCAGTTGGAATTAGTTTTCTAAATATTTTTCGAAGTATAGTTCCTAGGAGCTTTTCTGCACTTGAGAAATGCAGATGTCACAAAACTCTTGGACTGTCCTCCTGGTCAGTATGGAAGACTTGTCTATTTTAAAGATTGTAGCAATTGACAGGGTGCTTGTTTCCACAGGAAATGTTCACAGCTCTCACCTTTGCAAACATCCGTTTTTCTATAACTAGGTCTATTTTCTGGTGATTCAATATCACAGTGTGTCATTATGTGATTAGTATTTTAAATACATTCACGTGGGCTTGAGCCAGCTATCCCTATTTTGCAGTCTTCTTCCTACAGATCACCTGCTTCTACTCCTTTTTTAAGATTAGGGTCTTTCTTTTAAAGCAGGGACTTTTGTATATCCTTACGTTGTGTTCATAAATACAGATTTGTTATGGACAAATCAGGGATATATGGGCCTTGGCCTCCCTCTTTTATTCACTTATATTCTTTGTGTGCTTGCAGATGTTTTCCTACCTGCAGAAAGAAAATTAAGAGAATGGTATGTACTTTTAACTCCACTTAGTTCTGTTTATTAGGAATTGACTACTGTCTGTGGATCGTGGCTTGTGAACATACATTTCTCTGAGACTTCAACCTTGTGAATGATTCCAGGTTGTCCCAGTGATAACTTTTAAGAGACATGATGTTCAGGTGAAAGGGAAAGATTCTGTCCACTAAATGAAATTCTCTGGCTTTGCTTCTCCTTGCTACTTTAAATATTAATTTTCATATTTTTAATGTTTCTTCATAGTTATTTCAGCAATAACAAAATAAATTATATCATTTTAATGCACAAAATTTCAATATAGTACTCATCCAGTGTGTAGCACATTAGGTCTTGACCTGAATGTGGAATTTAGGTGCTGACACCAATATCAGTAACGTACTGGAACACATTGGCTGAATAGCCTGAAGGTTGCTCAGAAAGCATAATTGTCTGATTATGCCAATCACAGAATTATACCATAGAATGATTTGGGTAAGAAGGGACCTTAAAAGTCATCTAGTTTCAACTTCCCCTAACATAGGCAGGGACACATTCACTGGACCAGCCAGCTCAAATCCTCATCCAGGTTGGCCTTGAACCCTTTCGGAGATGGGGTACTCCTAACTCCCCTGGGCAGACTGTTCCAGTTGTAGACTTTGATAGCCTTTCAAGGTAAGAGTTTAGTGTTGGTTTTAGCTGATTAAATGTATGAGTACTGTACTCTTATAAATATTAGAGTATCAGTTATACAGCTAAAGACCAGTGTTTCCAACTGATCCCCAGTGTTCCTCCTTGTGATTTTCTTTTCATGTGCCACTGAATGTTGAAATTTCACAGTTGCTAAAAGCAAATCCAGCGAGGATGTGAATCAAAAGAAATTTGTGCAAATACCATTTTCATGTATTTGCATCTGAGGGAGAATTTTACTTACTTTTTGAGGTGATGTGCTCCAGAAGTTCAAAGACGTAAGTTGAAGACTATAATTTTCTCTGGGGAAAGCCATTTTCAGGCCAACTGTAAGCAATTAATTTAAACTGATTGCTTGCTTTCCAGTGCATAAATACTGAATGTAATAAGTTTATAACTAATGCAAGACTTGGTGGTATCATTCATGTTGCTGTTTTTGAGATCAAATGATTATGTGAGAATCTTGCTTTTCAGGTGAAAACGAAGTAATCTCTAGGTGTCTTGCTTGGTGCAATTATCTAAGTTTCTCTTCCCATAGTTAATATAGATCACCAGCCCTTCTACAACAACCAATCTGTAGGTCAGCACTGAAGCTTAGAAGATGAATAAAAATATGTGCTTTTTATTTATTTATTTATTTTTTTATTTTTATTTTTTTTAAATAGGCTTATGGTGTCTGAGGCCTGATTTATTTTTTAATCAATGCTCTCCAACTCTTCATTGTCAGTACTAACACCAGTAATTTTTATGTTACTAAGAAAACATAGGAACACCTACAGGCAAAAGAAAGCAATGGTAATGAATTTCATTGCAGATTTAAAAGTACTGTAGTGTGGTTTCAAATTTCAGTTGCAGTTAAAAGCTGCAAGCTAAACCCACTTGGTGATACATGAACCAGGGATCTTCCTGACTTTGTCCACATGACAGCTCCCACAAAAACTTCTTAGGCCATTTCCTCATTACAAAGTCGTCACTGTGACTGAGAAGAGCTGTCCCCAAAAACAGTCTCTTTAAGCGTTTCAGAGACCTAATCACGAGTCTGTTTGTATCCCAGATACTATGTTTCTCTTTTAAAAGGTGACCCAAGGGCTCTAGTTTTTAGCTCTCTGGGTGGTCTTGCAATTGAGAACGAGCACAATCTGGCCACCTGAGTCAGGCCAGAGCAGTACAGGTACTGAATACTGAGCAGTTGCAAAGATGCCAGGGGAATATGTAAAGAAAAAACCTTTCAGGATCTTCTTTTTCAAGACAATTCCAATAGAGAAGAAACATGGGGATTCTTAGGCTTTTGAAAATTTTTAAGACTTTTTTGGCCAGTACTGAGTAGAAGGTGGTTCCTGTTACACTCTAGAGCTTAATTAATCACGAACTTTAAGTTTTGAATGTCTTCCTGGCAAGCCAAGAAAATTCTCATTTAAACTGGTTTGCTAAACATTTTTGATTGTTTAATAAATATTTAGTAAGTGGCAAATGCTTAGTGAATGTTTAGTAATTTGCTTACTAAACAGTTTTAATTGTGTAGTGTTAAGTAACCACCACTTTTAACTAGGCAGATGAATAAATATTTTGTGTTTTTTATCTAGTTTTCATAGTGAAGAAACTAAAAATTACTGCCTGCAAAGGGGGGCATTTTTTTTGTTGTTTGTTTGCTGTTTAAACAAATTAAATCATTGCTTTCAGTATTTTTCAGTGCAGATTTAATTATATGTCATCTTCAGCCATTTATGCAAAACAGTTCATGGGACAGCAATTAAGAGTCTGTTGATTTCCAGCATTCATTTTATGCCCTTAATGAATGTTACCATTGAATGCTGCTCTGTTAGGATATATCAGTGAAGGCTCCACCATGACAACCTACTGCTAAATCTAGCTGTACATCTTTGCAATGTCAGGACCCATGTTAGCAGTTTTGAAGAGCGTTACCTGGCATTTGAGAATCCTTCCACTGGAAAACTGCATTTATTTCCTGTTTTTTTTGAACAGAAATGTGAACAACTAATCAAGAATAATGAATTGTTGCTAAAAACACATACTACTCTGAATCGATATGGAATAATGAGGGACCAAGTTAATTTTGAAAAAATAATTTGGAAGCTATCAAGAATTATGAATGAATACTTGTTTATTTTTGGAACTATTTTTATTGCAGACCCTTCCTCAAGGTAAATTTCTGTAATTGTTCTGGAGTGCACTGTGTGATGGATATTTGCAACTTTAAATAATGACTTTTTTAATAAAAGCAATTAATTGCCCAAGATAATAATAATAATAATAATGAATTCAGACTACAAAGCCTGTGTTGTCCTACTGAAACACAAAGCCTCAGAAGGACAATGACCAGCAATACTCATTAACTTAATAGCTATTTTTACTAGATTGTAGCTCATATCAGGGCTGTCTTCAAGGTGAGTTTTTGTGCCATAATCTCTCTTCCATGAAATGAGGTGTTTGTGTTTCATATAATAATAAATTCTGCCATTTACTTGAGATAAAATAAGCCTCAAGAGAAAGAGAGAGACTGCAACCACGTATCAAGGCAGCAATCCCTTTCCGATGGCAGGGAGCTGGAATCAGGTGATCCTTAAGGTTCCTTCCAACCCACATTGTTCTATGATTCTGTAGAAAAGTGATGTTAAGGCCACTTTGGCCCTTTGGCAAGTGCCATCCTTTGTAACACGGGGGTGTAGTTCTGTCCCTCTTGCTGTTCTGGAAGCTGAAGCCATGGACTTTCCGCTGTTGCTTGTGAATGATGACTACTCTGAGAACAGTAATAAAATGAGCACTTATGTTCTTAGAAATCTACGTGTAGATCATGGTTCCTACCTACGCAATAGCTTGCCTTCACATGGTACATCTTATTGTAGAAACCACTGCCCTGAGTATTTATGATTCCCTGTTCGTCTTCACTAGGCACATGTTCTTTCATCCCTCAGCATATCCGTGGAAGAAAAAAAAATGCTGTGATTGTGTGGAAGACCATAGAGATTTTTATTTTTTTTTTTTATGAACCACTACATGAAGTATTCCTAGACAGAAGGGATGCAACGGAGATATCCCTGATTTCATTTTCTTCAGAATTTGAGAAGCTTGTTCTCCACTCAGTCACCTCCTCTTATAAAAAAGTGCATCTGCATGGTTTCAGACACCTCTGTTTTTCTCTGGAACTTGAGGCCCTAATAAAGTTCATTTTTTTAATCAAATGTGCCTTATTTTGTTTCCTGTCATTTTGTTTCTCTGAGTGTATCTGGCCAATATAGGATTTTGTAGGTGTTTTCTGAGAAAAGCTCTTCCAGTGCTTGGAATTTAGGCGGCCTCAGATTTAGAAAAATAAATAGCTGATAGGATATATTAACTCAGCAAGCCAATCATCTGAGGCAAGGAAATGTGAATACTTGAGCCTCACCAGGATAAGGGAATGTAACTGGCTTCTAGTGGAATAATAAGGCCTTAATCTTGCAATTAAATTTTCTTTTTGCTTTGCTGTAGCTAGCCTCTGTCAAATAATTCATTAAAAGTGCCTTATATATCTAAAGGAAGAAACCGGATTTTCATTTTTGAACACTGGTGCAGAGTCCTATTGATCCTATTGATTATTTTGAAATATAAATATTGTGGCAGAGCTGATCAAATAGCAACAACCCAAGGGGGGTTTTTTCCTTGACTCTCACATCAGAAATACCGCAAATTTGGTGCTTTTCCTCGCTATTTCACTCCAGCTAAGGTACCAAAGTAGCATAGAAATTGACATGCTTGTCCACTGTCCAAGTGGAGCAGGCTAAGTCATTCCACCCTTAAGGCTGCTGTTGTTTGTAGCCCTGTGGCAGCCTGAGGGTTCTGCCTCATCCAGGATATCTTACTTAGGCTTTGCCCGGTCTGTCTGGTTGTGTGCACAGAGCACAGGTTTGTGCTCAGGTGGGAAGTGAAGCAAGGATCTGCTCCTTCAGAGTTGGTGAGCTTGTGTAAGGATGGTGATGGCATATTCATGGTCCTGTCCTGAAAGCCTGGAGTTGTCTTTCCTTTTTCAAACAATAACTGCTTTCCAGACAATCTGGTTCATTGGGTGTTCAGTAGGGATTATCTGCTTGCAAATTTTTGGCCTAGTTGAAATATGCAGTGACAGGATTAATATCAACAGTGCAGTGTTTGCAGGAAATACAACTGCATGGCTTTATGAGTCTGCTGTCTCTCCTCCTTACTGTATGCAATGTTTTTTGGAAACTTTAAGACTGATTTAATTAATATGCAGCCATTTATTTTAAACAAATGAAGATGGTAATCATGTTTTTTTCAGCTTAGATGCTAGCTACCATTTATGCTTTTGGTTAGCACTCTCCATGGAACGGAAATTAATGGCAGAAGCCATTGTTCCTTGTACTTTTGTTGAAATGAGTTTGCTGCATAGCATTTAGTGTTCTACTGGCTTGGTAGCTTCTCAGTTGTGGGTCTTTCTTCGCTTCAGAAACAAGGCATTTATAGTGTAAATAAAGATGTTCATGTTTCATTACCAGAGGCTAGTTAAAGAGAAGAAATTACAAAATAATGTAAAGACAGAAAAAGCCAGTCAAGAAACAAACCCCTTAAAGTCAGTGGAGCCATGGAAAATGTCTCAAGTTAGGAGATTTGATTACTTTCAAGCTGAGCAAGAGGAGTGAGAAAAGAGCAGAAAAGGCTATTCTTTTTACAGATTTGTCTTCCTGACACTTCTACATCATATGTTGTGACTAGAGGCCTCAGTTTTTCAGGACTTATTTTTCAGCTATTTCTTACATACATTGCAAGTGTATTCCATGGGCCTGAATTTGGGAGTTTGGGTTTCATGCAAGCCAGAGATTATGCCTAGACAAGGTGAATTCTGGTGCATTCAGGAGTTCAAAAGTGATTTAAGTTTTTTCGATATACATGGGAATGACAGATGGGTCTTGACTTGGAACACAAGCCCACATTCAGTTATTATTGTGAGTATGTCATGGGACTCCTACATACATCCACGTGAACTTTCTTTCAATGTATGGGAAGTAAAGTCCTCTTTATCAGTCTGGAAAATTGCATGAGTAGGAATGAAAACTAGGTTAACATGAAGGAATAGAGCTGCTGTGTGCGTGGCTTCAGGGGTTTCAGGAAGATATCTGACTCCTGCCTGGTTTCTCCAGCTTGCCAGGCTGTCCTGGGAGAGCATATGAAGAATGCACAAAGACACCTTAAATGACTGCCTTCCGTGGTTATTGGCTTGTAAGGCTTACAAAGATCCTGATAGAGCGTGCAGTGTGGAATTGGATCTCTGGTTCCAGTTCGTAAAATTAGTTCACAGTCTTTGGGAAGTATTATTTGACAAACAATGTATTTAATAAAAAAACTTCTGTATTTGCTTTTCTTGTTTCAAAGACAACTTGCTTCCAAACTTTACGGCTTAGTAATTTGTAGGTTAATATCTGTAGGAAATTCCTTGTCTTTTGCAAATAGTGATTTCAAGAGGTAGAGGTCTGTATATGTGTTCTGATTTTGCCTAGAGTGAGAAGTGGTTTTGTGTTTTATAATATTTCTCCAGATGGAAGCAAAAATGGGAGTAAATCACAGAAGCACGGATGAGTAATTTCTTTGTAGAGAAATGCATGGACAAGAAACACATCTTGTTCTGGGAACAATACTTTGTGCCTTCTGTGGATGTTATGTGCATAGAATGAACTGCATCTCACTGGAAGTCATTCTGGCAAACAGTATTAGGCATTCTGTATTTATTTCTACAAAATGAAAAGATTTTTGCATAGCATCTTTATAGGAATCTTTGCAATTAGTATTACTTTAAAATGATATTCAGATACCAGAGTGTTTTATCTCTGCATGTCAAATTCTTTTACACCCTACAATAACATTTCTCTAAAGGCACAATATCTCACGTCTGTATAATGAAAATACACTGGGAGTGGTACTGAAACTAGAGTCTTTAGAGTATAAGCCTAAACTCTCTTATGAATTTCTCGGTAATTTTTTTTCATGGTGAGCTTACTGAATAACAGGAGCAGGGGAATGCATCTCAGCATCAGTACAGCACTTTTTAATGTATTATTTAGTTCTGCACTGATAATAATGAGAGAGTTAGAAAAGCTTTTGGGATGAATCCCTGACTCCAACCAAGCCCATGGTACTTTTCTCAGTAACTTCAGTCAAGCCAGGTTTCAGCTGCCAGGCTTAAGTCTTTGAGTTTGCCTTTTAAGCAGGCTCCCTGCTTTGTATGCTGAACATTTGTTCCTAAGGCAACTGCATCCAATTACACCTACCCATACATGGTCTTTATTATATGTTCCTGAGCACTACTGAGGAGCTCAATTTAAATTATAGAATAATTATTTCTTTTAATAGATGTGCAATTTTAAATTTCTTTAAGCTTGGTGTTTAGTTAGCACTTAATAGCTTGTCCCAACACGAGTGGAAGGCATCTACAGGAGTTGAGAATAGGCCACTCTTTCTTCCTATTGCCTAGAAGACTGACTACCAGAGCCCAGGTGCTAAAAGGAGAATGAGCATATATACCATTGTTTACAGCTTTAGGTTAGAAGTAAAGGACTGAGACTTCTAACAGAGCATGCTATAGAAGCACCTGTGTAAGAAAAAACTCCTCAAACAGGCCTGTTACCAATAGAACATTTTGAATTACCCTGGGCTCAAACTCACGTTTTTTATGAAATAATAAAACATTGTTCATGTCTTTCCACTTCAGATGTAGACAAACAATCCGCCTATACTAGAGTGGGTATCACTGAATGGGTCTGAGGCAGAAGCCTTTTAAAACAGGAAAGGAAAGGCATTCTAGTTCATAATTTGTATAAGCAGCAGTTTGGAAGCCAGTTAGCTTTTGACAGCCCTGGCTCAGTCAGGTAAGGAATAAGAACGTATAAACTCGGAACTCCTTGCAAATATAAACAAAGGATAGTGTGCATTGGGATGGAATTAGAGTGTTCTTGAAGAAACTTGAAATGCTAGGCATAACAGAACGTTGCACATCCAGCTTAGGTTTTTGGTTGTGTTGCTGTTTTTGTTAAATTATCCCATCCCAAAGCCATATGTGTGATGGAGAAACTGCTTGGTAAAGTTTAAATCTATCTAATGAAGCTGTTTGAGTTAGTGCTTTAACCTCTTATCTCTTTGTTTTCAAAGGCCAGAATTGTTCCATCTTCATGTTAGTAAAACTGATAGGAGCTAAGAGGAATTTTGCCTAACTAAAACCGGTAACAAATGGCATGAAGGAATAGTGCAGTCCTGAAGGGAATTGGTGGTTTTGGTCTGACTCTGTGATAGGTTTGTGAAAGCTGCGTAGTTTGGCAAGCTTGAACACTCTTAAACCTCCAGAGAGTCCCAGAACATGCTCACCAAAGTATTTTTACAATATATATACTATATCACTAGGTTAGAATTATATATATATATACTATATCACAAGGTTAGAAATTCTTTTGCTATTGGAACTTGTTCTACACTTTTCAAATGAAAGTGCAGAGTGACTGGATCTGGTCCCAGCTTCCAACTGAGAGGGTTGGTGTTGCAGCTATCAATTGATGTAAACATGTATAGGAAATTTCCTTCCAGCCAAGAGCATTCCCCTAGTGAATGTCTAGTGAATTCTTGTTTCCTTCACTTTTTTTCCATGGAGAAGGCAATTAGACCGTTGTTATTTTTGATCCTCCAATTATCTATAAGAAAATGAGCCTTCTTATTTATGCTAGCTGAGAACAGCACGGGAGCAATGAAACTGCCTTTCTCTCTGAAGCAGTTCAAAGGAGGAAGAGGTAAAACAATCTCAGATGTTGAGGTAATTAGGACCTCGAAACACTATTTTGGAGGGAGGTTTGTAGAACGTCTGCAAAGTTGCATGCCCAGTTGTAGGAATTGTACCAGAGAAATAGGATATCAAGAGGCATAAAATAACCTGAATATTAACTGCTCTAGCTGAATTACATGCATTGTAGAGTAACTGGAAGGTACAACAAAATCAGCACCTTGCAGAAAGGCTTCTTCTACTTGAGATGTATAGCACTCAGTTCAAGGTTAAAATAGTTGCACTGTAATCTGCTTTGTGTAACAGTAGCTGATTTTACTAAAAGATAAGTGGTTATATAAATTTTACCTCAGTGTTGAAGTTCATGAATTTCAATAACCAACCTTGCAGGTCTGATCCTTCTTGGGTTTTTTGTTGCTGTTGATTTATTTCCCAATAGGCTGAATAATTGTCATCTCATAAAGATGATTTCATTAGATTTTTTTTTTTTTTTTTTTTTTTTAGTATTAAAATTAGAGCAATTCTCAACCATTATGTAATGCAAACAATAGTGCTCAAATAATTTTGCATTTATAAGTTTTGGGACTAACTAATTAGTGAAGTTTAAACATTATAGTAGTTATGATAAGGTTACATTTCAGGCATGTCAACTTTGAAGAAGCATTCGGACAAAACCCATAATAACATGCATTAACTTTTGGTCAGCACCAAAGCTGGCAGTTGGATGAGATGGTCATGGTAGGTCCTGTCCAGCTGAATTTGTTCATTTTTTTCCTACTCTTCATCTCTCATATTTTTTTTATGTTAATGTTAGACCATTAAAATATTAAGGACCTTATCCAGTAACCAAAATAATAGCCGAAAACACCCATGGGTGTAATTACAGCATCATGCATCTGCTTTGCAATTGAAAAATAGGTCTTTAGTGGTTTTATTCAGTCAAATAATGAGGAAGCTGTATTTCATTGGAGTTACTGAATTGCAAGGAAATGTCACTTGAACTATTTGATACATAAGTTTCAAGCCTGAAAAATTACCTATGGGTAATTTAAGCTATGCAGAAGCTGTGTGGCTAAAATTATTTGTTTGTACATATTAGCTTTGAGAATGTTAATTATTCATTTTGCCCCCAAGCAGTTGGTTTTAGCCAACAGTGAATGCAAATTTTTAAAAATACTAATTTAATATTCTTCACATCACAAAATATGATTTTTATTTTTCTATGCTAAGTATAGCTATCTAGAAGATTTCATCTTTGCTCTCATATGTAAATTCTAAGTCAAATTGTGCGTGAATAGATTAAATTTATTTTTTTGGTGCAAACATAAATAATTCCATGTGCTGTCAAAATACTTGACCTCTCTTAGTCATTTTGTCCCTTTCAATGTAATCACTGATCTATGCTTTAATTTTCTTCAACAGTCTGATCTTGTCATTTTTTCAAAATGTAATATAATCCAAAGTAATTTGCATGTGCTGAGCAATTTAGCTTGACACAAAGGTCTGTCTGTATGAAAAAATTCTTTTGACAAGGTTTCTTTGTGGCTATTTAATACAAATTTAAACCTGTATAAATTAGTGTTTTGATGGATGTTTGACTTATTTCAGAAAAATGTATTTCTTCAGGTAATAAATATGTGTGACTAATTAGGCATTGTTGCAACATGTCGAGAACTTAAGTCTTTGATACCTTGTTTGCAAGCAGCCCCCTTTCCTTAAACATAAAATCCTCTTCAAACCAAATACATCATTCATTTTATTTAAATTGGTTCTCTGTTGACTTTAATGAAGTAAAGTACTAATTAAGCAGTAAAAGCTTATAGAATACAGCTTAAAATAAGTTGCTTGAAAAAGACAAGTAAAGGCAATTATCAGTTGTAAGGTTTGGGGGAAACAGCATTAAATTTTCAGATTTCTGTCTGAAATGGAACTATAGTTCAAATGCCCTGAATCCCAAATGCAGCATGTGACAAGAAACTGTAGCTACCTTTTCCTGGTGTTCTTGTTTGGTTTGGTTGGTTGCTTTTTTTGTTTGTTTTCTTTTGAGGTTTTTTGTTTGTTTGGGGTTTTCTTATGTGTTCAGATTTAACTCTGGGTCAGGGTTTTGGAAAGAGATTTTGTTACACACAAGTCTTATAGACTTGTAGACTGTACAAGATTTATCGTCTCTCATGTAGAACACAACTCTTCCTGCTCTGTATAAACATCACTTAAGGGACAGTCATCTTTAAGTAGCCACTATTAACCACACTTTATTTGCAAGTGATTAGCTGCCATTTGAACAAAGAGAGTGTGGGGAGAGGGAGAGAAATTAATCTTACCTGCTGGGAAGTGTCCTATGGGAAGCTGTACTGTTGCTTTCTGTTCCCCAGACAGGTCACTCTCTTACTCAGAACCCTCAACTTCTTCCTTTCTACACTCTCTACCCCATTTACCACTTCAATTGTCTTTTCTCTCAACTACTGATGATTTTTTTCCTCTCCTGTTTAGGTTTCTTATCTGTCACAGTGAGATGTCTTTCATTTTCTAACAGGTGGCTGCACTTCCAGCAGCTGCTGTACTGGTCCTGTATAGATAAAAACCAGACCTAAAAGAAAAGGAAATTCAGAAACTCTAACAACATTCTGGACACTGATGTGCTAAAAAAAAAAAAAAAAAAAAAAAAAAACCCACAAAAAAACCACAAAAAAAAAAAAAAAAAAAATCCACCAACACAAAAACGCCTGCTAATGTGTTCTGAATTTTCTATGAGAAACCCAAAGAGATAAGGTGGCCAGTACTAGAAAGACAACTTTCAAAGCAGTTGGGGAAAAGTGGCAAAGGGGGAGGCTGGTAAATAACGAGCTATACCAGTTGCTTTTAACATTTAAAATGAGTGAATATAGGTTTCTAAATAGAGATGGTGTTTCAAGTTGTTTTATGATAAGATCTGTACAACTCCTGGGCACCAGTGTAAATATTATGAATGTAAAGTAGTATCTGTCCTGAAGAGGAATATATTTTCCAATCTGTTTGTGTGTAGCCAGTCATCTCTAAGAATGAAATGTTAGTAAACTGTATTGAAGCTCTCTGCCTCCTTTAAACCAGTGTTTTCTGAAGAGCTGGACAAACTGTCTGACCTTCCCTCACAGCTCCTGCAGGCGAAATGAGAAATGTCAGTTCACACAGCAAATGTCACATAACTCACCTGAGTTCTGGTTTTGATAGTCATGATCATCCATATGCATATAGATGGCAGTTAACAAAAACGATTTTGGCAGTAACAGAGCAACAGGGATAAAATATGGAAATCTAAGGAAAACATGCTGAATCAATTCACTAAGTAAAAGATTCAAAGCAAAATAAAATACAAAGTGAAAGAGATTTTTATGGAAGTGTAAGAGTACGTGGGTGAGATGCCATATGGAGCATTGGGTTGCGGGCAGCCAAATTTGCATCTGATGTGAGGTCTGTGAAATCTTGTAAGGAAATAAATAGGATAAGAAAAACACTGAAGAATAGCAAAGGCATAAGAGAGGTCATGAAAGTTTCAAACAGGTCTGAAGAGCTAGAACTGGGAAGAAAACTAGGCTTCTCTTCTGTTGAAAATCTCAGAAGTGTCAAGGTTTCTGGTATCTTGATACATTTGTTATACTCTTATTTAAATACATTATGAGCTCAAACATTAACACATGAACTGATTGCACCCCAAACAAGTTTTGTTAAAAGGTAAGTAGTAGAAGGGCTATGTTACAATTGTACTCTTTTGTTTTGTATGTAGGCAGAAAGAAAAAAACAACTTAATCTGAAATCACCAAATGAAAAAAAACCCACATGGTCTTGTATCAGTAAAAAATTGCCTTTGCATATAGCCTATAAATACTTAAAGAAAATGTTAAGAGGATTCCTTCAGTTTAGGCATTTCCTTCTTGCTGTACTATATCCTAAGCATCCATAATAAACAAAAATAGTGGTCAGATCCTGGTTATGCTTTTCCTCACCTAGTATTGTTTCCTGACTTAGAAATTTGTTGGCCAGCAAACTCAACTCTTCCTGATAAGGGACAGAGAAGAGAGACATCTTCCATGGAAAGTAGATTCTGGGGGCAATACAATTGGATGATCTTAGAACAAGCACCAGGGTCTGCTTGATGTTTTCTACAGATCTTGTTTAGACTTGTGTCAGTCCAGGATAACAGGAATACAGGGAACGGAGTAACATATTGATATGGTCTGTGCTCTAAAAGTGGTTTGTACTGGGAAGTTGTCTGAGAAAAGTTCTCTTCCTTCCCAGATAAATTGTTATTAGCAAAGTAATACTGGAATCCACAGTTCGCTCTCTCTTCTTTGCTTGTTGGCTGAGCCTGGCCATATGCAATATTCCAGATATCCAAATCAAGATTTTAATCCTGATCTGACAGCGCTCTGTGCTTTCCATTGATTTAAAGATAAATATGATTCACACACATGCAAACCAAATGCATGTGTGTGATGTGTGTGCAGTGTTAGCAGCCAGTGCTACTGGGCTTTTAGTGTTACCTTGCTGAAATATGTATCCCTGAACAGAAACAACTGTGTTTTATCAGAACAAGTGCCACAAGAGAACATTATGTAGTGATCCTCACTGACACGCTTGGATCGTTTCTTCATGTTCACTGATTGTTCTTGCAATTCATTTCCACCCTTGCTTTCTAATAATTTAATTTGTTCCCTTGTATAAAGTCCATTAGTTTTGCACTGAATTTATTTTCTCTATCCCAGCTATGGATTTGTTCATCTAAGGCATTTTGCAAAAGTCTTAATTAAGCCTTTTCTATGGTTGGAGCAATGAATATTGTAGTTTGACAACCAGTTATTTCAACCTGAGGACCTCTATTTCCTAGAGGACTCCTTGAGTGGCATTAATAGAGAAATGGAAAAATTAGTAGAGGAGTTTGAAAGAATATGGACTATGCTTTTTTCCTGGCCAGAAGAAAAAAAGGGAAACCTCTCTAGGGAAAAACACAGGGGAGGCAGTAGGAAAGAAATTTGTGCTATTTTCCTATGACTAAGCTTTTCTGCTAAGAAGTCTGTAAGCACCCACAGGGTACTAAGATACCTTTTTTGAGTGCTCAGTGGAATTCAGATGCAGAGTTCAGGGTTTCTTGTGGTTTTTTGTTTTGTTTTGTTTTGTTCTGTTTTGTTTTTTTTTTAATTTAGAATTTGGAATGTGCATTGAAAATTTATTTCAAAATACTAGAAATTTTTGTGTATTCCATGATGCATAAGGTTGAGCACGTTTGGATAAAAGTATAATTTGAAATAATATGACATTACAGTTATAATGGGAAAGTTTGAATTTTTAAAATGCCTCTTATTCAGTAAGGTTTAGCATCCACAGACAGGATACTGTAACCAGAAAACACCACAATTACATTGCCAAGCCTCAAATCAGATGTGTTTCTTCTGGGCTGATACAGTCCTTTTAATTTAGACTTTCTAACAGCTGGATATAGCCCATTAGCTCTTATAACATTTCTTTCCAGTAACTCCTGTTACTTAAGGATAGAAATACAGGAATTGCCATGATTGCTCTGAGTTAAGTTCCATCTAATTGTTATTTAGCTTTCAAGAGAAAGCAAGGTTAGGCAGGTGTGAGAAGGTGTTATGAGAGAACCTATCTGGAAAGTTCCTGTTAGGTTTTTGTGGGTTTTTTTTCCCCCTGTTGCCTTAGAGTTAGCTGGTAAAAATAGGAGTTCACATATTTAAATTCAGGTTTTGAACGTTTTGGCAGGTGGCATCTTACAGGTTCAGATAGCATCTTAAAATAATCCAACAGCTTGCCTAGGTACATTTAAACTGTAAAATAGAATGTATTGTGCCAATTCTGATAAATTATATGGAATAATTATCTTTGGCCATGCAAATAGCAGTGGACTTTACTGATTTGATTGTCACTGATTTACTTCAGAATTCTCAAATGCCTGACAAGGTAGAACAGGATTGAAAGATAACAGCAATCTGATAATGAAATCATGTTTTGCTAAGCAGTAAAAAAAGCCTAGCTACCAAAGTAACAGTGAAAAAATATCAGAACATGATGTCATCCCCCCTTATGCCATGTGTCTTAGGAAACAAACTTGTCTGAAATGGGAACACAAGCAGGTGAACCAGATAAAGGAGTATAACCTAAAATATTTCTGTCTTAAAAGTATAAAATGTAGCTGCACTGATGTCTAGACATTTCACACAGTTTTGGTGAAGGACAGGAAGATGAAGAAAATAATTTTTAGTTTTCAAAAGTATCATCAGAAGATAGATATATTTTCTTCTTGGTCTGTTTCTCAAATTAAACTATGTGTATTGTTTTCTGCAACCAGGAGGCCTTTAGAAAAGTGTAAGTACTGTTCAATTTCAGGGGATTAATCCCCATTAAGTAAAAAGCAAACTGGTCACATGCTTAAACTGTTGAAAAATGCAGAAGGTCTTTGAATGTGAAGTGTATGTAAAAATTCACTTGTTCTGTTTCACAATATCACTGTTGTGAAAGTTTGGCTTTGTCTTTAATGGAGTTCAGATTTTCAGTTATTGTTATGTTTTCCAATGTATTTAGCATGTTATACCTAAACCCTGTCTCTCATGCTAGGTTTTTTCACATAGTGGAACCACCTCTTGAAACTTTTTCCTACATGGTATCCAAAAAGACCTGTAACCTTATAACAAGGATTAGTTTTAAATATTGCTCCCATCTTATCCGGGCATTAGGTATATTTTGTGACTTTTGCCATTGTGTTTCCTCCCCAGACCAGTTCTGTTTGTCCCCTTGTTATACCCTCATTTCATCCTGTTTATTTTGTACTATTGGGGGTAAAGTGCTCTAAATAATAATTATGTTACTGATACTGATGGTCTCAGTTTAGTTGGGTTCTGAATGTTACCTAAATAAATATTAGTAATATATGCCCACTGATTGTAATGCAAGGCTTGGTATGTGTCTTGTCTGACATGGGGAAGCTGCAGCCCTGCAGACCTGTCAAGTGACATACATTGTGACATGTCTGGGAAGGAGAGATTGTGGGTGGTTTATTATTTAATGGGAAATAGCTCATGGAGTCTGACAAAGCATTTGGGCTCTCCTGGTTTTGCTTGAAAAAAGACATCTGTATTAGTTGTATAAATGTTTTTCTTTTCTTTAACAGAAAAAGGTAATTGAGAGAACTTTCCTGTTTATAACATCTATAAATATGAGATGGGGTGTTTGGATTTGCTGTAGAAGTTTGTTAGAAAATGACTCGAAGAGGGATGCTATTCTCTTTTCATGTGTCCTGCAGGATAGTTTTGGACCTTTACATGTCTTATTGAGTGAACTGTAATAATCACACTGGGAGGTGAGTGACCTCAGACTGGGGGAAGACTGGATCTTTCAGGTGCACTCTGCCCCAAACTTGGATTTTTTACATATTTTTAAAATTTTCTTTTTCACCAATTCCAGGGTGACTAATGCATTCAGAAAGATTACATCATATTAATTATCAAGAAGTACTTGACAAGTTGTGTTCGTTCCCAGGGTGGAAGTGTGAAGTGCAGGAACATAAATCAAACCTTGTGCAGAACAGGCTGAGATAGGAAGTGACTAGAGATGGGATAGACAATAGTCTTATTTTGTTATAAGCAAACTAAAGTCATCTCTGAATGTAAGTTCAGGAGGAACAGAATGATATTCAGCATTCTTCTTGGCAGTGAGTTTTCTTAACACCTGGTCAACAGATATGTGCAGGAAATGGTGACAACCCAGTGAGGGAAATTAACAGCTTGAGTGATGGCCTCTTCCCCCTCTGGTTACTGTGGCTGATAGCTCCCTCCTGTATGGTTTTTCTCATTATTTAATTCTTTATGCATTGCACAGGAAAGGGAACATACTGCAACAGGAATGAACCTCTGAAAAAATTTCTGGTTTTGATGTTGATGTTTCTGCAATATGATGGCATCTTCAAGGAAGGTGTTCTCTCTTGTTCTGTCAGGCTTAATTGTCCTCTGTACGACACAGTTGAGAAAGATATTTTTTACTGCATGGTGGTCTTTTTGGGGAGGGATATGTCTGGTGAAGCAATTTATAAAGTGATGAAATTATGTTTCAATTGAGAAGTATTCTGATGTAACAACAGAGGGTAGGGGATTCCAATGGTCTGGACAAAGTGAGCAGACTTGTTTGATTAGTAAGATTGCATAGCATTTTTCTCCTTTTACAACAGGAATGAGATTTGCAGAAGCCTGAATGCTGAAGGCTAGCATTTCCCATTGTTTTTTGGAGGCTGTGTATTATGCATCTCACTTGCACCTTTGGAAGTTTACTGAATTAATACTGAATTAAACCATTCCTCAACTCCAGCAGAGTGGGCTTTTGTTTCAATCTTAGATTTGTTAGTGATGGACATGGTAAACAGCAGTATATTTTCTTTATGTTTTCTTTCCTTTATACAGATAATAAATATATAACATTATTTAAAGGACTGAGAAAAAGTCTCATAAGTAAAGCCTGATTTTGAAAAATTAGGGGACTTTATGCCTAAGTAAATACATTAAAATCTATTCAGATAATTCCAAGTGAGTTTCTAAAAGTGATGAGTGTAGTAGCTTTGTTTGCTGCTGAAGTGTTAAAAAATGTCAAAAGTGAAAGAGGTAGCAGTCCCTGGTTGTTTAACCAGGACTGCATTTTTTGAATGGCTGAGCCCACTTCTGGTATTTGTAATCTATTCTGGAGGAGTGGAAAGAATTTTCTTTTGATTGAATAAATCAAATGAGAAACTTGGAAGCTGAAGACCATATTACAATAAGAAGCTTCTTTTCTGCTCTGTGAATGAAGATGCAGTATGTGATTTTGATTTTGTTGGTTTTTTAATTTTTAATGGATATACCAGCTCTCTAGATTCCTCTTGAGTCTGCTTTTCTTCAGCCTAAAGAAACCCAGTTCCTTCATCCTCTTCTCATAAGGATTGATCTCTAGGTCCTTCCCCAGCTCAGGGTCCTCTGAAGGACTACAAGAATTTATTCACAGTGTGAGCTTTATTCCATCCATTCTCAAGAGTTTATATTAAACAGGTTTAAGCAGAAATGAAAAATAAGCAAAGAATTTTAAATAACCTGACTTAACATCCTTTCTCTTTAATGAGAACACCCCAACTCAAAAGCCACTGTGCTTTATTCTGTCATGATTCCACATCTTCACTATTTTTCAGTTATCCATCAAAACCTGAGGAATCTAGTTATTTAACATGAGGAGAAACACTCTTCATATCTTTTATTTAACACCTCCTTCTAAGCATCCTTCATTCTTTGTACAGAGAGAATAAAAGATACCAGCTTTTTTTTATTTGTTTGCTTTTTGCTGTGTTAGTAAATTTTTTAGGTCCTTGTCAGTATCTGAAAATGTTTTCCTTTCATTCCAACTTGTACAGGTGATTTCTTTTTTATTGGTATTATTATTATTTTTCCTTCCTTTGGTAAACTAGTTCTGTAGGTAAGTGTGGGTAGAATACAGTGCTGTTTTTCAGGTCAAATACCTTATTTCATTCTGGCTTTTTCTGGAACTTTGAGACCCTACTAATTTTCTTTGTTGGCTAAAGCCGCAAACTCAGAGATCGCCCTTATTTGGACACATCACTGCAATGCTTTGTGAACAGTGAGAAAAGTTTGGTTTCTGTTGAAAGGAATGTTACAGTTTGGATGAAGTTTTCAATATTTCTGGTGATTGCTTAAGTATATTTAACCATGTGGCTTGTCTTCAGTTTTTCTATACTGCTTAGGTATAAGTTATTACATTATTGTATTCCTTGGAAAAGAAAAAAATGCCACAGAACAATTGTATCTAGTTAACTTCTATAGTTTCTCATTGAATTATTTGTCATTTGTTCCCTTGGTTGCTATGATAAATTAACTGTAAGTAGGTTTATATTTTTCCTTTTTCCTTTTTTAATATTTCTGCTGTGTTGTTATATTTGGTATTTTTCCTAGCACCTCCTGTTTGACTGTCTCTGCATGTTTCCATCTTATATAAAGTATCTGTAATTTCATTTTCATTAGACCTAGGATATAAGGTCTCTTTAATTAACAGGGGAAGACATAATCATCTCTAATTCTGACATAATTTTTCGGTGACCTTTTTAATCACTGAAGCAAAAATAAAATAAACTTTCATTTAGACTCCCACCTGGAAGTTCCTATGTATTGGTTTTTTCTTACTTTTCTCTTAAAATAACCTTGGTTCTTCCTATTTTTTTTCCTTTAATAGCTTAAAACTTACGGCTTACTAGATAGTTGTGTTGATATTGTTGTTGTTGTTTTGGGGGGGTTTATTCTGAAGTCAATGTTACATGCAAAAAGCAATTTTCTTGGGGAAGGTATTAGATATATGCCTAAATTATGGTCTTGATCCTAGTGGATCTTATGCATTATGTCCACTCTTCTTTGCAGTTTTTTTGCTTGTCTTTCCTTCAGAACCTGCATCTGGCTTGGGCATGTTGTAACCTGTAGTCTCAGTACATCTTTGCAACCAGGTGGTCTGACCTGCATGTCAGGTGCTGCATTCTAAATGACTTATTTGCTGCATAGGAGTGCTATGCACTACCACTATGCTTTCCCAGCACTGCTGGTCTTCACAAGTAATTTCAGGTCTTAATAACATTGCTTAATTGAATATTTATCAGATGCCCACGCAAACTGTTGTGTAGAACTTCTGTAATTAAGTTTTAGAACTGATTAAATCATCTGCTTCAAATAGTATAAAGGAATTGTTTATTTTTCATAACTTAAAGTGCTTTTAGTTGATATAGGCCAAGGGGATGTGGAGGATATTGTTTTGTGGCACAACCAGGTTACATTATTGACAAATTGGGTTTTGCTGGAATTTTTAAGGTAACTTTTTAATTTATTTAGCTTTTTGTTGTTTGCTTGCAGTTTGTGATTTATTTTCCTTTTTAGTCTTATTACACAGTCATTGGTACCTGTGACGGTGATATCCTAATTAGTAAACAGAATACAATTAATGCTGTAACAGCCACAATTTTAAGAGCAAAGTGTTAGTTGTTTTCTCGTTTGCATGTTACTAAAAGATAGGAAATTCTGTCTAAAAATGAATGGTATCTTTTCATTAATCTGAAATTTATCTCAGAATCTCTCCTTAAATGAGAAAAAGAAATATTGGAGAAAGTAATATACTGCTGATACAGCTACGCATTTAACACTAAGTCTACAGAATATTAGTAGGGACAGTAAGTAATATAAAAATAACAAAACACTTCACAAATATGGACAGATACAAAAGCTGAATTTGAAAAATTTCTAAGTCATGACCACACTTGTGAGACTTCTACTTTACACAGTTTCAAAAATAAGTTCTCTACATAAATATTTGTTAGAAAGAGAAAATGCCTGTGACACAGCAGTGCTGAGGGCTATCTGACAGTAGGAAAAACATCATAGACATGAATTTATAATGGGATATATGTGGAGGAAAGGTGTGGCTTTTCATGCATCATCATCCCATCTTGGCAAAAAGGCAATTGAATCAATGAGGGAATTGAACTGCATATATACTTTGTTTGGTTCTGACCACCATTTCCTTGGTGTATTATCAAACTTGAGTGAACTCAAAGGAAATAATATATTTTGTATTAGGTGGCTGGAGGGGGCATGTTGTAAGAGAAGAATTGTAGAAATTAATACAGTATTTAGCTTGCTTAAGAAATAAAAGGGACAGAAACACAACACATGCTTAATTTAGCATTTATGTCTTTGGGAATAGTAAAGAGACAATGATTCTGTTTTCTACATAGATTATCAGAATCAGCATTGCCTGAGACAATCACGCTGAGGAGTGGATTTGATGTGCTTTTCTGGCTGTGAAGCATCATACCTTCTGGAAGAGAATGCTTGGGAAGGCGTTAATGGAGTTGTACATCTCTGGTTTGTTAGTGGTCACCACATTACTTGTAATGCATCTACTGAACCTTCATTGTGCAGGAAACTACCTTAAGGAGTTCATGTGAGGTATAAAAAAATAGGTCCTGCTCTGTTTGCAGGCAAATAGATAAGTTGTACCTTTCTGCAGGATCTTGTAAGTTACTAAAAGGCAGTGTAAGGAGTAGAAGCTAGAAGAAATTTATATCCAGGAGTCATGGGCTGAGACAAAGGAAATGGATCAAGGACATTGAAAGAAAGCCTCAGCAACTCAAGAAATGATTGAGTCTCCCTATACATTTGTTGCAAATAGCTAAGCTTACTTTGTTTTCTAGGTAATTTAGGTTAATTAATAACGAATTTTTACCTATAATCATGACTGATGGCATACCTCTTTGTCCTGAGGTTGGCACCAAATATTATCCTCACTGCAACATTTCAGAGACTCAAAATCACTTTAGCTCACATCCTAATAGAAGAATATTGCTGTTTTGCTAGGCAGTCCAGTTACTCTTAAGATATTCAAGTATTTTATCAAACATGTCATAATCTCTAATTTTGTGAGTTACATCAGAAACTATTGCTTAGAAAAATTTAAGACAGAGTAAAAAACATTTATGGGTTTTTTTTAAGTAATCTCTGTGTCTAGCAGACTTTCTTCTTTCTGAAGAAGAATTTTTAAAATAAAAGGCTTCATTTTTAGCTAAAATATATTTCTTATCAATGGCTGTAGTTTATAATGCAATATCAAGGCTGAACTTGCAGTTTTGTTTTAAAATGTCAGCTTTGCTTTAAAAAAGAATCTGTTGTGCATGCTTATAATTAGAATGAAATACAATAGTGGAGAATTCTAAGGAAAATCAAATGAGATAATGTAAAACTCACTTTTTCATGCAGTCATTTCATATGCCTATTTTTTATCTTGCTGTTATTTGCGGAAATTAGATTTTCTATTTTTAAAATTATTTGGAAATAATTTAAAGAAATATTTTGCTTGAATATTACTTCATTTTTGGTTTTGTTCCTTCTAAAGTCAACATATCTTCTTTGGTTAGATTTTGGTGTACTGATGTTTCATGTAGGTCAATGAGGTCACATCCTGGAATCTCTTTTCTCTTATTCCCTATATGAGATGTTTTGAAACATTTGCTTTGTCATTATCTTTCATGGATTGTTTGAATATAACCTATTGTGCACTACAGTGGGCTTGTAGGTAGACCTGTCATATAGTACGCAACATATTAGGGAAAATGTCAAGCAGCTTTGGTGTTCTGCATCATCTTGGAAAACTTGTCAGGGAAGAGGATGGTTCTTACAGTTTTGTACATTGATCTACTTTTGTTCCTGTAAATGTCAGTGGTAGAATTCTCCTGGTTTCAGAGCAGCCAACACCAAGAATTATGAATGTGCAGAAAGTGGCTTTCAAAAGCACCAAATAAATACAATTTGATTTGCTAAGTGCCCAGTAGCCCTGAGGAAAGGAACCAAATGAAATCTGTAGTTCCCTACCTTCCACTCACTTTTTCAAACCAGTGACTGTTGTAACTTTGCTGAGCAGCTGTGAGAGGCATATCTCAGGCATACTCTGCACACAAGTGTTAGGTGCTGTCACCCGTAGCCTTGAACCCTGTGGCAGACTTGGCAAGAGTTGCCAGTATGAAAGTCCCGTTTGCAGTGCACGTTCTTTGCTCAAACCCAGTGTCACCTCAGCTTTCAGCTGTTTCAGCTCAGATACTTAAAGCCAAAGCTTTGCATGGGAATGGGTGAGCCATAGGTGCCTATTCTGTTCTACTGCTGTGTTACAGGGCAGGCAGCATAGTAGAAAAAAGAGCTGGAAATAGTGAAATCGTGCACTCCCACAGCAAGATTGCCACAAAACATCTGCTGGCACTTTGACAAGTTGTGGAGGAGCTGGATCATTTACTGTATTGTTGGTGAAGTTTTTGATAGTGTGTAACACTGCAACTGATAATTGGTGCCATGTAATGGTAGATGTATGCATCCACATGGTTATTAATTGGGCTTGTCTTGTTTTTTTCAAGAGAGGCTGAGAGACACTAAACACGATGGAAATTATGCATGCCCTACAGTACCAATAATTTTAATAAGATCTTACATCAGTAAGATACCCTTTATGTTTATTAACCTCTTGTACCCGTTTTCCCAATAGAAACAGAATAACTTAAGCATGCAGAAGAATTCCATATATTTATCTAAGAATTTCCATTCTGACAAGTGCCAATGTGATACAGGCTTGGTCCACACAAGGATGAAGAATAAACAGAATGTCAGTTCACTTTCAAATGATGCCAAACCTGTGTTTTATTCCTACTGTTGTTTCATCTACTGTAATTTCAACCTACTACCAACTCCAGAGACATACACTACACTGCAAAGCTTAATTATAACCATCTGAAGAAAAGTGACGATGAATCAGCTCTTCACCAGGCTGAATATTAAAATGACTCAAAATAAGATATTTGCAGCATTTACAGATGTAAAAGATTCTGTGGTTGCTGAGCAACCAGGGAAGAAAAAGCAAATAGAGAACACTTTTCTTCAGTAGTGATGGGGAGCACTGATGTTTCCTTGTCACTGGCAGTGGTCTGAAATGGAAGACCACCTCCTACTAATGCAGGTTTCTGCTCAGATGAACACATCCACCTCCTTCTGGACTTTTGACCTTCACAGAAGGTCATTAGCTAGTAGATCAATCGGCTGTGAAAACACTTGCACAAATTGCTGGTTGTGTAGCCTTGCTAAGGAAAATGTGTGGAAGGGGAGTCATTTCTGTAGCAACTTCATTGGCCTTTGAGTCAATGCCCCTAAGCGTTTAACTCGGCTATGCCTGTGCTTGCTATTTTGTCATTAGACACCTGTCAGGGTGATGAATAGTTCATCACAAACATCAAGTCTGGATTCATCTGGCTGTGACTGAAGCTCACTTTTTATTCTTCCCTCCGTGGATTGCACACCATTATTCCCTTCCCCCTTGCAGTACCTTTTCATGTTTTGTTAGGGTGTTAATATCCTTGTCTCCTCTGTGTATTTTGCATCCCTTTGACTTCTGTTTGTGGGTCACTGTGGCCTGACTTCTGATGGTCTGATTCTGTCCAGATTGTGGTTGGGAGCTCCTCCAGCTGTGGCCTTACCTGTGCTGAATATTTGGAGCTCCTCTCCCAGGTGCTGCTCAGGCTGCAGGGCTGCAGGTGGGTCCCTCTCTGTGCCTGGGGCACCCTCCTGGCCATAGCCTCACAATAAGGGAAAGCACTTGGAGTGCATCTGTACTGCATGTACCCAGTGAATCTCCAGGCTTCTCTTCAGATCAGTATAGTCTCAGTAACTTCTGTTCAACTTATGATCCACAACATCCTGCATTTCTACAGAAATGATTCCGTATTAGTATTACTGGGTTTTCCCACCCAAACTCAGGACCTTGCAGTCACACTTATTGAACAGTATCCAGCCTTCCCATCAAGGGGTTGGTGAGACAGCACAAACTCAGGTGGTGTTTGGACAGCTGTTTCTGCTTTCCCTAGTGTAGAAAATCATGTATTGGATGCTAAGTGAACCAGGAAAGAGAAGTACATAATCACATAGGGATGGATTGAGGGTGAACTTTAGCAGATACCTAGTGATTCACAGGAGTAATGCCGTTTTCCTCTCCTCGGGATTTAATCCCAAAGTTTCAGTGATGAGATGGTGAAAAAGTAATGGAAATTCATGAAGTTATTCTCTTACAAAGGAAATGGAAATGATAGTTTCATAATGTAGGAAAATTCAATATTGAAAATACATTTTGCTGTAGTTCTGTAGTGTGTGCAGAAAAGATTTGGTGTACTTACTATTTGATGCTACCATCAACCCTTCCTTCTTCCCTTTTGAAAATATATTAAGATTGGTTTTACTTTTTTTTGTGGCATAGTAAGACAAAAATAATACCACTTTTTTTTTTTTTTCCCTTGGGAGAATTCTGCTGGTAAGAAGAACTATACAGGGCTGTGTAACTTAACTAATATTCTGGCTGGTGCTTAACAACCATCTTCTCAAGTGGGTACTCATCCCTGGCCCCACAATACAATCATTTTCATAAGCCTGTGCTTTGTAACTGGCCTTTGTACTTCCCCAATGAATTCCTTCCACATGCTTTTACAGCCTGAATAAAACCGTGATTAAAAAATGAGAATCTTGCAGGTTCATTATTTTCTGTGTTTTGTAAACTGAAATCTGTAATATCTCTAGATTAACTGTTCTTACTGTGAGAGCCTCAAGTTGTATAGGTCTTTCTAGAGTTTCAGATTGTCAGAATATTTTTTCGTACTAGTGTGTGGTTTCAAATGCTTGTCTAAGCCACAAAATGCAGTTCCACAGCTTCACAAGTATCAGTATCCCAGACATATTATAGGAAAATCTGGGAAGTAAATATTGTGGGGGACATTTTTGACCACTATTGCTATGTATCCTGTACTTCTGCATGTCTGTGTGAGAGTTCTGGGGCTTGTGCTTCCATGTCACTTTTGCGTCCGCGTCACTTAAATGCTTTTGGAAATTTTTCTCGATGTGTTTCAGCATGAATTCAGAAGCCATTCAAAGATTCTTAAATCTGTCTGTATTTTAGAAGTTCACCATAACTGTTCTGAAAGCTTGAAAATCAAAATTACTTTCTTTTCTTAAGGCTGTACTGTTTTGTTATAGTAGAACTAAGTCTTGTGAAAAAAAAAAAAAAGGCAAAAAAAGCCTAGCTCTTGATTCTGCAGTAATTATATACATGCTTAATTTCAAATACAAAACCAGTTCATGAAAGATTTTAGGAATAATAATGTGAGTTATATTTCAGGAATGTGTCTTTTGCCCACAGAGATTGGTGTTTTTTTTGTAAATTGGAGAACCATTTTCAATTTCCTTTATTTTAACTGGAGGAGCCTTTAAAATATCCTTTATTCTAAAGTTTATCTAGAATTGGAGCAGTAAAATTGTTCATATAATTTAAGGCTATGAAAAAAATTGATAAATTATTTTTTAAAAGCAAGGTAATTTCAAAAGGCAGGTGCAATCACTGCTCTTTGAGGTTTTTTTCAGTCATTTCCCTTTTCTCCTGCTTTTGTTTTCTTTGCTGTTCAGCTACCTCCAGGCCATCTTTTTCCTTATCTGCCCATTCCTCTGTTTCTGTATGCTTTCTTATATTCGTTTTACTGTTCTGTTGCTGTCTGATGCAGCATCTCCAGCTTCTTTGATTTGCTTAAACAAACTACACTGCAAAAACAGTACCTGTGTGCTGCAGGTTTGATTTAAAGTCTGAGACCTCTCTGAGACCCCATTGTCCTTCAGCATTGAGAACAGCAAATATTTTAAGGACATGCTGCTCAGCAGCTGTAGCATTTTCTCTCTTATGACTGGTCAGCAGGATTTTCCCTCTAGACTTGAATTTGTAGGCTCATAAACTCTTTTATAAAGTGTCTGGCATCTGCTCACAGGAAGATGATTTAGGGATAAGCAAAACTGGTGTTGGTAAACAGGATTATTCATAAGTGGGTTTAATAAATGATCTTGTATGTTGAATAGCAAGTGTAATTAATTGTGCTTTTCCTGACAGTGGAAATATTTCAGCAGCAGAAATAATCTGTTCACATCCACAGGAGTGTAGACATACTTGGGGTGCTGCTGCTAATTTTCAATCAGAGCAGTTTCCCTGGTAATTTTAATAACATTGCCAGAAAGCTCTTGGGGAATTCAAGGTGAACCAGCAGATCTGCACATGGCAGAAGCTGCAGCATGTCCCAGCCTTGGCTCTGAAGGCAAACAGGTGACATAGGCCAGGGTAATCCATTATCTGTCAGAGACCAGATGCTGCCCGGGACCTACTGCTGCCAGCCAGGCCAGAGCGAGTTTGTGCATGTGTGAAGAAGAGGAGGGCTGAGCAAAGCAGTGGAACTGGAGACCTCAAATCCAAGAGCCCTAGGATCTGTGTGAGGTGCTCTTCTGTGGTGTAAGACAAGGTGCCTTTCTGCCCTTCTGTTGAAGGGCATCTCCCCAGGAGATGAACCATCTGTGAGATGAAGTGAAACCATTTTTCTAGCATCCTGTGGATACTTACTCAGGTTACCTCCCTCTTGCTGTGCCTTTGCTTTCAGATTTACTATCAACAGTGGCAGTAATATTGAAGTGGTCTGGTAATGGGGGATGCACACCGTCCCAGTGTCTTAAAATATTTTCATCCAACAAAATTGAGCAGGCAGTGCCACTGGCAAGCTGACTTGAGTTGGATTGACATCCAGTTTGTCTGTGTGGCCAGTGTGGCTGGTTCCTGCAGACCTGACCTTTGCTGCAGGAAATACTGAGCAATGGCTGTTTGTCCAGAGGGGATCAGGTTGCCTTGCAGAGGTAGCCACCTTGCAAAACCTAATACAAGGAAGTTTTAGGAATTCTTTGGATGACACAGAAAAGCAGTACTGGTTTATATATTTGCATATGAAGATAATTTTGGACTAATCTGTGTATAAAAGCAACAGTCGTACAAAATGCAGAATGCAGCTTGAATTAGACTTGAAAGCCACCAAATCCATAAAGCAAGAAGAAAAAAAAATGGTGGGGATTTTATGGTCAAAAAGCCAATTAAAGCTTTACAGAGCTTATAGAAGAGATTTAAGCTTAAAGCCTCCATGAAAGCTTGCAGAACATATGCCAAAGCAGAAAATTAGCAACAGCTTGTAATAGCTAATTCTTTCATTTAGAGTGAACTCTGTCATCTTAAGTTGTTAGTGTTTATAATCTGAATTGACTGTACTTGTTTGAACGGAAAAGCTGAGGTGGGGTAGATAATGGGGAAATACAAAAATAACTGCATGTGACCAAACAGCAAAAGTGAGTAATCCAGATCTTCACTTAGTGGTGTAATGCCAAGTTCAAGGATGATAATGAATAATTTTAAAACAAATGATAAACAAATTCTTGTACTATAATTCACCCAAAGGCTGAATTTACAAAGGTCTGCAAATCTGTCTTGTTAAAGAATTTGTTTAGAAACACTTTCCATACCATTGTGTGTGGGCGGGTGGGATTTGTGAGCTAAAGACTCACAACTCCAACACTTTGAAGGATCCTACTTTTTTATTTCTTCTTCAAGAAGAAAACATTGGGAACCACAAAATACTTTGTAGCTTTTAAAAGAACAATCCTTTTGTACATAGGCTGTACCTCTGGAGGATGTATTATGCTGCTCCTGAATATATTGAACTGGAAAACAGATGCAACCGAATGCTTCAGTAGGATTAGTTCTCAATAGGTGATACTAATTATGTTTAGTAGGTAATGGGAACAGTTGCTAATGCAAGCAACCAAAGGTGTTTTCATCAGGAATGGGTATTGGAGGCATCACCTGTGGGCAAAGACATTGCTTCTACTCACTGGGTACAAAGTGCTTAATAAAATGTTTTATTCCTCTTTATGCACAGCAGAAGTATGATTAATATTAATAGCAATAACAGTATTTGGCAAATAGTAGCATTTAGTAACCAAGTCTATTGGAAAAGAGAGTGTCTCAGGAACCTTGCCCTGTATCTGTGATACACTATAAATTTTTCTAAGGTTTGTGTCCTAAATATTTTTAGTTATGCAGCTGGAACAATACAAGGGCAATGGTTCGTGTGGATTCTGACAAATATCAGGTTTATATGTATCTAGGACAAATTGATCTACTGCTGGATTTGTTAGGATGGATCAGTAATACAGACTCTGTCTTGAAACTGGAATTGATCTACATGAGTTTGGGGAAAGGTTTTATTAAATACTTTCCATTTGCTCTTAATACTTTTTCTTATCAACAATCACTACAAAACCTCAGATGATAAGGCCAGAATTATTATCTCAGTACTGCTGATTCCATTTTATCTGATTCTGCCATTCACCTTTATCTTTTTAGTACTAAAATTCTTGACTATTCTCAGGAGTTAAATGTTTAAAATTGGATGTACTTTTAAATAATTGTTTCTATTTGCCAGCTGAATTTATCTTTTAAATAATCCATCAAGAAAAAAAGAAATCCCTTGATTCATACTAGTTCCATTGATTTTGGTAGGAGATAGACTTACAAACTTACTTTCTAATTATTTCAGTCATTGCTCTTAGAAGGAAAAGGAAAGACTAGGATTCAGAAAATGAGTTGACAGAACTGTGACTGAGATAGCACAGCCAAGAATGAATCTGGTATCTAGAGACAGTTATGAATGGCACAGAATATGGAAGGTCAAACGTCAAGGCTCTTCTCGGGAAAAAGAAACCCAAACAACAAAACAGCAGAAAAATCCGGTTCTGCTAAAATATTCTCCCTTTTAGAGCTGGAAATGTGGTCCAGGATTTATGAATCTCAATATTCCTTAAAGTTAACAAATAACTATGAAAACCTGTGCTTCATGCTTATTAGCTTATGCTAATCACGTGTTCTGGTGTCGATTCTTCCCCTAGTTCAAGTAACAGAAAAATAGTGCATCCAGAAATATTTCACCTTGCTTGAGTAAAGTTTCAGTGGGATACTGCAAGATTGTTTTTTCTGTTTGGTTTCACTTTAGAAGTAGCAAAATACAGAGAAATTCTCATTTAAAATAAAATTACAAAGACAGAAAAGTGGAGTAATTTGCAAATGCTAGAATTTAATTTGCCTGTAGAACCTGGATGTGACCCAGTTTGTGTAGGTGGAGCCATCAGCCATTTCTGCAGCCTCTGTAGTCAGTCAGTAGCTGGTTAGGTCAATCTTCTCCATGTGCTTTTGCTCACCACTGGCCTTAAAAATACTTTTGATCTTGTATTGACCCTCTGAGAAAATTAGACTAATTGAAAAGAATGCTGCTCATGTTTTAGGTTCTGCAATTGCTAAAATTGTTACCTACATTTTCCCTAAACTATAGCACAAAAGAGGGACAAAACTGTGTTGTTATTCTGGACGCAGTGTGGCACATCAGAAGACACATCACTCAGCCACGTGAGAGATTCAAGGTTTGCTGGGAATGTCCATGCTCCACCCAGATATATAGAAGGTATGGTCTATAACCATGCTCAAAGGAAATGGGAGAGAACCCTGTTAGACTTGACAAAGAGGAAAACAATTGGCCAAACTAGGAGAGACTCAGAACAGGGCTCTGCCAGCACCCACCACACTGCTTTGTTACATCTGCCTGTTGCTCCAGGACAGGAATAAACTGCAGCCACCATTGCAAATGCTCCAGGAAGGAGGTTTAACGGTGTCATACCTGATGAAGAGGTCCCTGACTTTCTCGCCACCTGCAGGATGGAAAGCTGAGCAACTCTGTGGGGCCTGCAGGCTTGCATTCAGAACGTGACTCGCGGCATTTATACTGCAATGGATATAAATTGTCTCTATCCCAAGGTACCGCTACAACTGTGAGCTCTGGGAGAAGCTGACACTGCAGCAGACTTCCAGCAGCATCCTTGTATCTTCTGCTTTATATTCTTCTGTTGTTTATCTGGTGCACACAGAGCTGTTGCTACAGGGTCACTGTAACAAAATGGAGTTTCTCTTATGTGGCACTACTTGAAGCTTGCTTACATTTCTATACTGACTGCTGTATTGTTTTATTCTTTTTATCCACAATTACATCATTGTTTTACAAATAGACAGAAGAATATGTTTTCTTATTTACTATCTTTGTGTGTAAAGCCAGTTTGCAGCCTTACAATTATTCTTCAGCCTAATGTGTTCATAGTAATTCTATTAGCTTGCATGTGAACTAAATGTTGATCATTCAGATTTTTAATTCCTCTTTAATTCCCAAATTTTAGAACTTTCAGTGTTGCTTTGTTGTCTTTTCCAAAGTCAAGCTAGAGGTTTACTAGGTCTAGCTAGGCTTGATACAAGTTGGTTAGAGATGATTTTAAATGCAACTTGATTGTTTAAGACCACAACTGGAATTCAAAAATCCTTCTGATACTCCATCTGATCCTGTTAGGAAAAGGAATGCATTGTGTAAAAGTCAAGCAATGTATGCGAAGTTATAAACGCAGACTTGAAGGCACAGTTCCTCAGAAGGTTTTTTAAACTGAGGTTTCTTCCTGCCTTATGATTGTCAAAGTAGTAATTATTCTATATGTGTAATAGTTGAGTAATATTTGGAACCATTTTCAATTTCTGAAGCCTGAGGTTGTCACTGAAGAAGTAACTGAATACACAGTGATGTGGTTCTGTATTTAAAGAAAAAATCGATGAACTTCTTACCATACGCTAAATAATTACTTCTTCATTTATATATATGGATATATATATATATGGATATAAAGGAGAACAAAAAAAAAACTATGAAAAACATATCCCTCTCTTGCAACTTACTAATTTCACTTTGCAGACAAATTTTTAGGTTTTCTTGTCACAGAAAAAATGTCAAAGATAATACAGAAATTTAAGGCTTTTTAAAGAGGTAAAACTTCATTATCTTGCTGAATAAGAGGAGGAGGACTACTGTGTGAAGCTTATAGATGATGTAGAGTTATGAGTTATTATGAGGAGAGAAAAGTGGATAGGACTGGGAAAACAAAATCCTCTTTTAAAAATGCAGGGTAATACAATGAGGAATTTCAAGATGAATGAGGTAAAAGCTGTAATTTATCAGATGAGATTAAGGTGTTTACTCATGAGCACATCTGTGAATATGTTGCATTAGTCAGAACATGCCTGAAGCTTTACCTCTTAAGACAAGGAAGGTATTAAGAATATTTTTCTAGATTACAGGTATTTTGATGTTTTATGAGGAAATTATTACCACCGTGTTTTTTAAATGCATTTGAATGATAATATGAGTGCAGACACACTGGTAAATAGCAGAGTTTATGTTCCAGATTCTCTCAGTTTTTCTTGCCTGGGATTTAGTCTGGAATAAATCACAACTGGAGAGAGTTTGTGGCTCTCATATCAGCATTCCCTAAACCACTGCATGTGGTGCAAAAGCAATATAGACTGCAATATATTTATGCTGTGTTTGCAGCCATCATCTGGAAAGCTCCAAGAGCAAAACCAGACTTTAGATGGACTGTTTGGCCATTCCAGACATTGTTGTGAAGAAACTGGGGGTAGTGGTTCCAGTATGAAACCTCTGTTTATGCAGCACCCCACCCACACTGGGTCTGACTCTTCTCTCGTACTAGCGTTCATAAACATCCCTGCTTACAAGATTCTCCAACAAAATATTTTAAAGAGTAGCAGATGTATATTGTGCATCTCATCTCAGCCTTCAGTGAAACTTCCATTTAGTATAAACATCAGGCAAGTATGACAGCCTTCTTCCTGTGAAGATGATGATGAATTCTGATTTCAGGGGCAAATACAACTCAGTTATAGTCAATGGCAAAACTCCAACTCACTTGAGCGGAACTACTATTTGGTGTTCATCACATCTTTAGCTAGCTAAGAACAGAGTAAAGCCTGGAAATCCATGTGTTTATACTTTGCAGTTGTTCCTCAGATAATTTTCTGTCAGTTCCTTAAAGCTCTCTGTGGTTTTTTTCAGCTCAGGAACTTGAATTGTTGCCACATGCATGCTTGGAAAATCTCAAGACTTTCAGCGTAGTCCTACATACATTGAAAAACGGGTATGTGGCTCGGACTGGTACAGCCATGGGTGTTTATTTTAGAAGTTAAAGTGTGTTCTTAATTTTTCTTGCTCCTCCTTGCCTTGCAGAGTATATTCACAATAGAGCAGGTATGCATCCTTCCCACTGTTGCCATCATCAACACATTTCCTTTTCCTCTTCTGTAAAACCCCCTGCAGAACTTCAGTTGATGGATCACAAGCACTTTTAAAGTGCATGAGGTAATGACAAGGACATTGTACTATGTCAGTGTGGCCCAGACTTTGCCAGCAGAACCTTGGAGGGGACACAGAGACATGGGATGCTCCCTGCCACCTCTCTCTTCACTTCAGGACTGAAAAAGTAAGTCTGTCTGAGCTAGGAATTGAAGAGGTCATGGACGTACTTTGGAACTCTTGTTTCTCACACTCTGTGCCTGCACGTGGCTCAGAGCAAACCACACCATGCATGTAATCAGGTGGCTAGAAACAAGCTTTTAAAGGAGAATTGGAGACTTCAGTTTTACTGCAGGAGTTCAGAAACTAGGGCACTAAACTTACCATATGAAATTAGAGACACAATTCCTTTGGTCCAGGTTGAGTTTGGGATGCTAGAAGCTGGAAATTGTTTTTCATTAGCAAGCCAGGAAGCCTTCATTCTATCTGTATGGAATGCAGCTTGTTACCTTTTACTTTCAAAAATTACCTTAAACATTCTTGCTAAATGATTTTTATAAAAAGATTTGAATAGCAACCTATACAAGAATCTGACTGATGACACTGTCATCTTTAAATGCCATTAGAGATGCTTGCAAAGAATCCATTTTATATTTGGATATAGGAAGAAGAAATTAAGAATTTTTTTTTCCTTCAGAGGGTGTATTTTTTTGAAGATCATAAATAAATTAAGGAATTTCCATTTAATCCTGGTTGGCTTCAGTGACATAGATCTTTTGACTTACAACCTGAGAAAACCATGGATTATGTTTTATCAATGTTTTTCTCAAATTGCCATCCTCAATTTGGAAGCACAATTTGATTTTAAAAAACCACACTAACAAAACCCCTCCATGCAACAAGCAAACCCCAATCATGAACAAAACCCACACAAACAAGCAAAGAAAATCCCAGATCTTTATCCCATCTTGGTGTGGTCCATTTGCCTCTGACTTGCATTTATAACTTGATTTTTCCAACAATTGGAGCATATAAGGAAGGACTATTTAAATACTGAATATCATTGTGACCTCTGCTGTAAAGTCTGAAGAGACCAAATATCAGCTAAGGGAGGAAGAGTATGGTAGCAAATGATTGCTTAAGACACTGAAATATTGCAAATAGAAGAAAGAATCCCATTTTTCTAAACTGACTCTGGAGAAAAAAGGTGCTTTAGAGAAGCTTGAGGGAATGAGATCTAAAGACGCCTTTTACCATAACTTTCCCCTTACTTGAAACACTTTCTGCCTTTGGTACATTATTTCCAAATTTCCCCATCTTCTCCTCTTTCATATCAGTCCACTAAACTACCAGCCATGCTGAGTCTTACTGTCAAATTTCTGAAAAGTGTACACAGTGAATTTCCATATATGTTTGCTTGGTACCGGACGAACCTGTGGGATAGTAAAAAGAATTGAATGAAAGAATAAGCAAGGCATTTTAGTGAGAGTTTCAATAGGTGAAAGTATCTATGAATGGAAATTTGTGGTTGGAAGTGAACATTAAGGGGAAGTGAGAGGATAAGAACTAGATAGATGCATAGCACTACAGCAGGAAAACTGTTTAGATGAAAATGCAGTAAAAGGGCCTTGATTACTTAAATTCTTGTTGGATAGCAGTGAGGCTGAGAATTAAAAAAAATTCTTCCAAATTATGGAAGAAAATATTCTGGTTTCTACCCCCATATTGTCTCCTTTTGCCCTCAGTCTCTGTGATACCATCACACTGTGATCATAAATCACACTGTATGACACTGTGAAACTGGCAGGACCTGAGCCCAGAAAATATATTGGAAATGCAGCTCCCACCCTGACCATCTGGGTATAATTTCCAGACAACTTTGAGATAAAGAAAACTGAAAGTGTTTGGTTCAGTGGAAGCTGTAGAATCAGTGGAGGAATTAATTGGAAATTAAGAGAGAAGTAGACAGAAAAGTTATTTGTATGCAAGTCATGCATTAATCTAGCCATACTTCAATTTTGGATGATAGTTTGAAATCTGTGAGGAAACAGCAGGAAGAGGGTCTTTAAAGTAAGAGTTTGACTTAGCAACAGAAATGACGAAGCTTTGTAAATTGTTAGCTCAAAGATGGGATACTTCCAGATTAAGGGCTGAATTACAGATCTTGGGGAAGTCCACAGAAAAGGTAGACACAGTGATTTTCAACATTGTAGTTCAATCAGCTGTCATTGGCAGACATCAAGTTGGTTTTTAGTCTTCCTTTTGGTGGGCACTCCAGTGGTGAGCACCACTAGGATAGTGTTACTATCTCTCTCTTTCCATGTGTTCCCATACACAGGAGCTGTCCAGACTGTATAAGCATCATTTTTTGTATGATAGTTAATTTTAAAATTTTGCTAAAGTCTTAAGGTGCTGGAATGAAAAATACTGTTTGCTTGAATAACTGAAGATTTCCAACATAGCATTATGGATTGCTTCAGTCTTTTTGCATAATACTATTTATATTTATTCCATTTCTGGACAAGTCTTACTAACTGAGTTTTTTTCAAGACCTGACAGTGATAGATATATTGTAAATGTGAACATAGACAAATTACAAATTCATTAAGAACAAACTATTTTTCAACAGAGATCTGTCTTCTTCCTGAGTGTATTTCTCATGTACTTACCTATCCAAGATTTTCAGTCCTCCTTAATATTTTTAAAATCATCTTGTGTATATTATGTCCTTGGACTGCTTTTATTTATTCATTTTAATTTTTTAAATTTTATTTTATTTTTAACTGATGTCTTTGCTTTGGCAGTCTCTTATGGCCTGTTTGCCATAACTTTAAAATTATGTTGCTGTAGCAATACAGCGGGAGATGTTGTAGTTTGTGCAAATCTGTCAACTTTTTCTGACTCAATGTGAGACCATTGTAGAAAATCATAGGTTGGTCTAACTTTAACTTGTGTCGTTTCTTGGAGTGGCTATTATTAGATATTTTAGAACAAGGTAAGAACAGGACATAAAATAGGGGTTTCCTGGTAGGGGACTAATTCCCTCTTCTTGGAATTTCTTTGCTTAGGGTCTTAGGATTTCACAGTGAAGAAGAGTACAGCAGTACCTCATTTCACCTGAACAGGGGGAGAGCAAGCAGCCTGATGGTCTGAAAAGGGAGAAATGGCTGTGGACAGCAGCTGCTGGATAACACCTCATGAGAACAGAACCCCTTTGTGTGAGTCAGCCCCAGGACTGCAGAGTGCTGTGGCTCCTCCCTGCTCAGAGACCTCCTGTGCCTGAGGTGGTTCACAGATGAGGCTCAGCAGCTGTGCTAGCACAGGTAGCAACAGGGCAAAGACAACTTGAGCACAATCTGACATTGCTGCCCATGCAAGATACTGCAAGGGTCCTAATATGTTTTTAGTCACAGTTTTCATTTTCTCCATGAACCTATGCACACATAAAGCACATCTCTGTAACCCATGTAGGCGCCCCAGCTACATGATATAGGCTGTATTTTTTATTATCTAACTCACTGGAGGATTTTTGTTCATTTTGTCAGGCCTTTTTCCTCTCTCCTTGAAATGACTCCTTAGAGACTTCCAAGTGGCATTCTTCTCCCTGTCACATTTCTCTTGCCATTGATTTGTTCTCTTGGTTCCAATAGAGGCAAAATTTCAACCAATTTTGTAGTTCTTTCCTTCCATCTAATAACTGGTGCAGCAAACAATGTCCACACAGCTCTGAGAGTATGGTTTAAGTTGCATGACTTTCAGAAATGGATGTTCACATATTGTAGCTATAACTTAAAGGCTGTTTTCTTCAGATTTTATTTTACTGTTTCCTGGCAACCGACTGGTTTTTTTGCCTTCATCTCTCTTTGGTAGGTACTAAGTTTTGGGAATACATTTGCAATCATTAAATAGATGAAAGTTAATGCAAAAAAAAATGCCTATGCATTCTATTTAGAACATTATGTTCTTAAATTAATTTGTTCTCTTTCCTGTGTAACTCCTCATCTAGAGAACTTCCTATGTGCTGTAGTTTCCGTATCTTTAGCCAAAGGCAAAATCCTAACTGATGTCTTGAAAATAAATAATTGCTGTTCTCTGGATTAACTACACCTTATCAGGAAATAGTCTCTCAAATATTGGTAGATATTAAATGCAAATGCTTCTGGATAGTAGATGTATATAAAGGAATAAACCAAAGTAACTCAAAATCTGAAGGGGTGAAAGCATGTGCATGCAATGCATAGAAAAATGCTCCTTGAGGAAGTGTGTTGTGTACAAGAAGGGCTATACTAGGTCATATCAAAGGCCCAGGTACTTCGGTATCTTCCCTCTGTCAGTGACTGTGAACTGTTTTCCAATGAGGAGTAAGATCAGGACAAGCCCATACTGACACCTGTTTCTAATACTGCATCCAATATATGCATCTCAGTGACTTCCTGGGCAAGATGTTGTCACTCCACTCAGACAGTGTAATGAAGGTTTAAAATAAACATAGTTGTAATTTGAAGCCCATTTTTTACCATTATTGTTTAAAATGTTTTTAATATAAGGGATAATCAGTATCCTTATTGTGAACAGAATTTTTTTTTATCTGTGGCTGCAAAACAAAAAGCATAAACTGTAATTGTGTTATTAAACAAAATCTGAGGCCATTTCAAAATGAGGTTTGCATTACCATAAAAGAAGTACTGCTATTCCTTTGTCTAGAGTATACCCTTTTGTTGGATGTGTCATTAGAATTTGGGCAAACTGAGCATAAAAATCTTTTTCCCTTAGAATATATTTCAGCACAGACTGTTTCACATTCCCCCTCTTTGTTTTGCTGTATCTATACAAATGTCCATTGCACATCGGCAAGTAGTTTTCAAGCTTTTGAAGTCTCTCAGATCTTTTCATGTATTAGTTGCATTCAGATTTACCATAGTGTTCTTATATTTGCATACTGGTGCATGACATCTTTAAAAAGTCCCAAACAAACCCTTTATATTCTTTGATGAATTGCTGGGTTGTCTTTTATTATGAAGTTTGCCTTGAAAAGAAAGGATAAAAAACGTGTATTAACCCTTCCTCATGAAAAACAACAGAGACCATAGAGTATTTCACCTCTTATGCCCAAGTATCTAGGCACATAAATATGCCCTTGCATCCTCCTTGTTTTCATAGGACTAAACATCAAAGTAAAGTTACCTCTCCTTCTAGGACTGCTTGTTTTTTAGTATTAAACACTCCAGTGTTGGTCGGAACATTCTGTATGTTTGGGAAGAAGAGAGAAAAAGTGAATTTCAATGATCTCTGGAATCCTGGTGTCTGTTCTTCTGCATGAGTGCACTGGTTTCTCTAGACATTATTCTTCTGTGTTTCAAGGATACACAGCTCTGTTTCCTTTTTGCAAGTAGGAATGGCAAATCCACACCTTGATTCCAGTTCTGTCTGTAAGTCAAGGTCAGGGCACTCCACTGGGCTGTGTCCTGGGAAGGCATCTCACCCTGGCAGTGCTAAGTGCAGTAACAGGAGCCACAGGGAGCCAACTCCAGCTCCTGATGTGTCCTCTACTCCCTTGCAGTTGCTGAACTGCCAAATTTCAGAGCCTGTGCTCACCTGAGTGCCCCATTCTGTCACTTCACTCCCTCTCTGTGGATGGGGGCTGGATTCTGCTCTGAAATCCCAGCATCATCCTACCTAGCATCTTTTTGTGAAGCAAACCCTTACTATGTTTTGAACTCTTAGAGCAGAGAAATGCCAGTTAAAGACATTTTAAAGCCTCTTTGCAATGTCAAGCGTGTTGCTGTGATTAAGCAAAGTATTTGTGCCAATGTATGGTATCTCATGAATCATTCAAATAGCTAATAATGGACAATCTGTATTCTGTAGTTTGATCACAGATTTATTTTTTTCAATTCTTAGGGATGAAATGTGAACTCTGCTGGTACAGACTGTGTCTCATCCTTGTCGATAATAAAGGAGCTAAAAAGACTTCAGACTGACATCTCATTAACTTAAATTTCCCAGAATCAAAAAAAAAGGTGAAGCCTTTTCATTATGCATGAAGAAAACAGTAAGCATTTATTTCTCATCCAGTTGACTTGTCTTTTCTACTGAACTGATTTTGTGGTGGGTTAACCTTGACTGCACACCAGGAACCCACCAAAGCTCCTCTATTACTACCCATCCTGAGCTGGACAAGGGAGATTGTTACTACATTGTTGTACACATCCTAGGCAGAAAAATTTTAAATAACAAAACCAAAAACAAACAAACAACTTCTGGACAGTATTTTTTATTGTTGGTCAGAGAGTTTAGTCAAAACAGGAGGAACTGTGCTGTGTGCAGTAACAGGCCCCTTTCTAGTGCCCACCCCAGCCACAGAATTCCCTCCCAAGAAATGAAGGTCCTGAGAGATGCTGCTTCAGTTTCTATACAAAATCCTTTTTACTGTCATTCCTGCACAAAGTGCACAATTACATCAGAATACGACAGCAAGAAGCTTTTCCACATATAACTTTATAAATCAAGTAACTGTTCTCCTTCCCAGCCGATGCAGTCAAGTTCCTGTTAAACCCAACTGTGTTGCTTCCTCCATTTATGTCCACAGAGCAGTCTGGCTTGCACCTCCCTGGGCAGTTGTGCTCAGGGAAAGAGGGCAGAGAATCATGATTCACTTTGACAGTGCCATAAAACTGAAACAATTGTTCTGTACACACAGAGGATACCTGATTTACTTCATGTTTTTAGGTCCGTAACTCAGGAATCTCTAAAATTTGCTTCCGAGTCTTATACATAGATCAATTTACTTTGTTGATCAATTTATATTTTGTCAAAGTACAGCCAAGACTGTACTGTCTGCAAATACCTACACAAGCCTCTTAATTCTCAATGTCCTTATGAATTCAGAGGTTTTATATTCAATAGCATCATTTTAACTACACTCAAAGCTATGTAATCATATATCACTGGAATTTTCAATGTCATTTTATTATGGAAAGCTATTTCTACAGACAGCTGAATTTTAATCACTAAAAATAGTAATAAAATTATATATATTTTGTTAGACTTGTCTGATTAATTATGATTTATATCAAAGAGATATAAATCACAATATGATGTATCTCTCATTAAACAAAGAAGTTAAATCATGGTGTTTATTTTACTCCAGTGAGGTCATTCCCATTTTTAAAGCAAGTCATCATGGCAGTATAATTCAGAAGGTCCTACTGTGCTGTTTATAAACTATTCCTAAGCATGTTCCTAATAGTTAGTTCCTAATTGTTCAGATCATTTTTACAGAGAAACTTTTACACTGGATTTTCATCTGTGTTTTCCCTGCAATACTGTAGAGAAGCACACAAATCATCTCATGGGCTTCCTCTTGAGTATGATCTTCCTTCAAATTGCAGCAGTTGCAACAACTATGTAGGAGTTGGTGTAGGCTCTGTATATTCTCTCAATATTGACCTTCATAAAATTGCTGGAATTTTTAGTAAATTTTAAAAATAATATGGATATAAAAAACATGATAAATCCCAAGCTAGAACTTGCTGGAGTTTACCTCTCAGTGACATCCATCTTGAGTTATCATACTTCCCTACTAGGGATCAGGAATGTGTCTTCATGTCTCTGCTGCTATTCTGCCAGTGACAGCATAATCCATTGACCTTCCTCTTTTTTCTCAGCCCTTTGGATCAGAGTGAAACATGACTAGAAATCATAAAAGTTGAATCTTCCTTTTCTATCTGCATTTCTATTGCATAAGATATTGTCTAAGATAATTTCCTTTCCTGCTCTGTGAACTTTCTTTGTGTCAATAATATCTCTGAGGATACACTAATATTAATACTCACCTGTTTCTTAGCAGAGCAAGAAGGCCCAAGTTTGTAATTCTTTGCTGATCTAAGTGCCAGTTTGCAGTTTTATTTTATATCCTTTTTTATTGTAAATGCATGAAGGTAAACTTTTTGGTCATTGTCCTGTATTGGCAATTTAAATGTTGATGTAAAGGTACGGAGAGGGGAAACATCTGGCACTTTGTGAACTGACTCTTCACAACAAAAAAAAAATCTGCACACTGCCTTCTTCCCCTTGGAAGAAATCAATAGGTTTTATTTGTGCAGGAGAAGTGGCCAAGTGTCCTCAGCACAAGAGTTAAGCAACTTCTAATCTTCTATTCAGGATTGCATTCTTGAGGTCAAGAGAAGTTTGCTTCAGCCATTGATGACTAAATTTCATCTTTGAGGTCACAGATTAGGGAGATCTTTACTGGCATGGTTGAGATAATGAGATTTATCCTGTATCCATTATGTACCTGAAAAATGATGTGGGAAGTTTCTTAGCAAAGTTAATTTGGTCCAAGAATTTCATTTTCAGCCAGATGGCCAAAGTTATTCCACCTGTTAGTGAAATGATAACCATGAAGTAACTCTTCTCTACCCATTCTGCATGATGGCTCTTTTATCACCAATCTCCTGAAACTTGTATGACTTATTTTTTAATCTGCGATTGTATGTATAAACTTCTGTAATAGATTGAGGCGTGGTTTACCTGTGAGTGCCACCCCTGTTATGAGAACCTTATGAGCTGCACTGGGATACCCCAACAATGTTAACAGCTGAAGATCGTAGTGCAGAAATGAAGCTCAGAGTGGAAGTGTGGAGAAATAACAACCCTGTCCTCTCTTCACTCTTTTCCTCTATACATCTGTGACAATTAAGGATCTATTTAATTAACTTCTGTGTCAAACAGCCCCCAAAACTCTTATTTCATAACACACTGAAGTAACAAAGAGCTGTCTCTTGATTTATATTGTTATTCAACACATATTCACTTCTGGATTATATTAAAATTAATTTTTTCAGTGTTCTTAATTGTAAGTCCAGGAGGTATAACCATCAAGTGAATTGGCTTATTATCAAGCAGAGTGATTTCTTTAAGCTGTATAAATAGTTAAGTTGTCAGCATCCAAACCAATGTATGCAGTGATCCACTTCAAGTCTGTGGGAACAGTGTGGGTGCATAAATCATCTCTCTTAGAAAAAGCAGTTGTGTAACTGGATTTTTAATTTTTAGTGGAAAATGAACACACCAGTACTTGTAGAAAATGCCCTTCATTTTGATAATTTGGATTTTTCTTGGGCCATCAGAAAAGTTATTCTGTGTCACCCTGTATATCAGAGCCTTCAGCTGCTCAAAGCTATAAGAAAATGCTCACTCAAAGCTATAAGAAAATGCTCTAAGTGCTTACTGGCACTTAATATGAGGCACAGAACTATATCCCTAGGCAGCACAGAATCTGCAAATATGAAAGCTAAAGCTTAAGGCATCAATACTTCACAGTATTTTAAATGTTTTCTTAAAATAATTCCGCATGCACACTTCATTGCCTCAATACAAAATATTTGAAGAGTAGCTTAAAAATAATGAATTGTTTTGCTGGAGATCATTGAATTGTTGATAATAGTTGCTAATATATTGATTTGTAATTTTACTTGGTGGGTAATGTCATTATTCCAATTTGCTTTACAAGACAACTTTGAAATGGTGAAAGTTAATTTTTGATCCTGGTTTATCTTAGACTCTACTGCCTGATATTTAGAAAATAATCCATTGAAATGTCTGAAAGGTTTCTACTTAGCTACATAATACAAGTTTACTTCTTTTGAGTGACTGAATTAAAGAAAAAAGTAATTCAAGTTACTTTTTTAGGATATCTGTGTACTTTTAAGCTCCTCTATAAATTTGGCTTGTTCTAGATGAAATTAAAAAACCTGAAGTTGAAAAAAAAACTTCTCTTGACAATTTTACTTTTATCTGGCTCTACTTTGAAGAAATTATATTAGCTTAAAAACTGTATTTCTTTGGAAAATATTTTCCTACAAGTAGTGGTTTCCTAAAGATTTTTAGTCTTAGAAGTAGATGATATGCAACTTTGCAGTCTGTCATGTTTTTCTGAATTTCCTAATGTTACAAGTTCAACTAACAATGAAGATCACTTGTAATCAAAGATAATGAAGGAGAGAATGAACTTTTCTTTTATTCAGAATATGCTTCCTTTGCATATATGGTTTATAAGATTACTGTGTGCATTCAATCCTTTTCCATTCTGATTTATAATATATTTTTACAAAAGAAATGAGGAAGAGGGAGAAAATGAGAAAATAAATAGTATAACTGCAGATACTACCTGGAGGAATTAGAATTATATTGTAGCTAGAGGAGTTTTTTAGTGTTTCTTTTTCTTTCTAGAAATATCAGTAAGATATAACTTCAAATTCCCCTTTCCTTTAAAACTAGTCTATATTTCAGCATTTTATCTGGTCTTCCAAAAGAGTTTTCTTCTTGTATATTTTTAATTCAAAAGCTTGCCAGAATATGTTAATGTATTTTTTAATGGTCATGCATTCTGCAATATGAAGAAGTTGATACATGTTTCAATGGATCTGCCAGCCTTTATCCAGTTGTTAATAATGAGGAAGATGACTTTCTAATGCATAGAACAACTACATGTTGTTTAACTATGCAGGTTTGGGTAGTTTTGCAAGCAGAGTTTTGTTGAGGAGGAGCTGGCTACATCCTAACCTGAAAGGTACTGAGGGGTTACTTCTGGGCCATACAAAAAGCAGTAGAAATTGTGCTGTACCTTTTGATGAAAAACTGAAGTAATATTTTTTTTCCTCAGGCTGATGATTTAGTAGATTTCTAATTTCTGTGAGCTCATAAATATGATTTCTGTAGGTGCCATGTGGCACAGGAGCATCTGGCCTTTGCAGCGTTCGTGGTGTAGGAGTCTGTGGCTGTTGTTTAAACTTCAGCTCTATACTTTGCCTTGGAGGTGGGGTTGTGTGTATGTGTGCAGTTTTGAAGTTAGGACAGGGAAGGGGAAAGCTCAGTTAATTTTTTTGAACTCTCCTGCTATGGATGGCATGTTACTGACACCTTGGTGGTTCAGCTTACCTAGGCAGTAGCCCTGTAAGCTCCTAGGGAAATTTCTAAAATTACTAAACTTCCAAAACCGCATTTCTGCTTTTTTCTACCTGTTTTTTTTGGTTTTTAAGTGGCCATCACTGCATCAACTGGTCCATTGGTTAGCAGATGGAAATCAAATTTTAAAATGTGCTACTTCTCCAACATCTGCAGTGCTAAAGACAAACAGAGCTGAAGATTAATATTTCCCTGGTTTAAAATGTCTTTTAAAAAATGACTGCTTTGAAGTTTGAAGTGTTAGAACAGTCCTTGTCACAATGGATTAGTGAGCATGGAATATATCAAACTGTCACCAGGGCTTTAGGACTTGAGAATGGCTGTGACAGTCCAGACCAGAGATCTGCCCAGCACAGTATCTCATCTCAAACAGTTCCCGCAGCAAGCTTTGAGGGCAGAGTCATAGACAGGGCAGGAATGCAGCTGTAGCTCCCCAGAGTATGTTCCCCAGCTCCCATGGTTTGTGGCTCAGGGACTTTTTGAGTATCATTGTCATTGGTCGCCTTTGGTAAGCACTGTAAATGTGTCACAAAGTGCTGCCTGGGCAAGGAAGCTTGTATGTCTATCAGGACATAGCTGGTTACTCATCCTGGTGTGCCCTGAAGGAAACATGCATATGTACAGGGGTTGGGAGGCAGCGGGTCACCGAGCCTAGTCAATCACTGTGCGGTCTGCATGCCCTGGCACTGCTGTCTTATTTGACACTGGTGTGAAGATTCATGCTCAGTGATGAATTTTTAAAGACTTTTTAAGAAAAACTAGAATTTAAAATAAAGGGGAAAATCATAGACGTCACAGCTTTGTTTTCAGGATTCAAATCTTGGATCTTACATGCTTTATTAGATTCTGGTTGCTTGAACTTTGAGTGTCTCCAGAATGGTTCAATGGTTCTTCTATTCCCAGCATTGGACCCAGCAGTGGGACGAAGCACTGTGGAACACTTGGCCCATAACTTACTGCAAACTTAGTGAAAAGGAAAGTCCCATGGAAGCTGAGCCATAGCAGGGTGAGAGCCAGCTGGCTGACTGGGAATGCCTGTAGTGCATTGGTGAATTAACATTAGCTACTGTATGTGCATTGCTTGCAAAGCCGACCCACGTGCATAGACAAGTTCACAGCTGGCTTTCTCCTACCCTAGCAGGGAGAGGATTTGCTTCAGGCTTTTCAATGTAAACAAGAACTACAACAACAACAATATTTTACTGGGTTTTGTTGTTGTTGTTGTTGTTGGTTGGTTGGTTGGTTGTTTTTTTCTCTGAGATACTTGGGAACTACCGATCTTGCTTTCCTTTTTGTTAACTGCATGTCTGAAGTCCATTTCGTGCTCCCTGAATTGGTGTGAAACATATTTTGAATCTAGTAGGCAATGTGAATAGCAAGATTCTGCCCTGGTTTTCTTCTCATTGTACCTTCTCTATTAAACATGAAGGATTTTGCCACCTTTATATGCTGTGTGCACACAGAAAGAAACTTGGCCTTAGATACTTTACATATCTGTGCAAAAAGAGTGATCAGAATATGACATAAATGTTACATTCACTTTTCAGGATGAGTGTAAACTGTTTACAGTGGTATAAGCACAAAGGTATCAAAAATCAGGACTTAAAAATATGAAAACTAAAGCAGAAACAATCAGCCAAGTCTGCATGTAAGTACAGGTGATTCCATGTTGAAAGTCTCCCTCTCAGAAGTAATGATGGAGCCAGAAATATCTTTAAAAACCAGGAAGTCTTCTCTAAATGTAGCCATGCTGCCTTCACTTAACTGTATGTGACATTTCTTTCTTTTCAGGGCTTACTTGAATACTAACCCTTACACTGTGCATTCATTTCTTGTTAATCAGAGTTTTTACCATTTCACATTCTTTTGATTGAAGGGTCTTGCATGCTGTGACTTATCACTCAACCAAATCATGCTCATGATGTCTCACCTATACAGTACATTATTTTATTGATTTCCAGTCCCCCTAGCATTTTTTGGTGCTTATGTCTGCAGTATCTGAAGCATAACAGCTTAATAGATTGAAAGGAAACCTTCAAGGCAGTGTTCCATACAGGGTCATTCCAGCAGTAATTTTAAAAGAAAATAAAGCGTTTTTTCTGTCATGATAAAGAGCATTCAGGAGAAAGAACAGAAAGAAGTTGAAAGAAACAGGAAAGCAGTTGTTGTTTACATGAGGAAACAAAAAGATCATTTGATAGGAGAGCTAGCAGAAGTTGTATTTATTCACAGAGCTATGGGCTTTTTCATACAGGCTTGAATGATTAAGTTCTAAGATGTGAAACAGGAGTGGTGAGTGAATTTTAAAGAATGGTATCCAAAGTCATGCATTTGAAAATACTAGGTTTGGGTGGTGGTTTGGTTTTTAAAGGCATAATGATAGTTTGTTTCCTTCCTGACACTACCCTGATTTTTGGGGTTATTTTCTCTCTTTTTATGACTATATTTCGTTTATTTATTTCTTTTCAACTGTCTGTAGATGACTGTCTAAAATAATGAGGATAAATGTTGCATAATGTGCAATATACTTTATCAGAAATGCACACGCATGCACACATATATATAAGATATATATATATATATACATTCTGGATGTGAGCGAGAAGTAAACTCTTTGGCATTACTAAGCCCTGGCTTTGAGCAGTTGCATGGCTAAGGCAGAATTGAAGGTTGCATATGAACAGATTAGAGAACAGAGATGTGACACAAACCCAAGGACATGGTCAGTGACACCTCCATGAAAGTGTTTTGTATGAGCTCTGCTGGGTTTTTAAGACATGTAGCTTGCTAAAACTGCTTGCTAGATAAAAGGATCCTCCTGACCATTTCTGTCACAAAATACCAAAACCATTTTTCAGCTAACCATATATATTTTCAACTGTATATTGTATATTTTCAACCTTTTGGGAAAGTTTGGCTGTATTTGAAAACATGCTGAAACACATTTAGGGCCACAGAGGCACCACCAGGATTTGAAAACAGTTAAGGAAAGAAAGTACCACCTCTGTTTGAAGCCAAGTCTTATTATAAATTACCCTGCATTGATCTTTGCTTTTTTTCATGTGCCAGTTCCTTCTGCAGATCTCATCTTACACTTCCCTCAAAAGACCATGAATCAGTAAATCACAGTCCTTTACAAGGTCTCCTGTGCTCTCTCAGAGTTTGAGTCTACTGTGGAAGTAGTAAAAACAGTAGGTTGCCTCACTTGCAGGCCCCTATTTGAAAAATGGCATTGTTATAAAGTGGGCAGAACTATCAATCTTCATCTGGAGCTTTCAATATGAGTAACTTATAGAACAGAAAAAATGGTTTTGTCATTTGAGCCTCAGAGTGCTCAAGCAGTGAAAAATTATTATATAAAATTTGGCAATATACTACTAATGTGACTAGATTTAATGAATATCCTGATGTATGTAGTTCATGCATACTTAGCTGAAGAACCTGTGTGTGCTTTTGCACTTGGGCACACATACCTTTTGTATATTCCATCACATGTACCAAATTCACCAGAACAAAGGGACTAAAAAGTACAGAAAGAGTGTGGTAAATTAAAGCTAAAAACTTTCACACGCTTCAGATTCATGAGACCACTGTATGTGAGACAGAATCTTAGAGAAGCCCAGACTGGAAAGGACCTCAAAAGATCATCTGGGATTAGCTAGCACCCTGTTCCGTTGCATTGTGAACATCTCCAGTGATGAAGAGTCCTCTCACCACATCCCTGGGAAGGTTTTTTTTGATACCTGAAGGACATCTTAGTACCAGGATATGAATAGCCTGGAGAGGAAGCATTCAGGAAGAAATGCTAAAAATTGCCTTAAGGGGGAAGTAAGACTGATTTTTCCTTGTTCATTTTATGTGTTAGAAGCACCTAAGTGGACCAGATATGAGTTGTCTTGTTACCTTTTGAGTACAGAAAGAATATTTATAAATCATATGCTAGACTTCACATCAGGCAGTCAGTGGGGTAGCAAAAGCTGATAAAGTGCCATCACAGCAGACCAACAGAAGTGGAGTCAAATGGCTGTAGGTAACTTCAAGGAGGTTATGAACTTCAAGGCTGCACTATACACGTTTATTTTTTAATGCAATAACTTAATTGAAAAGAGGAAACTAATTGTACATGGTCTTGATTTTAGCAGGATTCCACTGAGGAAACATACTTGCTGTAGACATAAAATTAGGCTGGTTTGAGTTGCTAGAAGCTGTCTTTTCAGATTACATGGAGATGCTTCTGAGATACAAGAAGTGTTACTAAGGCAAAATGCATTAAGAATTGCATTCAGTGCTTCAGGGCACTGAATAGGCAATTTTTTTTACCCTTAGAATTTACTGGCTTGTCTGCACTTTTCACAAATTGTACTTAACTCCCAGACAGAGCTGGTGGGGGAGAAAATAGCCAGGTTTATGTAAATTCTTGATCAACAGGTAAAGAGTTGATGTTTCTGAAACAAGAGATTAGTTTTTCATCATTAGAAAGGAAAATCTGTGCTGAATCTGATATGAAAAGTCTATTGCGAAAAGAAATTTGTGTCTTCTATTCATAGTCTTAGTTTGGTCATAATAGCTACAAATTTATCAGCCAAATTGCAGAACAGGTCCTCTGGAGATGAAGCCATGGACAGTTTTTTCTAGAAACCACATTTCAGATTGTCAGTTAGTAAAGAAAAACTTGTAGCAGGGCTTAGGAACCTTCTTGATGACTCTGTGGTGTTGAAGCTCACCCAAGAGGAGAAGGCTTAAAAAGATTTATTATATCTCAAGCTTTGCAGATTTCAATGGTCTCAAGGAGGTGAAAGGCCTCTCTAGACAGAGAACTTCTCTGTCTGGAATAAATCTCTTCATATGCTTGAAGGGCTCAATTGTGACATTTGAGATCTAATTTTGCACTAAAACTCAGCTGTTTCTTGTGTTGGATTGGGCTTCTTTTAAGAAAATGAATTGCCTTAGGCTGTCTTCCTTAAAATATGACTCTTCCAGATGCCAGTTTTTCTTAAAGGAAAAACGGCCTGGTACTGGCTATGTTTAGCAAATGTCTCTCCCAAGAATTTCTGCAAAACTACTTATTGCAGATCTGACCAGCTTCAACCCCAGGTTTGTGGGAGATTTGCCTAGCACTTGGCATGGAGATGTGAGCTATTTATTAGCTCAGCACTGCTTTTTATTGTGAAAATATAAACCCCACAGTGTTAATGAATGCAAGTAAAAATAGAGATGTATTCAGTGTAATATCCAGAGTCAAAATGTGGATAGCATGGCTCTCTTGATAATGGAGCATCTCTGTAAGGTTTTGTATTAGGTAAGAAGAGTAATAGCGATGAAACAGAATCCCAAGTGCTTTTTGGTATTAGTGGCTATTTCTATCTCAAGTCAGCTGCAGATGTCAGCCATGCACCCACTGCTTGCATTGCTCAGACAAGCACATTTTTCTTCCAATGCTCTAGAGACACAGATTGTGCTGAACAAGTGAAGACTCTGGTCAACTTTTGGATTCTGTGAACTCTTTTTGGGCTGACTTCAGGAGAGATTCCCAGTAATGTTGTTTGTGGTTTTTCTTGTGAGGAGCAGAAGGTAAATTCACTTTCCTAGTATGATTCATCAATTTGCTGCATTTCTTCAAACAGTTCTAACAAAAATTGTCTCTCTGCTTATGTTGCAGAGAGATTATGTATGAATAAGCCCTGCAGCCACTCTCAGCCTTGAGACAAATAGGTTGTGTCCAATGCATGGATCAGCAAGCTTTGAAAAAAAATAAATGCCTAACATGAAACATCCTGCAATTCTTCTTCCCTTGAGCATTTCAGCAACTTTGGCTTCTCTTATGAATATCTTGAGTCTCCATCCTTTGAGAAAAGCTATAAATTGTTCCATTGAGAACAGTATTTATGTGGTTTGAATGTTTCCTGGTGTTCAAGCCCTGTCTGTAGACTAAGTGGTGTAGAGCTGTGTTCCGTAGCAGTGACAGCTCACAAGCAGAACCATCAGCTTCTTCAAGAAAGGCAGTAACACCGTTAGAAAATATGTAAATTTTGCAAGTGACATCTTCCTCCTGGGATGGTGATACATACTGTGAGCACACTGTTATCAAGAAGATATTCTTCACTGTTCAGAAATCAGACTAGATTTTTCTTGTCTGTGCTTTACTGAAAAATCAGTGAGAGTTCCCCAAGCTCCTTTAGGTGATTTTGATTTCTTAGAGACTTTTACATTTGTAACATGAACAGGTAAAAATACATTTCTCTGTCTTTAGAAATCTCACATACATTCAGTGGATAAAAATGGCTCTGCTGGGACCTTTTAACATCTAGTCAGAAAGAACAGCAGGAAAACCTCTTCTTAACAGAGCAAAGCCTTAGGGATTTTCTTTGCTGCCTTGCCTTGGGTGGCAAGAAGCTTTTTTAGTGGTATATACTCTGAGTTCTCTGGTTTTGCCCAAGCCATTGGGAGCCCTCCTAAATACTTTCTTAAGAATCATCCCATAACATACTGAAAAAAGTACTATTTTAACTTGTGACTTTAGACAAACACATGAATGTTGGCCATCAAGGTCTTCCATATCCAACTTCTCTGCATTTCTAAAGAATACCTACCATGGAGGAAATTCAGTCTTCTCTGCTATATAAATATTCAGCCATGGAAAGATTTTTATACACGGTTCTGCTTATTTCAGAGGATCCCTTGGGAGCCCAACTCAGAGAAGCCCATCAGGGAGTTCTGGATGGTTTCAAATTGCCTCAGATGTCATCATTGTTAGAGGCTTCTTCTGGCAAGCCTGAGTTATTGCCTCTATCAATTGCAAGTAAAAGGGGATTTTTCATCTTATCAACCAATTTTGCTAACAAGTGTGGCTTGACAGCTGCATTCAGGATGCTGATAGCTTTCATTCCAGGCTTCAGAATACCAGTGCCCAAGGGAACACTCAGTGAGCTACTGCAATTACAACTTTTAGCTGTGCTTTCTTCACTGCTTATTTTCAAGTACAGGGATTATCTCACATAAGTTTAACCCTGTCATCAGCTGACATATTGGTTTCCCAGGATCTCAGGTCACTGCTGTTGGCGCTCTGGCACACTCATCAGATTTCCTGGTATACATGAGACAGATTATATCTTTGTGGCCTAAACCAAATTGTGTATAAGCAATACAGTCTAGTTCAAGCTCTTGCAGACCTACAGTGATGTTTACAGAGTGCTCTATCTAGACTAGTTTACCCTGCCTCTCAGACAGGCTGCTGGCTTAGGTGCCATAAGAAATGCCATTAAATGCCAATGCCATGCCCAGAACCCAGTTTAGCTAATTAAGAATTAGTTTGTATGTCTCCACTAAACTCCATCGTGCAGGGTAGAAATTAACTTGACTCCTATATAGGTTTTGTGAGACAGAATTGAGTATTTGGTATTTTCTTACTAAAATGATTATATGAATGTTCTTTTCTTGAATGCTTGATGTGGGCATGCATCCGCAGGCCAATGGATACTTCTTAACTGAAAGTTTTCTCATCATGAATTGTCACGAGTTGCTAAGTGTTTTGTGCTAATATGTTTTGTTCGTATTTTTTCTTGCACTCAAGAGTATTGGATGGTTGTGACTTTTCTGTTCCTTCCTGGCAGTGAATGGATTTAGTAATGGCACTTGCATGAGAAGGAAGTTGTTCAGATTTATTAGAAACTGCTGCTTTCTGAGGCCAGTGGGTTGTGTATTACACTACCACTGTCCCTGCCTGGCTGGAGATTTCAATTACCAACACATAGCAGAGTCAGTGTTTATGAAGTATTTGCCCACTGGGGAGTCCTGCATTCACGTTTTAAGCACAAGTTCATAGCCATAACACATGGGAGGTAATACAGAAGGGTTGGATGTGAAATAAAATAATGTTCTCATACAAGGAGGCACTTTTATCTGGAGGTGAATATTTTGTACTTCCAGATTACTCCTGAGAAGCATTGTCACTATCCAAATTAATAGTAGAGACTTTCCAACGAAATGCAAATGTTTTGCAGGTGAAAAGCATTCCTTTCTCTCCTAGCAATTCTATTAATAACATTGCTCTGGGGTTCTCATACTGCATTAAATCTCTCAAACCTGCCTTTTGATGTCAGCTAAATGGTAACCATTTTTCAACTATAACCCAATTCTGAATTTCTTTCCCTGCTGCCTTCACAGAAGTCTCTGACACTGAGAGATTTCCTAGAAGTCTGGTTTTAATTTTCTTTCCTTTTTCTTTTACCATTTTACACTTACCAAGGTGACTTGACCTGGTCCTGAATTTAGGAATACTACCTTCAATCTGCAAATAAACCAATTTTAATATATCTTGATCTTGATAACATGCAGTTGATCAGCACGAGAGCAAATGGTGAAAAGTTAGTGAAGGTGTGTTCCATACCTTGGAGCACACAGGGAAAGTCATACAGGGCAATCCAGTTCTATGTGGAAGAACACGCACTTGTCCTGAATGATCCTGCTCTAGTCAGGAGCTCTGAAATAATTTCCGCAGTGCTAGGCTCAGCCTGTGTGACACCATCAGGGGATGGATCTGATAATCAGTCTAATGACACAGCACTCTTTGGACTCACCAGACACCAATCTGTGCAGAAGTCCCTGTCATTTGTGTAGTAGCAGCGCGCATGGACATTCCCAAAGCAGTGTTCACCAAGCTGGTGAGATATACCCACAGAGAGCTTTCAAGTTAGTCCTTTGCTACCTACACAGGAAAGCAGTGCATGACTTTGTGGCCTCTTACATATGTCATGTCACACATTAAGTTCACCAAAGCCCTTCCTTTGACTTTCCATACAGTGTCTGCAGGGAAGTAGCACACGTTGTCTGTAGCAGATAACTTGTGAGGAGGGGACAGGTGTGAGAAGTACAGGGTTGCAATACTTGAAAGACTATGCTGAAATTCACAGGATTTGTCTCATATCTCTTTGATCTTTAATTTCCTTTTTACTGTGTAATTTCACAGTAGTGTGCTCAAAATGAGTTGGGATACGGGCATGAAAAATCAGAATGAAGAACTAAGCATATTGTGTCCTACCAAAAGGCACATATAACTTACTGCAGCAGCCTGAGTGTTCTCATTTGTGTTGAAACCTCTTTCTGTAATTCTAATGATGTGAAGAAATGTTAGAAGATATATTTACATGTAGTTTCTACCCAGAGAAGTATAAAGAGGTGAAGGCAGCTGTCATGAATATAATTAAGACTTTCAGTGGAGGAATGTTTTAAGCCTTAATGAGCAGAAAGCTTCATAGACCAATGTAGAGCACTGGAACCAACTTACTAAATTCTCCCACTCTAAAGATGAGCTGGGAACTCAAACTATCGCCTCTAGAGGGGTGACAGCAGCAATGTTAAGAAAAATATTTCTTCTGTTTTCAGGCTTTCTACTTGCATGCTTCCTGCCAGGATTTTGGAAGCAGATCAGGCAGGTGCTGGGGCTGAAAGAAGGCCACTGCTGCAGGCCAGTGTGTCAAACTGCTTGGGCAAAGCCATGAGAAGTGATGGCAAGAAGGATGGAGAAGGAGCAGCGGTAAGGAGGGGATAAGTAGGAGAAGCCAACAAGAAGAGACTTGAAGACTCTGGTTAAGAGGAATTAACAATAATTTTTAGCATATTGCGGTTGCTGAATATTGAGTTTGTTGCTTTAATATTGAAAGATACCCAACACAAGATTCAGCAGTCCAGGAAAAGTAGTTTCATATAGTTCTTCGAGATTTATACTGAGATGACGTTATAGCATCCTTGCAGTTTCAGGATCTCCTTAAAATTGATGGAAACATTGCTCTTGTTAGTCATTATACTTCTTCACCTTACCAGAGCACTGGGAAATGAACTCAGTGTGACTCAGGAGCAAATATGTTTCTCCATACCCAGAGCTGGCAGCCAAATGGGTCATGTGTAAGCTGGCACTGACTTTGCAGGTTCCTGTTTCTATTCCTGGGCACCAGCTGAGGAAGAAGTAGACTTTTCTCTCTTCTGAGGACAGCAGCACTGAATATTGGCAAACGTTACTGTGCAATTCAGGAGCAAAATATTGTCCCCTTTCAAAACTCAAATCCTTTCTTTCATTCTGAAAAGACTGGCTTTGAGGGTTGTTTCATGACAAGATGCTCACTGTGTCCCCAACAATCCTTGCAATGGGATTGTTGCATGGTTTCTATTAATAATCACCTTCCCAGTCAAAGTAAGTGAAGAAAGAGGCTACTGCATATATTATAAGACTTACACACCTGGTGATGCATAATTTGCAATTATTTTCAAACCAGCTCATTGCTGTACAACTGAGTGAGATAAGAGATGAAAAATTAATGGGCGACTGAGAAGTGGGACTTGTTAGTGTTGCTGAGAAGCCTGAGACATAGTGAGAACCTTGCTATTATCATGCTGTTGGCATTTCTTGGGACTTACTGGCTTGGATGCTGGGAATGCCACTAATGAGGGAGTTTGTGCACTGCCTGGAGGGTCCATGTTTCATTTCGTTTTCTGACTAACTGGTTCTCTGAGGAACTTGAAGCTCTCACATATTTTGATTTGTGATGGAACAGGAGATGTAAATTTTTGTTTTCTTTACTCATTCTCTCTATTGGAAGGCAGAAGCCCTACTAGTCACCTGTTGGTTCAGGCCCAGATTTTTGGGATTGTATACCCAGGCCTCCTTTTCACTTTGTACTACACTAGTAAATTCAGTAGCTGCATCTGCTGGGTTTTTTGGATGTTCAGTATTTTAATCACTAAACTTTCCAGAACTGCCAGTCAGAAATGCACAAGGGAAGGCTTGAAAAGCAGCAGATGTAATAATAATGATGATGATGATGATGTAACATTTTATTGCTCCTACCTATTCATTTTGTCATCTTGTGACTGAATTGCAGAGTGCATGTGCATCAAGTTTTTGACCATGTTTCCCTAGCCAATAGCACTAGGAATGTTTGTAAAGGTATTTCACATTCTCACAGGGACACATCCACAATTGTGTTAGAAGCAGAATAGCAGGTGTCTTGAGAATCTGCATGAAATTGGGAATATTGCCAATGTTATAGATTTCCCTCAAAGTCTGGCCTTAATGAAACTGATATGATTATTTGCACAAAGATTTCATTGTGATTATTGCTGCACTGGGACTTTTTGCAGCCAAAAGCATATGCTTCTTTTTGGTAGTGTCACAATACCCATAGATACATCGATCCTTCCCTCTCCTGTGTAAACTAGCTAGTGGGCAGTTGTTTCCTTTTTGCATAAAAATCTGCAATTTCCAAAGGTACACCTCACAGCCTCCCACTTACTGTAAGCAAGAGCATCCCCACATGATGTTGTTCTTGCTGTGCCATGCCCTGCATGTCTCCTTTCTTACCAGACATGACAATTTCATGCCTTCTCATCGCTGACACAATGTCGTTTTGAGCCTGTGACAACAGAATGGGAGTCAAGACTTCCAGATTATAGCAGCCCAGAGAAATTCAAACAGCCATGTAGCTGCTCTGCCTGGGGTCAGAGCACAGCAAATGGGACATAGCTCAGTCTGTGAACTGTAACCACATTCAGCTGAGCTGAGCCCTTCAGCAGAGGCACAGGGGACTGCACCCAGCCATGAGTTTAAAGCCCCAAGTTTATCCTGCCAGCCCTGTCACTGGTGCAGGCTGGCCAAAATCCCTGCTATGTCTTTGGTGTTTGTCCTCACCTGCTAAAGAGAGATTTCCTTCCTTCTTTGTAAAGGGATAGAAATGTTGACTCTAATTTTAGATGTGGTAAACACACATAGGCATGCAGGCACGCATATAGATGCAATACAATACATGTAGATACATATATGTACACATAAACTCTCTAGTGCTCCAGGATTTGTTTTGGTCAAGGATTGAAAGTCATAACTGCAGGTCTGGGGATTTTTTTTTTTTTGTATTTCTGAAGTAACCATAAATCCTGCCTGATTTTGAACTCTTATTTCTCAGGCCCTAAATCACCATCCATTTATCTTCAGATTTCATGCATTGTGTGATGAGGAGTGTTCTGAATTTCCAAACAGCTTCCATAAATTATTTAGAACTGAAAATGCCATGTTAAAAAAAGAGTGAAAGTAAACTGAGCATCTTTGCTGGTGATGGAGCCCTGAGAATAAAAGCAGAGGGGCTTGTGCTCCCTCTCTCGACCATGGCCTGGTCAGAACATCCTGAAGCTCAGAACAGCAAGATCTTTGGCACAGTATGTGGGGAGGATACATATGTCAAGAGATTTTTCATACTTCACGGATGAAGCTGATTTTGCAGCTGCAGTCTGAAGTTAGAGAGAGAAAAGAAGGCAGCTATCTTGCAAAGAGTTTGCGAGCCTTGGGATAGCTCTGCCTAAGGAGAAGTTGCTGTATATGAATGTTTAGTTCAACAAATCCAGATAGGCACATATTAATGGATTCTACCAGTTGCAATGGGAGTCTGCAAAACACAAGCTCAAATTAACTGAAACATTGGAGTCTTTTGTCTTACATCTGCTCTCCTTCCCATCTTGCTTTTTGAACTGTGTTTTATTGACTCTCACAGTTCTTTAAAGCTGTGGCATTCGGTAAAAGAAATGCTCACACATTCACGCTTCAGATATTAAAAGTCCTCTTAAAATGCAAAGAAGTAAGTTGCACTCTAGAGTGCAAGGGAGCTAGGACTGCCAAGTGCTGTATTATATCAGCTGCTTGAGCTGGGAATGCTCCCTGCACTCCGGCAGAGCTGGTCCTTGAGAACCACACTGGGGCTTTATGGTGATCACTGACACAAGTTGCCCAGAGAGGTTGTGGAGCCTCCATCCCTGGAGAAATTTAAGATATATGGATATGGTCCTAGGAAACACTCTCTGGCTGACCCTGCTTGAGCAGGGGTTGGACTAGATGATTTCTAGAGCTCCCATCCTACCTCAGCCCTTCTGTCAGTCTTTGATGAAAGCGGCTTTTCATATCTTGGAATTAGTGACTCAGTTCAAGTCTTCCTGGCTTGAAATGGCACTCGACAGACTTGTCACTGAAGTGATGACAGTCCAGAAGTGCTGACACACAGCAGCAGGTCAGCACTTAGCAGTGTCCAGCAACACGTTCACGTTCCTGGTTAGAGCCAAGGTGTGTCTGGTCGTGGTACTGTTCACAATCCTGAGTCATGCTGCCATCTCCTGGGACAGCCACTCCATAACTCTTGCCTCAAGCTACCTGGAACCTCCTGATTGCTCTCCTGTCCTTCCTCATCCTCACTAAACCACAGCATGCCTCAGTGAGATCAGCAGTGTCACACAAGATGCTACCACACCATGGGAGGTATTTCAGGGTTTGCTGTTTTGGAAGGTCAGTGGCAGGGAAGGTGCTTGTGAATTGGGTAAAATGTGAGGTTTAGAAATCTCTGCATCATGTTCCATGACTCATTCCCCAGGACAATACCCATAAGGTTTTGGCACCCTGGAAGGGATTGCTCTTGTTGGGTCCCTTCTCTGGAGCAGCCTCACAAGGCTGTGCAGGACCAGCGCTCCACAGGAAGAGTGCAGCAGTGCAGTTAAGTGAACCAGTAAAGCTTTTCTGATACTAGGCTAACACCAAGTGGTGCTGTATGTTTGATATTCATACCCCAAGGGATGAAACAGAGCCCCATGCCCAGCTAAACTCCTGTATGCACCCTAAATTTCTCAAGGCTGCACAGAGGATATTCATGTATCTCCTATTCATAAATTCTGATTTATATGCACCATTGATATCTCTGAAAACCTTATATAACCAGGAAACTCTTGAACTGTAGTCATTAAACTTCTTCAAAAATATGTCTAGATGTAAATAACATACATTTATAAACAAATAAATCTGCTTCTTTGGGGGTTTGAGAACAACATCTAGTTTCTTGTGATGTTGTTGAAATGACCATAATATGCTGAACTTCAGTGGAATTCCTTCACCTGTACTACTAGTTTTGAGAGAAATTATAGGGGGCTTTGATAACAATTACCTATACTTTCCTCACTGTGCTACCCTGGAATTTGTCAAGTTTTCTCTTATGGAATAGAAGTGACCTACTTCAGTGTTATACTGCATATAGAATGAGTGCTTGTGTTTTCTCACCAGACTTTTTTGCAGTTAGAAGTGAATTGCTGGTAAATTTTTAAAATCTCTTCTGTATAGAGACAGATTAAATCTGGACCTATACTTGTATATAGATCTTTGTGGCCTGTTGTAGTCAGATTAATGTCATTTACTTGAATGTTTTTTGCAAAAACTTTTCCTTGAAAGTTCCAAAATGCAGCAAGTTTTCTCTCCAGGGAGTTTTCCTGTTTACCAGTTTATCAGGGAAAGTCTTAACTGCCAGGTACTGCTGCAGCTTAAGAAATATCCCAGCTCTAGAAGCATCTGGGTTCTGAACTGAGATGTCCGGAACTCCTTCCTTGTGGAAGTCATAAAACTTCCAGAGTTTAATGATAAAATAAGCAGCTTCTCCAATGTCCAAGGAGATGTTAATCTAGTCTTGGATTAACATCAGTTAATCAGTTTCCAGGGCTGGAAGGCTTCATTGGCACACATAAACGGTTGAGGAGTTGAAGGATTAGAAAATGTATCTGAACACAAGGTGGCAGTGTAGGAATTAACGTTGCAATGTTTAATTCATTTTCTGAGTCAATGAGGGTTTTTTGTGGTGGTGCTCTTAATAGGCCCACAGAGAGTATTCTTGCTTCCATATCTATGTTTTCAAGAATTTGTAAGGGAATATTTACTGTAATATTAATAGGCATCAACCACAGCAGTGTGGCTTAGCTGATCACAGGCTCTGCAATTTTTGCTCTTAAAAGTCTGAACAAACACAATGCAAATACTAGCCCATTCCCCACCCTGTTTACAAAAATGTGAAAATATAGAGACCGAGAAGCATCTGTGGTGTTGATTAACTTACTGACTTGCTAAGATGGGCTTGATCTGTATCATCCATCTCCTGTTCCTTTCTTTGTTGCTTTGCCTTATGTGTAAAATGTATGATCACTGGGCCAGTGGCATTACTTTCATTCTACTTTGCATGCTACCTCGTGGGGCTAGCCAGTATGTGATCAGATTTCTAGCATCTATTAAAATATACATCAGTTTCAAGTTAAAAGCCAGGCTTTTAGCTATTGCCAGTCTCAAGAATTTTATCTCAAGGACTCTTTATCTCAATATCTTCAAGTTGTGATAGCCCCTTAAAAAATCTGTAAGTTGAAGTCAAACTTACTTTATTGCTGACTTGGATGTGGTGATTTCACTTTTCATTGGTTAGAAATGCAGTGGAACAAGATGTTCTATTGAATTTACAGAAGATTTTCTGGAGTGTTTACCATTCCTTCATCACTCTTTCATTTTCATAGGCATGAAAACATTTATAAACACACATTTGGTAACTATCTGCCTCATTGGATGTCATAAAATATACCACGCACATACACACAGCATTTAGGATGAGGAGCTGTACAGTATTTTTTTTTCAATGTGTTCACAGATGCTGCTCCAATTATTAGAACCTGGAATCCTATTATCAGCCACAAGCACTCAAAAGCTGTGAACTGCTCTTCACAGTGAAGGCATTATCTCACAAAATACAATATGCTTATTTCTACTTAGGTCTCATTTCTACTTATGTTGTCACTCTGTTTTTTGAGCCTGGTTTCTTAGATGATTAGTTAGACCATATTATAGACCAATTATACTTAAATGGTTGGTTCAGACCTTCTTTTCACGGCGTTATGATCTATAAGCATTTTCATTGAAAAAACTTAAAATACTCGTGATCAATTATCCAAGAGCTGGAACTTTAGTGGAAGAAAATATGTGATAAAACAATAACTGCTGGAAACATATTCAAAATTTTTTCATACAACTGCCATGCCACTAAAGTGTGAAGCTGTGAGTTTATCTGAATCTTTTCAACAAAATTATTTAGCTATGAATTATTGCCTTCCTACAACTAGAGGGTATTTTATTTGTCTGTAGTTTTTTTAATCCTGCACTGCCTGCCAATCATGGTATCACACAATGCTGGATATCACAATGGCTAAAAGCAGTGCCCCTTGTCATGCCTGCCAGGAAAAAATTACTACTGGGAAAGATCAGGGTCCAGCTACTAACCTAAACTAAAAATTTAGTCTTACTTTTAGTTTGTAGTTCCATCATATGTCAATGAGTCCATGTTAGATAATTGTATCAGTCAAGTTTTATATGATTTTCAAATAAAAGCTTCCATATAAATGATGTATGGTACCCTCCAAGGAAGTTTGAAGGCTGACCTCTGATCCAGAAGGATTTGAGTCATCTGGTCTTCACTGCTCTTCCTTTAAAATATCTCTAGTTTGCACAATACTTCATAATCTGAAAAGAGAGAAATTATAGAAGGAGCTGCTGAAACCTCCCAGCTCAGTGCTAGTGCATTGCTTAACCAATTCTATGTCCACCATATAGGCAATCTCCAAGACACTCAAAGCCATTTCTCAGCTATGGTATTCCCAAAGTCAAAACTTGTATGCTTCTCCATGTCTTTCCATCTCCACCTATAAATCCACCAGCATGCCAAGGATGTCTCACAGCTGGAAAGAAGTAGAAAGACTTGTGTCAAGAAATAATCTTGGGTCCTGAGAAGCTGTAAAGTTTAGCCCATGTTGGATCTCTGAGCAGCTGTTTTGCTCTCAGGTGGCACCAGTCCTGAGGATGCTTCATGCTCCACTCAAAGTCCTGTGACAGTGAAGCAGCAGTTTTGAAGGTGGTAGTGATACCAAATTGGTGTATAAGCACCTTCTGTGTTCCTTTTAGTTTTATGATCTAGGCCTCAGTTCCTAGGAAATCATTTGTCCTGCAGATGTCAGCTCAGTGACACATGCTGGGAAGGCTTGGCTTAGCTCTACTTTATAAAGAGGATATGGGTTTGGCAGTGATTCATAACTAAATTGTTGCAAGCCTTTATTCTCAAACTACTTTGAAATGTGACAGCAGCAGAACCAAAAATAAATAGAAAACCTGTATTTCTGTTTTTCAATTTTTGAAAAAAATTATTTTATTATTTCTAAATATGTGAAAATGAAGCCTTGGTGAACATATGTGTATTTATTTAAACACTTAACTAGGAAATTCCTAGTGAAATGAATCATCTTGTCTCTGGGCAGAGGGATTGTATAACTAGGTAATCTTGAAGGTCCCTTTCAACTGAAACCGTTCTATGATTCTGTAGTATCAATAGTTGAACGTGTCTTTGACAGTATCATGTTGAGTATAGAACAAAAATACATATTCACAAGCTGTTTTTCTTATTTAACTAATAAATTAGGAAAGTATTCCAATTATTTACACTTTATGATGTTAATAATTGTCTAATTTTACTGTTGGTTGTAGTAACCACCCAGTTAATATGTTGTATATGCTAATCAAGCAATGATCAGTGTAAAACAGTTTTGGCCATATTCTGTTTACTCTTTGATACTACCTACCTAAAGCAGGTATAAATTTCATGTACATTCATTTCAATCTGCAGCTTCTGCTCTACAAGAAGACATGTGGTTATTAAATAATAAAACTCAAAAATAATGGTGCATTTAATTTTTAGAATTTTTTTAAATACTAAATAAAATGTCAGCAATCAGAACTTCTCAAAAAATGAGCGTGCCAGAGTAGAAAACAACAGGAAAGATTGTCAGTACAAAAGGCTGCATTGACATTTTTCCCTGGTTTGGGCTAGCAGGTATGGTAGGGAGTGGGCAACAAAAGAAATATTTTATTGTGGCTTAATGAATCAGTGCCAATCAGACGAGCTGCACTAAATACCACGTGCACAACTTCTAAATAAAGCAGCTGGACAGAGGTCCAAGCCAATGCATTTTGTCTCCCATTTGGAGTGGGTGGTGAACAGTGAAGGAAGGTGTAGTGCTGTGACTGTGTGGTGGCGAGGCACAGCACCTCCATGGGCACAGCTGGTGAGCAGTAGGAATAACTATCCCTCACACTTAGGGGGTACCCAGGCCTTGTACCTGTGATTGCACTAGAGGGACTCTGGCCTGGAGCATTCCTAGTTATCACTAACAGAAAAAGGTAATGAAAATGAGAAGTTTCTGATGATAATTCAGTGGATCTCAGCTTTTTCTAAATATGATAAAGACCAGTAGTGTAAATGTCATGGATTCATTTCACAGGAACAAAGGCTTTTAAAAATAAATATTTACAGTTACTTCTTGAAAGCTTGTATTACGTAGCTGAGGAAGAAGGATCAGCCTGATTTTTTATATTTTTTTGTAGACAGAATAAAGTCTAGTGCTGCCTCTGTTGACATACACAAGTAGATACTGTCAGGTCTTATCTGAAATGCTCAGTGATATTAAGATTTCTTTGCATTAGTCTACAATATGAAAGGAAAATGATCAAATGTAAGCCCAAGTCTCATCCCTCAATGATAGATTTCCTCTGCTTTGTTCATAGCAAATTAAAAAGACATTTGAAATCAGGAAGGTTTGAGATTTGATTTGGAAGTAGAACTCTAGCCTATAAATAATAATTTCAATTGATCTATAGTAGTTATCTGCTTGTGGTACATTGCTTCAAAAGATGAAAACTGAAGTGTAGGTTAGAAAAAGCTCCATGTTGCAATAAATAAGCCAGTCACTTTTTGATGAGACAAAATTTATCTTTTAGTCAGGAGCTTCTGCAGATGTCCTAAATGACCTTGCTGAGATCTCTCTCTGAAACCTGTTGTACTGCCACTATACAGCACCTGGGCTCCTTTCTGGGGGCAGGTGCTGGCTCAAATGGAGCAGAGTGCTCCTGACCAAAGGACTTGGAGTTGGACCCATAGGGGTGCTAACCTCCCCCAAGTCCTCCCTTAGGCCTGAACATATGTTTCTATACTCTGTTTAAGTAAAGCAGGTGATGCTTTTCAGGATCTTGACATCAATATTTAAATTGAAGTGTAGCTGTTCCATCCTGTGCTTCAAGGAGACTGTTTTCTGCTGTCTTTGTTTTAAGCATTCTGCCCTGGCCTCTCTGCCAGAGGTTTCTGTATCCTAGAAGGATGAAGCAAGGTTTGCTTCTCATTTGGGCACACTGCAGCTTAAAACAAAAACAAAACTAAAACAAAGGGAACTCAGGGGAAAAAAACCTGTGAAATTTAGAGATTTCTTAAAACAATAGGAAGCTTTGTTCAGAAAGACTGAGAAGTTCACATTCAAGGTAATATGGTCATGGTTGGCTCCAAACTTTTCCCTTAGAAAGTACTTACTGAAGCGAGTATAGAAGTCAAACCACCTATCTTATATTGCATACTTACATCCTTTTTAAAAAGCTCCATCATCTGACAATGCTGTTATTCATATTTTTTAGCTTTAAGTAGTCCTGCAAGGAGCAGGGAGTTGGAATTGATGATCCTTATGGGTCACTTCCAACTCGAGATGTTCCATAACTCTATATGTAACAGGAAACCTAATGAATTTACAGCTGGAAAGGAGCTGCTAAATGAAGAGAGGAAGATAGTTTCTCTTTCACAAAGCTCTCTGGCTGCAAACTGTTGGAAGGCAAAAGGATACAACCAGAGATACCACTGTATATTCCATCTCTCCTTTACTCCTCCAAACTCCTGCACACAGTGTGCCCAAACACACCCACAGGTGGGGACACTCCTAGATGCTACACATACTGAACGGTTTCATTTGGGTTCTTGTTTCTGTTTTTCACATGTGTAATACAGCCACAAACACCCATTTCCCTACAAGCTCCTCTGCCTGACAGCAATGTCAATGTTTTAATTGTACAAACAGTAATAATATGAGTAAGGTTTTGCAAAGCGGCTTCCTAAACCCATGGCATATTCATATTCTAAGTTGGAGGTGGAAAGCCTTGAAATGGTATCTAGAATGAAAATGAGTGAGATTCCTAATTTAAATAGTTTAATTATTGCAAAATTTTCTGAAGAGATTTTATTTCACTTATGGTCAAAAAACTCCAACTTTTTCTCAGTAATAACACTGCATTTCTGATTTCTCATTAGCACCATGCCTGTGGTGAGTGGTACAGAGTGATGCTGTTTCTCTCTTCTCGTGTGAGACAGAGGGTCTTAATACTTTGTATTTCTCAATAAAGAAAATACTGTGGGTTGGGTTTCCTACTGAAACAATTTGTATTCGCTGGGATGACACAAAGGATCACAACCTGTTAATGTATTCCCACCATTTATTGAACATCTTATTAGTGAAAGTCTCTGGGCATTTGCAGTCTTATTTTACCGTAAGAAAAGAGATGGAGCAATCAAGATACTTCTAAAAGGTCTCATAGGAGATCATCTTCCAGGAAGCTAATACAGGGCCATTTTGTGAGCAAATTGCCATTGGCAGAACTTGCAACACTGAAAAACTGATTCACAGTAGTAGAAACTCTTTTTCATTAACTTCACTGGCACTTTTGACTTCCATCAGGGTTTGTGTGACTTTCACCCCTTGCAAACCAAAGAGAAAGCAAATAGGAATGTACAAAGGTGAGAGTCTAAGCACTCCAAACCTTTTGCCACATCAGCATCATCTGGCATCGTGTGCATGCATTGGGACACAGGAGATAGAGGAGAAGGTCATTCCAAGAACCTAGTTTACCCTTTTTCAGGTAAATTTCTGCCAGAGACTTTGAAAGTTTTGGATTTAAAAGGTCTACAAGTATTTTTTAACAGCACCAGTTTCAAGCAATGAGGCCAGCTCCAAGGCAATACCATTTGCAGCCACTATATCACCCTTTCCCTGTGTTGAAACAAAATGTTTCAAGCTTTGTTGGCTGTAGCTGTCATCTTAGAGCTATATAATAGAATCACAAAATCGTAGAACAACTAGGACACAGGATACAAATGGTAATAGAGTTATGAAGCAAGCTTCAGTAGCAACTCACATTATTCATATCTGATGATCAAAACCAAACCCATGATTTTAAACAAGTTCTGATTGCAAAGAGAAAATGCTTGCCTTATTAGTAAAGTGGCAGCTAAAATACATGTGTCCTACACATATCTATTGTGTCTATCTAGCAAAGAGATTTGTCTACAAATGACAACATCTTATCATAGGATCACAAATGGGTGTGATGGATAATCAAGGGTGAACCAGAGCAAGGCAAAGTTCTATTATAAACATCTATTTTTGTTTAATAACTGTGGTAAAGGTCCCTTTGTAAAGGTCTGAAAGCTATTTGCTGATACTAGCAATATCTTCTTTTTTCTAGTTGAAAGAAAGCCCTGTGGATACTCTTAGAAACATTTTCATTTTCTTCATATTGGTGGTCCCAATGTAGAAGTTTAATATCGAAAATCTTTCATTATGAAGGTGTTAGATTTTGCAAATCTATAACATTCTGGTGTGTTGTAAGATGATACTGTAATCATCAAACTCTCTTTCGTGCCAAGACATTGACATCCTACTCTTTTTTTCAATTTAATATGTAAATATTTTTCCACCACTCACACAGGCATAAGGATACAGATTTATATATTTGTATACTATTGTCTAGGCCCAATGGAATGAAAGAAGAGAGTATACATGGATCTGAATATTCCATCTCAGTTGGCAGGGAAGAGGACTAGTTCTTAAAATTTGATTGTCATGTGAGTGCCTTCAGGTTTTCCAAAGTACATAAAGAACTTTTCTGTTGTTGACATGGAGATAAAGATTTGAATTGAGAAATTGGCCCATAACAAGCAACTGAGAAGTAACAATACAAAGAAAAGTGAGAAAAGAAAAAAATAGAGAGTGGCCCAAAACTCTACAGCTTTAGGAGTTAGTGTGCAATGTTTACTTTTGGTTGATCATTTTGAAGAGCAGGATCCTGTTGGCACTTGTTCCAGTATATTTGCTTTAATCTTCAAAGTACTGAGTTGAGAAGGAGGTGTGGCAGGATAAAAGAATTTGAATTAGAAACTCTTTAGAAGCCTGTTAAAGAGGTTTACAAGATATATTTGAATTTCCCTACCCTAGAACACTCTCTTTGAGTGTCTTGCTTTCTTTTCTTTCACAGTCTGTCTTAAAAGCTATTCTGTTAATTAGGTAAAATGTTAACCTTTTTAATGCTGTAATGCTCTTGTTCTTATAGGTCATTGCTCTTTCCGTATCACTCAATTTACGTTATTAGGGGTTTTTTTAATATTGATTCTTGCAAATATGTAATAATCCTTTCCCTGCATGATATCAAATTTAGAAGGCTTGTCTTAGGTCAAACTGTTCTCATTGTTCTTTTACATCTTTTACTCCAGTGGAGCTGTCTCTCACTTTTAAGGAGCTCATTCTCCAGGGATCATGGTCTCTGAGGGACAAGCCACCTGGATGTATTCATAAAACAAACTCAGTAGGCAAATACTATAGTAGCCAAACATCGCCCCCCTGAGAGCTGGCATATTGTGCACCTGCGCCGCTCTGCCCACAGCCAGGTGTGTTTGTGTGTTTGCAGATTTTATGTCCTGTTGCAACCTTCATGATTTTGTGATGTTAGCAGCCAAAAAGGCAAAAGGAGACTAAGAAGTGGAGGGCCTCTGAAGCATCTCAAAAACAAAACATAATCTGTGCTCTTTTCTGCACTCTCCAGGCACGTGAAGGGCTGGCAGATGTGCATGAATTGTTAGGCAGCTGTAGAAGGTTCCATATCAAGTGCTGTCCTTGAAAAGCACAGTTGGAGTGTAGAGTTTTGTAGAAACTACAGGATGACTGATTTAAAAATAAAATTACATACAAATGTTGAGTAACTCTGTGAAACTTAGATTGTGATTGCTTACTTCCGCAAAACCTATTGATTTATAGAAAGCCCTTCCTTTTAGTTTGTTTTAAAAGTTTACCAATAACAGGAGATTATTTTGGTGACACAATTTATGCTGTATTTAAATGTTTTGTCTGTTTTTATGAGAAATAATAAGCAAATACTCTGTGTTTGAATACTGTACCTTGGAAAAGTCACTGGCAAAATTAGTAAGTCTAATAATATGTATTTCAGAATGGACAGCAGGAATTAATTTATTTTTCAGAATGCACATTAATTTCTGGTGAGTAATGTTTCATATGGAGTGATTAGTCCTATTTTTATATCCCCCCACAATTTATCATTATTAAAATCACTGCCACGTGCCATATGTATTCATAGCGTGGCAGCTTTTTTTTGACAAAGCTGTCCACAAAGCACTGAACACCTTTGATTGACTCTAATCTGTTAATGAGATTTTCAGATAACTCTTTCCATTGCTTTGGAAGACGTTTCAGCGTTCCATTGCTTCACTTTCTTTTTGAAATCTTAAGGATTTTTTAACAATATAAGATATGTTTAACAGTGCTACCACTTAGCAGTTCTTCTAAAGGTGTATAGACCTTCTTTGTGTGACCCCATAAGAATGAATTCAGAGCAAGTGCTTAGCATAACACCTACAAGAAATGGGAATGCGTGGGAAGCACAACTTCCTGTGATTTGTGGGGTGGGTGAGAACAATGCTGTGAGGAGCCTTTGCAGAACAAGGAGTGGCTGGGGTGCAGCAGGGTTCTGGACAGCAGTTTGGACATCTGCTACCATCTTAATAGCAGCTGGTCATCTGAGAACATCTGATAAAATAATTTCTTGTCACAAAACCAAAACATTTTATGGAATCTGCATAGAACCGAATGTATCTACTTGCAGAATATACGTACTTCTGTCTTGAATAAAAATATTGTTTTATTAATAGGGAAGTGTTGCCTTCAATTTTGATTTGGCTTTTAAATTTAGTGTCTTTTTTACTACAGTTATTGTCTTGGGTGATGAGACTATTTCATCCAAATTTGTATAATTTCATTACTTTCCAACTTGAGTTCACAATTCTTGGTCTGGAATAATTTCATTCTCTTTCTCCGAGTCATTTCTTTTGGGCATTCATACTTCTTGACCTCCTTTCACTGTCTGTAGTTGCAGGATGAAGTTGCCTCATTACTTGGCTTGTGCTGACCCAAATAGAATCTGAGTTACAGACTCCAAAACTTTTCATATCATGCTGTTTTTCAGGTTGACATCAATATACAGTAATTTTCCTTACCTACTTAAATTTTTAATATTTAATAAATCATATTGAAATGCTAAAAATAGTTCAGAATCTTAATGACCATTTGAAGGCAGAAAGACCACTGGGAGAGACATTTCACTTAAGGCCATCTGACTTTCATAAAATGTTAATCATATGGGTAAGACCCAGCTTGCATCTACCTATTGCAACTCTTCATCTGACTGTCTAGCTTGGATCTGAATTTTAGATGTCTAGTGGAGAAAGCCTCCTAAAATAAGCACCTGCCTTCCATGTCAAATGAATGGAAATCTCTAAAGTGCTCCAGAGGGGGAATCTGTCTGCTTGAATTCAAACATCTAAGTAGGTATTTATCTCTCAGCTCAGTGGAGAAATTGAAAAGGTAAATTTTGCTTTAGTAACTCAATAGGTAATCTCTCACCAGGTGTAAAAATGAAGTAAATACTGGCTTATGCAACAGTGGCACTGGCATGTGTAGAGGTGAAGGTATGATTTAATCTGTTCATAATTCCACCAAAAAACGCTACCAAGGGCATTTTTATCTGATGCCTTTTTCAACATGGTTCAAAAATAGTTATTTGTGAAAACTTGCTTTAGCTGGAAACTAGATAAACCAGAAAATATATTTGCCTCACTTTAAAGGTTTCTTTAAAGGGTATATTTTTTTTATTACAGTTAAACTATGGGCTAGTTCAGCAGCAGTACCTATGCACATGACCTTCACCTTAAAGATGTGGAATGTTTTTGTAGTAGTTCAAATGCGAGACTGTCAGCAATCAGAGTTTCCAATTGACAGAAAAGATTCTTATTTGTGTTATAAGCCTGTAATTTAAAAATAAGCTTTCAGCAATATTTTCCAATAAGAGATATGAGAGATGAAATCAACATTTCTTTTACTTCAGTAATTCTATATTTCTTTTAAATTTTCTGTGTTTGGAACCTTTTTCATGAGTAAAGTATGATTTTGCAATAAGCATATTGGTCTATGGAAATGTGCATCAGATCTACAGTCAGTTAAGATGATCCATGTGAAGCTTAAAAGTAAAACTATTGATTTGAAATGTTTATTGGGAAAGAAGCTATGTGGATATTTATGAATTATGGATGTTTCCCATAGCTAAATATTACCAGTCAGCTTAATGGTTCCTTTTCAAAGTTTATTTCAGTTTTTGTATCTGTTTTAACACATCCTAGGATTTCAATAACTGGAGTAATTTCCAGAAAGAGTGTCATTGGTGTATTCAGTTCTGAGCTAAATGTCAATTCAAGTGCAGAAAGCAGCAGCTGTTAAAGGGGATTACAAAAGTCAATATTTAGACTATTACCAGTGTCTAATAAAGCTGAATCTTGAACATATTTACTGGATATATCAAGTGTATAGAAGGAAGGACCTACTTGTATACAAAACACTTGAAGGAATAATATTGCTGGCAAACATTGTTAAAATAAATAGCCCTATGGCAGTACCTTCTGTTTGAGGTGTGTGTGTGTTTATATGAAATAAATCAAATCATGTTAATCTTTCCCATTTTGGTAGTTTTAAAACCAATTCTAATAATTCTTCAAAAAGCGCCTGTCTATTCCTTATGGACCCTCAAAAACCTTGTCCTTCAGTTATTGTAACTTAAAATAATCTTTGGCTCCTGAATTAGTCAGGGAACATTTCACAATGTATTTCTTTGTAAGTTTTGAATTATTTTTGTAAAAATATTTTTAAAAGCTTTTGTATACCTTATCCCTCTTACACATGGTACTGACAGCTGAAAGATGGATTTTTGGCCTGGCATTTAAAGTTAGTGAAGTACCTGGAGGTGTAGAGAGACACCTATTGTTATAGATGGAGTTTTGGGGACCTAAGCCTCTTCAATTTCCATTCATTTCAGTGGAAATTGGGCATATCATCAGCTTCTGAAGTTCCTCATCTATACATACCAGTACCTTCAGGCTTCTGACTTTCAAATATGTGACCCTCAAGGTACATTGTCTTTAGTAAACTCAGCCTTGTAATTTGTTCCTTGAACTTAGGCATTCGAAATTCTTTTCGGGAAGACCAGCATTACGGCTGCAACCATTTGATCTTACAACATTTCCCAACAGGAAGATAAAACACTAACTAAGACAACAACACAAAGATTTTCTTCTGCATGTCCTTCTCAGTCCCATGTGATACAGTCCTGATTTGTCCCACAAGGATGCTGTGCCCTGCCCAGTGCGCTCTGGGGCGTGAAGGGTTTGCAGGAGCAGGGGAGCAGCTCCTGCCCTTGGGAAACAGCCTGTGCCACCCAGAAGAGGGGAAGGATGGTGATTGGGGATCACAGGTTATAGCCCCAGAAGTGAAAGGAAAAGAAGACAGCCTAAGAGGTTTAGAAGTTAATTAAAAAGGGTGAAATTCACTTTCTGTCTAAAGGGCATTTGCATTCTACACAGAGCACATACTGGCATGTTTCAGCCCAGTGCCCCCCACACCATGGCAATTTCAATAGTCTTCCATCTCTTCTTCACTGCAGCTGCAGAGCATCCCTGCTTCTACTGTGGCACACTTATATGCTGAGAAGTAAAATGTATTTTTATGTTTTCTACTGTAAAACAGAATTTCATTCGGTGACTTGTTTCTGTTGCATTATCCTCAGAATTGTCCCTGCTATCACTTTGGAAACTAAATCTAGTGATGCCTTGGTTTGACCTTCCATCTGTAGGCTGGGGATTTGGCCTTTTCATATTACTAACTAAACAGCAAGTCACTTTCAGCAGTTCATAGGGCAGAACTCAAGTTATATGTTGAGTTGGTCTCCCCCAACTCAAAAACAAACAAACAAACAAACAAAAAACTGAAAAGAGAAGAAAAGAAAAAAGCGTTTTGATTTGTTCATTTCACACAAGTCTGTGAAATCAGAAAAAGTAACTTGGTGCAAGGAACAATTCTAAATAATAGATTTCAAAGCTCAAAATAGTCTTCTCATAACATCTAGGAAGTGCTGCTCCAGCTCAGTTCTTGAGTGTCTGTAAAATTCCAGTGAATTTAAAATCAGTGAGGGGAGGGAGAATCATTCCTTCAGCAAACTGGGTTAAAGGGAGGACTGCATTAAAAAAATCAGGATACTTTGGCAATTGCCTTTTAAGATTGAAACCAAAACTAGTTAAGTGAATAGGATTCTGTATTGTAACTCAGAAGTTACAATAAATAGTAATAGCTAAACAATTTGTGGCAATAAAATGATCCTAAATGAACATGTTTTAAGTCTCATGGAGAGCACTGGAATTCACTGTGTATACCTTAAGGTCTCTGCAGATACATTGCACCTCAGCTGTTAATCATGGACCAGATTTTTGTCTAAAAGTGACCTGATATGACTTCAGACACAAAGTGTGTGTTTGTGTCACCACCAGTAGATCACAGTCGTAATGCTGAGTTTGAAGTATCTGGTTATGGATTGCTGTCAGGAACTTCAGAAAGAAATGGAACCAGTAGGTTCAGGTTGTGCACCTCCTCAGCACATTTGCTGAGAGGAAGGAGCACACTGTTGTGGTTTAAGCACAGGTCTGGGAGCCAGGAGGTCTGGATCTATTCATGGCCATGTGCTGTGACCTTGGGTAAGTCAGGTTATCCTTTCTGCGCTCCTATGCATCCGGTATTGTATCTATGCTTAGATAAACACATTGCAAAGTGTTTCTATTGTGGTCACCACACTTCTCTTCTGAGGACATTTTTGTCTTCAAGGCAATGGGAATGGTAGGAGAGGAGCAGGAGAAAGTTTGGGGTTTTTTCCAGATTGAGTCAGTAGCTTCTCCAAGTTCACATGTGATTAACTTGAGTGTTCCATGTGTCTTTCCTCCAAGAACTGTCACCCTGCACGCCCCAGTCAGCTTTGGTGGGACTTGGATGTTCTCCCCATGCAGTGAAACAGATGGGAACGAGCAGTGCATGTCCGATATTTAATAATCTGAATTCCTTGTGTGCTCTTCAGCAGCATGTAAGTCTGTAAGCTTCCCTGCCAAAAGGAACGCCGAGACAAAGCAGTAGCAAGAATCTCTCTTATTTGTGGACACTAGAGGGCATTAGAGGAATATTTTACTAATACGTATATGTTTAAAAAAAAAATAGAGGGCAAAATAACTCCCTAAATCTCAGTAGTATCACTAGCAATGCTTGCAGCTGGAGGGTTCTATCAGGGAATGACATTTTTAGGCGCTTACCTGAATTGTTAGCAATCCGTCTATTACTATTCATACAATGTTGCTAATCAAACATAATGTATCTCAGGCATTAGCTACAAAGGACACTTCTAGGTAATAAGATACATGACTAAGTAACATAATTGTGGCTGAACAAGGCAAAAAAAGGGGATTATGGATTTGGTTGTTCATTTTGTGGCTGATCATAGTCCCAACCGCTTCTGCACTGTGCTTCCAGATCAGGTGGTAGAGGAGAATTTGCACAGAAGTGACTTCATCTTTCCCTTCTGAGATGGTATCAACTACAGAGCAGGTAGAAGTTGATATTTTGCTTTGTCTCTAGCCATGGACTGGATACTAATAGTGATGTAGAAAACAAGAAAAAAAAAAACAATCAAAACCCCAAAACAGAACACAAAAAATAGTCAAACAAAAAAATAGAAGTCAGGAAAGCTGGAATCACTAAAGCCACTGGAAGATGACAGTGTTCTGTGTGCAGCTCTAGGGGGTGGCTTTGGTGCAGAAGGTGGTGGGTGGTTCTGATTTTCTGCTACCCTGTGACAATGGGAGAATACTAGTTAGAATATGAAAAATAAGAGCTGTTTTCTTTACTGTCTGAGACAGGGAACTATGAAATTCTGTCAGTATTAATATCACAAAAGGCAAAGTAATGTTTTCATTAGTCTATTCTGCTACAGTTTTTCTTTCCTGCAGCAGCTCTGACAGGTAGAACAGCAGCAGGAGAGAGTGAAATAAAAGGAATTAGTCTGGATTTTTACTGCTACTGCAGGCTTTTCATCATAGAACAGGAGTGGGAGGCAAAAATAATAGGAGAATACTGCTATCAGGTAGAAAATTAATAAAGTAGAAAACTGCATAAGAACACACACGTTTGATGTCAGATGCTGTGTAGTGGGGTTTGGCTCTCACTGGTGCTCATGATTTTCAAAGAACATCTGAGAAGAGACCCTAATGCTTGAGCTCATTGCAAACACTGATTATTGAACTTGAAACAAGTTCTGAAATTGCTATATGAGTCACAAATTTTGAGTACATTTAGTTTGTGATTGCATGAAACACCTGTACTGAGACACAGAAAACACTTCACCTCAGAAAGCTTTTTTCTGGTTGTCTTGGCATCACCATCAATATATTTGTCCCCACATCACTGTCATGACAGACTGATCTGAGCTGGAGTTCTCAGCTGTTGCTATAATCTGAAGACTAAATCCTACCTCCCAGCAACTATGCCTGCTACTGTCTCTGTTCTAGGAGATTTAAAACTTTGCCAGTTCACAAGTCTGTGACCAGTGGGCTGAATGGGCTTATTTTACTTGGAATTTAAAGGCAGGTCTCGATCATCCTTTTTTTGTGCAAGTATTGATAAACTCATCCTTTGCCTCTACTAAAGAAGGTTTGACAGATGTGGCTGCACTAGCAGAGTGCAACCCTCCAAAATTTACTTCTTACCAGGAGTGATTTTTTCTTGTAGAGCTTAATCCAGAAATGAAATCAGGTAGGTGAGCAGAACTGTTTCCTGCCAGTATGACAGCCATACCAGGTCATACTGGGCCATTTTCTGGGAAAGTTGCATATTTTATGGACTAGACACTTTCACAGTCTGAACTGGTGCAATCACTCTGGTGAAGCCTCTGCTGTGTAGGTGGGGTCCTGCTGATGCTAGGGGCTGTACTGAGTAGTAGCAGATTTCCTCACTTGACTGGAGCCTGAAAAAGAAAGGCAGGTGGTTCCTGCAATTCCTTTTGGAAGTCAGGGAAAGGAACAGGTTCCAAATTTTTCTGGTGGTAGAACCCATACTGAATAAACAGGGGACATACCTATGCATAAAACAAAAGTGTGTTACTAGCTCCTTCATGCCAGCTTGCTCCAACTAGCTCTGAGGACACTGATTTTAGCAAACAGCCTGCTTACCAGGATCCCCAGAGGCTCCTGCTCTCATCTTCAGCTTGTGCAGAAGCATCCACTGCTGCCAGCCCTCTCCTGTCATGGGGAGCTAGCTAGCATGGCTAACCTGGCCCTGACCCTGACCAAGCCTGCTCTTGCTCTGAGGTGCCAGCAAGCCCTCAGAATCCTGCACAGAGGGAAAACAGCCTTTTGCTCCGCCTGCTCAGTCCTGTGATTTTTTTTTTTAACATCTGGGTCTATGTGTTTCAAAGTTTTGAGAACTCACACTGTGCCCCTGGATAGCTGATCTTTTCCTTAAGTTACCTTGCCTTCCACTGTAGCCAGGCAGTGTTGTTTAAGTTCTCCTTCTTTCTCATACAGAAAGCCAAATGGTGATAAGGTCCTTCCCCCCTGCCTTGCCATCAAAGCCTGCTAGATATTTACCTACCCCTCAAATTGTAGTTTGAGTGGGTTTTTTTTCATCCTTAGGTTGTTAATAAGTTCCAAGCTGAAGCCTTTTATCAAATGGCATTGCAAAAGTTATTTCAATCACACAGTGTCGCATTCAGGGCACTTCCAGTGGGACGAGATTGCCTGCCACAGAAATAAAGTGTTATTTACAGTAAAGACACTTAATGGATGCTGGCATATGTGTCTTTGTAATGTCATATATGACTGACAGTGAATGCCAAAGAGAGCAGCAAAGGTTTCTTTCCTACCTTTGACTCTCCCACTATTTGGCAGAGGAGAGCAGACAGCCTAACTCTCAGAAATACTATTTTTGTATTACACAGAAGCAAGGGAATGAGACTTTCAGCTGGCATGTGCACTTGATGCCCATTTTTTATCTACTTGAACATGTGCAGGAAGAAAAACCATGGTAACAGAAACTAGTTATGGATGAAACGTCCTGGTGAGTATTTTTTGAAAACAGTATGCTGAACTGTCTGAATAATTTCAGTTCCTTCTCTCTGTGGTGCTTTCATCAGATCATGTTCTGCAGTGTGGTTTTGCTACTGTGCATTATGCATTACTGATTTAATTCCTACCCCAAAAGAGGTGCCAAGTCATTTCCAAAGATGTAGAGATACTGGCATGAATTTAGACAGGAAAACCGAGAAAAACCCAAACTAAGCAATACAGTCACAAATAGATTTTTAAATCAACTGTAATATGTCAAATCTTGTCCAGACATGAATGATATTTTGAGAGCTTCAATTGCATTAAGTTTATTCTGGTCAAATTAATTTCCTCTATTATTTCAAATTAATTCTCCTCTAAACAATAAGACTGGGAATAGGATGTACCTACAGTAATACTGAGAGAGTGTTTCACTCAGTGGATCATTGTTAAAGACCAAAAGTTGGAATTCATATTGAAAGCAATTTGAATTGAAAGTAATTGGAAGTAAAACAGTAGAGTAGTGGGCCATATGGAAGCAGTTGTGAGTGTTATGAACAACTGATAGGATACAAATGTCTATTTTTGTCTCTTCCTCCAGTAAACACTTACAGAAGGAATCCAGCTTCAAACTGTACACTTGCTTTGTGTTAGCAATAAACAGCCATTTGTTAACAATGATCTGTTTTGATAACTCTGTTCTTTGACATTTCAGGGTTTCTATCTTTGAAAATGTTCATCTGTGCTACCCAAACTGCAGTTAACTCTTCTCAAGTCACTTACAGAAGAGCTAGAAGCTCATCTCCTCAAATTCCCTCATGCTGCTTCATAACCAGAATATTTAATAATCTCAGTTTTAACATCTGCTATCCCAGGGTGCTTCCCAGTACAGTCAGTAGTGCCTCTATACGGCTGAGGTATAAGGAAATGGGGCTTTTCAGCCCTTTACAACCTCAGAAGGATTGGAGGAAGAGAGGGTCAAGCTGCAAAGCATTGACTTGAAATTAAGGGACAGCAAACACATAATACAGACCATGACTTGCCAGGGAACAAAAGAAACTTTCAAAGGAAAGGCAAGCAGGAGCCTGCTTGACTTGTTGACTGGCTCAAAAATCAGGGATGAAGGGCAGGTAAAAGACAAGACATAGGGAACTGTAATGCATAAATCCACCTGTGTGATGCAGTGACAACTTATGGGCAGCCAGACAGATCTTCCTTGTCTCTCTCATAGCTCATTCTGATTACTGGAAGGTAAAGCCTGCTAGGCTGCCTGTAACTGAAGGCAGCAGCTAATGCTAGAAGATTCTTCAGGATTTACAGCCTCCAGAGTTAAGTACTTGTGTAGCAATATTACAGAGAAAATACCGAGATGCATTAGAGAACTTTTTGGCACCTTCCTCATACCTGCCAGGTGACCAGAGATGGCAGGGCCACCCTAAGCACTCGGTGTTTTCATGCAGAAAGTTATTCCACTGTTGTGTTGTAACTTTTAACAATGCTTTGCACTTTCATGAACACTCACCTGATTCCAAGTTCCATGAAACAGTTAAGAAATAAGGGATTTATATTTATTTCTGGTTGAAGGGTGAAATCATGAACAGAACAACAGTTACTTCCTCTGTTTAAATTTCAGTTGCTTTGTTTGAAACTGAAGCTCAAGACAGAAGGCTTTGAAGCTTACCTTTGGTTATTTTAAGCATCTTGTGGGCTGCAGCAGAGTAGGAGGGTATCACTGGCAAATAAGCTTTGTATTTTCGACAGGGAGACTTGTAGCATTTCAGTAAGTTGGATCCTTTTGCAGCAGAAAGACTGATATAAGTGGCAGCATTTCTGACATGTGAGGTTTTTCATCTGGAAAAGAAACCCCTTCCTTTTGTAGTAAGGCATCTTTTGCATCATTCTTGCAGGATGAGAGAGGGAAACTTACTGATTCAGCTCCTGTGCAGGCTCACCTCAGATAGCATGTCCAAGAGACATACCATAGGTTCTGCCTGATGATTTGTTGGCAATGTTTAAATATCTAGGTTGGTGTAAGCTGTTCAAGGAGACTTTAAAATAAAAACAGGCTTGACACTGCAGGGCAAAGCTTTAACATAACATAACTGGGTTTTAGGGTTTTGATGAACTTCAACATGTCAGGACAAATTATACACTGGCACAATGGAAGTTTCCTCTTCCCCCTCCTCTCCAAAATACAGAAAGCCTAAAAGGGAGCCAGCTTCCATTAGTCTGTCCATGTGTCTTCCCCACAAGGATTGCAGAGGTTTCAGCTCAAAACACATATGGAGAGTGTATGAATACTCAGTAAATTTACAGAAAACTCATGTCGTTGTTTTCTTCCTGAAATATAAGGTCACTTGAGATCTTCGGCAGGAAAGATTTTAATTCAATTGCATGTAATACAACTATTCATACTAAAGATTTTAAAGTGGAAATTACCTGGAAAAGATTGTTGATGAGTTGATGGTGTGCAAGGCAGAAGACAATCTCAAATGACTGCCCTTAAAACTCTGCCAGCTCTGTAGAGCTAAGGCACTAAAATAAAATTTTAGATTGTGGTTTTCACCTGAAATGGATGAATAATAGGGCAAAAATATGTATTTTAATAATCATTTTGCTATGACTCAGTAGCACTGGATAAGGAAAGTTAGAGATGCACTTGAATTCTGGACTTGGCAGTGTACCATGGCCTGGAGAAGAGGAACAAGATGAAGGACACTTATTAAACATTGAGGGTTTGACACAGTTGCACTCAAGTGGCACAGAAATTAAGAGTCAAGGGCACTCATTCCTAAAAGCAGGACTTGGTTTAGGAACACATGCATTTTGGGGCATGTAGAATTAAGAAAATTATGACAGAAAAGGATACCATAGTGTATTTAAAATATCACAAATGTAACCCAGGGCAGTATTTGATAGCTTTTATACTACAGACTTCATAGCCCAGTTGAAACACTTCCTTCTTGAAACCTTTCTTCTTTGCTTAGGCATTGAATAATATGCAGCAAAATATATTATTAGCTGGTCATTAGGTCATTACTCCTATCCCATTTATTTTTTTCATGTTACATACTCTTCCTACCTTATCAAAGCTGACAAACTTATGAATGGGGCTACTAAAATTACTTTTACCACATACTGCTTCTAAAAAGCCTTATTTTTAAATATACGAAGATGGGTGAGTAGTCCTTATTTTAGGGAGTGGAAGAAGAGGCTGCACATTTCACACTGTTTTCTCACTTACTCAGCATAACCATACTGCAGGTGTGCACGTCCTGTCACTCCTAAGAAAACTCCTTATTTACAAGATGTTCAGGGGAAGCTCCTGATGATGTCTGAGAGAAAACAAAGAGGAATGCATGGGGAACAGAAAGATGTGTTATTCTTGTCTGAAGTGCTCACTGGGTGTAACCCTTTCACGGGATGTGCATTGGATGAAATCCTTTCCCCCACAACTAAAACATTTAATCTTCACTTCAGTGCAGACACAAATTTTACCCAGGAGCTTTTTCCACTGATGCTAATTACCTTTGTATCATTCTCCCTGCATAAAGAGATTGTCTGGGGAGTCAGTGGTGAGGTAATTTCCACTGCTAACAGCTCTTCAGAACAACTAAAACTCAAATCCCAATTTACAGTGTTTGTCTTTTGATCTGTTTTTAATACTGTCAGCAAAGGAAGTGCTTCTACACTTTACTGCCACATACCCTACTTTCAAACTAATTGATGTACCCTGGACAGAATAGCTCAGAATAACTAAACTCTGCTTCTCATTCCTACTGTAAGGAGAGATTACTCATTTATCTTCCAGCCTTAAAAGTTTCTCCCCTTTTCCAGGTTTCTGGAACACACATATCTTTCCATGCAAAGATATTTATGTTAACCTGAGGGTCACCCAAGATGGTAAATGAACAATTCCATGCTTACCTTTGCCTGTGAGGCAGGGCTGATTTGTCCCTAACACTTGATCATAAGCACCTGCAGGGCCTTTGGGTCTTTTCATAGATACCAAGCTGAAGACACAGTGGATTCCTCACACCCCTTTTGTTCTGGATTCTTGCCTACCCAGGAAATAAGAAAACCCAGGGGCATTGGGTTGTCTCAAATCTGTTTCAAATATTAACCTAAAATACCACACCCCTCAGGTTTATTCAAGTGAAGAGTGAGGCTCCAATAATCTAAAACAAAACCAAAATGAGAAGTGGGAAGCAGCAGCCTGCACTGTCAGAGTCCCCCATCTGCATGACAGCCAGGGCTCTGAGTGTGAACTTGACAGGGGTAGCCAAGTGTCCTGGCAGCAATCCCCTGCCCATGGAGTGAGCCTCCAAAACTAGCACAATAGGCAACTTAGTTTGCCACTTTGATTTGCTTTGGGATTTACTTTTTGAATCTACACAGTTCCTCCTTTTAGGATGGATTCCCATCTTCTGTCATCTCAGTCTTGCCACTCACCATCAGGTAAATTTTGTGATTATAAGCAAACGACTGTGATGAAGCAGCCTTTTACCTTCCTATCTGGCACCAAGCTCTGAAATAAAATGTTGCTGAAATAGCAAGTGGGGCCTTCCTTTCTCCCCACTGTGTTGTTTAATTAGCACATTCTTTCAAATTTGAATCGTCGCTTCATTTTGTGAAATAATAACTGTGCTAGTTACTCATGGTAACTACATTTCCAGGACTGTATCATATTTATAAATCATGTATCTGAAATATTCACCATGCTTGTACTAACAGACTCTCAGCTTTCTGTTTGCTTTGAGTTATGCAAAGACAGCACACAGTGTGTACAGCAATACAGACGATGCCCTTACCAGCGCTCTCTCCATGCACCATCCTGCCCCCACGTTCCACTCAAGGTTTCTTCCCATCACGGTGTTGTCACTGTGATGGCTCCACGCTAACAACAGCCACACAGGACTGCAGACAATGCCAAAAACACCTAGTAACACTCCAAGCAGAATTTCTTGTCTCAGCTCTGAAACATAACAGAGCCAAATCAGAGCAATCTCAAGGTGATTGTAACAACCAGCCAAAATGGCTGAGTGAGGAGGAAAAGCCCTATCATGCTTTGTGTGAAAATCTAAAGCATTTTGGTGACTTAAGAGTCCAATTGTAGTGCTTTGACAAAGATGTTTTATAAAAAGCAGAGCAGCAGTTTCTGCTGCCTTTATAGGGAGGTTCAAACTGAAGAGGAGTATTTGAGATACGCCGTATCTTAATTGCAAAATAAGTCACTGCACAATATATCATGGGTCCTAATAATAATCTTCTCTTATTTGTTTATTATCATGTACCAGTTATGTATGAATGCATGGACATTTTGAGGAAGCAAATAAAATTATATGTTCTATCACTAGAATTACTTAAATAAATTTTTGAAGTTTTTTTTCTCCCTTGCCTTCTAGTTCAAAATTATAGTGAGTTTTCCATAAATAGTGTGTCTTTATGAAGATTAAGAATGCATTTTAGGATGTCATATGTACAGGTTATAAAGATGATATTGTGAATACCTACACAATTTTTCTATACTTCTCATAATGTTTTTTTATGTCTGGTAGCTGTTCACAGATGAGGCATGCCTGGTGTAAATCCTTTGCTCTGGTTCTTTCAATTTCCATTGAAAACCTTCTACACTTTCCAGCACTCCCAGTGGTCTGGTTCACTGCTGAAAAAGTAGTGATTCACTGAATCCTTCCTTCTGTGGGACTTCTTTTTTTCTACAATTCCATGGACTTTAGCAGAATAGATCAACTGTGCTCTTGGTGAGTTACCCAGAGCTGCCCAAGGTAGCAGTAAGTTTTCCAGAGATTGCAGCAGTAGCTTCTCTGTTGACTCCTGTGGAATTTGGATCTTATCTTCAAGACCAGGCTGCAGATACCTTTCTCCTAGAGAGTCAATAGGTATCATTCACATAAGCTTGTAGACTTGTACAGTGAAGCTTTCTGCTTCACTGAAATTCTTAGAACACATCTTTTTCCTTATATGATCTGAGAGAAGCCAAAGTATACATCCAGAGAAGTAGCAGAGAGTTAAGTACTCAGTAACAAATTTTGCCTAAACGCACTATCAAATGCTGCAGGAGTCTTGAGTCTTCACCCAGGATGGCTGAGCAGGACCTTCTACTTGCAGAGCTCCTGGATGTCTGGGTGCACCCATCTCTCCCCAGATGCCTTGCAAGAGCCTGTGCCTGTGTGTGTTCTGCAGAACACTCATGCTTGGCCTGGGGAGCTGGGGGCACCTGTGCTCTGTCACTAATGGATTTCCACATGCAGCACTTCACCAGCCAGCAGCAGTGCACACTTCCCTCAGCTGCTGCTGCTCAGAAATCCAAGCTGTGACTTAGTCTGCTGGTATCCACAGCCTGACTGTAGTAATGCTTTATTTCATCCGTTTTCTTCTGAAGACGTAATTTGTCTGTCTCAGGAGATTTAAATGATGGGCAGGTGTAAAGTGAATGAAAACAAATGTTGTCTAGCAAAGCAATAGGCTACATTCTTGATCATAAATATGAAAACATAGTTATAAATTAGAATGTTAAAAAAGGAAAGTGAGATAAAATCATATATATATATGTGAAATATTCTGACTGTCTTCTAAACTTTTCTGAGACATCTCTTAGCTATTACAGCTGAGAGCTAATCAAGAGATCAGCGTGCTGCATTGTAGAGTGTAATATGTTGTGGGCTCTCCTTGCACAGTCTCTGTCTTGGATTTTCTCTAATACTTAACAGTTGTCAGGATTACAATGTGTATAAATGATATATCAGAGCAATTCTAGGACCTCTGGTTTCCTATTAATCCATTTAGGAAAATGTATTGCATTTGCAGCCTGGGTTGGCTGCAAATGTGCTTGAGACACTATAATGGATATAATGAATGTTCTTGTTATATTGTCCAAGCCTGTCTAGGTTCCACTGTGCAAAGTCTCTCTTCATAGGAGAGGTGACCTTTTACAACAGACGTATCCTCCTGCTAATTACATTGCAGTCTCTTCCTGTCCCAGACAGAATGACTGTAATGTGAACATTCCTCCTTTCTGTAGGTAAATGTGATTTACGTATTATGAAAGGCAATACCTGTAGAGCATTTTGGTCTCACGAATTTGCTTACAAGAAAGACAGACACGTAGCCAGTTCTTTGTCTCCCTTAACATTCAAAACATTAAAATGTGACTTAGTCACTTCAGTTCCTTCTTTTCTTCCTCTGGCTTCTGTCAAAGTTGTTGGCAGGATTAATCACATTAAATCAGACCACTAAATTTAAAGAAACACTACCTTCCCAGTCTTCCTGGGTTCCACACTGAAGTAGCATAATTCCCAGTAAGTATAAATTCCTAATTTATTACATTAAATCTATCTTTTGTCCTCAGTTTTGACCAACTGTTCATGGACCAACTTCAGCAGGAATAGGAGAAAACATGAGATGGGGAAAAGACCAGAATCACAGAGAAGGTTCCGAATGAAGAAAAGATGGAAAGACAGAGCTATTTCATTTAGAGAAGGGTTAAATAGGAGAGAGCAAAGTGAGTGCAGGGGGAAAACAATGGTTGAGGGATCATGTTTCAGTCCTCTCCTGTTTAAGTTTTCCCATAAAACAAGAAAAAAAGGGAATTGTTTTGGATTACTTAGCCAGTAGAACAGATAGGCAGCAGCTGTGAAACGGAGAGTAGTCTTTTTCACATGGGGCAAAACCAACCTGTAGGACTCCTGCAATAAAAAATATACTGAGACTGTAAGTTCATCAGGACTCAGGAGTGGATGGGACTTTTCAGTTGGAGTTCAATGTAGTCCCAGCAACATCAAATGAAAGGGAAATGTGTATGACAAGGGTTAAATATATGACATGGAGAGGAGGAGGCAAATCAGCATCAGTAAAGCACTGATGAACATTTTTAGCTTTAAATATCTACTTAAAGCCACTCAGCAAATCACTCTGTAAGCAGCTACAGAGCTCTGAAGATGTACTCAAGTTGGTTAAGTTGAAGCTTCATTATTTAGTGTTTTGATTATATGCTTGGGCACTTTTCCAACGTATGGAGCCTGAAATTGAAACATGCTGAGGGGTAATGTCAGCAGCAAGCATACTAAGCATGGAATTATGAACCATGCAGTACAGCAGAAAAACACAGAATGCACATGTATCAAAAGTTGTAATATTTGAAAGCAGTCCTCCTATTGCCATTGCTCTGACTTCATCTGATGAAACATAGAGCCTGCTTAATATACATTACTTTTTTCAGGAATCATGGCATGTTACTGATGTGACAGATAAAAGTCTATGACTTACAATATGCTATTTTATATGACTATAATAGAAATTATTTTGTTCTGTGCTCACTTTCCTTTGTTCTTGTGAGTCTGAGACTCGGTTCAAGTCATTCTTGGGATCTATGGCAAATTTCTAAGGCTCCTTCACATTAAAATACGTACTGAGGAGGGAACATCTGAAAAGAAAAAAGAACAAATTTAAAAATGCCCTTGGTTGAGATTTATATTAAACCATTCTGATACACTCTCGTCTCTTATATATTATCCACAGTTGCTTTGCCTTTTTCATCCGGACACATTTGCCTCCTCCTTCTTATTCAGCTTCTCCCTTACTTAGGCTTTGGATTCTCATAATCTTCCTTAGTGCTGAACAGCAAAAAAAATTACTGCAAGCCTGGAGGACCTTCTCTGTTCCTTTTCATCCATCTGTATTATCTGCAACAGAAGTAGCAGTGATTCTAATTATGGAATTTCTGTAATCATTAACATTTTATAAATGATCTGTTTCTTCTTTGAGATGGTCCTATTCCAGCAGCAGATATTCTGTTCATATTCTCCTCTGTTACTGGCAAATTGTTGAGGATTTGGCAATTTTCAACCTGCAAGTAAGCTCCCTTCCCCCATTTGCTACTTTCATGGATATCATTTTCTGTTAATCTCTTTTTAAAATGAGGTTTCTTAATGCTCATGTGCAGCATTTAAGCAGGCAGGAGAATATCAGAATGTTAGTAGATAAGTGAAAAGGGAAGCATTAATGATTTCTGTTTGCTTTTCAATATCTTTCACCTCAAAGTTGTGCAACTATTAAAAGAAACCCAAACAAACAAAACCAAAATGAAAAACAAAACAAAACAAACAACCTCCACCCCCCACAAAAGAAAAACCCAACCCAATAAACAAACAAAAAAACTCTCCCAAAACAATGCCAGAGTACCAGAAGCCCAACACACTCAGCACTGATCAGGCAATCATTGGCAGTCCTTTTGAGTAGCAATTTTGTCATTGTACTTGTTTTGAGTTGGAAATAAAAAAGAAAACATAATTTCTCCAGGTGAAACACAGAAAAAATACAGCAGAATAAAGAACTTCCACAAAGATCCTGCTGATGGAGTTAAAGGGATGGAAGGTAGGTATGAAAGGTAGAACATAATGGCCCTGGTTGTTGCCAATATATAGTGACATCACACTACCATTTATAGCAAAGTTTTCAGCAAGTTTCTGTGACTTCCCTTGAAGCAGAGGAAGCAGTTTTGAAATTACAAACTATCTGAAAGTGAGACCAATCTGGTTGAACTTGTTATACATATCTGCACACTGAAATGTAGTAATTTTACTGGTAATGCAATGGGATGTGGTGTCTCTTCAGTTAAAGATTTTTCTGTTAAAAAAAAAATCAACAAACCCAAAAAAACCCCCAAATAATAGTAGGGGGAAAGTAAAACCACTGTGAAATAAAATGTAGAAGCGTTTCTTTTTTTCCACTGTAGTGACACAGGAAGGAAATAATAGGAAGAAACAGGTTATCCACACCAGAGATAAAAGACTTTTCCAATGAATGTAAGATGCTCATCACTACTTCTGATGGTATTCAATGATCACAGCACATGATAAACAGATGATTCTACTATTAAGGGTGAATTGTTTAGGATTAGCAATTACATACTACAAAGTTATGTTTGATAAGATAGAGGGGAGATAGGGAGGTAGTGAGATAAAAAACAAATAGCTTGGCTCAATGCTGAAGTACTTAAAATGATCAGATAGAGTGCCAATATCTAGGTGTTGGCTTCACTGAAAAATAACCTCTGTTGGAACAGCTGTATGGTTACATACAAGATAAAGAAGATTTATTTTTAAGTAAAAGGACTCAAACCACTCCTGCTCCTTAGGGATTTAGACAGTTTGCAGTCAGACATCAACTGGCAGTTAAATTGGGTGAAGCTTGATGTGGGTGGAATAGATTGACTAAAATGTAAACAGCTTATTGTCTTATCTTCAGGTACGTTATACAGTTGCAGAGGAGGAAGACCAGGATCATAACTCTTCTAAGTATATAGCATTAACTTAGATGAAACATTATTATTATTATTATTATTATTACCATTATTATTATTATTACCATATGACGTGGACTGAAGCATAGAAATTAAAGGCCAGTTTTCATCCAAATGTACTCCCCTAAAAGCTAGAGTTGTAGTTTGGAGGATTTCTCTGAAGTGTCTCTGCAGTTAGGGGTAGGAGACTGGCCTAAGGGATCTTCATCTGGATCCTGTCCAGACATCTAAAACATTCATATTTTTAAAAGAAATTTTCAAATAAATCTTTACACTCCTAAAATAATGAAATGGATGCAAGCTGTCTGTGAATATCTATTTGGATGCTGGTTTGGACTGATCTCTAATGCTTTTTTCTCAGCAAAGTGAACTTGCACTCCCAATATTTGCCTTGTTAGTATTTCATGTCTTCCTTGCTGCTGCCTTAATTATGCTTTTAATATTTGTATGGTTCTGTATCTTTTCTGTCTTTAGATTGTTTTCTTCAGCTGATGCTGTTTGTTTTGTCAGACACAAAAGTATAAGTCAAGAAAATGCCTCCCACAAATAAGCCTTCTATGACCTTATTTTACACAGTAATTAAAAGAGTAGCTCTTAAATATAAGAATAAAAAACTGTTCTGAGATCCTGGTTAACAAGCACAAGAGTCATTTCTCCTGTTTGATGGGTGAAAACTTATCTCAAGGTTAGTCATGCAGTGTCTTAACTCCTTGTAGATTTAAAGCTGTGGTTTTATCCTTTCATCTGTCTCACACAAGCCTTCCAGGCATAGTTCTGCAACCTCCCTTGTTCATCCAAACAATCAGGAAAAGAGCACAAGATAAGCTTTTCTGATGGGTAAAAAGAAACCAAGAAAAAGCTTGTCAATTCCCATATAATAATCTTGTGCCAGGGGAGTACAGATGCTTTTTCAATCAGGGTTTCTGAAGTTCCTTTAAATGCTATGCCCTATACAGTGATTATGGGCTTCAGCAAATAGGGCCTAAGAGGCCTTATAACCTTCCAGTCTCCTATAAACGCATTTGCTTACTGATTTTCCCTTCTTTTCTCTATGTGTCCATTGTTGCTGTCATTTTAATCCGCTCTAGAAAGTCAGTCCTAGAGAAATGCCATTAGTGAGGGAAAGACTGAGCTAACAGCAAGTCTTATGCTTACTTCTGGTGAAGTACTGGCTTATTCCCAGTGGTGTCTGAAAGAGCCAGAGACCCTGGTCTGAGTCTAAAGCTTTATTTTTTAGATCTCAATGAGCAACACTCACTTTGTAATTACATTTTGCATTAGAAATGCCAATATCCAAGCCAGGTGTTAATTGACATTGAAGAGTTGTCCCTTTTCAATGAGTTACTTCATGAAACAACTGTAAGTTATTTGCAAGGTGTTTTATACTTAGTTAATCAGGAATAAATTGCTTGGCTTTTGTGCTATTTATTTCTATCAGGTGGTATGGGATCTAGATTTATGTTTTGAATCATTGAGGGACTATGTATTGCATTGGGGAAGGCTTTAGACTTACGTGAAAAAAAGCAGTTGAAGAAATACTTGCTGCTGCCTGAATTATTACACATATCTAAATAATAAAGCCCCAGCCATGTTTGCCTCCTGCCTGTAATTGCAACAAAAAGCACTTGTGACTTTAATTACTTAGAGCAAATTTCAAGTGGCTTATTAATACCAACATAACCCTAGGACAGAATTATAGTAATGTTTGATATACTCTGGAAATGACATGCAAGGTATAAATCTGCTCTCCTGCTGCTTCTCAGTGGAAATTTAACCTGAGATCCAGACCTTCATCTGCTGGGAGTGGGAGAGGGAAGGAGAGCACAAACAGTCAACCAGGGGGAGTTTCCTTGTTCCAGATCTCAGGAGAAAGCTTCTGCTGTGGGTGCAGAGGCTGGAGCCTGTCTGATGGAGGTTCAGTGCAATTGAGAGGGAGATAAATAGGCTGTCTCTGGGCCTCAAGTCCCTTGTCCTACAATCATCCAGGCACCTGCCCAGTTCCTAGCAAAGATCAGAGCATACCTCATCCTACTGTAAGTGACACCAGAAGCTGATGCTGCCCCATTGGGTACCAGCCAAGGGAGCCTCTGATGGAGGGCAGTTGTCTCCCCATTACTCCTACTTCATATCTCTGTGCCATACAGTGAATGCTCCTATGAAAATAGGAGCTGACAAGACTGCTTTGTGTGACAGGAAGGATACAAATCAGCTGGATTCTCCAATGGATTTGGATCTGGGTGGTCATAGTGAAGAGATCAAACTGCAGCTAAAGAAGTAGTCAGAAGTCTCCTTGCACAAGGACACATTAACCTCTAACAACACATTATAGGACAAGGAGCCTCCTTTTAATAGAAAATTGTGTTTCTAGTAGTGTGTTTTTTACTCTGCATGAAAGGAATGGGATCTGATTAATTCTCCTGCTCTATCCAAAGCACACATGGACATTCCTCACAATAAGCAGTTGCTTCAGTTTTTCTGAATTAATTTAACATTCTTATTATTTCCTATTCCAATTATGTTTTGTATTTGTGTTCTGATGCTTGCCTGAACTATTGTCCGGCTGTCTTTGGCTTATTCTACCTGGCAGTCCTCACTTTCCTTCTTTATCTTGTTTTTTTCTGCCTAATGCTTTGACCTCTTCTAGTTTTCCTGTGGATTCCTAGCTTATCATGACCCTCCCTCCAACTACTCTATAAGACAAAATTTTTTGTTTGCCTACATTTTACATTTGGTTTCCTTTTAGCTGTTTCATTACTACAGTTTTATCAGCAATGACAGTTCCAACACAGAGTGCATTGAATGCAATAATGAAGTCCCCATTAGTTCAAAAGAAAATTAACTGAGTCATGGGAATGTAAAACCATGTGCCTAATCTTATTACAGATATCCCTGGTACTGTTAATTAATCATCCAGATTCATTCCCCAAAAGCATTAACCAAATCCAGTCTAGAAGTTGGGGGATTAATGATAAGCAGCAAGAAGGCTTTATAAAGAGTTGTCTTGTTATTGCATGAAAGTCAGGGCTTATAGCATAGCATGACACATCTTTGGCGCTCACAGCCATTGTCACATAAGCATGGAACTTGGAATTTCTACTCCAGCATTTTTAAAAATTGCCATGACTATTTTAACAAGATTTGTAAAGATTTAGCAGTTCCTGCTAGTAAGAGACAGCATGAATCCACTGTAACTTCTTTCATCTTGTACTGCAAGAAAAAAAAGACAAGATCTACCAATGGATATTCACATCCTAAGGAAGGTTGTAGAAACCGTTCCTTTTTGAAACACTATGTAAATTGCAAACTCCTAAACATTGGCAGGGATCAAGCTGACAAAGGATAAAAGGTGTGTATCATACAGAACCTTCACAAACAGCATATATATCTTGTGCCCACATGGGTGGGGAAAAATAAGGTAGTAAATTTAGTTAATTACTGTAGTAAATTTATGTGCCATAGTACAGTCCCAGCTGAAAATCGGGAGAAGCATGTGAGTGACTATAATTTTCTTCCTGTTTCTTTCCTGACCTCCTTCCCAGATCCTAAGGCTGTGGTTCTTCTATATCTGCTGAAACCTAAGGCAATGTGTAAAACCTTCTCACCAATATCTGACCATTATGTACGAAATATTTTAGAGTTAAGCTGAATTTCCTATCTGAAGAATATAAAACATGCAAAGTTTTTTGCTTATTTTAGATTAAATTCATCAAATAGAAAATATAATGTTACAATACTGCCTTGTTCATCCAAAGTTAACTGTTGGAAAGAAGCTTCCCATTTTCCTCAGTCTCAGCCCTCTCTTGAAGGCTTCTACAATCACAGTGTTATAAATTATACTCTTCGTTGCCCATGCATTAATCTGATATGGCTACACCTAAATCTGCGGAATTATTCTGGTTTTGCATTGTTATGAATCTCCCAACTATATCCATCATTCTTCATATAAAGTACCTTCTTTCTGAAGGGACAGAGCAGCCCCTCATAGCTTTCCAGCCACAACCTCAAGCTACTTTCCTGTCTTTGAGCCTGCTCTTTTAATCAAAACTCCCATGGCCTTGAACCAGCACAAAGGACTTATTCTTTCTCTGTGGTGTTGCCCATGAATATAGTGAAAGGTCACTATGTCTTTGCTGTAGGCATTCATCTGACACTGCATTGTGCAGCAATGCACTTGGGAGGTTAAAATAATTCGCTTTGTAAAGATGTATAAGGTTATGAATCAATTTATGATTATCTAGAGTATTAAGAGAGGTACTTCTTGGTTTGCAAAGCACTCTTTCACTGTCATTTCAAAAATTCATATTTAACATGTGACCAAAAGATTTTAATTATTCTTGCACTAATGATAAACAGCAGTAATAATATATTCACGTTCTGCACTAATAATAAAAGGCACCCTCTTCATTAAGAAAGGGTAATAGATTACAAATATTAAGCCTGTTATATATACCTTGAGTGTTGAATAACAATAATGCTTGGATGTTCTCAGGGCTTTTCAGCATGGAATCTCAAAAGCACATGAAGAAAGTAGTCAAGTTTTGTCCCAAGGTACTTTTGAGTAACTGGTGGCAGCAGCTTTACTCAGGCCTGGTGCCATGATGATGGCAGAGCCTGAAATGGAGTGGGAGGATTGCACTGCCACTGCTCACTGCACACACCAATAGGTACTTTTAGATTTTACAATAGGCATTCCCACCCCAGCATTTTTCTCCCTTTTCCTTTTCCCAGTGTCTGAAGGCAGATACTCATCTAGAAAACAGGTTTATATTGCTGTCACATAATGAGGTAGCTGGGACGCAACTATACTAATATGTGCCCTAATGGCAGCTGAAAGAAGTAAAAGGAAAAGCTTCCCCCAAAAAAGAGAAGTAGCCAGTGGGCTCAAGAAAAACAATTGGCCTCAGTGAGAGTGGGAGACTGGAGTGATTAGGATAGCAGGATAGGGAGGGTATAATTACAAAGCATGTGCTGCTAAAAGGCTCATCCTATATAATTTCTTTTAAATAATATCTAAGCTTGAAGGGTGAACTCAGTGTGCCAAACTGATTGGTCTCTCTGAGGGCAATCAGCACAGCTACTTGCTTTAAGCATTTCAGTGAGAGTTCCCAGGAAAATTAACCTGTTTGCTTCAAGAGATCTGACTTGCTGCTTCCAGAGAATTAACCCAGAAGCCCACTGGAGCCCACTGCTGAACCTCACTTGGAGCTCCTGTGAGGAAGCAGGGCACACCTGGAAAATCTGGGGAAAGTCTGTGCCTAGGACATTATTTTTAATCCTCATCTTAAATTCTTCTGGACATAGCACCATTATTGTGCACAGTCAGAAACTTAAATCATAGAGCAAAGGATCTGAGAGCTTGAGAGCTTGAGAGCTGCACAGCTTCTGGGCAGCTACAGCAAATTGGTCTAAGACACTTCCAAAAATCCCAGTACTAACTGTTAAGGGTTGTGATGGACATGAGCAGTTAAAAAAGAAGACACAATTGAATGGAGTTTTTTCTGTTTGCCTGTGTAACTTTATAAGTGCATGTGGCATTCACTTCATATTGCAAGCTCTTTAGTGTTGACACTGGGAGAAATTTGACGAAGGAAATACATGAAAGAGAAAAGACAATGCAAAGGAAAAAAAGAACCAAAGAAATACTGACAATAAAAAATAAGAAGAAAAACAAAGTGCAGAGTATACACAGGAGAACAGGAAAGAATGTAGTTATTTAAAGTGTTTAAAATCAGTCTTCCTGGTAAAAGCGCAACACAGGAATCAGTCTGGATCTGCTGGCTCTTACATGTCCTAGTGTTTTAGATAGGCAGCAATTTTCTTACTGCCAAATGTCTGGCAAGTTATTTATGTAGGTTGAAACCCTCTCCACAGGCCATTGGGAGTGCTTAAATCCTACCTAATCTTTGGTTCGATCAGCTTAAATTGGACAGATTTTGTGATTTTCATCCTAAGCACTGTCTGTAAAAATAGTGACTTGAAATACAGAATATATCCCCTCAAAAGTATCTTTACTGTTATTTTCTAAAAGATCTTTGGATGCCCCTTTTTCATCTCATCTCTTATTCCTGTCTTGCCTGATACAAATTGGGACAGCAGTGCAGAGTTCTGTAAATATTCAGGTGAGAAGATTAATTCCAGGCTTAAAACCCATGTTTTTAGGTTTTAGATATTTTAGTTCTGTTTTCATATATTCCAACTGCACATATTTTTCACCTACTCTTCCTTCAGTGCTCAAAGTGTGAGCTACTGTCAAGCATGGTCTCCTGGTCTTTGCATCTTTGCTGGAAGTCAAGTCCTCCTAAACTGGAGTGTTTCAGGAATAGAGGTTTAACTCAGCTTACACACTGTTTATGGTGGCAGAAAATGTGCACAACTACATTGAAATGCATTTCACATCCAGTGCTTTGCAAAAACAACTGGCCAGGAGTGGTGAGAATGTAGAGGTGATGCCCTGTTATTTTTAATACTGCACATATCCTAGGTAATTAAGGTTTAAGAAGTAATTGTTGCTGCATTGTTGATGTTGATGGTGTAACAATGTCCTTTTTTATGATTTGAGGTGATTTGGGTCTTGTAGTCAATGTACCATATACAAATATGCAAGGAAAAGCAATTGTCAGATAAACCCAGGAGAGTGTTAAAACTCTGAGATTAAATTTAGCTTTTCTCTTATATTTTGTGGAATTCACCAGTATTATTTGAAATGCAGCTGTTCTTTATGCAGAACACCAGGAGAGCTTCTCATAAAATATTGGAAATAGTTAATATTTTATGAGACTTGGAAATAAAATCCAGCAGTGCCATCTTCTCCAGTAATGCTTACAGCAGCTACAAACAGAAGGATGAAGAAAAAAAAAAAGAGAGGAAGATATTCTCACCAGGACTTTGCATCTATGTCTAGGAACTGTTGGATTCGTAGTCGTGTAGACAATCTGCAGCCCTTACAAACACCTCACATTTCACTGTTATCTGTAGCAGTCTCTTCTGATCAGATTTGCAGAGAAGGCATTCAGGTACAGCAGGGACTCTATAGCAGTGTCTGTGTGGTGCTGTCTGCTGAGAACCTTTGGCCAGGGAGCTTTGAATCCCTCCTATTCCTTACTCCTTCCCTTCACAGCCTTGTTCTGTGAATTCAAGACATGATACTAGAAGTAAATGAACTATTTTGGAAGAGGGAAAATTGGAAAAACATTGTCCTCACAGCTAGGTTAATATTGCAGAGAAAACCCGTATGTAAATTTGATAAAAATGTGAATTTGTTCTGAGTGGAGACTGTGAATGTAGGAGGCTGCAAACAGAATAGTGGTTGATGGTCACTAGACAGAGCATCTCAATGCAGATTTCAGAATAATTTCAGGACAGTAACCATTACTTCCAAAACAGCTAAGACTTGTGTTGGAAATGTGCTTTTGACATTTGTGTTTTTTGAGCTGGAAAATAGAAACAGATTATAAAGTTATTAGTTATAGTAGCCAAGCAAAAGTAACAAAGCATCCAAGCAGAACAAGCTCCTCACAAAGAGACCGATAATTATTTGTGGAGAATATTCACCAAATTACTTCAAATATATTACAGGAAAGGATGGGGTTTTTGTTTTGTTTTGTTGTTTTGTTTTGTTTTGTGTTTTTGGTTTTTTTGTGGGTTTTTTTGTTTTGTTTTGTTTTTTTGTTTTTGTGGTTTTTTGTTCTTGTGGGGTGTTTGTTTGTTTGTTTGTGTTTGGTTTTGTTTTGTTTTGTTTTGGGGTTTTTTAAATTTTTTTTTTTCCTGGCAGGTTGTGGCCAGTGTTGGTATTGTATATGTGTTTGACTCCTAACACATGAATTCATTCTGGTATGAGATGGAGCCTATTAGGAAATTTGCTACATGAGTAAAAGTCCACACTCCATTTCCTTTAAGGTTGCTAAGCGCAACAATTATTGCCCTCAGTGGTAAGGCAAGCACATAAATTAATAAATGTCCTATTAATGAGTACACTAAACATGAAAATGTCTGAACTGGGAAATACCAACTGTGCCTGTTAGCAACATTGTGTTTCATGTTGGTTAAACAAACTAGCTAAGAGGATAAAAATCAAAGGCTGTAGCACACATAACTGAGAATTTAGTTTTGTCTTCAATCTACCTTCCTGTGCGAATAAAGAATCTTTTAGGAAACTGATTATGATCCATAGGTTTAAAAGCAGTGCAATGCTGAGCGTTAGCACACTTTTATAAAGGTTTATATGTACAAAACCAACCCAATTATTCTAATTTATTAATCCAAAATGAAGAAGGGTAGCCAACTCTAACAAAACTAGTTCCATCAAACTACAAAGTCTAAGAATTCTTCAAACTGGGCAAATTCTGACTGCCTTATCCTGAATTTTTAGTCCTTTTTCCTATCCTTGCTATTGATTGGTAATAAAAATCTGCCTTTTCCAGTTTACAAAGTTTGAGAGTTTCTCTCCATATTTGTAAGCTGTTCACAGACAGACATTCACCAGTTTCTCCTCTATTGCCATACAGGAATGGTGTTTTAAAGGTAAAAAGACGTAAGTTTGGCTCGAACTTTTACCCAATGTGAATGAATTTTGCATTGCTTGTACTGTAAGATGCTTATGGTAAATGAAATCAAATGCAATCCAGCAGTAAATGTGTTAAAGCTTGGGGAGGTGGGGATGATGCAGCTACAGAAAGTAACAAGCCTGCTGCCAAATGCAGCTTTCACAGAAGACTCCCTGGAACACCATCCTTTGGCACCCTAGTCTTCATTAAATAAACACATCTTGTTTTTATTGTGATATGTGGCTGGTATTTTTATGCACAGTGTAAGACAGGGGCCTAGTGTGGATTTCTGGTCCAAGTGTGTGTGCCTGTAAGGGCAGCAAGAGAAACCAGAGGCTGTGAAAAGGCTCTGGGGTTGGAGTTGAGCAGAGCTGTATGTGAGTCAGCTGTACTTCCCACACACACATTGGGCAAAAGGTTTCCAAGAGCCCATATGCCGGATGTCCTCTCCCTAGTTTGAAACCAGGCTTAGTTGGATATGGAATGTCCTCAATGGCTTTGAAAGCTTCTCTGGGTGACTAATCTGAACACTGAGGAGTGGAAGCTTGAGTGCTGTGGCCATGCAAAGCATCATCAGAGGAGGAAGGAGGACAAGATGCCTCAGATCTCCTGCAGCACCAGCTGCAGAGGGGGCCAGCCAACCACAGGAGAGACTGCCATACACGTCTTTGACATTTGGAGTTCCAGGCTTAAATAAAGCACTGTGAGCCTGAAACATGTTAACAACTCTGCAAAGCCCAAAATATTATATATGTGCAGGTTTAAAGTCACATGTCATCCAAAACCCCATTTTTTCATTGTCATTTTCTATGCGAGCAGCACCACCCTCCAAGTAAAATAATGTATTTACCATGTCTTTCCTTTAATAAATAAGAGAGCATAAGCCTTTTAGAAGGAAAGAATATAAGTGCTCAGCAACAAAGACTTTTTAATAAGTATCCTTTTAATTCTTATCACCATCCCATTGATTGCAACTACAACCAGAAGAGAAGTCTGATTATCCTTCCACAGCCATTTACCTCTGGGAAAAAAATTGATGATATTTGGATGTAAAACTCCGATTTAATGTTTTACTCCTTATATAGCCAAGGCTGAGATGATCCTGGAAGATCTGCTCAGAGCAGAAGCCAAACAGAGTTCTCCAGGTTCTGGTGTTACTTGTCATCTGAATCTAAGGGAGTCTCTTAAATTATGTAGCTGTGTTTTAACTACCAGTGAGCCTGAAGTTTCTTGCCAAAGGCAGTGTAAAATGAGTTAATATTTTACAATGTGCTTTGAAATCCTCAGATAACAGGCACTGCAACATCACAAAATATTTCATGGACAGAACCATCTGAGGTGAAATCTGCGTCTCTTTATGTAACTTCTTTCAATAACCAGAAACCAAATGGACTCTGAGACTAAATAGTGCAATGAAACAAGATGGACCCATAGTTCTCAAATGCCTACGATCTATAAAATCACAGGAAACTGAATTGGTCAGACAGTTCTACTAAAAAGTCTTGGAAATAACCACAAAAACTAGGATTGTCTTTATTTCATTTGACCAAGCTGATATTTTGTGGTCTTAGCACTGAGTACATGATTATTTTTTTTCAGAAGAATCACTTTGAAAGCAGCTTAATGATTTTTGTATAAGGTTCAACCCAAAAGTTGCACAGAAGAGGCACAGGAAGTGCAAAACACCCTGGAGCTTCATCAGACTGCAGATCAGCCAATGAGACCCATGCAAACTAATAGCGTGAAAGCTTGAGAAAACTCACCTCTTAAATATAAAGAACTTTCTAGCCCGCAGAAGTAAGGCGGTGTTTTCCCACGGTTTCCTGAAAAGTCTGTCAGGACTGATTTTCAATAGCTACTATTTATATAAATAAAGAATACTTTGGAATGTTTGTGGAGTATTAATGGCTGCCCAGTCTTGTTTGCAAAGTACACTCATTTTAATTTGACCAGATCTTAAGAAATATTGAGTATTTGCGCCTCGTCTGCTGACGCATCTCAGTGTGGAACCAGGTAAATCTGCAGAGTATTTTCATATCCACAGAAACAATCACAAGGAGCAAAGAAGGGTGCTGAGGTCACTGTGCTCAGCATCTTGTGAATCCTGGGGCTTTGCTTACAGTGATAGAAATCTTTTTTACATCTTTCAAACTCATTCATTATGATGTGTTCTCTCCTTGCATTAAGTCTTGTTAGTTAACGCCAGTTAGATTTTTGTGCTCTGACAGAGGGGTAGCTCTATCACACGTTGTTGGGATGTCATGATTGGGGATCTTAAAATTATTGCTGAAAAAAACCCAAAAATGCCAAAAAAGGTTGCTACAAACAAGCAGCATCCAGTTGTGACATATGACATTCCATTTAACATGTGTGGATATGGGCATGCTTCATTTTGTGCCTCAAAAAGAAGTTGTTAAACTGTGTTAAGAGAGCTGTAGAGTATGTGACTGCAGGTATTGGAGTATTATTGGTAAATCCATGGAGTATCTCATCTTGGCTGCCGGGTCGAGTTTTGGTCTCCCTCCAAAAGGATAGAGCAGGAGCAGAAAGGCTGTGGCGAGGATGGCTGGAATTACACGGATGAAATTGACCCAGAATAGTGGCTGGACCTGAAGGAAAACAAAGGAGGGCTAATAGAGAGTAAATAACGGATTGGTTCGGAGAGTGTAAATTCTCCTTTCCCCTCAGACAGTGCGGAGAGAACTAAGCAGAGCGCGATGAGCCCTCTCCGCGCGGTGCAGCAGCCCAGCGGCGGCAGGCACGGCCGGGAGCGGGGCTGGCGGCTCCGGGCAGCCCTGGCGCACCGGCGGGGCGGGAGCGGCGTGTCCGCAGCCGCATTACGGGCCCGGCTCCCCGCGACCTCCGCCCGAGCCGTCCGGGGGCTCGGCAGCGCCTCCCCCGCCTCGACCCGGGGGGCGGCCCCGGGAGCCCTGGGGGCGGGCGGGGGGGGCCGTGCCGGTGACGTCGGGTTTGCAGCAGCCCCGAGCGGCAGCGGGCGGGCGGGCCAGCCCCAGCCCCAGCCCCCGCCGCCCGGTGCTGCGGCAGAGGGCGGCGGGCCGGGAGCCGAAGCGGGGAGCGCCGCCGAGGAGGGCTCCGCTCCGGAGGCGCCAGGATGTAGGCGCGGGGCGGCGGGGAGCTGCCGCCGGCGACGGGCTCGCCATGAAGAAGCATTCGGCCAGGGTGGCCCCGCTCAGCGCCTGCAACAGCCCCGTCCTCACCCTCACCAAAGTGGAAGGTAAACGACGTGGCCGGGAGCGGGACGAGGGTTTCCCGGGAGGAGCGGGTACCGCGCCAAGGGATGCTCCGGGGCGAGCCGGTGCGGTGCCGGGGCGATGCCCGGCCGCGGGGACTGCGCGACTCGTGGGCGGGCGGTGGGAACACACCGGGAGCGCAGCTCTCCCCCGCCGCCGGGCATCGCCGGCTCTTGCTCTGTCCGCCGCCCTGCTCAGCCCTGGGTCTTTCCTCGCCCGTGCTCCAGAGACAGAGCGCCTCTCCGGACCTCCCCTCGGGGCTCGGCAGTAGCCCCCAAACCCGTGGGCAAGTGACTGCCATGCAGGACGCTTGGCAGGAGGGAAGGAAGATGCTCGGCAGGTTTGTTCTCCCGATGTGAGGAATGCAGCCCCGAGTTCCAACCATCTGTCCTCACCTCTGTTTGCCAATCCAGCTGCATGGTAGCCGTGGAGTTGGAGGGACATAAGAGCCAAAGAGTAATGGGGGCTGGCAGACCTTTAGGGACCACAGGGACCTTTGAAGTCTTTCAGGGATCATGGCCGGGGACTTTGAAAAGGACATTGATGTGCTCAGGAAGGTTCCCTTGAAAAATATGTGGGTGAGGAGCTGCTATCTTGGGTAGAAACCTGTAACCTGTAAGCCATGTCCTAGAGATGTAGGGGTGATGCAAAGGCAGGGAAGGAAGAGGAGCCTGTCTGAAGCATGGATACAGAGCTCAGTTTCTGAAGGAAGAGCAGAAGGAAAGCTGCTGGTTTGGAGGATATGTAGTTGGTTGAGAGAATGGAGCTGGTGAAAGAAAAAGGTTGGCCAGGGGAATGGAAGGAGGAGAGGCAAAAAAGGGATGAGCAGAGAGAGGCAAAGAGGAAGAACAGCTGAAAAAAGGGAATGATTGAATGGTAAGATGTAATATGTGTGAGACTCCAGAGAAGGCTTATGAAAAACAAAAGAAAAACCTAATACTGAAATACTGAGAAATTAATAATGAAAAAGAAAAAATGGTAGCAAAAGCTGTGTGGAGCAGAAAGTGAGAAAATGCAGAAATTGCAAGAGGAAAAAAGGAACTAAAAGCAGCAAGTAAGAGTGGAAAGGGGTACCTGAAGGTTCTTTTTTCAGTTCACAGAATATTCATCTGTTGCATTCCCATAACATAAAAAACAGAGAAAGGAAAAGGGATCCTAATTTTCTAATGAAAAGAGCAGGCCTGATCTTCATTACACTATAATTAGAATTTTAAAAAGCCCTTAGAGTTGACCCCGTGCACAATAGAGTGTTTCTCTCAATGTTTGCATTGGAAGCTCCTCTGGGCAAGGAGCTCGCCTCCCTTTCTTTTGGTGCACTGCACAAGCTTTATGAATCATAAATAATAATAACCTACCAGGTTCCAGCTTTGAAATGTGGGTCATCTCATTCCTCTTTTACCAGTTCAAATACAGTTTATTACCTCCCTTATATAGAAACAGAGCAGTCTTTCACTGTGCCATAAAATTGAATTCTTTCAAGCATTTCCATGTCTATTCTGCATACCAGCTCTCAGATACCCTATTGCTGCCCACCAGGGACTTCGTTGACCTAGTTGGACTTTTCCTTCTTTTCTTCAGATTCCTTTTATTGCCTTGATGGTGTATGCCTTGGTGGGCCTGGAGTTTCTTTCCTTCTCTTTTAATGAAACAGACTGGCTCCATTTGAGAGCTTGCTTTTCCAAACCAATTCACATTTCCTTCCAGACTAACATTGACTAATTTTGCCAGCTAGTGTTAACGCCATTTATTAAAAAAATAATAAATAAATGTAGTTATAGGCAAAAATAAAGTCAGACAGCTGGCACTGTGGTCTGCTGACTTTCCTTGGCCTGACTGCCATACCTCTGGCAAAGATTTGTCTTTCTCTGGTAGTCTAAGTCCGTTGCAGAGGCATAGATAATGTTACAAGAGCAAGACAGCAAAAACTTTCATCTCCTTCAAAGTTATGATTATTTTCTCCCCTATCAACCGCCATCAAAGTGTCTCAAGGATCTTTGGCGGAACCACTAGGAGTATGTTTCATTCCAGGATGGTTAGTCAAGAGGAGCCTTTCATTGATATGCATTGCTGTAAAGCCCTCCAGCATTCCTTCTCTTTTCCTGCCGGTGCAGTGACTTCTTTGCTTTAAAAGGAAGATAAGGACTTTGTGCGTTCAGAAGCGTGACTGCCATTCCAAATTATTTTGGAGATTGAATCATCAGTATGCTCAGAGCCTGCTGTACCAGCACTTTTCAAGACAACTGTGTCTACATGCATTGCTCAGGCAGGCAGTAACCATACCATGTGTTTTCTGTGCCTGGTACCACTGTACACCCTTCGTATTTCGAGAAATGTAGGCTTGGTGCCTGATTCGTGCTTGTTCTTCCTTCTGTTGCTGTTTTTGTCACCAATTTCTGTCCACACTGCAGTGGCCATTCCTCTCAGACCAGCCAAGTGACTGGTATGTCCCTATTTGTACATGAAAGCACAGTGTGCTTTGAGGACTGACTTGTGTTCCTCAGGAAGGTAAATATCTCCATTCTTGCTCTGCATCTCGAGATCTTCCAGAGACAGGTAACATCAGCTTTGACAAAGAACTTCAGAACAATCACCACACCAGAGAAAACACATCCTCCACTTAATTAGCCCCTACTAGGAGCTGCTTATTCCCAGGCTTTCAGCACCGAGGAAATGCTATTGCAGCTTCCCCTATAGCACATTTCCTCTGCACTATTCTGTCAGGAATGAGTGACTGATGATATTCCAAGTTTCTCAAAAGGCAAATGACACCTCTCTGCTATCAATTACTGCACATAAACATCTAAAATGAGTTGCCATGGAACCGGATGCTGCCACATGTTCAGCTGGAGTAACCTTGTCTGCGTTGCTAGAGTTGCAGGGAGTTTGTTTAAGTACAAATGAGAAATAAATTTGGCCTTTAGTATATTTGCATGCCTGCAGGGAATTCATCACAAGCATATCAACACTGTAATTGTTTTAATAATAAATCTTTTTCACTTCTTTAGCAAGCACAAACTAAAGATCCCAAGCACAGCAAAAACTTCCGTGACTAGCAGTCAGCTTCTTTAAGAGAGGAGATTCTTATTATCCTCATTTTGCAGATGGAGCAGCTGAGAAACTGCAGAATGAAGCAACTTGCCTAAAAACAAGCAGCACATCTTTTCACAGAGCAAGAAAAGACCTATAGCAGATAGGAATGGACCCCCAAACTTCGTACACATATCTTTGTGGCCATGAGAAGGGCCATGAGTGGATGCAACAGGGGTCAGAGAAGCCTTTGTTTATTGAAATCATAGACTAAAGCTTCATTTTCAGGAAATAAGCTCAAATGCTGCATAGTTTATGAATAAATGCTGTGTAACTATTAGCACTGTTCTGCTAGTGGCATCCAAAGGCATTGGTAGTCAGGCAGTGCTTGTACAACTGAGCAGTAGGGCAGACCCCTTGAACATCTCACCCAGGACTTCACAACTACAGAAGCAAGATTTGGTGGCCACTGGTCTTTTTCCCATGAAAGCCATACATGACAGACCTATGCAATGTTCATGCATCCTAGAAAACAGAAGCAGCTGGTGAGCAGGAGAGGCTGGTGTTTTGGTGGCTCAGCCAGGGCTGTGGGTTTGGGTGTGCTTCCCCACTGAAGCAGCCTTGGCAAGGAATTTATGTTGGCTTCTGCATGGAGAACTTAACTTTCAAAGTGTTTGCTTTTGTTCAGGCTCTTCACAGGGGACAGTGTTCAGTGTGAGCAGTCAGGGCACTTTAACCCACCTGGTTCTTGCTCCTTAGCTATGGTAGCAGTTTTCTCCCTCTCCTGACAAGAGCTGGTGAAGGTGATGGTGACAGGTTTGCATGAATGGGGGTTTAGGTCTGCTCTGTGTCTGCTTTTCATTTTGTCCTACCAGCATGCACCCCCTTATCACAGGATAAAGATAATGTCACTTACTCAGCTGACAGAAAAGCAGTACCCTCCTCTGTGGGTACTGAGTGTTAAGTACACATGGACAGTAATTACACTCTGGCTTTGGCCCAAGGCAGCTTTTGCCCAATTTTTGTAGTCCTTGCAGTATTTTCAGTTAGCACAACAGCATATTTGAGCAGATAGCCAAGATCTTGTTCCAAAGGCGTGAGGAGTTTCTTGTTGCATAACACCTGGCTCACTTCCCAAATGGCACCATGCTTTCTTAGGCTTTAAACAGCCTCCAAATGAGCTGCTCTTAGCTGTGCTAGCTTACTCACTAGGGAGTCCCTCTAGCTTATCTTTGATAGTGTGTCACCCTGGTAATTTCATCTACCATCTTGCCTGGGCAAACTCATGAGTTATAGGTTTGGAGGTGACTCATTACTTCTGCACTGTGTCCCCTCCTCAAATGATACAAAAATAAAATGAGACCATTTTGATGTTACTAAACTGCCAGAGCAGGAGTTTTAATGCATCACAAAGCAGAAAGAGAAGTTATTAAAGATTTATCTAAGCTTCCTTACTTTAGTGGCTGAAATGAGACAGTGTGTACACACAATGGACAAACAGTAGTTTCATTTACAATAATGGAACTTAAGAATGACAGCATCCATTGGATCATCTTCTCAGTCCTTCCATAGATCACAGACCATTACATTTCACCCACTTATCCCTAAATGAAGTTAGGTGTGTTTTTTAGTCATCTTGAATCAATTTAGGCATTTACTTTCAAAAAATAAGCGGATTAATAATCCACCTATTTAATTATAGACTTCTCCCATGAGAAATTGGAACAAGAACCAGTAAAAAATAAGTATGAAGCCACCAGAATGCATTATTCACTGTCTCCTGTATTTTAATTTTATAAATCTTGTAAAAGAAATTTTGTCCTTCTTTCCTGATGGCTATCGTAAACAGTAAGGATTTGTAGCTCAGTGTAAGAGCCAGAGTTCCAAAAAGACTCCTAGTTCAACATAAAAGTCTAAGTTAGCTCAATATGTATTCCCCAGCAATTTCCCAGCAACAAGGCTCATATATAGGATTATTTATGTTGTTGCTTTCCTAGCACATTATACTCAGTACAGCACATTCACTTATGTAGTTAAGCAGCTCTCTCCGCTTGGCTGGAGCACCACTGCCAACCTTTGGTCCACAGCCCAGTTAATCTTTGTTAATTATAAACCGTGAGATGCCACTGCAGACCTGGATAGCATCCTGCGGAAGCAGGAATTTGGCCATTGAAAGAGTAGGTTTACTTTGGAGTCTTCACTGAGCTTTGCTGACAGCCACTGCGGCATAAGATCAAAGGCAACAGGAAACAAGGTGTTTTTAGCAGTGCAGAGCTGACTTGCCTCTAGGCAGAGCTGCCCACCATCTATTGGAGAAATCAGGTACCCGATTTCCCATGTTAGCTGCCTGGTTCCAAACACATGGATCCTCTCTATCTGGATGTAATGCAAGGATACCCAGCCTGGAAATTTTGTGAGTCCTACTCAAGGCATGAATTTTGACACAAGATCAAGCACCCTTTGGCTATACAAAAGTTGTATGTTGACACTTCTGGAAGTATTAGATATACATTTTGTTCAGTGTCACTACTTCTGACCCCAAGCCTCTTCAACTGAAAAAAACCCAAACAAGTGTGAACCCTGTAATCCTTGTCATTCAGTCATGGAGAGTACAGAAATGAGGAGGTAAGAGCTCAAAATGCCTTTTCCACAATCACCTCAAATTCCCTAGCACAGCTCTCAGTAAGGGTAATATTTTATTTGTGACTGAAAAAGGCATGAGTCTGTCTTCTGTAGCTGACTGAAACAAGTGAGGAATAGTGGGTTGCAAAAGCCTTTCTCACTGCAAAGAGGATGAGGCAAGTATCAAAGAGAAAATAGAAACTAGAATTTTTGTATGTAATGTATTTTTGCTTTATACTGAGTACCTCAGTGCCCACATGGGCCTAGCCAAAACTGTATTTTTTTTAAAGGAGACTCAGCTTTTGATGAGTTTGCTGCTGAGAGAGAAGAGGCATGTCTTCTTTGTTCCAGGAGATCATAGAGTAAATCATATGGAGACTTCTGTGGCTATATGAGCATCACTCTAACCACTGTGAGCACACTCAAGTCCATGTCAAGTCCACACTAATATCTAGCTATTGGTTGACAGAGAACAGATGCTCCAACTATCTTGATCTGAACTTAAGACCTAAGAAAAGCATTGTGTTTGAGGTTCAATAGCAGGTGAAGCCTTTAGCTCCTAGGAGAAAAATCATGTGGGGTTGGAATTCACTATGGAAGAAAGCAATGGGCTACAGCAGTCTTCTGTCTAAAACTCTGCTTACTTGAAAGCCAGGCAGCTCTGAGTTTTGAAAGCTCCTTAAGAATGAAAGAACACTGGCTTGTTTTTAATAAAGTGCAGTCAGCAGAGCCTCCACAGTTAGCATGAATTCACTTTTCTCCTGTATATATGCACTGATAAAAATGTGCTCTTTATATTAGTATATAAGTAATTCAATTCCCTTGGAGATAAAACTATTACTCAAGAAAGACGTGTAGCACTCAAACGCCTGGATAATTATTACAGTAGTTTCCTACAGAGAATCCAGCCTGTCTTTTTACCATCTCTCAACCCTTTGTTCAGTCTGAAATTTAAACAGACTGATCAAAATTTGCCCAGAATACGGTTTTGCTTATATCTGATTTTTGTTCTAATAGAAGTTCTGCTTCCATAACTCCTCAAAGTAAGTGGTAAAACTCCTAGTGACCTTGCCAGGTGACTCACTGTAAGATTCAGTCCAATTTTTATTCAAGAATGGAATGCAGAATGATATCAAGAACATGTAACTTATAATCAGGGTTACTCCATGCATGTGGTTACTTTGCAGTCCCACAATGCTGCTACTGTAAAAATCACCCCGTATCTTCCATTTTCACTCTGGACTCTGGTCATGAATTCTGATTAATAATAAAAAGGACCCTATTTAGGGAACTCCTCACCTCATAAAATTCAAAGTAGAATATCAAAATGAGGCCCATTTGAATGCAGCACTTTTAATGGAATTTCAAGGCAGTTGCCTCTGAAGATGAGTTAAATGGATTAAAGTCCAAATTGCTGCAGTATGAAGTTGGTAACTTTTCAGTTCTCTTTATATATCACCAACAAGAATTAGAATATGTATTTTGCAGAAAGCCTTGCTGGCACATTTGACAGAGGCAGAAAAGCATATGTATGCTAGGGAGGAGAATTTGGCATATCTTCAAAAATACGTGGAGGTTATTTAATTCCAGCTCTTAGTAATTTTAGATATAATATTTAGCACAGGATAAAACAGGAATTAATATATATTAACCATCAGCAATAAAACCCACTATATCTGTGAATAATACTTTAGGATATGAGAGTACCTGCTACAAGAAACTTGGGCCTATTTGATACATATACAGCTATACGAATTATTTATTCTTAATTTAATAATTCTATTTCATGATCAAATTAAGTAAAGTTATTTTTAACTCATAGCGTAAGAGCAAAGTATCTAAAGAAAGCACTTTAAATTTTCTCAAATAGCATCTAAAAATCCATCTGTTCAATGCTGTTTTGATCAAATACTGATTTAATAAGGTTTTATGGGGTTTAGTTTAAAAACTGATTTAATAAGGTTTTATGGGGTTTTGTCACTTTTCCAGTGTGATACATTAATTGATACTCAAGGAAAAATAGGGTACTGATCTTTTAGACCTTCAGCCCTGACCATGGTTGGAAAACTAACAGTGAGCAAACCCAAAGTCATCACAATCCTGTTATAGTCCCAACCACCAGCCACCACAGGGACTCACAGCTTTCCTGTAGGAACCCAGGAGCAGCTTCCTCAAAAATCACATGCAGCTGCCATATGGGCCTGACCAAAAGTCCATTGGGTTCTGCCTCCAGCTTGGTGGAGTTGAACAGGAACATGTATTTTCTAGCCATTCATCTCTCACAGTGTGGGTGTGCTGACAGCTGCAGCTTTCCCAGATGTAGGAAAGGAAATTTTTTTTCTGCTTTGTTCCTAGTAATTTTTGGCAGTTATTTTGCTTTTTTCACTGCTCTTGAACACTGAGTTGCCCTTTTCCCTTTTCTATGGAGCATCCTGTGAAGAGCTCATAATCCCTGATGGCCAGAGCCCATCACTGAATGTGCAGCATGTGGGTTTGTTTACTCCCACCTGCACCTCTTTATCAGCGCACTTTTCCATCTGCCAGTGTATGACCCATCACATAGTCTGTCATCTCCTGCAGCTGGCCACTGCCCTTGCTGACCTGCTTAATTTCACATCATTAGGAAACTTCGTCACCTTGTGGCTCACTCCTGTGGTAACTGTGGTTAATGGTGAAGAGTCCAGTTCCCACAGCAAACCTCTGCAGAGCTTTGCCCACTTCCCCCATTGCTGTATATACTCCTCACTGGTCTCCTATCCTGTACTTTTATCTGTTCCAACTTTTTCCCATCTGCCTATTTTCTGTAAGGCTCCTTGGAGTGGGATTTTATTGGGAGCCTCTTCAAAACCTGTGAGGGGTCACTGCATCTCCCTTATCGATGTGCCTGTTGATCACTGTCAGAGAACACTGGTGAGGCTGCAGGGGGGATCATCCAGTTTGCCCAGGTACATAATGCTGTCCTTTATGCTGTCTAAGATATCCATCCTAACTATTGCTCACTCTCTTTAGCACTTACCACTCTGTTTCAAAGCTGAGTTGGCAGGTAAGTGGCTGAAACCTTTCCTTCAAAAGCTGGAGGTGGAGTGTGGTTCCCCTCTTCAGTAGCTCAGTGCATAGAGCAGCTTTCTACCCCTCTGCTAGGAGCAGGAAATCCATCTGCCAAAGAGAGTGTCCACAGGCCCTCCAAGGCCCGAAGTACCCAGGTAGCAGCAAAACTGGTTGGCTCAGAATAGAGCCAACCAACAACATCCTTACTTATTAGGAAAGCATAAATTCAGGAGGTTGCTTGCCCAGAGGAGAAAAAGTGAGGCCTTAGTCTTGTTCCAGTGGCTACTTCAAATAAAGAATGGAAATATTTCTTGGAGATGACTCCTAAAATAAGAGAGGGGAACTCTCAAATGTGTCTTTGAATCCTGACAGAGTCTGGATGGAAGAGAGGCACATGGGTGTTAGGAGTCATGGTCCTTTGGCATGCCCAGGAACAGATTCTTTGGCATCTGATGAGCTCTAGTGGGATTGTAACGAGGTTACAGCTGCTACAAGCAGCTTTGGCAAAGCTAGAGCTAATTTGGAAAATGAGGGAATGTCCCTTGATGCAGAAATTGGTCTCTGTGTGCTCTCATTACAGCTGACCAGGAAGGTTAATACGTGGAGATTACTGGTTTCCAAAATGAAATACAGACAGTTTCTCAAAACCAGACACCAGCATGATGATCCACCTGTGAAAGGAGAGGCCATCACTGACAATGGCACTGGAAAGCTGCACTAGGTTCTGGGTGGTCTGCCAGGCAACAAGTGAGTCCATGAGCCCTCACTCTTTTACCTGACTGACTGTGAGGAAAATGCCTGGGCAACAGATTTGAACAAATATCAACATTTCAGGTTTAGACAACTACAGTGGTAATTAGAGATGTAAATCACTTCATGAATTTGGTATTTCATTTTTTCTTCACAGGATAATTCTTCAGCTGGTTTTTAACAGCTTAGTTCAAAAATCTTGAACACCTCAAGATGGTTAGTGTGGTAGGAACAGGGTAAAAACCATGGTAGGCAGAGATGAGACAAAAACAAAATTTGAGAGTCTGAGAGGAGTTTGAGAGTCTGCTATGAGGCAAATAATATTGGGTATCCAGAAGACCACCATCAGAAGCCATTGTGTGTTCTCAGGTGCGTTGGAACTACTTGTCTCCCACTGATCTCTCCATGTAGTAGATACTGGGTGAAGAAGTCACAGAGCATTCAAGGCTGTGGGAACATGCCTTGGGTAATATAAGGCATATATTACCCAAGGCATACCTTGACCCCCTGCATGTCACAGATTTCTAGAGCTCTAACCATGCTGAGGACCAGGCACTGTCTTACAGGACTTCTCTCAGCTCCTTCTCTCCTCTTTATGATAAGCATGTATTTTTGCAAGCTTTACAAACTTGTTCTGTGCAATGCTCAAGCAGTTACAAAACATTTGACAGGCTGGCAAAATGGAAATACCTTCAGGATGTCTCATAATTGACAGAGAGACTTGTGAGGGTTGTTCTTTTTATCACAACTATTTTCCAGAAGCCTGATTTAAAGAACTGTTTAAGAATATGCTTACTTTGAAGCACGTTCCTAGCCTGGGAACCTGGAAGAGTTGTGCATTATCATTAGGTAAATGTTTTGGTCCCTAATAGGCAGGACCTTAGTCTGTAAGGGTCACTTTGTCACTCTGAAGGGCTGGAAAGGGCACCCAGCACTTGTGTAATGCTTCCTTCCCTGAGTTGCTGACTAGCTGACAGCAGCTAAAGCAGGTCATTGATGACAGCTAAATATGTTCATGTGGCACTGCACAGCTCTGAGTCCACCAGCGCTGTCTGTGGTGGCTTTACCCTCTGTTCCTGACAGCAGTGGTGGAGAGGTGGGACTCATCTCACCCAGCTTCAGACACCCACACCAGAGACACCTACTTCCAGCTTGTCACCCCAGACTGTTTAGAGCTGGTGGAGAGAAACAAGCACTCTGAGGGAGTGATTCATCTGGCTCGTTTTAATCATCTACTTTAGGAGATAAATCGTGCTATGGAAATGTCTTTTTTCTGTCTACTAACTATGCAGAAAGTGTAAATCACTGTCTCAGATACACAAGTCGGCACGGCAGATGTCTCAGACTAGGAAGATGAATGCCACCCTTGGTTTTTATCAGTATCATTTTTTTTAATACACACATTTAGGTACAGTGTGGTCCTACAGTAAGCCTATAGCTGTCTAGTTGTGCCCAGGAGTCTTAAGACTCTTGTACAGACTTTAGAAGAGGCCTGGACAGCCTGTTTAGAGGTGTTACCTTGAATGGTTTATTTTCCATGCCTTTTTTGCTTCATGACCTTTAGCTGAGTCTGTGGAATAAATAGCTTGGGTATAGATGCCTTTTGCTTCAGGTATCCGAAGTCATCTGAGGGAAGTCTTAGCCATAATAGAAGAAACAGAAGGACAGCTGTTTTCTGGGGCTAATGGCATTGGCAGTAACTTTGGAGATTATTTCTTTGCTTTGTTTCTAAATGTCGTGGGAGAGAGGTTGGACTGAAAGGGAGGGAGGAGGAATGGATCCATTTGGGATTTACGAAAAGGGAAAAATGCACAAACAAAAGGAACAGTGAAAAACCAAAATTAATAAAAGCAAGATAGGCATTTTTCCTCTACCTCAGTATCTTAATTTGTTCTTTTGGGAGATACAGTAGCATACAGAGCAGTTTGTTGCAGGAAGCAATGGAAGAAACACATTAACAGTCTGCAGAACTAAAATTCTTCAATATCCTGCCTCATCGATTCTAAAAAGACATTTTGTCATCTTTAAATTCATGTGCATTCTGTTGCCAGCTGACTCTTGTGCAGTGTTAGAGAGAGAGAAGCTTTTCAGCCATGTGTGGGTTTAGTGTCACTCCATCTGTGCACCTGGGGTTTAGGTGAGGAAAATGTCCCCAGCAGAGACACAGGTACTAGACATAGCAAACTACAGCTCTGGATTTTGTGTTTGCCAGCTGGCAGGCAAGTGCCCTCCACAGTAAATGAGAGGATGAGACCACATGAGTGTATATCACCTGTAGGATCCAAAGAAAATCTGTTTTTGGGGGGCAGATTATGTCACAGGAATCCTCCAGGTCAATGGTGCATCCACTGGAAAAGTCAGTGCCCATTTGGCATCTAACTCTCCAACTCTTGCAGCACAAGCAATCACGAGGACACAATAAAGTTTCACTGACAGATACGACAGATACTACAAGTCTCAGCTTGTAACTCTTCATCATCAGACAGTAATTTTTATCCCTATTGTCATGAAATACACTGTGCCTGGGATAAGTTTTTAATCCCTCTGGTCTGTAAATGCATCAAAAGAATGAACATCCCTAGAAAGTTAACCTTTCAGGTGCAAGTTCATTTTAGAAGTTATACATGCAGTATTGTCTATTGCTGAAAGCAAATGTTGCTGTTGGTGTGTTTAACACAAAATTAAATATACCTGGATAAGTAATTTTGCCTGTGTGGCCAAGAAAACATCAGTAAATTCAGCTTTCGGGAACAATTACCATGGAACAGAGTAGAAGGCAGTGATATTCATCCAGATGGACTCCTGACTCTTGTGTACGTGCACAGTACAGTGGGGACCTGGGCAGGTGGCTTCAGCCCTTCATGGGGGAAAGATCTTGTCCACAGTGTCTGCAGTGAGCTGTCTATCAACACTATTTTACCAGATGTTGAGTGTCTGGTGCACCAGACAGTTGTGATTGATTCTCATTGTAGAAAAAATAACACAGCTTCAGTGTTGTGATTCAGAGCACTGACTCGTCTTAAAATCTCACATTCCCTAATGTTAAATATCTTCAGCTGGAGTGGTTTAAATCCTGGTTTCCTGTTTCCTCGGGAAGTAATTGCAGAAAGATGCAAATGGCAGATACCTCATTGGCTGTCTCAAGAAGGAGGACCATTTTTGCCTATCTCTCCAAGCAGTTTCAAAAACATGAACTCTGAGTGAAGTTGCATTGACACGAAGGCACAAACTCCTCTTAAGCTCTCGTTTGGCACACTGGCTTCCTAAATTAGTTTTTTCCTGCCCAGAAACCCAGTGGTCCAAGGGAAAAAGGATGCTGAAGTTTGTTAGGGTGTGTGAAGTGTTGGGTGTTGCAGTGATAATGCCCAGAAGAAAATTTTGAGTGGAAAGGAAACATTTGGTAATCATTCTAGGTCTTGTGTGGTGGACAGCAAAGAGGGCACTGGCAACTGCCCATTACATGGTGAAATTAAAAGAAATTAGTGTAGCCTTGTTTGGTATAAAGTGAATCCTGACACTAGTCTGTGCAGCAAGTGAGCAAGGAGCATAAGATACAAGCAATGTATTATTAATAAAATGCTTTAGAGTTATTTTGAATGGGCTGAGCGTTTGCAGACAGTCTGTTTTTCAATTGAAACATTTGGCAGGTGGCTTGTAACCTTTCCATTATATGTTTAATACAAGGTCATATTAACTTTGGACAATTCATTAGCTTGCTGGTGCATCTCTTGTTATGTGGGAGGCTGCCCACACAATCTTCTATTGAAAACCAAAGTAAGTGGAGAGATCAGAAATATCCTTATCTCTCTGAAAGCCACACAAAAAGGCTAGGTGTTTATATTTTTCTGCTGTACATTCTTTTTAGATATCAAGCCATCAAATAGAGGCCACAATCCTTCTTGTTATAAAATACAGCTTTACTAGGCAAACTAATAGTACTTCTAGCTCAGATCATGTATTTTGTCTCTGTAGGGAAATAACTAAATAGTTTTTTTCCATAGAAATAAATATTTTCTTTCAATAATGTATTAGGTCATATAAATACAAATTTATATTAGCTTTAAATAAGAGATTTTCTGTTCCACATACTAATTCACTAATTCATACCAGGATAGGGAAGGATTTTTTTTTTTTTTTTTTTTTTTTTTTTTTTTTTTTTTCTAATGTAGACCTCTCTTAGTCTTCCTTGAATATATATAAATGTTTGGCAATAATACGGTCTCTCATTGTCCTGGCTTTACTTACATGTTTTCACCTTTCAATGCCTGCAGTAAATTCTGGACAGTTTTGAAGTTGTAGATTCCTGGATTTCAACGTGAACTACTGTTACTTCCCGCTTTAGGTGAATGGACCAACCAAACTGCAGTCAGCCTCTTAGAGAAATCACTGCTGAGTGTTGTGTGTGGGTGACTGACAGCTTCAGCAGATGTTGAATGGGGTGAATTTAAGGAAGGCAGGTAGAGAGCCCTAAAGGCACTGGTCTGCTGCTGAGGTCTGCCAGCACATTTTGATTTCTGTGAGAACTCAACTGGCTAACCTCTCTTTGCTCATTCGTTCACAAGCTGGATACATTATTTACTGGCAGGGCTATAATAATTCTTGTTTGAGGGTTGAAGTGGCAAAGTTTTTAGGTGAAAAGTTTCCAGCAGCATGCTAGGCTTAGTTATAAGGGGGCAAAGCTCCAGTCCAGTCTCAGTTTGTGCAGGACTTGAACTAAAAAAAGTTAGGATTGCCTGGTCAGAGATAGACTTCAGGGCAGCCTGTGGGTTGGTCTCATTTTTGCCATCCAACTACAGCCACAGGAGATCTGTTTTCCCAGGGATCACTGAAATGCCTGGTGATCCAATTCAGTATAAATCATGCTATTTATGTTGCAGTCATTTTGCTTAACTTCAAGAATAATATGTTGCCCTCCCTCTCTTTTAAGAAACACCATATTCCATAAACTGGTCATTCCTGCATTTTCTGAGACAATAACGATTTCAAGTGCTGTTATAATCCCCCTTTGCTGCTTTATCAAACTCAATACCACATTTTTCATTCGTTTACACATCCTAACAGCACGAGTTTAAGTGGTGTGTTAAGCCTTTCTATGTACATCAAAGCAACATGTAATTTTCACTTCCATTTTACCCAACGGCTTCTAAATCTAGAGGTGATAATTGTTACTTGCATCCTAATTATGCCTCAGTTCAACCAGAGGCTTTGCAATGATCTAAAAACAAAGGACACTTTGCCGCAAGATCCGGTGGGTTCCTTCGCTCATACAGCTCCACGTGCCTTCAGACGGGCCTAATATTTAAAAATTATATAAAATAAAATATTATTAAAAATAAAATGCGGGATGGATTTCCTTAGTAAGCCATGTGTTTTCTTCTCCACAGGGGATGAGCGCTCCCGGGAGTCTCCAGCCCCAGCCGAAGCACAGATGCAAGCTGGGGCGGAAGGCAGTGGAAGGGTGAACCGCTGCTGCTGGAAATGTTCCGTGACGCAACTCAAGAAGATTTTCTGGGGTGTGGCCGTGGTCCTGGGTGTCTGCTCCTCTTGGTCGGGTTCAACCCAGCTAGCAAAACTGACCTTTAAGAAATTCGATGCACCCTTCACTCTAACGTGGTTTGCAACAAACTGGAACTTTTTATTCTTTCCTTTGTATTATCTTGGACATGTTTTTAAGTCAGCTGAAAAGCAGTCTCCAAAGCAAAGATACAGGTATGGGAGCTTTTGTTTTTAATCCCACGGCTCTTGCATGCTGCCCTACATTTCACATTTTGTTCAAATTGGTCAGTTACATCAAACTTGTGTTTGCTTTCCTCTCCAGGTTTGTTAAAGGATGGTCTGAGTTCATTGTGTGTCCTGTGTTAGGTGCTATTATTATTCCTGATATAATTTCACTCCAGCTGTAAGAAATAGAGGTTTATTTCCAACACATGCAAGTCATGTAATGAAAGTTTGCATTTTCTGCAATTATTTATCCAGACTTTTCTGCAAACTTTTTTTTTTATTATTATTAATATCTCTCTCCCCTATGAGGAAAAGTCACCCATGACTGAGTTCTGTGTCAGTCTCTGAGTAAGCTAAGCAAGCTTTTCTTTTCCAAGCTCAGGACTAGAGCAGAGCCTTGAATAGCCGAGTAAAAAGTACTGCAGTATTTTCCTGGCACTGTGCCCTTGACATCAAAGGCCAAGCTCTGATCCCAGTTAAACTTGAACTGTTATGTTTATTTCCGGGAGGAAGCGCAGTCATAACCAAAGGCAGCACTTTGTCTTCAGCACACCTTGTCTTTATAGCAAGCCAAACCCGCAAAGCCCGAGGCGCTCATGGAAAGCCCTGAGTGCCTGTCCTCTGTGAGAGGCTGAGGATGTTCTGTCTGCTTGAAGGACTGCCCCTCACTGAGCACTCCCTCAGCTCTGCTCTGCTCATTTTGGCCTGAGAGGTGTCTGGGACAGATGGGATGACTCAGCCATCAAGATGTCCCATGTCACAGAGCTTCCCTGATACGTGGAAGGATGTGAACAACCTTTTCCCCTTCTGTTACACAGTGGGGCTCATAGACTTTTAATGAAGTAGCTCAGAAAAGTAAACAGTAAGAAGTACACATTTCTCAGCTCCCAGCTGCGTAGCAGCAAGGTGGAAACTTACTACAAGAAAAATCTAAGAAACCGAGTAACTCAGGAAATGCTCTACCTGAGATGATTTGGGTTAAGAAATTTTACTGTTTAGCCATCATTAAGGTTTCTTCATCTTTTAAATAATATGGGGGCTGCAGATAATGGATATGACCATTCACTGCAAGTTCTAGAGCAGGATCATGAAGTTCTAAAGGCATTTTCACAAGTGCCATGTTTCCTGCGCTTCAGTCTTCAGGTTGTATTTGTTCATGGCAAATGTGGTTGCTTCAGAGATAAGAGGAGTATGGAGGTTACAAAAAGCTCCAGTTTAATCTGATAACAGCAACAAATGCTAGCTTAAAAGCAAATACCTTTTTGTTTCTTTGGTTTTAAGTATTTTTCTTCCCAGCTGCTCTCAGATAATGTTTTAAATACTGCTGAATTCCGGGGTGAGTGGTTGTGGTTTGCCAGATCCCCGGGGTTAAAACCCCAGAGCATTGTACTCATTGCTGCAGTAAATTGATACAGCTGGTAGTTGTCTTTCATTAATTAAATGAGGGCTGAATTGAAGACCAGGTGCAAGCCCTGGAGCCTGTTTGGGATGCAGGCAGACATCATTAGCAGTAGGCTTGCCCAGGCTTCATAGAGAGTGTGTGCTTTTGTGTCTGAGAAGCAGAGTAAACAGGGTTAACTTAGTGAGGTTTTTCTGCATGTCAGGGAAGATGTGTGCATTTGGAGATGCGGCTGTGGCTCCCAGCTTTGCTGCAGATTTGTTCTGTGGTTTGGAGCAAGTCACACTGCAGACCTCTGATTTCCTTGTACTTTCTGTTCTTTTGGAGGAGCCAGTCCTTTAGGGAGGAGGGAGGACTCCCCCTTACCATGTGTTTACTTAGTGTCTGCCTCAGCATGTCCCCTATCTACATTGAGACCTTTTGGTGGTGCTGCACCAAAAGTTACTGTGAAATTATTTACTGTTCATCTGCTTGCTCCATTACAGCTGAGAGGTCACATGCATATACATCAGTAAACCCAAGCATTGCAGTCCAGTCTCCCCTCCTAATTATTCCTCCTTTTTCCATCTTATTTATGTGTGCAAATATATAGAGAAAGAGATACACAGGGACTTGCAGCTCCATATGAGGCATCACCATCTCCCGGAAAGCTTGCAGTCCAGGTATGGTTGGACACATTAGGGAGATATTTCACAGACTTCTGGGTAATTAAAAGAAGACAATTCTGGCCTAGAACTGTAAAGAAACTGACATAATCACTTTCTACTTCTTTTATCCTTCACTTTCATCTATATTTTACATCTTATCTGAGCTCTCTGGCAGGAATTTGGAACAAGGTAAATTAAAAGGCAATAGTGGGAGAAAATGGAAATATGATGTCCAAGTCACCTTAGCAGTGAAGTAGAAAAGGAAGGTGTTCTCAGATCTTGCCTACACAGGCTGTTAAAATCCACAGGTACCTAATGTTTTTGGGAGCAAAGCTCCCCCAGGACACCTGCCCACCCACCTCAGCAGGACTAGACTGCTCAGCCTCCCCTCCACCTGGCACAGGCTTTCACACCACCCCTGGCTGAGGGCACTGGAGCCACACATGTGCTTTGGGTACCTCCCTGTACAGTTAGAGGGCATGTAATAAACAGCACCACCAGGAAAAATACACAAAAGGGGCTCATAAAATATAGCAACAGTGAATAGATGTGCAGTCCCTCCTGTACAGATTATATGGTTTATTACAATTTTTAAATTCCTGTTATATTGTACCAGTATGTATGCTATGCTGTAAATACATGAATTTTTATGTTTGGTAGTTTCACAAGAAGAACATACCTGTCATGGACATAAACCAATTTTTAGCCAGTTTATGGCAGAAAACCAGATTTTTTTTCCCTTTTTATAGCACATATAATAGTAGTAAATTTACCACCAAAATTTTGTAGTGACATATTGAATGTAAGAGCGGGTTTATTCCGTTTCTTTTTCATATTTTGAGTACTAGGCCACAATGTGAAGTATTAAGGATTTATAACCATATTGCATGGTAAGGAAATTGCTGTTTTAGCTGAAGTAGACTGTCAGCATGTCCACAGCATGGGGACAGAGTCACTCTTCATAGCAAACCAGAATTCATGTATTCACTTCCAACTCCTGCTTCCCTGTGCAGCCCCATCAAATGTTGCCAGGGTTGTGCCCAAGTGTAGTCTCTTTTGGGAGAACTTCTCCCATGGTTGCTACCAAGGATGTCATGGTGCAGGTCTGTGTGCATGAAAGTGATACGGAGAGCTCTGGAAGACCATGGAAGAGCATGCCAGGGTAAGCATCACTCTCTACTTTTTGTGCAAGTGCTCAGTAGCTTAAAATAAAATAACTGTAACTAAATTATTATTCATTTCAACCATTGTCCAGTCCAGAAATAACACATGTAATGATTTGTGCACCTAATGCTTCATTTAAGAGTACGTCATACTTTTTGTTTCCAAACTGCTTTATAAAATGACACATTTAATCTGATGAGCTATCCTTCATCATACATACATTATTAATTTATGAGGTAACATAAATTAAAAGCACTAGGGCTTATAACTCCCTGGCTACATGAAAGATTAAATTAAAATCTCTGCAAGATATTGCTTGGCTTTGTGCATCTCTAGGCAGAAAACACGCCTTCTATAAAGATTCGCCCTGTGTGTTCCAGCTGGGAGGAATAATAGAGGAGTTTTAGAAAAATACCTCAGAAAGCTTGTTTATTTTGTTGGTAGGATCTCATCTAATGGCTTTTTTGAGAAGGAAAGGAAAGTATCTTCAAGAATGGTTTGCAGGATTATTTATTTATTTATAATTTAGATCTTGATTTTTATTACAAAAGACTTTAGGACTAAAGAAAACACCAGAAGCTAGAACTAAATCTCTTCTGAAACCTTGAATGCACCTGATGTGTTGGATGAATGAAAGAATCATCACAGTGCCCTGCACTGATCTGCAACCACATTTGAATATGTTTTAGAATATTCTTTTTCACTGATTCAGAGTTTTGTCTCTATATTGTCCCCAAATTATCTGCCACTCATCTTCCAGAATTTGAAGATTTTTCTTTGAAAATAAAGAAAAGGTTAGAGGTAACACTGAAGTTTTGTTATGTCTTTGAATCAAAATACTGGTGCAACAATGGTAGAGGACTAGTGTAGTAGATCTCACTCTGATATACCAACATATTGACTTCACAAAAGTCACTTTTGATTTGTATGCCCATGGGCTCAGAATTGAGATTTGATTCTTCAGTGGCCATGAAGTTTCAGTGCCATAGCTTCATTTGAGGTCCAGGACAATGTGGGCCAGTTTCTAAATGTGATTCACAGGTATTTCTGCTATGATGGAAAATATGAGACACTAGCCATCACCCCCAGTAATACAAGGAGCTGAGTCCATTAGTTTGATCCTGACTCACATGAAGTGCCGTTCACTGCACCATGGGTGCTGCCCTCCTTTTCTGCAGCAGGCAGAGAACCCCACTGGTAACCAAACCCCTGGCCATGATGAAGCTCTAAGGGGAAAGAAGGTCAGAGCCATTTGGCATGACTGGATGCTGTTTTACTATCGATTTTTCAGTGGTTTGTGTTTGTGAGTCTCTCTTACCCAGCAGCATTAAAATGTTGCAGTGTGGTTAACTTTTGGCATCCTGCTGATTTATATTGCTACTTAGATGGGAGCTTAGCCACCAGAGCAGACAGCATTAAGAGATCCATAAATAAGCTGTGGAGGCATCAAGATATGACAAATGCAAGTGTTTTTAGCAAATGTCACCCAATGAAGCATGTTTTCTTTCAAAAAACTTCAGTTTATAAACTCTAATTGTCTAATTCAGAACATTATCCTTAAAATAATACCTATTTACTTTGTGTTCCTCAAAATAAAATCACTTTACATTTCACGTTCACATTAGCTTCTTGGAGAAAATAACAATAATAACAAAAAACAACCAAGGAACAAAATAAATCATTGACATTAAATGATAAAGCGTCTGATTCTTACCTGAGTTTGACAGAGACCAGTCAGGAGTAACTCCAGATTAAATCAGTTTGATGTCTACAACATGAGATCAGTTTGATCTCTACAGTTTTCTCTCAGAACTCAGCTTTGTGCTTGGTATCAAAACAATTAATCAAAAGAAGATATGGATATTGTACAAGAAGTTTATAATAGTTGTAGTCATCTTTATCTCTCCTGCAGATATCTGAGCTGGCAGTGTTTTGTTATTGATAGACCACTGTATCACTTCTCTGACTGTTTTCAGTGAATATGCATTTTTCTGCCAGAGGTTCTAGCTGAAGACAAGGCCAAATTGTACAACCAACAAGTTGTAGTAATGTATTTGAATATTTGTAGTATTTGAGTATTTGAATATTTTAAATTATAATGTAGTGCTCCAGCCAAGCCACCTGTAGTTATTCTTATCAAGTCCTCAAGAATTCATCGAAGTTACTAAGACATAAACAGTACTAAATTAAGAAAGAAGAGCCTGAAAAAAACAAAATAACAAGAATACAAGAACTAGATAAAGGAAGCCCAATGAATTAATGGACTGTAACCAATCATATTTCCTGAAAGGTGTGTGCTAAACATGTAGACAAGATAAAAGTTCCAATCAAAAATTACGTGATTGCATGAACAGTAGACTTACAATGTATAAATATAACTTTATGTAAACACTAAATAGCTTCTGCTCAACCATATTAGTTAGTCATACGAAAGTCCTAAACTCCTACAGCAAGTAGCAGTAGTAGTGAAGCCTTCTGCTGGAATATGAAGTTTGTGGTAGTGGTGGTGCTGATGGGCATGTGTCCAGTCCATCCTGCTGTCCATATGGCATCAAGCTTGGTCATGGAGCATCTTTTTGGGCTTAGCTCAGCTGAAGCCCAAGCCATAGAGCTCAGGGTGATGCCGTTGTTAACTTCTGTTTCTCAAGTCAAGTAGTTACCACTTCCTGATGAAACCTGCAGTGGCTGCTGTTTCTTGCCTTTTGAAGAGGAAAGTGTCCCCATAGGAGGTGGGGTGAGTGTGCTGTCACCCCACAGGGGTTCTGGAGGTGGCTTCTAGCTGCTGCCTTGACATAATACAGCCGTGCTGTACTATGGCCAAATGATTGCATGAGTCGTGGTTTCAACTGCTTCTTTGGGAAGATTTGTTTTCTTAGGTGATTAAAGATTAATGTCATGGTCTCTTGGTCTTCATGCCTCCTCCTGAAGCAAAATTTTCTCAGCCAGCTCTCAAAAATATGCTCTACAGGCTACCTGTTTCTGAGAAAATAACAGCTCCAGAATTTTTCTAGAGTAGCCTCCTGTTCACATTGATCTCCTCTGAAGACAGTAGCAGGGGTTGGATTAGGGAGGAAATGTGCCACAGCTGGCTTCTCAGTGTCACACTGCATATTTCAGCATTGCCAGCTTGGAGCTGGATGTCTGGTTTCCCCACAGAATTCACAGGGAGAGCAAAACCTACAGCAGAAACACAAATGTGAGGCATGTAAGGTAAACAGGAAAGGACGAGGAGAAGGAGAAAAGGAGGTGGTCAAACTGGCTGCTAGTGGGACCCCTCCACCATCCCAGATTTAGGTCCCTAAGTAGAATTGAGATACTGCTCCTCTCAATGTCTTCCATTGAAAAGCTTAAAAAACTGCTCCGGTACCATGGTGAAGGTGATAGTTTTTCTCTCTCTCAAATGCATGGTATGGAGCTTGGTACCTGCATCAGACTCTTGATGTGAGTGCTTGGCAGAAGGCCACAAAATTAATGGCCCAGTTCTAGCTTCTCTGGAAGCTTCTCTCTCACAATGGTAAGCCTGCATGGTGGGCTCAGGAACGTAATGGTGGCATTTATATGCTTACCTCCCTTTCTAAACCTCTTGGAAATACCTTTGAGAGATTTCTTTTTAAATCATGTTTGACTAATTTGCTAATTCTTTATATTCACGTAGCTAACACTGTCTCTGAGAACTCATGTCTTAACTTTTGTGAGAAAATGGTCATAGGTCCTTCTTTAGGACACCAGTTCTTTCTAATTTAACCTCACAGATTATACTTGGAGTTTGCATTTTTTTTTCAGACAGTGATGTTCTGAAAAGAGCTTAACATTCATGCCCAGTGAAAAGCTTTCCCTTAATCTGAAGAGCCTTCATCTGTTGAGAATCACCTCTTCTGGGCTTTTGGACTTCTGTGAAGCACTAATTGTGAATAAAAATTGGCTACTGCCTGATCAGGAGAAACTCACATTCTCTAATCTTGAGCCTGGTTTGCAAAATCATTCCAAGGATGATTGAATTAAGTAATGTCCTGTAATTTTGTCTTGTTGTTCCATTACTTTTGTCTCCTCTGCTGTGGCTTGAACAGATGCTTCAAAATAATTACATTACCTACCTCCTATGAGGTAACAGTGCTTGAGGCAAGGACTAGAAAGATAAGTAATTGTTCTTGTTTCCTGCAGACAGGGCATGTGCTATGAAACAATATATTTATGTAATGAATTTTGCTTGGAAAAAAATGTTGTGTCTTGGAGCACCAACTGATCTCTCCCTGGTCAGTAGTTAAACTGCATTTCATTAACACTGCCTCTGGTTACTTAAGCAAGCTGCCAACCTCCCACACTGCTAGGGCTTTTCTCAGGAGACCTCAAGAGCAAATCTGCCTCTGCTGGTCCCACCCAAGAGGATCTGACCTCTCTGCACTCACTGAGACCATGGGACAAAAGCAAGCCAGGCTGAAGAGACCTCGGGTCACCTCCTCCCTTTCCTGCCTCCAGGCATGACCTGCGCACACAAACAGAAAAGTAGTTGTATTTTATGGCTGGCAAAGGAAAAAAAAAGGACTGGGAAAAGAGTGTATGATCGTGTTTACTGCATAGAAGAAGAAGCAGAAAGCTGAGGTGAGCATGGATTTGCTGGTTTTCCAACCATCGTAACATGGAAGAAGGTTTCACAGGTGGCCTTTTTGCAGAATGTTGTTTACCTTGGTCAACATATCAAGTACCTTGATCCCAAGTGCACAGACTCATGAAATGGGGACTGTCCAGAATAGATTCTCCATGTTGTTTACAGCAGCAACAAAAATAACAACAGAACCCAAGAAGGAATGATAAGGAATTCTGCTTTTGTTTTTTCCAGCCCAGATCTGTGTCAAAATACCTTGAAGGCATCTACCTTTAAAGCTGCTTTAAAAAAGGAAAGTGCATGTATGGCAACAGACTTTGTAGCTATAATTAACAGCTCTCAATAAAGACGGATGATACAGTTAGAAGTATTGGAGGCTGGCAGTACTACAGAAGTGGAAAAAACCTATTTGTCCAGCTGCCTAGTGGTTATGGACTGTGTCCAGATTTCCCAGGATTGTTTGTGTTTGTATGAAAAGGCAGCCTCATATAAATGCACACGTACCTGGCTGAGGATCCTGTTCAGTCCAGGTTTCCAGGAGCTGGCCACCCTTGCTTGCCAGGCAAAGCTCTAAGTGTTAAAAAGGGACAAATAGGCAAAGGTGGAGGTTGGAAACAACAGAAGTATATGTATACAGCATGATAAACCGAAAAACCCTGTTAAGCAGCTACATTATGTTGTCCATGAACATCCATAAGAGCTCTTGGAGGGAAATAATGTTAAGGTATGAGCTGATGGGTACAGAGGTTCATATATGTGTTCACACACTCATGTACAGCCATTTTGTGTTTTTCAATGCTAAAATACCTTTCCAAATAGTAGCTTTTTGCCAGATAATCCAATCCAAAAATGGAGACGGCAAACAACGTATGGTTTTGTTACCTTGTTCACCCGCTTTGGGTGACAGCTAGTGAAGACTGCTTCTCTTCATCCTGGCTGTGGAAAAGGAAACAACCCTCCTGTTGGTTTGCTTGCCAGTCCTTGGGGTCAGGGCTACAACTCAGTGAGTTTAAAGGAAAGAGCCTCATTTGCTTTATGGCTTAATGGTCACTGCCATATCATTTGGGTCTCTTGGCTAAGCAAGCCTACACTAAGTCTCCTGTGGCTGCCTCATCTGTTCCTTGTTACTCATATCTCTGACTGAGCTGGTGTTGGTTGCTTGTGGTTTGTTAATTTATAAATTGTGTGCCTTCTCTTTGGAGCTGGGAGCTGTCTACTCATTTACTGAAGCTGTTCATTTCACAAGCAGTTAGAGACTGCTGCAATGTTCCCTTCATATCCTCAAAAACCTTCTACTGCCTGAGTGAAGCATTCCGATTCCCACTGGAGGAGTGGGCCCTCTGGAAGCCTTATGTGAAGAATGGCATCCCCCATCTCTTTCAGCATCCTCAGCTGTTAAGCCTCAGGGATCTCAAGTCCCTTCAAGCATCCATGGGTCCCCCTTCAGCAATGGGGTATTTTTAACCTTTGGGTAGTGCATGGCTAAGATGAGGCACCCTGGATGGTATGAATCCAGGTACATTTGCTAGAGGAGGACTCTAGGTCTTTTTCCTCTACATCATCTGGCATTTGCCCTTGCATTGCATCTGAAAAAATGTTTTGCTTCACCAAAATACTGCACTTTTAAGACTTAATTCTCTTCACTGTATCTATTATAGAGGCCAGCCAGGCCAACTGAAAATTGTATCTTGCCTTTTCTGCACTGGAACTGAAACTTTCTTTACTAGTCTGGTTTATTACACCTACAGCTGGAGTACATATAGATTTCCAAGTACAGAAAGATAATTCTTCCAATATTAAAAACTCCTATTCAATAGAACACTGGAAAATAGCAAGAATTTCACCTCTACTTTCAGTACCTCTTAAAACTGACTGGAAGAAAAATGAAACTGCAGCTCTGTAATGTTGTCTGATATTTTTTTCCATCTAACAAGTGGTGGTCTTGTTAGACCATCTCACTGCAATATCCTAAACATCAGGTCATAGAATCATAGCATAATTCTAACTGCTGGGGACATGAGGAGGCAGCTCTAGTCCAACCTGTTCAATGCAGAGCCACATCATATCTACCTTTTAATTGTGTTAATGATTAGGAGTCTGCAGACACTGAATGAGGCATAGCTGTTATTAAATTTGAGTGTGCTCTATTGCATCTTTTATTGTGCTGTCTCCAGGATATCCTAAAATTACACATACCAGAACATATTGCCATGAATGTACTTGTTCTGCTTCTGTTTGCCCCTTTTTGCCAGAGTCATCTTAAATGTTTTTCTGTCCTCAGGCAAAGATATGTTGATTCAAATGGGGAGCATTTGGTTTATTTCTTATTAACCTTGAAATTTAAAAAGAATTTGTATTAAGCCACTAAAATGAAAGCTTAACTTATTTTTAATAATCAAATAAAATTTTACCTAGCATTTTCAGTATTTCATGAAGTTCTATATATTAAATGTGATGGGTACAGGCAGCACTTGACCCTATCTAGAATAATTCTACTCAGCCCCAGAACAGAATGCTGATTTCATCACAGAATGGCAGGGATCTTAAAGATCATCTTCCCACTCCCCTGCCATGGGCAGGGACACCTCCTACTAGACCAGGTTGCTCAAAGCTCCATCCAACCTGACCTTAAACAATTCCAGGGATGTGGCATCACAGCTTCTCCAGGCAACCTGTTCTAGTGCCTCACCACTGTCACAGCAACTAATTTCTTCCTAATTTCTATCAGAGAGTGTCTGTCTGAGTGAATATTAAAAATATCAAATAAATAGCTATTTATATGTATTTCATCTTGCAGAGAGGAACTCAGGTTTTGACCATACTGAAATTCATCCTGATCCTCCACATTACTTTTTGAAAAGTGTCTTTTGATTCTGGAGAAGTGAAATAGAAAAACTTAGTGTTGAAAAATAGTGTGCCAGAAGAGGATATAGTGATATACAAACCCATGACCAGCTGCTTTCTGTTAATATGTGTGCAGACCTGCCCTTGCTCATAAAATTTTTAACAATTAAGGCCAACTGTCTGAAAGTCTTACAGCATTTAATAAAGAGCTCTATTGATTTCATAGGTTTTTCAGACAATTTTCAAAACCATGCTCTTCTTTAGTTCCAGATAAATCCTATGCCATAAATTTCCTATGCCTTACCAAGTTGCACATGGATTTTTTAGCAGAGTTGTACTCTTGGTCATGTAGGACAGATAACTGAGCAGGAGTATGATAAAGATCAGCTAAACCATGGAATGAGGAAGGTGAGGGAAGAGCTAAGTGACATCAAGCAGAATAAGGGAGGTATTTGAAACGAGGAAGGTGGTTTCTCTCAGTGTGCTAGGGAGCTGTCAGGAGGAACCTCAAAGAATGGTTAGTGCACGCCTTGGGAATCAGGATGGGCCAGATGTTGCATGTTGTGGAAGCAGAGTGCATGAGCTCTGCTGAAACATTGCATTTGCATGCGTGATAGTACTTATAGCTGCTGTATGAGCTAAGCTGGCTCAATAAATCCTGTGGGATTTCAGTGGACAGTGTGCTTCTTGTGATAGTGCTCATGTATAGAGTCCTGTGGCTGGCTGCAGGCTTTTAGCATGGGATATACCAGGGCTTGCTTTGGCTCAGCAGCCATTCAAGTGATATAGGTCAACTCAATATTGAGTGACTCAATATTGAATGACTCAATATTGAGTGACTTGATAAGTCACTCAGAACCACCTAGGGAAGATATAATCATACCACCAAGAGTTATTTCATGTGTTACCAGATTTGTTCCTTAACAAGAATGAATGTGCAACTGAAATTTGCCAAACTGCTAAAGATATCTTCTTGCAGTCTTTTCAAAAGTAAGCCGTGAATTGGCTTTATTTTCAGGTGAACAGGAGTAATAATGAAGAAATGGCTTTTGAAAATTGTGCCAGTTATATGTATAGTTAATTGTGGACTTTACTTTTGGCTGGCAAGTTGCAAACTAACTTGTCTGCTGCTTTATATTTCTTGAGCTTTGCTTTGTTTTAAAGATTAAAACAAAACAATACAAAACAAAAAACATCTGGCTTCCCGGATGTGTTTGCTGCAAGAAACCAGACACAAGTGGTTTCGAGAAACTGGAGACAAGTGTGTTTCCTCCATAGCAATTGTGCTAAAAACAAACTGTTCTCTTTGTCAATGTGGCTTCAGACACTTTCCACTATTATGCTGCTGGTATCTGGAGTCTCAAAAGGCTTTTGTCTAGCACGGAACAGTAAATAACCATGGATTTTGGGGACATGTAGAGACATCTCATTAGGGATATTTGAGAGAGAGATGACAAATAAAGTCTTGGTATCAATCTAATATTGTGATCTGAGTGTGCAACAACAAATTATCCTTCTTCAAGTAACTCAGCTACTGAAGGCTACAGATGTGTTTGTCTTTGGCAAAAAGCTCAGCTTTTTTAAGCCTTTGGGCTAACAGCCATGACCATGCAGTTCTTCCACATGAAGCATGCTGATGGCATCTACTAGATGTTGTGCAGCTGACAGGAAAAAGATGCAATAGTTCATTAGTTTTTTCATTCTGTTTAATTCAGACATTTTCAAAAGGAATGGCACTGAAAGCTTTGTCATACTGAAGGTGCATAATAATTGCATCAAAATTGCCCATCTGCGGCTAAAGCAAGATAATTGCCTAGGCGTGTTCACATTTGCAGAAGAGATTTTGAATAATAAATGTTTATAAAGCCCTTCTGTCATCATGTTATCCAATCCTCACCCGTGAGCCAAACTCAGTTCATTTACACTCTTTTCAAACCAAAAATATCTCATGTTGGCACAGCTCTGGGGTGGGTGTAGATGAGAATCTGGACTAGTGTAAGTTACCTGAAACTGGCTTCCAGCTCCCCAACAACATTGAGGAACCAAATGGAAAGAGAGTAATCAGCAAACCATGCTGATTCCTTGCTAGTGTTATTTTCTGTATCTTTAATAATTAATTTGACTAATTACTAAGATTTAGAAGTGCCAGTGCTGATTTTCAGTGATGCTGAATGGCACTCTTTGCTGAGCAGCAAAGCCTGTCAAAGGGTCAGAGCCACAAAAAGGCTAAGCTACGTGCCCCATCCTGCAGCCCTAAACATTTATGTGTGGCTTCCAGCAGACATTTTCTCCTCCTCAGGAGCCTCTCTTCTCTGCCAGAGGTAAGGCGTAAGCAGATCCATCCCCACAAGCACAGACAGGCTGAAGATACGGTGGCACTGGCAGCAGCAGGTGAGATGCAAGCCATCTTAATTTGGCTTCTCATGGCTGATCTAACCTACTCCAGCAGATAAGCTCCTTAGCACACACTCAGCTCACCCAAGCCTTTGGACACAGTTCCTCTATGCTTTACAAAATGCATGCTTAAGTGCATGCTTGCTTACCTGGTCAATCCCTCCTCCCACAGGGACTCGGTTTACAGCCGCCTCCATGTTCTGATGCTCTCCCCTTTCCTGGCAATTAAAGATGTAAATAGCACTGACCAGACAAGATTTGTTAATGCAGCTTTGTTTCTTCTTCAAGAATGAATTAATTGATTTTCCCATTACACTTGGTACAAATCACGCTGATGTCCCCGTAGTCCACAGTGTGCCGGCATGTTCCCGATAGCTGTGTTACCGTCATCACAGCACATCTCATGCCTCTCCCCTGCTCACACAGAGCTGTTCATTCCAGCCCACCACTACACAATGAACAAGAGCAGGTGATTTGCAGTGAGATGGAAAATGTCTTCATCTGAATGCCAGGTTCACCTGTTTTCTGCCACTGCATGCCACTGGTCTTTCTGCTTGAACAGGAACTGTCATTTCTGCTGTGGGATCCCTTCAACAAAATAGCCACCTGCTTCCCCCATGACCAGCTAGCTATGTAGCTCTTCAGCTCATCCTTGTTGTTGTAGTGAGATTTCAGCAGACTGAACCTCCCAGGGAACCCAAACATGGCCGTGGCAAAGCTGGTCAGCTCTCCAGCATTGGGAAGGTAGCCAGCAGCCCTAGAAGATAATTAAGCTGGTGTCCCCAGCTACCTGGAGCCCAGTGTATCTCAGAGTGCTTGGCCCACCTGCCTCAGTGCAGTGGCAGGGGCCTGCCAGAGGAGCAGCACCCTTGCTGCTAGGGATCCAGCAGAGAGTAGGGTAGCAAAACAGGCATCACCTCTGCCAGGTGTCTGAACAGGTAGCTGAAAGCACATTGCTGCTTCTGTCACTCTTCCTGGGAAACAATCTGTAAAGAAAGTCAGACTAAAATTAGTAACAGTATGAACTACTGTTCAGTACATTTTTCTGTCTCCCAAGGGCTTAAGCTTATTGAGTAACCTCCCTTTCTCTCAGTTTCATCACAGCACATTAAGTTTTGAGAAAGGGCTGAGTTCAAACACTGAAGCTCTTTATTCTAGCTGTGTAGGTGCAGTATTGATAGAGCCAAATTTAGCAGATTCCCTAGTGCACATTTACAGTAAAATGAGCCAGATTTTGTGTTAGGTACCTTGGGAGGAGAGGGGGAAGGGAATGACAGATAAGGATATCACAGGGCACTGTGAATCTGAATGATTCCGTTGCTGAGATTTAGTGAGGTGTCAGGATATTTTGGGTAGCATTTTTGAGGTTCTGCTGCTGGGTTTTCCGTTCTTGCTGAAGGTTGTGGTGGAACTGTAAAGATTCAGTTGGAAGGAGTGGTGAACCAGTAGTAAAAGCTGTTGGAAATGTCTCCTTGTGTTATACATATGTGTGTGTGTATATATGAGTGTATATAGGCACCATTTGATCTCAGCTACATCCCTTTATCCTGCAAGAACAGGTATTTCCCAGGGAGGTAACAGGCTGGTTTACTTTTGACAGTATTCACAGAACATCCTGCAGATCAGGAGCTCTCGTGTAAGCTGCAAACTGTTGAAAGGAAAATGAACCCACAGATTTTGTGCTTTCTAGCTCTAGGATCAATGTGGGGTCATGCTCTTGAATGGGGTGGAAAAATTCCCGTGTGCAACAAGTATCTTGCCCTGGGGGTCTGGATAGAAAAGGACAGTCTCTAGGATCAGGCCCAAGTTTGTTTGCTGAGGGAGCTGGCACCTGCCTTCTCACAGCAGGAAGAAGGCTGCTCATTCTCAAGCATCTGTCTGCAAAGCGCTGCCTGGTGCTGCTCCCAAAATCCCTTCCACCCTGCCTGCAGACAGAGCCAAAGCCCCGGGAAGAGGACAAGGCACTCCCACCACTCATCTGTCTACAAACCTTCCGAAAGGGAAAACTCCCCTTCAGAAAAGCTTTTTGACTTTCTCCTGGACAGAAATCCCGCCATGGCTGATGGCCCTGTGTGAGAGACACTGTACTTAACCTTCCTGCATCTATTCTATTTTAAGATCCAAATTGATCACCCATAATTGCTTTTGAAGCCTATGGGTAGTGATAATCTTCAGCCCACTGGAAAAGTCAGTGCATTAGTACCTGAATATGAATTGATGTTTTTAATTTGGTATGATTCTCGTAGGATTTCAATGTGAAGGTGGAGTAATCCAGTCATTTCTTGCAGTTTGCTCATTTGTGCTGTCTGTGGATTATTTGTCAAATTCTTTTTTGTATTATCTTGATGAGAAATTTAATCAATCTCAGCAACACCAAATCGTTTATGTCTGTTGGTTTACTTTTTAGGATGATTTATGCATACATTAAATGTGATTGCGAGTCATTTCCTAACACATGTAAACCTCAATTGTCAAAGTTCTCTGGGGATGCTCTGACTTTCAATATCAGCCTCACATAAAACACAATTACGCCATTCTGGCAGTGAACATGAGCAAAAATGGATATGGGGAGTTACTAAAATAATAGTTATCTGTTATTTCATAGATTATAATTAGAGAAAACTCCCTTCTAGGAATACATTGACCACATACCCTAAACTTGGTATATTCATCCTTGTTACATATGCTATTGATAATGAAGAGAAAAGGCTATATATACTTTTACTGAACAAGCATAGCACTAAAATAAAATTCATATCAAAGAGCAAGTATTATTAGATAGATTAGTCTTTTACTGTGTATTTTGAAGATATTATTCCATGTTTTTTTCTTTTTGGACAGTTGACACTGTTTGATTTCATCCCCTATGTAATCTTGAAGCTGCCTGCTCATCCTCTCTCACATGCTGGGATTATTTTGGTTTATGGCTCAGCCCACCTACCAACTATTTCAGCTCCTGAGATGCAGTGAGCTAATTAACGCATCCATCATCTTGCATGTTCTTCAGATGCCATGAGCAATAAGGAGATTTAGCCTTAATCTTTGATGTCTTACTTTTTCTCCCAGGCTCAGGCCTCTATGGCTTAACTCAAGCCACACACATTTTCGTTGCTGAACAGTTCATTCATGTATTTTTGTTCTCTACTTAGTGACTTCTAATTCCCTTCCTCTCCTAGAGACGTGCTATAGTAAATCTCCCTTATCTAAGCCCATGTCTGCTTTTGCTAGCTCACACAGTCATGCAAGTATCACTATTGCTTAATATTTGTATGAAATTAGCAAATCCTGATCTGGACCAGCTTGTGCTAGGTACTTTTTCAGCAGGGAAACAAACACAGCACATGTGCCACAAAAGTTTGCCATCAAGGTTGAGGCACATATCTGCTAAAACCTGCCATTTTTCCTTTGTCTGGTGAGGGCTGCATTCTTCAACTGCTGCTCAGCAATTGGAGGGGCATTGGTCCCACAGTACTTGCCAAGGGAAGGCCATGTCCAGAGAAGAGCAACAAAGTCGGGGAAGAGTCTGGAGCACAAGTCTCATAAGGAGCAGCTGAGGGAGCTGGGGCCATTTAACCTGGAGAAAACCAGGAGGTTTGGGGGAGGACCTTATCATTCTACAAGTACCTGAAAGGTTGTAGTGAGGTGATGTCAGTCTCTTCTCCCAGGTAACAAGTGACAGAAGGAAATTTAATGGTCTTAAGTTGTGCCAGAGGAGGTTTAGATCAGATATTAGGGGAAATTTCTTCATGGAAAGAGTTGTCAAACATTGGAACAGGCTGCCTAGAGAAGTGATGGAGTCACCATTCCTGGAAATATTCAAAAAATATATGGCTGTGGCACTTGAGGACATGGTTTAGTTGTGAACTTGGTAATGGTGCTAAGTTGATGGTTGGACTTCATAATCTTAGAGGCCTTTTTTGACCTCAGTGATTCTATGATTCTTTAAGGCTGGACAGAAGGCGGGGGACATCAGGGAGATGCTTCTCTCATCTCTTCATGGACCTCACCATGAACCTAAGTAACACAACATGTGATGCAGTAGCAGGTGAACAGGAAGGGAAATAATTACAAACATCCTTGTCGATGCAAATAACCTCAGGATTTTCAAAAAGCCCAGTTCTTCTTCTGCTTTAGATCTGTTTTCTGCCAACATTACACCTCAATCTCCCCCAGTTCATGTCAGAATGTGACATAAGGCGTCCAGATCTTACAAATGACAGTGACAAGGAAACCCTATGTGAGAAGCAGGCAAATGACGAGTCTCACTGCAAAGCACCCCCAGAAAGCTTGCAACTGAGCTCAGCCTGGCTAGATTGGCTTAACCAAAAGCAGTTTATGAAATAAAAGGTTGAAAGAGCTCTGGGAATCTTAGAAAGATGTAAATGTGCTTTTCCAGATAAAGCCAACAAGTTATTTGCTTAGATTAATTTATGTCTGAACTTAAACTGAGGTAAGTGCTTACCAGAATATGTAGGCTGTGATAAATCCCCAGCAGTAATTCTGTTAAATTTTTCAACACCCCCTGCTATGCATGTGTAAGGATTCACAGGCACACTGAAACAGGCCAGCTAACTATGCTTGTCTCCTCTGCTTTTAACCACTCTCAGAACAGCAGTGTGCCTCCTCCTCTCATGCTTTCTGCTATAAACCCAACCATTTTCATTTCCCAGGCAATCCACTGTACGTGGCTGCAATTGCACTAACCATAACTACAACCAAAGGGTATCTGATCCAAATTATGTAGCACGTTCTGATGTTGGCCTCTGGAGCCACAAATCTGGGAGAGGGCCAGAAAAGCCATTTTACAATGATAGTCTGTCACAGACTTAAAAATTTGTTATTAAAATGAAGACAGAGAAGGCACACCCACAGGGCAGGCATTAATCATGCTAGATAAGGTCCACTTCTCTCCTAGGTGGCAAGCTGTAAGGTTTCAGCAGGAGCTGGCTCCTGCCGCAAGGACACCCTGTGCTTCCTTCCCTCATAGTGCTTTTACCCTGTAATAGCAGGGAGCAGATTTTTCACTGCTCTCTGTGCAGCTGTTCTGGAAATAGTGTGAAGCTGGAAGGAAGGATCACAAGGTCATTTTCCAAAATGAAGGAAGGAATAAGCATGTCACAGGAGTAGAAGGCGGGAGACAAATGAGCCCGGTAATTTCATGTCTGGCAAATACTTGGCTCTCCTCACTGCAGCTCGGCTTTCAGAACCAACAAGCAGGAGGGAGGCTCCTTGCACAGCCCTTCCATTCTCACTCAAAAAATCACAGTCCCTGTTCTCCTTCTACCCATGAAATCCAAGAAGATGCCATAAACTGCAGCTGTGTGTCACAAGGCTATTTCATTTTAGCCAAAAGTGAGTGCTGTAAGAATGGATATGCTGTATGCTTCACTGACGTAGATTAGGAGCTTTACTCCTCCAGTCATAAATAGTCAAGAACAGAAATTACTTTTGTGGCTTTAAATCAGGTTGTAGTACATGGGGATCTTCCCTAATATTCTTAGATTTTATTTTAGACATCTGCTGTGATAAAAGGATGTTCATCTTTGCTACAGGCAATCCTGTGGTATCTGAGCATCTAAATCTAAGAAAACTCTTTAACAGGCTCTATTCCAGACATTTTATTAGAGCCATTACCAGAGGCACATCAAAATGTAATAGCACAGAAGCAGATAGCAGCCAGAACATTTCCAGCATGAAATGCATGATCTGTTCCAATTAAGGGAAATCCACGTTAAAAGTTGTCATTTCCATTCGACAGTTTCAAATGTCACAGTCGCATTTCTGAGACAAATCCAGATACCATGTTTCTGAGTCACCTCAAGTTTATTGTCAGCAGTCAGTCTCTGCCACTTGAAAGCAAGGGCTCTCTTTGCAAGTCTTCCAGGAGTGCTTGCTAGACCATGTATCTTCACACTGAATAATCTGTATAGCTTCCTCTATCTGCCCTACTAATTCCCAACAGGTAATGATGCTGTTTTCTCTCCAGAGATGTAGTCTTAGTGAATCCCAATCACCCTGTACTATCACAACATGCACTATGGATGGTTTCTTGTCACAGGAAGAAGTCCCAAATTTGTCAGACCAAGCACATGCAGTGCATTCCTAGAGGGTGACAAAGTCAAAGCTGATCTGTGCAGATAATCAGGCGCTTATGACAGTGATTCATAAAGGCAATAGAGAAGTACTTTAGCTCTGTACTTACACCTTAGTGGTTCAGAGTGCTTTAACTAATGAAATTTTAGTTAATTTTCACTGTTCCTGAAATGCTGTGGGCTACATTTGTGTTACAGACTGAGTGAAGGTGCATGGCAAATATATCCAAGGTGGGTTAAGCAGGAGAGCAGGAAGAAAAAGACAAGAAAGTGGCAGCTTGTCCCAGGAGAGATGTTTCTTAACCTGTGCCATGTCCCTGGTGCCTCTGCCCTCAGCAGCTGCCAGAGATAGGATAGGGCTTGGCTAGACCCAGGCTGGTAATTCCTGTGGGGTCCAGGTCCATCTCTTCAGAGGCATTTCTGAGTGAATGCCTCACTGACACAGATTGGGCAGAGAAAGAAGGGACGGTTTATGCTGTATTAGTCTTTTAGTAATTTTGTTCCCAGAAAGACAAGTATGGCATTTGGACCAGCAGATGAGTTTTCCAATTCATTTACTCGGGAGTTCTGCATCTTGTGCCGAAAAGTTCCTATATACCATTACAAATACGGGCTCCTTTCTGTTTTTCAGCCTTTCACCAAGTAAATGGGTATGTTCAGCAATGACTGGGTTAAAATCCTCGTTTTTGGGTTCACAGCCAAGATCAGGATGGTGCTAGCGATTATAGCTAGCGAGGCACCAGCTCGCTACTCCTCAGGGCAGTTTGCAAAGTGCTTCTCTGAACAGAACTATTTTCTTTGCACTGAGGTTCACACAAAGAAGAGCCAAAAGAAACCATTTAGTAGGCAATAAAAATATAGAATAAAAAGAACAAGTACATAAAAAATGTCACTGGGAAGAAGAGCAGTGTGTGCTGTAACAGCCTTATCCAAACCACACTAACAATCCCCCCACACATGCACAGCAGTGACAAGATACAACTGCTTTGTATTTTCCTACTTCTGTGGCACCAGACTCTGGACAAAGATTTTGGTGCTTCACCACCTCTTATCATGTAAGAGGAAAACCTTAAAAATATAAAATGTTTACTATAAATAATATAATATTTTAAAATACACAGATGAGCACTCTGAAGCATTGTATCTGTGGAAGGATTCAGATTCAAAACAAATTTCCGCCTGCCCTCTGAAGAACAGCTGTGTATTCCATCCAAACACATAAATAATAATGGTTAGCATCCTGTTCAGAGGGATTTTCATGGCTTCCAGCAATTTTTAGTCACAAGCACCATTTAACTCCACCATCTCAAATTCAAGTCTGTTTTTTAAATATGGCAAATCTGAAACTACCTTAAGAATCCTCCAGCACAGTTCTCATTTCTGGTCTTTCCAGGGACTTCAAATAGATCTCATTCTCTTATAATCTCTAAGCAATGTAATCACCTCAGCACCATAATCCTTTTGCTTACTTGTAGAATGAATTAATTTCTATCTGATCCCTCTCTTTTCTTATATTTCTTCTCTGTTCTTTTTAATATCACACTTGTTTTACTCCATTCTGAATGAAGCAACTGAAGGCTAATAACCCAATTAGGTATTTATGTTACTGTTTTCTGTCTAAGGAGGGTGTTGGATGAAAAGTCCAGAGTGGGACGTTGACAGCAGCTGGAGAAAAAATCAGTGCCAAAGGTGGCTGCTCTAATAGCCAACAGTGGAGGCACAAGGGTGACCCACACATGTGCCACTCCACACTTCCAGTAGGAACCAGAGAGGTAAATAAAGCTACACCATTCAGGAATTCAGATGAGCATGAGACTTAACAGCCATGGCAGCTGACATCTGCTTTAAAGATCTGATCCAACCAGTTCAACAATGCATGTAACAGGGGCATTGCAGCTCTTTGGATCTGTGCTCTGTGTTTACTGTTTCTCCTGTTTCTGGACCCCAAATTCACACCAGCATCTTCAGGCAAGGCTCTGATGGACTTTGTCATTCCTAACACTGCTGGAGGACATCAGTATCTGTCACTGTCTGTGGATTGCTTTGTAGCTCGGCTATGTCAGTGGCCATGTGCCGGGGAGGCTGCAGATGGGCATGTGGCTGCTCATGGCAGACCTCAGCAGATCAGCAGATACCTTTTCTACCCTGTGCTTTCCCAAGCCATAGGTAGCCCTTTCTCCCATGCACATGACACATCTCTCAAGGAGAGAACCAGTTGTAGTTTCTTTGGAATTGGAGGCTTCTGGCTTGAGCAGAAGAGGAAAGGCAAGGGTTACCTACTTCCACAATTCTGAAATGTCAAGGGCTTTTCACCTGGAGTGACTGGGGAGTTGCAAGGAGCTGATGGAAGGAGCTGGAAATTTTCTGAGCTGCAAAAGTAGGCACAAATCATGTTCCTAGAACTGCTCTGCAGTAGCTCAGCTTCCTCTCTGGAGGGAGGATCTATCACAAAACTCAGTGTCCTGCTCACTTCTTTGGAGTGTATAAAGGAGAAAGCTCACAGCCTGCAGATTTATGGATCATGAAACTGAGATTGAGCTTCTGAACCATGTAAGAATGAGTGGCCCATCAATCCATAAGCATAAAAAGAGCTTGAAAGAACTATGAAGATGTCAACCCCTCACAGTGCAAGAAGACTGAAAGACAACTATCTTGTATTTATCCTGCACACCTGCCTTTTGTGCTCAGAAAGAAAATGAAGTTGATGCTCTGTACACTTGTGTCTTGAGAACAGTCTTCAGAGAAGATTTTGCTTTTATATAGGATCCTCATACAATACTACATGTAATTTTACAGATTCCTTTATAACTCTGAAAAGTAGGGCAGAGAAAATTCCTTTGAGACAAGGATTCTGAACTGGCATGTGCACAATCAGATTTATTAATTCTTTTTAATATTTTCTCTGCAGGTCTTATTTATAAAGATAACTATGAGCTATATGGTACGGGTAAAATACCCTTCCCTCTCTTCAAGAAAGTACTTTCTTGGCTGTGAAGCTTGGGCAGCAGTGCCTTTTATGCAGTCACATGAAGAGGTATTAAGGGATAATAGACTTTGCTTTCTAGGATGCATTCTGAAATTTTAAAAGAAATCTTGTTCTAAGTGGATGACAAGTGAAATCCAAGAGCATACAGAAGAAAGAAATTAAAATAAAACCACTTTTCAAGTACTATACAATCTGGCCTATTTTTTGTTATTATCTTCTGATTCTGTTCACTTCCATTATTTTCCACTATGGACTTAGCTGATATTCATTAGGAAGTCAAAAGACAAATTTCATTTAAATTGTTCAAATCAAAAAATTTCAAAACTTACTTCAGAATTTTTGTAAGTTCTTTTGTTAACCTGTACCCTTCTTCAGAAGCTTCTGATTCAGTGAATGGGCATTTTGCTTCACTGCAAATTGAATGAAAATAAACATGTACAACTTTTCAATCAACATTTGTAGAACAGTATTGTAGAGGAGATGTTACCCTCAAAAATCCAAACCACAAAAGTTCATGCAGCTCTTCACTGGGTTATAGCTGTCTAATTCTTCATGAGTACGTTGTCTTGCTGTTCCAGCTACTATGGCTCCATTTCTGTGCTATCCAGTCCTTTAAAAATACAGTAGGTGTCAGTATTTTTTAATTTGCATGTTTACTGCTCAAACAACAATTTGCTTATATGGGGAGCAGAATATTTCATGCTTCCCTTGGACGGCAGGAAATTGATTTCAAGCCATTCTCAGTTATTGTATGCCACTTGAGAGACCTTAATTTCCAGTAGCAGAGATGAAAGCCATTAAATTTCTCTTACATATTGCTCTGGTTTTGCCACTTATACTAAAGTGTTGCACAAATTTAATGCAACTAGCCACATCAATGTTTTTTGAAGGATTAGTCTATTGGGAGAAAGTTCAAAGCAAGTAAATCTGCTTAGAAATCTCAATCTCAGAAGCAATGGACATCGTATTTTCTAACATCCCTCCCTTTTGGCACCAAACTCATCAGCTATAGTGTTTCACCTCTTGTGACTGCCAAGTTTCTCAATCTTTCAGAGGCTGCTTTTCAAAGATTGCTGTGCTCTGAAATGTGCTGTTCAGTCAGGCTCTAGGTTGAGGGTAGATGCCATCACAGAGTCTTGAGACCTCCTCACTCCACTTCCATGGTCCCCTCCTTACTCTACTGCTGTGTGCAGGATTGGGATGACTTTGTTGAAGAACAGACAGTAAGAGAATACAGGGCAGAGAGTGCTCTGGTTTTGTGTTAAATGGACATCAGCAGTACAACTGAAAAGGCAAACAAACTTCAAACAGAAAAGATTCACCTGTTCTTGAGAGGAGGTACTCTAAAAATGACCACAAATACAAGTATTTAGAAAAGATTATTTCCTTTCTATGTCCCGTTTATTTAATGCATCTAGGGGCAATTTGTGCATAGTAAATGTCAGCTTCTCTGTTATGTCAGCAAACTCCCAGCTTTCTTTTTTGTATAACTTTCTTCCTTTTCATAGACTAGCTGCCAAGTTAATGGTGTGTCTTTTGGTGTATCCTGACTCAGCAGGAGATACCAAAAGGCACTGATTGTGCCTTCCTGTTCCCAGCTATCCCCAGTACCCCGTCATGGCACTGAACAATTAGTACTTAGGCTATGAGGCTGATTAGTTTATGCCCTTGGCCCAAGGCTGGCAGTGCCAGCAGCAAGGGCTAAAAGGAGATTTGCCCAGCTGGAGCCATATCTCCACACTGTCTCTCTGACAATCCACAGGCATAAAGGTGCAAATTAAATATGTGTGTGAGGGTATATAGATGTGTTTCAGTAACAGCTGTCTCAGGGTGTTTGCATAGCAAATTTTATCACTGACATATTTCTCTCCTCCTTGTTTTGCCTCTTGTCTTGTTCCTTCTCCCAAGACACAGCATCACTGCTGCCCCTCCTATCAGCACCGTACTTCTATATCAGCAGAGCACAGAAGCCAAGACAGAAACTACTAGAAAAGCATTTTATTATTGCATACTTTTTTTGGTCTGCCTATGCCAACCACTACAAAAATCCAATTTAGAGGAGGCCAGCTGGCCACTTTCCCCTAAAAGTTTCATTCTGACTCTTCCAAAAAGTACTAAGTGGTTCAGGTCACAGATGAAGAGGACAAACTGGATATAAATCACATCAGGGCATGCTTAAGATATCCACAAGCAATCGCTGCACAGTTTCAGAGTCTGCAGGCCTTTCACACCCAGAACATCCACTGACGTCAATGGAAATTTTGGATGATGATGGAGAGCAGTGATGATGTTGACTCCGGCAGTCAAAGCCTTGAGAGTCTAATGTTTAGGTTTTCTCTGCCTCAGTTTGTATATGCTGTCCCTCACCACACGCCGAACGCTGCACAAATGCTTGACTGCATTTACCTCAGCACAGCCCTGGGAAATAACAGCAGTCCTGTACCCTCATACCCCATTGCCAAGGGGGACAGGCTGGCTGGGGGCTTGTCCAAGCTCACACTGAAAATTTGTGATAAACCATTTAAACTATGGACCTCAAATTCAGCCTCCTTTCCAAGTGCTTTCCCTGGAAAGCTTTCCATGCTTTTCATCTTTCAGTAAATGAAGTACTGAAGCGTTGCATAAAGTGCCTCTCCAAACCACTGGGACCTGCAGGGAATTGCCTAATCCACTTGGGTTACATTAAAAATAATGTGGGTTTGTGGTTCAGGTTTTCTTCCAAAAAACAGTTTGATTAACTAACCTTTTGAAGGCCAACATTAGCAAACCCATTCATGGGCCATGCAGGACACAGTTTAGTTGTGACTTTGGTGCCAGTGCATCTCCCAAGCCACCCAAAACACAGACCCCGTTCCTTAGTGCAACACCCACCTGCAGTGGGCAAGGGAAAGGGCCCTGAAGCAGATCTTCTGACAGCTGGGATGCCCTTCCCCAGAGCTGGGGTGTGTCCCCCCAGCTGGGCCCAGATGGCTGAGGAGGCTGGTGATGCTGAGGAGCTGTGATGCTGTGCTGGTTCCTGTCCAGGAAAAGCTGCACCTGCAGAGGTGAGAGGCCTTCCCTTCAGGCAGGCAGAGCCCCAAGCGTTTTTCTAATTGCAGCTGCAGAGGAAAAAAGTGAGGAGCAAGAGCCTTTAGGGGAATAGTCCCTCTGGAGACCCAGCAGCCCCAGGCCACTTCCATGAGACTGGTGCAGTGAGAGATCCACAGGAAGGTCTGAAATCATCAGTACTAAGTTGCTGCAAGCAGTCAGCATTCTGTTTTTGAGGATGGCAGCAGTCATTAGGTGCATGGTACAAGGAGTAGTCCTGCTGGGCTTAGGCCTTAAGGACTCCTGCTCAGCAGCCAATTTCCCGGGATGAAAATACTGCTTGCACACCTGGCTGTGCCAGCATGCTCCTTGAACTGGGAATTCCCCTGTCCTTGTTGCTCTTTGATGAACCCAGGAGGAGAAAGATGTGCAGTCTTTAACTAGCACTGCAGTCTTTAACTAGCAATGGTCATCTTCAAATTTTATAGCCAGCCATAGTCACTGCACAAATCAGATTTAAAGAATCAATATGACATTTGCTTTGGGCAAGAAGGCTGTTTTAAGGGAATTACAGAGCCCAGTTAGGAATTACAGAGCCCAGTTATTTCATTCCTGGGCTTTTTTGAACTCTTGAGTAAATGCTGTCTGATGATGTGGTGCTGCTCATTTTCTCAGCTAGCTCCAAAGCTCCCTAAGGACTGTCATTAGCTTCCATACAGATCATTAACTGCTCCTCACACCCTGCCTGGTCGCCTATGTCTGGCTGTACCTGGTGCTGTTGGAGCTGACAGTCCTTTGCCTGTACTCCATCTGGGCGTGGTGGTGGGTCTTGGCATACCCTTCATCACACCCCACTGTGCAAATGGGTCAGTTCCCTCCAACTCATCTTCCAGCCCGGTCTCAAACACCAGCAGGAACTGTCCCTCTGTTTGCACTGTGGGAATGCCAGTAACCCCCAGGAACCTTTGAAGCTTTCATTACCCTCCTGCCCCTTTCAGCTTCAGGCACTGCTGCTGTGGAGGAGAATGTCCAATGTGAGTACCTCCTGGCCACTGCTCGGTGGGCCATGACAAAGATCTGAGGCAAATCCTGAGTGCTACACCAGATCAAGTCAAGCCTTTCTCGTGGGCTCAGAAAAAAGGTGCTCCACAAAGCAATCTTTGAGTGTAACTAAAAAGCTCATTTCTGTGTTGAAGTGTGATGTCTGCCTGGTCTGTGGGTGTTTGGAGCTTGCACATAGCAACAGTCTTACATTTTATTTGTATAATGCCGGTTGTCTAGAAGACCATAAAGTACTTCAGGCTCTGGGTACCTCCGGGGTGTAAAGGCAGAAAATGTTGGATAATTCATGATCATTTCAGCTGCCTGACTGCTGAAGGTATCTTGTCACATTAAAAGCTGCTTCTTGCCAGGAATACTTGCTGCATTTTCTGAAATGTGGTTCAGTCTTGTTCTGTTAAACTTTTTTCATTTAAATGTTAGTTTAAACAGTCTCTCATTAAGGTTTCTGAGTCTGTTCTAAGACTTGTCTTGAAAATGTGTATTCAGGTGGTTTGTAAGATTTGTATTATTTGCTTCTTTTGGAGCCATTCTGGTGTATTATGTAAATCCATAGCTAAGCATTTCCTGGGACCATTTATTGTGCAGACGTCTAGTACGGCACGTGCGTAGTGCTGAGCAAAACCAATTGCTTCTGTCTCTCTAGTTCAGAGAAGGTCAGTCTGTGGATTTTTTATTTCATTTATTTTTTGTTTAATTTAAGAGAAGACAATTTTCTCATTCCATTGCCTATCAGAATGTATTTTCTGCAAATGAACTGGAAACTCTCAGAACAGATAAAAGTTTAAAGGCAGAACACCAGCCCCAAACTAAGTGTAGAAACAAGTAATCAAGTCAGTCACAGGCACAGACATTTAAAAGTGGCAGATGGGTGGTTGATTGGCTTCTGTGGTAATTTCTTGCATTTAATAATGTGCTTACAGAAAAATATGCATGTGATAATGGACATTAAAAACTCATTAGAGTATTTTAGATAAGCCACCCTTTGCATCCATCTCCAGAAACCGGTGTTGTCATTGGGGCTGAGGTTACCTCCGGGACTGCAGTGCTGCCATTCCTGTTAGGAAGGGTATAATGAGAGGCTGAAGGGCCAGGGTTTGCAGCCCTAGTTCAGTCCCCAGCATGGACAGCCTGGACTGGATAAGTACAGACATCTCTGAAGAGCAACAGGTCCTTGCCCATGGGCTGCAGCGTTCCTCAGTAGGCACAGCAGGCAACAGGACAGGCAAGGCACACCAGCACACCCAGGACGAGTTTCAGACCTCTGCCCCATGGAAGCTGAGGAGAAGCTTGTGCCCTCCAGCACCTGGAAGCAGTTTTCCTGAGGAAAGCTGCAGGCAGGGATATACTGGTTTTGTTGTAGGAGCCTCAGACCAGCAGGGCAATAAAAGCCATGGCAGGAGTCCTGGGCATCTCTCTGCAAAGTGCTGAGGCTAGCGGGTTTATTCACAGCATTTTATGATCTGGGACACACCACAGGAGCCTCCGTGCAACTGTTCTGCTGGCATGTGAACCTGTGGTGACTCAGGAAAAAGGCACTCAGGGACTGTCTTGATAAGTAACAGGAGCTGGCTATAAAGTAAACATGCAGGAAAAGCAAATCCCCATCTCTCTGAAGGTGTGATCAACAGGCATCCCTTGTCCTGCCACTTTAAAGCACCTAGAGACTTTGCTCCTCTGTGCCCCAGCTTGCACATCTCTAAAATGGGTTTCACGAGCTCACCCTTTTCTTGCACTGCTTTGAAATCCACCCACCTGAGAGGCTGATCTTGTCATGGCTACCCTTTGGGTCAGTGGTGGCTCAAAGGGGAAGGAAGCAAAGTGAAAGCATGATCCTTTTTTCTGCAAAACACGTCTTTACTTTCCTGGAGACCATTCTTGAAGAATATATTGAGTTAGCTTGCATTTTTTTATCTGTACATCAGTCATACTTACCACCACTAGTGAATTTAATGCATGAGAGATGCTGTGGTCCTAACAGGATGAATTCCAAAAAATGTCCTTGTGGGTTTTTTTCACTGGAAGAAATTAAACTTGAGTCTCATTTCCTTCTCTCCTATTACTGTCAATGTGTCTTGTCTATCTGCTTTGCTTTCGCTTACTACAACTGGCTTGCAAGTCCTCCCAGAAGACATGGCATGACATTTTTGTCCATGTCTTTTTTTTTGTACATTGAGCAGAAAATGTAAGACTGTTGCACATCTGCAGATTATTTATCCATGCAGGCCTAATTGGTGCAGGGATTAGCAAAACACGTTTTGCCTGCCAATCTCTAATCAAGAAGACAGATTCACTGGCACAGTGGTGGCTTTGCTGTGCTCCGGGGAGGTGATGCTCACTCTGCTGAAAATCAGAAGCAATTTACCCAAATTCAATTTGCAGGTACAGACCTTGCAAGGTCAAAGTAAGAAGCACAGTCTACAAAGAAATAATATTACCCTCTAAGAGCAACAGCAGATCCAAATCTGGTTTGAAGGAATAGGCTCCAGTATGAGCACTCAGACAATGAAAAAATTCTAGCAAAAGTTAACAGTCTGGAAAGGAGAAATAGCTGGCTTGTGCAAAGTATTCCCTTAGGATGTGTATTACTTACTCCCAGAAATTTTCTACTTTACTGCAAATTTCCCAAAGATGTAATGGCAGTTTCAATGGCTTACAAACCTTTTTGGCATAGGTTTGTTCTGCAGAGACAGTATCAAGAGACCAAACCCCTGGCCTGGGGCCACACTGTGTGTACTTTTTCTGGTTCTTTCTGGTCTACCTTTCCTCTTCATAGGTGGGATTTTCTTTTTTCAAAATAGGGGAAAAAAATTCATTCCAGTGTTGGCAAGATTTTATAAATTCATTTGCATGACCTCCAGAGAAGTGGGAAACATCACCACTCCCTAGCAATGGTTAAAGACAAAATAGGCACTGGAAGGTCAATAGTGTTAAATATATAATTGTGAACTCAGTGGGGGAAAAGTGGAGCTTTACTGTCATATTTCATTTGCAAGTTTTGACTGCAACACCTGCTTTCAGTATAATTAACTCTTACTTAGCATAGAATTTTGGCACTGATGACTTCTGATTTACTTCACTGGGGAAGCTAGGTTCTTGTGACACAGCTATTTTGCTAGTATTGTGCTGGAGACTTGCCTGATGGATTAGAGCTAATTTGCCATTTGCTGGGTTAATGAAGATACACACATAAAAGAGTGAAAGCTAAAGAAACCAGCAAACAATTTAGAGTTAAAACACCAACAAAAGATCACTGTGCCTAAGGCTTTTTTGTAGTATCTTTTACCCCAGTTCCTGTAGTACCGTAGCAGTCTTCAGGCTGCCTGAACATGGATACATGGCACTTCTGGGTGGAAGCAAACTTTTCTGTATTGCTGCTGTGGCAATAAAGCCAGGACATTTCCCTTCCACTCTCCTTCCCCTCACATTTCCATTCCAGTCTTACAGAGACCTTGGCTGTTGCCTTTGTTAAGGCCTTGCATTTATATTTTCAACCAATTTCTGTGATTACAATGGAGCACCATCTCATGATGGCAGAATTGAGAAAAAAAATGCAGGAAGATTGTTTATCTCAAAAATACAGCATTACACCCTGCAATGCCACAGCTCCTTGCTGTGTGCTGCCACCTTATCTGCACACAGCTTGGCACTTGCAGGAATTTACTCCTCACACAGAGGATTACAGAGATTATGGGGAAGATCATCTCAGCAGAGGGGCTCTGCAGGGCAGCTTCTCTACCAAAGAGGAGCCATGCTCAGCATGACGTGGGGATTCACAGGGCCAGGGCACACATGAGCTTTGCATCAACTTTCCCCTATAGCCTTTCTGGCTGTTGTCCACACCCAAAGTCCAACTGTTCCATGGGCAAAGCAGGGTGTTCCCAGCAAGCAAAACTGTTTGTCGAGAGAGTACCAAAACAGCTTTCAGGTTGAGGAGGCAGGTGAGAGCAGCGGGTGCAGGATTCCTGGTAACGTGACCAGGAATAGGTTTGGTCAGTCTAAGATGACAGTTTCTCTTTTAACGCAGTGTGGGGGTTAACACAGAGAATGTGCCCATGTCTGTGCTGGGCCCACAAATTAGTGGACAGCCGGAACAGCTGTGTTCAAATGTTCTATCAAAATATTTAAGCTGAAGGTTGTTTTTTCTGTAGTCATCCCTGTCTGTTTTGAGCTTACAGCTTAGGTAACACCAAGTCCTGCCTTGCTTCCCATAACTATTTATCTACCATTACTCACCGAAAACTCTCTTCATCAAATGCTTCCTGGTATGGCTTCACAAGCTGTGCTATGGCACCAAGGAAAAATCAGTTTTCCCAGTAAGCAGTGGCAAACCTGGGAAGACAGTTAATTGTGAGAAGTTTATTATATGGCACATAGTCATTCTGGCACACATTGTCCCAGATGCTCCTTGTACTTCACCAAGGATGCCAATCCAAGGCCACCATCTAGCCCATCTACAGGAGTGCCTCTGTTTGGAATAAGGCTCGCTGTGGATGTGGGTGCATGGCTGGCAGCACCCTCCACAGCCCTGGGAGTCCTCAGGGAGAAGCTTTCTTACAGCTCTGTGCTGGATAAGGAAATCTCTGCCATAAGGAGGTCTCCTTTGAAAGCTGGAGCCAGCCTAGGAAAAGTAATTCACGCTTGGTGAAGCCAGCCAGAGCAGCTGAAAGGAAGCTTTATTGTACAGGGCAGAGAGAGACTCCCAAAGTGGGCACTGCAACTCAGGGTCATGCTCCATGTCAGGCCAAGGCTGTCCTTTGGGGCAGCACAGCACTACACTGGATGCTTCAGGGCTCCTGTGATATCATAGGATATCCAGTGGTATTTAGTAAACAAGAACCAGGCCCACAAGACAGTAAAAGCACATGTTTCTACTGTATATGAAATAGTGATAGCAAATTCTATATGTGGGGAACAGATTTTTGGCAGGAGGAACGTTTTTTCCCCAGGATGAATCCCCAACATGAATTCCATTTTTGTCCTTTCATTTGAGTACAGCCTTCATGTTCCTCTCATACTAATCTTTCTTCACATCAGTTAATTCAAACTGTGCCTGTGTTTTTTGTTTTCAGAGCATGAGGCTGGCTGCCTATGACACCCTGGCAGTGAAACCCTCCACGGTGTCTTAGGAAGCAGGTTTAAGCCCCTAATGAAGTTTGGGACTGGCTTTTTCAGTGTGTCTCTGCTTCCTTTTGCACTCCCTGTGTCCCCTGTGGCAAGTGGCTGGTACAGTCAGTGCTGTGCAGGACTGAAGGCCAGACCTGAAGTGGGTATGGTGTTTGTGGAAGGGGAGACTGGGTCAGGGCCACATGCTGAGCACAAACAGCATCTGTCAGGGTCATGAGCATCCCTGAACAGCCTAGCACGGCTCCAGCAGGTAGGAAGTCAGGCTGTGGGTTGTAGTGCAGATGGACAGTTCTTCTACTAATTGAGAGAGGCAGTTAACAGGTTTGGCAGGGAATAGGCTGCTGCCAGCAGGCAATTTTGCAGAGGACAAGGGACACTGAGCGACACAATGCAGAACCAGCAGCTCAAATGAAAGTGTCCATGTACAGCAGCCAAAGTACAGGGTCATCACATCCAGAGATGGGTAAGTTCTGCATAGCTATGATTTGGTACAAGGGACTGGCAGGCAACAAAACCCAGTAAACACAAAATATGTGTGTTTCCTCTACCTTGCAGTCTTGTACCTGCTGTAGCAGAGAGGCTGCAGGCTGATGTAGACTTGTGGATGAGGAGATCTGATGAAGCTCAAAGAATGGATGGGGGCATTTTTGGTATTCATCTGGTACGGCCCTGTCTTCTGGGAAAGTGGATCAAAACAATGCTTTCATCAGTGTCCAAATAATGATCTTTACATGCCCAGTCTCAGGAAACAAACAGCTTGAAATTCATGGCAGCAGTGAAAACCTATTCGTCCATCATTGTCAGCAGGAAATTTAATTCTGCTCAAGTTTTGTCAAAACACCTGAATAAAGTACTTCAGAGGAGTTTGCAGGTTTGAAAGTGAGCAATGGCAGTGCAGACCAGGGCACCGTGCTGGCTGCCTCAGACACACCTTGCAGGCTGCTGGCCACAGCCCCAGCCCCGCAGGCTGATTCATTCCTTCGTTGTGTTACTGAATTTCCACACAGCTGGCAGCTTCCAGCTCTGCTGCCAGGCAGGCACAGGCTGCAGGCAGGTGTCCCCCCCATTCCTGCAGCCCCACGCCAGCCCTGCCAGCAGGGAGGGCCAAGCTGCACCCCATCACCTCCTGTGTCCTGTTGCCCACTGCTACATATGGGACACAAACAAACTGCTGGTGCTTCTGTTCTTTGTGCCAGGGCTGAACCTGCTCAGGCTGCCTCCTGCTCAGGAATTCACAGCATCCCCCACCCTGGACTGCACACATGAGCTTCTGACTCCCCACTGCTGCTCCAGCTGCTCCAGCGTGTCCCCAGGTGCTACCATGCCATGTTCTCACCTCAGGGGGAGTAGGCAGCTGCCTGCCACCCCCTCCTGCTCCTGTCCTGATGCTGCTAGAGATTTGAGCCAGGTCCCACCCCTTGGGTGGAAAAACCCCAGACCAGGGTCCTGCAAGGCTTCTTCCAACCCCCACATAGGAGATCAGATGGGTACCAGCTTCCCATGGCTTCAGCAGGAGAGGGGAGCTAAGGGGCTTTGCTGCCAACCCTGGGCCCTCAGCATCCTGGTGCCCACAGGGATGAAGGGAGGAGGATGGCCTCACACTGCTTCAAGATGTTCACTGTGAAGAGACTGGTGGAAAGAGTGAGATTTCACCTCCTGTTGTCACCTCTCCCTTTGCTCTTTCTTTGCAGCCCTTTCCCATGTTTGCAGCCCCTGCCTGTTTGTACCCTGTGCAGGTGCTGGCTGTTGCAGCAGAAGCTGGAACTTGTTTTTTTCCTCCTCTTTAAAGTGTATTCCTCTCTTTCCCCAAAGGAAAAGAAGAGGAGCAAAAAAAGCCATATATTTGCTGCAGACTGTGACTGGCTTATGTAATAACACTGCCTTTCTCTCCTTGTTTTAGGGAGTGCTGCCGATTTTTTGGAGACAATGGCTTGACTTTGAAGGTGTTTTTTACCAAGGCAGCACCCTTTGGTGTTCTTTGGACACTCACAAACTACCTTTATTTACATGCAATAAAGAAAATAAACACTACGGATGTCTCCGTGTTGTTCTGCTGCAACAAAGCTTTTGTGTTCTTGCTTTCATGGATCGTTCTGAGGGACAGGTTCATGGGAGTGAGGGTAAGTGACTCCTTATCTCTGTCTCCCCTCTTCCCCCTCACCCTTGTGTCTTTCTTTTACCCCTTGCCTCCTGCCGGCTGTGTCAAGAAGCACCCATGCAGACAGCATATTACAGAGCAAGGATGCATCCTTCCCTGCAGCCTTCCCAGGTGCCTGTGAGCTCCTGGAGCCCCTGGCTCCCCCAGCCCAATGCCTTTGTGCAAATTCCTTCAGGAAAGAGGTAGCTTGCTCCAGAGTGTGTCACAAAGGATATGAGCTATCTCAGTGCTGCTGTGGATGTGTGTCAGCCCTTGCCAATGCCTTCCAAGTGACTATTCCCAGGCTGCCACCAGACCTGGTTGTTTCTAACTGCACATTCTCGCAAGCCTGGCTACACACAATGCATTTCTGGTGCCATCCTGGGAATTTAACAGGGCCCTCACCTTTCTACGTGTGACAGCAGGCTTGCAGGGTGGGACAGTTTTCTTTTGCATCCGTGTCAGGTAGCAGCAGCTGCGGACAGGAGAGGAGAGCTGGGCTGCCCTCGCCCACCTGTGGCCGAAACGTGTATCTGCATGTGTCACTGATGGAAGATTGGCGTCCACAGGGACTTGCATTTGGCCAGCAGCTCTAGGCTGCGCTTCTGGTGGCACCCCAAATATTTGCTGTCACCTTTAGTTCTGCACCCCATGCGAATGCCTCTGCAGCAGCAGCAGCAACAGAGCCACGTGCAGAGGGTTTATCAGAAAACCCCTCAGCTCCCTGCTGACCCTGCTGCCACTATAGGGGCCCTCAGCACGTCACATCCTTTGGCAGCAGAGTGGGTGGGTGGGTAACCCACCACCCCGGGGCCAAGGAGTTGCTGCCAGGGCCAAGAGCAACTGCAAGAAAAAGGCACCAGTGGGTCCCTCCTTCCTTGCTTGACCAATTAATATTAATTGATAATCAGGATCAACAGCAATAACTGTAATTATTCCTGTCTCCTGCCCACTACTTAAGGAGCTCCCTGCTCACCTATCCAGGCTGGTAGTGCTAAGAAGAGGTTGTTGCATGGAGCAGCTGAGAGTTAACTTTTCAGGAAGTATTCCTCTCTGGCAGGAGAATTTGGCAGGAGAGCTTGGCCAGCCTTTCAGTGGTGGCAGCCAAGAGGCTGCTCAGGGAATGGTTGCAAAATGTACCTGCCAAAAGCTCAGTGCGGCCAGCTGGTGTCTGCCCACCCCTCTGCCCAAGTAGCCCTACCCTGAAAACAAATTAACTGTGATTTTTGAGTGCAGAAGCAAGGGTATCCTGAAATGATCCTGGAGCTAGGGAAGTCTCATTGTTACCAAAGCTGGATGTGCTGGCCGTTTTGACAAATGATAATAAAAAAAGGGATTTTTGTGTCTTCATCTCTCTTGTGGCACTGCCAGCTGTAGCACTGATGGGACACCAGGAGAGATAGCGTATGGAGGGGTGACCACTGCAGTCTGCACCTGCAGCTTGCTCCTCAGTGTGAATGTGCCATTTCTCACTGTGGGATACAGCTGTGGTGTGGAGGGAAAAATGCCAACCTGTGTGTGCAGGGATACCCACATGGGCATATACATTCTGGAGTAGAGGTGCTTCTTGGGCTCTCCCAAGTGCATGGCCATGATGGAAGAGCAAGGATGGTCAGGAGCGTCTTGGGCAGGTTGTCTTGTGCCATGGCAGGGAACATGCACTGGGGGATGAATCCTGTTCTGTATGCCTCCCTTCTCAAAGGGGCAGAAGGAGTGGAAGGAGCAGACAAGCAGACTCATGTGGTGGTCCCGGCCATGTCCAACTGTCTTTTGTTTCCTATCTGCACTACTTGGGGAAAGCAGCAATGAAGCAGAGAGGCAGAATAGGGGCCAGGGCAGTGGTGGCTGTGTGAGACTCCTGCCCCTCCCTGTAGAACCTGGCATTGGTGAGATTGTGGCAGGGGCCTTCCCAAGAAGGAACAAGCTGTATCCTGAATCCAAGAAGGAACACAGCTGTCTCCTTCCCAGGTGACAGGCCAGCAAGGGACCTGGGTGGAGGGAGAAGGGGTTTGCAGACAGACTGGGCTATTTGCTCTTAAGCAGTTGTGGCATCCTGACCTCTGGCAATATGAGGGTGAGGAGGCACTTTTCCTTAGGGTTTGGAAGGGCACATGGCTGCACAGCAGTTCTACCACCCAGCTTTGTGTGGCATAGTGGGAGTGCCAGGGCACTCCTGTCTGAAGAGGGACACTGCATGGAGTCTTTGGAGAGAATAATTTTCTTCCCTCTTTCCTCTCTTTTCTGTACAGCCCATGTGAAAAGCAACAGGAAGAAGGAGTGTGACTGCTGGGGGATAACCTCAGGATGACCCCAATGCACTGCCTTCTTCCTGGCACTGGCTATTAGGAGGAAAGACAGCTGCTAGGGCTTCCCTGGGAGTGACTATGGGGCTGCAGCCACCACACAGCCTGGCCCCAAGGCACGTGGTCCCTTGGGGCCAAGTTGTGTCAGAGCTGCTGACCCTCTTAAAAGTGCCCTTTGAGAGGGTATGTGGCAGACAAGGCTGCAAGGGGGAGAGTGCCTTCTCATGCTCCTGCTCCATTCCCACACCAGTGCAGCAGATGGATAGTGCCACAGCAAAGCTTTGGCTGCACATTTGGGTGTCACTGTTCATGCCCACTGACAGAGGCAAGGTGAGAAAGGCAGCAGCTCAGTGGGGTTAAAGCAAGTACAAGTATCTTATTTGGCCTTCAGAAATGCAACTACTAGCTCTAGAACCACATAAATCACAATTTGTCTGGAATTTAAATGTAAAGGCAAGCTACAAGTTCCCATCCTTGCTGTTCAGGAACTTCTAAGTGTCCTCATCTCCTGTAATGAAGTTGAGCTTTTCCCCCTTGCCCTTCACTGTACCCAGAGAATGACTGACTGGGCTGGGAGGTGTCAAAGACACACACACAATGAAGCTGTGAGTGCCTGAAACACTGCCTCTGCAAACCCTGCAGTGCTGTGCATCTGTTGGCATTGTGGTGTGTGAGCAGCCTGTCACCACCACTAACAACGTGCTTGATAGAAAGGCTGAAAGGCTTTCAGAGAAGGTGTATGTGACACCCCTGGCAGGTCAACAGGAGGCTGCAAAGTGAGGCCAAGACTCATCTGACACTTGTGACATGCTTGATGGAATAAGCAAAGACCTCTGCCCCAGCAGAACTGTTTGCAGACTGCATTTATTTGCTTTGATCTTTGACTTTGGTGTTTCCCTCCGTGCTACGTTGAATAAAACAGTTCAGGATCCAAGAGAGCCATCACCTGCAAGTGTCTCCTGTGTACATAACATCATAGACAAGTATACCTGCCTATAGAACTTGGAAGCACATATCCTATCAAATCTCAAACTGTAGAGACATGGTGTCTTGGAAGATGCTCTGAAGCTGATCAGCTCCTGATGTTAAAAGCAAAGCTGGAGACTTTACATTCTGCAGTTCATGCATGCACCCCCCAGGTTTCCAGTGCAGAGACATTACAGCTGCCTGCAGAGTTTGAGGCAGGCTTCCTCTGCCAATGCACCTGGAGGTGCCACAGCCTGGAACATGGTTATGGTTCTCCTCAGCCCTCCAGTGAAGGCCAGACAAGCCCCATACAGCTCACAGGAGGACAGACACACCTGGAGCAGATGCTACAGGAAGTGCTGCATCTTCCACTCTTTGGCAACCCATCCTTAGCACAGGTGATGTTGAAGGAAGGTATAAAGTTGTCATCTTTCAGCTAAGCCTGAGCCAGGTACCTTGCATCTTTCCAAAGAGCCATAGTGAGTCAGAGCCTCTGCCCCAGAAGCCTGCCTACAGCAGCTGCCTGTAGTGGACACCTAGAAAAATCTATATAGGAAAAGCCTGTAATGATATTTCCTTATGAGACTTTCCAGCCTCCAACAATTTGAGGCTCAAGGACTTCCTGAGATGGAAGCAGTGTTTCTATAGATAATAGTTGTTGATGGATTTTTTTTCTTCCCTGAGTTTATCCTTGTAAATTTTACACATCCACAGGGTGCAAGAGCAAAACTTTCCTTCACTTGATTATGTGGCGGGTGAAGGCAAATCTCATTTTCCTTGTTCTGCACCTGCCTCATGCTAGTCTCATTCAATGACCTTTTTTCTTGTGCCTCTGAAGCCACACAGAGTGTCTGAATTTTTATTTGACAAGCATCAGCACACTGGTGAGAGAACTGCCTCACACTGCTGTAGAGAGGTTCTCTCCTCGTCTTAAAAAGAAGCCTGTCCTGGACCACAGGGCCCAGTTACACCACCACAAAACTTCACTTTAGAAATTATATCCCACAGCTGTGCCTGGAGAGACCAGATGCCAACAGGGCTGCAAGCCAAGATGCTGTGTCTGATCCTCTTCAAATCTGCAGCATGTGTACCCAGCCTTTGCAGTTTGTATTGGGCTCCACTCTGCTCAAGTCATAAATCAGCATTCTGCCTTATGCCACCCTGCTATTATACAGCAACACCTGTGGAGAAATTGATAAGGTTTTGTTTGAAAAAACAGGCCATTTTTGTGTTAGGTGATATTGAAGGTGTTGATGTCAGTATGCAGGAAGGATCTGCTGGATGGATGTCTGGTTTGTGGGTGTCCCCTAGCACCAGCCCCAGCTCAGCCCAGGGGAGAGGCTACTGATGCTTCTGGGGTTGGGATCTGCAGCTGGTAAAGAGACTACCTCACCACATCTTTCTGATCAGGCAGCAGCAGAGCTTGACACACAGACTTTCCCCCTGCATCTTCACAGCAGCCCTGGTATCTCTGGTAGGAAGCAGGAAAGATGAGGATATGCTCATGGATGTGTAGGCAGCTGCAGCCTGTAGATGGGGCTTAGAACCCCAGTCTGGTCCTGGGAGAGAGGACAGTTGGCTGGCACTTACCCATCTGTGGATCAAAATAAGTTGTCTTGGAGGCATCACCATGACTGTGCATCCAAAAGGCCTGTAAGCAGGGTGTGCACAGCCCTGCAGAGCTAGGAAGCATGAGCATACAGAAAGCCCTATTCACGCCAGAATTAACACCCTGAGAGGCTGAAGGTATCTGGCAGGACAATCCTAGAGAAGCCGGGGGTTTCTTGCTGACCCTAGTAAATCGGGGCAGCACATCCCCTGCCTTTGTGAATGCTCCTTCTGTTTGGGAGACACCCCTCAAGTATTGCAGTGTGCATAGCTGGCTGAAAAATAACCTCCTCCTACTCTCTGAAATGACTCGTCTAGACTGGAAGGTAGTTCTATGAATTTTATTCCCCTGTTTATTTCTATAACCTTTTTCCTCCGAAACTTCAACAGGACTCGAAGCCTTTTCTGCAAGCTCCAGGGAATTATTACTTGTGTATTATTGTCATGCACAGGCTGCAGGGACCCACTGCTGGGGAAACTCAGTGACAGAGATGAAATTCCCACTTCAGCTCAGTTGGAGGCACTGAGCCCTGCAGTCTGGCCTGTCACACATGCCTGAAGCAGCCACTCCTTTGCAGCTCTGCCTGCAGCTTCCCTGCAGCCAGGGAAACCACGAAGGCAGGCAGCATCTGCTCACTGGGTATTGGCCCAGGCTTGCTACTATTTTCTACATAAGCAGATGATGCAGAAGTACTGCACTGGCATGTAGATCTGCCTGCCTGCTTCTCCATCGTGGGGGTTGTCTAGTAACACTTTCTTGCTTTCTTTCTTTCTTTGTCTCCAACCAGATCGTGGCTGCTATATTTGCTATTGCAGGGATAGTTATGATGACGTATGCCGATGGGTTTCACAGCCACTCTGTTATTGGGATAGCCCTGGTGGTGGGCTCTGCCTCAATGTCTGCTCTCTACAAGGTAAGCACACCTGGCTCTTTCCCCCCAGAAAGATGCCTGTCACCCTTGTCTCTCACTTGGGCTGTTCCTGTCTTACTTGCCAACCTCTGTGCAGGTCAGTGCCATGTGCCCTTCTTCGAGAGCTCTGCCATAAACACACTGGCTCTGCAGCACTGCAGCACTGCTTTGATACCTGCTCTCACTTAGGATAAAAACTCTTATTTCATTGGAATTGTCTTTTCCAATGCTCCACCACCAGGGAGAGGATTTTGCAGATGTCCCACCTTCATGAAAAATGACGCTGCTTTTCCATAGATTCTGGATTTAAGCACCCATTCTGGAAGCACTCTGCAGAGATTTAGCTTCTTCAAGTGACTGTTACCTCCCCTTGCCAGACTTCCTCCAGTAACATATGTCGCCTGTGTTGGGCTTAAAGCATTGCTTATCATGGAAGCAGTCACATCCTTAAAATGCAAAGCACACGCCTATGAATCAAGACCTCATCCTGAGCAGCTGGATAAGCTGCAGTATGTGTAAGATTCAGCCTTCTCTGCTGAGCAGAGCCATTTCACTCAGCCTGAAACACTTCTGGGCATTTGCCTCTGTGCTGCTCACAGTGCTCAGAGTCACAGTCTGCAGTGAGGAATAAGCAGTTGTAGAGTGTGGTTTGCCCGTCCTGGCTCAGATGCATAGATTAGGAGAAGGTGTAGACAGCTTCATCTGGTGTGATGAATTGCCCAATTCCAAGAGGAATTGGCCAGCAGTCTAACACCAGCAGTCCAGGCAAACTTGCCAAACTGAGAAGCATCTGCCTGTGCCCCTCAGCACAGTGCTGCGATGCTTTCTGTTCACTTTTTCAGATCAGACAGTATCTTACATTAGGAAGGTCATGAAGTTTCATATAACTCATTCTTCTAACAGAGCATTTCCTTGCAGGACCAGAGATATGGCCCACCAAAACAGAGAATATAAAAGGCTAGAGCCCTGCTGTGTTCTGTTTCCCATGACACTGCTGCTCTTTCTGGGAATGGGAGTCTCAGGGCTGCTCCACCAGAGCCCGTGCACAGGAGGGTGGTGGTGGCAGTGCTAACAGTGTTTAACTCTGCAGTGTGCTCTGCATGCCAGGACAGATGAAGCTCTGCAGCTTGTTGTGCAACACATGCTGCTGCCACTGCTGCTGCCACTCTGCTCTTGCTTTCCACCGTCTGGCTCAGCTTCCATGAGTAGTGTGTGCCAAGAGGCAGGCACATCTGCAGGCAGGCAGATCTCACCATGTGCAGCAGAGCCACTGCGTATCTGGGGTAGGAGGACAGGTTGAGGTGGCCCTGCTGGGGGCAACACAACACACTGTCCTCAGGTGGCAAATGAGGAGTAAGTGGCTTTTAGGACATTTTGCTTCATATTGCAGAGCAGCAACACAGCTCACATCACAGGCCAGTGATGGCTGTGGGATGGTGGGAGTGGGCAGAGCCCTGCTAGCACAGCAGCCCTGCAGACTTGCCTGCTCTGTGTAGGCAAAGGAGAGAACTGACACTGGTGAGGGGGACTGCCACTGCAGCACAAACCACTAAGTCAGAGTCTGTTGGCTGCCCTGGTCTGCAGCCAGCAGCAGAGGAAAACTGTTCCCAGACCATGGTATCCAACAGAATCTCTGCAGCTGTGTGGTGAAAACTAATGCAGACTCCAGGCCTGTCCACAGGCAGTCCCCAGCCAGATGGGCTGCTTACATCCTTCATTTCTACTGTCTTTTTTTTCCTTCTCCCACTAACAAACCAAAGCTTTTAAATCCCTCCCTGCAGCCTCATTGCCCAGGCAGCATCTGTGCTCTGGGCTGTGGTGCTGCTGCTTTGTTATCTGCCTCCTGGAGATGAGTTCCCAGGGAGGAGGTGGAAGGACAGCCAGTCAGCATGGACTGTGCTTGCCCACCACCACAGCACCACTCAGGTGGCAGCCAAAGGCCTGGACCAATGATGACTTATGGAGGGAGATTCTTCATCTAGATTGCTTCATCTCCTCCCCCTGCCCTGCTCCACAGTCTCCTTAATGTCAGGTTTTCTGGAGGTGCAGAAAAAAGATGGAAGGGTCTAAGCTAGGGTTGAAGAGTCTAAGTTAGGGTTAGTGACCTCCCCTTTCAGGACATGCACAGGCAAAGGTGCTGAATCCCCTTTCTGCCTGGACTCAGTTGGTAGCTGCCCCCGCCTGTGTTCCAGGGTGTGCCAGGAGAGTGAAAGCTGGGCCACACAAGCTGCTCACCACAGTTTCACGAGCAGCTGTCCCAAGTGTCCAGCAAGAATCACTGCACTGGTGCCAGAACAGAACACCAGCCTTCCAGGGATGTGGTGCAAGAGAGTTAAACCCATGTATTTTCCTCTTTCAGGTTTTATTCAAACTTCTTTTGGGCAGTGCTAAATTTGGAGAAGCTGCCTTATTCCTGTCTGTGTTAGCTGTCTTCAACGTCCTCTTTGTTACCTGTATTCCTGTCATCCTTTATTTTACCAAAGTGGAGTACTGGAGCTCTTTTGACATCATTCCTTGGGGCAACCTCTGCGGATTTTCAATTCTCTTATTGAGTGAGTAGATGGGAGGGGGCTCTCACACTGCTCAGGGTGGAGGAGGGTGCTAGAAACTGGCCCCTGGTGGAAACTGCAAGCCTCTCCCATACTGGAGCTTCTTTCCCTTTTTCTCAACATGATTATTAGTTTGAGATCTTATGGGAGGGGCCATTCCTAGGGCAGTGAAGACCTTGCTTCTGCTGTTATTACCACACCAAAATACTGTGGCTCTCTCTAGAAGGTGCTGTGGGACTAAACTGTAAAGTTTGTCCTAACTCCTGCTCATGAACTCTGTGTGACAGAGACAGGTAACACTTGCCCAGGCTGTGATGGAAGCAGCCCTGCTGGGAGGGCATTACCTGGGGCTCATCAGCATCCCCACAGCAAGGAGGTTAGGCCAGCCCAGCCAAGGCCAGACTCCAGTGCCTCTGCTGCCTGCAGTAATAGCTAATTGCTACTGTCAAAGAGGAGGAAACCTCTGAAAATATAGTGTTTCACAGGGATGGACATCTTGATAGGTGGCAATCCTCTTTCCTGCTGCCACTGCTATGCCACCAAAGGAGCCCAGCAGGGAGGGATGCCAATGTAAGTTTTAAAGGTTACCAGACACATGATGTTGTTCATTGTTAAACTAGATCTGTTGACTTGCTGCCACAGTTGGTCCCTAAACTGGATGATGGAATCCCCTCTCCTAAAACATTTATTTCTACTGGAAAGAGCTCTTCTCTACCCCTGTCTTGAGTCCCGGCTCCTTTTACCCTGAACAATCACAACTCCAGAAGTACTTCCAGGTTACTTATCAGTGGACTCACTGGAAGGTGTCTGTAAAAAAGTGGTGCAGAACTTGGCAAGCAATTCCAGGCATGTGCAGTACTTGGGTACTACTGGGAGACAGTCAAAGCCGCAGCTCCCAACAAGCTCAGTATTAGCAAGGCTCTCCTGACTCTGCTAAAGCTGATCATCTTAAAACAAGGGTGAATTTGATCCAAAGCAATTATTAATTTGTCATGAAACACCCCACAAACTGTATATGGTATTACAATGGAGTGATATTATAATCATTCTGTAGTAATGATACCATAATTTCATGGTATGAAATTATATTTAGCAAGTTCCTGCCTGGAAGAGGGCTAGGTTTATAGCATCTTCCAACTGCAACTGGAGGCAGCTTTTCTACAAAAAACCACCCAGACAGAAGCTCCTGTTCAGCTGAAATCTCCCAGATGAAGAGTATTATGTCTTTCAGCAGGGCCAAGAGGATCACTGGATCAGTCTAAAGAGTGGGAATAACTGCACATGACACTGAGAGACAGGCTGTACCCAATGCCCACCCTGATCTTGCCATTGGACTCCAGAGGGATACAGAGTTCCCCAGAAACAGCAATGTCTCAGGCAGGTGGACATGCAGCAGACAGAGCTTTGTCCTCTGGTATTTTCAGGAAAAACAACAGAAGTGGATGTACCCTTTATTTGAACAACAAATAGAGTAATAAAGCATAAGTATTTCAAGTGACATTCCTTCTGCCTAATTTCACTGTACTAAAAGACATTTTTCTTTCCTTCATCAGCATTCAATATTCTACTAAATTTTGGGATTGCTATTACCTACCCCACCTTGATTTCTCTTGGAATTGTACTGAGTGTCCCAGTGAATGCAGGTAAGATTTTCTGTCCTTTGCATCTTAATGAATACATTAAATCTGTGGTCTTTCAAATACACAGCAGGGATAAAAGAAAATAGATTTATTAAATATGTTTTGCACCTTCTCTCAAAACTTACAGAGATAATAGTGATTAAAAAATTATTCTACATGTGTTCAATATGTATTGTATATTATTTTATGAATATTCATAATCCCTAAAATTGTTTTTTAAATGACTGTCTGAAGAAGCCTGCATACTGAAAAACAAAGTAGACTTGAAGGCATTCATCTCGGGGCTGGAATAAAAACCCATGGATAAAGCAGAAATCAGTTCTTAATTATTTCTTCAAGGCAGGCTTAACACTTAATTCAAACAAATAAAATTGCTTACATTTTAGATCAGATATGTACTAGTAACTCTGCCCGCCTTGGTAAATAACACTGCAGGTGTTCATCAAGAACACTGGACAATTTGATTTTGGGCATGGCCTGGTACATTTCTCTGACAGTTTTTCTGAAATTTAGTGAAAGCCAAGAGACTGCAGAGTCTGAGAGGGCTGGCCAGGGGACTGCAGACACAACCCCAACCTAAAGCAGCTCCTAAACCCCAGAATGCTCAACTGGTGCCACGGTACAGGTGGCAGCTCCCAGCTTCATGCTGACTAAATGCACACAGAGCTGGGCACTGCTCCGGCAGGTTTGGCTCCCAAAAGGTGTGATCCCTCCAGAGTGTGTGGATGGCTCAGCCCGGGCAGGGTTTCTTATTTCACAGCACATTCAGGGTGACAAGAAAGATTTGCAATCAGGAGGTGCTGTGCAGGGAAGGGAAATGCCCGTTTCATTGAGTCCCTGCACCTCAGCAGGAGTTCCTGTGCTGTTGGTGGACACACCCTGCTGTCTGCTCTACCAGCAGGAAACAGAGCCCCTGCCATCATTGCCTCCATGGCCATGTTCTCCTGTCACACACAGCCCTCAGAGCTGGGGAGGTGAGGGGGAGGGAAGGAGATACTGTCCTAATGCCTTTTCCCATGTAATAACACCCGTTCAATGTCACACACAGTTGTTGATCACTACACGAGTGAAATTGTCTTCAATAGTGTCCGAGTAATCGCCATCATCATTATTGGCCTGGGCTTCCTCCTGTTGCTCTTGCCAGAGGAATGGGATGTCTGGGTAATAAAGCTCCTCACACGTCTCAAAGTTCGGAAGAAGGAGGAAATTCCCGAAGGGAATGGAGACATTGCTTCAGGACTGCCTAATAAAAGCCGGAGAACTCGCCCTTCCATGTCATCCTTTGCTCATTAAATGCTCTTTTTACCAAAACTTTGTGGTTAACGTTACATATGATGATGCAAAGGTCTTTTCTTGGGAAGAAGCACACCTGTCCAACACGGTGTACATACCTGTACAGTTTTGATATGATCACCATCTAAAGCATCGAGTCTTGGCATGTCCAGTTTGCTTGTACTTTTTCACATCTGATCTTTCACTTAAGTAGTACACTGAAAAAAACTGCAAACCAAGAACCTCTCTTCTCTTTTTAAATGAATGTAATATATAGTCAAAATATATTTGCATAGGTTATTTTAAAGAATGACTTTCATGAAAAGCAGGGCAGACATTTTGTACATTAGGTACTGAATGATGCATTGCACACTGTGATTTAAAAGAAACAAATGCTATGCTACATCACATGTTTATTTTTGACCAGAGCTGTACTTTGAAAGTTTTCAAGGAGCAAAAAAAAAAGGGAATCTTTTTGGGGACGGGAAGATGGGGTGGAAAAGTGGAAGGAAGATTTAGAAATCACTCTGTGTAGATGAGCGTATGTTGCGCTGCAAACAGGGAAAATTCAAGCGCAAAAAATGCTTGCACTAAAGCATAGAAAGAAAGCAGTCTAGAGCCCAAATCTCCTTATTCTGCATATGACTGTAGTCCACGTTTAAAATCATGCAAGAGAAATCCAGTGCCTTCTACAGAACTCTTGTCTTTATCCACGCAGAACCAGGTCCTGCTGCGAGGCACTTGCAAAGGCAGGGCTCAGGTTTGTGGCCCCAGAGGACCCCAAATTCCCACCGACATCAGGACGTGGCTCCCATACACGCCGTGGCTTCTGTGGGAGCGTGGGGCCCAGGGGATTGCAAGTTCAAGCGCAGGAGACCTGGTTCTCTTCTCACTTCACAGGTTTTACCCCTGTGTGGAGCTGCGCTTGATTAATGCCAATGTGAGGAAGGGGAAATCTTGGCCATGTGTGGGACAATCCAACTGAAAATGATCAAAGGGGCTGGCAAGAGCGTGGTTGCTGATGTACAGTCTGAGAGCATGGACTAAGGGGGTGAATCGCCAATTGCTTTTACTCCATAATTGTGAGTGTTAAGAGTTAAAAATGTAAGATATTTACATCAAATGTAACACTTTTTATGAAACTTGTAAGCACCAGGATGTTTACTTACGCGATTTTGGTTCGCCATTAAATTTCTATCTGTGATAGATCACATGCTATGTAAAAAGGGGGGGAAAAAAGGTTATAGTTTACTATTTTTGAAGTTTACATTGTTGCATACAAAATTAAAAGTGTTCTTTTGAACTGCTGCCATAGCCTAAGGTCCCTGCTACCACTGAGGTCCTCTTTGTCTCGGGCAGGGGTGGCATCCACTTCAAAACATTTTAGCAAATCAACTTCAGATTCCATTATCTGTTTGGCAAAGCTAAATAATAAAAGATTTTAAACTCAGCCTCAGTCAATGCTATCCTTTTCCTTCTCTTGACTGAACCTTTATTCCAGTTCTGCTGTGGGTAGTATTTGTGTGATCAGAAGGGAGAGACACGAAAGAAGCAACCAAGGCTGCATCTCAAGGCAATGCTAACGTGTCTGTCCAAGACAGCAAAGCCTACTCCACACTAGCTGGACAAATCCATCTAGAGGGATGCCGTTAGGGATCAGGTAGGAAACACACATCCAGCAGAAGTAGACCAAAGGAAAAACTGATCTTTGAATGCATCAATGAGCAGCCATACATGCATATGCTAACAGCTATTATCCCATGTTTGGGACCTGAATTTGTAACAGTAATTGTGAATTAATAACCAGGCCCTAGTCAGGGCTGTGTGCTTGTCCCCACCATATTGCTCGATGACCAGACACTAAAGACTTGCTAACAGAGATTACCCCTGAATTTTTATATCTATTTCTTTGGAAGAGTAGGGTAAAGGCACAAGATAGGAGCACAGGTACAACTCCAATAGCTACATTGAAGGGCACACATAGAATTTGACCTCAAAACTCCCAGATTCAAGTTTATTCCATCTTCAGACAAATTATTTTGTCATCCTTGAGGATGTCATCCTCCCCAAGCCTCCTCTCTGAGCAAGGCCAGAGAAGAATAAATATAAGCAGTCCTTCCATCTTCCATAGTCCCACAAAGTGGAATCTTCTGTGATCTCCACACTTCATTTTCTTGTGTGCTTGATGCAGTTTGTAAGTATTCAAAAGGTTCCAAATGCCATCTTAAAAACTGCAACTAATGTGTGTTTTTAAACAAAAGGGATTCAGTATGGATTGTGGGGGAATTTATGCACCAGAATGGACAGCAGCATTAGTAAAACTGTGATTTGCCAAATGCAACTAAGTCATTGCTTTCTGTTGGCTCATCCTTCCTGAGAACAGGCTAAATACATGTGAGGGGCTGGGATTTCAAACAGCACTTCAGAAACCATCTCTCTTCTGAGTGGGAACTGTGCAGACTAGATTACCCATGTGAAGCAATTCTGAGCTAGCCATATTAACCAGGTGAAATTACCTACATCTTTTCAGGCAACACCTTGCCCTAAGCATGAACACCTGACTTGACAGTAAACCACTGGGTAGAAAAACCTTCCAGACAGTGAAATCCAGGATGTTATTAGGAGAACCAGAATGCAGCATGTCCATATGGTATGTATGCTCATCTCTAAGTGCCAAAGCATCACAGGTCTGAAGCTGAGGAATGAAAAAAACTGGAGTTGTTTGCTTTCACCAGAAGGACCAGCCAGAGCAAACACATTTGAGAAGGTATCAGATATAACCAGGCCACCCTTCAGGTGAAGGCAAAATTGAACTCCTTATGTCAGGCTGTGAAAGGATGCCCAGGACAAACTGAGTGCCTTGGAGAGGAGGGCTGAGCTGTGGCAGACTCTCCTGCTTGCCCTCAGAGGCCAAGGCACTGTGTGCAATCTCTGCAGCAGTCTGTGAGTCAGACCCACTGCTGCCCTGTATGAGCCCCACACTGCCCTGCAGGGCTGTACCTGCCCTGCAGCACAGAGCCACACAAGCCTGGAATTAGCACTTTTAGCCCACCATTGGCCACCTTGAACCTCCTCCTTGGGCAGAACTGCAGGTCTCTCCCTCCAGCACAAGGCTTCATCAGGTGTCTCTGAAGCTGCCCTCCTGCATCATCATTGTGCATCTCCTGCCCCTACAGAGCACTGTCAACCACAAGTGTGCACCCTTGTTCAAGGGCTGGCTGCTTTCTGCCCCAGCTTAGTCCTCAAAGTGTCCAGTAACCATCCAGTGGGCTTGTTAAAACAGCAAGTTGAGAAAAAAAATCTCAGAAAAGCAAATAGCATCACCAGACCTCATTGCAGCTGCTGGCTTTCACTGCTGCACAATACAGCAGTGAGAGGGCACAGCAGTCCTCCTCTTGCCTTGTGTGCCTTTGTCCTTGTCCTGCTGCTACCTTTGTAATATTTTTTTATTGCAACTCTCCACGGTGACTGCATGAGCCTTTTGTCAGCACATGGGTCAGAGACGGGCTTACGTTAAAAAGCTTTTCCTGATCTTCTGTCTAGAATGGCTGTATTCGTATCAGTAGTCTTCAAAAAACAGCCATGAAGGGCAGAAATCCAACCACAATAATCAACAGTTAAACAAAAGACACTGAAACCAGTACGTAGCTTAACTGTTCTGGGAGCTGAGAGTAGACTAGCAGGACCTGTAGATCACCATGTTCTGGGGCTGAATTGATGTTTCCTGTGAACTTGGGAACAAATATCCCATCCCCAGCTCTCCAGAGCAGTCCAAAACAAACCAGTACAATATTCACTTGGTCAGAGTTACTAAAGATACTTTACTTTCAACTTACCGAGAAGACAGCATGACCAGGCTGACACCATTTTGGTCAAAAACCTGTCTGCTATGGTGTCTGCAGGCCCAAAAACAAACAGAGAAGTGAAGGTTTCCCTGTGCAGTGAGTGAACATGAAAGCCTAGATAGATTTGCATTGCTCTGGATCATATTCCAAATAAACTCACAAATGTGCACAACTGAAACTCATGGAAACACTCTCCTCTTCACTGAAAAGGATATAGATTCTCCAGCCCTTCAGAAGCCTTAAGAACAGCACCAGCCACCTTGCCTTGGCTGTGTGGGCTCAGACAGCAGCCTGGGACTGGGCATTTCTTCAAGGAAGGGGGAAAGAAAAGCAGCCAGAAATAATGCAGCACATGTGAATCAGAAGCACAGAAGAGCTGCTGATAGAATCAGAAATAAATGCCTTTTGTGAAACACTTTCCAGGGCGAGATCCCTACCTGTCCATTGCAATGACTCCAGTTTGAAGAAATTGAGTCTGTGCACATGCTATAAATCCATAAACTACAGTGAGTTTGGCTCCATGTCCCTTTCTTGTACTGCAGAAAGGATGGAGTTTCAAGGCCTCCAAACCTGAGTTATTCCTTGGTAAAGGCCAAGGCTGAGAAGCTTCTTTCACAGTTCAGTCCTCATGCAAGCCCTCTCTCTGCAAAAACTGCCTACAGAAATAGATTTTGATGGATGAGTTTAATTACTTCATAATTATTAAAGGAGAAGCAATAAGATTCCCTTCTTTAGCTGGTATGTTCTTGGGCATTTCCATAACAATCTGCACCTTATGCAGAAGTTCTGAACATTAAAAAGGAAGTAAGAAAAAAAAGAGCATAAAGATCTAATTACCTGTAACCTAAAAATCTTCTAAGGAGAAATAAAACTCTTAAGGACAGGACCAGTATCTAAAACTAATTTTTCTGAAAATAATAGACCTTATCTTTTTCTACCTGAAACTCTGTTAGAGGGATCTTCATATGCACAAGATCACTTTAAAGAAGACGGCAATTGGTATTTATCCAAGTACTTTACAGATATAGTCAGATGCAAACAACTTTTCACAAGAGAAGAGTGGAACTTCTAAGTAAGAGTTACAATTCTGGAAAAGGATTAAACAAGGGAGGTTGTGGAGCTCACATTAGCAATGTACTTAGGAACTTGTGATACGCAATTTTTCTACAATGACCTAGAGACAGTTCTTTAATCCTTCTGCTGAAGCAGATGATCCCATCAGAAGAGAAACAGAATTTTCCAGCTCTTGATCTACAGGTTTCCTTCCTCTTCTAGATTCAGTGCCCCTAACATCTCAAGATAGCCACCAGTGTATTGATTGGGAACAACAGCAATCAAAGAGCTATTTTGCTGTTTGGCTACATGACAGTGACAGATCCCCTCTCAGTGTTAGTCTCTTCAATCAGTAAAAAAGTATTGTCAGTAAAGGGTTTTTTTGACCAATCATTTAACCAATCAGTGACCAAGAAGACTGGCCTCAGCACAGCTCCTTTGGTAATATCTCTCCTTTTGAGCAATAATTTTTTTCCTGCTATTTTGTGCCTATTACTAAGCCACAAGAAAATGTCCCTTTATCCACAGTAGCTTCATTTCTTTGGTAAGAGGCATCATTAAAAAAATTCAAAAATCTAAGTGTAATGTTTCTGATTATCTCAAAAAATGAGCCAAAAGAAGTCTGCAGAAAGTCATCTATCCTTCAGACTCCTTTTAACATAAGGACAGGTCAACTGAAAGACTGAGACCTCAGCAACATTTTGTCTTTTCTTAAGGGAGGGCTTTCTTGCCTACCTTCCACAAAATATTTACACCAAAACTCCAGATTCTGCATATATCCACAGTTGATCCACTTAGAAGATTCTTGAATTAAGACCTGGATTTCTGTGAGTTCCAAGCAGCAGAATTTGTAAATACTTCAAAAACGTGAAGTTGTCTTTCCTGGCTATGAGCTTATATTATGGCCAGTGAATATGGCTTTCCAGTCTCCCAGCAATAGGTCTCACTGCCCCTTTTGCTTCTGAAGCTGCCAAGTTTTTAATGACTGCAGCTTAGAAAGCAGAGTAAGCTGCATAATGGTCTCCTGGTGATTTTTGACCAATAATACATTTTAAATGCCTTCCTGACTTGTACACAAAGCATTACTTTCATTGTATGATTTTGGATTTGGTCAAAGGCATGTCACTTGCTAACTTGACTGCTAAGAAAATTGATACTGATCTTGGAAACAAATACCATGTTTGAGAATGATGCTGCTTTTGTGCATGTTTAAGCAATCCCATCTGGCACAGTACACCTACATTTCAGACAATCTTTATAGTGCACATAAGGTAATTGGTGCAGCTGATGAGTTATTAAATACAATATCTGAATGCAAGAATGCAAATGGATATTTTATAAAAATATTTTAGGATATGCTTCAGTCTTAGAGAGAACAAGGAACCACTTCCCTTCTTTAGTACATAACATGTCACAGAGATTTGAAGACATCCAGTGAAACTCAAAAGATGAGTTTTCCACTTCTAGTTATATAGCTTTGAAAACCGAAGTCCGCTTGTAGAACAGGCAGATTTCCAGTTTCCCATCTAGCTTTCTCACAAAAAGCTGAGTATCAACATTGCTGCAAAGCAAAGTTGTCTCATCCTTGGTCAGCTTGGAGAATTGCTAAGCAGGAGCCAACAGAAGAGTGAGAATTAGTCAGTCTTCCCACCATCGCCCGCCTTTCCCAAAATACTCCTTTTTCTGTTTTCTTCCTTTCTAACAACTGAACAAAAATGGAATTCTGGCATTAAAAACAAGTGCCTACAAATAATGTAAATTACTTCATCATCCTAAAACAATCCAAACCCTCCAGTTTTTGGGCTTTTTTCTGCACCATAATCACTACTCCTCAAGGTACCTAATGATTTCAGACCACACTCCACAGAGTAGTCCACTGATGTCCATGAGAGGTCAGGAAGAGAAGGAAAGCCTTTGCTCAGTAGGCTTCAAATCACCAAACACAGGCCTGGAGAAGGTGAAGAACCACCATCCTGTCCATTCTTTCTCCTCTGTCTCCATATCAGCCTCACAGATGGCTCCTGATCAATGCACACAGCCAGCCCTCTTGTACACACGGAGCTGCACAGAAAGCTGGGGCAGTGTCCCTATCTCTGTCCCTCCCCTGGTGTCCCAAGCCCTGGTGTGCTGCATCCTCTGTGTTCACTTCACTTTGGCACTCCCTAGTGCAGGGATACTCATCACAACACCCAGCACAGAGAGTCTTCTGAAGAAATCGAGTTTAGAATCCCAACACACAGTTTAAAAAAAATAACAAAAAAAATAACAAAAAAATAACCAAAAAAAAAAAAAAAAAAAAAAAAATATATATATATATATATATATATATATATATATATATAAAACCCCACATGATAATCCACATTTTAGAGATCTGGAGAACCAATCTGTGAAGACCATCCTACAAAAGCTAGTTTTCTTTCTCCTCATACACTTCTCCTTCTTCATTAATACAGAGATTTTTGCTTAAATTTTTATAAAAATAAATTTTTCAAACTCATTGCAAGTATAAGCATGCTATTGTTAAAAAGAAATTCACAAAAGTAAAACACAGAAGAAACGTATTATTTCTTCATGAAATAATGAAGAGCAGGGCTTTGCAGAAGGCCACAGAAAGTAGAGAATACAATTCTAAAATGTTTCAATTTAAAATTACTGTATGCAGTTCATGAGGCTTCTTCGTAATTTGCGCCTTTTTAATAAAAAAACCAGGTAAAATAATTCATTGTAATGAATTTGGATTTTCATAATAACTTTAATTAACCAAGCAAAGCCAGGAACACTGTATGGCTATGGAATCAGAGAACAAAGTTGAACAACTGCTCTGGAAAGGAGACATGATCAAAAACAGTGCAACTGAAAAAAACAGAAAAATAAGTTTGGAACTGGAGTGATTCCAAACAAATGGACTCAGATGAAATGAGGGGCGGTGAAAAGGACCAAAATGTGCCAAAATTACTCCAATTCAAATCCTGAAATCAGGGAAGGAATGCAAATAAAGGGACAAGAGACCAATTTGAAGAAATCAAATATATCAAAAAGAAAGGAAAAAAATGTGGAAACCAGGTGAAAACATGAAAGTGAATGGAATGACAAGAAGTGCCAGTAAAAGGTGTTAGAGTTACATCTTTAATGGACATTTAAGAAGGAAGTTGGGTGGGAGGGAAAGAATCTTAATATATAGTTCTCTTGAACTACGTATTTTTTTAATTTTTTAAAATAAATTCTTGTTATTCCACTACAGAATAAAATTCCCCAGGGTACTCCAGGTAAGATTTCTTTATTATTTCCAGCAAAATAAACAGTTAGACAAAGGGCTATATTGCTTAAAGAACTCGATTTTAAATTCAGTTCCCTGAATATCTGTCATTGATAAGGATCATACATCAGAATATTTCAATAAAAGAAAAAGAAATTAACTGAATTCCTGGTATAAGCACACAGCTACAGTACATCAAGGAGTGCTTCTATTATTGGTCATGGGGACACCTATAATATAGTAATTGCTTCCAGTGTAAAAGGAGAAATCATTATAGCTAAAAATGAAGAATCTGCTGGGCACATTTCAATTAAATACTGGGTTAGTATGGCTGTAGGTGAGGAGTGAGCTGTTGGGCATTAACTAGAAGGCAAAGCCCACTCAGTGCCCTATCCCAATTAGCAAGGACAGGCACAAAAGAGCTTGAGAGCTGAACCACTGTATAAACATCACATGATTCACTCCAGCACACTGCTGGGAAGAGTTTCAGTGGGAAATTGGCATCTATTTCTTTAACATGTATCTCTCTAACTGCTAAATGGAAATGTAATTCAAAGGCTTCAACTGTGGAAACTAGCACACCTAACAAATCTGGATTTTTTTCTCCCATCTTTCTAGAACATTAGCCTATTACTATAAATATGGCATTCATTACTCCCTGGGCACATTTCTGAAAACAAAAGGCTACGGATAAATACTTAGAATTGGCTAACTAGCAACAAAAAACCTCTACCCTCTTACAGACAGCAGTTTAACCAAATAAAAATATTGACATTAAAAATTTATTATCTGAATCTATGTGTTTCTTTATTCATGCACTTTCTAAAACCATATCATTAAATTTCCCTAATATCCATTACACAGAGTTATTTACAATTGTCTCCAGTGAGCACTTTTCAGGCTACAGGTCATTAAAGAATAAACTATTTATCACAAATATCCCAGATGTGCTCTTTGGGCTTTGCGATTAATTATATATAATCACATTATCCCCTCTGCTTCATAAATGCAATAACTAAACAACTTTACACACATGATAAATTTTGAAATCAAAAACACAACTGGCATTTCCTATTATTACATTCCATTATCACATGTTCTGGTTTTGAGACTTAACATTAATTTTCTTTTCAACATTCATGCATGTAAAACCTAGCTTTGTTAAGCCTGAGAAGAAAAGGGTCCTAAGTTAGCTACAATACAAATTTGCTTCTACATTTATTCTTTGCAACATAAAAACAACTGAAATTCTATTTTTGCTGTAACTTTAACTCACCTTAAACACTTTGTTCTATTATTAGAAACTATCTGACTGCATTTCTATCTCTCACCTATCATAGTGTAGCAAACAGGAGACAGTTAAACAAATAGGGAGGGCAGAGCACATGGACAAGTGTTACACACCACACAGTGAACAGCAGCAGACACATTCATGTTCCTCCAAAAGAGTGTCCCTTCCGAAGGGATGGTTGGGCATTTCAACAAACAAAATCCCCTCCAGATCTGGGTGGTTTATGAGAGGGCTCTGCTGAAGAAGTGCAAATCTTTGTCCCTCTCCTAAAACAGCTTTCATGTACCAAGATGAGTGAGCCCCCTGCAAGGGGAACCAGGAAAGGATGCCCACCACCCACCATTACCACGGGCTGCAGAAAAAAGCCAGCTCAAGGTAGGTTGACAGCTACACCCACCCCCTGAACAGGCTGCTGAGTGGCCTCACACACCAGAACGAGCATTGGCTACCAGCAAACTCCCAGGAAAGCTGCCGGCCATTCTGGGAGCTGCCAGGAAAAACAGCCGGGCATCTGGGAGCTGCCAAGGGCTCAGCAGCTGGCAGAGCTAGGCTCTTCCCCGATGCCAAAATGTCACCTTTCCCAAAAACTGCAGTGTGTTACTATGGGAACGTGTGCCATAGCTTTCAAAACTGCAAAACTGGTCCACATTTCCAGGTGGAATTGATGCATAAAAGGAGACCACCAATTCTTCTTTCTTCTACAGGAAATGTCACCAGGTCTCAAATGAAATAATGGAACAGACTGTGCTTCTGGATGCTCTCTGCCAGTGTGGCAGACTTTGGTCACCACCTGGCTGTCCCCAGGCTTCTCTTGCTCTTTTACCACCTTGACTATGGGTAGATTTTTCTTTCACTGGGGCAGCCAGCTTGACTCAGTGACAGAGTTCGTTCCAAGAAACCTTTCTAGAGTGGTCTGTGCTGAATGAAATCGATGGACCAGCTCTCAGGAGGAGCCATGCTGCAAGGAAAACTGGCAAAAATGCACTATGTCTGTGCTATCTTTATCAGCCTTCCTACCTTACTGTTATGTTATTTAAAGTGTGGCAAATTTACAATGCTGCAAGTGCTCTCAGATCTTTTCTCCCTCTAATTCATTAAATTCTCAAAGCCTGAAGTAGCTCATTTACACCTGCCATTGCTCAGCATTACTGTGATGCCTTGGGAAGGCTGACCTGACACAGAGTCTTGTCAGAGCTGGAGAATAAAGTAGGTATTTATTGAAAGGCCTTTAGGATACACCTGGGGCAGGAAAAGAGCCTGACTAGGACTACACTCAAGGTCACGAGGTCTTACATTTTTTATAAGTTTTGGTCTATTTGCATATTGGGGTTTAATTATCCAATTACAGCTTCAGGTTGTGAGGTCTCATCCTTCTTGTTGCTTCCCTCAGTCCTCCATTTATGCTTTTGGGCCTGAAAGTTGTCCTTGGTCCTCAGCAGGAGAAGGGTTTGTTTTGTCTCCCTGCTCTGTGAGGAGAGTTTACTAACACTTAGTGTGAGGCTCAGAACTACACCCCTATAGGCAGCACAGAATCTAAAACACATGAAAGCCAAAACTTAAGGCACCAACTGGAACTTGAGTTCCAGCTCCTAGGGCTTTAAAAATACCACATGGAAACTGGTCCCAAACATTTTACAAACACTCATCCATCTGTCATGGGCCAAAAGGGAAAGCAGAGACACTTCCTTTCTCTGAACACACAACCCACTGCACCAAACCCACGAGAACAAACAGCTGCTGATCATGTGCTGGACAACAGAGGATGACACCGGGGGAAAAAAAAAAAAAAAAAAAAAAAAAAAAAAAAAAAAAAAAAAAAAAATGAAGCACAGAAAAGCACTTGTGGCAACTGACGCTTTTATGTGATGTTCCAAATAGCTTTTGCGACCGAGAGGCTCCAGGAGCCCTGAGGAGGAGGGGACGAGGGGAGCCCTGAGGAGGACAGGACATGGTGGCCCCCTCAGGCCTGGGCCGGCCCCGGGGGCGGGACAGAGGCGGGAAGGGAGGAGCGGCGGGAGGGAGGATTAATTCCCGCCCGTACCCAGGAAAGCGCCGGGATCGCTTCCGGAGCGCGACCTTGGCGGGCGGGTGCGGAGGAAGCGAGTGCGGGCCCGTGTGGGGCTCTCCCCAGGCTCGGCAGCGCTGGGACAGCGGCCGGCGGGATGGCGGCGCCCACCATGGAGGAGAGGAAAGCGTGCTGGGGGGCCCGGGACGAGTTCTGGCAGTGCCTGGACAGCCACGGAGATGACGCCGCCAAGTGCGAGAAGCTGCGCCGGGCCTTCGAGTCGCGGTGCCCGCAGCAGTGGGTGAGCACCGTGCGGGATGGCAGCGCCCGCCTCCTGCAGGGCCCAGCCCGGGCAGCCCGCAGAACCCTCAGCCGTGCCAGGCCTAGCTGGGTTTGCAGTATTTCAATATTTCACAGCTTCTGGCTGGCCGGGAGAGGACAGCTCCTGTACTCGAAATATTGTAGAAGTGCCCAGAAATTCCTGTTTAAAGGCCAGTACAGAAGGGAGCTGCCTCACAGGCTGTGCAGGGCATGGCGTTTTTAAGACTGGCATCTGAGGGCTTGTGCATAAAAATACCTTTTTTTTCGTGCAGTATAATTTCACAGTGAGGCACCTGCCTGCATGTAACCCATTCTTGTGTTTTTTATGAGCTCAAGCTGTAATTCTAATAGGCATTGTTCTTTAATAACAGTGGTGTTTGAGGATCAGAACGGTTCCTGTTGCAGGTGGCAGACTGAAGTCAGTTAAAAAGCCTGAGTATCTCCACAGCTGCTGCACTGACTTACACTTGGAACAGTGCAGGTCTGCTGTTTGTTCTCTCTAGGGATGGTGGTCTCATCTGCAGTGCTTTGCACCGTGAACATCAGTGGTTCTAGGCACTGAACTCAGAGGTTACATAGGCTCTGCTACCATAGAAAAGCTGCTGGACTTACCTTTGCATCACAAATAATTTTTGTTCAAGGCAGCAAAAAGAGAAAGGCATCTAAGATCTTAATGAAGTAACAGGGTGGCGAACTTAAACTAAAGTTCACTTTTAAAATGGTAAAGAACACCCAAAAACTGAACACACCACTCTTTAGTCTTCAACAGAAGAAACTCTGAACTAGTGCATTAAAATCCTCCCTAAGTTCAGTGACCAAAGACTGTTTACACAAAGCTCCTTCCTCTTGCTAGTTTCTTCTAATGAACATCCTTTCTCTTCTTTTAAAACAGGTTAAACACTTTGACAAAAGAAGAGACTTTTTAAAATATAAAAAGAAGCTTGAGACTGAAGGGTTTCATCCTTACGAAACTGCTGGAAAGTCTTAGGAACTCTGTTCTCAAATCAAGTGAGAGTAACTATAGAAGGAAGAAGCCAGAGAAAGCAACAGAAGCTGCTTGAGTGCAAGAACTGGTAAAGTAGCAGTCTCCCTGAAACGCAGACTGCTCTTCTTGTTGCCCGGTCTCGTGTCTGCTGAAAAAAAAGGGTCATGGACAGCTTTCTGATGAGTTACAAGTCAATGTAATATGGTGTAGGGCTGTCCACAAATTTAAGGGTTTGAATGTATAATTAGTAAAATTGTTTCACAGGAATAAATGACTATTTAATACTGAAGTGTACATATTCTAAAGAGAAAAAGATATTGTTTTTCCATAAGTGAACCAGCTTTTTCCTAAAATAAAGAAGTCCATTCCAACTTGCCTTTCTTGTCAAAAGCAGTGGATTGTATCATAAAATTTGTATTTGTATTTCAAACTATTTTAAAATACAGTTTAAGTCAGATACTAATTTGTACAACAGTGGTCATTAGAAGACCTAAAGCAATCCTTTGCATATGATATGTAATTTTCTGTTTTGACTACGCTTATTTTTTATAAGCAATAGGAATTTTTACATTGGTGACAGGTTTTCAGTCAGTATCTCTGCTAGAACTATGTCCAGTTATTTCTCACAATTCTCACATTATGGCCTTTTGTAGAATTGGATTACCTTAGTGATGCAGCTTTATTTAAAGGCACAGACTGTCTACAGCAGGATTAATAAATGTGACTCTAGAAGGCATTTAAACAAGGAGCTGCAATCATTTAACACTATGGCTAAAGGCATGACTTCAATTCCAAGTGCAGTCACCGAAGTGACTCCATTAAAAATCTTGTGTTTTCAGTTTGGGACTGTTCAAAGTACTGTGCTGACATTCGGCAGAAAAAACACATGCCACATGCAGTATAAATATTATTTATTTCCAATGCAACAATTTAAGGAGGTAAAGTATTAAGGCATTTAAAAGTCACTCTGAACACTACAGAGAACAGAACATGCAAAATTAAGAATTCTCGTTCACCCTGAGTTTGTATCTTATCTATTCCCAATTTCACGTCATAGCACCGTAGTAAGCCGTCCAGCTGTACAGTAAGGCACAAGGCTCTGGGCAGTTATTGTTGTTCTTTTTGCTTGATCACTTGTTGTCTTGTGTACTCCCAGATCAGCAGAGCTCCACTCACATGGACGTTGAGTGACCGAATAATGCCCTGCTGAGGAATTTCCACACAGACATCCAGATGGTGAATCAGGTTGGCTGGGATTCCTTCATGTTCATTTCTAGTAAAGAAGAAACAGTAACTTGTATCTGAGAGAGGGCATTTTTGTTCCAGAAAGCAAAAAATGCAAATGTCAAGACAGCATCCAAACACCTTTTGACAAATGGCACTATGTGGTAACTGGTGACAAGAAATGAATTTTTGAAAAAACAGTAATACATTACAAAGAAAACATGGAGAGAGCTGACTTAAGTTTTGATGTAAAAAAACTGGTTGAAGACTCAATTTTCAGTTCACTAGCCCAGCAATAGCTGATCACCCAGCATAAAGACTCTGCTTTTGTTTTTAAACTCCATATATAGTGAAATGACCATGGTATGAAGCTGCTGGCACAGCAGGAAAGCTCAACTGCCCACTTTACATTCAGGTCTCAGCACAAAGGAATGTCAAAACTGAGCACACCAGAGGATACTGAATATTTACTGGAAATTAAAGCTACTGTTTTTAATTAAAAGAGAACAAAGTGATTATGAGCACTCCATTCTGAAGACATGCTACATATAAAAAAAGTTGGGAAAAAACTTTGTCCTAAGGGGACAGCCAGGCCCTTCTTCATGGTTTCACTCAGTAGCCCTGGCCATGCCAGGAGCTTTCTCACTTGTATGTGGTTTACTGCAGACTTTTTACCTGCAATATATTTTATATATACATACATATATATATATATATATATATATATATATATATAAAAAATATCTCTCTATATATATTTAAAATATATAGATATTGCAGATAGATAGATAGATATAGATATATATCTAGATGTGATATAATGCATCAATCTTGAGCTCACCACAGCCCATACACCCAGGGCCCCACATAACTAAACTGAATACGTTACCTTTAGCACTCCCAGAAAAATACACCCCATGCTGTTGCTACCTTCACCCTTATTAAAAGGTGTTACAGTGTATGGATAGGTTATTAAATATGAGATGGGTCATTCAGTAGATATCAATACCTCGTGGTCCTTAGCACATAAAGCCAAGGACTGCTCTTCCCGTAATTACTTCCCATTCCTGAATCACCTTTACTATTGTCACTTGGTTTTCCTATGATCAAACTTTGACTAGAGAAAGGGATGGAGTGCAAGAGGTACATTTACAAAACTGTGTGCTCTTACCCCAGCAATAACAGTGATTTCTCTGGGAAGCAATATTCTGTAAGATCAAAACTTTTAGCTGTCTGCTCCACACCAATAATAGTGTAGCCTTCTGTTTTCTTCTGCTGTAAATAATCAACAAGCTGAGATGGTTTCACCTGTGCATTAAAAGTAGAGAAAAATACAAAAACACTTAAATATCACCTTTTGTAAACTTCTGAAGTTATTGTAAAAAAAAAAAAAAATACTTGGACACTTTTTAAGATTAATCACTTTTATCCCCAAAGACTGTCCATATACATAATTTAGCATTTTAAAAGCTCTTCAGCAGTAGCACAAAAAGTTAGGTAATGCCACAAATTACCCCCACCAATACAATGAAGAAAGAGGTAACAATGACAGCTCACATCATCACAGTTAATCACAGCAATAAGAAATTGCAAATATTCTAAATTGTTTTTATAAGGTTGACCTAAAACATACAATATTAAGTGTCAGAGAAAACAGCAGGAGCTTCCATTAAACAAAAAGATATTTTTTTCAAGATAAAAAATAAAAGACTCCTAACGATGCATCTGACAAACTGAACATGCTGAATGCATTTTTGAGCTATTAAAATGTTTCCATTCACCTCGACAAGGGGTAGCCACTGCTCTGCAGAAACACTCAGATGCTGAAACTGCTTATCTTGTATATAATGAAGACTGCCAACAACTAGTGCAGATACCCCAAATATTTCACTTGTACGACACAAACCTACAAAAGCAAGAAATATAAGTGATTTTTGTGTAGAAAATAAACATCAAGCCAGAACACCAAGTGATAATGACAAAGAAAGCAAAAGAGCAATGGCTACTTTAGTTATCTATATTTAATTAGTTTCAGGTCTTCCAAGCCACACCTTGTTGTATATAAATTACAGGAAAAAATGTTTTGTAACTTAGCAGAAAGATAAAAATTAGAAAAGCACTCTGTCTGACAACATGCTTTTAAAATACTAATTACACTAAGTAAGGGGTTAAGTGTCCAAGCCTTAGCAAGGATGGATGGTTTGACACATCCACACACAAGTTTAAGCTTTAAATCCAGTATCTGTTAAATGAAAGAGGATGACACATAACAGCATTACAATGCAGACAGTATACTAGCTTGTGGGCTTTTCATTACTCACTGCAGTTACTCAAACTGCTAACATCACACACAATAAAGTATTTGCAGGATTTATTATGTCACAGCTGACACATCATGAAGGCAATCTTACTCAGGAAATGGGACTCTGCTGTCCAACAGATATGAGAATCTTGTAGGTTTACAAGATTGGTTCAATTGTTACAGAAAATAAATGAAAAAGCAAATAATCTCCTTGGCATACACAGTTGAAAAGCTCAATTGTAGCAGATTTAGAATCAGCAAGAAACTGAGCATGATTTACAGCAAAACTCTACTTAATTAATTCATGCTATGAGTAAGTACTTCCTTTTTTTTCCTTAAAATGTAACAGTAGAAGACCCCTTTCTCTGAAGTGGGTAGGATTTTCTTTGGCTACCAGTTTCTTTCAGCATAATGATCTATTGTTCTGAACAGTACTTAAATAATTTTCTAATTATCAACATAAAATAAACTTCTATTATCTAAGTGTGCTCCAATATCTAAAATAAAAGTTTGAAAATGTACAGTCAATCTTACCTCCTAAGTTGGTAGGTTTATCAATAAGTGAAGCCACCACAATCAATCTGCTGTTTGATTTGCCAAGTTTAGCAGCACGATCCTGAAACGCTGTTTCCAAGTCTAAACTAGGAGTGCTGTTCTTCCAGGGTATAATCTTTTTCTGAACATCAGTCCACTCTGTCTGGCTGTCTGCTTCAGCTGAATGTGAACCTATTACAAAAAACTGTATGTTCATATGGATATGCAAATGGGAGCAAAACTAGTGCTTCAATAATAAGATAATCCAAATGGTAATCCTGGAGATACCATTCATCATCTACGATTATTTTATGGGACATGTTCTGCTCACATAGATGAAAGTTTACTTCAGCTGAAAACCAGAGATTAGACTGAATACAGATGCACACAGCTACTCCATACAAGTAATTAAAATTAATACAGACTGGCTGTACTTTACCCATGTCTTGCTGAGACCAGTCACTTGGTTTCAGATCACGAAGTTCCATTCGGGAATGGCACCACTGAAATGCTGCTGGCAAAGGAATGTCAGTGAATCTGTCAAATTTAGAGAGGGGGATCCATTCATCTTCAGCGAGCTCCGAAAGGTGGGGAAGAGTGTAAAATATCGTCTGCAATGCAACACAGTTTTATCAGCACAGTCACTAAAGCAAGCAGAAACAGGTAATTAATCCCTGGCAGTTTAATGGAACATGTCTATTATCTAACCTCCTATGCTTTTAATACTTGCTTTTTTTTGGTACTTAATACAGCTTACCAGTATGTCTCTCAATATTCATAACTTTACTTTAGAGTGCTATCTAAAACTTCGACATATTCTCTGTCTAATTAAAATTTTCCTGAGGATCTACACTGATTACTGTTCTGAAAGTGTAGAACACCAAAGCACAAGGGTTAAGAGAAAATCTTATATGCGTAAGAGTTTTCAAATACTCCTACAACTTTCTAGTAAAGGATGCAGATTTATTTAATATCAAAAGAAAAATAGTTGAAAGCATTGAAATCTAGTGGTAAAATCCAGCTCAACACAACCAGTACATCCAGCTAAACATGATTTATCAAGGAGGAAAAACCACACATCCCAAGGGAAGTAAGTCAAAGAGTTTAAAAACTAGACTTTTTGTTTATCCTGATGCACCCTTCAAGACAAAGGTGATGATGCACCTTGAATACATTCAAATGCTTCACAAATATCAGGCTCGCTTTGTTGGGTTTTTCCTCCTGTTCAGGACTTTTACTTTCCACTATTTAGCACATTTGTGTTCACAAAAATATTTCACAGAATATCAGTTAAAAGAAGAAACAATTTCTTCTGTCAAAGATGGCACTGTTTCTGCAAGAACATATACCCCATTTGTATCCATGCTTATCTTGTATTTTGAGTTTAGTTCGTCTTTTCTATTTATCTGCACCCATATTTTTGCCTTCCTTCCATCTTCAATGATGAAAATGTTTATTCAGCTGTCAGTTATTTGAGCTATATCAAAAAAGGTGGCTGAAAAAGGTGCTCTGGAAGTGATACATCTCTATCCCATTCACATCAAACAATCCAGTTAAGCAACTTTAACATCTGTTCTGGGAACAGATGCCTTAAAAATCCTAATAAACTACCTCAACTGAGTAGATGCTCTTCAGTTACTAGAATGAACCTTTCCAGTCACAAATATAACACCTGATTAATTGCCACAGATAGGCACATTCATCACACACACCTCTTCCTAACTGACCTGGGTTTTTAACACAGTACCAAGTAGAAGAACTAAGATGCAATCTTATTCTAAAGCCCATCACAATCTGGGTGAAGTAATTCTTTGGGGTTTTAAACTAATAATAGTTGATAATTTCATCCCATATTAGAAGATACCAAAAAAAGATAAAAATAGAGTTGTATTTTTTAACTAGACAAATAGTGTGGTCTTGGACTTGCCTCTAGACTATAATCCTCAACTGGATGAAATATTGCAAAGAAGAAGTGATCTTGGATTCGCTGCCAGTTCCTTCTGGCATTCCTGCAAGTACAGAAAGTAATGTAGGATACATTAAAAAAGCAATGTGCTGGATATTTTTAAAAATTCAATCATCAGATTGGCATAAGGCAACCTAATTTATTTACTATGTATTGTATAGGAAAGAAAATACTTCAACAATTAAGTAAGGGCCAGTTTTTTAAAAACGAACAGCATTCAGAAAATAAGATTTAGTTACATTTCAAGAAAGGCCCATAATACATCTCCAAATTCTATTATCAAAAGGAGTTTGGCAAGAAGTATCCTATGGAAACTGGATACTAGCCTATGGTTCAGTGTCAGCTTTTAGCTGTTAAAAAAAAAAAAAAGTCAAGACTCTTTCCTTTGCTGCTTTTTTCCATATCATGTCTCCCTACATCAACTTCTTTTTAAATAGAGATTAAAAAAACCATAAAACCCCATAAAAATTATCAAGTGCCATTTTAGAAAACTTCACTTGCTGCAAGTGACTCAGAAGAACAATGTTAAGCTGTAAAGAATGTTACTAACCCTGTGCCGTGCATGTTTTCCACTTGTTGAAGGCTAGATTCAATAACTGGTGTCAGAGCTTCAAATTCTTCCACATGCAGCATTCTGCACATACCCCAGATTTTTTTAAGGGCAATTAATGCATAAAGTCGAACGCTGAAATTATGACTGAAACACCATTGTAGAACAACTGTAAGGGCTTTCTTCAGAGCTGGCTTCTAAAGAAACAAAGACAAAGAAGCTTCTTTATTTTAAGTTTTAATTTACCATTCAGAAGTGATGAGTGGCCCAAGTTCCTCAAAAGACACCCTTCTGGAAATCACAAAGCTTTAAAATTATATTGATTTCTTTCTTTCCATCTCATCAGGACAAAATCTACAGCCCTACATGTTCTTTGATAACATATTCATTTGCTTTAAAAATCATTATTCTGCCTGCAAGGAAACCTCTACTTACTTCTGATTAAAAGAGCAGCGAGAAAAACAAACCCAGGTGCATCCACATGTTTACTTAAAACCGGAGTAGCTATTCTAGAAAATTTCACAGGTAATCAGGCTCTATGTATCCAGAACACCTGCTAAGTTAGCTGATTTTCCTCAGTCCAATATTTTACAGAGGTGATAGGAAGAGTTAGTGTTTTGCATAAGAAAGGATACCTTAGTAGGAAGTAGGTATTAAAGAGATATTTAAACCATCTTGGCAGTCTAGTTTCAATTCAGAACTCTGTATATGCACTGGAAGTGAATAAAGAGCAAACACTCTCAAGAGAAATGTACCTTCTCTGAGGTATTTTGAAGAATGATGTCAAAGTGGGCCAACACTGATAAAAATGTGCAGATGCTTTTTTTAAGCTTTTCTTCATCCTGAAGTAAAAAAGAATGTAACAAGAGATATGCACATATAATATGTTTTTATACTTTATACATTTTCACACCACATTTGCACATGCAATAATATTAACACTATTAAAAATCTACATGTTTCCACAGCCAAATTTATGAAAACACAAGGTCAGTATGATTAGCATTTCATTTCTCCTAGCATGTTATTTGCTTTTTATTAACACATCAATCAGAATGAATGTTATAGTGGTATAAGTGAGCTAAAATTCAACCCAAGTTCACTGTGTTCCCCCAGGAATGCAAAAGGTCAGCACCATTCCACAGCCTCTTGCCTGGGGCTCCTGCTACCCACAGCTCAATCTGCAGCTGCACACCGAGCCACCTGCACTAAACATATTCCTCAGCACCAGGAGAGCCTCTGAAAATGCAATTTCTATTCCTGTTTCATAAATCTACGTGTTTTCTGCTTGCTCTGATGGTTTGAATAGGCCCACTGTGATTTAGTACATTTGTTATCAGCATGAAATCACTTTGATCCAACAGGTTATCATCTACTAAAATGACAGCAATTCCAACAGGCTGAGCTTTTGGAAGGAACTCTGAAACATAGTCAGCTCTCCTCAGCCAACCCTTTCACGACTTTTGGGTATCATCACTCAAACCCTGCTTCAGTTTTAAAATCTCATTACAGAACTCCGCTGTGAGAGAAGCCCATATTAAAAGCTGCAAATTGAATATGTATTATGCAGGTCATGTTCTCACAGAGGATGTGACAAGAAAGACAAAGGTGGGCTGTGTAAACCACAAGTAACTTAGACCTTCAGACTCAGGATCTAAGGTGTCCATGAGGTCCTGATGGCTCTTATATCGGACTACTCTGACTCACTATGCCAGCTCCACTCTGCCCAGAATAAAACATAAGAAAGGGAAATCTCTCAACAGGAGGAATCAACTTTCCTTTGGCCATTTTTAGGTTGGAAATTTCTAAGTGTCTCAGATTATTGCTCAGACTCACTTCAAGTTGAGCTACTCAACAGCCCACTGTCCTCGCTTTTAAAGGAAGACTGGAATACACAGAAAATAAGATATGGGATGACAAACTGTACCCTCCTTGTTCAAATTACTCTTCAAGTGAATGCCAAAAGTCTTACTTACATAGGAAAAGCAATCCCAGAATTTATCAAGGAACTGGGGATATTTATGTAGACTCAAAATAATAATCCATTCTATGAAGTATTTCACAGATGCCTGATTATTACTGAATCCAGCCTGAAAAACTCTGTCAAGAGTTCCACACAAAAAATTCTGAGAAAACAAAAATAGGCAATACTTTAGTATATTGTTAAGAGTTGTTTCCATGAAGAAAAAAAAAATTAAAGAACATTCTCTCCTTTATCATAATATTAGAAATATATTTTATTATGCAAATTAAAACATTTTAAAATCTTCTAATTTTTTAATTATACTTTTCAAATATTTTCTTATGAAGCAGCATTGATGAAAGTAACACTTGTCAATTTCTTGGCTGTTCATAAAGCAGCAATATTTTTACTAAATGAAAAGCTTTCAATCAGATAGTCAGTACAAACTTTTAGACAGCTTTAACAGGAAAAATCTGGCCTCCTAAAATTCACAAATCAAAGACTCAAGTTTCCAGTGTCCTCTGAAAATGCATGATAAATCCATGACTTCGGACTGAAACAATGAAGCTACAAAAAACTTCTACAACACAGAACTTCCACATCAGCCACAGGTTACATGCCTTTTATACCCTGCTGCAATTTAACATATGCAGCTTCCATGATACCAAATTAGGTCTTGAAAGTAGGTACTTATTTATTTATTTATTTATTTTAAAGTGAATAGTAAAGAGCAATACCTGGTTAAGCTTTGGGAGAAGAACCAAGAGTGTCTGCCACACCCGGTTTTTAATTCTATGCTGCAAAGAGTTTGCATAATAGCGTGTTTTAGATCTGGATACCACTTCATCCTGAAAGAAAATTAAAAGGTTTATTGCCTATTCTTCCTTTAAATTTGAATAAAATACACTAAAAGTAAATACACTTTTCTGTGCTAAGAAAGCAGCATCTACCACACAGCTAGGATCAGCACTGAACATAAGCTTAGTAAAATTTATTAACTTAATTTATTAAGAATTAAATTCTGAAGCTTATAATTAAATAATAAAATAAGCAAATATCTTCTAAAGCTCGCTTTTCCCTGCTTGGTCAATCTCACAACACAAATATTAATCATTTTTCTACAGTACTTAAATGAGAGGAATGAGTGACCCAACTATTCCAAGTTCTTCAGACAAAAGCAGGATTCTACAGTACCAGAATGTATGGGTGATGTTCTAATAGCAGCCGCAGTAATTTACCACTGACTTTAGACTCTTGCCAATGCATAAGCTGCTATGATATAAATGAAAATTGGACCCCAACCTTCTCCATTATTTCTCTCTATAAAGGTATTCTAAGGAGACAATAGCTCTCTCACTTTAAGAGGTAGTCTGCAATTGTTAAAGTGAAATGCAGTGCTTCAGAATGCAGCCTAAAGGAAGATTCTTAATGGAACAATGGGTACAATTTGGATAATTTTCCAGGAAGCCACTAAAAAGAGAGAATTGCCAAAAGGCATTTTTTACTATTTTGATCAAATTAACTTCTGTCTCATAATGAAGAAAAGCGTATCACTTGGCAAATCTAGAGAGGCTACACAAACAACCCTAAATGCATCCTATCAACTATAAATATTTTGCATTTCACTAATTGTACTAACACTACATTTATATACCAAGAGAAATTAATTTTACCTTATCCAGTAGTTTGATGAAAATGTCTTCCATGAATGTTTTATGCAAGATATTTGATCCATCCAACAAGCACAGAAATTTAACAGCACAAATACGAACATAGTGATCATCTCGATTTGTACTGTAAAATATTAATAAAAATAAAAATTTTATTCTACCTCTTTACACAAAGATAATTCCTAAATTATAAAAAAAGCACCCTTTCACCAGTATTTTAAAAGGTTATGAATATATTGCTTATGGGTCCCTTCCAATTTATGATATTCTATGACTGAGCTGACTTCAAAATCAGCATCTTTCCTATCAGAGCATCAACCAAGACAAAGACACAATACACACCAAATACTTTAAGATGTATCCTCAAAAGCATTACCTTTCTATAACAACATTTGCTGCACATTTTTCTCCAAGATTTTCTATGAAGGCATGCACATCCTGAATGTGTCTTCAGAGATGAAAGAAAACAAAGCAACAAAATTAGCAGTATAACATACAAACGCCGTTTTCAGTTTTTCAATAATTATCTCAAAGTTTAAAAGAAAAAAAAACCACACACAAAATTGTAAAATAGAAATCACAAAGATTTTTTTTAATACCTTTGATCTTTCCTAAATACAGTTCCAAAGACACAAGCCTCAGTGATAAGTTCACTATAATTTCCAGCATTTAAGAAAGCATTTGTCAAGGCACTTCTCTCATCAACAGCAGGAAATATCCAAGACTGACAACAATGACTAAGGACTACATTGAAGACTCCAGTCTTTGTAGTGGACAGATCTATGAGCTTGAAAATTATCTGAAAATAAGAAATAAAAGATTCAAACCCCTAGTTTTCGGAAGTGCCAGATCTATTAGAATAAAATTGCAGTGATGTCTATTTTAATAGGTGTCATGGTCTTTTGCATCCTGTCTCTGCTCAGGTTAATGCTGTCTTCAATGTATTTACAATTCCCTGATTATAAGAGCAGGTGAATGGGCAACAACTGGCCCAGTATATGCTTATGTTAACAAAACCCAGTACTGACCTTTGCTTAAATGTTTGCTGTAATGCCACATGCCTTAAACAAATCTCCTGGTAAGTGGAACAAATGAGCCAGGGCTTACTTCATGAGCACAAACCTAGTGTTTTAGTTAACTCTTACCAATTTAGGAAAAAAAAAAAAAAAAAGCTAATTTTTTACATAAGTAACCGTATGAGTAGTTCTGTTATTTAAGGAGGATTGCAGTCATGTCAAAGTTCATATTTAAGTTAGAGTGAAAAAGTCTCGGTACTATATGTTTTTTGTTTTTAAGGAGGGCATAATTTCAATAATTGAAACTGCTATCTAAAGCTTCTCCAAAAAGAAGAAAAATAAAACAAAACAAGAAAAATGGCCCCGAAATATTTCTTTCCCTTTCTTAGGATAAGTGCAAGAGTAAATTTCACTTACAAAGTAAATTTTTTTTCTAAGAAATTGCAAGCATTTGAGAGAGGGCAGGGAGATACAGAATGAATCAGTAAGGCTTTCTAAGAATTCCTTTTTAGACATCAGTTAGAGCTATCCTTGAAAATGGTTTTTCAGAAGGTGTAACAGCTCCTAATAGACAAAGCTGCTTTGCTTCCCTGCATCGAAATGATAGTTTTGATAATGTGACAATTCTTTGACAGGAATGCTGGTTTTAGAGGGAAAGTTGTTGTGAATTGCTAAGCATTAAAGCACCAAGAAGTTCATGAAGAACTTAAAACTGAAATACTGCAATGCAGTCTGAAGAAACACTTTCTGGAAAGAAGGCTCTACACTAGGAGCATGTGGGGTTTTTACCAAGAATTCAAACCTATTTTCTAGAGCAAAGACAGGCATTTTAACTCTCCTAGTAATTCCAAAATTGAGCTATTGTTTCACCTGTAGGGAAGCAGCACCGCATTTATTATGCATTTCTCAATTCTGAATTTTTTCAGCTGTTTCACTAATATAGCAGAAGTTCAGCACATACGAAAGAATTTTTAGATATTTAAGTTCTAGCATAATTCACATATGAATCATCAGAAAGGAAAAAGCAGCAGAAAAAATTAAGCTAAAGAACACAGTGCTCTGGGTACCTTCTGTGGAAGCCCTTCTTGATATTACCATAGCAATTTCCCTTTTTTGACTAAAAAATACCCCTTCCTTCCACCCCTTCCAACTATTAAAAAGACAGAGTGCACTGTGATAGACAAAATTACAATTGTGCTTCTGTGACAAATCAACATCAGGCAGTTCCATTGTCTCTTTAGCTACAACTACACAGCCATTGCACACTGGGTCAATGGCAACAGGGACTGGAATAAGAATATATGTAAGTAGGCACTTGCTTGGGAACTTTATCTTCATTTTCTTATGAAGGGGCAGAAGGTGGCTCGACCAGATGCCCTTTGTTGAGTATAGGAGGCCTTCATTAGCTCCTTGATGCCTGCTGTCATGGTATGTCCCACTGCAGACAATGGGATAGCTGTCACACGGACTCAACACTCTCAACATTGGCAAAATACACCTCACATAATGCTTGAAATACTAATGCTGAAGTTAAGGCAATAATTCTCAGAATTTAAATAAATATTAAGATCAAGAAAAATAAAATACTAGCTATGGCTCAGTAGTTATTACAACACTGAGCATACAATTAGCTGTTACAGATATTCATTAACAGTAAAAGGCAACCAACTTCTACAACAGAAGAATTTACCATTTTTACATACATATCTTATTTGGGCTTGGATCCACAGGGAGACTACAAATGCAAAACGTTTGAATTAGAGAACAACATTCATTTGAAGCAAGATTAAAATAAACGAAAAGAGAAAATAAATGGGACTATATTTCAAGGTAATTAAGGCTAATACAGATGTATCCTAGTTTTAAATAGCTAGGAAGTGTCCATTCTTCTGTATTTTATTAAAAATATTTTTGGTGTGCCTGGGTTGAAAATAAATTTGAGACATTTGCTATCACTTACAGCTACGAATGTGACACCAGGACAGGGCTACTTATGATGACTTCAAAGCAAAACTGCAACCCCTCCTAAGTGTGATTTTTGTGCTAAGCACAAAGCAGCACATGTAGTAGTAAATCTCAGCAGACAAATATACTACTGGTAGATAATTCACAATGTATTATAATGCTCCAGTTAAAATCTTGCACTCACTGTGGATTGTTCTGCACAAATGTTTAATTAATGCTTAGACGGGGAAAGAAATTAAAAATCCCTAAGAAAGATTACGTAGAAAGAAACAGCTAACAACTTTGCAGTGTATAAAGCCAATAGGAACCAACATCACAGCACTGAATACGGTTTTCTGGACTTAATCAAAAAAAGAACACTATGACATAGGCAAGAACTCTTGGAGTTCTGGCAGGTGCCTAAATCTTACAAAAGAAGAATAAAAATGGTAATTTTCTTCTTAACTCTGGAAGCAGGTCTACCATGCAATATTAAACTGAACTCTAAGGGGGGGACTGTGTCCTTTTTGTTTTCTACATCTGGACCATCAAAGGAAAAGAAGCCTTTAAAGAAGCAGTAAAAAAGTTTTAGTCAATAGCATCTATAAACTGTTTTGAACTGTTCTAACTTTTCATCTAAGACAGCATTTTCATAAAGAGTAAACTACTAGAAAAAGGCATAATCCTCCCATAATAATAAGAGTTTGCGAGAGTTCAGGTGTCAAATCCTGAACAAAATAGTCAAGACAAAGAGAAATTTAATTTTAAGATAAAAAAAAAAAAATAAAAAAGAGAAAAACTATTTTTACTGCCTGCAGAAGATACTGAACCATCTAAAAATCAAAGACCCAGTACTTTTCATTTTCTGTGCCACAAGAACAAACAATGTATTTGTTTATCTTCATTCTTACTTAACACTCTCAAAACTGTGCCTTTTTCAGACATGAAAAATTCACAACAGCTTAAGGGAAAATAAAGTACAAAATACATTTTTACTTCCAGACAAAATTTATGTTCCCTTCTCAAAAAAAATTCTTGAAACTGACCTCTTTTAATTTGGTATATGCTTGGCCTTTTGCACTTGCAGCAACAGCTAGAACCTCAGTATCAAAGATGAACTGAACAAAAGCTTTTAGATTGGTCCAAAATATCAGCTGTGTGTTGCTCAAAGAGGATATAATTTTCCAAGTCAAATCAAATGCTTCTATGCAGAGAACCTCTGATGAATCCAGAAGCTGTAAACAAGGAGATAAAAAAGTGTTACATTTAACAAAAAAACCCCCCAAAAAACTATTAATACTGTGCAGGTTTTTCTTTTACCTTGGGAACAAGGACTTTCATGCAGTCAAACACAGGCAAAACTTGGTCTGAAGGAAGAATTGACAGGGCTTCTAATGCAGACTGTAGAATTTCTTTTGACCTTTCAACTGTAGATAGTGACATGACTGAAGTTTCTTCATACCCCTGAGCCAGTGTTGTAAATGAATTTAAAACAAAACTGAGGCAAATCCACTGGTCATGAACGTAGCGTGCAACAATTTTCCCCCATCCTTGAGATGTTGTTTCTTCACATAAGCTGTGAAAAAAAATACTTTTCTTAAATAAATAATTGTGTTAAGTTTATACTGTACATCCCTACTCTACCAGGAAGTGCTTAACTGCACAAACTCACTGTACTACTTCAAGGTGCTAAGATTTATACAGTTCAAGGCAAGAGTGGACAAGCACATGGAAAAGAAATCTAAAAATGAAGTGGCTTTTAAAAGAGAAGAATCAATTATGGGCTCAGTCAACCTCATTGGTGAAACATCTGCGAGAGTATTCACTGGAAACATCACTATGTGCTGGCTGTGGATTTTTGTTACCCAGGTATTTGGGTTTTGGCTCTCTGGCTTCCTCTGGGTTTCCCTTCCTAACACTAAATAATTTACATTTAAACTTGCTTGAGTACATATCATGGCTTTCTGCAGTGTATATATTTAATCTGGCCTAAGGATAAGTAAGCAGCATTCATAGCTAGCTCTGGCTTCACAGAACTAGAGGACTTAACAAAAGAACCTTTGTTCTGATCAATTACAACTGCTTTAATGTTCTAAAACCTGGATGTTAAGACAAAAGAGCAACTGAGTGAACAGTTTATGTACAGAATTCTTCCTTTTTATCTTGGCAAGAAGTTGTCAGCAAGAAAAGCCAACATCTTAACCCCTGCTTCTCATTAATCCAGTTTATCCTGGAGAATTACCGAAGCTTTAGCAGACGTACCTGTTTTTTTCTTCAATATAGGATGGCTTCTTTAATACTTCATTGAACTGAGAAAAGGAAATTAGTTTCTTCAGAGCATCCACAGAAGGCAGAGATTCCAGGTGCGCTTCTAGCTTCCCATCCATTAACTCACATACAGCTGCAAGCGAAGCCATGCTGGCTACTTTTCTGATTTGTTCCTTAACCTTCGGCTCCTAAGTAAAGCCAAATGATACATGAATGAAGACACACCAACTTCTTCTCACAGGATACAAATAACATACTAATACTTTTAACAATCCTCCTCTTTGCATCACCATCATAAGGCAGCAACTTTGCATCCTTCTACTTCTGTATTTTCATCCCCTGTGCCTAACGCAGCTTGGCTTGGGCTGGGTCAGTGCAATCGCTCCAAGTTACAAGCACTGACAGAAGCATAAATTTCCACATTACAGTCACTTTAGGCATTAAGTGCAGGGAGTTTGGCTGTGATGGAACACTCCTAGCTTGCCAGGTAATAGTTCACACAGCCTTGCTGGAGAGCAATTAGAAAAAACATGTGGGTCCAGTTCATCAGAAACCCAACAGCAGAAATTCGGAATGTGACACGGTAGCTCCTCCAAGCTCCCAAAAAGATCACAACCATGTCATGGTTATTTTCTGTGAGAAACACATATATTCGAAGAGGCATGAAGCTTAAATTCACATTAAAAAAAAAAAAAAAGCCAATAAGTATATAATGCCTGTAAGAAAACTCTGATGTTATGATGTTATTTAAATATCTCCACGTTATACTTGGCTGTCAAGAGCACAGAAAAGACTTTTCTATCTTTAATTACTCAATTTTCTTCTTTCTTCTCAAACTGAAGAGGTACCATATGTGCAGCTGAAGAAACTACACGAAAATGTAATTCCTCTGAATTCAAAGTAAGTTGATAAAAGCCCCCAGTGAGCACTAAGTTTGAACAAGAAAATGTTTACTTTGAAACTACTGGGAAAAGTATAGAATTCACATTAACAAAGGAAAACAAAAAAAAGTATTGTTCTTTGCTCCCTTCAAATGCAAACCTAGCTAATCAAATACTTACAATCTTTTAAGATGTTATAACCTGTTCTTGAACAAAACAATAACATCAAATAATAAGACCAAAGTTTATACTGCCCAACAAATTTCATTTTAAATCTCCTTTTTCTCATGGAAGTTACTAATGTTTCTTTACATTTTAAAAGTTTATGTATTTCAAATATTATAGCCTAACACAAAGAACTATGGGACAATCAACATAACTATATGAAAACACCAAAGCAATGCTGGGTTCTGGAGTTGCTTTTTCTCTATATGTTCCAGGTTTGAAGTCAAAACTACAAAAGACATTTTCATTTGTTACTTAATCAGTAAGATTAAATCACATCTGAGGAAAAAAATCTTTGAGTACATAGTACATGACTAAAGTAAGAATTTTACTTTAGCTATACAGACTTCTAAATAGTGTAATATAAAAAACAAATTACTGAAAACCTTAGCTACAAATATTATACATTCATATTACACTGCCAAATAAAGATGTGTAAGGGAATATATACAAACATACACATTCACACAAACTATTACTTAATTTCACATTAAATAAAATATTATTATACATTATAAATATCCCAATAGAAATAAATATTTGTATATTAACTTATGCTTATAGTATGTCTGTAAAATTATTAATGCAGAATCTAAATATCATATTGGCATATATTTTAATTATTATATATTGGCTTGTTTTATATTAATATTTATTGTTGTAAATAATGTTAAATTACCTTTTCAGAATTTCTCTCCTGAAGATTATGAATAGATGCATTTATCAGAGATGAAAGGAAATTCTTAATAGATGTCATTTTCTTCCATTTGACTTTCAAGCACAAATTCACTATCTCTGGAATTAAAGCCAAGTACAGATCACAACGCTCCAGGTCACCAACCTAAAAGTGAGGAAACAACCACAATCCGAATCAGTTAGAGGAGGAAAATCAAACTGGAAATCAGAAAGAAAACTACTGGTAACAATGACAGCAGAAGGAAAACTACAACTGACGTTACAATTGAACAACTTTTAATTTGGGGGAGGTTATTAACCTCTAAATCTTAAAAACCGACTTTCAAATGCCATTCTCCTGATTCAACTCTAACTTTTGCTTTGCTTAAAAAGTCTCAAGTTTCTTTGGGATAGAAATTTAAACACTGGGCACAGCACTGAGCAAACAGTGTGACATAGTCAAATAAGATGATAAACAGGCCGAGTACTGAAAGTCTCCAAAAACCTAACAACTTACATCCACAGCTATACTAGTGGACATTATGCAGTACATGATACTCAGGATTTCTTACTATGTGATTTCTTTAGATTTAAAAAAAAACAAGAAATGTGGACTACAGACACCAAACACTACTTGTGAAGACACTTTTTTTTTTTTTTTCCTTCTTACTATGCCCGTTCAAAAAAGTTAACAGAAGTCTTTCTATGCAAATTGACTTTCTAGGTGTTCAAAGATTTTATATGAACTTTAAGAACCCTGGTAAATCAAATTAACAAGCAAAACCACACCGAAGTATGTCTCATAATCATTACTTACAGTGCTTAACTCATTGGTAGTAAGGCGTCGGAGAACAAATTCAAGAACACTCTCCACAGGTGTCACAAGAGATTTCCAGATAAAGAACAGCACTTCATCTGTGTGGAAATACAATTCCCTTTAAAATTTTATTGTATCATGCAGATTTACTTATGTTACAAAATTATACAGTAATAGTACTCAAATTCCTAAAAGTAACTTAAAACAGCTCTGTACTCCTTCGTAGTGTAAGCCATAAGGCTGAAAGAATCAAACCAGCTTTTATTACTTCCTGAGATTCACAATGTATTAGTGAAGCAAAACCCACACAAGACCAGAAGACCACAGCCCAATTTTCCAACTTCTAAAGTACACTTTCGTCCTACTCCTAACCCTTGCACAAACAGCTTATTAATGAACTTAGTCTTTAATAAAAACCAAAAGCTTTTATATCCAGCAATTTAACTTCATGTGAGGAAAATACACTTTTCCATTGTTAATATTTATAGACTTGAAAACTGGTTTTAGGGACTTTGCTGGTTGTTGGTCTGGTTTTTTGATGTTTAGAAATAATTCACCTTTGGAAACAGTGTAATATTACAAGATTTTAGCCCAGTAGCTTCCAGGGTTAACACTGTAAATGAAAATACAAGATTATGACACAAAATAATGGTATTGTACAAGAAAAGGCTAGGCTACCACATGTACTGCATTTCACAAACAAGAACACAAGTTTATACACAAGGGAGGGAGGTCACTGGTAAAACATATTTAAGCACAAACACTTTAGTGTGTGTTTCAAGGGTAAGGGCTAGCTGAAAGCCAAGGAAATAACATCTCAGTATGAAAATGGAGTAAAATATTCTGATGGCCACCTTGTTTTAAAAATACCAGTTGTTAGTTTCAGTATTCAGGAGAATTACCCAGAGGCTACAGCTGCTCTTTTTTTCTGGAGCTGACCCTGAGTAACACTTCATGCAGCAAAACTATTATGAAATGAGAGACCTTCAAAAAGTAAAAATATAAAAGGAAATATTTCCAAATACATGTTGTACTTACTTTCATTATTCCCTTCTAAAATGGCTCATTGGACTACATTTCTAATGCTTAAATTGTTCAGAACCAACAGTTTAATTATGTCAGATTATCCTAATTTTTCATCTTAAGTCTCAAATCACAAAAACACATCTTCTGCAATTTATATACATAAAATCTTCAAATAAGCATGTTAGACATAAACCCCAATTGATTACCAATGCCTCTTAAATGCTAGCGAAAGATAATTACAAAATCTTACTGTTTAAAATAATGAAATCTAACAGTTTAGACAGCAAGAACTGTAGAAGAATGTTGATGATTTCAGTCTATCCCATTAAAATATTCTTAAATAAAACACTTCCTGCTTGTTATTATTTTTGTTTTACAAGGTTAAATTCCTTTATTCCCTACCATTTTATTGTTTTCCATTTGATAAACAGGACTTTTCACCTCCCATTTAATCAAGACAGAAACATAACTTTGGTATTACACAGCATTAACCTTCCCACCCCTCACCTCAGTCAATTCACAGCTGTAGAAAAAAAAAAAAAAAAAGATTTATTACTTGGTTCTCCTGTACAGAAGGAAGAAACACAAAAACACTGCAGAAAATAATTTTCAGAAAAGTAATCCTTGTTTAACGTAAAACTACAATGCAATTTAGAAAGCCACTCAAAAGACTGATGATGGGCTGAACTGGAGCACATCTAAGGTGCTCAAAAGGATGGGGACACTGCAGTGCTCAGCCTTGCCATACCTTTGGAACTCTGTTAGCAGAGCTCAACACACCATGTCATTCCCACAGCAGGAACAATCCATTGCAGGCACATTAGCAAGCACATAAAGAAATAAGGCACACAAGGAAATTATTTATTATTGATACTAAAAAAACTAATATGCGCTTGCATGTGTTTTGTAGGGTTCTGCTTCAGGCTTGTTCTATCCTTGTGCTGCAGGCTGAATGCACAGCGGTAGCTTAGCGGGCATTTCTTCCAGTTTAGTTCATATCAAGAAACCCAGTTCAACAGTCAGAGACCATGTCCCAGTATGAACTTCAACAGCCTGGAAATTAGTGCTCAGTATTTCACACAAACAGATAAAATTTAAGGAGGTAGGGGGGTTGAATGTATACAGCACTTGTTAAAATGAGGTTGGGCACTTATTTTGGGGCTGCATTTAGACACAAAACCTGGATATACAACCTGGAACTATTTTTGTTACAAAAAAGAGCCTAGATACGGAGCCTCCCCATTTCAAAACGTGGTATAAACATCCGGAAAAAAATCCCAAAACTATCTGGGGGAGCAGAAACCAAACACCAAGATCTGTCCTATTCCCATCCAGCATCCCAACTCAATGAAAATAATACTGCAATTTTTCATTTGCTCTAAGGAAAAATATTTAGGTCTATTCTGGTTAAAAAGCGTTCTCTCAAAAGGAGTAGTAAGGACTCCATAGCTTTTGTTCAAAATCTCCTGTTTGAACAAGAGGTCTACAAAGGTCTTCTACTGAAAGTCTACAAGTTCAAGTGCTCCATCTGTGGGGGGCCAACACTGCCAGACAGACAGATCACCAGGCTTGTATTTCAGTGAGCACCTCCTAGCCTACCAATCAACTCAGAAAACAGGATGCCCAGCAGATCACTTTATGCACTCAGGGAAGACTCTGGCTGAACCCGTGCCAACTAAGCAGGGCTGGGCTTCTGTAGTAACTTCTTTCTGAAATATCTAAATGATTTATGGAATCCATTCATTTGCAAGGAATAGGCCTATAAATATTTGCAATATAGTCACACTCTTCAAATTTTAACTGCAGATCTAATCCTAATGGATAACAATTACTTTCTCAGAAGGCTTCCACATTCTCAATTCCCAGTCCTTAGGACACCTGTAAGATTGGACCCACAGCTCAAGATTTATAACAGACACGCCAGATTGCCAACTTTTACACTTACCACTTCTAGGCTACTATTAGTTTGACACTCTAGCCATAGAACAGTTAAGTAGCTTAGCTGTAGTTAAGACTATAATGAACAGAAGACACAGTAGACTGAAGATGTCACTAACCATCTTGCGTATTGGAACATTTTAACCAACGGGTCTGCAATAACTTCAAGAGAAGCTGAAGGCTTTTATCTGTTTTCAGTGTTGGTATGTAAGCATTACTGCCAAGTTTCATCAAGACATCCAGAAGAGGGTTCAAGAAAGCCTCTAGTTCAATCCACTCTATGTTGCTTTTTCCACTACACAAAAACAAAAATTAAAAAGAAAGTCTTCTTCTGAGTATCTGCCTTAAGTGCTGAAGTTACTTGTGGAAATAAAGAGGACACGTTTCCAAGACACTTAAGTATCTTTAGAATGTTACCCAGTATGGCTGCAGCAACAGTTGGACAAGGCCTAAGGAATGATCAGGCTGATCGAAAGTCTACAGAGAAAAAGAGGACAGCTTCCCAACTTCATCAGGCTTCCCAACTTCAACTGGATCCTTCAAGAGTGAGGGGATTGAAAAAGACAGAAATGTAAAATAAGGTATTTCATACTTACCTGTATTTATTCTTCATCTGCTCCACGTCAGCAGCCAACAGAATCATTGTTGAGAGAAGCTTAGCTTCAAACCAGTCAGGCATAAAGCAATTTTCTCCTGATTAAAGATATTTTAAGGTTTCCACAGTAACTAAAAAATACCTTTGCAACACTTTTTAAAACTTCTGGTTTGTAACTTATTAAAATACTTAACAGTACAATAACAATTAACACTAACATAAGTATTACTACTAATTTTTGGCATTCTTCATCTAGATATAAATTAAACTCTAACACTATTGGCCTTTATGCTCAAAAAATTTTAGCAATATGTTATGTAGTATCATATATTATACAGTAGTTCACAACATAGCTTTAAAAAATACATTAGCATATTCAATATAATTTAATGAAGAGTGTAATTCCAGTATGCTTCATCTGAAACATCAGCTGTGATTTTGACCATAGAACTAACCACATAAAGAACTAAAACTATTCTGTAAAGAGGAAATTATAAAAAAACTAAGTGAATTTTTTCTTTTTATCGATCTTTTATGCAGAACATACATCATCATACTTATAAAATGTTTCTTAAATAGCAGTAAGTTGGTTTTAGGAGTTTTTTTAACTGGTATGTTTCTGGCTTCAGGAATTTAGACAATAAAACACTTGGGAGGTCCAATTCAAGCAGCTGGACCCACCCGTTTTTTTCTTTTTCCTCTAAAGAGCGGCTTATTAGTTAAGTTTCATATAAAACCAGAATTACAAACATCACTTTTTACCAGTGAAATGCAGATGTTTGTCATATAGACCAAGGACTAAACAAACATGTCAGGAAGGAGAGAAGATCTGCCAAAAATTTTAGCAAATTTATCCTGGAGCATCAACAGAGAGAATTTGCTTACTACTTCTCTAACAATAAGACAATCAAGTGAAGTTTCCTGGTCTGCAGGAAGTTTCTGAAGCTATTTATGATCAGCAAATTCTGACCTAGCTTTTTTATCTCCTATATGTAGAATACTTAAAAAGTGTTCAGTTTTGACTTTTGACAATATAAAACTATACAAAATTCACTAGGACTGCGAATGTCACACAAAAGTTGAAGTATTTGAAAAAAAATCTATTCGCCATTCCTCTCAATAACCTCATATTGTAAATAATTCAAAATGTGGCAGTGAACAAGGAGGACCTTTGTAATTTAGCTGCATATTTATACAGTTTACTAAGTACCTTCCTTGGTTATAACATGTGGCAGCTCATCTCCTGTAAGCTGTCCAAGATCAGAAGAATGTAACAACTCAGGAAGGCATGCAATGAGCTGACAAGCTGCTTCACTCTGTGGCCTCTCCCTCTATAAAAAATACTTGGACATTTTACAAAGCTCTTCTGAGAAAGGTGATAAAACCTGCGTGGGTTCATATTTCTTTGTGGTTTCCTCTGCCTCTTGCACTCCAGCATTTTCAGACACCATCAAAAGAGTGACAAAATAAATCTAATGGACAAGCATCAGGGCAGCATGGAAACCGAATATTAAGATTTAATGTTCAATTGATACTGCAGGACTTTAATTCATGGAGGAAAGCTGAAATTAAAAAATAAGGTTCAAACTTAAGAACTGTGAATACACTGGTTGGGTAAAACTTAAAACAGGTGCAATATATTTTTAAAAAAATCTAAAATTCAAGGGATTGCTTTAAGTTTTTTTTTAAATTCTCTTAAATATATGTTTTTTATTAATACATATTTAACTTACTTTCAGATGCAGGTGTCTTAAAGTACTCTCCCACAAGACTGTGCACATACTGACACAATGATGATGTCTCCTGACGTCCAAAATCAGAAGTCACAGACTTCCTGAAGCAGCGGTCATTCACTTGCAACCAACTGCAAAGCTGAATGGAGAAGAATATGTTACTCCTTGACCATGTCTGGCAGCTGTGCACTGACATCACTGACTTAACAGCAGCACACCAGAGCACTGTTAAACACAAACTCCCACATCAGCAAACCCACACACTGCAAGAGGTGCTCACCAGAGCTACCTCGAGCCTTAGCAGACTATTCCCTTCTAACTACAAATAAAAAAGTGTTCTTCCAGAGGGTAGCTCAGAGAACCCCCCAAAAAATCAGTGGTACCAACATAAGAAAAACAACAGCTCTTAAAATTAAGTAAGACTGGTAAAAATTCCCCTATCCCAAAAGGGTTTTTTCCAATCAAGTGTTATCTAGTGAGACCAGTTTTTTCCTTTTTTTTTTTTTAACTTGTATGCCAAAAATAAATGGAGCAAAATGAAATGTACAGTATACATGACAAGAAGACACTATGCAAAAAATCTTTGGCGTTATATGGCTGTACAAGTAACCAAAAACTGGCTACATGATCAGCTGGCTCTAGTATATACTCTATAAAAACTTAGTTCATCTTTGAACTTTTCTTCACAGCATCTCACATCTTGCAAAGACATAAAATATGTATCCTGTGAAAATTTACGATTTACAATCCACTCTACATGGTATGCACATTCCTCCCTTTGAGATTATCATGCCAGTGGTATTACTATTTCTACCAGTGATGGGTTTGACGAACATAAAACCAGCTTCAGTTCTCACCTCTGTCCACAACAAAGTATCTCTCCTTAGGGACTCCTCTGGTCTAAGGGACAGAAGAAAGCTTGAAACTTCTGGGAAGGACACTTTCTCCTGAAGAAATTAATCGAGATACAACAGCTGCCAACATAATATACAACAAATAATACCTACATGACAATTCAAGAAGTTTCAGTAGAAGAAATTTACTTTTTCCTTATCGTGATTCAGATTCATTTCTGCCTCTTTGGGATCAACTTATCAGTGCCAAGGAACAAAACTTAATTTTCCCTAAGTAATAAAATCTATCTGAAAATAAATGAATGACTGTAAGAATAGTGCTATCCAGTGATGACACCTTTTAAAATCAATGTAGGTAAATGATTGAGAGTCACTCATAAGTACTATTTCTGCATTTCTAAAAACAAATTCTAAGGACAGTTTATAGCCATAACACACAACATGGAAGACTTATCTAGAAAAATAGCTATAAAACAAACAAAACATCAATATTTTAATTATTGAATAACTTCAGTCCTGATATTTCAACACTTATGGTAGTCTTATCATTCTGGTATCATGAATACTTTTACTATTACTTTTTATTATTAGGAACTGCAAGAAAGTCTATTTAGTTTCTATCTGTTGAAACCTAAGTTTATATAGTAGATATGGAATAATATCCTGTTATGATAACTACCACATGAAAAGCCTACAATAAAACATCAACTAATAAAAGCTAATGAAAAAAATATTTCTTATGTAAAACCAAAGGTAACAGAAACATACCATAACTTACAGTCTCTAATATAAATAGTCACTTAAAAAATTGCAAATCCAGCAAAATCAATATAAATACTGTATTTAGCAATTTTTTGAATACTGTTGATCCTGTAAAAGTGTCGCTGTATTTCTATTACATCAGAGGGAAAAAAACCCACAAAAAATAAAACAAAACACAAAACCCCAAACTGACCACATCTGTCAAATGCATAGTTGTTTGAAGAAGATAGCACTGAGCAGCACCACGCAACAAAATCTGATGTGTAATCATAGTACACTGGAGGACATCTCTGCAAAGAGGAAAAATACACAATGTATAAATCACACGCTTAAAAATGTAAGCATTTTTTTATATTTCCTAATTATTAACCATTTTAAATACATCAGATTGCATCTAAAAGACATATTCTATTAGGTATGGCACAAATACTGCCTGATCAGACCACAAACAACCCAGAACCAAGAACTACTGTTACATGTACTTTCAAAAACTGATCATAAAATTTGGATGAGCATAAACCTGACAAAACAAAAAGTGGGAGAAGAAAGAACAGAACAAAAACTAAAGGAACAAACCCCATTATCACATAATTTCAGATTGTTAATTTAATATTAGCATTTCTGTAAAAGTATACAAATGCTTGCCACCAAAATCTCACTCAAGCACAGAACTGAAAGAAACTTTTAGTGCTTTTATCAGCAAAGGCATGTCCAACATTTTTTTTCTTTTTGTCGACTGTTTCTATCCAATATTCCTTCAACCATCAGTAAGATTTTTTTTAAACGCTCAAATTGGATTAAACTGGAATGACAAACTGATTTTTAGTGGCTCTAGGAAGTGAAAGCAGACACTTCGGAAATATCAGTGTGATTAAGGTCCATAGTGAGGCCAAGAACTTCTACCTAGACTTTTATTTAGAAATCTTTCTGTTTCCAGAACTGTGGGCTGTCCCCCTGATTTAGCTTCAACTGCTATTAAACCAGGTTGTAACATAACTAGAAAAAAAAGGAAGAAGAAATTATATGTATCAGTCAGGAAGTGTGGAAGACCAGGGAAACATTATTCTAAAAGAGTAGAAACTATGAAGATCTAAAATGCAAAAATTCAATTTTTTTTCAGTTCATGGACAGATACAATAAATATATTGGTTCTTGAATTGCTTTCCTCTGCAAATCAGACATAAAGGAGACAGAATCTGATATTCCCATGCACAACCATCCATTCAGAAGTAATAAACATTAATCAAATTCTGGCTCTCCAGACTGTCAGCACATTTCTTTGGAAGAAGGGTGTAAGAACAGAATGCAGTACATATTTTACCTTAAAGCATGAAGTCCTTCAGCACCAAGTACTTTACATGCAGGGATAGATGCCAAAGCCATAGAAAGAAATAAAACAGGAACAGCACACCAATGCCTACTTGTCATCTTCTGAATAAATTTTAACAGGAAGCTGCCTTAAAATGAAAGTAAACAAAACAACCCTGAGTGACTCTATGTTCTCCAATGCTTTTAAATAACATGAACTCCAGCAGAAGAGTGCTATTATATTTTCTGACAATTAAATGAAAGACAACAGAATCATTTCCTAATTATATCAATGAAAAAAATTACATTCCAAAGAAGTCTATCAGTAAGGTGATATGATTCAGAGATAAACAGAAATAAACCTAATTTTGACTTTGGTCATCTGCACTAATCACCATGTTCAGGAATGAAATTTTAACTTAATTATTTTGAGTACTAAACAACGCCTTTTTAAAGTTCCTATTGAGTTTGTGATATGTCTGACCACAGTGACTGAACCAGTTAAATGGATGCTGGAATAAGCAGAGCAATTCTCAACAAGCCATCACACCTACAGTTTGTGGCAGCAGGTCACCCATCTCAGGATTCCTAATCACAGACCCCCCGTTTAGTGATAAAATATATGCCTTGGGGCAGGGTAGATAAATAGGGCATCTATGGCATTACAAGTCTATACAGTGTTTCCTACCAGAATATATCAGTACATACAGGGTGTTGTAGAGAGCTCATTCTACTCTTATTTGATCCAATTAGACCAGGTATTAACTTCTGGTTGCTTCATTTTAGCCTGCATTAGCCTCAAAATTTGGAACAGTCTCAGAAATCTTCCTCCACTCAACCTCACAATAAAAGAATCCTTATCCTGTTTCAGCTTGGACTGTGCTCTTCTGGATGTGTCACTATACATGTCATGACTAAAAAAGTCTGGAGATAAAAAGGAATCTCCAAGTACTTTTCACTTCAGATTTTAGGAGTTTGTTTGGGCTTTTTATTTTTCCATTAATAAAAAGCAAATCTGCCTCATTTTGCCCCTAGAACAATTCTGTAGCTTAGTACTGCAAGATACCTTGAAGTCCCTGTAGACCTCTTGTCTGGAAACTCCACTGTCAGGACAACTACTCCTTTTTTCTCTCAAGTAAACATGACGTACCATACATGACATGAAAACGGCTCCATCGTTTTTATTTGGTTTCCTTATTTTAAAAAGGATAAAGGTGAAACTGAAACATACCTTTTTCTTCTTCTGGAAGAAGAGCAAGATAAGTAGCCAAAAACTTCTGTAACCTCATTCCCAAAGGAGGACAGGCTCCTATTGATTGACCTGGTGTCCTGTTGGGTTTTAAAGCAGACACACAACTGGCATGTTAACAGCTTTAGGATTATATGTAACAGATTTAATCTAAAATCTAACAGATTCAGAATGTTTAGAATTGCCCATAAACAAAAAAGTGTCATTCACTGACACTCCATGAGACCAACAGAGACAACCTCATGAAAAGTCTCAGGATCCTGGCTATTAAGGATTAGCATCAGTCAATAGATTCTGTAGCTTTCTCTCAGCTTGATATTAACTGTAACAACTTCGTACATTCTCAGTATACTCAAACATGCACCCTCCTCTACATATGCCAACATGTTTCACCAGAAATAAAGATGCTAAAAGAGAAGATTAAGATTAAGGTCATGAAGTACTGATCCAACACAGCTTTAATATATTGACAGACTTTGCATATGCTTCACGTTTTGAATTCCCATCCATGTATGTCCATGGAAATACACTGCAGACTGAGATGAGAAATACTTAACTGCTGCAAGAGCCTGCAGAGGTCACATTTGTCCTCCCATATTTAGATGAAACAACCTACTGTGACTACACTTTATCCATAATCAACTAATCCAAACTATCACCACTGACAGTCAGTTTTAGTCTCCCCAAAATGAATGTATTAATACACTGAACTCTTTGTTTCATAGACTTTCCCCACCAGGTCAAGACTGTGACCATCAATTCGATCAAGGGGCATTGAAAATTGCAACAAACCAGGATCCATATTTCATTTGTTCATAGCCACCCATCTTTCATGAAAATCTCTCTATCAGTAAGACCAGCAGCATCATTTTTTATTAATGTGTTTTCCTTCAGCTAAGATTTTATCCAAATACTTAAACCAGTATTATTAGAATACATCTGCACAATCCAGAAATTAAATAAATAATCGATTAATCAAACCAGTGGTTTACCTGCTGTAGAGGGAACTTTCTGAGAGGGCATCCATTAGTGGTCCAATAACAAACTAGAAGAAGAAACAAGAACAACAGTGAAATGTACATTTCCAAGGCACTGTTACATAGAAACTAACTAGACTTATTTCACCAGACTTTAAAGGACAGAACCTGAAATCAGAGAATACTCTTGCAGTGGTAAACAGAAGCAAAAGGAGGAAGAAACTAAAGAGAAGGGGACCACGAGACTAAACAAGAAAAGAGATTTTTCCACTAGATACGTTTCACAGAGTATTGCAAAAAATGCAGGCAAATAAGAAATCCTGTTGGTAAACAGATAGAGAGAATAAATTTAAACATGAAATAAAAGGATGACGAAGAGCCAACACAGCTAAAAAGATTTAGGGTGCATACAAAGGTTGACTTTATTTCAAGTTACTCATCAAGAGGCTGATTTAATTTGTATCAGGAATGATAATCTCTGAGGAGAATATTAAATAGTATAATGTAGATCATTCCCTACTGAAGTGTAGGTTAGCTGGACAGTCAATACACATGTGACAGTAATAAAAAAACCTTTTAATATTTCTTCCCACTTAGAGAACATTTTAAAGCGTGGCGCTTTTAAGTTTTATGGATACAGTAATACACTGATTATACTACAGAGACAGAATTTGTCCAATTCCAACTACTGAAGCAATTAGTGTTAAGATCTATTGCAAATTAGAACATTTGTTTGTTGTGGCAAATAACAGTAACACCCTTACCTCTGAAAAAACAAGTGAATTTGGAAGATGCTTTGTTTCATAAAGCTCCATAAAATGAAGAATTCCTTCCTTTGTCAATGTTTTATTCTCACTTTCAAACATTCGTCTATAAATGCACACATGCCATGATGGGTGAAACAGCCAACAACCTGTTAACAAAAAAGAAATTCTTCTTAACTGACACAGAAATGACAATGACACACTAACACACAACATGCTGACATTCTGGACAATGTTGTAGTATATTCACAGGACAATTCAAAAACTCTGTTAGTTTTATAAAAACATCTTGTAAAACTAATTTTAAAATTAACAGTTTTCCAAAGTTACTCTCTATTTTATTAGTTACAAATTAAAATGACTAAAAAGTGCCCCATACTTCTTCCTGCAACTCTATGCTAATGTATTTACCTGCAAAAGTTATGCATTAATAGCCTTTCCACTTTACAAATCTCCAGCATCTTGCACTACCTAATTACACGCACTCATGTGCCCTGAACACACTGTCTTAGCACTCATTTTATTTATCCTCTCCCTACTTCTAACAAATTGAGGTGTTTTTTGTTTTTTTTTTCCTCTTTTGTGCAGGTGAATTGTCTTCTACAATCCCAAAAATCTCTGGCTTTATTTTCATATTATCTTATGTCAGGCAAAATACAGTGGGAAATTACCATTTATTTGGGTCTGCTGACAGATAAATAGTATTCCAAGACAACACAGTAAGCAATAAACATACGCTAGGATTTCTTCTCAGGGCAGAGTGGTCACTGCCTATGCATGTTTGCCAAACAACTTATGCAAAGAGCAAACCCACAAAAACTGGAACAGCCACTCAGAAAACACCTGATTTGAGAAACAAAACATTACAAAAAGCTGCCACTAAAACAGAAGAAGAAAACAGAGAAGTGTAATTTAACTGACTAATATTTAAGAGATTAAGTAGAAGAAGTTCCATCTTACCTTTATCCCCTGATATGGCAAGCTCATATAAACGGTTTAGTTTTGGTAATACTGGCTTTATGACATGGATCTGAAATACAAATCAGGTATAAGCAATTTACATCTCAAACCCAGGAGCTGTCAGTTACTCAGACTAGAATTCACCATCAATAACATTAATACAGCAATTGACAACAGAGTACATTTAAATAAACCTCCAAAGCCTGTGGTATGCAACACTCAGTTGAAGAAAACCTGATACTTCAATGCTACCATATTTTAAGAACAATACTCGCTAATAACCATTCTATTCCTCAAAATTAAAACAGCACAAATATCTACAATTAAGCATTTAAATTAACATTATCTCGGTTACAGGATAATCAGGTACAAGTAACATAAAATAACTACAGGGAGGTAGGCACACTACTAACAGTTAACACCACAATACCATACAATCACAGAGGCCTCAAGTCAACAGGAATCTTTCTGCTGAGTTTGCTCGACTCACAAAACCATTTTAATCCAAGGCCACAGGTACTTTACCATATAGATATAGTCTCCTCTATCAGAGAGAGGTTACTAAGTGTGATTATCAGATTTTTCACTAAAACTGGTTACCCTGGTCCTGCAATTACCTGCACTCCAGGTTTCTGTCACTGCATTAACCAGATGTATTCCAATGACAGAGAAAAGTTCTGTGTTTATTCCCAATGCATGACACATGCTGTGTTTTGAGTATTTAAGAGTTGAAACAAAAGTATTCCAGTTAACGCTGACCTGGATCTGCCCAATCACCAGAACTGGGAATACGATGCCCTACAAAGGCATCCAGATGTGCACAAGTGACTCAGGACGTCTGTCTGGGATGGGGACAGGTTTTACAGCGCTCCTACCTGGTTTCCTTCCAAAGTTTCCATTATCAAGATGTAAGTTTCCCAAAACTGCAGGAGCTGCTCGTTCTTCTCAGCGGACCACCAGAACAGACTGGACTCTATGGAAAGATGAGAGGGACAGGCGTTCCTGGCGGTCCCGCAGGCCGGGCCGCTCTGCCCATCCCGCCCATCCCATCCCATCCCATCCCATCCCATCCCATCCCGTACCGTGCGGGCGGTCGGTGGGGCAGCGCAGCGGGGCGCGCTGGGCGCCGCTCAGGTCCAGCGCTCTCTTCAGCAGGTATCGGGCCCGCTTGCGGCACAGCCCGTCCCGCTCGGTCAGTCCCTCCTGCACCAGGCGCCAGAAGCGCGGGCAGAGCCGGGCATCCATCCCCGGCGGGGCGGGTCCCCGCGGCAGCAGCGCGTCCGCCAGGGCGGTGAGCGCCAGCAGCGCCGGCCCGGCCCGGGGGGCGCCGCCCGCGCCCAGCAGCCCGTCCCAGACGCGGGGCAGCGCCGCGCCGTTGGCGCCCAGCGCCGGCAGCAGCCGCCCGGCCACCAGCGCCGCCGCCTCGCCCTCGCCCTCCTCCCGCAGCAGCGCCAGCGCCGCGGCCGCGCTCCGCGCCAGCAGCTCCGGCTCCTCCAGCCGCGGCGCCGCCGCCGCCAGCGCCTCCAGCGCCGCCTCCTGCGCGCCCGGCGCGGGGCCCGCCGCCAGCTCGGCCAGCGCGTCCCGGGCCAGGCGCGCCGCCAGCGCGGCCCCGCAGAGCTGCACGCAGTGCCGCAGCGCGCCCCGCGCCGCCCGCGCCGCCCGCAGCCGCTCCGCGCCCTCCCCGCCCCGCAGCAGCGGCCGGCACCGCTCCAGAGCCACCTCCCAGGCCGCCCGCCGCACCGCCTCCGCCTCCGCCTCGCCCCCCGGCCCCGGCCCCGGCCCCGGCCCGCCCGCCGCCAGGCGCTGCAGCAGCAGGCGCAGCGCCTCCGCACGCTCGGCAGAGAGCGGCGCGCCCAGCGCCCGCAGCAGCGCGGAGCGGTCCCCGCAGCGGGACAGCAGCGCGTCCGCCAGCACCACCTCCATCGCTCCGGGAGCGGGGGAGGAGCGGCGGCTGCGCAGGCGGGGGCGGGCGGGGCCCACCGGGGCGGCGGGAGGCGAAAACGCGGCGTGATTGACTGGCTTGGCTGCCTGTGTGTGCGGTTAAAATATTCTTCATCTTTAGGTCATAACCCGCCTGTGTGAGTGCTCCCAGCCGCGGTGGGCGCTGAGCGTAACCTGGCCCAGCACGGGAGGCCTAAGAGAGATATCCCAGGTGCGAACATCTCGCTTGAGGGACTGAAGTTCCATCCTCGTGTGCCATTTAAACTCTCTCTGCTCTTCATGCGCACTACTGTGATAAATGTGACATTGGGGTAAAAATTCGTGATAAAAGAATATAGAAATATATGTTAGATTGGTGTTAATATAAAAATGTGAAAAGGTATAGTCTGTAGAAAAATTTCTTTCAGGCTAGCCGGCTGCTGCTTCTCAGCCTGAGAAAAGAACGGGACAGGAGCCGTCAGGATGAACAAAGGCACTGGCCGACCCAGATAAGAACCGGCATCATACCCAGATGGAGAAATTCCTCCCCGAACGAAGAGGAATTCTTCGCCGGGGACTACACATCGATATAATCATGGACCAGCGGGCCCCATCCGCATGTGAAAGGAACCTTCCCGGAATACAATTTGCAAAGTTCGACAAATCCGGGAAACCCATCCGAAAATTATTTGGACTATTTGCCGGACTATTCCATGCACCTGTTTCACCTCGGGACACGAAAACCCCTATAAAACCCCAGGCTGCAATCCGCTCCGTGTGGATTTGGGAAATCTGTACCTTAGAGTGTGGACCCCTGTCCACCCAGCGCTGTGCTGCATGTCCTATTTGTGGTTTCTCTCTCTGTCGGTGATTGGGATTGTTTTATTAATAAATTGTTTCTTTATTAATCCGATTTTTGCCATTGCATTTATAACACTACAACGCAAGATCGGGCAGCAGGAATACACAAAATGCCCAGTTTTCCCACCTGTCATATTCTAACCATGTCAGAATAAATGTTCTAACCATTTATGCCGAAAGAAGTTGCTGAAACCAGTCGCTGTTGTCATCACAGCCTGTCAGAGGTTTGCCTGAATTCCTTGTGCCTGCCTGAGGTCAGAGGCATTCCTGGATGCTGATGGCTTGTTAGAAGGGCCCAAGCCACCAGCACTGAGGCTAAAGAACTCCTGTGCAGTTCAGTGTACCACCGCAGCCAAAGCCTAACTCAGAAAATAAAGGTGATTTCCAGTAAGTGTAAATTCACCATGCAAGATTACAATTAAAAAAAAAAAAAAACCCAAACAAAATTCTTGCACGTCAAAAGTGGTGGTAAGCTACTCTTCTAGAAGATGTGGTCATAGGAAAAGGCAAGCCTGGAACCTTCTGTTCCTGTGAAAGCAATGGATAGCAAATTCCTGGCACAGCACAAAGTGGTTTCTAATGGGTGTGGACATTTCTTTGGCCAAGTTGTAGTTGCTTAGAGTCTAATGAACAAGAAAGGCTTACTGCAAGTTTTCCAAGTAAGGTTCCACTTAATCACTCCTCTCCAAATCACAAGAGTGATTTGACTCTCTCTTTTTCCTGGCTATCCATTTTCTCCAAACATTTCAGAATTTATTTTTTTTTTATCTTTGAGAGCCTACTGATTACAAAGTCACTGAATTTCCTACTAAAATTGAGCTCGTACTGTGACTATATATGCAATATAGTCTGGAAATAAAGGTGGAAATGAATTCTTTTAAACCCTCTAGCTAACATGGTTTCCATGTGCCTTGGTGTGTTCTGTTCACAGAAATTACAGAATCTAGTAAAAGCTCAAGAAAACTCTTCAAATTATACATTTTACTCAAATGTGAAGTAAAACTTAGTACTTTGTATCACACACACAGAAACATGTGTCATAGAAGGAATTATTACAATGTATTTTAGTAAATAGGATGCTTACAGTTGAAATCTCTTACATGCAATAATATATTTTGTTTTACTATTTGCCCTTTAGTAATTTTTTTCATTTTCACTTATAGCATGCAGTGTGATGAATTGTGGGAGTTTCTTTTATCTTGAAACAATGCCAGGCAGGGGATCTCTTCTTAATATAGTTTTACTCTTCCCTCCCTGGCATCTGTAACAAAATGAAAAGTTAATGGTCTGCACAACAACTAGTAATCAAAACAGAATCAAATATACTACGTGTTGTGCTTTTTCTTCATTATTGTCTGAATTCTGCTCTGTCTTTAGTTTTATCTCAATGGGGTGCCAAATCTAAAATCTCATTACAGCAATTTAAACAACAGCATTTAAATTTGAACTGTTCCACTGTAGATTGCCTTATCAGACAAAAAGGGAGGTTGGGCATGGGGACCTTCTGAGTGGAATGTGATGACAACAGAACAAAACAAACAAACAAGCCAGAAAGGTGGATATGGAGTTAAGAGAGAGAAAACAAGCAAGCATTTTGTAATTTTCAGCAGCATTTTATGATTTTCAAGTGTCAAGAACCACACCATTCACAACTTCATACCATAGTTGTTGTGTCTTCATGCTAGCACCCTAAATTTGTGTTTTCCAACTCTACAATTCCAACACATACCCCTGCATCACCCAAGACCGTGTCCTGTTCTGTTTTTTCCCCTTTCCAAGCTTATCCCAATCACTTCCTGCCTTCTTCCCAAGCCAGCCCTGCTCACAGACCCCAGCCTGCCAGCTGCAGGCACCTCTAGGGTCCAAAGCCCTTTCAGCCTGGGTTTGCTGCACCAACCTCAGCACTCAGAACATCCCACACCTGCCAATCTCTCATGTACTCTGCACTCATATTTATAAGGTATCCTGTATTCCCTGACCTCTCCAGGTCCCCTCCAAACTCAGCATACAGCCTAGATCAAAGGCTGAAATAGCTTGATTATTTTTTTTAGGACATCTTGTAGATTTATTTTTTTTATTATTTCTGTCATACAAGATATTCTCCCTCAATCAGATTAGTCTGTCCTAAAAATGTAAGACTAAGAGGAATTGCCCGAAGCATCAAAAGCCCTCCACAACAGTTGCAGACAGACCTGAAATAAATGGTAAGTCTGAACATGTCCCCTTCAAGGGCCACTTCTGTCTATAGGCCACAAAATATTCCTCAGCTCCTTGTAACTCCAGATGTAGAGTTTACTTCACACTCTGCTTCCTTAACCAAGGTCTCTCTGTGTCATTTAATACTATTACTGAGCCAAGGAGAGGCAGGACAAAGATGAGAACATATTATTGTTAATTTTCTTCTGATCTTTGTAACAGTTCCTTTGTTGATGGTGTGGGTTTGGTAACAAGTTGACCAAATTCGGGCTGATTTTACAATTTAAATGCATTACAATGGTAGTTTATTGGTTTTTATCAGGACCCATAATTCTACACCAATTTAGTAATACAAGAGGATTGAGGTTCCTTCCTCGGACTTGTAGTTAAAAAATTAGTGCCTTCAGTTACCTGCATATTCTTTTGGACAAACATATACTTGTTCTTATGCTAATGCTTTCCCCTGTGATCACACAAACAAACAATTCTGTACTATCTAAAAAAAATTCTGGACTATCATTTAGGTAGTTTTTTAGCTTAGAAAAGGATTATGGACAAAGCTACAGTATAAACTACAGAAAATTATATGTCTTGGAAATCCCCACTTACGGTTTTGGAAGGATGTGTTATGCTGTTGCCATAAAGGCACTGCCAAGGTGCTGAGGCACCGCAGATTATTAGAACCCAGGCCAAGTCTACATCTTTAAAAAGTTTTGTTTCAATGATGGTTTTAGATCACACAACATACATTTGTCCTCATGAAAGTCCCGTACTATCACCTGCACATTTACAGGTAATTCTGCACAGTTCATAAGGAGGAAGGTTCAGCTAACCCTGCACCATGACTTTTTTTCCTTTTTTCCCACAGGAGTCTGTGGGAGTGTGTTGCACAACGTAAGGTCTCCAGAGGGACCAGGTATATAACACAGCCTTTTCTTCTCTCTCCCACTGCATGCAGAAGGAAATGGGAAATGTCTGAAATTATGCAGAAAATTTCCCACCACAACTCTCCCACACAATAATGAAATTAAAAGCCCAGATGTGCTCCATGCAATAAACCTTACTAGTTATTACAGTCACGTATTTTCATGTCCTCTTCTAAATTTCCTCAGTGCTGTTGTGCAAAAAACCAGCAGCACACATAGTTTTTATGACTCTGTGAGACAGCACTTCCCCTCTCTGCCAGGGAAAAAGGAAAAAGAAACTTACAGGAGGTGAGAAAGAGAAAGAAGAAATTGCCTAATTTTTGTCAGTTTGCCCTAAAATCCTTGAACCCTCTTGCTAAGAGAGATAGAGGCAGAAGTGTTCTAACTGAAAGAGGAGATCATTGATATGCAGCCAGGAAAGCTGGTCACAACAATTTCCACAAGGTGGTTCTGCTGTTGTCTCCTAATCCTCCAGTGCTTGTTCCCTTTGCCTCCCCACCCCCACAAACGATTCTTCCATCTCTTTCAGATCACACTGCAAACAGGTATTAATCTTCATCATTTTAAAATGAGATTCAGCTTGTGCCTCCAGCTAGCCCCTTCAGCCATCACCTTCTCTCCCTCCTCTCTTTCATTTCTGAACTTACTACCCACATACAGTGAGCCTGGAGTTTCTCCTCTGTGGCATCCAGTCTGATTTGTGCATCCCAATCTGACTGTCCTGCCTACTGTTATTATGGTATACCAGTTCTGACTGCTCACAAGCTTCCTGTTGAGTTTCTAGCTCCACAATTCTATCCCCAAACTTCTTTGTGAAAGATGAATAGAACCTTTATATTGCAAAGTCTACCTGCAGAATTTCCTCAAAACAGGCACATTCCTATCTACTCACATGCTTAAAAATTACTATCTGATCTGTTGGTGCACCGCATCCACATCCCCTTTCCTGGCTTAACAAAAGCAATCTTACCCTAATTAGATCTTGATGTTGTGAAGATCTGTTTCTTAACCTGCTGTTTTGACCTTGCCACCTCTTCATTTATGTCCCTCTGCTTCTTCCCTCTTCTGTGCTACATCAAACTGTAGCTGTTTCTTTCCCCTTTCCATTTCCAGACCCATTAGTCTATCCTTCCTCATCCTCTTATTTAATACCAAGACGCTGAGTTCACACTGACCTATCCTGCCAGTCTGTCCATATATTACTCTTTCAAGTATGACTTAATGTTTATCTTGTGATAACTCCCACCTCATTTTCCTCTATTATACCCCAAACAACCCTTTGTTGTCACAGTGACACAAATTTTAGGCAGCACATGTTCTATGACCTTCTGTGATCTGTGGCCCTCTAGGTGGACTGATAAGCTGATTCCTTCTCTGTGTGTATCTTGTCATCTGTCAGTGTTGCATATTTTCTCTTGCAACAATTAGTACAGTAATATTGGTAAAGAGTAAGGAAAACACTAATTGTGATAAATAAGTAAATGAACAAACCCAGAAACCGTCAATGTGTCAAGCTGCAGGGAAGGAGCCTAACATTTGCAACTCAACCTTTACGAGGAGAGGAATAAAAACACAGATGTAAAAGTGTCTCACACAGAGAAGTGCTATGAGAACTCTTTGTTGCCTTTTGTACACACATACTGCCCCACATACATTCAGTGTTGTTCAGACATTGAAACTCGTGAAGAGTTAGTTCAGATCCAGCAGTAGCTCCAGATTTTTTAATCAGACCCATGTCTGAAGCACTCATAGACACAAGGGTAAAGCCTTCATGATCACTGCAGAACAGAAGATGGTGCTGTTGTCACTGACATGTGCCTCTCAGTTTTTTTCTGGTGAAAAAAAAAAAAAAGGATAGCAAAGAAAAGGAGAGAAGATAACCTAAGAGGAAAGGTACAGGAAGAGAAGTAACTGCCAGTTCTTGGGGTTTTTTCCCAATGGAGAAATTTAGAAACTCAAAGGAAAGAATGATAAATGCACAGAAAACCAAAAGGACTAAAAAGAGCAATTAGGAGGAATGGAGAGGGCAGCACAGATCGATCATTTACTGGATATACTGGATACACTGTATACTGGATACACTCTTCCTCATTTCTCTGAAGATACTGTAAACTATGCTTAGGAAGGTGCTGAATACCATCAGTTCCCCAGTGAATCCGTAAGGAGCTATTATTGATTGTCAGCACCTGGAATCATCAGGGTCAGTGTGTCTCAAGCCAGGTGTTTGAAAACCAAGACATCAAAAAACAGTGGGAATTTTAGAAAATAGCATTAAGTAATGGAGTGGAGAAGAAGAAAGAGCAGGATCAGGCAGGCAGTGAGGAGCTGTGGCTGCAGCACAGACCCTCTCACACTGAATCACGGACTGCACGCTTCCAGCCTTATCAGGGCTGTGCTACATGGCTTCCTTTCTTTATCTGCACGGGGAAAAAACAGCACAGGAAAGAAACAGCAAGGTATCCTAAGGACACTGCTGTTAGTATTGTGCTGTGAGATTGTGCACATCTGTGTAAGAGATTCCAGCGTGAAATTCTTCTTTGACTGAGCAGGACAGCTACATTCACCAGAAACACTACAATATTCCTGGGCTTTTTAGGATGTTTACTTTAAAAATAAAGCTAGAGTTCTACTGTTGTAATGCTGTAAACATCCTGTGTTCAGAAGCAGCATTTAAGGGCAGCTGATGAAAAGCAGTTGTGTCCAATTAAACATTCCTAATGATGGGAAGTTACAAATCTACTATGTGGTTTGTCATTGTAAGCTACAGAGTGAAAGTTAAGCTGGTAAATCTCTCCAGTTAGACTGAGTGCAGTGGAATGGTCAGGAAAAGATGAATTAGGAAAAAGAATTAAATATAATCCTTTGCCATCTGTCTTTATTTTGCAAACCTACTTGACAGGATACTACTGAAATCTGCAGACATTTTTTATCTGCTTCATGTAGCTGAAGAGCATTTGCTGTACAGACTTGAATTAAAATGCTTCCCGATAATAGTCAGCCATCCCACTTATTGTCCTTGTTTGCTTTCCTTTTTTAAAAAAAAACCAAACACTTAGGATTTTCTCTTGAGCTTAGGCTGCACCATTAATTTTTGACCTTTCCCCTTCACTAGGACTCAGAGCTGGGTGTTAAAGGCTAAACAGATTTCACCATTGGTTTTACAGGAAAGCAAAAGGGCTGTTGAAATGTATGTACTACATTCTTCTCCAGCTTTCAGCCTGAAAAGCATATGTAGATCTGGAAGAAATGTGACAATTGGGAGAATGTCCATATGGTATCACAGTTTCTCCGTAACAGTTTTTGTCTATAGGTCTTCATCTAGAAAACCATGTAAACATGAGCTTATCTCTAAGCACATGCCAGAGTATTTTGCTGCCTCTGGATTTTAGTATACAGGGGATTCTACTGATAATGAACCAGATAAGAGGATCTACTACAGTGGGAGAAAATACTCTGTAGCTTCTGCTACAGAATGAAAATTTACCAATGGCAACCCTGGGAGCCTTTAGTCTTTTTAAAGCCCCGGTGTTATTACTGGGAATAACAATACGGGACGGGGGATTAAAAAAATCCCCAAATATAACCAAAGCATAACACGAGGACTAATCTGGTTCTTGCTTACTTCCTTGGGAATACAGCAAAATGCCACTTTTTTTGTTGTTGTTTTGTTTGTTTGTTTTGTTTGTTGGGTTTTTTTTAGCAATGAGGCAGAGAGGAAAGGAGGAAGGAAGGAAGGATAGAGGCAGGGAGAAAGTTTTCACTTTATTTCCAACTCTTACATATTTTTCTTTGCAAATGTGAAGGCTTGCATGTCAGTGTCCTTTCAGAATGCACAATATGAAGACCTTTGTAGCTCTTTGGCTTCAGAAAATAAAGCACTGATGATTAGCTTTTCACAGATGAGCTAAAGTTATTTTGTCCTTTCTGGAAGTGTAGAGATAGCCTACTAGGTACAAACAAGTTATCTTTGGTTTTCAGATCAGTAGAGGAATTTGTCAAGCACTGGTTGAGACCAAGGTTATTTCCTCAGTGGGAATTCAGATTATGAAAGGCCCACACCACTGCTACCTTCCATCTCTCACAGTCTTTCACATCAATGGGGAGCAAGGGAAAACAGCTTTAAAATATTCTCCTTCATCTTCCATAGTACTTTAGATTACACTACTTTAACTAATCTCACAAGGAAAAAAGTGCGAATCTGTTGTGCTAAGATGTAATTTTCACATTTTGACTTGTGCATCTCACTTCAAAGAACTTCTTCCAGGTTTATTTTAAGTTTCCCATGCTAAAAATAAAGACACAGAGCAAATCAGTTCAGTTTAGCTGAGAACAGCAGTTTTGGAAGCATTAGGCAAGAAGAAGCTCTAGTGTTTTCAAAACAGCTCCTAATGCTGTTGTCTTTAATGGGGATGGCTAATCCTCCCTGTTTTCTCATATTCCCAGTGATTCTCTCTAAGTGGAAGCCTGCCAGTTATTCTGCAAAACTCCTGACTCATTCCGACATCATTTAGGGCCTTCCTAATTGATTGCAGGATATCTTCAAAGTCAGAAGAGGGCTCTTGTTTGATGCTGTAAAAGGTTTGCCAAAAGGTTACAATCTCTTCTGTTTCTGTAATGTACTTTAAAGATACTGGAATCAAAGGAAAAACCTCCAGATCAGCTGATTTTTAGAAATACCTCACTTTTACAATTTCATTATACAGACAGCAGGTGTTACTTAAAATATTTTTCAACTATTAATTAGTTAATTTACCTGGGTCTTGTAGGTTTACTTTGGGTTCTTTTCCTACTGCTCATACATGAACAGCAAAAAGAAGCACTAGTCATATTGCGACAACATTTCTTTTTTCCTTCACCCCTTAAATCTCCATCTTGTAAAAAATTATAGTAGTAGTCTTTTACACATTTTTGAGGTCCTCCATTCAAGTCTATTTGAAGCATTTTATGGACAATAATGTATGAAGCCTCAAAGCACATGACCGAGGTATTTATTACCACGTTTTTACACTCTGGAGAATGTACCACAATAATCACACAACTTCAAGACCACAGTAACTAGCTGTCAAGTTTTGGATGAAAAGAAATACTTTAATGGAGCCCAGTATTCAGAAGCTGAAACATTTTCTAGAAGTTTGGCTCTCCTCTAGTAGCTGCCCAAAAATGAAGGCATCCAAAATAACTCTCCATCTTCAAGAATCTCGACATTAAGATGTTTTCTTCGACCTCCGCCTCCTGTCACTGCATCTAATTAGTTCTTTTTTTTAATCGTGTTGCATAATTCTGAAACTTTCCACTGCAGAGGCATAACACTGTATTGTAAAGACTCTGCTTTCTTCAAGAAAAAAAAAAAAAAAAAAAAAAAAAAGAGAGAGAGAGAGAGATGTTGTTTTCCAGAAGCCCATTTTCCAGAAGCATTTGATCTTAGCCTAGACTCTCTTTTAGTTTTTACCAAAATGATTGAACATATATCAGTGCTGAGCAAAGCCATTTCTTGGGAGGTTTTGCAATTTTTTTCATGGGAAGTGAGTTTTATAATACATGCTCATATTGGAGTTACATTAGTAAGCCCACTCTATGGATCTTGACCATCTGTGCTTTTAAATAAGTAGTGTTTTCAGATCATAGTGCAGTTTTCCTCACACAAGCTTCCAGTTTTTGGTTAGCTCTGCAAGGAAGTTCTCAGACAAACTATCATAATACCTCTTCTAGATTTAGCCAAGATTCGAATTCCTGCTTTGTGTTTCACATGAGATCCTCTCACATACCCCAAAAGGCATATAGTTTTTGACAGTAAATGTATAATTGCTGGGTAGTTCTATATTCTGGACTGTAAGGCATTCTAAAATGTGCTGCAACTAAGAAAAACAAGTCTAAAAATAACATGGAGGTTTGTGTATGTTTGACTTTGTGTGGGGAAGGAGAATACTGCATTTCTCATATCTTGATAAATCTATGTAAATATACCCCATTGATATTATAGAAATACTTTCTCCCCCTAAATAGTACTGAGGCAGATTCATCCTGGACTCTTATAAGAAGAAACATTTGTGTAGATGCTAATTTGTGAATCACTGTTAATAAATAACTTGTTGCAGGAGATACTTGGTTAGTCATTGCTTATGGTATGAAGTCCAAGCCAAATTCCTGTTCATCCTGTTAAGATCTGTAATACAGAATTAAACCAGAGTCTGTTAGGTACAGGAAACAACTTACAATCAAAATGTCAGCAGAATGTTTTTTCACTTTAGAAATAAAATTAACCCAAAATGTTTTGGGTTTTTTTCAATCTTTATGAAATCAGAGCAAATCTTTCCTTTCTTTAAAAAAAACCCCTCATCTGGCCATAAATCTGGTAGATACATTTCAGTAAGGATCAGCAATACTGCCTCATTTAGGGCCTCATAAGTGACAAAATAAAGATGAGAGATGAAGGACAGGGGGAAGATTAAAATAAGTAATCTTGTTCTTAGAAAAGAACCTGACAACTCCTGCAATAGCAAAGGAAGCCCGGGAGATGGTGGAAGGAGACCACAGTGCCAAAGGAAAGCTCTGCATTGTGCTGGTTACAGACATTAGTCCTTAAAGGAAGTTACTGACTTATTTTTCATAATGCCATCTAAGTGTTTTAAACAAAAATAGGACCACAATTGTTTTTGCTATGCATTTTGTATCCAAAAACCTCATGATTTTTACCAACATGGCAAATGTATTCTTTTTCACTATGGAGCTGAGGCTTTGTTTTAAAGCCAATTGACATCAATGACAGTAAAAAAATCACTTAACCAATAAAAATGCTGCTGGCTGCCTTTATTTTGTGTTGCAGAGGTATTGTAATTGGGTTTTGTTGGTTTGTTTGGGGTTTTTTTGTTTTGTTTTGCTCTGGTGGGGGGAGTTTTTATTTTGCCAGCATTTTGATTTATTATTCAGGTGCTGCTGAAGATCATATCTGCATTACCCAAAGCCATAACAAGAAGAAAAAGACATTACACTTTTCAGATCATATTTGCACTCTGAGTGACAAGACCCTGCAGAGCTCTGTATCTGCAGCAGCTTTCTGTCATGAGTGCCAGTGAAGACCTGGAATCCAGCAATATGTCTGCTCTAATCCTAAGAAATGTACAATTGGAGGCTGACATCTTGTTTTATCTGGTTCATTCTTTAAATATTCTCTCTCTCTCTCTAACTTCTATGCCTGGCTTATGTCATATCAAGATAGACATTAAACACCTGAGAGATGATCCAGATCAAAGGCACCCCAAATTTTCTCTGTAAAGGATCAACTATTATATAAAACTAGCAATGTTACCGCAATATTAGTGACACTTTCAGTAATTAGAATGGGCTTCAGAAATGTCAGGATAAAAATGCTAGCAATAGGGAACCCCTTTTTAGGAGTTATAGTGCAGAAGAACTAGATGACTGGCGGTAGCTCTGTCATCAGTGACAGCATGACACACCTCTTCCTACTCATCCTTTTGGCACCTAGATCCCATAAGCACCCCAAGCATTTCTTGGCCTTAGCAGAAAATCCATTAAAAAATTCCCCAAATAGTTTTCAAACAACCAGGCTTATTTTATTACAGCAGGTAGAAAATAAAACTGTTTACACCCCTTTTTAATTTGTGGGCATCCTATTGGTTTGGGGGGCGGGGGGGGGTGGCACAGGGGAGAGGGCATGTATCTCTTGCTGAGTGATGCTAAGTGGGCTTATTTTTTGGGGTACCTTTTGCAGACTTGGTGGCCAAGTGCTCAAGTGCTCAAGCTTGAAAAGGTTGCTGTAGGCACACTGTCTTTTATGCTCTTCAGAATGAGCAGCAGTTGCTTATTCCTGCCCTCAGTACGGTTCCCTAAAATGATGTGTTTATAAGGTGCACTGCCAGTGCCACCAGAAATGTCATTCCTCCTGTGCTCCTCAGCAGGCAGGGAAGCCTGACAGCCCAGGGTTGCGCTCCCCTAGGGACTGGGACTCTGCTTCTCCCTGCCTCCCCTCTGCCTCCCACCCCGACTGCAGCTGCCTGCTACCTGCAGCTCAGCCTTCCCATGCTGCAGGTTTATCCCTCCCCCTGTGCCTCCTGTGCTGCTCATTCACCGCTGGATAAGGTGACATTATCCTCTGCCAGAATATCCAAGTCCCAAGTGGGTTCTTCAATTTTGTAGCTTTAGTCACCTTTGAGACCACAGCATTAAACATGAACAGCATAACCTGTGAGAACCTGTGAGAACAGCTAATGTACTGTGCTGGGGGGTTTTGTTTGCATTTTTTTTTTCTCTTCACTTCTTGTGGGAGCAAGGCTATTTTCCTCTGTGTCTGAAGAGGCTGTTCTTTCATGTCTTGTGTGAATTACCCAGAAGCAGCCTTCGTGTTGGAGTTGGTGTATTGTTCACTTGTAAGCACAGATGACTGCATTCTGCTTGAGCTCGTCAGCAATGTATTTCTGGGTATCACATCTATCCCCACAGTCACTGCTCTTTTGCTTTGATCTGTGCCCTCTCAATCAGGTCTGCAGAGTGCATAATTCACTGTTATGTCTGTGTCTTCTGTGCACAGCGACTTAATGTATTTGAGATTTCAGGGAAATACATATTTACAAATGCTATTACATGAGCAAGAACTTAGGTGTTCAATAAAGGAGTCTGCATCTCAAACACGGCATGTCCAACAGAAATAATCTGATAAAAATACCTTGTCCTGCTGGTAGTTCTGTGAGGTCTTTATTTCATCAGTCATGGGAGGCTTTGGCTTTCACGTGTTTCTTCTGTACATGATTGCTTTCATTGCTGTTAGTCACATTAATGATGCCACTGATGATGGAAGCAGATTGAGCTGGATTTTCTGTGAGATTGTTTCTCCATTCAAGAACAGAGATGCTATATATTTTCTTCATGTCTTTTGGCATTAATAAAAATTCAGGCATTTTAAGTGCTAATTTGACTTTGCCATTTGGTGGCAATGCTGTGGTGGTAACTGAAGGGAGTCCATTTGAGGATGGATTGCAAGCAAACAGATGTGTTCCCACTGCATAGGAGATTCTGCCTATTAAAGTACTTCATTGCTTTAAACTCCCCCACTTTGACTAGATGTCTGAGTAGCAGCCCAAATAGACAAATTTGGGATTGGGAGGCTAATTTGTGTTCTTCCTATGGATGGAGGAAAGAGCAGTGTGCTTCCACTTTTCATTGCTAGTTGCCCTAAACATGGCACAACAAACCACCAGATGTTGGCTAGCCTCTGTCATATTTGGCCAGGACGGAGTATTTCAGGCTTTCTCTGCACAGACTTCAGATCCAGAGGAGAGCTGGACAATTCCCAAAGAAAATGTCCATTCTCTGCCTTCTGGGTATTGTGATTACCTTCAATCTGTTTTAGTAGATCCAGTAGTCTTGAAAATGGAGACATTTCCCCCTGCTTTCTGGCCTTTCCAACAGGAAAAAAAGGTTTCTGTTTGGAGGTATCTCCCTGTTCTGCCAGAGATACTAAAATTAGGCTGTAGGTTAGCAAGAGGAACATGTCTTTTTCTAAGGTGTAGAACTGCAATATGTTATATATCTGCCTCTTTATTAGAAGTAGGAAAATTAGATGTCCATTTTTTCACATGGGTGATTGGTGTATTCTCTGATGATACCAGTTGTCCATATTGCATCTTTGTTCAGTATCAATGACTTGCACATATGTGAAAGCTGTGGGAGAAAAGTTGTCAGATAGGTTGCAAATCCCAACAGACACTGGATGGAGTGTGTGCCTCTGAGAGCAGGAGGCTTCTGTATGCTCTAAATTGCTGAGGTCAGTCCCAGCACTCGGGAGATCAACAGATGTCTCATGCAGGATACTGTAAACCCCACACCAGGATGGTTTTATTCAGCACCAGGTCTGTTCCCTGACTCTTTCTAAGTGACAGATGAAGGTGGGATCATGGTGTGTCACGGCTTCTGCCACACAACCTCTGCGTCCATCCCCAGAATACAGAAGCCATTGCACTGATCCCTCAGAGTCCTCTTAATACATCTTGCTGACAGCACTGACACTCTACTACTTCACTTCTGAGCCCAGCAGTGCTCACAACAATTTGCATATGCTCTTCTCCTGGATGTGGCAAGGTAGTTTCTTTCTTCCCCCAGAATTTTTTGTCAATACCCTATGTACCATTAATGTCTTTGTTCTCACCAACATGGATATTCCCTCATTGGTAGGAATTCAGTTGAACAGCCTTTTCCTGCTTGTTGAAGGTACTTCAGGTTTCAGAAAGGGGTAGGTTGTCTGGCATCTCAGCATCCATGCTGCTGTGTGACTTGTTACTTAACATTACTTAAAAATGTCTTCCTTTTCCGTTCCCTCTACTGCTCCAATTATTTTTTCTTTTTATTCTGTATTCACTCCTGGAGGCACAAATTGAAAAGATAGAAATAGATGAAGGCAATTGTATGCCTGGAAGACATCCTCCCCCTCAAACACTTCTCAGTATGCCTCCCAACAGCTTCATTGCAAGGATGCTAGTGAATATTGCCAGCTCGGCACATGTAATTTTTTTTTTTTTAATTTGTTCTGCCTCCATTGCCTGCATGAATTGTTTGCTTCAAACTTAAAGCCCCTGTGTGGTGACAATTTACTGGCTGCAGCCAGAAGTAGAGGATTTGTTGTCGCCAGCATCACTGCTTCTTCAACCTGCAATTTACTTTGCCTAATGGCATGGGGTCATTGCATTGCTTTAATTCAGTTTTGCATGGTTACAATTCCTTTCCCTCCTTGGCATAGCTGCAAGGAAGCCTTTGCATCCTAACACACGTAGTAATGTCCTACTGTCTCTGTACCATTCATTTTTCTAAGTGCTGCTGCTCTCTCTTGGCACACAGCTCAGAGTTTTGTTTTTGCCCTTTTGCACCATATTAATGTCATTGCTGTGCTTCTATCATGTGCACATTTTTCTCACAGCACTAAAGGTCTTCCCTGATGTCTTCTGCTTCATATTTATGCATCTGCTTTTGATATTATTTTATGCTTCTCAGTTCTACCTTCTGAACTAACCGTGTCTACCCCACCTACATTCTGCTTTATAGCAGCTTTAGACACTCCTATAGTATACTATCAGTGAGGACAGCTTTTCTTTCAGCAGTCTCATTGCACTTTTTCCCATTTATGAATCTAACACTAATTATTTCAGGTTTAAGATTGCATACTCGCATGAGTCAGCCATTTTCTGCACAGTTTGGCAGCATACCAATTTATTGTTTCTCCAGCTTCTTGATTATACAACTGCGGGGAAGATATCTTCCCTATGTGTCATTTTTCTGAGGACTGGAAATGCTTCTGAGACATTTCTAGGATTTTGCATGAAGTTCTTCCAGTCTACAGTTGGTATACATCCAAATACTGCAGAAACACATGGGAGTTTTAGCCCAGTAGAGCTAACAGCAGGAAAGGGCTTATTTTGGCTTCCTGTTCACCCAGCCCCACAGCAGTGGGTTACACACCCCATGTCACTCTAAGGGAGGGCTAGCAGAGCTACTGCCAATACATCCTCTTTTATTTTCTGCAGCTTTGGGGCAAGAACCTGCTGTGAACCCATGATGTCCTCTCTGTACTTCTGGGTTTTGGGGAAGTGTAGTGTTGTCTCTTTTTTTCCAGTCTTCACAGCTGTCTGTGACACATGACTGCCTAATCTCTTTTGCCACAATATCCAGTGTCTACTCTGGCATTGAATATGAACCTGAGGGAAAACCAGGGAGCCAGTGCTGGTTGATGGTTCTTATCTTCTCCCCTTTACCTCCTTCTCTGGGAGTGCTTTGATGGCAAGGAGCTCTCCTGCTTTCCAGCAGAGCTACCTTCTCTTCTGGAGCTTACACAGCTGGTCCCAAAAGGAAATTGCCATGTCTTCCTTTGTTGTGCCAGGACAGACTCTAAGTAGTCAACTAGGAAAGGACTGCTGTAATGGAGACTGTGGATTTTGTACAGGAGTCAAAGCAAGAGACAGCTGTGCAGCCTGAAAGATGATCAGAAGGTAAAATGACAAAGGCTGGATTTCTAAAGACATTATACTGCCAATTAAAAGTCTGAAATCTTCCTGGCTTGCCCTGCCCCAGAAATTCAGATCAAATCATTCACTGAGCTGCTCCCACAAAAGGAACTGGAAATTCAATAGGTCAGATTGTCAGCTAGAATAAGTCCACTGACTCCAGGGGAAATACTCCACTTTCTGTCATCAGAGAACCTGGCCCCATGACCACGAGCTTCAGATTTTCCTCATGGCTGTTTCCTTGGGACTTACATCATCACCCTGCACAACAAGGGGAGTTCAAGGTCACAGTAGAGGAGGATTTTTAAAGAAGCAAAACAAGAGACCCAAAAAAGCTCAAGTTCATGCTGTCCCTCCACAATACCACCTGGTTTAGTAGACCTGGGGATCAGTATCTTCCTCAGGTTCCATGTGATTGGTGCCATAGCTCAGTACTGAGTCCTTCACCTCAGGACCAGAAATGGTGGAGGTCAAGGGCCCACAGAGCAGCTGTGCTATGACTTTGCCTCTTGCCAGTCCTATCCCATCTATGATACAATACTTGTGGCATTAGGGTACAGATAAGGAATGCCTTAAAAGCATTAGTTTCCCTTACTATTGTCTCCTAGCCTGCTGTTCATTAATACAGAAAGGAATAACTTTTATCTCAGTCTTACAGTAAGAACCCAAATCATAAAATAACATGTAGGATTTCTAAGATGAGCAGTGACAATGAAAACAAGCTTTAAAAATTCTGCCTGAAATTTCCAAAGCATGACATTCAGCCCCAGGCAGAAAGCCTGCAGACAGTTCTGTGTATCAATTAAGAGGTGCTAAGTCACTTCTTCAGCCTCATGTGGGCTGCTCCATCAGTGAGATTCAGCTAAAAATCAGTTAGGAAGAAGAACATCAGTGCTGCTATGAAGAAGAACGATCATTACCTAACACACCTTTTCTTGCAAAGGCATGAGTTCAGTAATTTGCCAGCTCTTTCCCATTACTGACTACTGTGATCTTAAATGCTGCATATCATATTAACAGAATAAGAGCTTTGGTGTTATCCCTTCCTGTCCTCTGCGGTCACCCCAAACCTTTAATGTGAGGACTGAAAATCTAAACTGATTGTTTCAAAATTGCCAGAACAGCAGGGGTAAAAACTCTTTAAAATGAGATACTAATTATTAATGTGAGTGCTTTTCACATCCATCTTCTACTAACTATCTCAATGGAATGATTCAGTTGAACATTGCTCAGTGAGAAGATCCATTTCTCATACTTCTTTAATTTTTTATCCATTTGTAAAGTTTCCCAAGACCTAGCCAGCAATAAGACAGCAAAAAATTGCCCAAGGCATCCTCTTAAAGAGGCAGTATGGGCTGGGTTTTGTTCTGCCACAGATTAGTCTAAATTGGTAGTTATTCCATGATGTCAGTGAAACTGAACTGCCGAAATGCAGAGGCGAATCTGGACCCATGATCTAATTCCATGATGAAATTGCTAGTGTAAATAAATGACTGCTGCTGTTCAGTGCTTTCCCCCCCACACTCCCCAAAGTGCTCTAATGAATAATGAGTTTTATGAATAAGCTTTAATGAATGACTGAATACATTTCAACGGCCCAACTAATAAGATCATAAGTTAGAACACTTTCCTTCACACTTTCCTCTGCTGCCTTCCTTTGCTTCCCTGAACCAGAGAATTGCCCTTTTAAACTACCTGTCAATCACACGTACAATTACCACATCCCAAAAGGTGTTATCAAACAGCAAAAGTGGCTGGTTTTTAATTCCAGGAAAGACATTCCACATTTGTTTTAAACATCTAACTCAGGTTTCAAAATGTAAGTCCTGAAACAGAACAAACCTCTAAGCATTTATTCCCTCCACCCCCCAAGATTAAAATCCATTCATTTCAATCAAGTCATTCAGAGGAAGGCTGGAAAATGAATTACATAATTAGACACTTAATATACTGCATATGGAATTTTAATTTCAGATGAAAATCAGAGAGGCTTTTCTAAAGCTCTTCACTGAGAAAAAAAAAAATATTAGTATTTGAAGACAGCTAATGCTTTTCAGTTTAGTGCTACTTTTTCATCTGAGTTCCCTAATACCCTCAGCATTACTGAATAAACCTTCTTGAGTTCCATCAGAAGGGGCAAATAAACCCTTACAGAGGGAAGAATTCAGTAAGACAGTGAGACTAAGGACCTAGTTTTGCCAGGTTACAATGCAATCACAAAGAATGAAGTGACTGCTTTCTCTGACTGAATCCTATGGGAACCAGTTTGGGGACAATTTTCTGAAACGTGTTCCAAGAAGCTGAAGCACAAAAGTCAAAAATGAAGGCACCTCCAAATGGGTCTGTATTCTGAAAATACTCATTCAGACACCCAAAGTCATATGAATAATACGTATCTGATCCAGAAACAGTTTTAACCAAACACCTGCTGACCAACACAGTGGGATTTTATGGCTACAGCCTAAATATTAATCAAAATTAAACAAAACAAAACAAAACAAAACAAAACAAAACAAACAACCACCCCACGGGAGAGCCAGAAGGCAATTGGACAGTCTGCTATCTGATGAACTTCACTGTCTCTGTAACCAGTCCATCCTGTTAAATCCTGTTGGCTACTCATTTCTGTCCTGCTTGTATTGACATATTCTGCAGACTGTAAGCCACGTTAGTGAGTCAGGCAACACCAGAAGATGACCCATTAGCCTATTAGATTAAACAAGAAACACTAAACAGCAGATAATAGTCAAAGGGGAGGGAATGGGAACAAGTCAACATTACTCAAGGGTTAGAAAGATGTTCCGAAATGTAATCTGTGCTCATTACCTTGAGTAAATATACAGTCAACCTCCATTTGCACAAGCCTTAATCACATGAAGTAATAATTTCAGGGGGAAAAAACCACATTCCACCAGTATGGAATTTGTGCAATGAAATACTCTTCCCCACATGTGCTCCTCCCAGACTTTGGGAGCAATTTCATTTACCTGCATTACTTTCACTGCTCGCTGATGACTTTCAGATCCATCTGCCCATACCACAAGGAATGCAGCAAGAAGTACAATGGTTCTTCTGTGGAAAAAAAAAGTCCCAAGAAAACTTTGGAGACAGAAGGAAAGGTTAAAAAACTCGTGACTGAAATATTGAAATCCTCTGGCATTGATCTACATCCCAGATTACCTCAATTGTACTACCCTCTTTCTTTTTTTTTGTTTTATTTTGTTCTCTTTGTGAAAGACAAAACAACTGTATTAAAAATATGCTTAGGAGTATAAGGCCATAATATTTCTGTTCTTTTTTTGTTTGGACTATTTTTCAAGGATTGAACTAAACTTTGTAAACCTGATTTGCTCTTTGGGTTGCACGTGAGAATTTTTTTTCTTATTTTGATCTGAGAGGGGGGCTGAGGAGGAACCTCTTGATCCTAATGGAAACCTTTGAGGGTTCCCTCATACCACATCGTGCCAATCCTGTGCACTTTACTAGATGCATAATTCAAGTCACTGCAACATTATTCTTAGCCTAGGTTGGCATACATCATGCATGATGGAAAAATCAAAAGTGGACCTGCCCAAGAAAACAGAAAAACCATTATGGAGATTTGCAGCATCTAAAGATTAAAAGGTTGTGGGGCTGTTTTCCTGAAGAATTGTTCTTGTTGAACAGGAGGAGCACAAAGTCTTGTACCACAACTGGCACACACGAGATGAAGATGTGCACAAAAATCTTGGCTTTTCCTTCTATGTCCCATAGGCAGTTAGAAACAATAGGGTTGTTAGTTCTTTGGGGAAGAGGTACAGGCTTTGCAAGACCACTGGAAGCCCCTTCCCAGAGCACTTGCCAAGGAGCTTAGGCCAGCAGCTTAGAGTCACATGCTATTCTTTCATTTTGATTGCTACAGAGGATTGATTGGGAAAGAGAAGGGATCTGTCCGGTTTTTCCAGTACTCCAGCTCTCAGCCTCTTGGGGACCTGATGCTGAGGCAAGAGCCATTGCTCTGATCCTTTGTGTAACCAGGCTGCTGGCCCTGGACCCTGGCACCCTGTTAACCTCTGGAGCCCCACTGCCTCTCACCTGGCAGCTCTGCAGTACAGTCCTCAGATGTTAAGCTTCAGCCCTCACAATGAAATGCAAATGTTTCGTTTTTAGATGTTTACGAAGGTCCCCTCAGAACACCTCTGGCTTCATATAATGCTCAACAAAACAGAACAACAAAGGCCTGCAGATAGTTAAGTCATTTCAGAGCAGAGTTAAGTTGAACAAAACTACCAAAATCATGTTTTCCAGCCTAAGCCAACACAGAGCCTGGCATTGCACTCTAACAGCCAGAATATCTGGAAGCAAATGAAGGACCCACCGCTGACGCCTGGCAATTTTGGGAGCATAATATTACAAAAACTTATTAAAATCCATCTCAGAGTGTCTTGTTTCCACACTTTTTTTCTCCTTTAATTTTTTTATGTTTTCAGCTGCAGGAAACATCTCCCTGCCCTTGGAACTAGAGCAACTGTGCCACAGAGATCAGGGCCCTTTAAAGTTCATGTGGTTACAACATTGCTGTCCCACTTCTGTCACAAACAGTGTCACTGCACATCTGGTCTGGCTGTGCCTGTTTTTCTGCATGCCCTTTCCTGCCTAGGGATCACCTTGAGCAGATGTCGCCCTCCATCCAGCGGCTGGTGAGCAGCCATGGTGGCACTGATCCAATGAAGGAAACTGATGAGCCATCATGTTTCCCCATCCAATGCCAGCAGGGCCCTGGCTTGATTGTCCTCTTTAAAATGCTGCTTCCAGATGGAAATTCCCACTTGGAGAAAACTCTCCAAAATGCACATACCCATAGGACATTACTGCGCAAAAACAAGAAGAGGAGCCTGTTTATGTCTCTAAACCCTGTGTCCCCACTAATCTGACTCCAGGCCTCATTATTCCTGTTGTGCTCACTGCAATAATTTATGCTGTCAACAGGAGGATATATCAGGGCAGCCAAGCACTGACTGACTCAGCACAGTCAGAGCTTAAGAATTCCCTGAGGATGGATGGACACAAGTCAGCATGGAGGACAGAGTCGCCAACATTCAGCTCAAAATGGCTGCAGGGGGAAGCTCTCCTACAAAATACAATGCAGCAGCAGGCCAATTTAAACTCTTTTTCCCAGCTACAACCTTTCTCTCCTTCTAGACAAAGATAAGAGGCTGTTTCGGTCTGCCTGGTGTTTAATACTCCCTGACCCACTGTGTGAGATGCAAGAGACGTGCACCATGGCAACATGAAGGTTCAATGTGCTGCTTTCCCACAGTACTGAGTCTTGAACTACAGATCATGCTTTCCACATTTGCACCACACTTTCTGAGTGGGTCAGACCCACAGACCTTCTCTGCTCCCCTCCATACTACAGACCTGCAACAATGTCCTAATGCTCCTCCTGAAGAAGTCAACAAATAAAAAAACTTGTGGCATATCTTCTACAATAAACATACTTCTCATAATGGCAGGTATCGAGAAAAGATGTAGAGAAGGTGGATGAGGTTCTTTGAACACTGCTTAGCTGGGAGGACATTATTTCTGCATATTTTCCAGAGCTGTCATTTCAAAGATGATGCTTTGAGTGGGATTTGTCTCACTCAGCTTTAGCTATCTACATCTGAGCAAGTCACCTTTCATATTCAATGCAGAGAAAGAGGCATGTCTGGAGTGTGAATCATCTGATTTACTTTATACACCTCCTTTAGACTAAGATGAATCACACTCCAGAAGTGCTTATTTTTCTCTATTGACTATAAAGGGAATCAAGATGAATACTCAGATAGAGACACCTACATTTGGTCAGATGACTCTTACCCTGCACCTGCTGAGACACATCTTCAGGTAACATCCTGCACACAGGCAATCATTAATCTCACTCTATCACTCACCCATGCCAAAGCCTACAACCAAGACAGTGGTTCACTTAAGATCCCACTCCAAAATCTGCTACATATCCAAAGCCAGTACAGGGATTTGAACACCAGTCTTTGCTACAGAAATTAATAGGGGAAATAAGTGGGAAATGTATTACTGTATTGAAGGAAGTCCCAGAATGGGAGGGTAGAATTGGAGTAACATGCCTGGAAGGAATTACCATTATTGGCATAGAAGATGGGTTCCCATCAAAGACACACAGTCCAGGGTGGGGTCTGGGAAACATAATCATTTCCATTGGCAACTGCAACAGCAGGAATCACAAATTTTAAAAAAGAGAAGTTATCAACTATTAGTAGCTTTTGAATTTTTCACAAAACCCAAGAGACAAGAAAAAGGAAGTATTTGAAGAACACCTGCATTCACCCCTACAGGGCTCTATGAAGGCAGGTATAGTTAAGTCTGATTCCTACTGCACTCACAACACTGAAGGCCTGATATGCACAGAACTCAGAGAAGTGACAGGTCTCCTGGTGACATAGCCTTCCACTTACATGAGAGTGGCCATGCCAACCAGTGATCCCTACAGCAGATATCCATTTCAGTCCATAGCCATCGGCAGCCTGTGAATTTCTCTGAAGCCCTGGTTCACTTTTACCCATTTTACATTTGCATTATATTCTTATTCACCTTCTTTTATTCCTATCATCAACCATGTGCTGCTTGTATTTATTGCAGGCAAGCTGGATTGAAGATTTCATTGAGAATCAGCTCATCTCATGAGCATGATACCTGGGACATACTGTGGTTTTTCAGTGAAATCAGTTAGAAACATTGCCTTGCTTGGCAGAACACTCATTACGCACAGTACTGTTTCCTTGACCCATCAGGGCAAGTTCATAGACATCCTATCTGGATGTCCTCAAGGTTCAGAAATCTCCCTGTCTCTTATCCTGTTCACATCCATGCCTTCAAGAGCACTCGCTGTCAGAGGTGTCCAAAAATACAGCATACACTTCTCACATGAGGCACATACTAGCCAGAAATAACCAGTGTTTCCATTCAGCATGGCTATCTGCCCTTTGGTCTCCCAAGCATCCACTATACCCACATTCTGCAGCTACGCAAGGAAACATTCATTTGCTCCTTGTCCTGGCCCAAGTCTCCAGCAAGAGACTTCCCAAGCCAGGGCATGGGAGGACAAGCTGGGTTTCTGAACTGACATATGGAGTCATAGCACTGTGGATAACCATTAGCACAGACCTATGAAATGTCCAGGACATATATGAATTTTGGATAAACACAAACAAAACAGATTTTTATAACATGGATGAAGTATTAGAAGATTCTTTTATTTTTATAAAGACAATTCAAAACATCTGGAATCTTAAATAAGTCTCCATACACACTGCTTTAACTCAAGCTCCCTGATATTCATGGAATTTCCCCTGCAACTGCACTCTGAGCAGAGCTGACTGGCTGAGGTGAACCAGGCTTCTTTCCTGTGTTAGGAGAAACAGCTGAATACAGAGCACCTGCTTTGGGTGGACAAACACAGTTAGCTGACAAGCCATTTTTTAATGGGAATATTTGGCTGAGTATCCATCCTAAAACTAGGCCTGAGTTTCTAAATACTCTGGCATCATAAAAGGACATGTGATACCTTTTTTTCCACCCCATATAGCTCCTCCTCTGCTACTACAGCATCTGTCACCCTCTCAGGCAGCTTATGAGTTGACTCACCTGTAGGTGACTCATTTCAAACTCTGCTCTGAAAACAAAAAGCTCAGTGCTGGGTCTTTAGATATGCTGGTTGTTGCCAGTGCTATCTTTCCAAAACAGAGGAAGACAAGTGAAGCCAAAGCAACAATGCCCTTCAGATTGCAACCCGAGGACCTGTGCTTGCCATCAGAAAGCCACACTTTCCTAACTCAGTGTTTCTTCGAGCTGCCACTGACTTTCTCTGCTTACCACAGCAGGAAGTTGCACCATATGACACCTGCCCAGAATACTGAGCATTTGGCTTAAAAAACACAAAGTCATGGGGAAACAATGATTAACTGTAAATCACCATGGAATCCAGTCCCCAGGGGAATACCTGCAGACAGCCTAGCAAATTGGTATGGATGTACATTAGCTTGCCAGACTGCATCCAGAACTCATTTAATGGAGTATTGCTGCAGCACAAACAGAGGCAAGATACTGCCTAGTCCTCCAGCAACTGGTTTCAGCAATCTGTTTCAGAACATCATGGATCAAAACTACTCATATTAAGTTGGCATGCCTAATGAGGCAAAAGAACATGACGTGTCAAATCTGTGCCAGCCTCTGAGGATTGCTTGCTTCAGACAGATTTAAAAGCTGGTCAGCACAGCCTCTGAAGTTTTTCATCCTGGCATCATGCATGGAAAGAGGACATAAAAAGTTGTATTTATTTGGGGCTTTGTAGGTCATTATCAGTGCTATGAGGGTACTTCTACATTCACTGAGGCCAATGGCAAAGCTCCTGCTGCCATCTTCGGGTGCATAGGCAGGGAGCGTTGAACTGCACCCAGAAACAGAGAGGAAGTGCTAATGGAAAGCTAATAGAAAGTGCAGAGCTCAAGGGCAAGCTGGCACCCACCTCTTTCAGCTGCAGCTACTTGGTGACTGTAAGCAGTGCTCTTGAGCGACAGAAGTTTTAGGAGTCAGATATCACTGGGACTATCAAAGCCTAGCTCTTGGTGGTACAGAAGACCTCAACTTGCAGCTTTCTGGGACTAGGAGAAAGTTAATTCACAGAACCATAAAAATTCAAACCTGTTCAACAGCTGACCTTCATTCAACAATCTTTTTGAATAATGACACAAGCAGTCAGGATATACCAGTTGTGTTTTCAAGGCTCTGTTTCTAAAGGTTTTGCTATGTATTTACCTTACCTCAGAAAACACCCTTTGCAGAAGACAGGAGCCTTGTGTTATATATAGAAATACATGATAGCAATAGACAGAGAGGAGCCACAGGGCTGACAGTAGGAAGGGTCAGGGCTTTGAAGTCAGATTCAGGGATCCTCTCACTTGGTAAGAAATCTGGGGTTCATAGCAGGTGAATGGAGGCAAGGAGGCAATCCTTCGAGGGGTGAATTACAAGCTCTGTCTCAGAGAAGGAAATTTTTCACTTCCCTTTGCCCTCCCTACAGTACTGATCCTGGTGTAGGAGCTTCTCCTACCTCAGCCTCTTGTCCCTGCAGCACAAAGGCAACCTCCCTCAAGAAGGAAACCACAGTCCTGTACTGGTCTCTGCAGTAGCCAAAAGGCAAAAGCAGCTACAGCTGGGATCAGTTCTGCTTCTGGCATCTGTGTTCAAGCCCAGCTGCTCAGCTGGGGCCTTGCTCCTGCCTCTTGCCAGGCTGGTAACCTACAGCCAAACACCCCTGGGTTTATACATCAGTACTCTGCACTTGCCTCCAGCATATGACCCTGTCCCAGTTTTGGATTGCCCGCATGAGTCACATTTTTCCTACCTCCCTCTTCCAGCTCTCCCAGCAGAATGGCAGCATGGGGCCAAGAGTAGAACCCATCACTATCTGGCTCCAACCCAAAGAGCACCAGGTTCTGTGAGGGAAGCTGTGGTGCAGACCAAGCAGCTGAGCTTGGTTATCTCCGTGTGGGATTCAGGTGTCATGAGGTTCAGGGGAAAGCCGGTTCTGCCGGCACTCCGAGACAGCGGAAGGCATGGCTGCTCCTCCTTAGGGGTGCTGCTGTAGTGGGTACTCCATGTTCACCCACTGAACTGAGTCACTCCTCACCTGTCTGTCAAGGGTAAAGCTGGCCATGAGAATTGGAGACCAGGGAGTTGGCAGAGTGTAAGGACAAGCAGGCCCAGGGCTCAGGCAGGAACATCAGCTCCCTCACAAGTGTCTGTGCACGGGAGCGTGCACACACCTCATCTGAAGGGCTCAGTAGCTTCCTGGCTGCTAACATAGGCTGTCAGGTCGGGGTGCTCAGGGATCTCTCTGCTGCCCTGCAGACAGGGCCCTCCTGCCTCTGCTCAGGCCCCAGCAGCTCCTTCCCTTCCCTTCCTACTTCCCTGTGCCGCCGGCCCACAGCTGCTGAAGGAAACAGCTCGCCGTGGGGGGCTACGCAGCAGACAAATTCCAGCACTGGGGTCAAATTCCGCCAGCAAGGAATCTGGAAATCCTTCAGCAGTGGGTGAAGACTGCAGACTCACAGAGCTCTCTGTCCCTTTGGCAGAACTGCGTTTCGGCCATCAGAGTGGGTTTCTGCTCAGTCAGTGGGTTGCGTGAAATGCATACAACAGTGATAAATTATCATGGGTGCTTTGGAGTGCTCCTTGACCAAAATTAAGTTAGTCATGAAGTGATTTCTTAGAATTACTTCTTTGCTCTCTCTTCCTGAACTATTAAGTTACAAGCCTGTGATTAATTACTACAGCAAACTTTAAACTGTCAACCAAGAACAAAAGGTCTTTTTGATAGCGGATGTTTACTTTCAGCTGAAAGGGCACACACTCAAATTTTCTTCAGTGTATCTTACTTGCATTTTAATTCTTCGAGTTGAAAATATCATTTGGCTGCACGGAGAAGCAGAAAGGTGAAAATGTCATTGGATAAAACCTCAGACTTTTTCTTACAATTGGCACTTACAAATGTCTTCCGGAAGCTAGAGGTCACTGTGCACACAGTCCCACAGCTTTCGGGCATTAACCTGAAGTTATTGTGTGCAACTGGAATTCCTACAGCAAGGTCAGATAGTTTATCCCAAATGTTAGCAAATTCCAACAACTGATCTAACACAGATGCTTTCACTCCCTCCTAGGGGATGGTCTGCAGGCAGAGGAGTGGTTTTGAACAGAGCTGCTGCTTCCTCAGTGCATCCAAACGGCAATCCCACTGCAGACGGGCTTTGTGCTTCACCCAGATCTGACTGTAACTGCTGTGACCCTCCCCCAAAAGGTATTAAGCCTCATGTACATAGGTATATAATTTTTTAATACATAGGGCAGCAGGAGACACTAGCTACAGTGTCACCTAAGTGTTTCTGGAAGAGGAAAAAGAGCTATTCAGCATTAAAGATTCAGGAATGTCTGTTGACATATTAAGGAAACAACCTCGGGGGACAGCTGACACAGCTCCAAGAAGCATTACCAAGGGAACAGTGACGCAAATGTCTTCCATTTTTACAGGCTGGCAGCTCGCCAGGTTCCCTCGCCTGATGGCTGATGTAATGCTAATCCCTATCTGGGTTAGCGCTCGGATATCAACCACAGCAGCTCACTGTGCTGCAATCAATATAGCACACTTTTTATAGAAGAGCGTATAAAAAAAATTCTGCTCTAATCTACTAGGAATATGTACAGTAGAGTAATGGCAGGGGAAATTTAATGGCTAGCCTGGAGCTCACCCAGCGTGTGCTTTTGCAAGTGTGCACGTGTGTGCGCAGGCTTGTACACAAACCCATCTACACCTCAAATAATGGCAAGTCCAGGCGAGGGCCACACATTGAGAAAGGGCTGGCTGTTCATCACGTACAAGAGGAGCCTTCCAATTCCTTTATTAAGTGATGTATTGGCAGAGGAAAACAAGCAAAATGGGACTGGAAAATAAAATGGGTTATCAGTCATAGCATGGAATATAATGGATGTTTCTGTTTTAATGACAATATTTTGTAGTTCTGTGAGTACCAGAGGGCTCTGTGGGGATTAGGGAAGCCTTACAGCACACCTCTACAGGGCAGACAGCACTGAGTCAGAGTGAAGAACACACAGTGGGTCAGTAGCTGCCAAAACCCACCAGCCCCGTAGTCAGTGTGTAAATTCCTTCATAGTGCCACCAGCACCTTAAGACAAGAAATGAGCAGGAAAGGAGTCCAGAGATCCTGAATTACCATGCAATTACCTGAGGAGCAATTTGACTTCCTCATAAAAAAGAATTTTGAAACCCCAAGTAGTTTCCAGTTAATATAGTCCTGGCTTTATACCATCTACCATGGAAAACCTTTCCACTGCTTGATTGCACCTAAACCACTCAAGAGCACTGGTTTGCTGTGAGCTGATAGTGCAGCTTCCAGCTTCAGCACTCCATTTCCTGTAAGGGATAACCCCCTGTCAGTTTATTTCACAGGATACTGGTGTCATAACTGTGAAAGTACCTAAGGGTGTTCTTGTCCCAGATAAAAATTTTAAGATAAAAATCCATGTGTAACAAAGTAGATTAATTCCAGCCTTATCCTGTACTTAATTATCGTGATGAGGAATTATGCAGGACAGTACATTGTTTCCTTCTTTTCCTCCTTTATCAGGTGATATTTAAGGGAAAATTTAGGAATACACTACTTAAAAATAGAAGCTGATATTCCAGTAATATTATTAGTCCTTGGGATAACTCCTGGCAGATGTGAGAAGAATATTAACCACGTCATTCGGTGTTTCCAAAGAGGGTCAGCTTCATAGAACAGCCCAAGAGCTGGGTTGGTATTTTGGGAAAATCCAGTTACATGCCCTATGGAGATTAAAAAGGCAATACTCTCAACCACATCTTTCCCCAGGCCACACTCAAGGCAATCTTTCTACAGCAGCTGGTGTTGATGGGACTGAGTAACTGACGCTACCTTTCACTGCAACAAAAATGAAGGAAATCTGTGTCCATTCATGTTAGGCCATACCTACTCAAACAGCCACATGGCATAAAGCTTCCCTGAGATGCTCACCAGCACCCAGCTGCAACCTCACACATCTATCAGGCGTTCCCTTGTATTTCTGCCTCCCTTTTGCCAGGAGCTGCCAGGGCACAGTGCTGTTTGTGGCTATCCCTCCCTCCTCTGCTCTTCATTCCCCACCAGCAGAGTCCTGGACAGCAGTAACAGGACAGTCCTCCAGCAGTAACTTCAAGAAGGGCTGACTATGGGAGTGACATGGGGGTGGTGGTCTGCAAGAGAATTTTCTGGATCCCTCCAGCAGGCAGAAAGGAGCAAAACAGGGAAGAAGAATGAGGCAGGAATTACAAATAAAGCAGGGCAGGTGTGGCAAGACAAAAGTAATAAGAGTACAGCATTTGGCTTCATAATTTCTTCCTTCATTTCTACACCTTTGGTCACCAGAAGCCATGGCCCTCTTCCATCCAACCCATCCTGCTCAGTGCTTCCTGGCCCAACATTGGCTCCTCTGCCTTTAGCTCCCGAAGTACACTCAAAACAAATGGATAGTCTTGTTACAACAGCCTCATAAAACAGACCAATTGAGAGCGTCAATATAATACCCTCTCTTTAATTTGTGAAGAGGATAAATGTTTGATCACCAAAGTGCTGTTTTCCAGCAGTGGATTTAGCTGAGGTTGCTCATGTGTCAGTAGAGGAAGAGAAAGCATATTTCCCTTTCAAAAAAAAGTAAGGAAGAGGCAAATAGCTCACACAGAAATACATTTCAACACACTTTATACATGTCAGTGCTCTAGACATGCCCTCCCTTTGCAGTACATACATCTGTAACAGGGAGAGAACTATAAGCCTGGTCATCCTCATGGACAAAGATGACCTTATGATTATGATGCAATACCAATGTGAAAGGAAACTCCAAGTTCTTCCAATGCAGTTTACAGGACATTGGTACAATTTTTAACATATGTATTTAAATTTCCTTAATATTTAATGGAATGGTTAAGAAAAACACATTCTAAAAATTTTGATGTAAATACAGTTTGTTGTGCTTGAATTCTGAATTAAGGACAGCCTCCATTATTTTTTCCACATGCTCATACTACATTATATTAAAAGCATATTGTGCTCTTACAGACGTTGTGTGCTTTATAAATACTTTGCACAGTTGGAAACATTGATGTTTAGCAAAAACCCCACTGCCAGCAAATGCAATGTGGAGAACCTCCTTTGCAGCAAATGGTCTGCACACTGACCATGGGAAGTGATCTCCAGATCATGCATGAAGGACATATTCTGTATCTCCATGCAGCTCAGCAGAGCTCCTCAGCGTTCAGCAGAGCTGATTGGAGCACTCACCTCTCTGGAGGACACAAACCCGAGTGAGAAGACTCCAGACAAGTTAATAGTCTGGTCTAAGTGGCGTATGTATTATTGAATTTTAAAGTACAAGATACATATCAGTTAGCACCAGTACCCTGCAAGGTTCATTGCCTTCCCAGCTTCTCTCACACTTATGGTGGGGTTCAGTAGTCTCTGACAATCCAATTAATGTGACTCAGGCATTATCACACAATCTTTCTGACTCTAAACACTCTACTTCATTGCAATACTCCTAGAAATAGTCAGAGAGCTACAAAAAGATCATTCTAGTATTTTGTTTTAAAATGTTAATGCAAGGCTGATATTCATAATCTCCAGTGACCGATTAGTAAAACTAGGCGGTTTTCAGGGCAAACTAATTCAACAAAATTCACAGGAGTGAGAAAAGTTCATCTTCTCATTCTCAGAGCAAATAAGGTTCTGTGTTTTCAGTGCAAGACTCATTCTTATCCAGGCCAGCAGCATCTGGGGATTTCCACATTTTTCCTATGTATAAACAAAATAAACTTGGGGTGTGGATCAGTCTCAAGTTCCAAAACCTCTGATTCCCTTCCAAAATGAAGGCTGTGTCAGGTGCAAAACTGACTCCAGTTCCCAACTGGAATAATATGATCTCTGTGTTTGTGGATGGATTTGTGTCCATTTCACGTTAATAGCAGGGCCAGAATGGAAATATTAGTGAACAAGTGCATTTTACACATCTTCCCTTTATGATGTGCCATCCTACACCACATCAATATACATTGGCAGCAAGTGAGAGATACAAGCCAGTTCTTAGGCTTTAATGCCCAGTGGCATCTTGATGTGATGAAAACGCGGTTGAACAACATGCAGAAAATACTGCTAATGGAAATAGGCATTTAGGAAAGAAAAAGCAAATATTTCTTTGCCTGAGAAACACCAAAATGTAACATTCTTTTCTGAATCCATGGGAATGCAGTTCCTTTATTCTTGTTAGCAACTGCATGGCAATTGATAGAATTTTTTTCCTCATGGTTTTCATGTTATACTCTCTTTTTTGATATGTCGTTCCCTGTCTAAGGCACACACTGGTTAGGGGTAAGACTGAGATCTGTGAACCCTCCTAGCAGCCCTGTGACAAGCAGAACCTGAGCTCCCATTCAGGTGATGTGAGGACTGCAGAGCACAAAAATTCTGTTCCTAAAGGTAGAGGAGAATCTGCTTTAGCCCCGAGAACAGGGGCCTGGGTTTCTTTTCACACTCTTGTACAAACATGAATTAGCTAGAAAGGGACTTGCCTGTTCTGTTGTAACAGGTGTGACACAAAAGTAGATGAACAATAACCTTGGTCTTAACAGCAGCATCTGCCTTTGAAGATGCATTTCTTGGTGGCAAGACACCCATCAAAGGTGAACGTTTGGCCTTATGCCTTAAAAGGAATTTGGCCTTATGCTGGCTGAAAAGCTGAGCTGGGACCTGGCCTGGTGAACATTGCCCAGTGGTAAATTTGAGGAGGCCAAAGAGAATGACACGTCTTTATCCTACCCATTAGGCACTCGTGCTCTGTCCAGCTGTGTGCAAACCCACTGCTGAGTCTCTGACCATCAGAGGAGCAGTGCTCAGATCTGAGTAGCTGGAATCACTTCACTCCTGGGTCATTACAATATTCAATTATGGCTCTGTGCTTAAGTGACACAATAGGTACGGGAACTGAAAGCACAAGAACTCCTAACCTCTGATCCCAACTCTACAACAGAATCCCTCGCTGGCTTTAGGCAAGGTACTTAACATCTCCACCTCGGTTTTCCCATTTGCAGAAGGGGGCTAATAATACTCAGCTACCAACTCCACAGGGAAGTCCTGAGGATTCATTACTTAATGTAAAGTGGCTAAAAGATGAAAACCTGCATGTAAGAGCCAAGCGTTATTACAGTTACCAGGTTTAGCTTCAATTTTTGAGACTTGCTTTCCTCTTTGAAATGAGAAAAAGTGTTCCTTTTAGTCGACCAAGATTAGTGTTCTGCACTGCATTTGCTATAGAAGTGGGAAGGTGCCCTGGGAATATGAAAGGAAAGGAGAAAAATGTGTCCCTTTGGATCCCAATCCACCTTTCACATCCTCACAGGAAATTGTTTTGAAAGTGTTCAACACTTTGTGCAATATGCTGCAGCCACAAGGAAAAATTTTACTCTATCAAGAATGTTTTATGAGCCCCAGGAATAAATCATCTCTAGCAGAGATAGTGAAGCACAGTGTTAAGGGTCTGTGCTTTTCCTCAGAGGTAAAGAAATTATTCTAAGCTTTTCTCCAATTTGTGCCTGAAATTTTAACAAGAAAATACCAAAGGCCGTTCTGGCACATCACTGGGATATGTACATCAAGAAAAACCAAGGGGAGTGTTTCAATAGACCAAATTATTTCCTTCAGTCTCAAGAGATTTAAATGTTTGATTTTTAAGCAACAGTTCTGGTATGGCAAACTGCTTTCATGGCAAGGCAGTCGACATAAGGCTTGGTCAGCATCTTTAAACAAACTGGCATAATTGTGTGATGGAAGGTGGGGGGACTGGTCATCCTGACATGAACTACACTGAGACCACAGTCTGCAATAAATGGATGCAGCAAACAAAAGGACCAATTCAGTATTTTCAAATGCTGAGATTATTGGAAACAAAGGAAACAATTTTGTCATCCCAGAAAAAAAAAGAAAAAGGTCCTTTTATGATTGTTCTGAAAAAGCCCCCTGCCATGAACGGCTGCCACTCCTAAGAATTCAAAACATGCAGCTAATGCACATGGCTCTGCTTCCAGCTTCATTAATATGAGATTTTGGCACTGCAGGAGCACCTCCTGTGTGTACTGGACCTGTATCTGGCATAAGCACACCAGTATGTTTCTGTTGAATTGGTCAGAGCACACGATGTGGTGTTTATGCCAGTTTTATGCTGACTGGAAGACAGACATTACCTGATTCGGTTCAGTGTCTGCCAGAATCTGTCAAACATATCTGAACCAGCATAGTAAGTTTGTGCTTGTTCAGTGCTTGACTGCACATGGCTATGATGTCCTGATCCAACACAGAATGTTTCTTAGGCCAGATTTTTGTTTTTTAGATGAAACTGTAATTTAAGACATACAGTGCAGTTACACGCCTTGCTTATAGTAACTAAGATGTTCTGCCCCTTTAGTAAGGTGTTGTTTAATTACTATACTCATAACAGAGATTATATAATTCCACAGAAAAAGCTCTCCTTTGGAGTATTAAATCAGAAGAGAAATCTACTGTGTGCTTCTGCTTTTCTCACTTTCCATTGACTGGGGACTAGGAGGACCAAGCCACCCGGCACTCTGAGTTGCTCCACTTTCAACAAATATTGGTCAAATTCTGCAGGATCAAAGCCAGCTTTGAGACATGCTGGCAAGAGGATTCTGCTAGGATCCTCCCTTCCTCATCATCCCTCCCAAGCAGAACAGAGTAATTTACAGCAAAGTGGGTGGGGAGGGTTCAGAAATCTTTGAGCCCCTACAGCTTACTCAGGCGACACAGAGGCCAGCCACATGTACACTGGGGATGTCAGCTTCCCAGCTATTTTCTAGAAACAATTCCCTCTGAAGGGAGAAGTCCTTCAGACAAAGCCTTATGACACATCCGGGTGATTTTTAGGCTCTTTTCCTTTTCTTCTAATTACTTAGTCATGGAACCCAGAATAATTAGCCGTAAGTGGTCAAAAGAGCCACAGAAACAAAATGCCTCTTGGGACATTGCAACACAATGTTGAACTAGTAAAAAGAAACTTTAGAAACTTAACCTAAGAACAGTGTGAGGCTCTTTGTTTCACCTGCTTTCTCCTATGTCTCTTATTCTATGTCTTATTATTCCTCCTTCCAACTCTGACTTTTTCTGTTTTCTCCACATAATTCTCTCCTGTCTTGGTTTGCATTTCCTCTTCTAAAAAGAATTTTCTCCTCTTGTTCATTATGTCACACCTTTTCTTTACACTATGGTTTTACCTACTTATCTCATTCTGTTCTCTGGTCATTCCCATTCATTCCTGGCTATTGCCATCCTCAGTTTCTTTGGTCTGGCTCTTTAGGTCTCCACTGTTCTTCTCTCCACTTCACTTCTCCCGGTCTGATGTTTCGTCTTCTTTCATATTTGCATCTCTGAGTAAATTAAGTTCTTTCACCTTGACTCTTACACATTCTTATTCCCCATTCTTGCAGTCCTTCCCTTTCTTACACTGTGTGTTAGTCCCTCACACCCCCACTTCCCTGCAAACTTTCTGTATCCTTACCCATTAGGTACTTGGCAATATGTCATTGACAAGCTATGGATGTCACTACAGCCACAGGAACCACAGCCATAGGAGTAATGTTTACAGAAGCAAGACTGGGCTGAAAATAAGCTCTGCTTGTGCACAAGCTAACCCATGGAGAGTTATTAGTTTGGTTTATCAGAGGGTGGGTCAGCAGACAGGAAAATCCCAAGCTTATCTGTTTGTCCTTTGCCTGTTTTGTCATTGTTACTAATCCTTCCCCACTTTCCCAAGGAATGTTGTGGGTGCTGCACAGATCAAGGGCTGCTGGTTGCCCCTTCCCCTGTCCCTCTTGGAAGTGGGGAGGGTTACTGTGACCAAAAGCATGCAGTAGCAGAGCCAGATCCCCTCTTCCACTTATGTTGGTATGCAGCTTGGAGTCGCGTCAGCTCTTTGGATGAGATGTTCCTTCTGTGGCTGGAAATTGCATCAGAAGTTCATCGCAGAGGACAGCTGAGCCACCAGGCAGCAGCCAGCAGTGCCTGTTAGGGTGCTTTTGCACTCCCTTCCTGAGCTTTACCCAGGTAGTTCCTGCTGCACTGCCAGCTGATCCACAGGAAAGAAAGCCATGAGCAACCCAGGCGCTAGAGCTGGTCACTGGCCATGTAGAAATAGTGCACAATGTGTCCGTAAGTTGCTGTGATGAATCCCCTCTGCTCATGGCCAGCTTTCACACTAAATTCTCTCTTCACAGTGAAAAAGTCTAGAAACTACTTGGACTCACTCCTTCCCAAGGGTACCATCACTAAGTCAACAAAGTTGCAGTATAAATGCATGTGTCCCATTGTTAGGGGTGGGAGAGGCAAAATTGACAGGGGTTTGTCAGGAACACCCACAAAGATCCCTAGACACAAAGCAACCAACTTTAAAGATCCAAAGGCCAGTTCTTGCAACAGCAGCAGCCAAGCACAGTCAAGCAACAAACGAACATTTGCCTTCCTGCTTCATATCCTTCCCAGTTCTTCCCTTAAGAAACGCGGAGGATTAATAATTTTGGCTGCAGAGCCTGAGTTCACACAAACACATATGAAACCAGCAAACAATACCCCCATTAAATGCATCAAGAAGCTCAGAGACTGGAACAACTCACCTCCAAGAGCTTCACCCAAGTCCCACAGGAAGGCTACAGTGGAGCCAGAAATAGAGCCCAGACCTCCTGACTCCAAACCCTGGGCCCTAACAAAAACACCAGCTTCCCTCCACCAACCCTCTCCTTATACACTACATTTACCAGACTGGAAAAGGCATTCAAAATAAATAAAACCTGCTTCTCGCGCCAAGTTTTAAAAAACATTTTCTTGTCATGGCTGGTTGTTTTTCTCCTGCGAGACATTAGGCAGTCTCCAGGAGTGAGACAGCTCTCCTTTCTTCTCCGGGAAACACAGTTGTCTCCCACATGTTGCACTCAATGTAGCTCAAAGAAATGTTTTAGGAAATTCCCCCTAATTCAGTGAAATTGTTAGCTTGGCAGTGGCATGCTGGAAACAGGACTGAAAGATTGCCTTGGAGTTTTTTTTTTTCATTTTTCCTTTTTAAAGTGTACAGGAGAGCTCAGGCTTCAGACAGGCTGCTGAGGAAGACAGAAACTCATGTTACATAGGAAGGATTTGGCAGGCCTGAACACAGAAATTTCCAGAAGTGTTTGCGTGGCAAGAGCTCTGTGCCAATCCACATTTTTTAGCTATTCTGGCTGCATGCCCAGCCAAAAAGAAAGTCCTGTATCTCTGAACAGTTCACTGGCTTCCCTGAGGAGTTTCCATACTGCATGGCAACATTGGATAATCTCATTTGCGCGCCAGAAAAACTCCTGCTACTTACACTGTTACTAAATACCAGATGTGCTTAATAAAGAGTAAGTGGAGCCAAACCTAGGGTAATCACATAACCTATCATTAACATTTTCTAAAAACAAAAAAATGCCATTGGAACAGCAGATTACTGTTTTGCTTTGTTTGCTTTACGCCCTGTTACGGGAACCCCTGGGGTGCTGGGAAGGGAGCACGGCAGGAGCAGACAGCTCTGGCACAGCCGATGACATTGTTTACAATCACACCCCTGCACATCTGAAACATGTGTGAGAAAGTAAAGGCTAAGCAGATTTCGCTGTGCTGGTGAGAGAGAGGAGGATTGCAACAGGAAGTCTACGCCACCAAGAAAGTGCTGGAGTCTCGTGTTTCTTCATTCCAGGGAGGTGGCTGGGAAGGGGGAACGCAGCAAAGGCAGTGCAAGTTTGGTCTTTCCCAATACGTACATCCCCAGGTCCCTGGTGCACAGGAATACAGGAGGGGACCTTGTTCCTTGAAATTTAATGATGGCCCAAATCCTCCAAGCCCATTTAAAATACATTTTTGTGTGAGTCAGGGGGCCAGTCAATGCACAAAATATGTGTGCACATTTATTATGGATTTAAATGGATGTTGCACATGTGCATATCTGACGCTGACCAGACCCTTGAGGGAAATAGCTAAATCTCAGTGATGGCAAGTGAGTTCTGCTGTGACAGGCTGCTAAGAGGAAGGAGACAGATGCACCACAGTACTGGAGCCCCTGGGCAGTGGAGGTACAGAGAATAGGGGGTCACCCAGGTGTGAGACAGGCAAACCCTCCCTGAAATGAGACATGGGTGAAAATTCTTGCTTCTCCCACAGCTGTCTCTGCAACTGACAGGGGAGAATAGACTTAAATGGCTAGAAAAAGCTTTTTTCTTTATTTTCTTTATTTCTTCAAATGGAAGAGAAGCCTGGCAAATGTGTGCAGACCAGGTCCTTGCAAGGCCACCCTTCACAGGTCTGCTTGCTTGGGCTGTGTGGAAAACAAGATAAGGGGATGAGAACAGGGACAAGTCCAGGCCTTGCTTGTTTTGTTCATGGAGGCGAAGGCAGGGAGCGGGAGCAGTGAGTCACTCTCATCACACAACAGCCCTGAGCGGTGCCACTGCTCTAAGCCTTCAGGGTAAACTCTGACCCAAGTCAGTAGGAGTTGCAACTATGCACAGCTGGGATATCTGATGCCAGGAGCTGTGCCAAGGGCACGGGGTGAGGAGGTCACAGTAGGTGTCAGCCTGCCACAGCCCAGGAGCAGGAGGGTGGCCACAGCCGAGTGCTCACACAGCTCCCAGTGTGACTGAACCCCACTGTTATCCAAAGCCTAGATACAAGGAGAGAAAAGCCAGCAGGCCAGGGAAACACAATGGTCTTGCTGCTGCAAGCCCACTGCTTGTCCCATGCCTGCTTGGCCCCATTCATTGTACCCACTGTGCAAGGTCATGCCCACACTCCGCATTTCCCCACGAACTCAGCAGCGCTGGTCCCAAAGGCTGTGCAGTGTGTCAGCGAGTAGCACGTCTGCCTGGGCTGTCCCTGGGCCAAACAGATGGTACAATCCTGCTTCCCAGCACGGGAGCCAGCTGCACAGTGGTAGTGATGGAGCAGCTGGTCTTGCTCAGACCAGGCTTTTGCCTGATGTAGGTATTGCTTGGCTGGCCCTTAGCCAGAGGCTCAGGGCAGAAGATGACTTAGGGCACCACAACAGCCATGTCCCCACCAGCTATTCTCCACAGTCCTGGAGAGCTGAGCTTGCTGCTGCCACCACTTGGAGGTGAGGCTGAGGAGTATGTGGTTAGCCTGCTGAGGGGGTGAAACTCTACACATCTCCCCCTTCCAGTCCACCCTTCCCTCTGTCCCACAGCCAGAGTGGTCCTGGCTGTTCAGCCTCCAGATGGAAAGACTTGGTTTCACCTGTGCTACTGAGCAGTCCCAAAACACCCTGCAGTATTTCAATCTTGTTGCTGGCACCTTTCCTGTCTTTGTCACCATAATGTCTTGGGCATTTCTGGAGCATTGAGGGAGCAGCCTGTTACTTAGCACCCAGAACAGGAACAAGAGGCCTCCATCACCCACAGGTGCAGGCACAGAGTGACCAGATTTCCCCAACTAAAAACCTGGGACAGAAGTGATGTACCCAGCAGCTCTTTCCCTCAGTCTGCCCACTCCCTGTCAGGCAGAAGACTTTGTATCACTGCAGCTGCTGGTTCAGGGAAGCCTCACCCCACCAGCTGTGGGTAGTGTGCAAGAGAGCCCAGAGAAAATTAGGTAGCTGCTGCCCAATCTTGTATCACTGTTTCCACTTCAAAGTTTAAGGATCTTATAAAGTCAGGAAACAGCAGAGAGGAACAGCTAATCAGCTGCAAAAAGGCACTCCCTCCTTCCCCTCACTGCTGTCAGGGTCTCCCAGGCCTTGCCCACCCTGCCAGATGCCTCCAGCTAGCTGCTCCCCTCTTGGCCTCACCCCAGGAGGCTGAGGGAATACTCAGGCAAGGCTCCTTGACTGTGAGGATTCAGGCACCTCCAATCACTTCACCAGATCTGTCCCCTTCCTCGCTGTCCTGCACAGGCCACTCCAGTTTATAGACAAACTGACATCATGTTCTCTTACAGCTGCTTCCAGGAGTTCAGCAACTGCACTGCTCTTTGGAGTTTGGTTCGATTGTTGGCTTGTGAAGGGGTGCCCATCAGATGGTCCTGGAAATGAACACCTAACCCCATTACTGGCTGGCAGCAGGAAGGAAAGGCTCCTGCCAGGCAGTCACAAGGCACGCCGCAAACAGCTCGCTTCACTGCCCTGCCAGGTAACAAAGTCCATTGCCAGTAGGAGACTTCAGTCTGCAGAGTGGAGCTCATGAGCTTTGTAGTGTTGCGATGCACGTGAAGTTGCTATTGTCTGCTGTGGCCAAGCAGAACTGGAGCAACACTTGGCAAGGCATTGAACAGCTCTGAACCGTGGGGCAGTCCTTGACCTGAAGAGCGATCTCAAGAGAGACAATAAAGGCAATAAAAGGAACAAGGAAGCAGAAGGGGCAAAAAAAGAATTGGCAAATATGACAGTAGTGGCATGATCAGTGTGAAAAGATATGGGGTTTAAGATCTTAATTAGGAAAAGGTAAGGAAGAGGTATAATAAGGACAAGAGCAGGAAAGAACAGGGAAGGCTGATGAGATGAGACTGAGAGGCAGGCAAAGGAGAAAGGGAAGGAAACTCTGGCAGGTCCTATTACACCTTCCTCTGTTCCCCAGCAAGCAAGATATAGGGAAAGGGACATCAAATATCACATGCAGTAAAGACGCAGAAGGTGACTGCTTCATCCTTCATTTCTTACACCAGTAAGCCTAAGCTGACCCTGTCTTTCCCCACGTCACAGGGCTGCCATGTCTGTAAAAACAACCTCTCCTAGCTCTCATCAATCAGAGCCAAAGTTGGAAAAGCGGGCAACACAATGTCAGGGAACAACCACAGTGTAATGCACACAGGAAAGATCTGTTAGAGCTCTGCAACACATTGACAGGTTTTATCTTATCTGTTGCCAGGAAGGACAAAGAGCTGGAGGGACAGCGAAGGTCAATCAGGCACTTAGGAGAGCTCAGAACAAGGGAATAACTGATTACATTGAAGGATATCATATTTGCAATTAGGGCTTAGCTCCAAAAGTGTGGGGGAAGTAAGCTGTTTCTCTTCTCTGGTTCAGTATAAGGAAGGCTCCCCAACTGCCAGAACCGACAACTGTGTGGAACTGTTGTTCCCCTTCCTATATGCCCACCAGGTTCTGAATGAGGCAGGATGAGCAATAAGCCTATGGGTATTTACAAGAAAAAGACTTAGCACAGAGTGCTTCTGGGCATAGCTCTATTGCCAGTAAAAAGCATGATGAAAAGCATACTTTCTTTGATGAAGCCTCATTCAAGTGGTTTATGGGTAAAGGTGAATCTAATATATATCATATTTGTCTGATGGCAAACTCGCTTAAGAGCGCACTTGTGAAATCCATCTGACTAGATATTCTGAGAAAATCTTCATTAAACATCTTTAGCTTTGAATCATTCCATCGTTGTCAGTGTTTCAGCTGGAAATTGTTCTGGATGCAAAGGAATGGCAGGTCACTAATGGCTTATTTCTTATTAAATGCTTTGGGTTTAGGAACTTAAAGGATATGCAGATACTTTTCTCATTTACAAATTCACATGAAGCAAAATACTAGATGAAGATAAATAACCAAAGCAACTTGGATTTTGCTTGAGAAGTAAAGACACAGGTTATTGCTGTGTTAAAAAAATGTGTGAAAATATGTGAAAAGTGTCTTTGGCCCTCTGTAAGAAAATTGCTCTATCACTGATCCATATTAGCAGCCCTTGAAATGCAACTGCTGTGGGCCAAAGAAAAAGGTATGTACTAGAAAGGTTATGTCACAGAGAGAGACTCAATATATCTGGCTTAACCACCCAACTCAGTTGCTCATGTCCTATCCTTTTATCCATCTTTCTTGGTTTAGCACAGCAATTTCAGAGCATCCAAACAAATTGATTGCTTGTGGGTTTAGAGTTAGGTCCTCTGCTGGATAGCCCTTAAATCCTCTCATCAAAAATGGCAAGCATAAGATGCCCTTCCTGACGGCTTCAGCCTGAAAAGAGCAGTTTCATGCTCCAGGGAACTGCTGAAAAGATACAAAAGCTGTATCCGCTGGACACCCTCCCTGTCACCTCGGCTCATGAGCAAAGCTTTGTGAGTTATCTCCCAGCTTTCACTGGAGGGGGAAAAAAGTAATCACAGCTTTCCTGATTTAGTCCCCCCCCTCAGTGGACTTTCATCTGCATAGGGCCACATGACCGTGTCCCTGCTATCCCAGCCTGCTGTCAATTCAGCCTTCTCTCACTTCATTTTCTTGGCTGCTAAATGATGCTGAAGTCATATTCAGAACATCAGTTGCAGTGAAGCAGGGGACTTATACGCTGAAATGAGAACCTCTATGGAAATACCTCCCAAAATAATGAAAGGTGTGATATAAAACTGGCTTAGGTGTTTGAGTGCTGTGTCTGCATGTCACATAACTGTGATGTTGGCCTACAGCCAGTGGCAGGAAACTCGACAGGGCAAGCTACACTAGATCAAGCTACACTAGATCAGGTCAAGACTCCCCTAGACTCCTCCCATACCTCCAGGTGCAGGTTAAAGTTCTTCATCCCTGCTGTTTCCCATGCAGTTCTTGTCTCTTCCCTTGCACAAATGACTTTAAGATGACCAGGAACAAGCAGGGAGATGCCACAGCCACTGCTCTTGTTCCCCAGCTCTCTGACTCAGACACACTTGTCACTCTCCACTCAAAGAAAGTGAGGTCTGATCATAGTGGGTATTTTGGGGGTAATGTATTAAAAAAGCTGCTCCACCATTCTCACCTGGGGCTTCTCCTTCCCAGCAGTTGGGACTGTGCTGACTGACTCCCTGGGAGATGGCTGCTAGTGCCAGAAGTGGCAGCAGACACAAGTCCTTGACCACCCATGTTCCTTCAGCATCCTGTTGGGAGGCTCAGGAGCTTCATCTTGTCAGTGGGGTTCCTCTTCCCTTCCCCACATTTCTGCCACGGTCTCTCAGCTATAATACTGCTACAAAAAATTTTGTCCAGGCACCATTGAGGTGAGCTCCTTGCAGCTTTCCAGAGTATTAATGGTGAGTGGAAATTCTGCAAGATTTGGTCCAAGTATAAGCAGCTGTCCTCAACTAGCCATATGGCTATGGCTAAAGCCCAAACAGGGAGCAAAGTATCTGACACCGAGTAATCTGGTGGAGGTACAGCAAGTGACCACCCAAGCCCTCAGTTTTTAACATGTGAGGATCATGACCCTGGGGGAAAGGAGGAAGTGATTTTTCCAGTGTTACTGAGAGGAATGGAGCCAGACAGCTATTGGGTTCTCCCAATACGAATGCATTACATGATGAGGAATAAATTCAGATTTACTAATTCCCAGAGCCGTGGCAGCCGTTGTACTGATTCCTGCACAGTATGGGCCATCAGGCTTCATTCAGCCTTTTGAAATGCAGATAGCTATTTATAGATGCTGCCTACATTACTCCAATGAGCAGCATCTTTCTATATTTTACAAACTCACTCCAAGTTCCCTTCAATATTCTGCCAACACAGGGTAAATTTCCGAGAGTAATCTTCCCTCCTTTTTCCCAGAACACAGAACATCTGGGACGACTGAGATATCATCTTGTGGCATTGGCTGACTTTTTTTTTAAATGAGTTTCTGTGTAATAACTTCATGATGTTTTTCCTGGGAGGACAACTGCCTCATCCAAAACCTTGTCTCACATATTCCTTTATGGAGGACATTTTATGCTAAAGTTCTTGAAAGAATTTCCTTTTGTGCTCTGTCCCCACCTTTCTCTGTTAAATTCCTCCCAAATGTCTCCCTGATGCTTAACCTACAGGTCACCCTATTCAACAAACCAAAGCAAAATGCTGGTTTGAATAAGCTCAGGATACATTGATGTCATTTCTGAATATTAGCAGGCCACATGATACTACCAACTTTATTTGATCCCATTTGCTGAAGCAGCCTGAATTTCTCAGGGGCAGGTTTTTTTAATCCTGGTTCATTATTGTTCAAACCCATCAAGTAAATGGCTGTGGAGCGGAAGCTTGAATGGGCTTGTTTAATAGGAAAAGTCATTCATCTGCAGCATAGCAGCTCTGCAGCAAGGCTATCTTCCCTCCTGCTTCTTACTGGGTCTGCATCAGCAGCAGTGATGTTAAACCCTGGGAGGGAAATGCTGGGGAGAGTAGATCTTTGCCTTCACACTAACTGCTTTTGTTCACTGCAAGAAATCCTTTCCAAAGTAAACAGTCTGATTGTTTCTATGGGTCAGCTGCCTATTTTAAATTTATTTCTCATGTATCACTTGGTACTGCTGAGGACACTGGGCCCATGACAAGCTGTGCTCTTTATCGGAGGCAGCCTCCCACTCAGGCCCCAAATGGTAACCTTGGGATCTGCTGATGCTACATGTGCAGCTCCCTACAGGTCTTATCACTGCTGCTATGGAAAGCCAAGACAGGCTGTGGAACCATGGCACCTGCCAGCTTTGGAAAACTAACTCTAAGGTGTTGGGGTAGGCATGACCCTGTGAACTAGGAGCTGCACTGATCTTCTTTACCCTCCTGATTTGCACCAATTATGAATCAGACCCTGAAATGGCCTGAACTGGTGCACGGAAATTCAGTGGAGCCCTGCCAGGTAATGGCAGATGAAGTTCTGGCATTCAAACCTATATTTTTATACGTAAAACTTGATATTTTTTTCCCAGCCTTTGGCTTTGCAGCAATGCCATGAAAGTGCCCCGGCTGTGTTTCACCTATGAAAGTGCAAATGTGAGATCTTGTTGGCGGAGCCTTGCACCAAAGACATGTTCAAGGCAGAAAACTGCTGGCATTGGTCACAGAGCCACTTCTGCACCGAGCAATACATGTGGGACCCCAGCCTGTCCCCTGCTCCCTGCCTGCTAAAACCCAACTGAAACTCATTACATACCAGGAATACCAGCATCCCCACAAAGCCTGTGCTGGGTGGAGGAGGAGGCTCTCCCTCTCTCCCTTTTTTTTTCCTTTCCGCCCAGCTTAGCTAGTTCTTTGGCAGAGCCCCAAGACTTGGAAGGGGGGAGCAGAGGGGGGCTTGGGAGAGCAGCAACTTCCCAAGCTTACCCGTGGCCTCATTTTGATCTGCAGTACTGCCTGCTCATTTCCACTTCACAGATGCTGCTGAGCTCTGCCACGAAGAGACAAATCCCAGAAGGGGAAGGGAGCGTGGTGGGGAGGGAAGAGATGAAAGCAGAAAAGAGCTGCATTTATTAAGCTGTTTTTCTTTCAGTGAAAAGAAGCATTTATCAGTGATTTCATATGTCATGTGAGATGTGGCTCCCTGCCAATTTCTAAGGATGCAAACAAGGCGCTGACATCATACACTAAATATAGAGCGGTTCTTGCTTTAGGTGAATAAATAATGCAGATGCAAAAGCCCAGGTTTTCAGTTACACATTCATTACCATCCGTCTGTCAGGTTCTCATCATCAGGAGAAAAACGTCCGACTCCAGCAAGGATTGACAGGTGAAGAATGCAAAACAACTGCAGAAAATAGGTGATTAAGCAGAATTTCCTTGTTCTCTGCTTTTTTCCCCTTACGGCTACATTTCATTTCAGCAGTAATCTATGGTGCAGCTTTTCTAGCACAGCTCTGCTGCCTCCCTCCCTTTCCCTTTAAGCCAAGCTGGAGTGACAAGCCTGGGTGGGGAGAGCCTGAACAATGAACACAGCCAAAATGTGGAAACTTCCCTAGGCACTTAGCAAGGGAAAAAAAGCAGAAGAAAGAAAATGGAAAAGAAAAAAAGGCTCTGATCAGACTGTGTGAGCAGTAAAGCAGCAGCATCCCCCAGCAAAGCAGTTTTCTGTGCCCTGTCAGAGAGAGGTTTTAATTATGGTCTCCCAATGCTAATCATTCTTGACTCCTCTATTGTTTTTTATTATTATTTTTAAGGCATCCATTTTAACAACCACCCAAGCAAACCTGTAACTGGTTCCATGGCATATTATTTTAGCTCTCAGAAAGCCCTCCAGGAAGGATTACAATTGGTAATAAAGCTGAATCGATAACTTTCTCCCTTTTCCTCCTTCAGATCAAAGGCCCTGAGCAGGAGGAAGCATCCCCAACTCATCCTTTCTGGGAGAGAACAGAGACAGGAGAGTGGGAGACAAGAAGACAATGCGCCATCAAAGCTGCCGCAAGGTGTTGGATCAATGACAACATCTGCATGAGGGTCTGGGCTACAATAGAAGCTGTTACCATGGAAACAGGTGCAAAAGCATCAGGCGGGAAGAAGCAGGCGATGATGAAAGGTGAGAAAGAGGGAGAGAGTATTTTTAGCTCCCTTAGGAGGAACGCTATACAATGACATCAGCCTATCTCATTATTAGCACCGTGCTGTACAACACATTGTGGCACCTGCCCCAGACTGCTAAATGGGAAAATGTTATTATGGATGTGAATTATAAATACTGCAGTGAAACTTGAGCTTGGGAGTTATTAGACATCACTATTCTGTAATAAAGGAGAGCATTTAATACATTGTGCTGTAGAGAGTCACTGTACAGTGTAAGATGCATCATGTCTAGAATTTTAATATTCTCAGAAAGCAATTATGACTCATCCTTTTATTGTTATTAAGAAGCGGAGTGAAAATAATTTTACACATTTGATATCCCACACATCAACAAGCCTTTTGCACTAAAGAAACGTGGCCTAATTTTCCAGAGCTCTGCGTGCCAACATGTTCTGAGTGAATGTGGTAATAGTCATAGGTGCTCAGCACTGCCAAAAATCCACCATCTGTGTCACATGTGAATGAAGCCTCATTAATCTCAAAAATACAAAGTGTATGTTTCACTGCCTGTGTTCAGCTCCCTTGGAAGGGCCAGACCCCTTTTGCAGTTAAGGACCAGCAGATACTCACAACATCTGCTGAAGCCCTGATTCCAAGCAGGGAAAGAAGTCTGGCAGTCAGACACCACTCCTGGCTGCCAAACAGAGGGGAAAACCTCCAGCCCGGGGAGTGGAAACAAGCTGGGGCTCATCTGCCTTGCGCCAAGAGGTGGGTGCCCGCAGCTCACCACACCAGAGGGGCTGCAATCGCTATTCCTGTCATGCTGCTCACAGTGAAGTCAGAAAGATAAACCCAGAGGAACGTGTGTTCCTTGTGACTGCAGAACTCCCAGCCCCGGAATAACTATTGATAAATGCCGGAGCGTGTCGGGGGCAGCGGGGCCTGTGGCTGGAGATAGGCAGGGGCTGACATTCCCCACCCGGGCTGACAGTCACCAGCAGGGCGGCGGGTGGGCGGCGGGGCTCTGCCCTGTGCACGGCGGGGCACGGGGGCGCCCGGCCATTTGTCCTCAGAGCTTGGCCCATCCCGCGTCAGCCCGGCCGGGGCGGCACCGGGCACCGATGCCAAGGGTGTAGGGCAGGCAGGCGGTGCAGCCGGCCAGGCTGATGTCATGCTGCAGCCCTCCTCCTCCTCGGGGAGCTAAATATACCCTCCCCGCGGCCCAGCGCCTGTCCCGGGGCACAGCGAGGGGCTGGGGCACAGCTGAAGGCCCGGCCTCGCCTGCCCTGCCATAAAAGGCACTGGTGCACAACCCGGCCAACTGGGGAAACAGAGCGAGAAATAGCACAGGGGCCGTGGGGGATGACAGGAAACACGAGCCAGGCAGGGAGTTACCGCCTAGCGGCAGGCACAGGGCGCTTAGAGCAAGGACAACTGGGAGCAAAACCCGGCTTTCTTTTTGGTTTGTTTTTTTTTTCACTATGCGATTACGATGTGCACTTTTCTCTCTGTTTGAACTATCTTTCCTACCAGAAGATCTGACTCTTTAAATATACAATAAATAGTGAAATATACTGGTGTATGTGTACTACTTGTGATCCGTCTTCAGGGGGAGAAGACAAAGGTTCCAACAGCACAGCTTAGGCTGCAGAAGGTCCCATAGGGCACAACTACAAAGAAGGGTAGAAAAGGTGAGTGAATTTAGCTGAAGTTGAAATTACAACACCTGAAAACATTTTCTTTCCTAGTCTAAACACAGCCCTTCTTTCTCCAACATCCCTGAGTCTATTGTACCTAATCCTCATGATGATTAACCAGACCATGCCTGAAACAGCAGGCTTTTTTTATTATATCACTGGCTAACCTGAACTATTCTGCACATCAGCTTCACTCAGCTTAACCTTACCCCCATTTCCGAGTTAAGCTAATGCCCAGCACAATGCTGAATCGCTTCTGCTTTCTTCTTGGCACCTCTTTTTTTTTTGGCACTTCTCATTTTATTTTTGAGGAAGGAGGTTACTGTTCTACGTCTTACAGTATTAGTGTTGGATATAGATGAAACAATATTTCATGTGACTTATCATATAATTTGTCTTATATGTTAGCTTTGGCACTGCCAGAATTGTAGTTATGCCAGTAGAGAAACTTTGATCTGAGTGTAAAACTCAGCCAGGCTTGATGTAGCGTTGCAGAAAATAATTTCAAATGTGAAAAATCTAGCCTGTGGTTTTGAGGATACAAATGCTGTTGATATCCTAAATATCACACTTTATAGGAGGTATGACCTCTCTGCTAAAATCAAGTACCATTTTAGGACAACATTAGGAGTCACTCTGGGCACGTGTGGAATTCACCAGACACATTTTGGGCACTGCCCCAATCTGAATCACTGCAGCTGTGGACATGTATGGCTCAAGAGACCATCCAGCTCCTTTTCCCCTCCCCTTCCCTCTCTTTCTAGCTGATATCCCCGACTGATATGTGTTTAACCTTTTGAAAATATCTGTGGTGACAGGAACAGCCCTCAGCCAGGGCTCACCTCGCTTGCTGGTTACAGCATGTTTTCCTCTAGCTGTAACCCAGCTCACTCTGACTGAGAAAGAGCTCAACTTCTCTGCCTACCTGAAGACTAGTTGGTCTAATGACAATCCTTAGATGTTTGACATGCTACCACGTCTGCCCTCATCCTCCAGTCATCCATCCTGGACAAACCAGTTCTTTCAATCTCTCCCTGTAAGCCAGGTCTTCCAGGTCTGCCACCATGACCCTCTCTGTTCCATGCTCACCTGCATCATCCCTGGACCAGCAGCATGCTGTTCTCTGCCTGGCTCAGTCTTCATGAGGGAGAAATGATGGTTTCCCCAAACCCACATCTGGCATGACCTCTGGGCCCTTCCCCATTCCAGACCTCTCTCTTCTGCATTGCCACTCACTCAGACCCACCCTGCTCTGCAGCTGCCAGCCTGGCGCTTCTCCACAGCATCATTCTGTGTTTGAGCCCACCTTCTAAGTGTGTGCTGAGCACTCCCCTGTATTGAATTTCACTTTATTGATCTCAGACCGTTTCTCCCATTTGCCAAGACCACTTTGACTTCCAGCTCTACAAAGTGCTTGCAAATTGTGCTTCCCCACCTGGAGTAAGTCACGAATTTTAAAGTGTACTTTCTATTCCATTGTGCTCCTCATTAACCATATAAATAATAGCAGCACTATCCAGCACTGTCTGCTTGCTTGCTGCTCTCCCTTCCCTTTGACTTCTCTAGGTAGCAGGGCAGTGAGCACTCTTGCCCAAGAGACAGAAAAGACATGGGCTTGCCACCTGGGTAACAGCAGTGCCCTGAAAATGGGGTAATTCACGTTGTCCCGTGCTCAGCCTCTTGTTGCTACCAGCATCAGGCATTAGGACCTCTTGCCTCCATCCACAGTCAAAAATCTGCTCCCATGTGCAGTGTGCACACATGGGGATGTTGAACCACAAGCTCATAGCTAGAACACAAGAGGGGATTGGTTTGGCTCAGCAGGACTGCTGAAGGTCAGACTACTGGAAATGTTTACTGAGGAAGTTTGTGCAGCTTCAGCTCATGCTTGCCAGGGACCCAGCTGAACAATTAAAGAAAAGATCAGTTCAGTGGCAGGTTGCAGCACACTCATGGCCCTGCCTTCAATGAATAAAATAAATCATTCACACTGATTCTCTAATCAACCCAATCCTCAGAGGTGTAAATTATGCTGGCAGGTGTATAATCAGTGAAGTTTCCAAATTAACTTAAAAAACCCAAAGAACCTTCTGAGCCTCTCAGCATTGGCTGAGCTGAGCAGAGACTGTCTAAAACAAGTGCAACACAAAATTGCATGGTAGCAACTGTGCCTTGAAAAACCAGATAGAAAAACAACCACTCTAGAACCTAGAGCTTTGGTTCAAAAGGATGATGCTCCAACCCAGGCTGGCCTTCCTCACTGACCCTGCCCAGCTGCTCAGGGCATGCCTCGTTTGCATGGAAATCCCATCAGGATCTTACACCTCTGCAGGAGCATCTTAGGAAAGGTCCTAATCTTTTCAGCCAGCAGATCTGTAGGCAGGAAATATACCACAGCACAGGACTAGGAATAAAACACAGAGTGCAGGGGTATGGCCATCAGTTGGTGTCACCCTCTGCTAAATGCACCCCTGACAGCAGCCTCAGTCTGGCTGTTGGCTGGAAGGGGACATCAGTTTGGCAGTCTCAGCTTGATTTTGTCTTCTCACTGCTTCTGTGATGGGGAACACCAGTGCTCCTTGAAGAAGTGACAGCAGCCAGCAGACAGCCAATATTGTTCACCCATTGACCCAGGTCTGCAAAGGCATTTGGAACCACTCTATTTATTCTCTATAAAGATGTGGGTTGAAATAATTTACTGGTGTAGACTGTGTAACAAAAAATAGATGTCAAGATTCTAAATGCAGCATTTGGAGATGTTAGAGAGGAAAGCAGTGAAATAAAGCAGCAAAACCTGAGTTAAAAGCGTATTTCCTGCTCAGCCTGGGGGGACAAAAAGTGTTCAGATAGGCCCCAGCCTACTGCTTTATGTAGCCACTGTTTTATTGTGTAAAATAAAAATAAAATGGATTCCAGCAAATAATGGTAAATATTTGATGATATAATTATGTCTTATTAATGCAATGTTCTTTCTTTTGCAAATTAAATTTTCACAAGAATTCATCACCCATTTAATTTTTATTATTTAGGCCATGAGTATGTCACAGATGTTTGTTATGTACTTTCATAACCATTTGATTAATATTAAATGTTTAAAATAAAAACTCCATTTATATTTCAGTTATAATGGCCCTATGAAAATATTACAAATACAAGTTGGTATTTATGGCCCACATTAGCTCTTAGTACTACTTTTGATATTTTTATTGCTATGCAGGACATGCACAGTTCATTATATATGAAAAATAGTTTAATTTGCAGGAGCTTTGTAATGATCCATAAACAGAAGAATTTTCTTTGCCATGCCACAGGAACCCTTTCAGTACTCCTGATTGCACCTCTTTTATCCTGAAGAAGACAGACCCAGGGAAGGTACAAATCTACCCTATTTATACATATGGCTGTAAGAGAGAATCTCTTAAAAGGCATGAATGCAGGAGATATAAGGTTTGAAAATCCTCAAATACACAGCTCCTCTTCATCCAAATGTACAGATATGGACTATGACTGGGCAGGAACTGGGAGAGAGCATTAACCATTAGGAGATATCTCCTGGGTTTCCAAGGCATCTGTCATACCTTTTGGATGTGGTAATAAACAAGTCTGTCTGTCTGACAGCTACCACACACAAAAAAAAGGTCCTTCTGGCCACTTACTGCAGGTGGCTGCTGTGGGTTTCAGTCTCCAAAAATGCCGAGGAGCAGGCTCCCTTGCAGCATCAGGAGCAGCATTAGGTTTTCTACTCCCATAGCTCAGGCACTTTCAAGTGCATCAGCTTTTTTCAGAAGGATAAAAAGTACCACAGTCATTAGTGTGTCTGTGTAGGACATTAGACCTAAACCTATGAAGGCCTTACTTTCCTTTAGCTACACCAGGTTGGTGCTCTAGAAAGTTAAACAGTCCTTCTAAATATTTTCCACTCCTCTGTTTCTGAAAGGTTGCCAGCCAGCCATCCTACCTCTGTGGTGGGTAGTGCCCCCTGCGATTTGGAGTTTGCTAGGCAGAGTGAGCAGACACAGCTACCAACAAAAGGCATGAATTCTCCTCAGAAGCTGCTGCAGTGACATTTCAAACAAGCACAGAAAATGCTTCTGAAGGTGCAGTGGTTTAAATATCAGAAGTAAAAGCAGTAGTCTCTCTCTGCACCATCAGCACATGCTCTGCAGCGCTCATCCTGATTCTCATTTTTGTTCCCCAGTTTCTGGGAGTGTATCAGGTGTGGCTTTTCACTGAACTGAAACCTCTCATTTCAGGTGATGTTCAGCAAAACATTTTCTTCCTGAGGCTGGTTTTGGAACTTTTGGGCTGCGAGAGGCCTTCATGTGTTGTTTCCATCCCTTCCCTCTCTGACCACATGCCCATGCTGTCTCCCTCCACATGTGAAGATCACTGGAGGAACACAAGCTGTGTGTGGCCATGACTTTGCCATTGCAGCCCACTGTGGGATGCTAGATCTGAGGAAGTGAATCCAGACCTTAGTTTGCTGAGATAAGGGAGCCAGGACCCCATTTCTAAGTGCTGTTGAAAACCCTACTGGGGGCAGGGGTTCTTACTGCCAGAACAGGACGTGCTTTGTTTTCTTCCAAAGCTGCCATCTCAGAAAGCAGAAGGGAAGCAGTGCCCAGCAGTGGCCAGGGTGGGACTGGTGGCTGGAACCTTGATAGCAGGGCACCTGCAAGGAGGTTTGTGTCCCCTCATCCCCAACACTGCTCTCCACTCACTGGGCTGCTGCTTCCATTTAGCACAAAACACTCCATATTTCTCAGCCAGATAAAACAGATTAGAGGGTGTCAAAGTGGGAGACTTGATTAATTTGGTTTGTAGGTAACAACTGCCATGGAAAATAGAAGGCTGTTTGGCCCCTGGGTCCCATTGTGCATCTCTGTTTGCTAAATTGAAGGGAAGCCTTCCTCCCTTCAAAAACTGGGCTTCCCTTCAGCTGTTAGGTTTTGGAATCTTTGGAAAGAAACACAGCTCCGGTATGGAAACCATCAGCAAGAGTCTGGGACAACAACCTAAATACACTGTTAAAAATTCTCAGTCCTTTGAACAAACTGAAAAGATTTTTTCTTACATACTAGGAGAAAAGATACAGCTGCATTATCAGCTTCAGTGAGGGCTGGACAGTGCACAGGCACAACATACAAAGACAAGGGAAGGGGAAATGAAGCCCATTGGGTCCCTTTGCCCTATATCATTCCCAAAGCACAGAGCCCGGCTGTTTCCGGAGGTGCTGCCATGCTGGGCTCTGGAGCAGCCAGGGCCATTGGGCTGCCTCCTGTGAGCTTTGTTTGTTTCTGGAAACTGAAATGCCTCAGCTTCCAATTCATGACAGGAGATGATGCTTTACTTAGGGTTGAAATTTGAGCCAAAATCTATTCCTGGCAATGACTTGAAGGTCATGCACCAGTAAAGAGTTCCTACCCCAACGGTATGTGCTATTAGACAGATGCGGCTGTTGCTCTTTCTCTGACAGTGACAGATTTTAGGCCACCCTTTCATGGGTGTGTTTGTTTTCTCCTCCAGTCTGCATTGCTCTCCTAATCTGTGCCCCCAACTCAAGTTTCACTCGCTTGTGCCCTCCCCAAAGGGATGTGATTAAGCACAGCTAATGCAGAACTTTACAGTAACAGCAAATTCCTTCATGCCTGCAGAGTTCACCAGCAATGAGATGGCAATGTGACTTTGCAAGCATGCCTTGCATAGCTTCTCGTCTTCATACCCCCTGAAGTGAGCAATGCAGTTCACGCACAGCCCTTGCACCTGTCACGGGAGCTGGGGACAACCTAGGGGACTCAGAAGTGGAACTCAGTCAAGCAGACCCATGAGAAGTGTCCATGAAGACATGTCCTATCACTGTCCTTTCCCAGCTGCTGGGATTCAGCACTGCACACTGACCTCTGAGGTGGCTGTGAGGAGCACAGCTCTGGTTTGCAGCACTAAGGGTCTGGCTCCCTTTCTGGAGAACATGACAGATATCCTTTACAAGGCAAATGTCTTGGTCTTCACACCGTGGAGGAGTTCAGGCTCCCACAATAGAGAGGTAGTTTATTATCAAATCCCATTCCTCCTCACTCTTCTCTGGAAAAATACACCCATCGTGCAGAACAGAGAGGCATAAATCTCCCAAAAGGGCTGCACTGCTGCCCCCACCCAGCCCACACCACTCTGGTGCCTCTGCATCTCAAGAAGATGATTTTTTTTTAAAGGCAGCTCTCTGTGAGTGTTTGGCATATAAGGAGACATCAGTAAGAAACAAAGAAAGCTGAGTATTATGAATGGTAGCCACAGGATGGGCAAGTCAATCAGGGATAAATTGGAAGTAAGGAAAGAGGAGCCTGGTGCACTACTTGTCCCTATGGTCAAAGCTGGATTAGAGCAAACAGTTGCTTGTATTTATAAACTTCCCAACACCCTGCTGTGCCTGAAGAAGAGGAGAGAGGAAGGATCACAAGACCCTCACTGGCTGGGGCTTGGGAAAGGAAGTCTCTGAAATATGAATGCTGGACATTCTCTTCCCCTCCCCCCAGGGTGAAGATTTTCCACAGTGTCACTCCTGCTGTCACTCACGGTGGGAGCACCCTGGTGATCTGATCCTCACTCCCCAACCCTCATGAGAGTTTTTCTTGAGCCCAGAGACCCAACCTGAAGGGAGGCAGGGAGAAACCTGCTCTTCTGGTCCCTGCCCCTCACCCCCTGCTGCCTCCAAGGGCTGGTGGAGCTAATTGATTTATTATTAGTACAGTCCTTTTCAGTGGGGGTCTGTGTTTATGTTTACTTTCAGGAGCTAGAGATGGTACAGATGGCTAATTTGTTTGTTCGGTATTGTTCTTTCTAGCTGCCTAAAGCTGTTTCTGTACTTCTGTATTTGTCATGGTTACTGCATACTCAAAATCTCAAGTGCCTCTTTTCCTGTGTGATGGAAAGCTTACCGAGTATCAGCTGAAAAGTCATGACTGTTTAGAAGGATTCTCTCTTTTGTCCCTTTGTCCGGCACTACCCCCCATTGCCTTTGTTTACGTGGGTGTTCTGGGAGGCAGAGAGCCAGCTACAGTGAGGAGTTTTCCCAGAACATCCAGAAAACCTGGACAATGGGCTTTTCCCTGGCTCTGAGAGCCTCCAAAATGAGCCACCTTCCGTGCCGGTTAGGAAGGAACATGGGCAGGGACAACTAGTGCTGCTGGCAAGAGAAATGGCGGTGGTGGGGAGGGAAGCAGCTGCATTTGATCACACAGTATTGCTGCCCAGTTGCTGCTGGTGGGAAGAACAAGCCTGCTGATTAGCATTCCCAAGAATACAATTAGGAGACAAGGCTATTTTCAGCAGCGTTCCCTCTCAAGGCTTGTAAAGACACAAGCGCAAAGAAGCCCGGAGTAGGCGCTTCCTCCACCGCAGGCACTGGATGGCTTATATTAGCACAATGCTCCAAATCCCCTGTAAGTCCTCCCAGAAAGGGAGAGTAAATATAGTTTGTCAAACAGTTATCTTTAGCACACTGTCTCGTCTGCCAGCATGGATCTTTCTGCATGACCTCTTGCTAAGTCAGGGCAATTTCTTCTCGTTCACTTATTCCTGCCTGCGATGCCATTCCTGGAGGGGAACTGGGGCTCCCTAGGGCTGAGGGGAGACTGTTTCCACCCCCCCTCATTGACCAGCCTCTGTATGGACTGGGCTGGGTTATTGACCTCTAAACCCAGTTTTTCCCATCTTCTTTAAAAGACAAAAAAAAAAAAAAAAAAAAAAAAAAAAAAAAAAAAAAAAAAAAAAAGGGTGGAAGATCACACAAAAGGAGGGTGAAGGGAAAGCAAGCTGGCTCTGCTGGGGACCCCCTCTGAACTCCAGCAGGCAAGAGACATGCTGAGTCCGCACCTCTGCAACAGATTCTCTGTGATGATGGGATGGCGATGGAAGAAGAAATACAGGGAGGTTTTGCAGGGTCTGAAACCAGCTCTACCTCACACTGCTGCTTAGACAGCAGTCTCTCCCTGCCTGGCCTCACTTTGGCACCACTTCTCTTGTGCCACTGCTCATGCACACACACACAGTTCTCCACTGGGCCAGGCCACCTCTGACCTGCCAACTGCACCAGCAGCAGTGTAAGCACAATCCTCATTGTGCAAGTCCCACCTTTGGAGGTTTGCTCAGCCTGGGGCAATTGTGGCTGGCTCATGGGCCATGTATGGGGTTCTGGCACAGCTGGCACATCACAAGGCAGCAACTAAACCCTTTTGAGCTGAAAAGGGGATATATGGGAAATGGGGCCCTACACACTAGCAGGCACCTTGCCTGCAAGATGAAGAGCATCCTTTTTTGTAGCAAAGAAAAAAGAGTAAAGGCTCAGAGCTGACAGCAGCTCTGGCTACCCACCAGCTGCCCCATAAACTGGAGCACTGCAGCAGGGGGAATCCCCTGCCCCTGGGTCTGCAAGGCAGCCCCCTCACAGTAAGCAGCTATCTGGTCAACTTGATAGCAGCCAGCAGCTAAAAAACCCAGATCCAGGACAGGTCGTGGCTATACCAACCAGAAAGTCAGGCAGAGTTTGCCTTCCCCAGGGAAGCTGGAGCAGGGAGAAGACAGGCAGCCCCAGCATGCTGTGCCCATAGGAGTGCTGGGTTTCACAGCAGGTCTCCTGTGCCCATTGCAGTGGGCAGTGATGTGCCTCTGCACAAAATTCCATATGTCTGAGCCACTAATTTTCAAACAAATAATTTCCTTTTTATTAATCTCAGTGGAGTCTCATCTCTTCAGGGTACTGCCACAGGCAAGTGGTGTAGCACAAAGCTCAGAGACTCCTCTGTAATGAAAAGGAGGAGATTAGAGAGTTAATGGCCCCAGCTGCTACTATAAGCTTTACTCTCCAGGCTGCATTCAGTTGGAGAGGCATCATATTGCAGCTCCTTCCCCTGTGCCACTCTCTACATGGTTGGGGAACTCTCCAGAACAAGAACAACATCGTTTTGTTGCCGTCTGCCAGACGGAGAAGCCGAACCGTGCTCTTTCATCTGGAGGCCCCCTGCTTCCTTCTGCGCTACTGAACAGAGCTCTTCCTAACTCACCAAGGCCAGGTCCCCACCTCTGCTGTGCTGCTCTACATGTACAGCAACTCCAGCTTGGGGGAAAGGAGGCCACTGTGGGGCCTGGTGAGCTGCTGCTTATGCCAGGTGTTGAAGAGGGACCAGCTGTCCCATGGGGTGGCTGCGTTTAATAGTGCCCTGGGGATGGAGAGTGAACCCAGCTCTGGCTGAGCACCAGAAAGGGGATAGATGACGAGATGTCACCCTCCTGCAGAGGATCGTATCCAACAAACCTCCCTCTCCTACTCTCTCAAGGGTAGCTCCATTAAATATGTATCTGTAAGAAACCTGCATAGTGGGGTGACCCAGGTGACTACAGCCAAGGGAAAGTCAGACAGCTGCGTGCCAGGCATGTGGCATACAGCTGCACGTATTGTGTGGGCAAGCCAGTGCAGGGGCACCATAACCACCTCCTACAACACAGGTTGCAAGACAGGCTCCAATCCACATGCTCTTTCCTCTTAGTTCCATCTTTTCCTCCATTAACTTTGAGTGAGAGAGGGAGGAAGTGCCAGCAGGAGCCTGTGCTGCTCAGGGTGCAGGGATACCGCTCACCTCTCTGCATGCAGGGTATCTCTCAGCCCTCCTCTCTCTGAAAAGGCCTTTTCCATGCACCTCGTGGTGCCTCCTGATGGTGCTACTCTCTTGCAATTCTCCCCTGCTCACTGCATGCCAAAATGCACTGCCTTGGCCCTGCACAGCCCTTTGGTGCTTTCCCACCTCCCCCAAGTAGGGTAATGATATTAAGACCAGTCATAGGACTCCTTGATCCAGCATAGCTCCACTCCAGCCAGCTATGACATGGTGGTCAGCCTTACTCTCAGGTGATTTCCCCATAGTTTCCAGAGATGCCAGTGCACACATGCAGCACAGACATGCCAGCAGACAGAAAACCTCTGGGAGAGCACAACCAATGGTTCAAATGAAGCTCACTACTCCAGCTCAGTTCTCCAGCTTATTCTTTTCTTAACTTTGAAGCAATTCTTGAGTCTATCGTAACTCTCATGTGCCTGACCCAGTTATGCTTGCCTCAGTTCCTGCCTTCACCAGCTTTCCAGTGGATTTGAGGATAACAGAGCACACCCCAGTACTGGAACCCAGCCGCCCTCACCCCTGATCCTGACATTGTTTGCATCTCAGAACTCACAAAACTCTTTCCCATTAGGACACTGCTAAGGAGACAGCAACAGTAAGAAATGGCTTCAAGAAATTCTCCCAGCTTTTCCTATTTATTATAGAACAGTGAGACACCAGTACCAATGAGCAAAGCCTTAAAATACTTGTGAGATTCTGCTTAGAAACATGATTTTTTTCTCTTGTTATTCGTGAACAAGGATTATATTTCCCAGGTAAATTAGCTTGAAAAACATTTCTAAAATCAGTTTAAGTGTGAATTTTTCAACAACATTTCTTGCTTGTTTTTCAAAAGGCAAATTAAAGTTGCAGTGGCAACAAAAACACTTTTGCCTCTACTTGAAGGGAAACAAATGCTGTGGAGCAAAGGCAGACCAGTGGATCAAGTCCTTCACTCCTTCAATTCTGCACTTCCATCTGATTATTCTGAAAAGTAGCCAGGACATGCCCAGCATGGAGACAAAAGCCTTGCAATGCTGAAGACAGGACCCCAGCATTTTATTTGGCCACTTATTGGCCTCCCCCTGCCCCTTTCCTCCCCAGTTTTTCTGAAGACACGATTGTGAAAAAAGTTGACGATGAAGTAACTTTGCTCTGCTCAGGTACAGATTGCTCTTCTGCCTTATCTGAACATACAAAGTACCCAGAAAGAACCAACATTTCTTCTGAATTATTTATAGTTTATGGAAATGATAATAACATAGAAATCTGCAATGATTTAATTAATTATGGATAAGTAACAAGGTAATGCTAGCAATATATTTAACTGAAAAACCTATTTATAATGAAATGATTTCTTATAAATAATTGAAACAAAATGGTCTGTGTTGTAACTCATAATTTACATTTAAGTCCTGATTCTTGTCGCATTTCTGGTGAAACTTTACTCATAGGAATGCTCCCATGGAGCTGATGAAGTCAATGACAGAGCTGTTGGCAGGATGTGATCCAGTTCAGAATTAGAAGAACAGATTCCAAAAGAAAAACGTTGCTTTTTCTGTTCTGGTTTTTAAACTAAGGGTCAACAATTCAGTCCCTAAGAGATGAGCTTTGCTTTTTTCTTGGTGAGGAAGTTCACCTTAATTTGCCTTTCTTAATCCCCTTTTTAAAGCAAATTAAGCCCAGATGACACCAACAGTTTCACAAGTATTGCATATAATTTCCTTAAGCCACTCTTGCCTGACAGCTCCTGGCAGTTTGGACCCTCACTGATACACTTGTGGGTACCATGGCAAAGCCCAAAATTCGGTTACTGAGCAGTGATGGGAGAAAAGGCACCTGAAGGAGTATGCCATGTATCAGCTAAGCAAGAGGAATCAAATTCAGACTGCCTTTACCAGCCTCTCCCTGGGGAGTATTTCAGTGAACTTGAAGATTGCAAGATGTTCCTCTTTCATTTTGTCCCTTTTCAAGAAGGTGACAGTCAAGAACCATCCTTTCTATTTACGGTGAGTTCAGTGTAACACTCACTTCAAGTATCTTGGCATCTCCCAACAGGCAAGGGTTGAGCCTCAAGAAGTGCAGGGTTTCAGTCCAGGTCCTGTTGTCAGCTTTCCTTGATGGACCTCAGAACTTTGCAAACTTGAGAATCTGTGAGGTCCAAAAAGTGTTCCACTCAGGGAGATACTGGTGGCAGCCTGCTGGAGTCCAGAAGAGCTCAAAGGGCCTTACACTGGACCACTGTTCATAGAGTTGTGAGATGACCGGCTTTAGTAATCAACAAATTTCCATCCTGGACACAATCTGAGCCAGTAATTACTGGAATTTTCCAAAATCCAGTAATAATAATTGCATTCCACACTGGCTACAATTCAGGTAAAGAAAGTTCCAAGGCTATCAGGGAATGACTGATTATTCCTGCTCTTTTCACCACCTTGGCCATGCAAGAGTTCCTGGTACAATCAAGGGATGCTTCATTGGCCAACTCTTTATACAGAGCCAAAGGCCTGATAGGAATCCATTAGATCACAGAATGGTCCAGAGGAATGGGGGTGAATGCATCATCACAGTCAGGATGAAATGGGCCATGCCACAGCACCTCTTTGGAGCTGCTTGGAGAGAGCTTAAACAAACCCTGAGGTTACACACAGTGAGAAGGGTCAATACAGCTGAGATCCAGCCCTCTCAAACAACCCTTCCCCTCCAGGCATCTCTCAAGGCTCTCCCACAGGAAGGTGCCCCTGGCAGCAGGAAAAGGGAAAAGGAGAGGCTGGCAGGTCTGGTACTCCTGTCCCTCTGCAGCCAAGGAGCAGCTAAAAAGGGAACCCGGAAGCTTTCCTACACAAACCACATTTATTGGTGTTGCTCCAATGCTTCTCGGATTGTTATCCATCAAAAGCAGCACTGAAATTGGCACTCTTCACAGAAAAGGAAGGGATCCACCCCAAAACACTAAATGTCAGGAAACTTTTGTGACACAGGATGAAGAAACACACACTGCCACTGCAGTTCAAAATGTTCCCTGCTCGGAAGATAACCGGGAAGCAGCGTGGCTGGTTCACACCTTCCTCCAGAGCCATGACCACACAAAACCCCCAGAGCCTTTGCTGCAAGCCCTCCCAGAGGGGTGGCCAGAAGCCAAATGACTAACCACCCCGAGTGCACCACCATTCCCAGAAAGTCTTACTAGCTGGAGAACCTCCCCATTGATAAGCAGATTTTCAGGAAATACCCCAATTGTGCAGAAAAGGAGCTGAAATCAGTCATCCACCTTCAGGATTTTAATACAGTCAGACAAAGAGATCTGGACAAAGAGCCACAGTAACCCAAAGAAGCAGAACTGGTAAGACAAAATAACCATTTGGATTATACAAACATTAATTGGGAGCATAAAGGAGCTGGTTCAGTTAAGGGCACAGGTTATTTGTCTCTCCAAAGCAAAGCAGAAGGCTTACACAAATGGAAGAGCTCTCAGGATGAAAGTAAACATCAAAATAATAATTAAAAATCACATCTAAAAATGTTTATCATGGCTTGTATCCTCCAAGAACAGCAGAATGGATGTTAAGCAGAATTTTTGAACTAATTAGAGCAAGTTAAAGCCCCAGCTGGGTCCATGCACCCCTCTTCTTTCCAGGTGTAGGGAAACCTATACCCAAAGCCATTATTGCATGACGTGTTGTGTTGCCCACAGACAGCAAGGTACTTTCTGCAATGAAAATAACACCTTACTTTCCCTCTGTAATTTCTGTAGGGTAGGTTGCCCTAATTGTATTCTCATGGGGAAGACGGATAGAATCCTATTTAATCACCACCACAAAATCACTAGGAACTTAGTATTTGGATTTTAAAAATTATTACAGTATGAATAGTTATGGAAGTGTGATGGAAAAAGTGGTCCTTATGCTGGTTTGACTTCACTGCAATTCCTGAAGTAGGATCTGCAAAGGCATGAGTCAGTGTTCAGAAGCTGATTTATTTCCCAATTATTTGTTCTTAGTGTTTAGCAACACCTGAATAAGGTAGACAAAAAAACCCCAAAACTTGTAAGTAGTCCGGACAAAATTAAATGCCTTATTCTGTTATGCAGTTTTTATCTAGTATCTCTAAGTCCCTTTCTACATACAGTTGTAGAATATGACACATCTATAAAAAAGGGTTAGAAAATGATTGGAGAAATCATGGATTTCTGGTTGAAAAAAAAATAAGGGTGTCTACTCAAACTGCCCCCCCCCCCAAAAAAAAAAAAAAAAAAAATCAAGCCTCCTTCAGCTCACAAGAATGTAAAAAGAAAGGAAAAAAAATATAAACCCATGTGAGGAAGAAGGGGAAGGTCCAGTTGCTTTCTTGTGCCCCTGGCTAAGTGGGTGGCAGGGTGAGGCCCCCATTGCATCTGAGGCTCCCCCAAAGCCCGCCCCCCCCCCCCCCCCCCCCCGCACACTATCCCCCAGCAGTGTGGGAACAGGTGGACTTGCTGCTACTGCAAGGAAGTAACCTGGTGAACCAACAACACATTCCATCTCTGGGTGCTTATCTCCTGGTTGTTTTTAAAGGGTTGCTAAAAAGAAAAGCACAAAACAGCATGAGGCTTCTCTGGGCTGGCAGTGGGTGAGGCAAATAAGTGTTTTGTAGTGAAAGAGGGTAAAAGACAATGCAGACTTGGCATTTTTGCAGTGAAGAGTGAATGTCCTCATTCCCAGAGGCAGCAGCTGAAAATCATAGACTCAGAGAATGGTTTGAGTTGAAAGAGGACATTGAAGACCATCTAGTTTCAACACCCCTGCCATGGGCAGGGACACGTTCCACTAGATCAAGTTGCTCAGAGCCCCATCTAACCTGGCCTTGAACACCTCCAAGGTGCCTCCAAATTGGAGGCTCCCCAGGATTTATTTCTCAGGGAAGCCACAGCCCCCCAGCCCAGAAGGGCACCCCCAGCCCTGGACAGGGCACCCCAGGATGGGATGGGGGCACCCCACAGCTGGGGACCACCAGGGCAAGAGGCAGCAGGTTGGGGGACAGACAAAGGGACCCTGAGATGGGAGTATGGCTGGGTGCTGTGCCAGGCAGGGCAGGTTCTCACACCTGTCCCAGTGCTGCTGGAGATGGGAGCTAATGGGCAGGGATGTTTCTTGTGGCGTTTGCTGAGTCAGAGGTGATGAGATGAAGATACACCTATGAAAAGCCTCTGTGAGTGGTTCTGGTTTCTTTGTAAGTTTGTTTTATGTTGTTTCAGCTTGATGCAACATTTTGGGGTTTAGCATGTACTCTTCTATTCCAGTCTCTACAAAACTGGCTCTGGAGTGGCAGAAAGAAAAGCAGAGTGAGGTGATGTCTAAAAATACTGCAGAGCTGTCACCTCATCTTCAGTGTACCTATGCCAGCCAGCAAGACAGCCATGTGGGCACTAACATGCACTTGGGAACTTCCCATGGGAGATGTCTGTAGGCCTTCTTTCCCAGGAGGGAGAGTTCAGCCTCTCAGGGAGTTCCATGATTGGAATTTGAACCCCACATTTAGTGCTTAAAGCCTGTGGCATGCTCCAGAGGCTGTCTGGAGGCAGTGAAAGAGTTACCTCTGGAGCAGAGCAGCAGCTCCGGGTGATGAAGTGGATAAGCAGGCACTTCATTCATCTGCTTCTAGCACTGCCTGACCTTGGGCCCTGGCAGAGGAAAGGCATCTGCTCCTGGGAACAAAGGGCAGGGGAAGGAGGATGGCTCAGGAATACTGGTGGCCTACATGGGATCAGGGCAGGGCAGCTGAGCTGTTCCATGGCCGTGCCTGGCGAATGGCAAGGGTCACTGGCTGTGATGCACCTACTGCAGGAAGTGCATCCATACACTGCACAAGTCCATCTTATGTTTTAACAGTGGAAAATAATCGGCTTGCTTTCTTTCTTTTCTTTTCTCTTTCTTTCTTTCTTTCTTTCTTTCTTTCTTTCTTTCTTTCTTTCTTTCTTTCTTTCTTTCTTTCTTTCTTTCTTTCTTTCTTTCTTTCTTTCTTTCTTTTTCTTTCTTCCTTTCTTCCTTCCTTTCTCTCTCTCTCTCTCTTCTCCTTTTTTTTGTTTGCCTCATTATGGGAGCATATGCTGGAGGTAGTTTATACTGGGCTGGACCTCTGGTGTCTGTAGAGACAAGAGTCCACTTAAGGAAAGGTGATGGTTGAGTTTGGGTTTTTTTCAATCATTTTTCAAAAGATGCAGTTACCGCTACCTAAATGCAAATGCCTAAGGAGGAGAAACGTGAAATGCTGATGGCTGAGCCTTTTCAAGCCTAATGACTGGACATAGCCCTGTTGGAGTGAAGCAGGACAGTCAGGGCTCCAAGCAGCTCAGCCACCTCTGGTGCCATTATTTCCACACAATCCAGTGTTTTCTCCTCCCTCCTGAGGAGGTGCTGTGCTGGTGTGGGCACTGCAGCTGCACCATAACACCCTGCACTGCACATGGTGTGTCCCACACTGCTTTGGGAGCAAGTTGGACACATGGAGTGGGTGCAACGAGCGGGGCAGGTGTCCCACTGCAGGTGGCAGGTGGCTGGGTGTCCCCAGAGCAGCGTCCCATCCTGTGCCACCGAAAGCCACCACCCTGCCAGCTGGACAGACAGGCAAGCAGGGCTTGGCCCGGGTGCAGAAGGAAAGGATCCAGGGACTCTGTTGACATAACAAGCCACTAGAGAGCACTCTCAAATGTATTTATACCCTTGGCCTAAGAGCTAGTTCATAAAAACACGCGGTTGCCATGGCCTGGTTTACAGCACGTCTAAAAAGAGCTCCCAAACATACCAGGTTTTCTAAGGCCACTGCAAAGGTGGTCAAAGCTTCCCTTGCAGGGCACCTTTCCCAGCCCCTGGGACCCAGGCACAGGGCAGCACCCACCAGCTCCATGCATCCCTTCTTGTCCCACACTGCTGTCTGTTTACAAATAAATGTCAGGACAGTATTAAAATAATAATAATATTGTACAACTATAGCTTTTGCAAGTTTTTCTTCTTTTTTTTTTTTAATATACAAAAAAATGCAGTCAGTATTTAAAGCTCCTAGTTTCTTTATCCTTAGTGTCAGAAGAAAAAAAAAAAAAAAAAAAGAAACCAAAAATGCCAAACTGGCCAAAGGTTAGTTCAGCAGCTATCAAGAAAAGCACCGCACCGTGCAGTTGAACTGCCCAGAAAAAGTATCTTTAAAAAAAAAATAATGGAAGTGAGTTGGAAAAAAAATATAATAATCACACATTCTTCATTAAAACACTTTTAATACTACACAAGTTACAGTATCACCTTTTAAAAAGTTTAAAAAGGAATATTAACAGTAGCACTGTTGCAGCTAAAGCACTTCAAAATAATAGGAAAAAAAGAAAAAAAAAAAAGAAAAAAGCTTGTAGCCCAGGAAGTACTAATAAAGGGAGAATCCACTGGAGCATTATTGTAATTGAGCAAAGCAAGCAAAAGGAAAAAGCAACATTCAATGTGAGAAAAATGAGCTATGTATGAACACCCTCAATTTTTAAAAAAAATTCTTTTTTTGGTTTGGTTTTTTTTTTGTTTTTTTGGGGGTTTTTTTGTTTGTTTTTCTTTTGCAGTTCTGGAGTTTTATGGTGATTAGACTTGGCTGGGGGCTCAAAGTCAGCTGAGTGAGCATAGCCACCGTGTGCCATTTCTTTTCCATTATGTTGTTTCTGGGCCACTGCCTGGCATCACCGGCTGGGGAGTTTCCATCCTCTCCAGGAGTCACAGAGCTGCAGGAGCGGGTGTCTGGCAGGAGGAGGAGGAGGAAGGTGTGCTTCCCTATAGGCCTCTCCACCGAGTCACACCAATGTCCCTTGGCCCCAAAACAAGGGTGTACTTTGTCAGGAGCAGGTCTCACCCTCGGCACGCTCACAGATGGGACACCTGATGACACAAAAGGGAATTTGTTTTGCTTTGGAATTCAGTTTTGCTTATTTTTTTAAGTGTAGGGATACCACCTTAATCAAAAATGTGAACTTCTTCCCATGTAAGGTATTATGCCAAGCAACTTTGAAGAACTTGTTACCATCTATCAGCTCAAATTCCATTTTTTTTAATAAAGTGCCTAAATACACATTTACACAGATCATAGTGGTTCCAAAGAATCCTTTACAGTTGGCATTTTTTTATATATAGGTATATATATAGGTATATATATAATGTGCGTTTTCTTCAAATTGGCTAAATGTGTTTACATAAGACACCAATCTTGACTATAAGTTTTAAAGCGTAATATTGACTCAATGAATTTGTTTATCATGCAAGTCTTATCTAATATTACATTGACCTGTAATATGGAACACAATGTAGTGGGTGTGCTCATCAACACTTCATAGAAAATTACTGTGCATGTGCAGTTCTGATCTTCAAATACTAATAATGACCATTTCTTTTTAAAAAAAAAAATGTAGTCTTCCAAAAAAAAAAAAAAAGAAAAAAAAACCTCTCTGCATTAAATTGCAGTTTGAACATTATCACAATAAGGACAGTTGACTAAAAAGCACCCAAAGATAGCTGGCTGAACAGATTTTTCCTCCTCCTCTTCTGATACTGGAAGTGTTTATTAGCTGGTCCCTGGGACAGGACGACCTCACCACCCTTTTGTTCAGAAACAACCGCATATAACTGAGTTATAAACACCTCGACAGAAGGGCTCAGACAGCTGCAGTGTTGCCAATGAACTATAAACAGCACAAAAACATCACTATAAGACTTGAACTATTTCTAGTAACCAATGATTTATTGATTTTAGAAGTCTGCTTGGTGATGCAGAAGCATGATCAAAAGAAGTGGCTTTACAAAAGAGTTCTCCAAAGTAGCTTAAAAGGCAGGGCCGGGGCCATTATGTGCAGCCCCACTTGCTTTCCTTTCAACCAGTTTATATTTTCATTTTCAAAGAATAGCAGTAGGTTTGTTTCAAGCATACGTAATAAGGAAATTACAGGTTTCCTCCACCCACATTTGGGCTGTCACTGATATGCCCGCGAGCAATTTGGCAGAGCCTCAGTCACTGCTGTCACTGTACCACACCGTACCTGCCACTACTTGGAAATACCGGGTCAGCAATAGTAACAATAGCAACAGCACTAGAGGTGACTGGTAAGCAAAATCAAAATCCATATGCACTATCTGAAAATTAAAGTAAAATAAAATAAAGTCTCTTCCCCACATCCCCAGCTTTGTCCAAAGACACAAAAGCCCCACAAGTGACACTGAAGACCTTCAGAAATGGCAGTGCTACATTGGCACCTTCGCCAACCATGTAACTAAGTTCGTTATCAAAATTCCACGTTACGGTATGCAACTGGTGAATAAATGCAGTTTTGTAATCTTACAACTGATCACGAGAACTGCGGTCAACTTTGCCTTAAAAAAAAAAAAAAAAAAAAAAACAGAACACCAAACCAAAAACAAACCCAGAAATCCCTAACTCAACAGCGCCTCTTGGACACTTCTCCACATCCTACTCTGGTGGAAACTTCCCTTGAGAAACAGTGAGCAATTTGGGACTGGATCTGGAGGATCTTCCATGGCAACCCGAGCCACGCGCTTCTGGGAGAAAAGCCCTCCTGCTCCCTAAGCTCGCCTGGCCAGCGGGATGGCAAAGGGCACACCAGCCACTCTTGTCCCCAGCTGCCTCACACCAAGCCTGCATGCCACCAGCTCTACAGGACAGGGGCCAGGAATAAGGAATCACAGACAGTAAGGCAATCTTTACAATGTCAGAAAGTGTATTTGGCGTTTAAAATAAAAAAAAAAAAAAAAAAAAAAAAAAAGGAAAAGAAAAGAAAAAAACAGAAGAAACAAGTGCATACAAATACAGCTAGAAGCATTTCTGGTTTGCCAAGTGCTCTCTAAAAAAAGCAGCGCAAGTCACAGCCTACATTGAACAGTAACTGTCACCAGGGAAGCACAACAAATAGTTGCTATAACAAAAGGGAAAAAAAAAAAAAAAAGAAAAAACGAAACAGAAAAAAAAAGAGAAGAATTAGAAGAAATGCCTTTATAATAAGTACATACCTTTTGTCTTCAAAAAATATAGAAACACAATGTATTCAAAAAAATCAAAATTATACAGCCATGTTTATGAAGTCTACATTTCCCTTGTCTTGGAGATATATATATATATTTATATATATATATTTATAGATATATACAGAATTCGAGCAGTTCGAGTTCAAGGTGACATCGGGCGTCGAGCGCGGGCGAGTCACGAGTCCCTCTCCTTTTTCACTTTCACATCTCCGGCCAGGATGGTGGCGATCTCCCCCTGCATGAAGGCCCAGGGCACGTTGGAGCCCACCAGGGGACACTTCTCCCCGCTGGGGCAATACACCTCCCCGCTGGCTCCCTGCTGCTTGATGCTCTGCCGGGAGCAGGGGAAGCAGAACTTGTGGGAGGGGACGGAGGGGCACTGCACGAAGTGGGTGTCCTCCAGGCGCTCGTGGCAGAGGGTACAACACAAGGGGACGCTGGCGGCGAGGGACGAGTCCGGCAGGCTGGCGGGGTGCACGGGCTCCAGGCCGCCCGCCGCCGCCGCGCTGGGCCCCTGCCCCGGCACCTCCCTGCCGGGGCCCAGCCTTCTTTGGTTCATGGCCGACGGCGAAGGGGGGCTGCTGCTGTTCCTCCGCGTGGTGGAGTGGACCTGGTTGGCGTCTTTGGAGGCGTGGTTGCCCCCGGCATTGTCCGCCACCAGGATGAGGGCGGCCATGGGGGACTGGCCGTTCTGGGCCGCCTCGGGCGGCGTGGTCCGGTTGGAGTGGGGCGAGGCGGTGGGCGGCGGGGGCGACATGAAGGGGGTGGCCGTCAGCGGCAGCTTCATCCCTTCCGACGAGGTGGGCAGCCAGGGCTGCACCTCCCCGTTGATCTTCGGGGGTCCAGCCTCGCCCTCCGGCTCGGGGGAAGGCTTCCTCTTCCGGGCGGCCCGGGCCCCTGCGGAGACAGAGCGGGGGGAGCGGGGAGGGTCAGAAGGCAGCGCGGCCACAGTGCACGGCCGAGCGACCGCGGGAACGGGCGGGCCCGGCCCTCCCCGGGCACCGGCCACCCGAGCGGCCAAACCGCCCGCCGCCCCCGCCCCGCATCCCTGAGAGCTCCCCCTCCCCGCCCCGCATCCCCGAGAGCTCCCCCTCCCCTCCCCTGCCCTGCCCTGCCGTGCCGTGCCCGGCCCGCCGCCCCCCGGCCCGGCTCCTCACCCGGCTTGCCCACGGAGCCGTTGGTCTCGTAGCCCAGCAGCCTGCCGCTCGTCATGCCCGGTTCCTTCTTGAATTTGCTGTCGAAGGGGGCCACGCCGTGGCTGCCGTGCTGGTGCAGGGCCAGCAGCGTGTCCCGCACGGTCTTGGGCTTGGCCAGCCACTCCTGCTCGGCGCTGGGCCGGCCCTTGCCCTCCCCGGCCAGCTCTGCGGCCGCCGCGGCGGGCAGGCTCTCGGCGGAGCCGCGCTTCTCCTTGGCGCCGCCGTCGTGCTCCCCCGCCGCGCCGCCGCCGCCGCCCGACGAGGAGGAGGAGGAGGAGACGGATCCGGGGCGCTTGTGCCCCATCTCCCCGGGCTGCCCCGCCGCCTGCCCCGCCGCCTGCGCCGCGGCGGGCTGCTGGGGCACGGGCACGGCCATGGGGGCGGGCGCGGCGGAGATGGCGGCCAGCGAGGCGGCGGCGGCGGCGCGGCTGCCCAGACCCCCGATGGCGGCGGGGAGCCCCGCGCCGTTGACCAGCGGCACCAGGGTGGGCGGCACGGCGTGCGTCCGCCGCGGGTTGGGGCTCTGCCGGTTGAGCTCGGGCGGCTCCTCGGGCTTGGGGAAGCCGTTGGGCACCAGGATGCCGTTGACCTGCCGGCCGCCGCCGTACTCGGCGCCCAGGCGGGGCGGGGGCCGCTCGGCCGCCAGCGAGTAGCGCTCCAAGGACTGCGGCGGGGCCCGCGCCGCCGCCTCCGCCGCCGAGGGGTGGCCGAGCTGCTGCTGCTGCTGCGCCAGGAGCTCCTTGGCGGAGAGCGGAGGCTGCTTGGCGTGGGGCGGCGGCGGGGCCCGGCCCTCGGGGAAGCAGCCGTGCGCCCGCTTCAGCTGCCGCGCCGTGTCGATGACGAACTCCACGCGGTCGGCGCCCTCGTAGTTGACGCAGCCCCGGCAGACGGGCTCGGTGAAGTCCCAGATCATGGCCCAGGGCATGCGGGGCAGATCGCACAGGTAGCACGACTGCCTGCGGGAAGCAGCCGCCACCGCCGCCGACGACATGTCCCGGCCCCGGGGCAGCGGCGAGCGCCCCCCGCTCCGGCTCCGGCCGCCGCCGCCTCCTCCTCCTCCTCCGCCCCTCGTCACCGGAGTCCCGACGGGCAGGCTCGGGAGCCGCGGCCGCAGCGGGACCGTCCGCCGGGCCCCCTCCCCCTCGCCTTCCTCTGGCGTGCGCCGGAGCGCGGGCACAGCCGCTGCGGGGATGGCCGCTCCCCGAGCCGTCTCCGCCGGCGGCGCTCACAGGGCGGCGGGCAGGCGCATCTCCGCCGCGCGGCTGGCGCAGGGCTGCGGCCGCTGCCGCCCGCACGGCTCCCCCGCTCTCTGGCTACTACGGGGCGGCGCGGGGCGGCGGGGGCCGGCGCGGCTCGGCGCGGCGGGGCGGGCGGGGCGGGGACTGCCACGGGGGCCGGGGCCGGGGCTGGCGGCGGCGCCGTGCCGTGCCGGGCTCCAGCCGCCACCGCCGCCTCTGCGCGCCGCCGCCGCTCCGATTCTTCGACAGTGCCGGCCGCGCCTGCGCGGTGCGCGCCCCCGCCCCGCCGCCGCCGCCGCCGCGATCCCGGCCCCGGCCCCTGCCCGCGCCCCCGGCACCGCCACCGGGGCTTCCTCCCGCCGCCGGGGCCGCCGCGCCCCCGGGAGGGCTGTGCCAGCGGACAGGGACCAGGCGAGGGGTGGGGGTGCCCCGCGGCTCCCTCCTTCTTTTCTAATTTTATTTTTATTATTGTTGGGTGTATTACTATTTCCCTCGCCGCCGAGGGGCTTTGCCGGCACCTCCCGCCCCTGGGCGCAGCGGTGCGCGGGGCCCTCCCGCAGTGCGGGCTCAGTGTCCCCCCTGTCCCCCGCTGTCCCCTGCTGTCCCCCGCCCCGTGACCTTGGGCAGCTGCGGGTCCCCCCCCGGGCCGGTCACCGCCACCTCCGGGCACTGCTCGGCTTTGTTCTCCCCGCCCGAGCAGGAGGCACCATTAGAAATAAATATAACGATTACCCAGCTTTTTTTTTTTTTTTTTTTTTTCCTCTGTCTTAACTGTTGTCATCGTGCACAGGAAATAGGACGTTCTAGATTTCCTGTCATTTTAAACCACAAACAAGCAGTTCTCTAATGCAGATCAGTGAAATTCACACAGACTAAGCACACGCCTTCTCGTTCCCAAAAAAAGAAAAACCTGTTTTCCCCGACCCCCTTCCAGGCTGGGAATCGCTCATCCGCCACCTGCATCCTCACTGAGACACAGGGTGGGGGCAAGGGGGGGGGCAAGAGAGGGTGCTCGCTCTCCTCCTTTGCACGGGCGGTGAGCATCCCATCACCGGGCGCGTCCCGGCCGGCCGCGCGCCTTTGCCCGACAGCCGCGCTCCCGCCGCCCTTCCCACGGCGTTATGTAGGTTACGGGGGAGGGAAGGAGGGAAAGAGGGCGGGAGGCGGGGGCCGGCCGGGGCTGGGGAAGCTCTGACGTCCGCGGCGGCCGCCGCCGGGAGGTGCCTCCCCGTGGCTGGGGCCGCCCGACGGCGCTGCGGGGCCGGGCCCGCCACCAGCCCCCGGGGCTGCGGAGCGGCCCTCGCTTCCCCCTGCCCGGCCGCCGGCTCCTCCTGGCGCTGGCTGCAGCGCCGACCCCGTGCCAGCCTGGGTGACTCTGCACCGCACGGCCGGCGGGGCGCCCCGGAGGCGCCGGGCTGTACCCGAGCGGAATAAAAGTCCGCTCTGGCCCGCAGGGCTGCTGTCCCCGGAGCTGCCCCCGGAGCCGGGGGACAGGGGCGAGGAGAAGGGGACAGCCCTGCTGCGGCCCCGACGTGCTGCCGGAGAGCCAAGGGTTAACCCCGGCTCGCTTTTCCCGAGCAGCCCTCCTTTCACATTGCATCAAAGTCCTTTAAAGCTGTTTCTCTTCCCTCCTCCCCTCCCCGGCTGGAAAGACGATTTATCCATGCAAGCTAAGTAAACAGATCTTTGTTTTCGTCTTCCACCCACTGCCCTCTTTCTCCAGCCCGAAGCTGGAGGCTCGCCAAGGCGGCTGCAGCGATCGCTGCCTCCACACTCACACACACACACACACACACACACACACACGGGGCGGGGGAAGAGAGAGCCGGGTTTCTCGGGTGAGGCAATGCGCCTGCAATTGGCAGGGACAAGGCAGGAATTGTAATTGCACTTCATCATGTGATGGCTTATGAAAGAGGAAGTTTGGATGTTTTAGTCACGTACTCCTTTGCCCTCTTGCTTTAGCCTCCAGGTTCTCCGAAGGAAAAAATTACATATATTTATATATACTGGTGGAAAGCCAAGAAACAGCGTGTTTGCGCATTTCAGCTCATGAGCAGAGCTGGAGTGCTTAGCTGAGCGGGGCTGCAGGCTAAGAAGAAAGCAAAGCTTTGAGCTGTAGACAGAAAATGTGATCTGTATTTATTTTCCTTTATTTTTAATGAAAACTAGCTGCATGGAAAAGTCAAGATGAGCAGTATTCTGGTTTTGCTGCATTTGCTGCCTTTGAATTCATTCTGGTGGAAAAGGAAAAAAAAAAACCCTCAACAAAATCATGTTACCAAGCTCAATGTCAGAAAAGCTGATAAAAAAATAGTGCCAGTGCTACATAGGAAATGTGGTTTATGTATCAAATCACAAAAAAAAAAAAAAGACAAACCTCAAAGCTGCTGACTGTTGCAGCAGTAACTGCACAGGAATCGAACAAATAATGCATTTGTCTCTTGTTCTTTTTTTCTCTTTTTTGAAACAGAAACCATCCCTTTGTGCCCGATCTCTTTGAAACGCCCCTTGCTGCAACACACCAAGGCTACAGATAGGAGCAGTGAGTGCAGGGCAGTGTCTTGTGGGGTGCAGGGCTGTGAAAGTCTGGGGCAGTCCCTGACCAAGGAGCACGATGGATGGGGGTCCAGCACAGTGTGGAAGGCTTTTGTCTTGTTCTGGTGTGCCCAGTGTCATGGGTGAGGGAAGGAGGGGAGAGGAAAGGTTGGAGTGGGGCAGCTCTTTGAGATGAACTCTGTTTGCCACCGCCACATCAATGCCATGTATTTCACAATGTATTTTTTTTTTTTTTTTTTTTTTTTTTTTTTTTTTTTTTTTTTTTTTTTTTTTTTTTTTGCTTTTGTCAGTGAACCACACTGAGATCTTGCTGTGTTTCTCTTCCTCTCTGCAGGCTCTTATATCCTTTCCCACCTGTCCTCTGCACTGGCAGCAGTGACTGCATGCAGACCCTTGTCCCAGAACTGTGCCCCCAGCCTGCACTTCACCCACATACCTATTCCCCATGGAGCCTGTCCTTCCATCTGTGTCCAAACCAGTGCTCCTCACTTGGTTACCTCTGCCCTTGGCATTCTTTTTTCCCTTCTGATTGAGGGCTGTCTCACATCCTTCTCCAGCAGATACACGCTGCTTCCTCCATAGCTCGTATTTGCATCCTTCTGTTGTGGCAGAAGTCCTGCAGGGTAATATCAAAATGGCCAGAGCCAAGATAGGAAGGGCAATTATGCTGAAGGATGCTACCACCTCTCCTTCATTGATCCAGAATGAATTATGGAGGTTGCTCTCCCAGAACTGAGAGAGTTGAAGCTGGGAATAGTCCTTGAAGTTTTGGATTCAGTCAGATGCAGGTGACTGGGCCAACAATGTTTAATTAGTGCTATGGGGAGGGAAAAAATGCAAATGAGGGTGTCATCAGGCACAGCTTGTTGACATAAATAGGCTTTGGACAGGCTCATGGTAAGCCACTGATCCTGCAGATGTTTACAAGCAGTTATAACTTTATTCACAGGAGCATCACTGTGGATGTAAAGCTGTGTGCACTTATGGGCTGCAGGATGAGAACATCCTTCCCCGAGAGCTGCTCATCAGCAGCGTGCTGACGGCTGCCCTGCAGCCTGGAGCTGACTGCTGATGGCAGGAGCTGACAGAGCCACTGGCACAAAAATACTCCACTGAGGCCGGAGAGAGGTCACTGCACTAGCTCAATGTGAGGCAGGACGTGCCAGAGGATTGAGAGGGACTCGAGTAGCTACTCAGTGTCTGCTATTTCCCAAACATGGGGCCTTTTATTAACTCCATGAAGACAGCTGCAGTGAGTGTTGCTGTTTGGTGATAACTTCTGAAGAGCTGTGAGGCACCTAAGCAGAGCCTGCCTAGAAGATTAAACAGCAACAGGACAATCGTTTACCATTAGTTCACGGATATGTCCCAAAATACGGAGATGGTGCTATTCTGCTCCAATGCTTTGCTCTAGACAGCTTGGGCAGGGCTGGTTACCAGGGACTCGCACTGTGAGCCAGAGCCTGTGTGCTACAGCTTCTGCTCCATTGGTGGGCTCTGCTCGAGGCAGTTTGGAGAAAAAATTTGCATGCTTTCTTTAAAAAATGAGACGATTCTGTTTTTAACAGTGCAGTTGACTTTATGCCCTCTTTTCAAGTAGAAGTAGGGGAAAAAAACAGCAAGGAAAAGATCATGGAAATACTTGAGAAATTCAGAGGTTACTACCCTCCGAAGAGAACGAAAAACTTCAGAGAGACACTTCCAGAATACCAGAAGAAAGGGCAATTGATGTGGAAAAGCTTCCGCCCCTTATCCCCAGGCTGAGTAAATAGGCATGTCGGGTTATCCCATTTACACCCCGCCTTGGTGCTCGGCATTTCGAGTCACAGTCAGCAATTGTCTGCAGGCACGGGCGAGGGGGGCAGGAATGTGGTGGCCGGGGGCTTCCCGGGGCGCAGGCAGAGCGGCCGCCTGGCCGGGTGACCCCTTCCCAAAATAAACAGGAAGCCCAGGAAGCAGTGACCCCTCCGTGACACCGCGCTGGCTCTGCTCCCTGCCTTCTGTGCGGGACTCGACAGGCTTCCAAATACCCTCAGAAAATTGGACAGGGCCGAGGACTCCACAGGAAACGTTACAAAATAAGAGCAGAAACAGATCGTCTGCTGAAAATATTACAGAAGGCTTTAAAGCTCCTTCTTTTTAGGCTTCTGGATGGATGTATTTCTTGTCTGTGCTTCATTCCCCTGAGTCCGTGTCGATGCAACTTGCAGAGCCCCGAATAGCTGCAGAGGGGCGAAGCTTCCCTCTCTGCATGTGTGGAAGTGCTGGTGTGCCTGAGCAAAGCACAAAGAGGAGCCCCAAGGAGGCTGCGCCAAAGCCTTTCTCAGATGGGCTGGGGAGTTCAGGCTGGGAAACGCTTTTTCCCTCTTTGTGGGAGTTGGCAGTAGGGTCCTCACACAAAATAAAAGTCAAAACCGAGGACCAGACCTTCTCAAAGTGTGGGCCAGGGCTATTAATGCTGTTTCCAACATGGGAGTTCCTGCATTACCCAAACACCCCCTGAAGCAGCAAACTGGCGCTTGCTGACAGCTCCAGCTGGCAAATCACCTCCCGGGCCTGCCAGAAGAACTCGCCGTCCCAAAAGCCTCCCTGCCTCGATGGCTGGTGGCCCCACAGTTTGGGGCAGGACGGGACCACCACCAGTGGGGCAGGCAGCCCAGCTGAAGGGAGACTGTGCTGCTGCTGATATCCAGGCTTCCTGGCAGGGCCGGCCATTTCGCAGTCCCATTTTTCTACTCACACAGCAGCAGTTGTCTCCTCCTTCCTGCAGGACATGGACACCTGGAGGGGCTGGGGGCTGCAGAGGGCAGGTGCTGATGGGTTTGGCCTCCAACACAGACCAGCTAGTTCCAAAAGACGCCAGGGGAGAGTAAAGGGGAGAAGATGGATTCCTTCTCTGATTCCCTAGCAATTGCTCGGATTGTATAGCTACAGAACGCTTGGTAGCAAACCAGACATGCCCACCTAGCTGGGTAGCAAGATGCACTATGCTGGTGTGCTCCCCTGCCCCTCCACTTCGAGGAGGTTGCTCTTTAGGGAAAGGACTATAATACAGGGAGCAGTGGGCAGCTGCTGCAGGAGAGTCCCTTGAACAGAGCAGTCTTCCTTCAGGAGGAATTTTGATCATTGGCATGCAAAGGCTGCAAAATGGTTCATTAGGCTGCAGCCTTGGTTTGTTCCAGGCACATTGATATAGTGTCGGTGTGCCCATGTTTTTGCTAGTCGTTGCAGCTATACTATTTCAATTTTGCAATCAGACAAGAGTCAACAGCAGGGTGCCCAAATCTGAGAAAGCACAGAATGCGAACAAAATTTGGTTTTGGCCTCCCAGCACTTCCTCTCATTCTCTCCCTTTCCCTCTTCCTGATGCTCAGGCAGTGCCCCTCCTCTGCAGGGAAACCCTTAGGGAGCATTCTGGGCCGGCAGAGCAGGGAGGAAATGCTTCTTTCTCTCTGTGCTTCAGCCCATAGCCTTATCTTTTTGCTGACTGCAGTCTAATATGCTAAGTAAAAGCAAGTAAAAAAGGATATTTTTATCTTCTTGTACATTCTGTCATATGAGTAGTATGTGTATGTGTAGCAATGCTGAGGAGCAATACTTACAAGTTTAGGCATTAATGATGTATTTGTAAATTTTAACGGCAGAGTTGTATTGCATTACTTCATTCTGCCCATGTGTACTTTTGGGCAAAGAAAATCATACATACCCCTTTTCCAGGCACCCACATCCCTTCTGCTCATGCTGAGCTCCAGAAGGAGGTGCCTGCTAGGAAGTACAGTTGAGTTCACATTTGATTAAAAGAACACTAGCAGCTTTAATAACTGGTAGACCTGTGCTGGAACTGGCAATTAAACTCAGTCTCCTCCTGCAAATTCCAGTCATTAAAGGAACTTGCCAAAGGCTGGGACTTGCGTATCGCTTAGTCTCCCAAATAGGGCTGGATGAGGACCAGTCATCTTCAATAATGGGTCCTGCAAAGGACCTCACGTCTTGCTTGAGAAATGGCCATCCCAATGAACTTGCTGGGGCAGCTGCAGAGGCTGCTTGCACAGCTGCCACTTGCTGCTGGTTCAGGGGTCTTGCATGTGCTCTTGGAAGGTGTCACACAAGCATCCTTCAACAAGCCTCCCCCTAACATGTGTCACCAGTTTCCACCTGCAATCCATCACGACAAGGAGCACCAGGCAGTTGCCTCTTTGCTCCATGGTCTGCTTGCACTTCCCATATGCCTCGTGCAGCCTCAGAGGTGAATGACTTTTGAGTAGTGCAGATCTGGGATGGGTTTCAGTGGTTCATCCAGAGAAAAGAGGACAATCATCATGATCGTCCATTTTCCCTCTGCCAGTTACTATTATTGCTAACTGCTGTTCCACACACATTGTAATTAAGTGGAAAAAATACAGACCAAATGAAAAAGAGTACAAGCCTCTCAAAAACATCTCTGCTTTAGCTGCAGCCTGACTCAGCCTTCAATTAACATTCTTACTTAAAATAGTTTTGTTATACAGCTTTTGTTCAATCTTACATAATAGCAGACCAAATCACCAGCCCAGAGCACCATGCTGAAGAGAGGAGCTTGGCCCTGGTTTCCGGAGCACTGTCTCATCCTGTCTTTGATCCAGATGGCCTTGGGTGTGAGCTGAGTGAGCTACCAGAGGAGAGTATGCAGCACACCTGCAGAACGAGCTGGCGCTGTCAGCAGAAGTGGTCCCATTCTCCCCCACCCCAGCTCTCATTCTGCTGGCGCTGCCTTCAGCATTTTGCTTGTGCTGCAAATCTGGCAGCACCAACAGTTGCAGTGCAACTAAACCTGCCCCAGTGCCACCATCCTGCTGTGCCAGGGGTGCTTCTGCAGAGAAGGGAGCAGGTCAGGATGGGTGGCTGGGAAGGGACCTCAGCAGCAGCATCAGTTTGGAGCTGCTGCAGAAGCCCCTCATGCTGCACCCACAGGTGTCCTCCTGTCACACACCAACAGCTGTGACAACCCGCCCCAAGCTGCCAGAGTGCACACTAAAGAGGAGGAAGGGACATATAGACCAGCTGGACTTCCCAGGGGCACAGGACCATGCTGGACATGGGTCTGATTTCCTGCCAGGACCTGAGGAGCTTAAAGGCTGGGCTCCTATCTTTCAGAGCAAGATGACAGCCCTGCCTCCATCATCAATAATGATAATGCGGGGAAACTCCTGCATGGGACTTCTCTTCACTGCAGAAGGGTGTCCTTATCACTCAGTAGCACTAAAAAAACTACCAGTATGATTTTTCCTTTGTTGTTCTTATCAGGCCTATGTCTAACAGGTACAAAACTAAAACAAAACACTTGCATGCCTGTGTGTGTGTGTGTAAATAAAATGTGAGTTTGTATTACAATCTCAAAAATTGGTATATGCAATGCAGGTACAAGGTGAGGAAGATACTTTCATGTCTACTTCAGTATGGGGGCCTACTTTCCATTAGAAGCCATTGCTTTCAAGTTTATGGCTCCACAAAGGCTCTCTGGGACTGTGAGAACCTTATCCTAGGACTGCACCATGCTCATGAACCAGGATGGTGATTCAAAGGGAGAGAGAGCTGGGAAAAGAAGGAGTCAGGCACATCTAAACCTAGTATAACTCACCACTCCCAGCCTCAGTAAGCCAGTGATCACAAGGGCATCATAGTTCCTGCTGGGGGCAGCTCTGCTAAGTCACTGAATTTTCACTAAAGCAGCATTTGGCCTGAGGTGATGATGCACTGCACCATTCAACATGAGGTCAAGCAGCCCTGCAGCTGACAGCTCACTCCTGCCTCATCCAGAGGACTACTGCATCTGCTTGCTTTAACTCAAGAGTCCCAGCCTGGCCCATCGGCAGAGCTGCAGGAAGGTTGCTCCTGCCAGTGTCTCCCTCTGCCAAGGAGCTGGGCAAATTCCTAGGGAGGACAGAAAAGTCACATAATGGGCTCAGCTCCTCTTCCTCTGGGAGATCCTGCAGTGGCACGCAACCTGGGAAGAAGTAGGTTAATGCAAGTGAGGCCCTTTCTTGTGAATTTTGCTTTAGACTAAGAGTTACGTGTTTTGGCAGACTTTTTGATGAATAGGTCAGCAGGGTGTGGAAATGTATTCTAAAGCTTTCTGCATCCTTGCACATGCTTCTAGTTGCCGGGGGTTTTGCCTACTGCTTCACTTGGAAAGGTTTAAAAGAAAATGCAAATCATAGGCAAAGAGTAGAGATAGATTTTTTGTGCATACTTTTGGCACAGATTTTAGCCATTCCTTTGTCATTTGTGAAACAACAGTAAGAAAACCTACTCAGCTGTATATGATATGAAAATATCAGTTTCTCTGTTTACAAATGGAAAAAAATATCCCATCACAACCTGCTACATGCATCTCCAGGTAGCGTGCAGAAACTTTTTTTGAACTCAGAAACATTTTTTGCCTCAGAATGAATACAGGGCAAGTGGGAAGAATCTGGACTTTTTCACATCTTCTTCCAGAACTAGCATTGGTAATAAAAAAGATACTGTTTCATACACTTCAAAAAGATGTGAATGTTTCTGCACGCTAGGCTTTCAGAATTAAACTTCTACACTTGAAATATGAGAAAAATCATATGAGCAAAAGACTAAGAAACTCTTTTCAGATGTAATCAGATACACTGTCCGACAGACTGGAATAGTTAAAATCATTTTCAACCAATGGCATGTCAAGACATGCCTGCTTCGGACACTGTTAAGACATCCAGCCCCCATATTTTGCATACCCTCCTAATTACATTCATATGTTCAGTTTCATATTTGACCTCTCACTTGCAATAGAGTGCCAAGTAAAGCACTCCACCTCCTAGGTCTCATATAGGAATTAAGATGGGGAGTGTGGAGGATTCGTGATGGTTTTATTCCTCAAACATACACCAATAAGCAGTAAGCAAAATAAAAACATTTTTTAAAAATCCACTACAAATGCGCATTTTAAATTTAAAGTACACTCTGGACTCTTTCTCTTGGCCTTGTTTTTTGGAGCACTTTGGTGTTCACACCTCTAATGCTTCCTCCTTCATCTGGCAGCTCACCAGCTACCAGGTTTCAGCTTCTCTTTATTTGGAGGAAAAGACTATTTGCACAAAAATTTCGACATTCCAGAGTGAGAAACTGGCTCATCTCAGTTGTTAGGACTTTTGTCACTGGATCCAGTAGGTTCAGGTTTCCAGTGCACTGAGAATGGCTTTACATGAAACCCCATGGAAACACTGACCAGAAGACACCAGCTGAGAGAAATACACTGTTTTCTTCCCTCCCCTAAATTCCCAAAGAAGCCAATGCCAAAAATCACATCACTGTCAGCAAGAAGAGGATTGGAAAAGCTGATAAATGTGATTGCTTGGTGTGAAATGTACATTCTTTAAAAGCATGTTATCAAAGAGAAAAAGATCTGAAGGCACAGTGATTCCTAAATGGTGGCCTTTGGACCGTTGATATTGTTTTGGTGAAGGAAACAGCAATGGTGCCAGAAAGAGCAAAGTGACTGGCAGCTTGCATCAGAATGCATTCCACTCACAGCGTGTTCTCAGGCAAGACAACGTTTTTTCTCCTGAGTGCAGTCCACAAGGCTGGATGACAGGCCCTCAGCCTTCAGCACATCAAGATTTCCAGATTCAAGACAATGCATCTGCGATATTTTGGGTGAACTGTACCTCCTGTATAGTTTTCTTGGACAGTCAGGTTTAAGTACTATGCTCTCTGCTCTCCTTCAGCACTGTTTTTGCAACCTTTTTTGTGGAGAAAGCTGAGTAATCCTCATGTAAAAATAATAGTATTGCAGACATAGACAGCAGATGGTGTTATTAAATACCTGGGCAAAGTCTAAGGTCATAATGCTCTAACAATTAACAACTTATATTGTCTATCACTTAATAGGTAACCTCCTGGTGTGGGATGTTTGCAAGGCTGAGCAGACTGGCAAGTGGTATCTTGTCCAAGCCCAGATAACTCTTCCAGTTAAACAAATATTTGACAACCATTCTCTCGCCTAAATTTGTTGCTACCAACGTGTCAGATAAAAATAATATGATTCCATTTAATCTCCTAAATGATCCCTTCTTTGACCAACTACATTAGGTTTTAACTAGATGGTAACAATTTGAGTGCTTATTGATAGTTGCCTGGCATATAAGATAATTTATAGGAGCACAGAGAGACAAATCCTTAGGGGATGTAAATCATTGTGAGTCTTCTGCAAAGTATGTCTCTGACTGGCTCCCCAAGGCACTGTGCTCATGTGGCTGGTGTGCTTACCAGCCAACTTTGTTGTCCGCAGAGGTCTTCCACCATGGCACATGCTTTTTCCTACTCATGAGTCCACTGTCCTAGGGATTCACACATTTATCTGTGTTGATAAAGTGAAATTGAACCTCGGTAATATGTGTAAAGGCTGTTCTCATTGCATGATCTAATAAAATTTTCAGGCAGAGCTCCCTCTAAGGATTAATTTCCTATTGTAACAACTGCACTTTATCACTGTTTCCCTTGATATTTGCCTAGCCTTCTCCGAACTTTACCTGTCAGATGATGGGTGACAATTTCACTTCTTTAATGGCACTCCCAGGTGTGAAAGAAACATTGTCTATCTGCTCATTTACCTATTTCTTCCTCAGATGTTTCTTTTGAGCCAGTACCTCTTAGGAAGTTTGCCCAGGCCAGCTGCCCAGGCCACCCTGTTAAACAGCTACAGCTATTCCTGCCAATCCAGGTTATATTTTTGTTTGAGCAGAGCATCTAGATCCTGTTGGCATGCCTGACTCTCAGGAAGGCTGCTCCCCTGAAATGCAGCCTTTTCTTCTGACATTGCCTTCTTTTAGGAGCATGGCCAAGAGCGCCGGGCACCACTTTCAGAGATGTAGAGCCCTCCATCATCTCTTCTGGCCCTTCAAAGAGACCATGCATCGCTCTTTGGGCCAGATCCTGGCTTTCATTTAATTACTGTATAGTGGCAAGATGGGAGGCTAAACAAGAGTCCTGCCACTGCCAATAGTTTCACACAGTACTTTTCCTCAAAAGTAATTGCTCTCCTGCTAGGATCCATGAACTTGAGAACAAAGTACATTTTATTATTTACAAGGGTTAGATGACAAATACAAACAGATGGTGTGAAGATGACTCCTAATGCATAGTGATCAAGGAATTTAATATTCATGGGTAAAGGCCTGGAAGATTAAGTAAACAGATTCAAATGTGCAGGGGAAAGTATCTCCTAACAATGCATAAAGTCAGCATGGCCTTTTTTGCCCTTTTACTGCTTGGTTCAGGGCAATTAACATAAAAGAAAAGACTGGCCAATTTTCCAGTCTTCTTCAAGCATCCAGCTTGAGCAGCATCTTCATAAGAAAGCCCTCAGCAGGAATTTTTGCAGGGCCAAGAAAAAACCCTTCTATTTTGCTGTTGAAGAGGGCTGCAAAGCCTGAGCGTGCTCCAGTCTGCTGCAGCTGCCCTTATGTAAAGCAGTTTTACCTGAATGACAGCGCTGTTTGAGCTGGGACTGGTCGGATGATTTACGATTACTCACCGGAGCAAGGGTTGTGCCACGGGAGTCTCACCACACCACTTGGCTGCTAATGATACTTCTCCTGGCAGAAGCTGGGATTTCGCTGGTGCCGTTCTCACATGCAGTCATCTTGCAGAGGCAATTTCAACACTGATGAATATTACGAGTCAGGTCCTCAGTATGAATCATCCTGTCCTTCCAGATGACTTTTTCTTTCTGTTGTTTGCATCAGAGGCAGGGAATTTTGATGCTTTTCTGTGCCTGTGACTAAAGGAGTGTTTCATATGGGAAGCGATTTCCAAACTCTCTTAAGTCATCCCTCTATAAATTTCCTTTTGTTGTTGTTTTTTGTTCTTCTGAGCATAGGCGGATAGTGAGATGTTTCTAAGGTACTACTGACTGAGTGCTGAATGCACATCAAGAAAGGAAAAGCAGGGGGAAGGGTTTATTGATCCATGTTTGGGCTGGATTGTGCCCAAAAGTTTGCTCTGAAACTTTGATTTTCTTTGTCCAGATCAGGTTGTTGAACAAACAGATTCTGTGGGATTTGGTCATGCTGTCGTCCTAGATGATCACTCCGCCCCAGAAAAGTGTGCCCATGGAGTCAGGAGCAGGACAGCAGTTCTGAGGTATCTGTGCCCCTGCCTTCTCTTGAAAAAGCCCCTTGCCCATGCAATAGTCAGGATTCCACAGCCTGCAGAGAGATGGGGGAAACTAAGGGGTGGGGTAGGTCTGGGGAATGGTTGAGCTCCAAGCTGCACCATGCAAAAGGTGGTGGAAAGCTGCCCATGAATGTGGAGGTGAGCTCTGCCCCTAGCACTCCACCACTCTAGCTCCAGGAGGAAAAATGATACCCCGGACTCAAGAAAAGGAACGGCTGTTTCTCTGTTCTATTTTCATTCTCCTTCAGTAGCCACCACAGCTATTCTTATGGCAGCCTATCAAATGTCTGAAGACATCAGGCACCTCTTTCTTATGATTTTGCTGCTCTGCCATGCTTTCTCCACAGCACCTGGCAGCATCCTGGAAATGATATCTGGTACCTGAATCCTTATAAAGGCTGTCATGTGAGGAAGGGTGTGTTTATTGCCATGAATCCAAGGCTCAGATTTCCAGAGGGGCCGAACTGCTGCACAGTAAGTCATGCTGCTCACAGCAGCAGGGGCACAGTTCAGGACACCTCCGTGTCTGGTATCCTCTCAGAAACTTGCCTGGCTCTGTGGATGCATTTGGTTGGTATGGCTATGCAAGCTGGGATACAGCCCAAGACACGCCGCAGAGAAACCTGCCCTGTGAATAACAGCCTTTGTTAAGATGGATCCCATCTGTACATGATTTCATCAGCTCTGTGAAATGTACAGGACATTCATATGGTGAAATAGGCAGAGTCCCTGTTCCAAGAGAGAAAAACCCTTCTGTCTGCTTTTCCACAGGAGACTGTTGCCATATGAGGAGGTGAAACCTTCTGTGGTGCTGTTGTGCTCTTAACCACAGGATGGGACAAAGCACTGTGACCATGCTAACATCGTCAGAAAAAAAAATGTGCATGGGGAGGCATCAAAAGCACACCCAAAAAATTGGCATTGCCCTCTCCTTTGCCTTCTTTTCCTTAAATATGGAGCTGCTTAAAGCAGCATAAATACAATTCAGGCTAGCTAACAAGCAGTCCACAGTGCTGAAACACTCCTGCTGTCCAAGCCAGCTCCCTGCCAGTGATTTCATTTACCATATGTTTGGTGTGGATTTTGGCAGAGTCAGCCTGAGGATTTTTTTGGGCAAGCCTGCAAAACAGTTTTTCCCTGCCTCCACCCAAACGTGAGCAGGTCTTGTCTGCCACTGTCATACTGCTGTGCAGGGTCAGCCTGGCTGTTTTGGACAAAATTAGTCAGAGAGGCCTCTGGAAAAGAGCCCAAAGAGGTCTGATTCATTTTCCATAAGAGTATTTGTATTAAGGACACAAGTAAGAAGATGACTTCTTCAGCATCACGCCCAGCCGCTGTTGTAGCTGCTTTTCCCATCGTGCAGTAATATCCCCAGGGATCACCGCCGTGATCACTGTGTGCTTTCTTGCTGGAGAGGCAGCTTGAGGAGGCTGCAAAGAGCAGCAAAGGCAGATCCCAACAGGAACAGGGAGCCCCTGCAGGACCAGCAGTACCCAGCAGCAGTCCACCAATAAAGCGTTTCTGCAGACGCCTCATTTTTCTGATTTGGTTTCTGTTTCTTTGCTGTGAGCATCTGTTGGGTTTGCAGAGGAAGCTGCTGAGGTGTGAGCCAGGACAGCCCCCGGTGCTGGGCTGTCCCTGTAGCCTGAAAACCCAGGTCATGGCAGGGGTGGCTCCCGCTCTCCCCATGGGTGGCAGCTCAGCCACCCAGTGCAGTGCTGCCAGGTAAGAAGGCTGACGGCTTTCCCAGGGAGGGAAATGGGAGGGTTGGGTACACGCTGGGAAGGATTAGCTCATGTGGGTGCCAGTAAGGAGCAAACCTGGCAGGATTAGGACACTTTTCTCCAGGCATTGGATCTAGTGTCAGGGACGGCTTGCTGGAGCCTGTCTGCACATCACGCTTCTGCCTGTGGCAGGGCTGCCCAGCTGGGGCACAACCAAAGCAAACTGTGGCATGGGGAAGGCTGCTCTGGAAAGCCAGCACTGCTGCTAATGCACCTGAACAGAACAGCTGCAGCAGTGCAGTCCTGCCAGGGGGGATGGAAGGGCAATGCTGGAGGACCACACTGGGGTACAGTGCCCTTTATCCCAGGATGCACTGTCCAGTCTGGCCAGTGTTATCCACCTAGGGCCCAGGACAAGTCTAGCTGACCCAGAGAAAAAGAAAAGGGAATTTAAACACACTTCCCTGTCTTTTTTTAAGCAGACCTCAGAAGGTGGGAAGGTCTAGCTGCCTCTTTCTTTCCTGCCCCATGCTCAGAGCACATATTCCCAGGGGAATGGCAGTATTTCACAGAGACAAGTCATGTTCACCCAGCAGAGGAGCTTTGCAAAAGAGTCATACGTTGTCTGTTCAACAGACACTGTTCTTTAACTTGCTGACCTCAGGGAGCAGCTTTGCCAGGTAAGCCCTCCAAGCAAAGATGAAAAAAAAACCCAATAGCCTGCAGGGCTACGATTCCTCCCTCCCTTTCTGCTGAATTAATTGGCCAGGCACTCCATCCCCTCTGGAGGAAGGCATTGGGATTTGGTCTTACCTCTACATTTCTGTTCTGTGAAGCAGCGTGTCTGATCATCCCGATTCACCCTGGAACTGAGATGTGGAATTTGGCTTGATACCCATTGGAAGGAAATTTAAATATTCATGCCTATAGCAATTTCTTTTGCAGACTACTCCAGCAAGCAAATGTGTCCCAGCTGGGATACCTGCTGTGCACAGCATGGGCAGGAGCATCTCTTTCCCTGCCTGCCTCATCTTGTCCAGCTCTGGCCCATCCTGGGGCTGCTCCTGAAGGCACCAGACCTACACGCCGTAGGATTGGCGTGTGTGCCAAGGAAGCTTCCGAGTGCCCACAGAAGGGCTGAGGACCCTCTCTGTGTGGGGACCTGCGGAGGCGGTTCTGGCTGAGTCAGAACCAGCCCCTTCTCGCCCTCCTCGCCCGAGGACACAAGCTGGCCTTTAATCAGCGTTAGCTGTGCACTGGGAACTGTCAGCGTGGCTTTTGTTCCACTAATGGGGTTTTGCTGCAGCAGGGCTGGTGTGTTAACCCCAGGCAGTGACTCAGCAGCAGCACAGCACGCCCCATCGCACACCCCGACCTCGAGTGTGGGAGAGCTGCGGGCAGGCGAGGGAGCGGCCACGTGCGGGATGCAGAGCTGCTCTTCCCTGGTCTCGTTTAGGGAGAAACGGTTGCAGATTTCGCAGACTTTTCTACCTAAGGCAAACAAAAGGGAAATTAATTCCGAGTGAGGGAACTGACATCAGTAAATAGTGAGGGCATCGCAAAATGCGACTGGCTGGTTGTTTTCCTGCAGAAGCAGAGGTGGGCAAGGGCAGGCTTAGAAAAGAAGGGAAAAGCGGCAGGGCAAGGGCAGGGATCTCTGCAGAGAGAACTCGGCAGATAAAAGGCAAAAGAACAAAGGGAGAGACGCTGGGGAAATATGACTGAGCAGATGCATTGCTTATCTACTCTGGCATCGAATACAATTCCTGTGTGTAAACCAAAAGCAGTGACTAACCCAAAGCCAAGGACTGGCCTGTGGGAAGGGGTTGTGCTTCTGTAATCAAAGGGCCGAAATTAAACCTTTTTAGTTAAAGCATTGCACACGTGAGCGGCTGATAGAAGGAAAAAAGTCTGGCTTTATGGCTTCCAACGAAATATCACAAACACGGTGGCTTCCTGGTGCAAAGTGCTGATCCTGTACAAATGCATGCTTCCATTTGTTCAGAAATTGTTGACAAGTGTGCTGGCTGCCTTTATGCTGGATAAGGCACGGTTTGTCTTCCAACAGGTGGTTTAATGCCAGGAAAAAAAAAAATATTTGAGAGCCAGAATAAGCACATGGTACAGAATTTTGGCTCTTCCAGCAGAAATGTGCCTGGGAGTTCACAAATAATCCTGATCAATCTTATCCTTGGTACTGCCACTTGTCTTAATTTTCACTTAAATCAAGGCAATTTTAGTTTAATTGGCTATTTCAGTTAAATATATGTCAGTACAAATGCTTCTAGCTCTTAGGTCCCAATATAAGTAATTTTCCGAGGCAATGCAAATGGCAAGAGAAATGGTGCTCGTGATTCTTAGAGCATGAACACAGGCATCTGACAAACACTTGCCCCTGTTTTAGGTGCTAGAGGACCCCCATGGTGTGTGGGGGGAGTAGAGAGACCTTTCTGTGAGGTGCTGGGGCCAGGCAAGGCATTTGGGCAGTGGCAGATGAGAGAGCCATGGCAGGGAGCTGGCAGGTGGGAGCAGCAGACATCTTCCGGCCCCTGAGTGAGATGGAAAAACCTCCTTCCTCCCCGGGTTTATTGCTGCAAGGTGTGTGCTCGCCTGCTCACTCACCCTAACATGCCCTCACCTGGGGTTTGAACCAGCACGTCTGGCCGAATTTTTGAGATGACTGTATGAGTGTTTGTTTCTGCCACCTCCGGGAGAGGAGCAGTGCAGACACATGTAGGCGGCAACATCTTCAAATTACAGCTTAATCCACAGCAGCTCATGAGTCAGGGCTGTGACTCACAGGCAGAGACAACTTGGCATGAGGGGCATGCAGCTCCTGCCCTGAGTGCCTGCACTGCCTGGATACAGGCTGCACACATCCAGCCCTGCCAGGCAAACCAGTGGGCAGCTGTGCTGCTGCAGGAGCCAGCTGCTGCAGGCCAGGCACTGCAGCCTCAGCCAGGGGTTCCAACAGCAGTGCAGGCCGTGGGGACATGTGTCACTTCTGTGGCCAAGCCTGTATAAATTACTGACAGTGTGGCCTGGAGACCCACATGTCCTCTAAATCCTCTAAACTGTGATTCCAGAGCTAAAGGAGGGTGGAGTCATGTTTTTGTACCGCTGTGTTGGTTCAAATAACTGTTTAGATAAAAAAAATTAACTCCCACGCATCCTGCAGCTTCTTGAGGTTTTACTTTTTCTTTCACTCTGAGAGAGATTAGGCTTTGGTGACTGAAGATCAAGAATGTTTCTACCCATACAAGCAAGTCTGTTGGTGCTCAGAGGAAATGGAGTTTCTGTGAAGGTCTGATTTTAGGTGAAACAATGATTTTAGCTGCATCAATGTTACAGGCATTAAAGGCAACCCTGCATTTTGAATGCGTTGCATGCTCAAAAAACTGTCTACCCTAGGCCAGTCCCAAGGCATGAATATTAATGAAAGAGTTTCCCCACATGAACAACATGTACTGTCACATGCCTTATGCCTGCCTCGAATTTAAAATAGCCTGGTGCAGCCATAGGGAAGTCTCATGTCACTGTAACTCCACATCAACCGCAGGTAAATGCTGTGGGTGATACTGTTCTGCTGGGATGCATTTCCAAGTAGCTTCCAGAACAGCTCTCCTGTGGGGAATGGACTTGATCTGGGCTGAGTACAACTGGACTTTGAGGACTCCTGGCATGCTGGCTTGGGTGCACAGGGGCAGAGCTGTTTGCCTCACTGTTTCCACACAGCTGCTTTATTTTTAACTGCCAGGACTGAATTTCCCAAAAGGACTGCATCCTCACAAACAACAGGATATTAAATTTAAGTGACAGATTTCCGCAGTGGTCACTTTTTTTCCAAAATCCACAGAGACCAGGGTGGCTGTCAGAGCAAATGTGCTGAGAACAGGTGCTCCATGCAGCACATCTCCTGTCCCAGGCGCCAGTGTCCCTTCTATGTCCTCCCCTGGGGAAAGAAGGGCAGGCCAATCAAAGAAGCCTCTCTCGTATTTTGTCTGAGTTACGAAAAGCTGATAGCTGGAAAGTTTCTTCCATGTTTTGTGCTTTGAAGGGACATGTTTAGTGTCACTGCCTTGCTTCAGACACCTGCCATATGTGGTGTTGAGAGCAGCTCTAAGTGGGACAGGTTTGTGTTTCTGAGGAAACCTGTCTTTTATTCCCAGCACACTGGTGTTGCTGTGCTCTTCTTCTCTGAGCTCTGACTTGCAAACCTGTTCATCACTCCCTGCATATCTGCACTTCACAGACATCATTGCTTTTAACCAGCCTCTGCCTTTCCGGCCTGTGCCTCCATGGAGGGCTGGCCATCGGCAGGGTGGGAGCAAGGCTGGTGCTGGGGCAGTTCTCAAGGTATTCTTGCCTTGTCCCTTTCCCACAGGCATTTGCCTCAAGCTGGTTATCACTTCTTTGAAGTCTGACAGTAAGTGTGTTTACTTAGAACAGGGAAGTAGGAAAACACTAATGGCAAGCAAACTGACTGAGGAGGCAAACATCTCCACTTCTCCTTTTTGGGTGTTTTCCCAGCTCATAGAAGCATCTCGTTGAGCCTGACTCAGCCTGTGTCGACAGATCAGCAACGACCCGCAGAGACATCCCCCACCAATCCCCCTGCCCTGTGCCAGCCTGCAGTGGCTGGAGGCAGGGGGGTCTGGCTGGTGTGGTTCCTGCTTCCTGCTCAACACAACGAACACCCTGGCTTCAACAAAAAGGGTGAGGCTGCCCCTGTGTTTCTGTGGCATGCAGCGAGTGGCTGGCATCACCACACTTTCGTTACCTCTTTTGTAGGCTGTAATATGAATATCTCTTCCTCTTCTCCTCCCTCTGCCCTCCAAAGGTTCACCAAATCTCAGAATGAGTGGTGAAGAGAGCTGTGCCCTTTGCTGCTGCCCTGTCTTTTCCTGCCACCCTTACCTACCCTTGGTGGAGCACAGGGAGCAGCCGTGGGATGGGTAGACAGCCAGTGGTTGTGCCTGGGGTTTGCTCCCATTGGGGGCACCAGGCCTCCTTCCACACAGCCATGTCTTTTTAGCTGTTTCTGAAGTTTCAGATGAGCTTGGAGGAATTGCAACCAAAGTACTTGGGAGATGTTGCAACAGGACATTTTGTTATAGTGAAAACTGCCTTCCCTCTTCCCCTCTCAAACTTCTTGCTCATGCTCAGCCCTGTTCAGGGGCTGCACAGAGGCTCACATATGGGAACAAGTTAAAAATAATTTACCTTTTTGGTTATTTTTCAGCCACATAATTTCCTTGTTCTCTTTCAAGTGAAAGCACTGCATGGGAAGGGTGCAGGAGTGGGGCACTCATGGCATGGGTGACCCCTGGAGGAGATGTGAATGTGGGGGGAACTCTTCTGTGCTCCCACAGATGCCCGCTCATAAAACCAGTCTTTGGAGGTTTTTAAGGCAGGCTGAAAGAGGCTGAGATCACACCCATTAATTGTTCCCTTTGCCTGCTCTTCCCTTGCCTGATTACAGGTTGTCTAGACTGAGAAGTGCAGGTTTTGCTCTTGGAGCATGATCAGAATAAGGTGCGACATGCCGTCCTCCCTGTGGTGGAAAAGGGATATCAGTGCCTGCTCAAGGAGGCTTTCTTTCTTTTTTGGTCTGGGCTGGCTTTAGATCTGCCATCTCCTAGTGCAGGGAGAGGATGGGGCATCCCAGCCTACAGAGCTCCTGCTTCACAGGTAGGGCTTGGATCTCCAGGCACTGAAAAATGACTCAATGTGGATCAGAAAGTGGTGGTGTTAAACACCAGTCACTTCAAAGCTGCTGTCAGTTGGTAAGAGAATAATTTAAAATTAAACCAGTTCTGAAACTATCTACCACAAGTGGTTACAAGCCTGAGTGTTGTAAAACTGGACTGTTTCCTCTTTTCCTCACAACGATCGTGTCCTTGATTCCTCCTTTAGGCTGCTTTGGCAATTCTTGCACAGTAATAAAAAGGCATGACACAGCATATGTTTTGTGGCTCACCTTGCCAAATAAAATTACAATGTTAGTGTAGCTTCTTTGCCTTTGCATAATGAACTCCACAAAGAAGCTGGAGAGAGGGTAAGCATCTGTGCCAAGATAAAAGCAAAACCAAGAAGTACAAAGATCTGGTTTAAAGCAGTCTCAGTTTAAAGTAATTCTTTTAAAAATTACTTATCTTGAAACTGTTACAGACAGTTAGGGAAAGTCATAGAGTTTCTAAATGGCTATTATGTTCTAAGTCTTCAGCTTCATTGCTGAGATTAAGAAAAAATAGATGCAACTTTGAGAGCTCACAAACGTGTCACAGCAGAGCATCATGTGCACAACACATGCTGGGGCCAGGAGGAAGTGGGCTGCAAAGGAACTGCTTATTCGCCATTCCTCAGGCTGGATGGACATTATTTGCATTTTTAATAGCGTTCAGGACAATGTTTATATCATGGTTATTACACTGACTGACAACAAGGGGAATCTGGTGTGTGGGCAGAAGGTTGGTTGAGAGAGAGCAGTGCCCAGTCATGCTGCCTTTTTCATTCACCTTACAGTCACCCCTCAGGGAGCAGAAATGGGAGCATGGACCTCACTGCGAAGTCTAATGGAAGGGAAGGACTTCCTTGTTGAGTACTCTGATGACAGAGTAAAGGGGAAATCCTTCAGCTTATGAATCTGCTTAATCTGTTTCAGGAAAAAGGCAGAAACCTACTCCAACAAGCATACTGTATTTATGCCACTACATGCCTCTGTTAATAGCTGAAATTGGATTCAGGCAGACTGAGTGGTTCAAATACTTGAACAATTAAGATCAGAACCTATCTCAATAATGACAAAGACAAAACTCCCAGCAAAAGATCTGGCACGTAGTTTCTGGAAATCCAACTAAGGGGAATTAAGGGGAAATTGAGAGGAAAAAGAAGAAAAGACATGGGTGAGGAAAATTTAGTCATCAGCTCTGACAGGGCACCCAAATCTTGCCTATCATAAATGAGGTCCAGTCATTTGACAGGTATTAGATCTGTTCATGTTTTAATCACACTGAAATATCACCTGCTTATCCCAACCCTTTTTTGCTTAGATCACCTCTGTGTTCATTGTGATATACTGAGGGTGACTTTTGATAGCATTTGTTAACAATATAAGAGTTGAGTCAATAACTCTTTTTTTTGTAAGAAATAGCATCAAGGAAAATAATTTAGTTCTTTTTAGATAACAAAAACAAGTGAAATCTCCAAATACAATGGCAAGATAAGTCAGTGCTTGAAGAACAGCAAGAGGTGGAATCAATGTGGAGGGAAATGTGACCAAATCTGTAAAGCAGCTCTGTGTCTGACAATACTCATCTCGCATAAAGCACCCTTCCAGCTCTCTGTACGCACAATTTCCATCAGATATGTCAAAACCAGCTTCATTCCCAGGCCATCTCACCACGGTCCATGTGTCCTTGGAGGCTGAGGGCCCTGGCCTTGGAGCAGCACACCCAGAAGGTGGCTAGAACCCAGCAGGCATCTCTGGAAAGAATCAGAGATGCTGCAGACTGAGATATGCTCAGCTCATGCCCTGCACAAAGGGAAGAAGACCTAAGCACCAAGCCCTAGCCTTCAGCCCAGCACAACTCTGTGGGTGAGCACATCTCCCTTGGAGGCAGGGATGGCTTTGAGGATGCTCTCTGGTGTCCACATTCATGGAATGAATAGAATTCATGGGTGAACTTCAATGCTTCTGGGCATTGGTGCCCCATTTTGGATGACTGCTGCTATTTTTGTGGTGGTAGGTGTCTGGCAGTGGTGGCTTTGAGCCAGCTCAGTGGGCTGCTGCACCCAGAGTGCAGGGCTGGCTCCTGAGCTGCAACTGATGGCATAAAGGTTCCAGTAAATCAAGTGGCTCACAAAAGCATGAGTGACTGTTTTCACAATGTGATTAAAATTACCAAGGGTAAACATTTCAAATGTTCAATAAGTCACATCACCACCTGTACTTTAAAGTACCTTTCCCCATTTCACTCCCTTAACCTTATGGGATTCTTCCTATGTTCTTGAAGCCATTTCCTACCTCACTTCAGCTGTCATTGCAGCTGAACACTCACGTAATAAATAAAAGTACTGTATGGTTGGAGATTGTGCTGGGGAGGAAAAACGCAATGCCATTTATTATAAAATCGTCTGAGCAGGCAGCTGATCTTAGCATGCACTCTGCATCCTTTCAACATCAAGACAATTTGTAAAGTACTATTGCAAAATTTGGTTTATATTCCAGCTCACTTCTTATGATTCTTATTTTTAGGAAAGCATTTTCAAATGCAATTTCAGTTAGGTTTTTTCCGTGCTGGTTTTTCACTCTAAGCAATGTTACCAAAGTTAGGCCTTACCTTCATGGTTTAGTTTTGAAAGGTTCTAAATGTAAATTTGGAACTCATATTGCACATTACTGAGCTGCTTGTTTTTGTATTTGTTAACTAGGACTTAATTTCTCTCCAGCATTCTTCAGTTTCCTACAAGGTAAGCTCCTTGGTGAACTAATTCTTGAGGATGGACATGAACTGAATTATTGGAACAAAAAATACCAGTAGGGAAGAGGTGACGTAAATTGTGCTTCCAGCTACTTCTGCAAGCAGGTCAATAGCAGAATGAGTCCTGGGACTGATGTGTGGCTTTCAGTCCTCTCCTGCAAAGCAGGAGATCTGAGCAGTGTGGGGTAGGTGCAGGGGTTTGAGCCACTGGGTTCTCAGAGGAGCAGTGGAAAGATTATCTGTTACAACATGCTTTTCCCTCAGGTGAGTTACTTTTAATAGATGCTTTGTTTTAGGAAATGATGAGTTGGCACTGCTACTTTTGATTTTACTTCAGGGAAGATGAGCTATTGGTTCAGGGGGGTTCTCTGCTTCCAGTAGTGTGATTTATTTTAATTAGATGCAAATACACCACTTGTCTAAGCCTCTAGGTATGTATTTAGAAAATAAATACATTACCCATCCATGTCTTTATGGGAAGCCTTTCAAATCTTCCCACCTTTTTTTCACAAGTGTTTTTAAGCATTCTACCTTCTGATTCAAAGACCAAGAGCATGACCAGGAGTGTTCTCCAGCTGATGAGAATTGATTCTGAATTAGACCATAAAAGAAGGATGCACTATGACAGCATTTTGTAAATTTGGGCTTTTCTTCTTTTTCATGACAAACTAGCTTTTTGAGACCTATCCAAGCAGGAGAATGTGCAGCATTAGCACTGTGGGTTCACCCAGTCAAACACTTGTGATCAGTTTATTCTCCCTGAGGTCTGAAGGTCTCTGCACTTTCCCAAGGAGCTTCCTATGACTCAAAGAGCAACCATTGGAGGACACGTCAGATCAACAATTACTAGACAAAGAACAGGAATCAGACTGCTTGCGAGGATAATACCAGCTGTTGATGTATCATCATAGCTCTTCTACAACAGTGGAAGAGTTGTTTTCTTTTTATACGATGATATCAAGAGGAATCAGTTTGCTCATATGTTTGTTTGGAGTACTAAAGTCAACAGCTCCTTTAGCAACCATCCCAGCTTCTGGGCAGATATCCATGGGATCTTTGGGAGCTCACTTTAGTTCAGGATGCCCCAGAAAGGAACACCCTTTATACTGAATTAACTAGCTGCTACTTCATCCCTAATGTCTAGATTTGATGTAGTGAAGCAAAACTACAGTGAAGTAATGAAATCAATAATGTTATTAAAATAGCTCACAGCAGTTACCAGATGCCCTGCTGGCCAATCTCTCAGTACCTAAAGGGATGTCAGCAGGAACATGCCAGGGTCACAGATAACAGCCAAAAGCCAACTTGCCTTCCTCTCACTCAGGGAGCTTTTCTAGAAGAGTACAGGAGTAGGCACCCAGGAACAGTCCCAGGATGGATGAGGGTCAGCTTGGGTGGGATGGCAGCAGAGAAGAGAGGATAAGCAGCTCAAAAAGGTAGTTTTTTGGCTTGGGGTTTTGCATAAGAAAGCTTTTCTAGCACTAATGCAGCTAGAGTGAGACATTACCTGGAGCAGTGCACACTGTGCACTGGAGAAAGCTGTCTGGAAAAGATTAACCTGGTCTTGAAGGCCAGATGTGTCTTGGTTGGCCATTGAGAAGTTGGAGGGTCTGGCTAATTGATGGATGCAATGCAGACGAAACAGCTCTGCTTGGCCTGAATCTCTGTGTTTAAAAACACATTTTAGTGTCAATGTATGACTGAATAAAGAAGATTAACTAGAAGATATGCTAGTAAGGCCTAAGCCTTCTTACTGTGCAAAGACCATAAAACCATCCTGACACAGACAAACAGAACTGAGAAAGTATTTTAATAATGCACTTTTACTGTTCATGTTTTACGCAAACAACACAAATATTTCCACCACTATTAGCCAAATCTCCTGGAAACAAGTTCATAGGCAAGTAATTCTAAGTGCTAAATATGCAGGGTCCTCTCTGTCTGGCTCTATTCTGGTACTCTGTCTATGCCCTTCCCTGAACTGACTGCAGCTGCCATCTGTCTAGCTTCTTCCTGGCCATCTTCTCTGACAACTTTTATTCTAATTAGAATAGAGGAACTGGTTTTGCAGGTGATGGTGACAAGCAACTGGTTTGAGAGTGATCTTGAAGTATTAGAAGTCATGATTTCTAGAAAAGGAGAACAAAACCCCACAAAGACAAAGCAGTGGGCTTTGAGACAGACTTTAGCTAACTCACAGTGTTAGTACACACAGGCCCAGAGGAACAAATCCAAGGCACAAAGAACATTTGGGAAGGTGGCAGTGCCCTAAGGAAGTTGTATGAAAAGCACATAACTAGTGTGAGCCTCTATACTGCGGCAACTTAGCACAAGTACAGAGGGAAGATAGTAAAGTATCAGCTGGCTAAGTCATGAGCTCTTCATTAGTTTCAAAAGTGCAGAGGAAGCACACAGAAAGTGGAACTAGGTCAGGTTAGTAAGTATGAAAGAGCACCATAAGCATGGAGGAACAACATGAAGATGTAAGTGATGCAACGAACAGGGGGCGTGAACTGTATGCACTAAGAGCAACAGGCGAGCCAAAGAAAGAGCTGGGTTTCACAAAGAGAAGCAGACACTGAGCTGATGATGTCAAATATCAAAAGTGTTTGATATTTTTTCCTTCAGTTTTTGCTCAAAAATGCCCTGTTTAATACAACCAGCATAAGCAGTCCAAGGGTAAGAATACTGATTGCAATAAAGAACAAAGAGGTCAGACAGTGTCTAAATAAGTCAGATAAATTCCAACTGACAAGCCCTAAAAGTCTTCTGCCATGATGGGTAAAGCAGCTGAAGCTCACACAGCACCATCAGCACAGAAGTCAGAGACAGGGGCATGTGTTTCCACACACTGGGAAAGGCAAATCTAGCACCTACCATGAAAAGGGAAGGACAGACAGGAGGAACCAGGAATCAAAAACCAGACAGATTAATTTCAATTCCTGGAAAATTACTGGAAATGGTAATTGGATAAACTATTTTCCAGCACCTAGAAGACAACAAGCAGATGAAGAACAGTGAGTACTGGTTTGACAAGAACAAATCATATCAAATCAATCCAATTTCCTTCTACAGTAGGTGTTAGATCTTGATTTTAGTGCAGGTTTTTGCCTTTGTCTCACCTGACACTTTCATAAACCAAGCAAAGAAGCACGGCTTTGAAGAACCTGCTATTAGAGGAGTGTACAGCTGGTTGGAAAACCAGACTAAGAGCAGTTATAAATGTTTCACTGTCAAACTGGCAGTACGTATCAAATGAAGTCTGAAGCCATCTGTTTTGTGTCTGGCAGCACACAGTATTTTCATTAATATCTTAAAAAAAAAAACCAGAGCAGAGAACACTTATTAAATTAGCACAGGACACTGTGAAGAGCAAGCACTTTGGAGAACAGGAGGAGAATGCAAAACAATTTTGACAAATGAGGTAGAGGGATGGGAAGCGAAGCACCATTCAGAATGGACAAATGGAGCTCTGGGTTTTTGTAGGCATCATCATGGACTACAAGACCAACTGGGGAACAACCAGCACTGCAGCAGTTCTGAGAAGAAGAAGATCTAGGAGAGTCAGCTCAACATGAATGAGTGTGGTCATGCTGCAGTAAAAAATGAAAGTGCTATAATGAGGTGAACAAACAGAAGTGCAGCTTGTGGCAAACAGGAAACCATTCTCTCCCTGTTGTCTATGTTGTCAAGGCTTCATTTGAAGTAATCTCTGCAGTTTTGGCCTCTGTAGTTCAGGGAGACTGAGCTGATTGCAGAAACTGCAAAGGAGAGCAATGGCAATGGTCCAGAAATGGTGGCAAGTGGAAAAGGCTGAATAGTCTACACCCAAAAAACTCTGTTAATAAGATAGTCTGTACCACTGTGTAGGGGCTAGAAAGACACGATAGTGATCATCTAGTATATAAACCAGGAAGGGAATAATCTCATTTTTAAGTCCATCTGGGCTACTAGAGGCTTAAATCAGAGCACCAGAGTAGGCTGCTCAGAGTTGAAGAATACCCAGTGTTAGAGGGTTTGAAGGACTAGCAAAATCCCAAATGGGGCTTGGGGAGGAGCAGTCAGGCCAGCCAGTGATTCTGCCAGTCCCACCTCTAACAATTTCCAGGAGTGGATAGTCCTTGGGATTCAACTCACTTCTTGCATCTGAACATCTCCAGTACTGGAGGCCATTTCTCAGTGAGGACAACTGAACCAATCAGAGTAATTGTATCTTTAATGAAATAGTTTTGATCAGAAAAAGGGGGGGCAACAGGAAGAGATAAACTCCGTGTCAATTGAGCCAGAGTAATACAATGGGCTGGTGATATTAGAATTGCTTGCAGCCTACCTGGTATTTTGCCATGGTCAAAGGTCATATCTTGTTGCAAGCTTTTGGGAATCTGCTGCTACAGGTTTCCTCTTACCACTTACTGAGCGACATCATGGCTCTGAATACTCACACTCACTCCTTGTCCTCTGTTACCTTGACAGTATCCTCCTCTCTGATGTCCTTTAGGGACTGTCCTAGTGTTGCAAATGCTTCCTGCTTCCTGCTCTTAGAAGAAATCCTTGCCTCAAATGCCTCCTTGGCTGTGATACTCCAACCCCTACAGTTCCCTGCCTTCCCTTAGTTGTCTCCAAAGGCACCTCTGCTGTCCTCCAGTTCATGTTAGCATTCTCCTTAGAGCCTTTCCCAGGTTTTATATCATGTGGTTTTGTAGCTCTCTCTGCTTACTATTGTTTTCCCCTCTGACCTTGGTCTCTTCCCAGGACTCTCAGTTTGCCACCCTAGACTTCCACACTTCATCACCCGAAATCAGTGCTGTGCATTTGCCCACAAAGCTAAGCACTCAACACAGGAAAAGGAAACTACCTCTCAGCTCAAGTAAAATACAAAGCATAAGCTCTGGTAGTGCTCAGCAATCCCATTTGAATCCTTGGAATTCCTTTCTCCTTTCACCAGATTAATTTATTTCTGTCTTCTTATGACCCAGTCTCCTACTGGTACAGAATAGGTGGCTAAAAAGGTGCCTCCTGACCTTAAACACCCAAAGATAATCTGAGGAGGGGGGTTGTGGCACAGGTAAAAATCACATACCACATTTTTAAATGCTGCAGGCTGGATCCCTTAAATTTATGCCTTGGTTATGATCATGCACTCTGTAGAGGAGTCTGACTTGGGAATGTTCACTTGTTTTACCATTTGTTGGGTTCTGGTTTACTGTGTACTGATTTGACACAGAGTTCCTTGCTGCAGTATGCATTGTCATATATGTCAAATACATAAAACATTGCCTGGCTGTACTTTTGTTAGATGAGATTTTGCACGCCCCCACACAATGCAATGTGCCCTGCAGAAAATGCTGCAGCGTCCCCAGCCAGGAAGCTCTGGCAGGAGAAATGTTATGACAGTGCAAACATTTACCTCTCTTGCAGGTGCAATAGGAAGTGACACTGCAAACAGATGTGTTTGAGCAACCTGGTCTAGTGGAAGGTGTCTCTGCTCCTGGCAGAGGGGGCTGGAACTGTATGATCTTAAAGATCACTTCCAGCCCAAAGCAGTCTATGATTCTATGATTCTCTGTAACCTGTCAAGGCCTCAGCCTTGGGCACATCAGCTTGTCTTTTAACCAAAAGCAGTCCTGAAGCTCTCTGCTCTCCAAAGCCTGACGGCATCTGCACACAGCCAATGTCCTAAATGAAATCTGCATAACCTGCCTGAAATCCCCCAAGAAAGCCACCCCAGAAGCTCTGACCCTGTCTGCATGTGCATGTGGATCCTAATTGCATCCAGTGAATATAAAAGCTTTCAGTGCCAGTGCAGGCATTGCAGTGCCACGGTGGAAAACAGTAGAGAGAATTAACAGAAGGTCTCAAAGAAATAAGAGTGTAGCTAAAGGAAGCTATACTGAGGAACACAATTTTGACTTGTAGGTGTTGTGGCCTGAACCATAACCCAAAACAGTCCTGAGTTTCAGGTTTCAAAAACTTGAAATAAAAATAATGAAAACTTGTCATTAAAATAATAATTTTGCTGAAGTATTCTTTCCCAAGGGTAACTGTCATAGACTTGTGTTGATTAAGGCAAAATCCATAGATGCTGGCCCAGTGCTGAAGGAGCTTCTAAGGCTGTCACTTTTCCCTCTCACATCATGCTACCTCTCTCCTCCAAGCTAGCTTCCCACCAGTTCCATTCCTCTGCCACCTCATTCCTCACAGACATTACTTTTCTAAAAAACAGTGTACAAATACGCTCTCTGAGAGATGGGAGCAGAAACTTCTCCACAGCTCAGGGCTGTTTCCCTGTGCAGGTACCCCCTTGCATCCCTCTGCAGAGCTGTAGGGTCTCAGGCAGCCTGAGGCCAGCTCCTTACCTTTGCTCTTCACTTCCAGCACCCTGTTTACAAAACTCAATAAAAACCCCTCAAGGCTAAGGACTGAAACTATGGCACTGGGGGAGAGAGTTATTCATCCTCCACAGCTGGTAAGTGTGCCCACTGACCTGAGTTTTGCCAGCAGCATCAAAGATGGGCAGCAGATCTTAAAGGCTCAGCATAGACACCTGGCCTTTCCTACAGGAAAAGCATAGGCTGTAAATATGCCTCCAGGAAGGTGTCAGTGGCAGGGACACTGCCAGCACCTATACATGTCTCAAGGCAGCCTCTGCTGTTATTCCAGCACCAGAGAAATGATGTAACAGCAGTACTTTTTAGGAAACCAGCAGCATCCACCCGTCAGGCTGAATAGGATGCCCACATGCAAGGCTGCAGGCTGGAGTTCCTCTTCTGTTTCTGCTACCAGCACAAAAAAACTGAGATGGAAACCATCAGGAGATAAAACACAGACAAAGCGCTGCTGAAAAATACCAGTTGTAGTAACTCTTAGGACTAACCTTAGGTGTCAGATGAGTCAATGCCTCTCTTGAACATATGAACGATTTTGTGGATATAACAGCAATACACTCCATAATCTCTTCCATATTTGGCTTTATTGGCTTATTGTGCAGAGCCATTAGAATCAGGATTGTCTCTTATGAAGCTGTTAATGAGATGCAAATTGCATGAAAGATTTCTCTGCATCAATAGAAAACAACCTTGTAATACATTCTTGCATAAAAATCTGCATAAAAATCTGCTACAAAAGACATACTTTGAAAGAAGCAAAAATCCTGCATGACTAAGGAAGAAATATGCTCATCACAGGAAAGCGAATATCAGGATTGGAACTAGACATGACCTGTCTTAGAGCTGCTTGATACCAAAGAACAAATGTGCCTTTGACTACTGAGGTATCCTGAAGATGTGATTCACACCATATCATCGCTAGAGCCAGGTAAAGAAAGTGCAATTAATATTTTATGCACTGAAAAATGTAGTTTCAGTCTGACCAAGCTTGAATCTGTGCTGAATTTAGCAAAGAGGGCTGGCCAAAATATGCTATATATATGCTGTAAATATGTGATATATATGCTGTTTGAATTAAAAAGTCTTAACCATCTTGCTCTATGTAATGCATTTGTACTTTTCATCCTGAAGTGATGCTTCAAGACTGAAATTTGACATGTAGTAAGGTAGAAACACCTAAAACTAAATAGCATGAAGTGCCAAGCAGCAAGTCAAGAGAAATGTTGTGCTTTATCTGCCACATCACTTTGGGATTTTTTTTTTCTTTGTGGTGTGGACATCAGTGTGGCGTGGTTTCAGCCCATTGTTTCCAACAAGCACACAGCTGGAATGACCTGTTATTAGTGTTCAGCCTGTGCCATCCAGACTGGCTGCCTTGCCCACGTGGCACAAGTGCACCATCCATCTCTCACATTGTGCCATGGATCTGCCTGTTCTGTCTGTAGTCATGTGCAGCCAAAAATATCTGGCACCAGAGTGCTGAGAAATACCAGGCCAGTCAGAGCTGCAGATGTGAAGCCCCTCCAACTTGTCACAGTGGCAATGGGCAGCCCTAGGGATACCTGCTACAAAGAGCCAGGAAGACAGAGAAGAAAAGCAGCATTGCTGAAATTCCTTGACCTTTTCTGCTCAAAGCACCCAGGCACAACAGGAGCCCAGAGTTTCCCTCCAGGGACACTACTCTGTCTCAAGCATGAAAGACCAGGCTTTTCCTGAAATAACATCCAGCTCTTGCTTTGTCTCCTGCTGGGCTCAGCTGATATACATGGAGAAGCCTAAATAAAGAAGTGTTGAACTCCTTGCCCAAGCTTTTCCTCAGTGCTTTCTGCATTCTTTTGCATTCATTAAAAAACAAACAAACCTATTTCCTGATAGCAGAGAGGAAAAGCACAGGGCTGGGTTATTTGGTTGGGTTGGTTGTTTTGGTTTTTTTCACTTGCAAAAGGCACTTGAATATTGTGGAGAGAAGCAGCTCTGCAGGAAATAGACGGGGTGATTCAAGTGGTTTGTAATAGACAAATGTGATGGGAAAGCAGAGCAAACACGAAATCCACTATCTCCATCTCTCAGGAGCAGGAGGATGGAAAAAGAGATGGGAAAAAGAAAAAAAAAATTGACACTGCTCTACCAGCCAGGTCTTAGAGAGGAAGCAGCACACTCCCTGTCTGGCCCAGAGAACTGCCTTGGACAGGGTGAGTGGATGTCAGCCAGAAAGGTTGGTGAAAACAGTCCCCTTGTTTTGCAGTGACAGTTAGATCTCTAAGAGAGAGCTGAAAGAAACAACGAGCGTAGAAACCCACAGCCAACAGCAACAGCCGCCTCCAGAGGATGACAGGGGGACAAAGATAGCACTGGAGGCTGCGGCACTCCTTGGCACAGGGCTGGCCAGCAGCGGGAAGTGCCTCACATCCTCTTCTCCGCATTGTTCTCCCAACTCCTCCGGTGGCTGGGAAAGTTTCTTCCAGCAATTTACCCCATCCTTACCCTGCAGCTGGCCAGCCTGCCGCTATTGATTCACTTCCCCAGGCATTTCTCTTACTGTCATGCGCTTGTGGCATCAAAGCGGCCACTGGGCTCGGGCTGGGGTGGGGGGTGGCTGCAGACTTCTCACTGTCAGAGGAAACTTTTCCTGCATACCAACATTTTTTAACCACAGGGAATGGCAATGGTGAGAGCAAGGGTAAATGAACACTCAACCAAGATACAGGTGGATTTAGGAAGCATTGCTGCTGCTTTATGTGGGAGGAGACACCTTTCAGAACCTAGCACCACTCCATTATGTGTAAGGTTATTTTCCTTCCCCCTCAGCACAAAATCAAAATCATCAAACAAAGAGTCCTGAGTTTAGATGCATAATTGGATCAAATTGTTGCTGATGACCTTGTCTGGTCTATTGTGCCTTTTGTTTTCCACCCCAGCCTGCACCAGAGCAGGTAGTGTGCTTAACACTGCAGTCGGGGTGACCTGACTTAGAGTCATCCTGGTTTTATTCTTCTCTTCATGAAAAGAGTGGGTCCTTGGAAAAGGGCTGACATCCTGCAGGACAAATCTGGATCTCACTGCCAGAGAGCTATGGATGATTGCTGACATGTCATGTCAAGATAAGTACAGGCAATGGCGTGGTGGACTGGAGGCTTTGAGAGAATGACGTGCAAGCAAAGGGCTTTAACTCTAAGGTTACAACTAAACTTCACTTGGGGCTGGCTGTTTAAGTAAGGCAAGTCTTGTTTAACTGCAGGAAGTAACATCTTGTAATAGAAACCCAATTACAGTGAACAGTACCCAATGTAAAGGTTATAGTTTATGGATTAACAGCGAGAACTGACGCTGTGAACTGGGAACTCGTCCGGAACTGGCTGAAGGGGAAAAGGACATGCTGGTAGTTAATTATTTTGGGCACCAATAGGATGCAATTGTGAAAGACAAGCATGATCCCAGGACATGCTGGAGAGTGCATTCAGCAGATGGGGTGAAAAACAGAGATGCTGACATGCACAGGTAGGTACTGAGACACTGAGTGCCATGGGGAGTCGCCCAAGGGAACCTCTCTCCCTTCATCACCATGTGTAGGAGAAAGCTACAAAAACACAGTAACATTTCTCTGTATCGCACAAGAGAAACTGATTTGCTAATGACTGTAAGCAAAAGGTCCTTCTCTGGCACAGCTGTTCTGGGCCAACCCAACAGTCATAGCACTGGGTAGAAGAGCCACAGTGAGCTTTGCAACATCCAGTTTGGATCAGGACAAAAGCAGTGAGAGGCAGTGTCTGCCACAGAAGAAGCCAGGATTCACAGGGCATTCATCTTCATCTCATGAACTTAGTGAAAAAATAGAAGCATAAAATGGAAAATTTGTGTGGCTGTTTGAACTGGAAGGGGGAAAAAAAAGTCCCACTAATGTATCACTGCAACCCTTCTAGTGCTGGATATAGCCAGCCTTTGATCCCAGGCCTTTCATGCACTTGCTAAAAGGCACAATGGCTGCAAGTCCTCTCTTGTGTTATTGCTTGCTTGGCTTAAAGGTGCATGGCAGTGTAAAGGGTATCTCTTGATGGTAACAAGGGGGAAGGAAGAACGAAAGAAAATTAAAGATTTCATGGCAAAGACCACCAAGTGCCATGAAGGGCAGGTGGGAGACACACTGGTGCTGGGTGCAGGGATACTGTGGAGGCGACCTTGTGTGGCATGTTTAAAAATAGCAGATGCCACTGTACTTCCCACTCCACAGGCTTCATGCTGCATCCTTTGTCGCATCCCCCACAGCACTACATAGGTTGTAAGTAATTTAAAAACACAACTAATTACTTCAGGGAGATGTTTAAGTACCTGAGTCTTCAGCAGATACAGGACACTTAAAACGCTGCAGGCATTGTAATGCAAGAGCAGAAGGTCTCCTGGTGGGTGCCTGTGCCAGAGGAACTAGCAGCCCCAGCACCGGTGGCACAGGGAGGTCACCCGTCAGCAATCCCCACAATCAACCTCTTGTGTGGGACGTGTGAGAAAGCTCTCCCTTTCCTGTCGCACGCTGCTGAGTGCTCTGGCAGCTGCAGGCCCCCTCCAACACCCTGGCAGGCCTGAATAGACAGAGCTGCCCCCAAAACACCCAGATGTGTGCTGGGTTTCTTGGGATTTACTGGCACACCATGTGCGAGATCAGCATTAGGCCAGGACGGCGCTGATTAGTTAATTTGGTTTTTGTGATCTAATTTCCTTACTTTAACTCTTTTTGTCCTTCCAGCATCTTGAAAGGAAAGAAAGAAGAAATTCAAGATGCCAACATCTTCATCTCCTTTACAGGGTCTCTGTTTGATATTCACTCCCTGACCTGCGTTCCTTGCTGTAAAAGCTCCCCATTCCTGTAATTTAATGCACATGCCAAAACAAGCTGCCACTTACACTGGTCTTACTGCAAGGTGGCTCCAAAGACAGTGCCTGCAAGCAGAATCTGGCCCTCTGTAGCAAAGAGGTTGCTGTGCAAACTGAGAGATGAGCAGTATTGCCTGACTTATGGCATCTCAGCCATTTCATCCATCTTGCTCCCTCACTCCAGAGCAGGAGCACACCTTTGCAAGCCACAAGTCTCTGCAGCAAGTTCCACACACTCACCAGTTGTTGGGATTCAGTTCCTGTGGCTTTTAAGAAGGACCACAGACTGGAAAAATCACTGGGCTGTGAACAGTGTGGACCCCTCTGCTAATGAGAGCTTATGAAGGACCCATTTATTTCCCCTTCACTGAGAGGCCCTGGCAAAGCTATGGAAGGTGACTTCAGGCAAGCCACAGAGCATGGCTTTTTGACCCCAGATACACTGCATCCATCTAGTTCACTGCTCCTCTGATTCAGGCCCAGCTTCAAGCGTTGAGGGATTTTCCCAAGAATGTGGAATTTTTATGGCTCTGTCACATTTTGCCACAAGCCTCCAGCTTGTCTAAGATCCCCCTGTCAAGTTGCATTTTTCAGGTTCTTTGTGCAAAAATGATACTTAATGGAGGAGCCTTTCCAGTGTGTGCACAAGCAAGGAGTAAAGAATACACAACATACAATCCATAAATAGAGACACTTTAGAGGCTTTTTAAACATTCATGCTTTTTGCATAATTGATGACTTTCCATAACAGATATGGATGATAAACAGCTTTAAATAAAATGAAAATTTATCGTTGTCATATCATTTATCAGCATTATGTTAAACTGTAAAGTATGGGAAGAATATCACCATGCTCTCAAATGAAACTGGTGGAAGTGAGAATAATTCAGGGGCTGCATTTTTGCATTCATCAGGGTTTTTGATGAGAGTGCCAACAGCCAAGAAGCTGTGCTGGAACCTAGGAGACTGAGAAAGAATTGTGTGTCATTGCACAGGCACTATAAGTCACTGAGCACCTCCTCTGCAGCTCCAAAGGACCAAAAATAAGCCTGTTCTCCAGGGCAGGACATACCATTTAGTGCTCATCTTCTCTAAAGTGGACAGCTATGGCTAACCAAAACACCCGGGCTCCCATTATGCTCCATAGAGGAGGTGGGCAGTAATCTCTTCTAGCAAGAGATTTGCCCCAGAGAACACATATATATATCTATATATGTGTGTGAGAGATTCCTGTTGCTCCTTATGCTGGGAGAGAAGAGAAAGGATGATTAGCTTGGATCATTGTCTGACTTTCACACTTCTACAGTCAGCTGAGATGAATCCCACCTCTGAGAAAGACAGAGATTTGCCAAGGGATTTTAAGTCACTCCAAATTCCTTCAAAGTGGGGAGGTCCTGTGTCAGGAAAGTAAACAAAATTTCTTAGTTGTGATGGCAATGGGTTTCCCGAGGCACTTCAACATCTCAGCACAAGCTGCTGAGGAACCTCCTGTGCCCTCAAGCTTCACGTTTCCTGTGATTTTTCAAAAATAATTGACAGAGGCTCAGCAGGTCAGCTAACTCTCACAGGGTCCACCCCACTGCAGCCTGCTTGTGCAGATAGGTTTGATTTTTCCAAGTATTCCCATATCATCTCTTTGCTGATATCTTTGTTGACAAGGTCAACAAAGACAGACCAAACAACCGAACATAACAAACCTGCCTTCAAAAACAGTTAGAAACCATTAAAAAAAAAAAAAAAAAAAAAAAGCGGGGGGTGGAGGGGTGGTACTACTCGGCTGCAACTTTTTCAAACCCATGGAGCAAGGATTTCACATCACTTGAAATACAAGCTGTGTTTGAGAGCCCCTCGCCAAAGGCCAGCCAGAGTGCAAACCCAGCCCTGAGCCAAGGGAAGGAGGCTCAGTCTCCCAGGCACCACTACAGCTCTGCACCATTGGACCCCCTGCCACCTCACCGCCTTTGACTCTGAGGGAGCTATTTCAGCTTGTCAGACCCTTCCTCACCACTCAGAGCCTGGCTCCTCTACCACAGCCAGTACAGCTTTTACTGCCCAGCCCCAGCGTGAGACTGGAACAGGAATATTTATACCTGAAGGAAGCTGGGTTTACCATCAATCCGCATGGTTTTAACAAAGAGCAAAACATCCCAAACAAACTTCTTCTCTTTTATTTTTATTTTTATTTTTTTCTAAACTGAATTTGCAAAGCCTGTCCCTGACCTCACAGGACTGCTGCTCTGGCTCCTCCCAGGCAGGCAGCCCCTGAGGCATCCTGCTGACTCTGCTTTGGCGGGAGTTCATGCCAGCAGGTCCTCCAGCAGGACCGGGGCCCAGAGAACAAAACATCCAGCCCAGCAGGCCTGGCTCCGAGCACCAGCCCTGAACTCTTGTGCAATCTTCCTTGAAACGAATTCAACTTGGCCAAGAGCAGAGCATTTGCGCATGGCCTGAGAGCTGGATTGAGTACCATAAACAAAAGGAAACAAAAAGAGAGGAAGAGCGCTGGGTCCCAGGGCGAGGAGGAATGCAGGCATCTGACCCAGGCCAAGCTGTGCTGAGCACTGTGACAAATGCCTGAGGCAGAGGGGGTGCAGTGTGCGAGGGGACACAAGAAGCCCGAGGGGAGCCAGGGATGCCAGGGACCGGGACTGGCTCCTGCTGCGGTTGGGAGCACAGGGCGGAGGCGCTCATGGCCCCTTTGGCTCCCTGTCAAGGAGCTGCAAGTACAGGGACATAAAAGAAAGGAAATGGGGTGAGAGGACAAAAAGGGACTTGAAGTATGACCACAAAAATGTATTCCTCTGGGGTCAGTTCGAGGTGGTGGGTGAGGAATGGGGACACCCCTGCACCTCCAAACAGAGGAGGACAATCACATGAGAATCAGCTGCAGACCGTAACTGCCATGAAAGACAAGGAGTGCTCACAACAATTTTGTGAATGTGATGGAGGAAAAGGGACTGCTTTACATAAGTTATGCTCAGGGGTATAACTTGGGCCAAACCAGCTATTTTGACTACACAGGAAGTTTTTGCTCCATCCAGCTCAGGCATCCAGCTGGGTATGTCATCCTGTAACTGCACTGGTGATGCTCCTCAGAGGGACAGGATTGAGAATGCCCTGCTCAAACTGACCTGGCCGTTTGCCCTTTTGGAGTTGCACTGAGAAGTTCCTTCACCCAAACCTCTCTCCTGCTCCTATGCAGGGAGCATAGCCAGGGGAAAGGCTCCGTGTAGCCAGGGTGTTTCTATGCCTCAGCAGTCCTACTTGGCCAGAACAACCCCTTCAGGCCATTAGTAGTTGGTGTTAAATAGAGCATCCCTCCAGCTGTGTTTTCCTGTGCCAGCCACTGAGCTCACACTCCCTTGGCCCAGAGCTGGAGAAGCACATAGCTCTCGGGCAGCCACTGCTCAGTGCAGCACCAGGGAGGCTTTCTCCACCCAGAGACACTTTGCCCATGTATGGCAGAGCCAGGCCAATGTGGGGCAGACGGCAGCAAGAAGAGGAAAGCAGTAAATTATTAAAGGATTAAAACTGACCTACAGAGATGGTGAAGTGAGCCCAAGACATATAGTTTGCCTAGAAGAATCAGGAGCCCACAAGCAGCTGGCACATTGGGAAGCAAGCCTAGAGCCTAGAGACAAACTGCTGAAGCCAAATGCAGGGCAAGATGCACTTCCTAACAGCAAAGTGCATTAGGCAGTGACGAAGTTTCCCAAAGGAAGCCCCATCATTGAATCACTGGAAATAAGGCTGGACAAAATACTGGATCATATCCAAGAGGGGATAACTCTTCATCAGCAAGAAGAGAAGTAGTGAATAAGATGAATACTTGAGTGTTTTCCAACTCCATGAATCTATGTATCTAATGCACTCAGTGCTTTTTCAATGTCTGAAAAAAAATATAAGTGCCTTTCCTGTGCCATCAGCACATCTCAGCATGGAGCCAGGATGGGGAGTACACAACCATTTCCTTTAGTGCCCGGGAGCAGAGGAGGCAAGTGGCTAGGTTTTTTGCAAGCAGGCAGGGAATGAGAGTAGCACTCTGGTTTCTCTGGCTTTTCTTGTCCTCCAACAAGCCCCTTCCCCACAGCCAAAGCCCCAACCCTGCTCTGCAAAGCACTCCAGGAGTTTTGTCTTGCACTGTAAAGCATGGCTAACTCTTGCCTTGCTCGCTCAGAGGAGGGAGCCAGAGGAGCCCAGATACGGCCCAGCCTCTTTAGCTGGAGTGGGCAGGTGAGGGTCGACACTGCACAGGGCCGGGGTTAAGGTGTCAAGATTGAGGCATAGCGATTTTGTTTCTTGGTGCCTTCTGCTTCCCATGAAATCTCTGCCTCTGGAAATCTCTGCTTCCCTGAGGAAGCTCTCCCTGCAGCCTTGGTCCCTCTGCAGCCAGGCTTATGCACCCAGTGGAGGGCAGTTCCCATCCTGGGAAAGCCACTCATAGCATCATGGCCTCTTTCTTGACAGAGGATTCTGTAATTATTTGGTCGCTGTTAACTGCTAATTAATTCCAGAATTATGTTATTAACAGGTGGACCAGGGTGGCATGACAGCAGTGCCTGGTAAAATCATGTACTTCATCAGGGGAAGGGCACTACAGAATTTTTTAGGCCATTGACTAGTTAACCATTAACAACTGGTAAAATCCCAGGTCCCTGCACAACAAGGCGAGTCCTCTTGGCGCTGTTAGAAAATCCTATTTCTAGTGGGTTATGAAACAGAGGTTTTGATGTGCTGCCAGGTTTGATGTGGAGCTCTGGGAGCTGAACACTTGCTGCACTGTCAGCTGCCGGCCAAGAGCCGCTTACATAAAGCTTTCCTAGCAACCCCGCTTTGTCTACATTTGTCTGTCCATCTGTCTGTCTGTCCACCTCTGCAGTGGAAAAACTGAACGACCCAATGAGGAACTGGGCTGGCCAGCTCTTCCCGTGCTGACTAACATCCAGTGGTCTGTGGCAAGCCTTGAGCTGGAGATCTTTTCCATCACTGAGCAACACTTCATGCAAAGCCCACCATCCCCTTTGGGCCCCTTCCCTGCGTCTGCATCAACAGGAGGAAACAAGCATCACATCCTGTGGCCTGCGCCAAGGAAAACAGGAGCGCTGCCGGGAGGGAAGGAGGTGCGGGAGTGGGGGGAGTGGGAGGCAACCCTGCTGCCCCAGCTGGCCTCAGCCTCCCTGCCAAGGGCTGCCCACCTCCTGGTGGGGGGAGAGAGATGCTGGCACCCTTTGGGTCTCCTTTGGGAATGGGACATGACCTTGTTATCTGGTTGGCAAAGAGACCAGGTGGAAAGAGGAAAATGCCCAGGACAGAAGATGTCCTGAAGCTGAAAATGTGTCTGGACTTTGAGGGAAAAGGCAGAAAACTCAACCGTTTCTGGTTTCTTCTGTATATCTTTGTCTCCACTCCCCATGGCCAGCAGCAACTAAAAACTCTCCTGAGAAAAGTCCTTCCTTTACAGACAGGGCTTGCCTCCTGCAATACCCCACAGCAGCCCCATGGACCCCCATGCACCCCTGCACCCCAGGATGCGTGGTCACAGCCCTGCAATTTTGGGGGACCAATAGGGGCTGCATCCCACTCCAGGGCCCTTTAAATCGGCACCCAAGCCAAGAACATTTCTCTGTGGAATTTCATAAGGAAGCACATGACGAGGGCAGTTGGAAACCACAGCTCTTCGAGCACTGATTACAGCCTACTGAGGAAAAGGAGATTTTTATCTTGCAGGAATTCAATTATGAGACCCGAAAAAAAAAAAAAAAAAAAAAGAAAAAAGAAAAAAAAAAATGCAGTGCATCTGGCTTGGTTAGCCTGAGATTTCTGCACTTTGGGGGCTTTAATTTAACAAGAAAGGTGTGCAAGCATTACCTAAATCATCGTGCTTGCTGGTGTGTGCGCTGTGGTGGTTTTTTTTAAGAGGGGAAAAAAAAAAATCCACCCCCAAAGTCACCCTGCTGGCAGCTGAATGCAGCAGGGATGATGTCATTGGAACAGTTGGAGGAGAAAAGAGAAAAACAAGTCTGTGTGTGCTAATCCTGTTTGCTGCCCTAAAGGGAATGGAAAGCCGCCAAGGCGAGGAGTTCTGGGAAACCATATAAGGGTGCCAAACAAGCGCCGCCGCCAACACGGGGAACTGACATCTTTGTTCTCCCCAGCTCGGCAGCCGGCCAAAGGCCTCATTTCGGCGCTGCAGCATGATTACACTGGACATCTGCCAGCTGAGCGCTGAGCCCCTTTTCTTCTCCGTAAGCTTTTTGCCAAACATGTAACAGTTGCCATGGCAGTCGCAAGTAAAGTAGGAAAAAAATAATAAAAAAATAATAACGCGCACGTATAGATAGAGAGGGAGATTATAAAAAAAAAAAAAACAACAACAAGAAAGCGGAGGCACGCCTTGCTCCAGATGCGCCACATGTGTGGGTATAAAAAGCAAGCAAGCTTATTAATCAAAGATTTCGGGGATGGAGGGGGGGCGGGCGGCACAGGCTGAGAGGTGACGTGAGGATAAAACAATAAGTTCACACAGGCACACGCACGGCCGGGCAGGCGGCGGTGGGCTGACCCAGTGGTCTCCTCCCCTGCCTGCATCCGAAACTGCAGGCAAACAGGGTTTAAAATAGAACAACATGGTGGCACTTTCACTATTGCCTGTCTGCCTGCCTGCCTCTTTTTTTTTTTTTTTTTTTTTTCCTCCTTCTCATGTGAAAAAAAAAAAAAAAAAAAAAAAAAAAAAAAAAAAAAAAAAAAAAAAAAAAAGACGAAGAAGAAGCTGTTCTGAGGATGAGAAGAATGTTATTTATAAGCTCTGCATAGCAGAGGGAAGCAGACAACCCAGATCTGGTGGCGTCTTAAGGCGGAAAATCCCATTTCAGCCTCTGGTTCAGGCCAAATGGTATTATTTCAAGTTGTGCTCTAAATAGTTAACAACCAACCACCCAGCAGTCCCATGTTTATAGCAAGCATTTCATATAACTATGCAAGTGCTGCCAGACCCTGATGGGCAGATCTACGCACATAACAGAAGAGGTGTGGTCCCCACCCGCTTTCTTTTTCCACCCTTAGAGGCACTGGTTAGTTTCATTTTACAAAGAGGCTATATACAAAAAAGTTCACTGCCCAGTGAGCTGGAGTTCATCTGACTATTTATAATCATCTCTTCTCCCCACGCCCACCCTTCAGGCACTGGGACAGTCACTGGGCAAGGGTGGCCGTGTTTGCAGCCAGCCCAGCAGCCGGTACAGCCGCGGGGTTTGCAGGCGAGGCCGCAGTGAAAGGCCACATAACACTGCCCGGATGGGATGCAATGCCCAACCCATTCCTGGTGGGCCATCCTCTTCAAACCCCTGGACAGGCTACCCAGCTGCCCTGAGGACATTCACAGTGTGTAGGATATCACGGCAATAAGAGGGCATCCCCAAACTGTAGGAACTCTGGAGCAAATGTGGTCCAAGCAGTACTGAGCAGCTGTAGCCACTTAAAGACCAGCCCACCTCGAGCAAGCAAGCACTGGGAAGGCAAACAGCCTCCAAAACAGAACCGTGAGCAAGTTGGGTCTGGCCCCCAAGAGCCTGCAGCAGTTCCTCTGGTGGCACCACTGTAGCATTGTGGGCATGGGGAAGAGGTCAGCTGAAATGCAGAAAAAGGCAGCCACAGTCACAGGCGGTAATGAAGGAGACTGGACTCTCACCCTGCCTCACTGCTGCCTTCCTGCATGGCAATAAGTCAGTTAGCTACAGCTTGCTTCAGCTTCCCATTTGTAAAAAGAAAGCATGGTTTTCTTCCGTATCTCAGAGATGGGCCAAGCATCTTAAATCATTAATGTCTGTAAAGTGCATTCATTTCCTCAGATGGAAGCTCCTACTGATGTGTGAAGTATTATTAGGATTATTATTGCTAATAAATAAGGAAGGCAGGGCAATTTTATTTCTTGGTTGGCTTACACAGGGTGCAAGAATGCAGAGACTGGGGAAGATGTTAATTTGTACCAAAGGTGACCCCCTCACCAGTGCTAAGCTTAAAGGCAGCATCTGTAAAACACAGATATAAGCCCCCTGGGATCCTGGTGGGTTGCTAGCCCACCCCAGGAGTGCTGACCCTCTGGCAGCCCCTGTGGGGCCAGTGGCAGAAGCTCTCAGCCATCGGCTAGTGGAGGCCTGCTCTGCAGCCCTGTCCTGAACTCCACCGAGTATTGTGGGTGGCCCAGATGGGAAAACCTGTGCAGGAGGTATTTTTGCCTCTCCTTAGATGCATGACTTTTTTCTGGAGTGCACCTTGTCTAAAGCAAGGGTAGACATTGAGGCATCATACCCAGCAGGCTGAGCAGATGCACCCCTAGTTTTCCAGACCTGAGACATAGCATTTGCTAAGCCAAGAAAAAACTGTTTCCCTGCACAGACAAGGGAGAGAGGAAGGGAGGCGCCTCTGCAGAGCAGTTCACTCCTGTGGGCTGAAGCCAGTGTCTACTGTTTCCCAGTGACCACTAAGGCCCCTCAGGCACCTGGATCCCTCACTTAAAAAGTGATGAGCCACTAGGGCTTTCCCCAAGGTGGCAGAACAAGCAGCAGGGAAAGCCATCACTTGTTTCCTTGGTGCTTGGGTGGGCTATGTGGGGCTCCACACTGCATCTCAGCCCCTATCTAAGGGATAACCCTCCCACTGTGGGAGTATTGCTAATTGGAAGGTTGTAACCTACAGAAAATTTTGCCAGCACATTTTCATATATTAGAGCATGGCTGTAAAAAAAAGAAATTTCAGGGTGGTGGATTAATGTTACTTAGTTCTGGCCAAGTTAATAAAATATGGTCTGAGTTACTGCCAGGCTGCTTAATTCACTTTTATTCAAAGTGGCTGGGTAATTTCCCTGAGGTTGGCTCAGTGGGAAGCAGACTCAGCTCTGGCTTTGTCTGCTCCTATGTGTCACCTTCCTGGCTGGCAGCAGTGGCTGTGTCCCCACAGAGCTGGGAGAATGGTGAGCAGGGGAACTTCCGTCCAGCAAGACATCATGTGCTGGGGGCTGCAGGGTGACATCCATCTTGTCCTGAACCAGGAGGGAGCATGGACTGGGAGCACGTGCTTTCACAGTCTGCCAGCTGCATGCAATGCTATGAATGGCACCAAAGGTGGTTTCCTCATGGCTGCCCTTCCTGCAGGTTGGTCCAGGATGGCCAGCATAACCATCAGCCCCAGCAGCATTGAAAAGAATCAAACCTGTCCCCTTGTGCCCCAAAAGCCAAGCCTCAGCTGTGCAGCTGTCAGAGGTACAGTGGCCCTGGGGCTCAGCAGCAGGGGCACTGAGGCCTCCTGCAGCTCCTCGCTGCCCAGCAGGGATGAGGAAGGGCTGAGCATCTTTCCTCAAGGGGTGAGCAACACCAGCAACCTCCATGCTTTAAGAAAAAACCTGTCATATCTCCCCATTTCACTTAAGCTCCAGTGGAAGTGATATTTGCAAAGGCAAGTGCTCTGCCTGTGCAAGCCCTCCTTCTTGCTGGCATCCTCCAGCTGATTAGTTGCCCCCTTGTTTATAAACCAAATTTGTTCCCCTGCTCACCTGCAAGGCAGAACTAATCACTGGCACACTCTGTGGTACCTGGCACTAAAAATCAGTGTAGAAGTGCATTCCTGTATGTGATCTGAATCATCATGAGGTTCCCAAGCTCTAAATGGGAAGCAGAACACGTTGCTTTCTAGATGGACAAATGAAATTTTACGCAGTCCTCTTGCTTCTGAAACAAGCTCTGAATCATGCAGAGGGCGAGGTGCCAGCAGTGGCTCTGCTCTCATCCTGGCTCCACTACTTACTTACTGTGTGGCCTCCAAAAAACCTCTGAGGGGGTAAATCCTGGTCGTTTCTCCTCCCCACCAACATCCCCAAGGCAGGGGACACTCGTGGGGGGGGCACAGGGTTTCATGCACAGGGGAACAGAGGAAGGAAATACTTCTCATAAACTGTGACGCCATGTTCTCCCAGAAGAACATGGCTTTTCTGCTTTCTCTGCCTTTTGCCCCCTTCCTGGGCTCCTGGCAGAGGAGGATGCTCCCAGTGCCAGAGGGTGCCACAGGGTGCTGAGCAATGGGACTGGGAGCCATAAAATGAACTCTGTGAAGCTGCACAAACCTTTCGAGCTCAGAGATGTAGATCCTCCTGCTGCACTGATAAAAGCCTGGATTCCTAGGTAAATAGAGTACATTAATATTTATTTTAAAAAGCTTGGAATCATGATTTAATATTGTAGAAAGGGCTATTCTTACATGCCTTTTGCAGAGCTTCTTCTAATACAATATTTTCTATCTTCAGACATGGTAACCCAGTAAGCTCCATTACCATGCTAATACTATATAAAAATGATCCTTTCTTATAAATCATACAGCAAACCAAAAAGGATATAAATAGAGCCCCAGTGCAGCATTGGCATGCCTCATATTTCTCCTGGTTCACATTAAATGAGCCACTAAATTACAGTGTCCTTCTTTATAATATCATCCTCCAAAGCCGAGCATTTTGTGTGTTACGCAGGGCTACTGTAACAAGAGAAATTAGCATGGCTGGTTTAATTCAGCAAGTCTGCCATGCATGTTAGAGGGAGAGTGTTAAAACCAGCTAGAATGAGAAATTTCATTGTCCTTTCAGAAAGCTCACCACTTGGAACGTGTGCTTTGTGTGGAGCTTTGCTAAGGCCTGACCCACAGGCTCTCTGCAGGGGTTTAGCTGCTCCCTCAGCTCCATCAGCAGAGAGGTGAGGGTAAAGGAGAGGACACCCCACCCCATTCTCCTGCTGCTGCTCTGAGGTGCCTGGTCCTTGGACACCCTCTGGAGAGCCTGGGGAAGTTTGGTTGCCAGAGAGAGGCACTAGTGGGGCAGGGGGGGAGATGCTGCAAGGGCCAGAGGAGCTATCTTCAGATTGGGGTCCTGGTTTTGGTGTGCTGCTGGTTTGTCTGCTAACAGCATTGGAGTTGTTGATTTATATGAATCCAGGTGCAGGCAGGTTCAGGCCCTTGCTTAGTGATACTGGCAATTTTTTTTATTTTTGCAGTTCTCACCTGCAGAAACAGGGAGGTATTTTGCCCACAGAATTGATGCCTGCCTGTTTGTAAAGCAGCCCAATCTTCTCCCTGACAGCCAGTGCTACAGAAATCCAGGGGGTTATTGTTTGTATTGCAAAATAAAAATACGGTGTTCAGACTTGGGAGGATGATCCAGCTTGACTGTCATCTCTAATGATGGTATCTGACCTCACTGAAGAAGAAAACCCTCCTGCAGTCCAAGGAGCTGCATATGCCTTCAGGGACACAAAAAGTAATTCAGGTCAAAAATGTAGGTTGTTTTATTTAGCAGACAAAGAGGTGGGGAAAGCAAAGAAGGAGAGGAAAAGAGGAAACAGGCTGCTGCAAAAATACAATCTCCATGAAGAGCTTTTCAGGATTTCCCCCCAAAATTTAAAGTGAAATGGAGATATCTGAGTTTCAAGGTTTCCTTGCTGGCCTTGCTAGGTCCCAGCTCACACTGTCAAGGACTCAAGTCAGTTTCCTGCAGAGCAGAGATCAGGGTGAGCAAATGGAGTTCATGGCTGGATGTAAGGAGGCAAGGTCCTGGCATAAATAGGCTACCAGACTTTCTCAGGGGCAGCAGCTGGGCCAGGGGAGTCCAGGAGGCCCAGAGTTGGCATAAGCAGTTGATAAGGAGTGAACCCCAGTCGAAGTCACTCAAGTGTTCATTATCTGCAGAGCTGGAACACTCCAAGGAAATTTTCAAGCTAAATTGTCTGCAGCAAGGAACTGTGTCCTCTCACCCATGCTGGGAGGCTGCAGGCTCTGTAGCCTATGGTGATGCCTAGCAAAGCAAACTGTGCTGTGAATAATCAATGAAAACTAAAGGTTTCTATTACCTGCAGTGCTCCATGACCATCTGAGATAATATAGAAATGGCAGGCAGCCTCCTGGAAGTGAAATAAAACCTCTAGAGTGCAGCCCTTGGCATCATACCCCCTCATCAAAAATCCCAAAGCAAATTGGGGTTATGCAAGCAGTGAAATACCCAGCTTCAGTGCTGAATTGAAGAAGCTTCCAGGACCAAATCTTGCTGCTTCCAGAAATATCTGTCTCCTCTTGGCAGGACAGGTTATAATCCCCTGAAATTTAGTGTACAGACCCCATCAATGGGGAGGTGGAAGTAGCAAACCTCAGCCGCAAGGCTGCAGCCTGAGCACCAGGCAGTCCTAGGGCAGCTCTGTCCACTCCTCCCACCCCTTCCAAAATGCAGGAGCTGCCCAGTGGAGAGCATTTTGACCTGCACCAGCTGCTACCAACAGGGATGCTCAAGCACCTTTCCAGTGTAGATCATCTTTGGCCTGTACATCCCTGGCTGGTGGCCGCTCAGCAGATGAACAGAGTTCTCTGTACCTGCACATTGACCAAAATATTGCTGCTGTCAGCAGAGTGCCACGTTAAGGAGTGCTTGCAGGGCAAGGAAAGAAAAAGTGAGACTGATAGTGAAATGTTTAGCCCCTGCTATCTCTGTCTTCCTGAGCCCCTGGAGAAGGGTTCTCACAGAGAGTCATTAATTTCAAGACCGTGGGTTTAAAATTGGTCTTGCACAGTAGAGATCACATGTGAAGCAGCAATGGGCTCATAAGAGACAGGTTGAAATGTGATGTCTTTAGCTATTCCCAGGGCAGAACAGGATATGACCTGCACAGCCTGGACCACAGTCCCCAGTCTCCTAAAGCCTGGAGAGTTTTGGTTAGCCCGTGACAATGACAAAGGAGCTCCCAGGAAAACCTGATGGTGTTTGGATCTTGTAATTCAATACAAACCCATTTCTGTAATTTAAGAAATATTTAATAATAATTAAAAAAAAAAAGGGGGAAAGAAAAAGAGATGATGACACATCATTTATCACAGAGAGACAGTGGTATGCTGCACTATCCCTGGGCAAAGGTTACACTGAGGGATGGTGCTGTTATCATTAAGGTGGTGAGCTAACATCTCTTACAAGCACAATTTTTTTCTTTCCTCCTTAAAAATCTACATGCCAAAGCAGAAAGTTAGCTATAACATTGATAAAGGAGGTCTGGTCCCAAGGTGGAATTTTTGGTCAGATTTAAAGTAAATCAAATATAACACCTTAAAAATAGCAGTCTTCAGCAAAGCCCAGAAGCTTCAGTGATTTCTTTCTACTTTGCAACCAGAAAGACAACCAGGATAGAGAGGAGGAGCAGAGAAAGAGAGATTAAAACAGCTTTAATTTTAGGACTTGTCTCATCAAGAGATAGTGTGTGACACCAAAAATGAGTCCAATTAAAAATGTTTATACTTTAAAGTTGTTTAATTAGCACCTTCAGAAGTTTCACGATGTTTCCTCACTAACTTCCTCTCTCCTGATGTGCATACATGCAGTGGCAGCTGGTCCTGGAGGGGGAGGGTCAGGGCTGCTCCAACCATACCCCAAGCCTGGATTTTAGTCCTTTGAGGGCATATCAATCTCCTGGCAAAGCCTTGGTGATGAAGGGTCTGCAGAGGCTCCCAGAGGTGCTGGAGGATGCCCCTTCCACTGTCTCTGATATTGCAAACAAACGAGATGAGAGATCCAACCTACCCCATCAGCCTGTGCTAAGAAACTTGCCCTGCATGTGCTTCTCTCCTGGAGCCCCATGCCAGTGCTGGCTTTCTCCTTTGAGCTGTGTTTTGCACCAGTGCTCCAGTGCTGATGGCAGGCACAAGGCTGGCCTCAGCTTTTGTGTCCTGCATGCAGCACCTGTGCCATGCTGGCCCACATATGGGGAAAGAGAAAGAAACCTTCCCTCTATACTCCCATCTATGGTACACCCTGGAGAGTTTATGAGAGGTGCCTCATGAGGACTGCACATTTCCTGCTAGGAAACTCAATCCTATATGGGTCCCCTCCCAGAGCCACTCCCTGTACCAGTGCCAGAGGTGGTCCCACAGACACAGACTATGGGTCAGGGGAACAAAGCTTGCCCAGCTTCTGTGCTTTGGTTGCCATGGCAATATACTCATCCCTGTTGGAGTCGTTTGGGGAGCACAGAGGTTCAGGAAATGACAAGGAGAAACATGAGGGCATGGCACACTGTGACAGTCACAAGGTGGGGAACCTGACTAAGCTAGAAGGTGAAGTAGGTTTCTTTTGGCCCTGTCCCTGTAGGAGCCGCAGCTGGGCAGCCCCAGCATGGCTTTTGGTGGCAGGTTACCATGAACCAGGGGCTGCTTAGCTGCTGCAGGGCAGAAGCACCATTTTTGGGACCTTGCATGGAAGAGTGATCATAAACAACAACCCATTTTTAATTTTTTTTTCTCCAAGTCTTTTACAGATGTATGGGGAATCAGAAATAACTTATAAGTTAGAGCATTTCACAGCACACAAGATTTCCTTTGGCCTAGAAGAGTAATGTAAAGTGCTAACTGAATTTCACAGAATTGCAGAATGGTTTTGGTTGGAAGGGAACTTAAAGATCACTTCCAAACCTCTTGCAATGAGCAAGGACACCTTCAATTAGACCACATTGCTCGAAGCCCCATCCAGGGATGGGGCATCCACAACTTCTCTGTGCAGCTTGTTCCAGTGCCTCACCACACTCACAGTAAGGAATTCCTTCCTAATATCCAATCTAACCCTGCCCTCTTTCAGTATTAAGTAGTTACCCATGTCCTATCACTACATACCCTCATAAAAAGTCCCTCTCCAGCTCTCATGTGGCCTTCTTTCAGGTACTGAAAGTCTGGAAGTTTTCCCCAGAGCCTTCATGGAGTCCTGACTCTTCCTCAACCATAATCCCTAGCCCTTTTATGGAGTTCATACAGAACATCATTTTTTGTTCACATCAATTTGACAACACCACAAATTTTGAAGATGTACCATCTGAACTAACACCTCATCTTGCTGACTGAACATCCATCTGTAATGGAGAGTATATAAAAAATGTCTATGCTGGATTAAACAGAGCACCTCACCTATTAGTCTCTTTCTAACACCTTTGGGCCCTGTATATACATTGTGTCATGTGTATAAGCTTGTATTCTTAGGTCCTAAAAATAATAATATTTTACTTATTCATTATAAATTTCTGTTTATAAGCTATACCTACAAGAGATACAGTGCCAGGCCATTAGACATCAAAGGCTCCACATTACAGGCAATCTCAAAAGAAAAGTCAACATGATTTTTCCAGGAGCTCATTTCACTATAACAACAGTAATCCTGAATTTACATAGTGCCTTTGATCTAGACTGCCAAAGCACTTTGTTCTCTGATGGAGAAATGACATACAAGTTAGGATTCAATTTGCTCATCATTGGCATGGATTGGGAGGGTCAGCCCTCAACAATATTCAGCAACTCAAACAGTTTATACTCATAAAACCAAAGGGAAATTTTAAGTTTGGCAAAAGAAATGTATGATCATCTTAGAGAGGATTTTGCTAAAAATAAATGGAGCTAATGGTCCTACTAATGTCAAAGTCAAGGTTCACTTTGGAAATCATGTCCATGGCAGTGTTGACCAGGGACAGTGAAGGGTTATGCTGGCTTCTGACAACCAAGCCTAGGACTGTTCTGTAACCTCACCACTTTAGATTTCCCCTACTTTGTTACTCACACATTAGTGAAAAATAAGCACAGCATTGATTCAGGGCAGGGATATTAAGCAGGAAAACTTGAGAGATAGGCACAAATTGGTTCTCAGTAGAAAGCCAGCTTCAATCCTCAGTCAGTCACAGAAGAGAGGCTAGACATTCTGGCCTTCCTGATGATCATATCATGACCAAGACAATTCCTTTGATGGGTCCTTCTGAAATATAAATTAACCACTTCTGATCTTGGAAAACAAGAGACAATTGGGTATTTTGACTGACACAGTCACAGAAGGTAAGGGCTCTATCAGTCTTAGCAAGTAGAGCAGCACAAGAGCAGTGCTGGTGTGCTGTCAGTCCCTTTTACCTGTGATTGAGCAGGGTTGGAACACCTCAGGTGCACACCTGCATCTCCTCTCCCAACAGTGTCACCCAAGAGGAGGCCAGCTGGCATGCTGCAATCCTCTTTCACGGTATGAATCATCAAACCACAGTTATGTGACCTGACCAGGAGATGTGTTTCTTTCATCCAAACTAAAATGCTAGTGAGAGGCACCTTATGTGTCCTGGTCCTGCCTCCCTGGCTCCAGCTTTCCTTGTACTCTTCCTAAAGCCAAGGTCCTACGTGAACCAACCTCCCCTAGCTGCAAGGTTGAAGTCTTCACAGGCAGCAAGGGAGCAGAGTAGTGGTTTCTATGCTTCGAGGAGAACAAACACCCCAAGCTAGATTCCTTGGGGCAAAGTGAAGCAAGGCCTCCCCCAGCTGTGCACTACTGTGGATGTGGATCCTGGTTCTGCACCATGGCAGACTCCTACAGCACACAAAGCGCCGAGAGAGCCCTGTGTTGTGACAGTGGCTTTCCTGAAGCATTTGGCCTTAAAGCTCTGTAAACATCCTATACTTTGGGTTTAAAGCTGCATTGAAAAAAGCCCTTTGCTGCAAGATTCAAGAGATTACCAGTCTGCAGGGTAAACAATGGCTTCTATTTTGCTGCAAACTGATGTTCTTTTCTGGAAGTGGTTAACTCCAAAATGATGCAAATACTACTGTCAGCCCCTTTGACTCTCCCTGCTGACAATCTTATCATTCAGCTAAAATCCCTCTCCCACAAACCCACACTGCCTCTCAAAGAGCCAAGAGTGCTTGTTATCCCCTTCCCAGCTGCCAAAACCCTCCAGCTGCCTCATAATTACCCCTGTAATGTGCTTCTGCATATCCAATACATAGATCTGCAGCACACTAAAAATTTAAAGACAACATAAAATAAAGGAACAACAAATTAAGGAGCACAAGGGGTGCTGGAGCAACGACATTGTTAATTTTTCTGTTTACTTCACTGATAATAGCTATTTTTGAGCCAAAACTGCTGTACAATAAAGTGGCACACTTGAGCACAGCTGAATGTCAGGGATTCATTGCTTAAGGTCAGGAGAAACCATTATGATCATCAAGTGTAACCTATTGCATAAGAGATCCATGGTACCACCCCAGTAATTTCTGAGGCTTCCCCACAATTTCTTTCAGATTTGCAGATGCATCTGTTAGAATGTCACCTAGTCTTAGCATAAAGACTGAAAGGTCTGGAGAGTTAACTAGGATACTAGGATGTTAGAAAAGCCTTTTTTTTTTTTTTTTTTTTTTTTTTTTTTTTTTTTTTTTTTGGTATGTTTGCTTCCTTGTTTGTTTGTTACCCTTATATAGCATTTAGACTCTTTTTCTCCTGTGCATCTGTTTTGCCTCTGCATCTAGCAGATTGTACATTTTCCCTAAATGGAAGTCCCCATTCAGAAATCTATTTCCTACTGCAGCACTGTTATCAAGTTGCCTTATAATTTCTGAATTATGTGAAGTAGATCACTCTGTAGTCTCCCATCACAGGGAGTGCTCCATGGCCCTTGTACATTCTCACCTATTCCCTCTATGTGCTTTCATTTAGCCAAGCTCACCTTGCAGTGTAAGGGTCTTTGCACAAAGCTCTGTTCTCCCTCAAAAGTCATCAGAGTAGACAGTCCATGTCCTGGGCACTTGACTGCCCTTGGCAGTGGTGTGCTCTGGTCTCTAAAAGGAGAAGAAATGTCCATGTCACTCAGAGGCCTTGGCCATTCTCTAATTATTTTCCCCCAGCTCTGCTGGCGGGTGGGTCAGGGTGGCTGGGTGAATGGGGCAGCGCCCTGCTGGGGGCAGATGAAGAAGACAGTTTGCATGTGTGGGTCACAGCTCTTGCTTGACTCCAGCTATTACTAATAGCCAGTGTGAGCCTTGCACTCCCAGCCAGCCAGCCAGCATGCAGGGCCACCTGCCTGCCTGAATCCCACTGGCTTTTGCCAGTTGTTCAAGATATTTCCCCTTCCACATTGCTGTACAAAAGCAGGCTGAATGTGTGCAGCTTCTGGTATATCTAGCAACACATCAGTAGCAGGCTCTTTGTACATATTTATTTTTGGCCCATCTGATCCTAGTGCCATGAACAGTATGGAATGGGTGAAGGAATGTGCAAAGATGGTAATTAACTTCAGAACAAAAAGCTGAAGCAACAACTGGAGCATGGCTCTAGGGTCTGGATGTCAGGTAGGTGAGGCATCTGAGAGAAGTTTCCATTTGCCAGGCCTGTTCACCCAACCTACTTGTAATGCCATCTGGGAAAACAGTATTTTATCAAACCTGAAAATGCAGAATGAGCCCTGCACATATAGTGGGAAATGAGCCTCCATCCTTAGAGCTCCATGGATAAACACCAAGCAGCAGGTAGGTATTGCTGATTCAGCGACCCTTTCTGGATTGTGCTCATTCTGCAACAGGCCAGCATTAGAAGAGGCTGAGATATTCTGTTTTCATAGCTTTTTAACATTTTCCTTCCCAAAGCAGTGTTTGTATTTATTTTGGCACCTTGAGTGTTTTGAAGAGAGGATCAATTTGAATTTGCTTAAGCATTTTTCCCCCTTAATCCCATTAAGTCAGTCTCTAATTCTTTCCAGGGCTCCCTTCTGTGGAGCTATTTCCTCTTGGAATCATTTACTTTCTGTGGATTGGGGGAATTAATGAGGCAGATGCTGCTTTCATTCTCATCACTGTGAGCCCAAAACAACTTCAGCAGTTTGCTGGCACAGGTCCAGGTTTTACTGGTGTAAATGAGGTCAGAATTTGGCTCACCATGCTTACTTTTGCTAAGAGATAAGGAAGTTACCGAAAACAAGAAGTCTTGTGCAGTTTGGGAAAGTCCAGTTGGAAGTGGGTGAAGCTCATAATTTCGTTGAAAGTCTGAGTTTCTGCATTTCCCCACTGAGAGGCTGTGCTGAGCACCACAGATAGTCAGGCAACACAGCACACTGGCAAAAAACCACTCAGGGAAATAAGGACAAAGACATTCCAGAATGTCAGAATTGTCTACAGGAGCAAATTGCAATGACACAAACCTAAGTCACACTTGGGCAAAATTGAAAATTAAGAAATATAGAGAAAGACCAACTGGCTGTGTCAGTTGGTGTTCAGGGGTCTCACAGGGAAGGAGGAAGCAAACAGAAAAACTGAGATACATGCAGACAGCTCAGGGCTGACATCAAAGGTCAGCATGTGCTATGGTGGATAAAATCGTGAAAGACATAAAGGAAGTTAGCACAGGACAGGAAGGTGAGCAGGGAGGCCATAGATTGGTGGTCAAAGGAAGGCTGAGGAAAGCATTGGTCTGATGGCTTTGCAGCAGTACCCACACAAGGGTCAGCCCAGGCTGGGACCTTCCATGAACCCTCAGCAGCAGCATGGGGGAGTGGGGCTCCTCACAGAGCAGCACCCTGCCTGGCTGCAGAAAGGGGAAACAAGAGGAGTGAGGCAGCTACGGCCAGTCAGCTCTATTTCGGTTCCTGGAAATGCACTGGAACAAATAATTAAACAAATTAATCATCAGCACCTAGGAAACAACCAGAAGAAGAGGAACAGCCAGTGCTGATTCGCCAGGAGCAAATCATGTCAAATCAGCCTAATTTAATCCTGCAACAGGTCTTGTGGATAGAGACAAAGCAGGATACTTCTTGTATCTTGATCTTGGTACATCTCTGGTACCATCTCATTTCATGTTACAAGAGGTAAATTTAAGGAAACATGCCCTAGAGAAATTACCTTAAGTAAGGAGTGCAAAACAGGTTGGAAAAAACGTGCTCAGAAAGAAAATGTCTTTGTAAAAATACAAGAAAGGGTTGAGTAGGGTTCAACAGGGGTCCAGACACTGGATTGTGAGATAGTCAGCATCCTTATCAGATATGCAGATGACACCAAACTGAGAGGATCTACAAAGACCTGAAAGAGGATTAGAAACAGAAATCATCCTGGCATGTTAGAGAAAAGGTCTGAAAAAGAGAGAAGCAAAGTTGTGCTCAGAGGTACGTATAGTCAGCTGCACAGGGACAAAATGAGAGACAGATGATTAGGCAGGTGTGGAACAGTGCAGCAATGCAGGAACCTGAAATGAATAAAAAGTGCCATTTTTCATACACAAGGCAGTCACCATATCAGTGCACTCAGAGAAAAGCTCTGCCTGTAAAATACACAGCTGTGCCTTCAGTTTTTCCCAATGCTGCTACAGTACTTGTTCAGTTCAGGAAGGTCTGGAAGGAAGTTGGATGAGAGGTCTAGAAAAGACGAATTGGGAAGAAACACTTACTCATAGGGATTGTTTCCTCCAGAAAGAAGGAAACCAGGGGAGAGACAATACTATTTCCAGAGAAGGAGGGAATAAACATCCTCCAGACAGTTCTCTATATCCATTGTGAGTGTGGTAAGAAACAAAGTGCCTGGATTGCAGCGAGAGAGGTTAAAGTTAGCCGCTTGACAAAGGGGAAGGCTAAGCAGTACTAAACCCACCTGCCTGGCAAAGATATAAAACCTGTATCCTTGCCTGTGTTTAAAAGCAGGCTGGAAGCTTCTGGAATATTTCTGAAATCAGGCTCTTGAGGTCCTTTCTAGCCATGTTTTTCTCCAATTTTGTGATGAATGGCGTTAAATGAATATAAATTACCTCACACAGGGACACTGACGTTCAGGCTTGGTGATGAATAGTGATTAGCGACAAAACTGTCAGCTTGTGGGGAGGCATCCAGTAGGGTTATTACTAGAAACTGGTGTTAACTCCAGTTTTATTTACCATCTTCATTAATGATCTAGAAAAAGCATTAGACAGTGTGTTTATTAAAACTGCAACGGATACTACAGTGGGGAGGAGATGCAATCACCAGCCAGGAGTGGAAAATAACACAAAAGGACAAAAAAAGGTATGTGGCATGGGGACAAAAGATATGTGGCTCAAAGGACACACAGAATAATATGTCTAGGAAAGAAGTAGTTCAAAATTAAGACACTCTATGGGAGGGGGAGACTCAAATGCAATGAAACACTTTGCAGGGTTAGCATACAGGAAATTGAACAGGAGTTTACAATTTGTCACGTCAACAGAAAAAAGTCTCAGTGTGGCTTTGGGCTGCATGACATACCCCAGGGCAGAGAGATAAGCAACTGTCTGATCACTGTTGTGCAAGCTTTCTTTCTGGGCACCTCCTGACCAGCCTGGCTGCCAGGAGGGGCTGGAAAAACCAGCAAAAATAATTGAAAGCTGAGGATATTGGCTTGTGGAGAGAGAATTATATAAGTACTCTGTGGCAAAGCAACACCAGGTTCACGCTTCTAAGGTGTAGATAAGTATGTCAGGAAAGGTGCCCTTTTACCAGGCATAATTATGACAGGAAAATTGGGCATTGTATCGATATGAGATATGTTATACCAGCATTGCACATTTTGGTTGGCCACAAAGCAGTTTCAGTGATACAGTAGCCTCCTGGGGCTCGTCCACTGCTGGCTGCCAAGGTCCAGGCTAGCACTGAGCTGTGCAAGAGCTGAAGCATCACCCCAGCACCTGCCTGTGGAGGAGACTCCTGGGAAGGGCTGTCGCTGCCAGGCAGTTGCCAAGAAAAGGATAACATGCCCACTTTGTGTGACCAGAGCCACACTGACATTCATTGATAACGGAGTTGCATAAGCAAATCAACACGATGAGCCATGTCGATTGGAGGGGGAGAAATCTGTGCTGCTCAGGGGGACAAATCAATAGAGAAAGAGATGCTATTTTCAGCTTTCTAGAGAGGTATTACTAACAGAAAGAAAGCACAGCTATAAAACTACTTGACAGAGTCCTTTAGAGAGAAGATAAAGGTAAATGCTTTTCTAACTTGTGATTTTGAGCCTTTTCACTCTTTGTCCAGCTGGCTTTTGAGATGGAGGTCTGAGAGTGCAATGGTGTGTTTGTCCCAGCTGATACTGGAGCGCACAGGCTTTGAACAATAAGGCTTTGTTCTTTTGCCAAATACAGCAATGCCTCTGCTGTTGCTTGGAGAAAAAAAGGAACAAACACATTAGGAAGTCACCGAAAATGAAATGATGGCTCACTTCAAGGCGTTCAGTAGCACACTGCAGAGATGAATGAGCTCTGCATGGCATGTGAGTCCATGAGGAGGAGAGATCTTCAGAAAGACACCCCTTAGTTCCCACCACACTTGCAGTATGGCAGAGATGACCTTCAGATACATTCCCAGGATCAACAGGCCCCTGAAATGCTTTGCAGGAGAGCCTTGTTGCCCATGGCTTTTGCAGGGACTGGGGGCATTGCCAGCAGAGCATTTTGTGAGGGTGTATTTTGCCTTTGAAGAGCAGTCCCCACAAAGCAAATCTGGTAGCTCTTTCCAGCAGAGGACTTGAAACAAAACTCAGCAGCGTGGCTGACAGGCCAGCACTGCCAGCTGTGGGACCACAGCAAGGTGCAGGGCCATCAAAGCCTGTGGCTTACCAAGGGCAAGGTGGCTCAGCTCCTGTCTCACAGCCCAGTGCCACCAGCAACAGGGACAGAGCAGGAAATGAATTCACAAAGAAACTCGAAGGGAAAATAGGAAGGCGGAATAAGCACAGCGGTCCAGAAGAATAAATTCACTGAACATACATTCTTGATTTTAATGGGGCTTCTTGTAGCAGGGAGAGCCCAGCAGAGTTGGTTATCTTCCAGAAAATGCTCCCAGAAAATGTGGAACTCTGGCAAAGCCATTCCTTTGACTTGCTTGACAATGGGAACCGAGGGACCCCCAGTACAAACACAACCAACATAAAGCTGAGCAGATGTTACCTTGAACTTGTCCTCAACTCATGAGGGAGAATTAAGTGATATGAAACCACTGGAGCAGCCCAGGTGGGAAAGATTACTTCACTTGGGTATGAGCTCTTATTGGAGTTAGGGGAAAGAGTTTATAGTTGTGTGTTATATACTAGGACCAATTACACTGAAAAATGCAGAATAGAGCAAAGGGAAGGTTTGGGGAATGAGAAGAGTGTAAAACTACACGGCTGTGTTAAAGCTCAGAAAAGAAGAGAGAGAAGAAGAATGACAGGAAGAAAACAAGGATAAAGTTATGCAGGGTGTCTTAATACAGGATCCAGATGAGTTTCACATGAGCTCATCCAAATGCATCTCAGGCCAGGCCGGGCTTCTCAGGCCAGAAAATGTACAACAATCACCCTGTGCCTGTGCTTGCAAGTAGTGGGAACAGCAAGAACAAAGGGTGGGCTCTTCAGCTCTCTAATTCTCCTCCTTATTTTGCAGAATTGCCACATGCTGAAATAGCAAATGGTGTATGAAATGAAAAATCACTCCCCAACCAATGCATATAGATGATGCAGAGAGTATTTGGCCATTACTTCCTTGCAGTAATATTTATCTGCATTAATGCCTCATTCAGAGGTAGCTGGAAATACCCAGAATGTGAGAGTAAAGGGATCGGAACAGAGACCAGGGAGAGGCAAAGCAGCAAGGCAGGCACTTAAGGAGGCAGATATAAAGCCTTTCCTGAATAAATCACCAGCTCAGTTCTGACCCGGTTATTAGCAACCACAAGGCAATATTCAATACTCTATGTCCCAATGCTAACCAGTTATCTGTAAAGAGCAAATTCATTTAGTGGGCTTCAGAGGAGTCATTGCCATTTGGAGATGACTTTGAGACTGGTGAGGAACAGGCTGGTGGCCCCAGGCCAGCAGCTGTCAGGGAGGTGTTTCCCTGGGGAGAGAAGCCCTCCCCAGCTGGCATGGCAATGGGGTGTGGGAGCCAGCCTAGCCATGAATGGGGAAAGAAGCTGGGGGTTCTTCCTGTGACAAGCCTAGGCAGAGGCACATCTCCAGGGCTTGCACCAAGGGGAACCATGGGCAGCCCTAGTTCTCTAGTTTGTAATCTCCATTCAAAGGATTGAGTACCATAAGATGCTGGCCAAGCACAGCATTGGTGTTCAGCAGACAGCATTTAGTACCGCTGGCTCACTGATGTTTGTACGTAGGATTACATTTGGATGTGCCTTTCTGAAACCAGGAGGGAGGAGGTGCGCCCAGCTCTTGTGTTGCACCTCTTGCAAGCACCCCTATCCTTGCACAGGAGCCTCACCCAGCAAGATGGACCCAACAGAAAAAGTCAGTAGAAAAACCAAAAAATATTCACCCAGCCAAAGAGACAGTTTGGCTCAATTTTGGCAAAAAAGCTATGGAAGAGCTCAGCACAAATTATAAGGTAAGAGCAAAATACCTTGCACTTTAACAGCTAGAAACCAAGGGATCATAGAATCCTATGAGATGCATTTGGGGTGTTCCCTTTTCTTCCTCTTACTCACATTTTACCTCCCTACCACCAGAAGAAAGCAAGTGGGAACTACCGATAACTACTTTTATCCTCTTGAAACTTCTTTGGTTTTGACTTAACGTTTCAGTCTGGGTCCGACTTGACCTTCAGATAACATGGAGTCAAGAGGAATTGCAAATATTCATCCAAGGACAGGTTTTGGCTCTCTGCCTAGTATCTGAAGGCACTTTGTGTTGTCTCTGAGTGATAACACATTTACAGGACACCAAAATATATTTCAAGATAACACTAAAGATGTGATCCACAGAAATTTAGCTATGAAAAATGTTGATGGGAAGGTCTGGAAAACTAATCTATTGGAAGGGTTGGCTATCTTGGTGGGATTCACTAGTATGCAAGTCTGGGATGATGCTGCTGAATTTGGAGTTACTCTCCCATGCTGCTGCTAACCTCACTGACCTTCTGGCTACCTCATGGTCAGTCCCACAGTCTTTTAGGAATTCCTTCAATTGATGATTTGGTAGATGCTATTGGTGGACAGGAATATCTGCTACTTAATGAAGAAATTTAACTCTAAGGGAACCTCAGGTAAAGATTCTGCCTTTATGTGTGTTCTCCAAGACATGCACGTGGGTGACACAATTGTGTGGGACACACATCCAAAATGCAGTAGCACATCTACTCTGATAGCTCTGCAGAAGTACTGTGGACCAGCACAACTGCCCATAAGAGTCAACAGAAACCTCTAGGAGCAAAATCAAACATTTCACAAAATCAGGCTGAAAAGATTCAAGCTTGAATTTTCAGCTTTAAGTCACTTATGTAATCTGGAGACTCCTAATCAAGCCTTTTTTGGAAAAAACACCCTTGTAAAACATGTGATTTTTTTCTCTACCAAGATGATGAAAACCATGGAGACTACTTAGACTGTATATCCACACCTTTTCCTCAGAAAATGCCACATGCTTTACTCTGGGAATGTTTTTACATAAAATCAAAAAGAAAATAATTTTCACAGGTTCCATAAGTACTAGAAATTATGAAGTCTCTTCCACACCCAAAATAGGACCTCCAAATTTCACTGGCGCTCCGTGAATGGACAGCTTGTTAAAAGAAAATTGGACAATGAAACAGAAGCATTTGATTCAGCCCTCACCTTTCCAAAAGCTTCTGAAATATTCTTAGCCCAGTATTTTCCTTGCAGGTTAATAGGAGATGATTTGGACATAGCTCAGTTGAAACAGAGCACCACACATGGCCAACCCTTTGACTTGGGGCAGTCTGAACCCTGGAAGGGGGCTGAGCACTCAGGAAGGCCAGAAGTGGTTGCTCACCCTCCCTGCAAAGCAAAGCAGAGCTCTTGCCTGGCACCCTCCTGGCTGCCCCTGCCCACTGGCTTTTGGGATGCAGAGCCCACACATCAGACATGTGCCAGCAGCATCTGAAGGCAGTGTACACACACACACACACACACCCCACACACACACAGACACACCATCTTGCTTGCTTGTTTATGTTTTAAATGCCTGGGTTGCTAATAATATACTTAAATGAGGTGTTCAATGGCTGCTGGCTGACTAAAAAATATGAGTGAGAATTTATTTATTTATTCTGCCTCCTGCAGCTCTTTTTCCTAAGAGTTAACACGCTCCAGCAGCGAGGAGAAACCAAGAATTTTGGCAATGGGCAGGGGTCTCTTTATCTAGGAAAACAGAGCAATTTTAATTCAGATGGAAAATTTTGATGCACCAATCTGGAGGCAGAGTGTGAATGGTCCTTGGTGCAGGGCACCCATGGCTGTGCAGAGCTGTGCCTCTCTCATGCTCTACCCTTGTGTTGCCACTGCTTTTCTGGGAATCATGCCAGCCAGTGGGGTGTGGGAGCAGCAGGCTCCTGTAGCCACCATCAGGACTGACTGGACAGACCTTCAGTCTGCAATGGCACTGCAGCCATTCATATTGCACCCCTCCAAAATGGCTTTCTCTACAAATACATACAAAAGAGCACTGGGTGGCTTGGGATGTTTGCAGTCCATTTCTTGGTTTGCAATTTGTTCCTCCAAGGGCTGAAGTGGTGGGCTGGGGCAGGTCCACGCCCTGTTGGCCTCCTCAGCACAGAGCCCGGGAGCTACGGTGGTGACATTTGGTGTAGATCACAAAAAGGACTTCCATCATCTAATTTATGCTGCACAATTGCTTTCATTTTGCATTTCAGTCAGCTTGGACACTGAGGAGAGATGAACAAGAGATTAAGAATCACAGGCTATCATCACTCTTCTCCTCCTACTGCCATTGTCCTGGTGCAATGCTCCTAAAAAATGTATCCAGACTACCTTTGGGAGCAGAAGCCTCTCTGCTACTGCCATCAGACCTGTTTCTGTGCTACCTCCTACTCTCGTGCTTGCACAAAAATCTGCACTGAACACAGGTAGTGGAAAGAAACATTTGCTCTCAACCAGTGCAGCCACAGATGTCAGTGTGGGGACTAACTGCCCAACTCCCTTTCCTGTGCATTCCTGTTTGGGTGCTTCACGCTTCTCCTTTGCATCCAACATGTCCTGCAAGGGCTCTGAGTGAAAAAGCCCTCCACAAGAACAAATTCCCAGGAAGCTGCAGAAATTTAGAGTCATCATCCTGAGAGACTTTTTAATATGCAGAGCAATGCTGGGCAGCACAGTGGATATGAAGTGCCAGCCAGCTCTGCCAACCCTTGTAGCAGAACAAGCAAGGCCAGGGGACAGTGGGCTTCAGCCTGGAAGCCCATCTTCTGTGAACCTATGTCTTCTGGCTCCTTGACTCTGATCACTGAACAACACAGCCCCCTCTTTGTTTTGGCAGTCTAAATCCCTATAAACAGAGTGCTTGTTCTTTTTTCTTTAACATCCTTTGTGGTTTCATGAAAACGCCGGATGCTGCAGAAGCTGAAGCATGAAAGGTTCCTCTCTCTATCCTGTCCTCCCTGTCCAGCAACCACACTAAAAAGAAACCACCAGAGAAAGTGCTTGCAAATACCTGAACTGACAGCCCTGGTGATGGAAAGCTCTCCAGTTATTCACAGCTCAAATTGAGCCCGGGCAGCAGCTGTGCAAGTTTCCGAGCTGGCCCTTGCCAGCGTTGATGGAGGCTGACCCAAAGGGCTCCACCTCACCACAACAATTTTCTCTCTCATTCCAGCCCTTGGCAGCTTGGTGGGGGTGCAGCAATGTGGGGCGTCACGGCTGCAGCCACCCCAGTCATGAGACAGGGGAGGAGAAAATCATCATCTTCTCAAAAACATTTCCAAGCCAATGCTGCAAGCAGCTCTGTGGGTGAGAGTTAAAGCTTTTCATCGCTGAAACCTTGGGTTCCTGTTTACCAAACATTTGTTCAGTCTTTATGCATTTGAGTGAATGAGGAAATGAACCACAAAGCTGGGCACAAATGCCAAAACCCTGCTTAAGTACATAAATCACCCTTGTGCCACTTTCTGTGCCTACTTCAGTCTTGAAAAACGAATCCTTCTCCTTAGATTTGTTGTTTGTTCATGAGCTCCTGACACTTCCTGGTTCACCACCCAGCCACTGTGAGTGCAGCCTCTGCTTTCCTGGAAGCTCCATCACTGCCTTCACAAAGGCAGAGGTGAGTTGCTAGAAAGCCAAGCCCTCTCCTCCCTGACCAGTGCTCCCACTGTCAGTCCCATCCCATGCATGGCACACACTCCCTGGAGCAGTAAAGAGAGAAAGACCTAAATCCTTTCCAGTCTAAAGGCTGGCCTTACTGCCATCCTGTCCCAGTCCCACACCCTCTAAATAAGCTCACAGACCTCAAGTTCTCTTTAGCTGAAGAGGTGATCCTTTCAGCATCCAAGACCTGTTTGTTACATCCAGTTCAATCTCCTTGCTCATCAGTTCCTCCAGCACCTTACTCTTTCCCTCACCAGGAACAGCCTTTTCAGCCATCCATTTTTAGTACCTCTGTGGTCAGAGCTGAGCAAACCCCATGAAATCCAGAAAAAGCTCGCAGAGACAGATGATCCCAGACAGGGAAGAGGAACAGATTGTGTAGTTGTGTATAACAGAGAAGAGAGGCCACTCTGCTCATGCTGCAGCCACCCCAGGCTCAGCTTCTGGAGGCAGGCAGGGGGAGTTATCTGGGGGCAGCATCTCTGTTCCACCTGATTCAGTTTTCCCTTCCTGTCCAGATGAGGGACAGCCATAAGACAAACAATCCTGGCTATTTTCTCAAGCTGATAGCACATGAGCAGGGAGAAAGAACACAGCTGTTCAGCTTCCAGTAGTTCTCAGCCCCAGGAGGTCAGACCCTCCCTCTCAGGGGGCAAGCAGATTGTCAGCTGTCTCTGACCACTGTTCCCTCTCCCTCAAAGCCCTGCTGCCTCTTTTTGTCTCTGCACAGCCTCCTTGCCTCCTGAGAGCACTGCTGGTCCATCTCCCAGACAAGCTCAAGAAATGAAATACACCCACCGGGTGAGGAGAAGGGACTTGCCAGGGCAGAGAACCATGTCCAAGGTAGTGGCAGGTAGGGGAGAGGAATCTTCCAAAGCTAATGACACCCAGCACCCACTTCACCTTCACACCTGCCTCCCTGGGGCGTTGAAACTCCTTCTGCCTGCAGCACAGCTGAGGTTTTCATCCCTCTCTGCTGTGTGTGACTTACTCTCCTGTTGAAATTCAAGCTGGTTATCTGGCATGCTTTAAAAATTCAGGATGGTGCTTGATGCTCCTTGAATTCCTCAAAGGACAGTTATGGTTTGAGTAGACATTTTCATTCTTTATTTTCTCACCCCACAGAGTACTTTACAAGTTGCACCTTCATCTTGCTTAGGACATGAAGATGCCCAGGACAACTCCACACCATGCCTAGAAATCCTTGGAGGATAGTCCTGTCTCTCCTTATCATATTATGTTGCTGTCCTTGGCCCAGGTAGGATTTCTTATCTGGCTAGCAGAGTAATGCTGTGGTTGCTCACAAAGGAGCTCCAGGCCCCCCTCTCTGCAAGCATTTACCCACAGAGGCTGAAGTCTTTTGGGTTGGTGGTATGGCTGCGCCCTCCCCAGTCACCTGGAAGAGTCACTGAAAGGTACCTGATCTGCATGATCCTATGTACACCACTTCTATCATGGGCTATACAACTGAAATCCAGAAGGATTTGGTCCAAAGCATTAAGTGACCCTCTTGCCTCATGCATGAATAAATACAGTAAAGAGGATGAGATGGTTTGCTGATGAGCACAGTTTGCAAGGTCCGTGTCCTCAAGATTTGCGCACAAATGTTCCCTTCCATAACTATTTCTTACTTATTTTCTTAATCATTGTCAAGACTAGGATTAGTTTATGCCCTGCCTCAGAGCAGGATTTTGAACTGCCAGTATGTGCTGTGTCCTTCTGGTCACCAGAGAACAAGAGTGCTTTGCAGCCACAACTAGCAAATAACAATGATACTGTTTAATAGGGAGCACATTTAAATGCAGTAACCACCCGCAGAGAAAAGCAATACGTGCTACATCCTCCCTTTCCAGCGCTGGGAGAGAAAAACAGTTGTAACAATCCATGCACAGAAGTGACAATCCACTCATTGCTCACTCAGTCTGGCTTTATGGGAAGGATCCCCCACAAAGCTGGCTTGGCTCCACTCTTGATTGCTTGAGCTGGAGTATGATACAGGCCCAGCACAGCAACCCAAACCATCTTCCCCACACCTTATCACAGGCATATGCTAACATTAAAACCAAACAGGGTTGTCCACGTCCATTTCTAAGAGCTCCACTTCACTTTGAGCCTGTCACTGCCATAGGTGCAGTGCCCCCAGCTCTGGATGAATGGCACTTGATGGGAGCAAGTGCTACACCAGCAGCTGTAATTTCCCCAGCTCTGCCCACAGGTATAAATGTAAAGAACAAAAGCTGCATGGCTGACACAGCTAGAATGCATCTCAGTTCACACTGAATATTCATTCCCTAGCTTTTGCAGAAGGCCTTTAAAAATACAAGTGCGTGCCAGAACAGTCTCTGCCTCCTGTGTTATTTCATTTTAGAAGAGCCTACCCTGTAAAAGATTAAGTAACTTCATGAAGTATATAACTAACAGGTCACTTGGCTAAGTAGACCAAGCCTGCTGTCCTATAGTCTCCTTCACATTTTCATTAAATCTAAAATCAGTTAATATTATGTAATATTAATGCAGTGGTTTCAGAGACTCTAAGCTGAATGAGAATTTTGAATTAAGAGTACAGAACAACCTGAAACTGTCTTTGCAAAAAAAGCCAAAACTGGAGCACCCAAGGGCTCTGTCTGGCCTCAGAGAGGCATGGCATTTCCATGACATGGCTGTGAGCTGAATAAGTACTCTGGGTATTAATATTCAAAGCAGAGCATCACATATGGCTTATGAAACACCTCTTTATGTGGATTAAAGACCTACTCTCAATGCAGTGAGCTTCCCACTCCAACTGGAGCCACCAGGCTCCAAATTCATTACCATAGCACACTTACTGGATAAAAAAAATTGGAAGGCTTCCCTTTCTATTAGCCTCTCTCTCTAACTATTAAGATTCAGCCTCATACCTGACTTGACTAATGATGAGTCCCAAGAGAGTGAACCCAGACTTCAGAGCAGCACAATGACTTTGACTAACCTCTGGCTCAAGGTGAGAAGCTCCTGTGGGATTAGTCCAAGTTGCAACCAGGTGGAAATATTAATAGCCATCGTCATGGGAGTCATGGAGGGGTTTTTCTCAACCAGTGAGGACAACAGCTTCTTTCCAAGAACCATGTCAACTGACCTGATTTGAACTCTTTTCTCCTGTTTACCCACACAGGCTGCTGCATGGTCCCCAGGCACATTCTACTAACCAGGACAACATGCTAGCATCCCACTGGCATTGTAAGAACTCAAATGGGATTGTAGACACTATGGACCTAATTACACTTGGAGAAAGACCTTAATGCAGGAGAATGAAACCCTCTGTGGATGCTTTTTGTATACTTGAACAGAAGTCAGTTTCTGATTGAATAGATGTTTTATGTAGACAGACAGACAGATAGATAGACAGACAGACAGATAGATAGATAGATACATATAGCATACACATGTAGACAAGTTTGATTTGGTAACAAATATTTACTGCAGCAAAGCATCATCTCACACTGCAGTGCAAGTCTTTGTGCCCATGTTCTGCAACTGAAAAGTGAACACCTCCCAGACAAGGAGAGGTGTATTTGTCACTGTGGCATCACTCGATATGCAAGAAGTGACACAGAGCACTCGGGTTTATTTTTCCAGCATGTGGATCCTTCATTCGCTAGCTGTGCTCAGTGCTTCAGAAGAAAAGCAGAGGTTTGGGTCTGTTCCAGTGTATCTGTCCCTATTTTCAGAAAACATTTCCCTAAGTAGGCCAAAAATGTCTCTTAAATCTTGAGCTTTAAAGGATACATTTGTAAGTCAACAAACACATGAACAGGGTGACCAGCTGTTCTACTTTTGGAGGCACTGTCCTAGTTCTCAGAAGCCAATCTGCACTGCACCTCCCATAGAGGAGAGAGGCCAAGTGTCCTACTTTCTTGGTGGCCTATTTGTCCTACCATGAGAAAGTAAGGTGTGTGACTCCACACATGAGAACAGAAGAAATCCTCCCCTCAATATGCCCACACAGAAAGCCAACAGAGATGCAAAATGTCCAGACCACTTCCAAGTTGTGTCTGAGAGTCCTACTGTTTCAGCTCAGACTCTTGTCTTGCAGCAATGTCAAGGTGCAGTGGATGCTATTAAAAACTGGTTTCCCTGTCCTCTAATGTCACTTCCACTCTGAAATCTCACCTTGTTAACACATGCAGTTCACTGCTCCGTCTCAGCTAGTGAGAGCATATTATCACTTAGCTCTGATTCAGCAAGACACCTACATTTACACATTGCCTATGCCTGTTCAGTAGGGCAGCAAAGGATGCTCTTGAAGTTCCTTTTGACTCTATTAGGCATGCATTTACACTTGAGCATGGATGTAAGTGCTTGGCTAGACTAATGCCATGATGAAAAAAAAAAAAACATCAAGAGGGCTAAGCTTTGAACTGAAAATATTTTTTTCATAAACTCCAGGAAAAAAAAATCTTAAAATACAGTATTTTTTTCCTGGAAATGTTTGACAAACACAAAAGTAATATTCTGAGTAAGTATCCTGCTCCTCAGCACTGCTAGTAGGAGGCTGTTGTGAAAATCCAGGCTTCAGCAAGGTAGTGGATGAATACAGAAATTTTCTGCATAGTCTCCACTGAGCTTTAGCCAAACAATGTGCACTGAATCCCTAAATTAGAGAGAAAAGAGGTAAAATTAGAGAGCAAGGGTAAAATTAGAGAGCATCCCTAAATTAGAACCACCACCCACTTTTTCTCCTGCAGCGTTTACTGTCAGTCTCAATCATCTTCTGCTCCTCAGTAAGGCAACCTGGGTAAGAGGCATGGAGGAGATTCATGTTTGCTTAAAAAACTTTAACACCAGATCCACTCTATCAGTCACGTAGACAGCAGGAGGTGGAGAGGGAGTGAGACCATCCGTGCACTTCATCCTTCAAACATCTACAGCTATCAACAAAAGCTGTATTCATAAGTAAGGAAAAAACATGGGCTTCTCAGGCTGTATTCAGCCTCCTAGAACTAGTTATCTCTGCTAGCAGGGTTTCACATGCACACAAATCCCTCTTTCCCTGGGCATCCATCTCATGCAGGCCTCTTTAAAATCTTCTCAAGTTCAAATCCTGTATGGCAGAATTGCCTAATCTTTTGTGGGTTACATCTCAGTAGAGAGAGAAAGCTAACCTGGCAGATCAGATCTGCTGTTTCACACCCTCGGTTTCACACCTCTCCATTCACAAGCTGCTTTGCATTTCTCTTTACTCTCTGCAGTTTCAAACTTTGTAAACTTTGATCAGAAGTTTGATCATAGGGTGGCTGGGATTCGGGGGCAGAAACAAGAACCTCTCCTCTCTCTTCAAAGCATCTATCCATTAATATAGTGACTGGTTTTTATAATAAATGGTAACACACTTTCAGAGAACATATAGGGCCTTCTATGTTTTGACATTTTGGTTTTAGTTAAAGCATAATCAAACTTCTCAAAAATAAGGGGTTTGAAAGCACTATCTTACTGCTTACAATCTGGGGTAGAAAAATCCAACAACATTCCCGAATTTGCTTCTGAAACTAGATGCCACTTGTCCTTCACTTTCTGTACAGACAATAACAGTGGGCTTATCCATCTTGTTACTGTAGCCGTGAATAGCTGAGAATGGAAAAATCAACATCTGAAACTGGGTGAGCTTCTGACGCTCCCTCCATATGACAGCTTTAACAAGACTCCCACCCCTCGTGAGTCACTAACTCTCCCTACAAACCCGTCTGAGATGGGAAGCGTGAGCATGCATTCTGCAGAGTCCTCTGGCAGGGTTAAGTTTTCACCTGGGGTTTTGTGATGCTGCCTCTGACTCCATCACATCTCATCCGTGGTCTGCAGCACATCTGCAGGTTCCCCAAAGCATCTGCTGGAATTCCTGCTAAAATGCCTTTGCATTTCCTGGTAATTTGGTATTTTCTCAAATGTGAAGGACACTTGAAAAGGAGCAGGCGAGCACCATGTAGCACCATTGGAGGGGCAGGAAGACTGTGACCAAGGTCAGTTAGTCCAATTCTTGTCAGAGTCCCCTGGCTCTGTGGGAATAATGCAGTTAATGCATTTTTATGATTTTAATGCATTTTTATGATTAAGCAGCAGTTATTAACTCAAAGACACATTCAGTGGCTAAGGGTGGGAGACTTTCAGAGCCCTGGATCATATGATAAGAAAAAAAGTGTCCCCAGAAATTCAGACTTTGCAGCAAAATATTGTCTTTTGTGAAAAAAGCACTTGATACCATCAGGGAAAGAAGGTCACACCCCACACACACCTTCTTTGATTATCAGCTGGTGCAGGAATGCTATGTGCTTCCAAAGGTGAGATGCTGCCAAGTGTGGGTGACAGGCAGGAGGGGAGAGATGTGGTGGAGCCAAGCCAGGAGCAGCATCAGGGCCCCTCGGGGCAGCCAGGAGAGAGGGCCCACACCCAGACCAGCCTCAGCAGGGCAGCTGGCACCGAGAGCAGCAGAGACTGCCTCTGCCTGCCCTCACGCTGTCAGGATGAGCCCTGCAGAGCACGGCTATTATTTGCTTTAAAGAAGGCATTTTTGGCACCCAGTGTACAATATGTTGCTGTTGCCCTCGTGACAGCTCCATAATCTCTTCTTTCGTTTCCAGTGTTATTGTCCCAGTTTCCAAGGAGCAGACAGAAAGGATTTACTCTTCTGGAGTGGGATAATTCCTCATCAGGAAAGAAATGAGCAGAGACAGACTTGGGAAATTCTTCACTTGTCTATTTTTATTTACAGCGGAGTTCCTGTTATTACCTTGAACAAAAATAGCACAACAGCAAGGCTGCAGCCCAGTTTCCTTTGCCTTTCTGCAAGAGCCCATCAACACCAGCCCTTGGCCACAGCCCACAGCCACAACCTCCTCTCACTGCCTCTCCTCTTGGTCACCACCAGCCCCAAGGACAGGCACCAGCAGTAGCCCCACACCTCCCATGCTTGCCTGGTGGCTCCTCACTCTGAGCAAGCTTGGCCAAAACAGAATTTACAGCTCCCACCTAGTCCTGTCTGCAGCTCAGGGTCCCAAGACAGCCTGGTAGCAAAGTTGCACAACGCCCACAGAAAGGAGAGAAAGTAACAGCACCTCAGTTGTCAACAGATACCATCTTTTGTATCAGGCAAAGTCACAGGCTGTTTTTAGATCCTTCTTCTTTGAAAAACACTTGGAAGTTTTCATGGCAAACTTGAGTTTTGGACATAGTTTTCAAATCCGTCATGTTTTATCTTCAGAAAAAAAGGCAAGATCTGCCTTTTACAAAGCCAAGGAGCTGCCAGCTGCTTCTCACTTCCTCCCCAGCAAGGATGTACACATAGGACAAAATTTTCAAAGCACCTCCAGGGATTAAGCACCCATCTCCCCATCTCCTCTTGACCATCAATGGGACAAATGAACCCAACTCCCTTAAGCTCTTCTGGAAATCTCATCCTTTGATGTAATTTCAAAGGCTTCAAAGCTAAGGTTTGTCTCTTTGAGGCAGGGAGAGAAGGAGGAGTGTGGCAGCATTAAAGCAATTCATCTTAAAGCCCTTTGCCTGGTTCTGCCAAGGTGCAGAGCATCACCAGGGATATCACATGGGATAGTTCAAGGCAGAAATTTTCCCTGGCTGACCCTGCAGCTGGGATGCCCATGACTTCTCTCTCCTAGGTGGTGGAGTCAGAGCTTTCGCCTGGGGTTTGAAGGGTCTGTGGCAAGAGAGTGACATCTCATACCCAGAGAGACAAAGCATTCAATAGCCTGAATGCCCACATCACTCATGCTCGTCCTGCCTTATGGCCAGGCCATGGAGTTACAAGCAGTGTGTGTGCCTTGCTCATGGTAGGGAGGCAGGACCTCCTTCACCTGGCTTTGCTTCAAGCACAAGCCCTTTCCTCCCTGCACATCTCTCCACCTTTCCCACATCTGTTTTCCTTGACACCAACCGGAAGATCCTCTTTGAAACATTTTGGCCTCTGAGGTAGGAAGTTGCTGCTGCAAGCTTCATGAAAATGTGCAGCTGGACAGGGTCTCTACAAATCCTTCTTCAAAGGGAAAGAATTATTACATATTACTGAGCATCAGAGAATTCAGTCTTCAGCTCATGGCCTGCTCTTATATGGAGTTGCTGGGTTTGAATGCAACTCTTTGCAACACAAACTGCAAAGTTTTTTCCTATGAGTACAGTATTCACAGCACTGCTGGTCTGAGTAGATTCTCCAGGTGCTCATTTTCTTCAGTACTATGACAGCTCAGTCAGCCCTCAGCACCGTGAGAACCATGTAAATCCACAGAAAAAACAAAAACCAACAACAGTCTTAAACGGTTCTACTACTCATTGAAACAGACTAGGAGGCCAAAATGAAAAGTTGTGTACTGTGGTTTGCACAGGGAGGGGAGAGACAGAAATGTGGGGAGTTCCCTTGTCAATTTGTGATAGGCTGAACCAGAAAATCACCACTCTCCTTTTCTCTCATTAGAAATACTCCCCAGCAGTTATTTGCTTTAATTTGGACATGCCAAGCCGGGAGGCTGGCCCCAGAAAGGAGAGCCCTGCTCAGGACAAGTGGTGGCTGCAGCTGCCTGTTCATCCCCCAGCCTCCCATCCCACTCCTCGCAGTGATGACACTTTCACAAAGTGCAAAGTAGGCGCCTGTTTCTGTTTCCCTTGCAGTATTGCCACCAGCCACGAACAGGATGATTTATTTTGGTTACAATACCCAGGCACTCCAGCCGAACAGGCAGGCCCCCTGCATGCCAGATACAGGGCAAAACAAGAAACGCTGAAGGTCACCTCCTCCCCGGTGAACTTGCCGTCTGGGAGAGAGCCTGTGCGAATGCCTTAGCAATGTAAATATCATCCTACGGCTCACTAATGACCTCCATGAATCAAGAGGAGGCCCTTGTTTACCTTATGAAAACTTCCCGAAATAGCACAGCAAACAGAAACATGGCCTGTGCCTGCGGGGTCCATAAGCACTTTGCCGTCCCCATTGGTCCCACCTCTGGATAGGGACAGCAAGGAGAAGGCCCTGGAGGCAGCTTTGTCCTGCTGCTGCCACTGCTCCATCTTTCCTCCACCAGCAACACGGCTTTCACCCTTCCCCAGGGTCAAGGGAGGGAAGTAAAAAGCCTGTGTTAGGAAGGGGGGATTAGCCAGCACCGCTGCTCCCTCCACGCCTTTGCCGGCCTCCCCACGGCAAATCCACCACAGGTGTCACAGAGGTGCCGTGCATCCCCCCGGACAGGGATGTGTGCTTCCCTTATCTCCTGAGAGCTGCTGCCCTGCACCTGGGGCTTACAAAACATCTGCTTAGCCTGGAAATCACACTGAAGCCACTGGAAGGGCTCACAGCACCTGATAGGGGCTGTGCCCTCAGGAGCGAGCAGAGCAGCAGGGGAAGGGAGCAAGGGGCTAAGGTAGATGAATATGTGTTTTGTTTCTGCCTCCCTGCCTGCAGTTTTATTAAGTGCAACATCTTTCATAAGATACTAGAGCTGCTTGACATTTCTCAGCCAATGGTTAAAAAAAAAAAAAAAAAAAAAAAAAAAAAGCCAAAAGTTGTTTTCAGAAAATCTTCTGATTCAAATAAAGGTGCCAACCTTATACTTTTTGTTGTTGTCATTTTCACAGAAAAAGTGTTTGGTTTTCTTTTTTACTCTTTTTTTATTCCTCTTCATTCCTTCAGCTCAAACACCTTCCCCCCCAAAAAACCCCCAGGCGATTAAATCTATCATAGGGCAGTAGGTTTTGGGTTAATGTTGACAATCATTCAACAATACTTGACTCAGCAAGATTTTTTGTGCAGATCCTGAGCTACTTTCAAACTCTTCAAGCTACACTGAAAAGACAGGTCTCAATTCTTAGAGAACTCTCTAATCAAACCAGGGATCTGGACCCAAAGGTTGCCAAAGCCTGAGTAACGTTAATTTGGGTCTTTCTCTAGCTGACATGGACAGGGCTCAGCCAGGCAGGAGGGGAACACCCCCCAAACCACAGCGGGAGGGGACAGCTCCAGGCCGGTGTCATACAGGGACCCTTGAGAGGAGGTGGTGGCAGAGGAAAGGGGTTTCTGGCAGCAGAGGCAGTGAGGGGATGCCAAGGAAGGAGTGGATACAAGTGTGCCCAGTGCTGTAGCTCCTGACTCACGGTGGGATTTGGCAGCACCAGCATGAGTCAGGGGGATGTGCAGGTAATGCCCAGGCCAGAGAGAGCATGGAAGGCATGGCTGCAAATCTCGGCATGGTAGCACTGAGTCAGCACCACTCCCTTCCCAAAATCCTTGCTTAGGCAGCTGTTCCCAGAGCTGCAAACACAAAAGGCATGAGATGAGATGAGAAGGAGGCCCAGGAAAAAAAATAAGTTACAGCTATAGAGTGTGACTATCATAAACAGCTAATTTAAAGAGCTTAACACAAGTCTTCTTGTGGGCATCATAATGGCATGCTGGCTGCATCCATTATGTATGGAGACAGAAATTTGCTGATTCAGCTGTGAGGGCTTTTGAAGTGATGGCAGCTGAATTTGCACTGAGCCTTCGTCTGTCAATTCATCCTTTTAACTGAACAGGCATGTTTTTAACAAGCTGACGCTTCTTCTGCCTGACAAATGGTTTCTAAGACATCCCTTCTCTTTCAGCTGTTTGTCACTCACTCATGTTTCTTCAGGTACAGACCTTTTTTTTTTCTTTCACAGCAGAGTACTTCCTCTTCCTCTCCAGCCCATCTGGCTGTGCAGCATCACACGGCAGAAACTCTTATGCAGCACCAGAAGAAAAGAAAACAGCTGGGGAAAGGTTACCATGTCACATGCCCTCCTCCACAGATGTTATAAGCTGATATGTTTAGCTCTCAGTATCAGGGGTAATGAGGCCAAAGAACGAAAAGCAAAACTAATAATACAAAATATATGTAAATAAGGCCCCAGGAATGTAATACTTTAATAGCTTTACCTTTGAAAAAAAAAAGTTTAAGATGCAGCATGAGGTTATAAATAAAGAGAAAAAAACATGGTACATTATACTTTATAATGGCTCTGAAAGAGTTCTGCATTTTTTAAACATGGCATATCTAATCTGCAGCTCAGAAAATGCACCCACAGATAATCGAGAGTTGACTGTAAAAAATCTTTTTTTGAATGACAGCTTGAAAAGTTCATGCACATTTCTCATGACAAATCCCCTAATTATCATTTCCATCAATAGACTGCTAACATATATTCTAGGCAGCAGAAAAAACCCAAGTGGGAAGCACCAGAGATTTATCATTCAGATTATAAAGAGCCCAAATTTCAAGCAGAGTTGCAAAAGGCCAGCAGTCAGCTTGGACGAGGATGGAATTTCTACATACACACCAAGACTGCCTACTGGTGTCAGTGTTACATGTCATGATAAGAGAGTTTGTAGAAGTGGTCCTTAAGCTTCATGGCTTAAGCTGAGCTCTAATTAGCAACAGGCAGGGAAGGGGAGGGCCAGTAGGGCAGAGCCTTTCTGAGGTGCTCACCCCAGAGCTCACCAACTGGCATGGAAGAAAAAACCTGCCCCCAACTCTCCCTGTCAGTGCTTGTATGCTGAATAAGATGCATGAACATAGCCTTAAAATAAAACTGAGGTGCATTTTTCACCACCACTCCCACAATGAGGAGCTCACCCAGTGTGTTGTGCATAGGTAATGCTGTTGGCAACTTCTCTTCAGAGGTGGAGCTTTACAAGGTGGACAGTTTGGATTTCAGGAGTGCATGGCCCAGCCAGCCACTAAGACAGAACCAATCAGGAAATTCAGATCCAGTCCTATCAAAGTTTTCAAGACCTGACAAAGTCTTCAAGTACATCCATATTTAAGCCTGGGTTGAAGCATGGGGTTTGGCTCTGCCCATCATGAAAATACTTACCTTCAGTACAGTGTTTTCACAGCCTGAGCATGGCATTTTGCCACTACTCTGAGTTACAGAGACCACTTTCAATGGCTCGTGTGTTACTACTGCACAGGCAGGGTGGTTCCTCAGCTCCTGCAGGCTGAACATTCAGCTAGAAGGCAGTAACACAGCAAAGGAGTGTCTTAGTAAGGTTTTGAAGGGTTCACAGAAGTTTATTTCATGCAGAATGTGTGATAGTTCCCCAGTCTGGTCCAGCCTCACAGGCCACGGGACTCAGAAAGGCAAATGATGATTTGGAAGCAAAATATTTACCTAGCAGAGCAGGATAAAGTGCAGCAAACCTCATGAAATCCAATACTAAACTCCATATGCAAATCTCATCTAAGGTCTGGAAAGACCTTTGACTTTGTCATAACAGAGAAAATCCTAAAGTGGGGGGATCTTCTAACCAAGTTCCAGTGTGATTTTGTCACTGGCAGCTACTGGGTCGAAAGGAACAGGCTGCTTCTCACAGTGACCTGTTTACTTTTTCTATTCATGGCTGTGCCTTTCTCATTTAGGAGATCAGTTTGCTTTTGCCAGATGGAGTCAAAGTCACCACTGTGAATCCAGCTTTTTTTTTTTTCCTTGTTTCTTGGAAAGCACCAGTCAGTACCATGTCAAGAAAAACAAACAGAGAGGTTTGCTTAGAATCTATTTAAAGCAATGCATCGTGGTAGCTTCAATACAACCCTGGGGCCAGCACTGGTGTTTGTGACAAAACGGGGGCTGCTGCACGTGGGCAGGGTTGGATCATTGCAGAACTGTTGCAGACAACACCCCATCTTCCCCCCAAAGAGGTCAGAGCCATGCACAATGCAAGAAAAAGAGCTCCTCTCCAGCTATCCCACAGTGGCCATGTAGGAAAAGTTCTGGACCTCAGCCACTGCGAGCTGACATAAGATCCTGAAATGTAGCAGACACACTTAGTGATTTGAGAGGAGGATCTGAATTTTCAGTCCCTGCCAGCAGACCTTGAGTGGTGGAAGACCACTCTGACCCAGGAGAAAGTCTGTGCCTAGCAAGGGGGTGACATGGCAGCACCCTTGCCACCTCTTCTTCCACCCACCATTGGCACCAGGAGTCAGAAACTGTCTGGAGTGATGGAGCAGACTAAGGGCTGCAGACTGTCCCATCCCAATGAGGTGTTTACTGCTGGAAAGTGCAGGCATGAGCACCCCATGCTGCTGGGAATCCTACACCACACACACACTGAGCCCAGGGAAAGGGCTAATAACACATCCCCACCTGGCCAGAGCATCATGAGGCTAATTTCATTAGCGTCTATAAAACACTCTGACGCTGTCCATACACAGCACAAAGCGTTATTAAACAGCCACGAAGAGCAAAGCCAACAGTGCTTAGCTTTTGTTTATGTGAGGTATTCTGCTGATACTATACCCCTGGGAAATAGTAACAGCTATGGTTACAATAGGGGATTTAGTACCACCTCAACTCACAGCAGCAATACTGACCATACCTCTAAAAGCAATCTCAGAAATGTCTGGTCCACAGGGAATCTCACTCTGTCCCACTTACAAGCATGCCAGTGCTTGCCTTTTTCTTCTGCAGCTGATTTCTGTAAAAGACACATTCATAACTTCAAGCTCCTTACCAGTGAACCTAATCCAGCAAGTATCCAAGACATTCAGGAAAAGAGACTTTCATAGCATTGGAATTTTTCCATGCCAGCACTTTTTCATCCCAAGATAAATGGCTTTTACTTACAAGGCTAAAGGCTCTATTCTTTTCAAAATACTTCTCAGCTTCAAAGCAGCAATGGAAATTGGCTGTGCACCTGGCCAGCTGATCCAGCCTGGAGTCAACCAAACAGCAAGAGACGTCTTTCTTCCCTGCAGCACCAAGTGGTGCTGTGCAATGGACAAGCAGGCTGGAGGGGTGATGTAAATAGGCTAACACTTTATTAATCAGAAGGTATTTAAGCAGGGCCTGGTCAGCAGGGCATGCTGGATTTCCAAACTGGGGGCTGGTGCCTGGGATGCACCTGCTGTGTTGGATGCCGGGCCTCAGAAAAGCCTTCTCTGGAAAGATTGCTTTGGACACTCAACTCTGCTGCACTGGGGCAAAGCCTCCCTGAGCCCTGTCATCTATCCAGTTCACTGGAGCAGGCTCTGAAGGACAGAATTCTGCAACAACTTGGGAACAGGCCAGACCTGAAAACAGCTACACCAAACCCTCTCCACTCACAGACTCCCTCACGTGTGAGTGACCTCTCCTGCAGATACTGGATGGAAGTGGATTTTGTTTTTATCATATGGGTGAACAAAGGCTCCAACTGATGAGACATGTTTGTCTTTCTCACGAGACAAGTGTAGCAAATACCTTGCTGAAATCAGTCTTGACCAAATTGCTCCCAGCCTTGGACAGCAGAGAAAAGTACAGAGGAGGAGGAAGGACACTACTGGGGGAGCTGGGCACTGTACACAGAAACCTCATGTTTGTATGCACAGCAGCTTGTCTGAAGTCCAGCCAAGAGCAGCTCCCAGTTCTCTGCAGGGGTTGGGGGGGGTGGGCAGGGGCAGATGGGAGGACACTCAGAGCCAGAGATGTCTAGAAAGTCCCAGGAGATCTGTGTCTTCCTCCAAAACCCTTCCCTTGGCAGCTCCCTGATGCTGGCACCACCCATTTCTCCTCACCTTGCCCTCTGTCTCCTGGCTGTTCAGCGCTGAGTCCCTCTGCAGGAGGTTGCACAATGCTTGGCCACATGCAGCTTGACCCGAGCAGGGGCTGTTGCTCTCACTTTCAAGAGCCACAGCCATAAAAAGAGACGGAATCTGCTGGCCAAGGAGAAGCCAGGGCAAGCTGATGCAGTGCAGGCTCCCGAGGTCAGTGGCTACAGCTCTGTGCCGGGGGAGGACATGCAATGCCTAATGTGGAAATGTTTGTGTTTGGAGCAATATATAGTTACATTTAGCCCCTAGCAGCTGCAGAGGCTGTTTACTGTAGCACACAGACCTCAGCCTATTAGCTGAAGGCCTGACAGTGACCAGATGTGGAGAGGAGCGACTGCGGAGCCTGCAGCCGTATTTATCTCTTTGCCAAGATCCCAACAATATCTTGCCTAATAAGTCTGGCACAGAAATAATCATTTAAAGAGCTAAAAAACACAACATCCACAGCCCATCTTTACAGCCAGAAGGGGATTTTTGTGAGGCTTACAGTCTAATCTTTCACCGTCCCAAGTGCTTCCCTCCTACTTCACAAACAGCGGGTGATTTATTTCCCAAATGGCTGGACTCAAGCCTCCTCCATGTAATCACTCAACAGGGAGGCCGCACCTCTGCAGCCAAACTTGGCCACTTGCAGCAGCTGCACGGGGAGGCAGAAAGGAGCAGAAGGCACCACCCCACACCTGAGGTGCCAACAGGCTCCTGTGGCAGGGGGGATGCCAAAGTCTCCAGGGCCCTCTCCCCTGCCCCACATCACTGATTCCCAGTCAGAAGCTGGTCCCTGGGGCAGGCAGCCCTGGCCCTGCCTCTGACCCACAGGGTGCACACGCCTGCCAGCCTGGACAGCGGGAAGGACAGGCTGTACTGTCACCCTGGGTGTCCCAGAAACACCCAGCACTCCACAGATTAACATTAATTTGCTAAGTCCAAATCAAAAACAAAACAAAATGAATCAATTAATTAGGTGCTTTCTGAAGGCTCGGGGAACTGTATCTTTGCTGGCAGCAGAATTGGATGTTGGATCAACATCAACACCGAGAAACATAAGTTGCACTCCACTGATTCACGCAGTTTATGACCTTGGCTGGCAGATAAGCCCATGTAGTATGATTTTCTGTGTTTTGCAGGCTGCAGGTACCAGGTGTTGTTGAAGGTCAGCATTGAGGAAAGGGCTCTCCCACAGTCAGGAAAAAGTTAGAGAATGATTTTTATGCAACATAAGCTTGTAGATGATTAACAAATTTCTTTCAGTTAACCGAGAAGTTAATAGTTATTCAAAGCACTCCATTGTAATGGGAGTGGAGATGAGGAGATGTACTACATTAACCTTTAATCTTGGACTGTGCAATAAAAATTAAAATGGAATATGGCACATAAGTATGATTAATTCTGCTTGCAAAGGGAGAGGGTGTCAGTATACGCTTTGTGCAGGAGTGTTTCCTTCTAACAGCAGGGTGCCTTGATGCAGGTGAGGATGTGCCACAGAAAGACTATACTCAGTGTTCAGTCCTGTGTTTTCTGCTTTTTTTTAAGCTCAGAATCCATTTTATTTCAAATTCAACCTTGTTAACTCTGCACCTTCCAAAAATCTCTAAACTTTAGGAAGTAGATGGAGTTTTTTTATTTATTTTTGAAGGGGAGAAGGGAGAAAGAAGGGCAGGACTTGGCAATTTGACTCTGTGAAAGGCTATCATCAGTGAAACATCTGCTAGCCTGCTCCTACTGCAGTGGACAGCACCAGGGAGAAGGGTGGAGGATTTCCCAAAAAGCTATTTCTTTCTAAAGCCCCCCTTGCCCTACCCTGTCTACAGTCTAATGGGCAGCCATGGGTTGAGCTTGGCACTAAAGACAGCCAGGGGGTGACCCTGCCCAGTAGTGCCTCCCAGCCTCAGCCTATGCCTGAGCCATTTTTCCTGGGCACTGCAGTCCTGCTGATGCTCATGGGACCATTGCCACATGCACAGAGACTTGCTGAAGTCAATGACATTCAGTTTATTTTCTGTTTGCAAGCTCAGTGGCAAACCTTTGGAGAGAAAGAAGAGCGTGGGAGACAGGCCCAGGAGGCAAACTGTGCTCATGGTATTCCCCAGCTTAGCCATGTTTGGCTCTGGGGTTTGGTGGGTTTTTGCAAAAGGGTTGCAAAATCTGGGTCTGAATTTGTCTTTCCCCTTTTGTTCTTACTACTCTCCCAAGCGTGCCAAAAGTCCCTTGCCTGATGTCATCATGGGTTTGACCTGGGGCAGCACGAGGGCTGAGGGACTGGGTTTACGAGGCTGAATCAGAAATGTTTTGAAGGCAAATTCTTCCCACAGTTCAGACACACCTGAGCGAGCCTGCCCACTTGCTTTCCTGAGGAGCTGGCACTTCCTTGTCCCAGCCAGAAGTGGAAGTGTTAAGCTAGAGTAAGTGGCTGGTTGCTTTTATGAGTATTTTCTCAGCTATGGGTGTTTCTGTGAATCACACTAGATCTCCAGCTGTCTATAAGTCAACATGCACTTCCCAGCACTCTCTGCATTCATTCAACAGCCATGCCAATATAATGTGTGCATTAAGAGAGAAACCTGCCAGCTCATGAGAAGGCACTGGAAGCAGCTCTGCAGGCTGAAGTGCGCTGGTTTCCCTGGAAGCCAAGAGGAATGACCCCACACACCAGCACACCCCTGGACCCTTGTGAGGCCAGAGTCTACCCCCACTCCTGACTGCCTGCAGCAAGGCAGGTCTCACAAGAGCACCCATGGTAGCCAGAGAGCAGGCAGGAGAGGTGGCTTTTCCCCCTGTCAAGCCAAGATGCATGGCATGCACACAGCCTGCCAGCTCACAGACAAAGGGGAATCTAAATACCTCCACGGTGTGCCTGCAGATTCCCACACCACACTCTGCCTGCCTCCATGGGGAGGGAGGATGCAAGAATCCAGGCTTCACCCTGCTCTCCCTCTGCCCAGGGCTTGTTTACTCGCTTTTTCCTCCATAGTCAGTGCTCAGCAGTTTCAAGACAGTGTCTGTTCTCGTGCCTTCCTTCCTGACACCAATCTATGTTTTGGTTTCCACAAGCCCCAGTGGAGCTGAGCCCCTGTGACCACAGCAGGGCAGGCAGCTCTCAGCAGAGCTTGCAGGGCACATGGAAGCGTGTGGTGCTTGCAGGCAGCACAAACAAGGCCCTCTCCTTCCACAGTCCAAGCCCAGCAGCTCTGATGGGCATTTCCTTGAGGTCTCTCAGTCCCAGTGATCCTGCTGAGACCCAGAGTGGATCAGCAGATAGCAGGCAGGGCGGGCGGGAGGGCACATCTCATTTAGAAATAAGGCAGGTGACACAAAGACTGCGTCAGCCCAGGCTGAGAAAACACCACACATTCAATGTATTTGTCTTTGAGAAACAGGGTTAAGGAAGAATGAAGTCATAAACATAAGGATATACATAATGGCATATCTATAATGGCTCTGTAATTGCTGGGCTTTTGTGCACAGTTAATCTACAACCTGGCTAACCTGCCTCAAGGTAATCGAGAAGCAGTGACAAATGTATGCCATCCTCCCACCTCCACACAAGCCACTGCCTCCAAACATTATAAAGAAAGTTATAAAGACAGAGTTACCTGCTGGTAACTCATCCTGAGGCCAGCAGGATGAGGCCTTTTATATTTGCCAGGGCCAAGGTGCATCATGATACCAGAAGTTGCATCACCGCTGGGTAATGCTGAGCCAACAACGCCCCACAGAGCCACACAGCACAGGACACAGTACCCAGGGAGAAAGAGACTTTGTGCTGTCAATCAACCCAAATTTTGGCAGAACCTTTTTACAAAATGCTCTTATGTGAAATTTGTTTACAGTGAGAACCAAACATCTGGGAGAATATACATTCCAGAGCAGACTGGGAATAGGAGCAGCCCTAGAGCAGCTGACTCTCATCTGACTGGTGACAGAACCAAAGGTCCAAGTTGTCTTCTGGAGAAAAAGCAAACATTGCATTTGATCTGCATATGTGTAGAAAGCACCTGGACATGGTATTTGGAGGGAGGACGTTTAGGAACAAGCCACAGCCAGAGGAAAAGACAACAAAATGTTGCAGCTCCAAAAGCTAGTCTGTTGCATATTAATGCAAAGTCACACTTAGATTCAGGCCTTAACCCCAAGCTGGGCCAGTAACTATTTTGTAACTGTATGTAACAAAGCACAGTCATGTCTCATTTACATTTCTCCTCAACTTCTATTTACTGGCAAAAGTCTTAGAAGGAGCTGTAAATTTTTTTTTGAAAGGAAGGTACAGCAGCAGTAACAACATACTGTGAACATGGTGGGGCTGTCTGTGAAGTCTGCTCAGGCTTCCCTTCAGACCCAGGGATGCTGAGGGGCAGAGCTGAGTGCCCACTCACACACACTCTGGCCACTGTCATCATGTACCCGTGGGCACTTGGAACTCATTTTGCCATGTCATGCCAAGCAGCTGCCTCTGTGCAGGTCTCTCCTCAAGACTCCCCACATCGACCTTCTCTTTCCTGCACCCTCTAAGAGAGCAACTTTGCATCATGAAGCATGCATCCATCCTCTCCAGTCTCCTTTTGTGCCCACATAGATGGTTGTGCATCCTAAAGCCCTGGCAGCCCCCACAGCAAGCACAACAGCAAGGTTGAGCAGTCAAGGGCATCCACACAACCATATCTCCCTGCAGCAACACTGACACAACCCCCCTGCACCCAGTAAGGCCTCCACAGGGCACTTGCTGCACCTGCTCTGTGGACAGACTTATCAGCCTCCAAGGCTGTGAAACTGGTAATCTATAAAAAGTATGAGTCACTGCAAAAAATTTCATATCCTTCTCTAGTTCAAAGTCTTTCCTAGAACTGCACCGACTGTGAGGCCTTGAAGACACAATTGTTTACTGAAATTAAAAATTCTCTTTCCTGGTCTTTTGCAGCACCTCTTGAAATGTCAGTATTTTGCTGGATGTCTTGCATCTAAAAAGTTTCTCAGCAAAAAAGGGATACTTACAAAAGAAGCAATGGGAAAAGGGGAGCTGTGGCAGCTGAAAAGTTCACCTATTATAACACAAAGTGCACTCTTGGCTCTTGGAAAGACAACTTCTACTCTACATGGATAAGCAGACAACTGAAAAAAGGGCAGGGGAAGCCAGATGCTTCGTATGTTTTCCATCCACTGAGGGTAAGAAAGCAATACTAGCATCATCTGAGCTTGAAACAGTGACTGAAGAGAAATATGACCCCTGTAACATCTTCAAGAAGAGGCAATTTTTGCCTCCATAGCCCAAGGGGACCTCCACCTTCCTGGCAGAGGAGTGCACAAAGCCAGTTTGTCAGCCTGAGATGTAAAAAGTTTCCAGTAATGAGCCCAAAAAACAGGCCACAGGCAGCCTGGGCTGTGGGCAACAAAGGTGTGGGGCAAAAGTAGCCCCCTGAGGGGCAGCTGCTTGGAGCTGGATGCCAACAAAAGCATCTGAACCCTGCAGGCTCATGGGCTGGGAGAGAGGGTACAGCTGCAGATGGACTGGGGTGTTCTGCAGCCTGCCCTGGGCTCCTGCTGCCTGGGAACTGAACACTGCTGGTGGCCTTGGAGGTATAACATCGATGTTGGGAGAAATTATTGCCAGGTCAGAGCTTTGCACGGCTGCCACATGTGAAACAGGCAAGTTGTATCTGTAGTAACCTGTTTCATTGATTTCTGCTCTACTGGAAAGTCAATAAAAATTGACAGTGCCCCCATGGGGTTGTTGTTTTTTGGTCACATATACCTGAAACGTTTATTTCCCTGGGAAAAGAAAGATAAAGGCAAGAGCTTTATTCTCTACATGTAAGTGAAAAAGGTTATTAAGAAAAGCTTTTGTGAGGCAGGACACCCACTCAGCTAGCACTGTGCTTGACGAGATCCTTGGAGGCCCTGCTATGTGGGGTGTACCAAAGGGAGAGGAGGATGCTTAATGCATGCATCTTCATTGCTGCCTCTCTTGGGAGAGGCTCTGAATTCTCCTTCTTTTTCTCCCTGGGCTTATCTGTTGACGGATTACACCAAAAAAGCCCTTTCATAAAGCTCCATTAGAATGCCAGTGCATGCGGCAAGGGCCACTGAAATATTCCCAAAGCCACAGACAAAGCTGACAATCTGCAATATTTTAGCATAAGCTCTGACCCAGTATACAGCAAAACAGACGAGTGGCACTTCCCCTAGGGCAGGAATCGCTTCTGAAGCTGCTGACAACTCACTGTTTATCTCATTTCAGTCCCATTCTTAATCACTGTTTGAGATTAAATTTTTTCTAACCCAGATTCCAGCTTGAAGATCTCCAGAAGAAAGACCCTTGACCTCTCTCCTGGTAGCCTGCTCAGCTGCTGGCAAAGCTGCCTGTCAGGTGGTGCACTCTTGCTCCGTGCTCACAGGGCAGGAGGGGCGATGGGGCTGAGCCGGGCTCTGTTCCCGCTGCCCCACGTGGAGCCGGCAGAGCAGCCTCCAGCCAGGAAAGGAGCTCACTGCAGCACTGGCAGCTCGGGGCCGGCCAGATGCTTCAGCTTCTTCAAAGTTCACCTCTGTTTGCTCCTGTTGTTAGCTCCAAAGCTGGAACAAAACAGCAGACGCACCACTTAGTCAGTTTTGGTATTGCACAACTGAAAGAGAATAGGAAAGCACCCCCAGGAACTGAGCCAAGTCAATAATGGAGACAGATTAAGCAATACATGCACCTGGCTGTCAGAAGTGTAAGATACTCTCTCTTTAGTAATTACAGAGCAATTATGAAGTTAACAGCAATTCCAATAAGGACATGTATTTCACAATACAATTTTGTTCACAATCCATCAGGATCAGTCACACCAAGGACATACAACTCTGAAACCAAACTGTCCTCACCCCTCCAGGCGTAATCCTTTAAATGCCAATCCTTGGTGGGGTGGGATCTTGCACTAAGTAGCAATTAATTTATTAGTTATTAACAGGATGTAATTGAAGCTCTACTTCAATGTGACTTTTTAAAAATCCCACTTTTAAGATAGGTAATAGAAACCAAGATAAGGTGCAAATTTTGTGTATTGAGTTTATACAAACTCAGTTAACCTGTGTTATAATTCTGAAAAACCATAAACAGATTAAAGCTGCATTTCAATATATCTGAAGTCATCAGCCTGTTCTGCATGGTCTGGATGAAAATGTTAGATTTTGTGACTCTTTATAGTGGTAAAATCACAATGATCTCAGTTTATCTTATCCATCCAAAGAGTAAACAGGGAACAGAAACTATTGTAAGGTCTAGAACACATCCATGCCTGAATTTGAGATACTAAATCAAACTCAGATCTGCTGAAGTTTGCAAAGTCTGACTTGCACTGAAATCCAGCTTTGCTTCAAAGTACTGAAATCTGCCATTTTATGCCTGTTCTAAGAGAAAACACAGCCTACCTTGCTTCAAGTGCTGCATGGCAGCACAAGGTGGAGGTCACCTGTGGTGGCACTGTACTGCCATGGCTTGCAGCCAGGAGGAATGCTGCACCATCACCATTTGCTAGCAAGGACTAGAAATTGTTGAGCAAGTGACCCAGGCTGGCAGATTCAGCACCCAGCCTGACCTGAGCCTGGGCACACACGGCAGCAGTGCCCGCGGGATGTCCCTTGGTGCCACTGGACTGGATTTCTGAACACTGCAGATTCCCATGCAGGCTATCAGCCTTCCAACTTCCAAACACCCATCCAGACAGCAGTGACATTTGGGCATTGTCTGCTTCCCCCACCTTGCTCTACCTTTGCAGTACATTGCAGATGAGCCCATCCACATAGACACAAAAGAAAGGATGACCCAGGCAATGAACATGAAGCATGGACAACCACAAGAGGAAGTGAGCACAGAGAACATGGATGGCATTGGACAAAGAAATGTTATTAATGTGTGCATGAAATCCACTAATTCTATTCTCTAAGGGACTTTCTGGGCAACAGCAACCAGCCAGGAAGTCTTCCATCTAGACTAGCATTAATCCCCTCCCTGTCTCTTTCTCATATCTCCTTTCAGGCTTTATTTCATTCAAGTAGTGAAACCTGTTGTGGTTAACTTTGATAAAGGTAGAGCCAGTCACTCAGTGTGTTCAGGCATTGGGGATGTTTTATTATCTCTCGCTGCATTGCCAGTAGGGCTGAAAAGGTTCTATTGTGGTTTGACAGCTAAGGGAATATGTGATTCTATCAAGAGACATCCAAAATCTAAGTGCTCTGGAAAGATTAAATAATTAATTATCAGAACTCCTGGCAGAAATATAACCAAGCATTATCCCTGTTCTCCAGAAAACAAGAATATTTTTGTAACAAATCATGGTTACAAGAGCTACCCAAGGTTTGCTCTGAGCTAGTGAATCAAAACACAGACTTGGGCAAAGCCAAAGATTTACATGTCCCAGGCAGAATTTTTACCATCTCTACAACTAATGCCATCTAACAAACAGGTAGAGATAGGGACTTGAGTTCCTGGAAGACATGTAAGAGTATGTGGGAGTTGCAATTTTAGTACACAGAGCTCAGCAGCATTTGGAGGGTTCAGAGGGGAAACAAGGTGGCCATGGAAAACTCTTACACTTCTATCCTCTTTTCATTTTCATCCCCTTTGATCACTATGCATCACTAAGGACTTTTTCACTTCAAATCATTTATGGTATGAATTTTTAGCAACTAGAGCTAAAGTAATAGTTGTAAATACACATATGTACATGTATGTATACATGCACACACACAGATACAGAATTGCATCACTAGTCTCCATAAACTTAGCAAGGGCTACAATACCCCAGATATAACATCTCAGTGCCTTTCCTTTTAGTCTCCTGTTATGTCATCTTTTTACTTATTCTTTATCTATGTTTAGATCCTATCTCTGGGGCAAAGACTACATCCTTTATACATTTCTCTGATGTGCTTTTGAGATTAGAGACACTGAGTCGAAATAACTCAAGTCTCTCCACGAAGAGCATGCTACATTTTTGTGTTTTATGGTGGGTCCCTGGCAGCGAGAAGCTTTAAAAGCAAAGAACTAGAAGGACAAGCCATAGATCACCTTTAAATGGCAGCATTTCAGTGCACTGCACTTGCTGTGCTGTTGCCTTAGAAGGAGCTGCATGGCACAGAACAGACATAAGCAGAGTAATGCAGTGGAGAGCTCAGCAGTCAGATCACCCCTAAACCCATCTCTGGAAGCAAGTGTCCCCCGCTGCTGATATGTGGGTACAGCTCTGTACCAAATTCCTGCAGCCCAGATGCCCGGGCACAGAGCACCTGCACAGCCCTTGGGAGGCTCGAAGGCCACCAGACTGACAGCCCTCCACACAATGTTTGTTTCTCATTCCTTGCTACTGCATTTATTTCCCTAGTGGCTCCCTTTCTTCTAGAAGTTTTCTTTAGCAAGCTTAAAGTTAGCCTTTTCCTCTTGCTTCAGTCTAGATCCACTAGCATTACTTTTTTTCTTAAGAAAAAAAAAAATACTCAGCTTTCCTTGGGTATTGCCTTTTTTACAGCCAACTTAACAAAACTGGGTGCAGCTGCACTAATGTTGTCTCCACACCATCTGGGAGAGTCCTGCCAGTGCTATCTGCCCAGGCTTACAAAAATCCATCCTGGTTTGATGGGGACAGCCAAGACAGCGCCCTAGGTGTGACCAGTGAATCTTTTGGGTCACGAGGACCACATACTGTGCCAGGGAGGAGACCCTGGCATCCCATTCTGCCACCATGGGATCAGCTCTGCAGGGCCTCAGTGCTGCTTCTTCCAAGTGGGTGTTGTTCGTTTCCTCCCCGTATCACATTTAAAGGCAGTATTCATCTTGTCATATCTTGCAGCAGTTTCTCTGTGGCACGTTGCCGAGGATGATGCTGGGATGTTTATTTCACCCTTTTGTTAAAAAGAATGACAGGTTTTTGGATGAGCTTGCTGCGGTTTGTAGAAGCAGGAAGGGAAAAACAAGTTGGTCCAAGTCAGAGGAAAAGAGGTATAGGCTGAGAACATTTCTGAGGCACCTGGACTTGCACTAGGAAGGATTTGCTCCCTTGTGTGAACACAGCACCTGTCATCGATAGTTTTGACACTGTTGCCTCCCATTTCGACAGCACTGGCTTGCTCACCAAATCACTCTGTAAGCCCTGTGCACACAACCTTCTGGATATCTGTTTTCATATCTTGATGCAAGCTGACATAACTGGGCTTTTCTTCACCCTGTTTGTTTTTTTTTTTGGTGGTTTTTTGTTTTTTTGGTTTTTTTTGTTTTTTTTTTTTTTTTAAATATGATTCCATTGCCCAATGGAAGTTCTGGGGATTTGGGTTCACTTGAGTGTCTTCTGTTGAAAGAGAAAGGAGGCATCCAGTGGCACTGATGAAATCTGCTCTGGAACAAAGGGAGTATTAACAGTGAAGGGCTGATATCTCCTGGCACTGCATGGGTCTAAAAGGATGCAGTAGCTTTTTTACTCCTGTGTGGTGGTGTGGTGGCTCCCCCTGCTCTGAGGAAGGAGTTTATGCTGCCTGAACAGGCCCAAAAATGGATGGGACCTCCCATCCTCTTCCTCCTCCTCCTCCCCACAAGCATGAAGCTCACATTAGCCTACTGCATCCAGCACTTGTGATTCCCACAGTTGATGGAATGAAGGGTGTGTTGTGTCATGGTGAACCCAACACAGAACAAATACAGCATCACTGCTGAAAGCTTATAGTCTTATCCTGCCTCTTACCCCTGCTCCTACATTTCTGCCACCTGCCTGGTGTCAGACCAAGGGCTCCTGAAGTTGGGGGGTGAATTGCCTCTGCCCATCGACCCTGCAGAGACTGAGCACTGCCCCACTAAGTCACACATTTCCATCTAGAACAACTGTTCCAACACACAGTGTGGCTGCAGTGCTCACTTCGCACTCTGTGGCACATGAACCAGGGAAAATGCAGAAAGACCCTCTGGTGATGGCAGTGTGGTTTTAAGTGAGCTTGGTGGTAGCCCAACACTGCAGTCTGAGATCTGCACGTGGCAAAGGATGCCCTGCCCCTGCTGCAGTGGTGCAGCACCAGATCTGGGTGGTGCATGGCCTGGCAAAGACTTATGAAGTGTGCCTAGTTTCCAGTAAAATCCACACTGCCATAGTTGTAGAAAATGTAAAAATACAATTTTGATCCAGTTAAAGTGCTTAGCCTTGATCTGCTTTTCAGGCAGATTTCTCAGGGGAATAGGTCAGGAGAGGTGCCAGGGGATGTTGGGAACAGGAACATTGGAGCATGGAAAAGAGCTAAGGTGACAGCAGTTATAAGGTAGAAGACAACCAAAAGTTAGAGGGAGACAGACACATGGGAAGGAGCTGACAATACTAAATGGTGGAGAAAGCTGTGGGAGATATAGTAGAGCAAATGTATTTCCATGGGGGTGCAGAACACCAAGGACAAACACATAACAGAAAGAGAGTTTTAAATTCCATAGCTTATGGAACAAAGGAATTCTGAAACCCAGGTATTCTATACATGAATGCACTGGATGAATCCAGCTACTGCCCAAAACTGCAGGAAACAGATTTATCATGTGAAGTCAGCTCTCCACTTAAAACAACTGGTCACTGCCTCTCAACAAGAGTCCAAACCAAACCCACAGATCTAAAATATCTCGAATCTTGGGAAATTGTAGTCTGCAGCTGGGACCTCCTGTAAACAATGCAAACATCAGCATTTCAGACCAGCCAGGCAGCTGCAGGAGCCAAATGAAGACTATTTCCCAAGACATCAGACTATGTCTGGCAGTGGGCTAAACTCTCACACAACTCATGTCAAACAGAGAGTGTTGCACTGTTAACCCCAGATCAGCCTACCAATACCTCAGCATAAGGAGAGGCAGGAATAAATTATTTATTCCCACCATCCCTAGAGAAGATGGGAACCAGCCACCAGCTGGTCCAGCAGCCTGAGCAGCATGTGGACCCAGTGAGCAGTGTTCAGGACTGAGCATTCACTGCTCCCACAGTTGTTAGTGTCGGTATTTGCAAGCTGGACAGTTTACAAGCTTGGGGCTGCACACACACTGTGGGAAACAGCAACAGCTTTGGAGAGCTCAAGTAAGCAGCAAGATGCAGGTGGGAGGAAATTCCATATTTTGATGGGGATACACATGATTAGCAGTTGCCACTGACACAGCTCTCCTTGCTGCTGAACTCATTGGCATCACAGGGTAGGCATTGCTGATGCTCTGTGTGTTTTTCTCCTGCTGAACTCAGTAAAACCAAGAAAAAGTTCAGCTTCTTTTAACTCTCAGGGAAGCAGTGGAAAGCTGTGTGGTTTGCAATACTCCCTCAGTGGGAGGAACACTCTAACATCCCCACCAAGAGCCACAAGGAGCCAATTTCCTGTTTTCTGCCGTGCTAGGAGGGTGGGAGCAGGGATGAAGCACTACAGGCGCTGGGGTGCATCACACTCTCTGTGGTAAACAGCTGCCAGCGTGCAGAGCCAGTGACATCCCATTTTTGCCTTTTTTGCCTGCTGCTGCGGTGCTGTCCCTGTGCCCCCAGGCAGGCAGGGATGGATTGCTCATCGCCAAGGGCGAGGCACCCCCGACAGAGAGGATGGGGAGCCTGGGCCTTCCTGAATGTTGTCAGCTGGGTAGAGACTGGCCGTGGGCACACACCACACCTGGATCCCTCACCCTGGAAAGGCAACCTGAGCATTCGAGTGCCTTTATTGCCACTTACCAAGCAGCTGCCTCGCTCTTCCAAATGCAGAGAGAGGGAGTGGAGCAGTGCACTTAAAGCAAATGTGAGGCTGAGAGATCTGGCTCTGCATGAGTGAGTTGCATTGTAACAGCACAGTCTTGGTCCTCTTTCTAAGACATCTTTCCAAGAGATCTGAGAGAGCACGGCTCTGCCTGCCCGCCCTGATCCCGTCCAAGAGCTTTAGCCCTTGTCAGGTTTGTATTTTCTCTCGCCAAGCACACTGTGAATTCCTATCCTGCCTGAGAAAAGGGTGGTTTGCTATCATTTTCACAAGGTGCTGACTTAGCAACAGAGCCTTTGGGCAGATTACAGTAAACTCACTGCACTTCTCAAAGACTATTTCCTTTAGTGCAGTGAGCTGTCTGCAGAGATGCATTGACAGTTCCTGTGCCTTTTCTCCTCTCTACCAGCCAATTTGTATTGTGAGAAAGATGAGATCTTAAAAACGGACAATTAGCGCCCTTACTAATTACCCATACTAAGCATCTCAATTAGAGGAGTGCCTGAGGGGGCCTTAACCAAAGCTGGAACTCTGCCACGCCAAGCACTGTGTGGTGCTGCTCCTGCCCCCAGAAGCACACCTGTGCTGCGAGGGGTTACCCGAGACATGCAATGCTAACCTGACCTGGCTTGGCTTTCAAAAGGGAAAATTGAAGAGCCATGACTGCCAGCTATCACCTGGGAAGCAGAGCCAGTGTCATTGCAACTCCTCTTCCAGGAATTTACCTTCCACGTGCTCATGAGGTTCATTTTGGGTTTCCCTCCATGGAGCTTTGCTACTAAATGCCTTGGGAAATTACTCTGTTTTATGTAAAGTGCACTTCCCCAAAGTTCAACCCCACTTTGCCCCATATTTTTCCTACTCCCTCACTGGGCAAAACTGAGATTCCTGAGTTTGATATGGAGATGATGAAAATGAAGAAGAGATTCTCTGAGTCTGAACACATAAGCAGAAGGAAACAATCATCCCATTCTGCACGAACAAAAGGTAAGATAGGATGATGTCATAGCACACATCAGTGGAGGATCTACAGTTAAAGTGAGTGGGATTATGGAAAATTTGGAAGGGCCAGGAACCATGCAAAGGACCAGGCTTTGGTGCAAGAGTAGATTGGAATGACACTAAGTGTGTTTGAAACCAAAGAAGGTAACAAAATATTAATGAATTGGCACCAACCAGCAACAAAGAAATCCATTATTTATAGGCAAGACAAATAATTATACATGCAAGGTCAAAGAAGACATTCACACTGAAGTTTCTTAAGAGACATGAGAGCAGAAAGTAATTGACTGTCTAGACACAGCCATTGCTGAAACACTGAAATCCTATGATTCGGATGAATCGGAAAAAATGGGCCATGTTGGTCAAACACAGCTGGTTTACGCAGGGAACTCCAAAAGCACATCCACAAAGGAGAAGGGTCTTGGTGGCTCCAGGGTCCATACTGTGGACACCAGGCTGAAAACCCAAGACCTGAATTTTTTCCAAGGGGGCCGAGGAGACTCTCACATCAAAGGCTGGAATTAAGACAACTTAGGGCAAGCTACATTTGCTGTATGGATTCATACTGATTCTCCAATAAACCCTGGTTTATCAGATAGATTCTTGTGTTTGGCACAGCATACTATGGTCCCAACCAGGAGAGGCAGGCAGCCTTGAGCATCCAAGGACACTAGCAGAAGCCAGCTCCATAGCCAGGCTTTCTGGGCACAGGCCCCTTCCTCACCAGCCCCAGGACCTCAGAAGGAGCAAAACACACTGGATTTGGGGGTCAGAGGGAGCTAGGGAAGTGCCAGAGTCCCAGGGTGAATGTAGAGCTTGAAGCAGCACAGTACCTCTGGCTCATCTGACAAAAGATGACACTGCCTTCCTCCTTGGACATATTTAGGTTCCACCAGTGCAAATACACTTAATAAGCACTCAGAAGAAAAAACAAAGAGGCACAAGGATGAACCACAGTCCCTTACATAGCAAAAGAGCTGCATTTGCTCCAACAGACTTCTTGCTGAGTTTGTTTAAAGCCACTTTGCTTGCCGCTGCTGCCAGTAAGCCTGCTGCTGTCACTGGAGGTGCTGGCGTGGCCACCTGCCTCTGCTCCCAGCACAAGCACCCCATCTGCCTCAAATGGAACAGGGTGAGGTCAGGCTTGGTGCTTATGCCTGGAGACTCTCCCTTCCTCTTCTCACACCTTCCTGCAGGCACCCTGAGCAAACAGCAAAAATTCCTCACACTGGTCCTTTTCCTCTCTACTAAACCTCATAAGTCTTTAAAAAGAAAGACACACACACACACAAATATGAGAACCCAAGTTCCCAAATTTCTGCAGGAAGATCTGATGAGTGTTTGTTTTGGTTTTCAGGGTGGTATGCATGCTCTTTGTGGAACCAGAGGGCATTTTCCCACTGAGGAAAGCACTTTAAAGGCAGAAGGCCCCACAGTTACTACTGCTCTCACATTTATGAAATACTACCACATTGTAAAGGAGAGAGAAAAAATTACTCTCAAGAATGAAAATCAAGTGCACATTGACAGTTTAGATAAAAGTCTGTTATTAATGATGCTGTGCCAATATATTACCTTCATAAGGACTGCATAGATTTCCTTCACTTAACACTGGCTTGAAACACTCGAGGTGATTTGCTTGACATCTAAAAGTGGGTCAAAGACTCATCTCTAACCTAAATTAGATGCACAAGGACAGACCTTGCAGTGTTCCCTTATTGGGAACTGGGAGCTAGTGGGCAACCACACGATATTTCCTAAAACTCCAGCCACTCTGGCAGTGCAGAATGAACTGCTCCATGAATAGAAGGCTCATGATGACACTCACACCTCCATGTAAAAATGCAGGATAGGGAAAGGAAATCATATGGGGAAAACTACACACTAAAAGAAAATGGATCTGAGTATACTGTGAGCACTTGTTCATCACATAAAGTGATTTGTAGCTGCAAGGATGAGTGTAGCTAAAGGACACTGCACAGAGTGGATGCTATGCTGGAAATGGATGGAGAAATCAGGACTAGTGAGCTCTTGCTGTGACTCCCACTGTGAAACAGCATATGAGATGCTGTTATGACAAGTGCAGTCTATTGGCCATCACTATCAACCTTTCACACAGCTCATTAGGGAAAGGTCATGAGTTATTTTTATTTTAATCCCCAAGGACATACTTGGTTTGCTTCACACACTTCCACACAGGATTTAAATCTACACACCCAGATCTCTCCACTCTTATAAACACAGCCATACATAGCATGTATTCCTTCCTGCTCTTTACTTATAAAGCAAAACACAAAGCCATAAAAAGCCTTCTCAAACTCCAGCTGTGCCACTTTATGGAAGCATTTGAAAACTATTACTTTTTGTGAATACACTAAAGGTCTCTGGCATATTATCCCTGTTTTGAAGATTGATTTAGGAGGAGACTCTTACCACCCAGCACATCTGGAGTAGTGCTGTGCTCCAGGGGCAGTAGCAGTGTCCATGGGACTACTTGTGGAGGACAACTCGATAGCACAGGGAGACTCAGGCCACGATTAGGAAGCCTACCAAGATTCTGAACCAGTGGATTTTATCCTCAAACAAGTCTTAGTTGACAGTTGCCCATGCAAATTCACAGGCAGTGTCCTTGATAAGGCTTTGGTCTCCCTCTTTTTATTATTCCATCTCCTCTTCATTACACAGACCATCACTGTAATGCTTCTGTCCTGGAGGAGGTCACCCTCTTGTAATAACATGGTACTTTCCTCGTTGTAGCCAATTCTGGATCCCACTGTCTAACAACTGCTTCGGGATAGCTTATCCCTTCTGCAGAGAGGATAAAAGGACAGTGTTGGTGAGGGACTTGTTCAAGGTGGTGCAGCAAAGCAGTGGTAGACCTGTGGTGAGGCACTGGGACATTCAGGATTCTTCCACACAGCTCATCAGGACTTTGCATTGGAGAAAAGTCTCCTTCTTTTTGTTTTTTTTTTTTAGTTAATTCCACATGAAGAGAAGAAAGGAGTTGTTTAATTTAAAAAATATGTATGTCTCATTGCCTATCCCTCCCATAATGTAAGAATTTTTCCTTTTATAACAAAAAAAAGCCTATAGCTTGCCAAAGCAGACTCCCCAACAATTGGTCTAGCATTATAGTAAGTGGCAGCACTTTGGACCATTGCTGGAGATAAATTCACATTGTTCAGAAAGATAATGGTAGTTTGCATCTGGTTACAGTTAATTCCAGCACTGGTTTCCTCCCAGGCAACTTTCTTTCCTATTTAATGTTTGTTTAAACCTTCATTTTGTGGATGAAGTGGTTTTTTGTTAATATGATACTAATTTATTGATTTCATCACTTTTGTTACATCTGTATTTTTTCTTCTTCAAAACACTTCACATATATTGTTATAAGGAAGAAAATACATTGGTCAGGAAGTTTCTGTCTTTAAGTTTTCTTAATGTGCTCTGAGCTATGGCCTTGAAGGTCACAGACAGACATTCTTTCACCTCAAATAATGTCCTTCTCATTCTTCCCAACCTCCACAGATAACTAGGACAACACTAAATACCATTTGACACCACTAAACCCCAAAGACCCATAATAGAAATAGAAATAGCAATAGAAATACATAGCAGTGAAAAAACTCCCCCAAGTATCTCAGAGCCTACTCCAAAGGCAAAGAGATGCCTCATTTCACAGATGGGAAGATGATGAGCGGAGAGACTGGGGGAGAGGGGAGGGTCCAAATCATACTCTGTGAGAACTGCAGGGTAACACACCCTGCTGCTGCTCAACACACTCATGGGGTCTCACAATCACCCTTCTCTATGCCCAAGAAGGTCCCAGTAATATCAGGGTGTATCAAGGCCTAAAAACCAGCACAGGATGGATGAAAGAGATCCATGTATATTTTGTTCCCTCCCCAACTGCCTAAAGAAAGTTCCAAGGGTGTTTTCTGCCACTCTTACATCTAAGAAGAAGCAGGAGGGAACAATTTTTTGCATTAAAAGGTATGAAATAGGGGAGACCACTCCAGTATTTCAAGGAGCAGAGAAGTATGACCTGCAAGGGTTCCTCTGAAGTGCAATCAGCTGCAGCACGTAGCTGCTTCCTGTGCAAAAATCCCTAGGATAATATTGATCTGGAGACCAGCTAGCAACGCAGTGAGGACAGGCCACATCCTTGGAGAGTGTGAATCAGCATAGTAATGTGAACTTTCACAAGCTTTGCCTCAGCTGATGCTGTGGCTGCTTGCAGAGAGGGAGGGGAGGAGGTGAAGGATGCTGCCCTGGGCAGATGCTGCATGTGGGTGTCTCCTGTCTACAGTGCTTCATGGCAACACCATGGGTGGGACCCCAGTGGTGTCTTTTGGGTGCAAGCTCCTTAAAAGTGACTCTCAAGCCCAAGCACTGCTTTGCTCTTTCCTCTGCTGTTTGTTTGGATGTGGTAAGGTTTATGATGGGAAGCCTATTGAGAAGTATGCCTCGGATAAAAGGAAGCTTGTGAGCTTACACCTTGATAACTTTGATGTGCACAGTTCACACAGCCCTTGGTTTTTCCTTTCCTGTGCATCTCAACTGGTCTCCCCAGCTGTCTGGGGAGACCCTTGCAGGCAGAAGCCAGGGAGAGATTTCTCATTCCCGCTGAACCTGGATATTTCAGATCCCACAGCAAAGACCTTGGCTAGTGCCTGCTCAACCTTTGTTTCCAGGGGAAAGAAGCTGCATTTTCCACCCCAAGATCTTACATTGGATCCTGTAAGATGAACAAAGCAATCCTGAATAGCCAGTTGTTTGCCCTAAGCTTGAGCCATGGCTGTGGGACTGTGACACCGTGCATGGCTTGGAGAGAAGTGGGGCCATAAGAGGGGTCATGGTCATGCATTTATATAATGTCTGTTCCTTTAATTTGTGGATGGAAATTTGCCTGTAGAGGTATGTAAGTATGCAAGTAAGGCGTGATGGCTGACAGTTTCCACCAACTGTTCAGACATTCAAGGCTTTTTTAAATCTATCATCTCCATCCCTTGAAGAGAGATACAAGCTTCTCTCTTCCTACTGTTTTCTATTCCACTCCTTCCCTAGGCACTCCCTTGAGGCCCCGTGTCTCAGATTTATTTCATCTATTTTTGAAGAAGAACAAGGGGCAGGTGGTGCCTGCAGAAGCTGAAAGAGAAAAGATGGACATATCTAGCACATGCCAAGAAAACAAACATGAAATCTCTGGAGCTGCCCAATCCTCTGGAACACTGAGCAACTTGCCACTTTTTTCTTCTTGATGTGCTTATTTTTATGAGCTCAAAGAATAAAGTATTGGATGTTACACAGTAGCTGCCCCAGGAAATAATTCACTCATTCCATTGCTGCAGACTTCAAGGAAAAAAAAGAACAGTGAAGGGGGGCGGGGGGGGAAAGCCAGTTCTTTTGCAAAATATCCAGTTTCCCAGCAGCTCTAACAGCATAAATGAGAAGAATGTTTGGGTTTGGTGTCCCTCCAATTCTCATGGTTTCGCTGAGGATTTTGGAGAATGCATTTACTCCTTTGCTAACTGCAAGAACAGATTTATCCTGCAGCCATGTGCTGAATGAGTATACAGGCCTAGAAGGAGTCTGAAAGCGTAAACATTTACTTCATAAAAGAGATTCTGCAGACAGGAGGCCAGAGACAGTTGACTCCGGGTAAGCATTTGTGCTCCGTTGTAAAAAAAGCCCAGCAGCCAGAAGGAGACATGCACACATTTCACACACCGGCCTTTGCCACAGTGGACAGTGATCCAAAGGGGCCAGGGAAGAGGCTGTCTCTTGACTGAGCCCAGAGTGCAGAGGTTCCAGCATTTCCATCTTTACTGCAGATGGGAAAGCAGCCCCAGCTCCGCCTCTCGCTATGCAATGCTTCCCTGGACTTGGGGTGGGGAAATGAAAAAATAGCTCCATAACCAGAGAGACCCCTGGAGGTTTGTGTCTCCCATCCAGATGCTGTAAGGAGATACAAGCTCATACTTCAGCCTTTCCCAAAACAGGAATATCAATGAGGATGTGTCTCCTCTTTACCTGGCTGTTTATTTTCACAAAACTTGTTGAGAGCGCATAAAGTTGCTGAGATCTCCACCCTCCTGATGAATTTGATTGAAATCTGCCAAATGTTGAAAGATGTTGTCAGGGACTTTCTTTAACACATATATGAAGCAAGACCCCATGAGCCTTGCTCTCCTGAGAAGCCAGGCTGCAAGTGCATTTGATGGGCTGTTTTGAGATCTTAACTACCAAATACATTTGCATTTGTACAGGAAAACCACCAGGTTTAAAGGCAGTAGGTTTGGTTTGGGACATGGACCACAAGATCCTTTTTAGGACCCAGACTTTCCAGTTCCCAGGTGATGAAAAACAGCAAATGCTGCTCTATCTCAACAAATTCCCAAGTCTGTTGAAGGACTGTCACAACCTGTGTACAAGATAAGGAGCAGAAAGGCTGATGAATCATCATCATTATCACTACTTGTATACAAAACCAAGCTGTTGAGTCAGCACCCTTCAGTAGCACCTTTCTCTCCTTTGCCTCCTCAGTTTTGCTCCAGATGAAGAAAAAAGGGTGCAAATTCCAGGCTTGATGGTGGAAAGGTTCTTGCATAGCTATGCACATAGGAAGCAAGGGGGAAACTAATCTTCCTGCATGCCTGCCATTATCAGTGAAGATAGGCCAGCACTTCTTGAGGGCATTTCAAAAGAGAAGCTTCACAGAGGTGCTCTGAACTATTCCCCTCAGGATCCTCTTTCTCTCTGCCAGGTAGCCTGAGGCTTGCCTTTGTGGAAACCTCTTTAGATCCAGTTTCTTGGGGCTGATACTGAGGTTTGCTGTCAAGCCAAGAAAATCTCCCTTCATCTGCTTCTACTCAAGCAGCCCAAACCCGCCCCAAAGGCAATGAATAGCAGCATCCTCTGTTGTAAAGGCCTAAAACCTGGATCAGCACCAATCACTTAAAGTCATAAAGAAGGATCATCCTACTTGATGAAGCAGGCCTACAGCCCAGGGAAGTTGTGAAATCTCCATCCTTGGAGACATGCAGAATGTGCCTGAGCAAGGCTCTGAAAAACCTGATCTCCCTGTGAAGCTCTGAGCAGGAGTTTGGACAAAAGACCTCCAGAGCTTCCGTGTATTCAACAGTGTAGACTTAAGCAAGGAGCTCTAAGAAAACAGAGCACCAGATGGTACAACCCTTCTCCCCATGGAGAGAGGACTACAACAGAACAGCACAGGACAGACAGTGGTGGTATCAAACACACCTAAGGAAGGCGTCAATCAGGTACTGCAGAAGTGTGTGCAATGTGAAACCTGCCCAAAGCAGAGCCCTTAACCAAGCAGCTCACTGCCCTGAGCACTTTCTGCAGCCTCCGTGGCTGCTGTTGAAATGAAGGCTGCTATCTTGACTAACTACTGGTTCACAAGCTGTTATGTGGCCAGCAGTGAGTCTGGGGACTTAAAGTAGGCAAGAATATGCAAGACCTGAAAAGAAAATGGTTCTCATGGGGCTGTCACTCTCCAACAGTTAGCTCTGAAAATTATTAATTTCAGGATTCCCAGGTTTACAAGCACCAGGCTTCATGGTTATTTTCAGTCACTGCCAAAATAAAACTCAGTTTCCACATGCATACGTTTTCCTCATATTCTCCCCCCTACTGGCCTCATCAACATTTTTTATCAGGAAACTCATTATTTATACTCTTCTGGCAAGGACATTATATTTCATCAGTGTTGCCAGCAATGCCAATTTCCCTCCTTACCGTTCTATCCTGAGCTGTTTTCATTTCTCTCACCTTGTATTTCTCAGTAAACCAATAAAGCACAAATTCTAAGCCTTCCAGTTTCCCTCTTTTCCCTCCCACAATAGTCATTGATGTCTAACCACAGACGTCTGTGCTTCTTTTCAATAACTGTGCATGCAGTTGCCTATAAAATATGCACATGATAGCACAGGGAAATTCCACACACGTTTTCTCCATCTGAAGATATACTGGTTCATACGTTACATTTATATTGGGTCTGGATCATGTCCTGCCATCATTCTGCAGGGAGAAATCCCAAGGCAGTCAACAGAGGCTTTTCAAGCAGATAAATGACAGAACTTGGCCCTACAAGCGGAATATTGCATGATATATTTCCTTTTCTGTTTGCCAAATTGATGTTAAGAAGGGGTTATACACTTAGACAGTCATCATAAGTTTCAGAAACAATCAGCAGACATTTTTACTGAAAACCCAGAAAACAGAGCAATTAATCAGAATATCACTGCTTTTCCTATGAAGTTGCAGTTGCTTTTATTTTACTGGCATTGCATCACATAGTTTTTCCACCACGGGAGCTTTGAGGTCACTATTAATTTATGGGGAAAAGCCTTTTTTACTCTGAGTTTTCTGAAAATACACAAACAAGCACCACTCAGACATGACATAACTGAACCACAGATCCAAGCCCCTCTCAAGTTCCAGTGTCCCCTGTGGTCCCTGCCAGATGTGCTGCACCCATGGAGAATGACCAGAGACAATGCAAGTACATTGAACAAGCTGTTCCATGGGTGCAGGTGGGCTGAAACAAAAGGCAGATAAGATTGACACTTTGATGTATGCATGCTTTGTGGAGAAGCAAAGTCAAATTAACAGCCTGAGCTCCCCAACAGCAACAGCATTGAAGGGGAATATTAATGCAGTTACCACATCTGCATCTCATTTTCCTTCAGTATTTCCTAGTCATACTGAGCTCACCCACTGGAGAGTGACATAACAGCATGAGCTGATGGGAAAGTGTCTTGAGATGTATTATGAGGGAAAAATATGCAGAATACACAAATACAGCAGAGACAGAGGGAGGTGAGCTGACCAAACCCTGCATTTTCCATTTATGAAAGATAAGTGGAGGCATTTTTAGGACACCTCCTGTCTCACATACACCTGAAACAGCAGCATTGCCAGGCCCAGTCCCTCATTGTGTTCTTCTGTGATGGTCCAGCATTGCTTCTATGGGCTTGCTGCGGCACAAAGATACATACATACACCTCCTGCCACAGTGTTAAAGTGCTAAAGGACACCATTAGCCCCTGTGGAGGGTCCCAAACCAGGCACTGCACAGACATCTGCACAGCACCCAGTGAGTGTCCCTTCATGGTACCACACCAGCGCAGCACTTCTGCCAGCTCCTTTGGGCATCTCCTGAAAGACATCCACATAGACAAGTTCTGTGCCCTCAGGTAGGATTGAAATGGAGAGGACTGAAGCCACCTTATTCTAAATGACTGGAGTTCAGTGCTCGTTTAGATTCGTGGTGATAGGTGAATTGCCTTTACTTGCTTGAGGGCATCCGTGCTATCAGGCCATAAGTCTGTGTGTGTCAAAAGTTCACATGTGGTGACCCAATTACCTGTCTGTAGCAGTGGGGCTGTGGTATCTGGCAGGCTGATCAGGCAATACCTTAGCACTTAGGTCAAGGCACTAAGCCTTCTTGAATTGCATGAGATGTATCTGGTTTCGTAGAGAAGTCACGGACAAAAAATTAACTGCAGCACTGGAGGTAATCTGGGGAGTTTTAAAGGTTTCTGTTGGATTTTATCACACTCAACATTGTGTCTGCTTGAGTTGCAATTAACAGCAAAGCTGCAACTGAGTTTAACAGGGCAGGTCCATGGAAATGTGAAAAAAGCATCAAGTCTTTTTTCCTATCCTACCTCCCCTCCCACTTAGATGCACATCGAAAGAAACACTGCTGGATCTGAGGAAATGACCAGCTCATGGTTCCAGTACAAGTGAGAGGGGTATTGTCCTTTCTGCCCCAGGGGAGCACCGTAACAGGCCACCAGAGCTACCTGTCATGTTGGGAATGAGCTCCAACAGGAACCCCAAATCCTACTCCACATCAGCATTTCCCCTGAGCTGTGGGAAATCTCACAGTCAGATCTAATCCGTGCTTGAGCATGCTGGCATGGGTCCACCTACATTGGGAAGCAATGTCACTTTCAGAAACTGACACTTCACACCATCCTCCACTACTGGCATCCTTCTTCTGGCAGCTCTGGCTCCCCCCAGAAAGGCAAACCATCAAGGACTTCTTCAAGAGCAGAAACACGGAGTGCTGATTTGCAGCCTGCCTGTGTCACCAGCCTGCAAGTGCCTCTGGTACATTTGTCCAAATTGTGGCTGCAGACCTGCCTGCCCCAGCATTTTGCCCTCAAGAAACAAGTGGGGGCCACTCTCAGAAGTGGTGCCTGGTGCTGCATCTGAATGTGAGGTCAGGTACAGTTTCCACCACAGCAGGAGTCAAAGACAATGCTTGTCTAAAACTCAGTCTAAAACAACTTCTTTGTCGGTATTTAAATAAAATTGGTAGCTCTGCAGCATGTTTTTTTTTCTCTTCATGATTTTCTAGCTCAGTAGAGGGAGAGAGAGGTGCCACACAAAGATTATGAGTGACAGGTTGATACAATGACTAATCATCTTTGGCTTACTTTCATCGTTAGACCAACTAAGCATAGCTAGCACATAATAAATCTGAGCTGCAATTAAAGCTCTGCAGCATTTTTACTAGATGGAAGTTCAAATTCCCAAACCTAGTTCCTGTTCCTAGACTTTGGTATCATTTTAGGGGCGTGACATTTTATTCTTCCCTTTTTCATCACAGATGACAGGAATTGCACTGGAGGCAATGATCAAATGGCTCTCCAGCCAGACAGCAGCACGAACCTCAATAGCAGCAGCAGCAGCAGCAGCTCTGTCACTTAAGGGGTCTTTTAGGTTTTGATCCCGGTGGCTCCAAACACAGACTTTATCCTAAGCCTGAAGGCTGGAGCTCAGAAACGTGGTCCGTCAAAGTACCCCTTAGCTCCATTCCTGGTGATTTATTCAAAGGTGCAAGAGTAGCTTTATATAAGTTTTAAATCCTGATGCAAGGGAAATTAGCCATTGTTTTCCTTCAGGGTCCCAGATCCACAACTATGTACATTCAAAAATAAAATAAAGTTGTGGCCAGCTGTAAAAATACTAGCTAAAGAAGTTGCAGATGTTCCTAAGGGAGCTACTGAAATATTTTGGCACCTTTGCTCTGTCATTAAAAACAAAATGCGATCGTCAGTTAGGGCTGCAATGAGAGTTCAAGTGGACAGAGAAAAACAGGAAAGCATTTAACAGTGCTAATAGTGAATGTGAGTTCAGCCCTACAAAACGTTTGCAAAAGCACTGGCAAGACTCCAGCTCCCAAACCCCGTGTTTTACCCTGACTGTGCCATTTAGGTCCTAGAGCATCAGTGGGTGGCTGCAGAGAAGTCAGGATGGCAGCACAAGCCTTTGCTGCATGGACAGTCCCAAGTGTGGGCTACAGACAGCCTAAAACAGGGCTTGGCAAGGATAAGGGATCACAGCAGGCAGGTATAATGGTCTGACAAATACACTGCTGTGGGTAAACTACTTCTATCAGCTACACTTCTTCAACCTTGCTTAAATGTCTCCACAAGACACTACACCACTTCAAGTTAGCTCCAATACTGGCAATGGGGATATTGCCTGAAACTCAAAGGAGACCAAATACCTCATAAAAATACAAATAGGGGCCCCCTCGGGCACCCTTGCAATGTTTACTCCTAAGAGCAGGGCCTAAGCCATTGTGAATTTTGCAGAAAAGCGTAAATTGCTGTGCCTTAGGCCAGCCAGGAGGAATTTCATTCGAAGAGCGAATAGTTCCCGCCTCCAAATTCTTTCATCTTTCTCGGCCTGACTCTTTCTGGCTCATCCCCGGTTTTCCTCTTTTTTCCAGATGCTGTGGGGAAACTGTAAGGATTGAAAGATTCTGCCCTAATTCACCCCGGGAGAAAGAAACAAGATACATAGCCAAGTTGGCTAGGAAGATGCAATCAAAGCAAGTCATATGGCCCAGAGATAAGGAGGCGAGGGAATCAGTCACTGTGTGACATGGTAGCATTGGGAGAAAAAAAGGGACTTACCCATTCATAAAAGCCTGTCTTGGAAAAGGAGGCAGAGCCAAGAAGCAGCAATTGGTCCAGTGCACACTATCACCTTATTGGGGAAGGGGGAATTTGTGCAATGCTTTGTGCAGAAGGTCCAGGTAGCAATATACACATGAACTGTGACCACAGAAATATCTGTAGAAGCTGTCTTGTGCTGACACTCACTGATATTCTCCAAGTTAACAGCTGGGCTGACATTAATTAGAAACATTTTTCCCCTTTTCTAATCTCTAATAGGTCATCTAATCCATGCCAACTGAATTGCAGGGTTTTTCAGAAAAACAGATTGTCAAAAGCTTTTTCATCTACTGGAGAGGTTTGAATAATTGGACATTTCTACTGGAAAATTAATCTCTGATCTAACAGACATCACATAGCTGAGATTTTCCCCAGCGTTCATTTCTGCCCAGACAGCTGAGCACCATGCTGTATTCTCCACAAACAAAATGTCCATCCAAGAAAAAGAGGTTACTGCACTCAGTACAGTACTCAGAATCTTGATATGCCACCAACTATGCATGACAAATTCTGGAGAGGAGTGAAGTCTATAAGGAAGAAAAGAGCATGTGTGCTCTAGAGAGGCAGAAGGGTCCCAGCTCACAATATTTAAGCCCAGTTCCAAATTTTCTCAGTGTTTCTGCCTTTTTGGATGGTAGTTTGAGTCTGTGTGCATTTCTATGAAGGAGATGAGGAAGGGAGGGAGCCTTTTCTTTGTTCCCAAACAACATCTCATCCTGTCTCAGGCTCACACACCAACATCTAACAAGCAAAGACAAACAACATCACAGCTCCACAATGCTTAAGCTTGATTGAATGACGACAATTCCACGTTAAAATAAAAAAGAACATCAGAGCTTTCCACAGCTGCATCAACATTATCTATTAAAAAAAGCATGACACTACATGAAGCTTTGGCTGTGCAAGCCAAGAACCTAAATCAGCCATGGTTTGGAATGAGGCCATCCCTGAATTCTCGTGTAAAGCGATGCTGCCATATTGCTTACTTTCCACTGAGGTTTTCCACAAATTAACAGCTGTAGCAGACTCCCAGAAAACAGCAACTCTTTCCAAGTCTTTCTTCTCTGAAAATGTTGTTTCTTCACTTTAATTCTTCCCCATATGGAAGGGAAGAGGAGGGTAAAAAAAACTCAACAGCCCTATGAAACAAACCCAAAAAAACTCCAGACAGACTGTGAGAAAAATTAATCACAAAGATTGCCTGGAAAGAGAGCGGTTATCTGTAAAATTAAACCAGTGGTGGGCCCAATTTTTCTTTTTATTATACCAGCATGGTGGGATTGAGAATCAAACCCAGGAAAAATATTTCTGGAGCAACCTTTCTGATTTATGACCATCTCAGGCTCTCTGACAAGATCAGAAAACTGCTGGATTCTTTCCAGTTGAGCACCACCAAAGGCCAAATCATTCCTATTTAGGGAAAAACAAAACTTCCCTCTGGTTCAGCGAGAACAGTGTTTGGCACCAAGCACAGAGAAAACCGCCTCGTTTCAGCTGGCTCGCTGAAGTGCAGCTGAGATGGAAAGGTGATACCAGGCTGGTGTGGGTGGCTTCAGATCATACTCTTTCCTCCTGATTGCATCTTGGACATCACTAGGTCCCACACAGGGTGATGCAGAGGGATTCATTATAAGTCACAAAAGAACCTCTTAAAGCAAAAGTTATTTGATTTCTAACATGCACAGATGGCTGTTGACTCACTTGTGAGGGGAGTGATGGAACTAGCAGTCTGGCAGAAGCATTGGGACTCGCAGCACTAGAAAATATGGATTCACAGAGCTGGTCAACTTCTGAAGAACTGTGAGGTATGGGTATAGTAAAAGGCAATCCTTGTGCCTAGAGAAGGGGCTTTCCAGCTGGTGGAGTCCTGGGTTTTGCCTCCTTGTACCTACCAGCATGATGCAAAGATGTGGGTTGCCATGGGTACTTGGGTGTGCCCGCTGACAGCAACACGGGGTGCTTTACAAGCACAGCAGTATAAGGTCGTCCAGGGCACCTGGGGCTGTGCCCTTCAGAGCCTCCTGACCCCAGGGTCACCTCTGTGCAGTTATGCTACAGACAGACACTCCAAAACCTCTGCCAAAGCCGAGTCCTTTTTGGGGAGGGCTGGGAGGATGATAGCACCGTGAGCTATCATGGAGAGAAGCTTAGAACCTTGGAAGGTCAACTGAGATGAGCCTGGACCACTGGCTGATGCTGTTACGGACTCCTAGGTGACTTATCCCGTGTGTCAGCAGCAGCCCCAAGCCCAAGGGGCCACCACAGGACTGTGCTGGCTCCTCTTCCCCATATGCTGCTGGCATGCTCTGCAGAACACAGGAGCCACTCATCGCAGTCAGGAAACAGCTACCGCAAAGCCAGACTTCCCAATTCCAGCCAGCGCAGGATGTGATGACTTTGGGTCAAATGGCAAACTGCACCACATGGTGACTCTTCCAAGTGTACAACTATCTGGGGAGGGACCTCATCTTGCTGCCAGTCCCCTGCCCCAAGAAGACTTTCTTGTCCCTGTTTTGCTCAGCTTGGCATCTGAAGGCTTGCATATTATACTTCTTATGCAGACCATGTGCAAAAGGAGCTATCAACAGCTGGTTCTCTATTCAAGAGAAATTACTCTTCAGATAATATTTTTCAAAAGTATGAAATTAATCAGCCTGCTGGAGCACAGGATGCTGCTTCAGCTTCAAGTTCTGAAGCCTCTGCAGTCCAAGTTGCTACTGACACAGTTCCTCAGATTTTGATGTCCATCTTACACCTCTGTGATCCCACTGTATTAGCCAGCTCTCGTGTCATCGGTGCTCACTTCACACAACAAGCTCAAAAAATAAATATACCTATCTTATCTTTCAAGTATATAGCCACTGCCTATGAGTTCCCAAAAAAACCCCAAACCACCAAACCTAGAAGTAATGCTGAAGAACAAAGGACCTGATTATTTCTCCTGGCCCAAATTTTCAAAAAACATTAAAATATCCATTTTCTAGTGAGGCATTCTGTCCTCAGTGCACTCCTAAGCCTCAGAGATGTTCTGTCATACTGTTCACTAATTGTTTTCAGTGTTTGATGCGAGTATTTTTGGCAGTCAGTTTGTCATGAATTGACACTTATTTTGTCAACCTATCTTCAGCAAAACTGCACACCCTCCCTCCTCGTAGACCTGTCAGAAACATAAAGATTACTCATTGCATATTTCTAAGAAGCTCCTGAAGCCAGCACTTGGAGTTTGCATAACAACCATTGTCGACAATCCACCTACAGCAGCTTAAAAATACAGATTTGAATGGGTGAAGAGAGGCCAGGAGTTCTCAGAAGGACGAGTCAGATTCAGGATTTTATTAATAGAACTGGAGGTGTTCTCATGAAGGCAAAAAAAAGAAAAACAACCCAAAACCCACTCTCTTGTTATCTTAGCTGTCATCAACAGTCACCTTTTCAAAAACAGGCAGGCGAGATGCAGAGTATTCCTGTAGATGAGCAAACAGAAAGCTGCTGCAGAAAAACATTGAGAGCAAGATGAAGAGCAGCGAGCACCACAGATTCTCTCCCAGGTCCTCCTTGGGAAGTGCTGGGCATCCACTGGCCTTGCTGAAGGGCCTTTTCTCTTGTTGTTTTGTTTTGTTTTTTTTTTAATTAGTCTGGTGCCAGACATTTCACCACTGGAGGGTTAAATGCCAAACAAAGGGAACCCACCAGAAAAACACTCACAAAGCTGTTTGTCGCATGGGGTCCAGCACTCTCTCCAGCAAAATAAAGCAATTATATTAATTGGAGTGCACAATAGCCACCCACCAAAACAGTAGATGAATTGATGCAGATCAGCAGTGGTTGTTGATGAAGGCAGGGAGGAGCAGGGCACAGGATAGGGAGGGCGATGGGGGGCTGGCTGCATTTCTGCCATGCTGCCGCAGCCTTGCCCAGCCCTGCCTCCAGAGCCCAGCGAGGGGCAGTGCAGAAACCTGGCCACCTCTCAGCCCAGGGCTTGCTCCTGCAGGATGACCAGCTGCAGCACAGCACAGGAGGTGCTGCCCTGCCTAAAGCGTTTCCCATGTGCTTGTGCCACCTTCTCTCAGGTCTTAGGGGAAAGGAAGGATACTGGGGGTGGCCATGAGAGTGAGAGGCATGGGCAGGAGAGCCCAGAGAACAACAGCAACATCAGAGGCGTCATTCAGCCATGATAAAAACCTCTGCTCCGAGAAAACTTCAACACTCACTGTCTTTTCCGAGCCAAATCCCCAGCCTATTACGTTCACCATTAACAACAATCCCTGCAACTTTCTCAGCCTTGCTGTTTACACAAGCTAGAGCTTTCATACATAAAACTCTTAAATGAAAACATTAAAGAGCAGCTGGCGCCTCTTGGAAAACTCATAAAAAGTCTGTTTCCAAACAGTGTCGCTTCTATACCATAAATTTCTATATTTCTCACTCCCCTCATTCCTTATTTCTAAAGACATTTGCATGAAAACAGGAACTTTGTTTATTAAAGAGTTCATCTGCTCCTGCTGTTAATTTTCCACCTGAAGCCAGAATCCCCCGGGTATGACATCATTAGCACAGCTCTGGAAATGATCATGAAGTCACAAACAGAGGGTTAGGGCTCCACTCAGAGAATAAACAGCGAGAAGACAGAACTTCTGCCACTGCCAAACCCCAGATCCTTATCCAGTTTTTCCTGGAGCAACATCCCATCGACTTCAGTGGGACATTGACCAAAATAAGGCTGTCAGCAATTCCTGTTTCAACCATTCCTCCCTTCCTGTTCCTGCCTTCAGGGCATGAGGGATTTGCCCTGTGCAGCAGGTCTGGGTCAGGAGAGGCTCTGCCCTGGCATGATGCTGGTGCTGCCAGTTCCACATCCTCACATTGCTCCTTGCAGGCAGGGGCAATCCAAGGGGGGCACCACCTCACCCCTATATCAGTTTCTATGAGTGTCCCCCTTTCCAGCTACACACCATGATCATCCTGCTTGCATGAAGCCCATCATGTGGGGATCTCATGCAGTCCAGGAGAGCAGCTGCCGGGATGTGGGACACCAGAAGGGAGCCCTGCTGCAGCTGCACATGGGGCTGGCTGTGGGGGAGTGGGGCTGCCCTATAGACAGGAACAACTGTCTAACAGTGCTGGAGTCTGGGGATGACTGAGGGCACCTGAAGAACAAGAAAAAATACCTTTACAGGGAGACCTATAGGAGGGAGACATATGTTTTGTGTGCAGAGGCTGAAAAAAGAAACATGGGAGCTAATATGTCTCCTTGTGTGAGGATGGGAAGACAAAGTAAAGATGTCTTTTATTAGAACAGATCCAGCAACACTAAAATCAAATCTACATTTTCACCTCCTGCTCCATGAAAAGCATGAGAAAATGACTGTGAGCTTAGAGAGCTTCATTAAATCTCTTCTCACATATAAAATCTGTGACACAGTTGAAACCCTTCCCTCCCATCACCAGGCAAGCAGAGCTAATATAGAATTGCTCAGGCCAAACACTGCTGGTTTTTAATCTGATACCTATGCATGCAAGTGGCATATTTGTCATGTGATGGCTCCCTGCATGAAGAGTGACATGTCTGTGATGGGTCTCTGTGTGAGTGCCACAATGCTGGGGTGCTGCAGCAGCAAATACAATCTGACTCTACACGACCAGCATTCTCCATCCAGCAGCCTGTGGTAAGCAGGCTGCTTCTCTCCCTGCCTCCCCACCCTGGGCCACGTCAGCAGCTGGTCTGGGCTGCTCAATACTGCTGTTACAGAGCAGACACCTGAGCAAAGGTGTCTGAAAATCTACATACCTGTGAGAATGGGATGTGGCTGAGCGGGACAGAGACAGTCTGGTTTGAAACAAGGTTATTAATATTGCATGGGGAAGGTGGAGGCAGAATATGGGATTGATCAGATACAGTCCTTAAAGGATTTCTTCAGTTTATCCTTGTACTCTAAGCTTTAAAGTCTTTGCATACATATTGCTACATCTTTATTCAGTGCTGGTGCTGGGATCTTTAACAATGTTTCAGAAATATTGACTATTTGTTGAATATGAGGAAGTAATAGTTGGTATAGCAGAGGGGAAAGGAAAAAAAAAGTGTATTTACTCTTACAAATAAAACCTAAGTTTTTCCCTCAGTGAAATCACTGTGATTTGATTGATCACCACAAAGCTGCTGCATGGTGGCAGTGCTCTGTTTTCATGACCTGATTTGGGCTTGGCTGCTGGGAGACACTGTCTGGGGGAGAGTGAGCCAGCAAGTGCTCCGGATGCGCGGCACAACCACCATGTGCCTCTCCTCCCTTGGCTCTGCCACCAGGCCCCTCTCCCCCCAGCTCCCTCCAGAACAGCCCATAGGCACCACAGCCTCCCAATTCCTTCAGTTTGGTCCATTGTTATAGCAAGTCCAAGTGTTTTCCTTGGCATGGGCCAGCCGTCCCATAGCACTGTACTTCCTCCACACAGAATAAGTGTTATTTAACAGCTCTGATTATTTTGGAGAGTTGTTCAGCCTCCTTTTTTGAAAAAAGGAGAATACATTGAAACTGATTGTATTGGCTCCTTGTGCCTATTTTTCCTGGATGGTCCCTGCTCTCTTTGTATAAAATGTGGGATGCAGATGCAGGCAACTTTTCAAGAAGGCACAGTGCCACTGTCATGTGTGCCTTGTTTAAAGGAGTTGTCACCTCTGTCAAGATAAGCATGCAAAAAAAGGAAACGCAGGTACACTGGGAAGAGGTGTTCAGTCTTTGCTCTTGGTCACCCCAGTACGCACCCAACTGAGTCAATAAGAATTTGGTCCAAAGCAAGTAACTACTGGAAGAGCTGATAAAGATCCTCTGGGTGCTGTTATTTATCCCCTTAGCGCACCTTTTGATAGCATAACTCTAACCTGTCAAAGAAGAGTTGCCCTCATTTCTTGATGTGGATACAGGCAGACAAAGAGTAAATATTTCAGTGCAACTGAAAGTGTCTCTGACTCATCATATCATCATCATTTTTCTGGAAACCACTGTCTTCATTCTCTTTCCTCAGCCCTTCCCTTAGGACACTTTACTCCAGGAGCTCTGTATTTTTTCAGAAAATCCCTAATGTTCTCTTTGAGAGTCAATATTGTTAATTTTAAAGAGCAATCAGGAGATGAACCCTCCCTTGCCCTGCCTTCCAACCCTTGTTTTACCATTTCCTTACTTTCAAGTCCCAGTGTAACAAATGTTCAAGGTCTTCCTCCCACCTGCTTCTCCAAGACAGTTTTAAATTAGCCATGATTTCCTTCTCTCCTCAGCTTCTCATTTTTTCCGAAGTCTGTACTATCAAATCCTAACGCCCTCCTTTCCTCTTTGTTATTTGAGGCAGTGCTGCTTCGTGCTGCTCATTCATGAGGACACTTCCACCCACTCCACTGAGCCAAGACTCCCCACCTCTGCTCTGCAGAAATGCTTTCATCCCTACATTAGTCTAGCTCTCACTTCCAGCAACTGCTTTTTATTTCAGAGAGGGGGGTGTGGGGGTTTTGTTGTTGTTTGTTTAGGGTTTTTTGCTTTGTTGGGGTTTGTTTTTTTTTTTGTTTGCATGTGTGTGTGTGTCTGTTTTATGGGTAGCCCTTCACACTCTGCAGGGCTGCAGAGTCTTTCTGAAGTGAGTACTTTCTTGGGAGGAGGGCAGATCATAGAAACGGAAATGAAGGTTGCTTGCTGGAAAGATCATTTGTTCTCTTGAGTATGAAAAGAAACCTATTGCTGCAAACTTCAAGTGGGCCCACACTCTGCTCCAGGCATCTTTACAGTCATGAAAATTACAATGTCACTGGTATTAACAGCACAAAATAGCAACGGCTCACTCCACTACAACTCCCTGCTCCTGCAGGGATAACAATGGAAGCTTCAAATTAAATTGAGAAGCTGCCTCTCCAGCCAATGCCTCCAGCAATCTTCACCAGAGGAAAGTGGGGCCACAGGGCTTGAGTGGAGTGTTAGTAAACCTCCAGGCTGCTGGAGTCCATGGGGGAGTTAGTGCCAGACCAGTAGGATTTTTTTTTACAATGAGGGTGGTGAAACACTGCAATGTGTTGCCCAGAGTAGTTGTGGATGCCCCATCCCTGGAAACATTCAAGGTCAGGTTGGACAGGACTCTGGGCAACATGATTTAGTCAAAGATACTGTGCTCATTGCAGAGGGTTGAAGTAGATAACATTTGAATGTCCTTTCCAACCCAAACCATTCTATGTTTCCATGAAATCTGGCAAGCATCCACATGGGTAGAGCAGGCTGTGACCCCAATGTACCAGGAGAATGACCCACGGAGATCTGGCACAGGCCAAACAAGCTCCCACCAAGATGAGTAGGAGGGCTGCTCAGCCAGGCCACAGGCACACCCCACCACAGCTCTGCTGGTGTGACACTGGCCAGAGCTACTTCCAGAAAGCAGATGGGGCTGGAAGAGTGCTGGGCTCACTCATGGCTTTTCTTCTCCTGGCCTGGAGGTGGTCTCATCAGTTTGACAATGTCATCTTACCCTTTGGCTTCTCTCCCACTTCCCTGAACTGCTCTGCATCCCCACCACAGAGGCCCACGGATGCCTCCCACCTCCTGCTCCCTCTCACTTCTCTGGGCTTTCATTCTCCAGACTCTTTTCAAGTTCTCACTTTATTTCTTCTGTTCCCGCACAAGGATCCAGGAGCCATAAATGGATCAAGCTGTGGCAAGATCTAAATCTGTCCCATCTTTAAAAAGCCAGAAATACCCTGCAATCTGTAAGAACTAGCCTGTCCAGCCAAAACAGTGACATATCCAGACTTGGGATATAAGGGTTAAACTTGCCTGACTTCTAAAATCCCATAATACTTGTGTGCACAGGGCTGTTACACTGAAATTTACTCGAAATTGATACTCCATTTATCTGTCCATAGCCTTGGCATCTTGCTGCCCCTGCACTCCTAAATCACCCTTCTTAGACTCCCCTTATTTAATTTTCCAGCTCTTCAAGGGAACCCTTCTGCTAACAGTCCCTGCATACCTCTGCATCCCCACCTCTGAAAATGCTGCCCCTGTCCCACTTTTCATGCAAACATGTTAAGGCATGGAGCTGAAATGTCATGCCAGAAAAAGCAAGCCAGGTTGTTTTGGTACATGCAGTGGTCAGCATGCCCTGCTGGAGAGCCTACCAACATGTAACTAATATCCTGAGTTTTGGAGCCAGACAAGTCCTATTCATTCTCTTGTCCAAACCACAGGGACAAGAACATCCAGCCTCTCCAACATCTCACAAGTCCTGGGATCGACATGCAGATACAGAGAGGGAAAAGCTGAAAAGCCATCAAGCTGTCCAGTGATGCCAGCATTATGATTGGGGACCTTCTCATGCTTGTAGACAAAGTCATGCCCCTTACTGGAGTGAGCAGGCTGTGACATTGAATAGAAGGTATCTTATCTAGATGCAGTAGTTGAGACCTCTGCCTTGAACATACAGATGAGTTTGACCCAATTCTGCTGATATAAAGAAATCAGAGGAAAGGCTGGGGAAAACGGAATCTGAACAGAGTAAAAAGAGACATTTACATACAAGGAATAGCTGTAGCACCACAAATCCATTCCTTTTTTTCCTGCTAGCCCACCACACCACTTTGAAAAATCCTTCTCACTCTGCAGGCTTTAGTCCTGTGGTCAGGGGAGCAAAGGCATGCAGCGCTTCATGTTAAACATCCTCTGATGCTCCAGTGGTGACAGTACATTTCAAACCTACGGTGTGAAAGCCCCTCTCAGACACCAAGGCAACCCTTGCTTTGCTGTGCTTCTTCACAGGCACCAGAATCAGCACAGAAACACATCTGCCTAGGGCTGGCATCTTTGATTTATTGATATATTTTGAGTATGTTGTTCCTCTTCCCCCCTCCAAAGGCGTGAGACTTTTGCACTTTTCTGATGACTTCATCCTTGGTACTGTGCTCCCACAAGCTATAGGTCAGGGATCGGATGACGGACTTGACCCAAACGGGCTGACAAAGGCTTCTCATCTGCCTGGCGTGGCATTCAGAGAAATCGATTCACTGAGGTGTCAGTGCTGCATTGCATTCAGCAGCAGTTTCTAGGCATGCCAAGAAAGGCACCAGCACATCAGTGGTCTTATTGACCCATTCAGTAGAAACTCCAGTACTGAGCATCCTTCTCAGCTCCCCATGGTCTGAGGGCAAACCTCCCTCCAACCATGTGTGTTATACTGAGTATACAGAGTAAAAGTTTCCATTTTGCAGAGTCGCTTTCCCAACATTTTTCACAGGCACCCCTGAGATTCCTTCTAAATGAGAGGAATGCCATGTCTTCCCAATATCGATGGATATTTCACCCTTTTTGCTGTTCAAGTTAGGTGTTCAAGGAGGTACTGGCCACCATGCAGACAGGAGCATGTACAAAGAGAAATGTGCCACTGCTATTCTTAAAAGACAAAGAACAAGGAAAAAGTATCCTCAGAGGAAGTCACCTTTCCCTCTAGCAAGTGTCATCTTCAGGCACACAGGTCAGGTCTGGACTTCCTTTCTAATCTTGCTCCATCTTGCCACTGAACCAGATTTTATCCCCCCACAAAGTCCATCCACAGCATCTTCTCTTTGTACCAATACTTCCCTGAGTATTTCTGTTCTCTATTTTCCTTCTCAAGTCCTTATGAACTCATTTAGCACTTTTGCTGGTTTGCCTTGTTAATAATTGTCTATTCCTCTATTCTTTCTCACTTTTTCCAGACAGAAGGAGGAAATGCCTTCCAGAATTAGTAGTCCTGTCCAGGAGTGTGTCTCATCAGCGGGCAAGTGTTCATCTCCTGCTGGTGTCCTTATCCCTCTGCCCTCAAACACCACCCAATGGGCAACGGGGCACTTCTTAATAAGACCACCTCACAGTGGAAACCAGGTTCCATGACAGTAACATAAATTTTCTCCATTCCTAAAATATGCAAAGGATTATGCTCCAGTTTTTTGGGTTTCTTCATCAGCTGCCCAGTGTGGTAAAATTAAAGATCCATTTATGATAGATGACAGTAGATTAACAGTGTTCAAATGGAAGTCTACAGATGTTTTTGCCAATAGTGTCTGGATAAAACAGGGACTCCAACAAGGCTAGACATAGTTTGGCTAAGGATCAAACCAAAGGTATCAGAACTTCTTGAGTGCTTTGAAAGTTTTAAGGCACATCCATCACTAACTGAAGACAGAGCTAGTTCGTTTCTTGAGATATATTTGAAGTAATTTGCAAAAGCGAGCATGAAAACTGAAAGCACCATGGAAATGTGCTCTGAATGGTTACACTACACTGACTATGGAAGAAATTCAGCACAGATGAGGGAATATATATATATATATATATGTGTGTGTGTGTGTGTGTGGTGCCCCAAAATGCCCCATCCTGCAGCCTTCTGAAATGACAGGCTGTCTGTTATGAAAATCACTTTGAACTTTCATATTTCTGGTCCAGAGTCTCCCTCTAGAATTCTTCTATGTATCAACTGCTTTTGCATATGATAACTGTTCTCAAAGCCGAGTCACACATTCAGCATATCTTCACATCGTGGTTTCACTATGCAAATTATCTGTACTCCTCTCTTCTAGGTACTGTATTTGATGCATCCCCCTGCCTTTTTACCTCATGGGGGGCCCCTTCAGGGCTTGCCTGCCAGCTCCAAGAGCATAACTGCACATCAGCCCACCCAACTGAACAGGCTGCTCGCATGGAGAAATGCCTCCCAGTTTGAGATGGAGCCTTGTCAGGTTGCCGGATAAAAAAAGCCCTACATTCATTTCTCTCGCTCACAGGCTCGCTGCTTAGTCAGCTGTTACACCGCCACATAAAACCTTTGCTAAAAGAGCTGTGGTAGAAAATAGCTGATCAGTAAGTCTGAAGTGTCAGAGCTGTCTGGGTAGGTGGAGGCACTAACAGGAAGGCAGGAAACCCAGTCTGTAGGCTTAGGGCTGGGAGAGAGGAAACAGTTTCCATTCAGTACAAAGATTGCAGGGCAACACTGATGGAAGGGCTCAGGCTCAGCCAAAAAGCCATTTTTTTTCCTCTGTTTTAATGATTCCTGGTTGCTGGAACTCAGCACCCCAGGGAGGAAACGTGGGCCAGCCTATGCTGAATGCTGCTCCTTGCTCCTACCCTTGCAGCCCCAGGGAGGGGAGGTAGAGGATCTATAAACATATTTCACACGAGTGTGTGTGAAGTAACCCACATAAATCACCCTGCAAGACTTTTTTAAAATGCCTGCTACCTGTAACACCAGCCACAATTAGCACACCAACTTATTTACATGTCATAAATCCGGGGCTCACAAAGACCTGTTGTGACTGACTTTTCACCACAAACCTGTGAGCTTTGGTAAATTCATTAAATCAGACTCACCCCTTTCTTACAAAGGGTTTCAAGCAGCTCACAGCAGCATAAAGGTAAATCACACAAGGGCTGTCTTGTCCTCCCAGATTCCAATCACAGCTCTAGCATTCACCCCTTTGCAATTCCAAATCCTGATTAGATCTGGGAATAGATCCTGCACATGGAATAAAGTGTGGGGAAAACAATGCACCAAAGATCTGGAGTTCTCTAAACCCCTCGGAGCCCCCACTGACATCTCCCAGCCTGGCAGCTGTTCCAAGGCAGCTTTCAGTTTTAATCACAAATTATTCTCCTGACAGCCCACAGTAAAATTAAAGCAAGCATCACAAGACAAAGAGGCTCGACGTTGGTTTACAAATTTCATGAAGGATCCTTTGGGGGTTCTAGCTTAATTCCAGGAAGAGAAAAGCAGCCCCCCAGATGCAGCAGCTGTTCCCAGGAGTGCCCTGAGGCAGCGGTGCCTTTGTCTCCTCACACCCTTCGGTATCTGAGGGTGTCAGCACCTCTGGCCACCCCCCTGGGTGGGTTACACTTTGCTGTGCCCGAGCCCACACTGCCACGGATGTCACCACAGTGGTTCTCTCCTTCTCCTCCTCACTGACCCAGCCCAGCAGGGAAATACATCTCTTACAAGCAGGGGAACCAGACTCTCTTGTACCAGGCATGCATTGTGTGAGGGAAATCAAAAGCAAGTTATGCTTGAACCTGCAGTACCCACACAGCTTGACCAAGCCATAAAAACACAGCTGTGTGAATACAGAGACACCCAGAAGTGTCCATTTGCTCCTGTGTGTGCAGGCATGTGCTTGCAGCATGGTCTGAGCACTGCCTGGCACACTGAAGCCTCACTGCAAATTAGGGATGAGGGATTATTTTTCAGTTTCCTAATTGCAAACTAAGGATTTACCCATCCCTCCATCCCTCCCACAGAGGTCTTGTGAGGATAAACTGAGTTATTTGAACATTTTGAAGGCTGGAAGTGCTAAGAGCCAGACAGGAGGGAGTGGTCCAGAGAAGCAAGGAAGCAGAGTGTACATTCCATGGAGGAGTTGTTCCAGCTAATGCACAGAGAGCTCCCTTGCTCCCTGAAAAGCCACTTCAGACAATGCCTAACAGAGTGCACACATTGCAGGGCCTCATGTATTCCATTTTCCTGGAAAAGCACAGAGCAGCCATGGTTTCAGGCTCTGCCTGGGCTCTGACTGCTTGGAGCACCACACCACCTCCGACACGTGTCCATCAGCAGAATTTAGGTCCCACTTTGCTCATTCCTTTTCCTGCTCCATTCTTGATGGTTTCCAAGGGCAGATGTTTCCACATCTCTCTTCCTCAAAATAAGACAGGAATATTCCTTGTTCTTCATGGGACTTATTGTACATTACAATTTATCATCTTTATTCAATGGGGCACCCAACCCAACTGGCACCATCATATGAGCAGGCAAAACCCCCTAAGAAGTGCAGCAACTCATTTTCCTCGCCAGCACCACACTGCCAAATGGGATGGTAGGAAGAAAATGGTCCATGGGCTCTCACAGCATCCACCAAACACAACAGCATGTGGAGATACAAATACAGAGCCCCCCTGAACTCAACATGGCAGGCCAGTGGCTGGGAGCAGCAAAAGGGATGGATTTTCACACTCCCATTCACTGCTGGCCAAATGATCCCCTGTCATACATGGCCACATCTCCACACAAGAGAGAGAAGGGAAAAATCCATGTGCTGCAGCCAGAAAATAACCTGCAGTTGAAATCATGTTATCTTCTAGCTAAGGAAGGTGTTAATAACAAGAAGGATTGAATGGAAGAAGCAAAAAGGGCTGTTCTGGACACTCCAGCAAGCTTTCCATCTCCTCCCTAAGCACAGCAGGGCAGAAAGGCTGCAGCATGGACCACCAGTGTATTGGCATTTTCCCCACTAATTGAAGTTTCCACTCACATAAAACTATCCCATGCTAATTCATTGCACTTTCATTAAAATCACGTCACTTCAATTCTTTATATTTTTATTGTGGCATACAAATTACATTGTCCAAACAAAAAAAAAAAATTAAAAAACCCAAAAGCCATTATAAAATTAAATTCTGAAATTAAGTGCTCCATTCTAACCGGAGAAAAAAGGAATGTTTTGAACAAAAATAATTTGGCCTGTATATTTTTCTAAACAAAACTGTGTCACAACAAATGCAATCCTACAAAGACCATTTGTATTAATAAAATGGTATTTTCACAATAAAAAAAATTGCTGGCAAAGTGTTCAGCTGGGTTTATTAGTGTCATTAAGAATCCTCCCACATTCTCTTATTTTTCAGCAGCTAGCAAAGAGGTACATTCAGAATTTCATTATTTGAGAATGAGGCAATAGATAAAAATAAAAAATAAAGAGCAATTTGTACTCCTATAATGGCTTCCTCCCCAAAGCTTCACAGCAGTTTACAAAAAACTCTGTGATTTAACCTCCTCTCTTGCAATGTAGCTATTCTCCTTTTTTATGGCTGGGAAAAATATCTCTTGAGAGAGCCTCTGTTCATTTCAAACATCTGTATTCTGAGTGCCAAGAGCGTGATTTACCACAGTTTATTGTGCTCCAAGTCAGTGTCCAGGATAGGTACTCAGTATTTCTAGCAAAAAAGACCACAGGCATCTCACATCAGCCAGCCCAGACTCCTGGAATCTGCTACAGAGCTGGAGTGAATTTGGGACAGCAGGAAACTCAAGCTCTGTTCCTTAGCTCTGGGCTTCTCCTCAATTTCCAGGCTCCAGGGCACAAGAGGCCTTTCACCTTCTTCTAGCCTTCTCCAAAAACACGCGGGATATTTCAAATGTTTTGTTAGGCAGGAATAAGCTCTCTGCAGAAACACTGACTGGCTCAATTCTCTTTTGTCCATTTTACAGCCTCTGCATTCCTGTTGGGCGACACTTAAAGACGCGAAAGAATTCCCAGTATTTAAAAAACTTCTTATTTTTAATGTTTTCTGGTGCCAAAACTGGCAGCCGTCTGTGCACGTATGGAAAAGGCAGGAAAGCAGGGCTGTTTCTGGGGAAGAAATGCTTCTTTCATTTCCTTCCCTCTTCAACATTGGTCGATATTAATTTTAAACCTGGCTGGCACTCCACAGTAAAGAGAGTGAAAGATCTTGTTCTTTCATCCAAAAAAGTATCAAATAGGTGTAGCTGCAATTTTAAAGCAACCCCACCAAGCCATTGAGTTCCCAAAAGGACCATGGCTTTCCTGGCAGCACGGGGTTTGCCATATCGGATGCAGCAGACTACCAGATCACAAAGCCTTACTGCTTCGTTCTAGCCATGACCCATATTTCATCCTGTGCTTCAGAAGAAGATGAAAGGCCTTCATAATGCATCCTAAACATTACCATATGGAAAAATCTTGCAGCATTTAAAAAGGATAAGCAAATAGGGTCCTATAGAAATACTAGGACACTACAGCATTCATTTCTAAAATCCCAGGGGGAGAATTATAATGTCTCTAATTTTCTGTGGAGGGGAAGTATATTCCTGAAATATTCTGTAGGCAGTGGTGATGAGAGCTTTTCATCACAATAAGCACAGGACAGAATGCAAAAATATCCTGATGCCCAAACCTGTGAAAAATCGAATTTCTGAACTCTACCATTTTCAATGCAGGTAGGCCAGGATTCAATCTGTACCTTAAAAATTGTACCATGACAGTAACTATAAAGACTCAGAACCAGAACAAGGACCAATGAGGCCATTAATGATAGTAATAAATGTGGTTCTGCGTGAGGAAAACAGCCAAGGAATTAAAAAAAAAAAAAAAAAAAAAAAGTCGTTTTAGAATATGTTGTGTCTTTTGTAGAATTCCCTCTGCATTTGTACAATGCAATAGCAATTAAGGAGCAATTCCCTGTCTCTGAAAAGAGACTGCAATCCACCCTGTGTTATCAGATGTTGCCTAGGAGGTCAGGAATGCTCCAAATGGTGCTGCTTCTCCCGGGCTCCCCTTTCCCTTGGGGCACAGGCACCAGCCGGGCGCCGAGAGCCGCCCTCAGCCTCGCAGCCGCGGGGCAGGGACTGCCAGAGCATCCCTCGCTCCAGGGAGGATAAGGAAAGTCCACGTCTCTGCCAGGCTGCTCAGGGAGAGCAGAAGGAATAAAAGCAGGAGCCCTTTTGCAGGAGTGCGCTCCATGGCGTTATCTGCAGCATCATAGTTTTCCCTGGAGAAATGGTCTGCTTAGGAATGGGGGACATGCAGCTGGCACAGGGCCCCTCTTCTAGGCTTCAGTGGCATCATCCTGCCTCACTGAGCACCACTGAGAGCCAGTAACATTCCAGGCTCACTCCTTCCCGTGCACCTCCAGCTGCCACAGGTCTGCAGATGTACAGCTGCATTTTCAACAAATATACCAGACGTTTCCTTTCCTTGTACAATTTTTTCTTGCGCAACTCTGGACAGCAAACTGCACATTTTGGTCTTTGGTTGCACAGCTTCAATGCCCAAATCTTCCCCTCCTCAGGCAGTAAATGCAGCTATTGTTTTGCCAGTTGGTCGGGTTACTCTTTTTTTTTTTTTTTTTTGGAGAGCCTCGTGTTGCTGCCAAGGTAATGCACAATGTTACACACTTTAGAAAGTAGCCCACGTTGTGTAATGCTACCCTACCACCGCCAAACAACTCAGGACTGTGTCAGCTCAGGGAAAAAACAAGCCTGGAAGCTAGAGGAGATTAAAGCAAAGCAGCAGCATGGTTTTTAATTGTGCCTTAGAATTTCTAATCTAGTTAATGGTCCTTCCAGCCCATCCTGTGTAAAGACATGAGCATGTGGCATGTACTGAAGGAGGATCAACACTGACACACTGACAGATGCGCTTATTGGCACAAGAGACTAGATTAGGTTTTGGACTGGATTTTTTGACTTGTTAGCTAGCCAGCAGCAACTTGCTTTTTTGGAGGGGAAGGGAGGGATCAAACAATTGCTGCAGAGGGATATTCGTTCCCTGGCACTTCATCTTCTTCCATTACAGATTCTCTGCTTGAACATGAGACAATGCTGCCATTCCTTCCCCCTGACTCACTGGCAATTCTTTATCCATCTCTGGTTTGCTGCTTTGGAGATTTTTTTTGGCTGGAATTTGATCACCCCCACCTGCCCTTTTATTCTCTCTCCATATTTTTCAACACTTCTGTCTCCTTCATCACATCCCAAAGCTCTGCTCTGTAGTGAAAGCCTGTAAGTTAACCAGAAGTTCCATACATTCACCTCGATATCATGCAATTTTGCTTGCCCATTTGAGGAAGATGAGGAGCGAGTGCCTTGTACCGCAGGCACGCTGGCATGCGTGGCAAAGAGCACAGCACAGAAGGTGGAAAGTGGCTGCCTGCCGAGAGGGATGCAGCTAATGTTTAACAGCACACATATGAAAGCTAGCTCTGTTCACATTCCTCGGGAGAGCTGTCCCACGGCTTGACAGAGGGCTGTTCACAGAAGAGGGCAGGAGTAATTAAGGAGAACCAAATTCTAGCTGGTGGGAGAGGTGGGGGATTGCAAAAGTCCTTGGAGCAGGCTGGAGGTTATAAGTGCCATGAGTGCTCCTGCTCTGACGGCAGAGTGCTGTCGGAGGTGTCATGCCCCCTGCCAGGCTCACAGCTTCTTGGAATCTGAGCAGGAGCTGAGCAGCTGGGTACACAAACATCTCCCATCCAGCCCACGGGTTCCCAGGCCAGTCCCCCTTTGCCAGCTCATCATATTCCAACAACACAGGCAAGTGCAAGGGGGTAGAAGTTTGGGACAATGGTGGCACTGTAACTGGACTGCACTTTTTGACAAATCCTCTGTGTTCTTCCACTCTTCCCTACCTTCCCTTCTGCTGAGTCCTGCATCCCATGTGCATGGTCCCCAGCCATGAGACCCTTGGTCCCACAGGGAGAAGCCACAGCTTGGACACCACATCAGTGCCTCAAGGGTGGTGGGAGTGGGGACTGTGACTTTCATGCAGCACAGCAGAGACATCACAGCCAGAGCTGCTTGCAGAGGGGTTCTTGTGCCTGGCTGGGTCTGTGGCTCTCCTGCAGCCACCCAGCCCCAAGACTGAACCTCTCAGGGAGGCTATCCATGGAGCAAAAGGTCGGGCTGCAACCCCACCCCTGCTTTGTGGTAGCGATGCCAAGGGACAGCTTCCGGAGCCAGCAGCAGCCCGAGGAGCCCTTGCAAAAACCTGGCTCCAAAAGAGGCACGCTGGCTGCTAAGCCTGCACCCTCCCCATGGAAGGTGAATGCACACCTCTTCCCTAGAGCAAACAAACAGGAGCACACCAGCCAACTCCCGCCTAGCCCACAGGAGTAGTGCCAGGTGAGGAAGAGAACAATTCACCCACCTACAGATGAGACTGCAGTACAAACAACCACATACAAAAGAGGTGAGACACTTGAAGAGGCCAGTTAAGCAGACAATAACAAGGTCTGCCCTGCTTTCGCCCTCCAGAGAGCCACCTTCCCTCAGCCTGGGGGACTGTGTGTCCCAGGAAGGAGCCAGGGAAGCTGCCAGGAGCCTCACCATCCCCTCTGAGGGCTTAAATAGCTAGCATGCCTCCTGCATGTCCACACCAAGGAGTCTTGCTGCTTCACACTGCCAACCTGCTTCTTCAGTGGTTTTCCAAGCACAGTGTATTTACTTTTTAATTGGGTGAGCAGAAACAACTGACCCCGAAGCTAGTGAAGAGCAGGAAGGGGCTCATCAAGTTATATGGCCCCCTTGGGCCAGCATTAGCCCTGCTGTGCTCTGGCTCCGTGCTCCGTGGGAGGGTTCAGGGTCCCAGCCTGCCTCCAGGGCACAGCAGGCATGTCATGGAAATCTGGCCTGTGCCCACAAAAAGTACAGCCAGGTTTGTGCTGCAGGCTTTTTGTTCTGCTGCTGGCAGAACAGCGCCATTGAGGTGTGTGCAGGGATGCAGCTATCCAGCTTGCCAAAGCAGGATACACCTGCAGCCCTGGGAGCTCCCCGAGGAAGATCAGCAGGCATTTCTCATTCCCATGTCCCAAATGTCATCACATGGGTTTTGCTGAGCACAGAGGTCTGAGCAGAGAGCTGGCTGGCCCCTGGAATAGGTGGCTGGTGGTGAATCCTCTATCCAAAACTGCAAGTGGTTGGCCCAGGGCACACATGGCAGCAAAAGTATCAATCTTTCTGCAGTGAGAACAGAAGAATGCCAGCTCTCAACCTGACCTGCAGTTCTGAAACCTGGGTTCAGCTCCCTGTTCAGAGGCAGGACAACCTGTCCTCAGTCACAGCCCTGCTTGAGTCCGTGCCCTTCAGATCCAAAACAAACAACAATCAGTTCCTGGTAGGGCTGGGGAGCAAACAGCAGGGCCATCAGCAGGAGCCAGGTGGGAGCTTCTGGCTCTAAGCCTGAGAGAGCTGGGGAGGAGGAGGAGAAAGCAAAACAGTGATGGGAACATTGCTCTCCAGAGGAGAGGTGCAGCAGGGGTGGCAGAGAGTGCACAAGTGTGTTCATAAATGCCTGTCAGGGAACCAGCTCTGCACTCAGGAAATGTTTTCTTGTGCCAGCCATAGATCAGCACCTACAGGGTCAGCAGCATGACAGCAGGAGCAGTAGGCTGCCACTTTCTTCTGGTGACCCAGGGTGTTCACCCATCAGTACACTTGCACTCACACACATGTGAAAGCCCCAGGCCATCTGCTCTTCTTTAGACTGCAAAATTATGCAGTTTGAAAAGCCCTAAAATGCTGATTCCTCCCTCAGCAGGGACACAGTTCTCCAGAAATACAAAAGCATGAGTCCACTGGGGAAAAAGGATATACTGGACAGAAAAACACTGTAACCGTCTATCAATGCCATGTGGGATGCTGCTGAAAGAATTTTGGAACAACTGTGAGACTTTTTGGATGCTCAAACACTGAATGAGTCAAAAAATCATCTGTGTCCTACAGAGAAACATTTTAGAAAACAAAGCAATTGGCTTCTAGCAACATGATGTAACCTTGGTTTTTCCTCCCCTTATTGTAAGTGCATCTCTGGGTGTTTGCTTTTAAAGCTGTATCCATTAATAATGTGCCTCTATATTTATTTAGAGATATGTCAAACAAGGAGCGCTTATCCGTAGCTCCAGGCAACCCAACCATTTTAATACATAAACAGCTATATAAATGAGTCTCATAATCATCCAACAAAAGCTTCAGCAACAAAGAACCCCATCAGCACACCGTCTCTGCTCAGGATGCTCAAACTTCGGCATCCACTTCAGCAGCCAAGGAGAATAAATAAGCTTTCCAAGGGAACCAGCTCGGGTTATTACAGATCAAACAGAGGAACAAGTTGTTTGCCTTTCCTTAACTTAAAAAAAAGCAACCAAAAAACCCCACAAATGGAAAAACATGGGCCAGTTTTTCAAGCAAGCTCGGCACACTGCCTGCCTAAATTACACTTACATGCAAGTGCATGCAAATGTGTTGTTTCCCTGGTCATATGCCTGAACTGCATCCACATTTTCCTCAAATGCCTTCTGGAACGTGACAGGACACGCACAAGCAACCTCCCCAGCCCTTCAGAAACCAGAGTATGGGCATGCTGGTGGGAACAGAGGAAACACCTGCATTCCTCCACAGCACAAATGCAGCCAAAATAATGATGAGTCTGAAAAAAGCCTGACCAAAGGCAAAGGTCAGGTTGCTGGGACTTTGTGGAGTGGAGGGGGCTCGGCTTGGTGCTTGGCAGGAGTGACCCTTATGCCTTTGTGCTTTTAAATGCATTTTCCTGCAGGAGATGGGGAAAAAAGCCAAATAAAAATAAGCAAACATTTTCAGCTTCTGCTGCAGTTCTGTAGAGGGGTGACTAAACACTGCTGGGCATAGCTCAGCCCCCATCGCAGCCTGCTGCTGCTGGCTGTGTCCCTTCCAGAGAGATGGGATCTGCCTGGCACTGAGGCAAAGGAGGTGCACAGTGGGGCATAACGTGGCACCTCTGTGTCACAGGCAAGCAACTGTGCCCCTGTGCAGTGCTAGCCACTGCTTTGGGCCAAGCCCTGCTCCAGTGAAAATCCAAACAATGCACTTGCTGAAACCTTGCAGGACCTATTGTGCACATCGCCCGACATGAAATACCAACAGTGATATTTTGGCTGGCCTGTGGGGAGGTCCTGCTTTTCTGGGAGGTCCCCCAGAGAAGTGTTGCTGATCTCTCAGCTGGGAATCACCCATCCCACACACAGGATCCGAGGGAAGGCACCAAAGACACCATGGAGCTTCAGCTTCCAAACTTGCTTTTCTCTTCCCAGATGGGAGTTACATGCAAAATAATTATATTAAGAGGGCCACAAGAGAGAAGAGTAAGAAAACCCTCAGTAGTTCAGCTTAGACATCTGGGGTTTTTAATCCTCCTCCCACTGTCTGTCTGATGCCCAGAGGAAAAAATAAAGTGCTTGGTCAGGCCAGTTTGGTGTGAGTCCCTGTCCCTCCCTTCCTGCTCCCCCTCACTGCAGCACAAGAGGAAAAACACTTGAAAGGCTAGGGGGTGGCCTCAAGGATGTCTGCTTTGCCTCCACTCATGCCACTCTTCCTTTTGTATCTTTTCTAACATGCAAAGAGGAAAAAAGGCAGGACCATCTCCTGCACCCAGGTGCCTTTCTCACACACACACAGACAAGCAAAACAAGACTGCAGTGCATTGAACTTGTCCCTGAATGTAACCCTTCTGGCTTGAACAGCCCTGCTGGCTCCTGCCTTGGGCAAGGTTTCAGTTTCCCTGTGGCTTGATGACGTGATTTGGGCAGGATTTATGAGGCTTACAAAAAAACCCACAATTAAATCTAAGGGGCAATGAAGAGGATTTTTTTCTTTCTTTTTTTTCCCCCCTCCCTTTTCATTGCTTGCTTCTAGGACTAAGGCAAAAATTGAATTGGCAGAAGTCCGCTGTGTTGGCTGGAGCCTGAATTTCTAGTCAAAGATGTTTTCTCCAAGTCTAGTTAAATTAATTTCCTTGAGTTTTTCGAACATTTTCTTTGCTTTAAGTGACTGAGAAGCCATTGACATTTCAGGCGAGGAACAATCAAAATACAGGACCTGAAGGGCCAAAGCCATCTCTGCTGTAACTGGTGTGGCTGGAACTGCAGCTGCCACTGCTGAGGGAAACAGCTGAGGTGGACATCCTGGAAGGTAAGGCAGGTAGAGAGGAGAAGCCAGGTTGGGACTGAAATATCCCCTCTGCTTCCCTTTGGGAAGAGACCCAGTCAGGTCTCTGAAGATCTCAAAGAATGGGTGTACCCAAATCCAACAGAGAGGAGCATGACCTTCCCTGGGAACCACACGTGCTGGGAAAGAAAAAGCCTGTGTCCCAACTTTGTGCTTTGAGTCCTGTTCAATAAATAATAACAGAGTATGCTGGAACTGTGCCAGCTATGTCATTTCAGGTGAGGAAGGCCTGTGTTTTCTAGGTACCAGCTCTGTAAACCCCCGAGGAGGAAGGTGCCAGGGCAAGCAAGGGTCACACGGTGCTCAGCGAGGCACGTGCGCACCCACAGCCACACATGCCCAGGCAAATGCATTTCTCTCTCCTGCAGAAACTAAACTCCAGGTCTTGTGGGCTGATTTTCTTAATCCAAAAACAAAGGTCAAACAGAAAGTACATGGCTTTGGTTTATTTATGGAGAACCTTAGCCATCAAACTTTCCAAAAGCATCAGCAAATTCTGCACATCCACATTTAACCCTTCAGAAAGGTGTTGTGCCCTGCCCTTCCAAAGGCTCCCCTGTTCAGGTGCTGGGCTGGCAGTGTCAGGAGCCAGGAGTCTGGCACAGCCCCAGCCAGCCTTGCACAGCCCCAGGAGGGCCATGTCTACCAGGAGAGGGGACACAGTGAACTCAGACACAGTGCATCCTCTGAGGATGTCAGCTGACTTGAATTATTTACTTATTTCTTATTACATTACTGAAAAGGACAGTGAGGAAAAAAAACCCCTCCCAACTCGCCTGAAGAGGAAATGAATAGGGAAACTTTGAGATTTCTCATCCCTCCAAAAAGCCCCTCAGTGAGCATGGCTGCCACAGCTGCCCCTGAGAGGCCTTGCACCACCTCAATCCCAATACCAACAAGGAAGTACCAACAAGGCTCTTAACCACACAGCCAGTTTCTCTTCTAAGCCTTCGGGTTGCCTCAGAAGTTTTTTGAACAAGACGCTTTCCTGTTTTTGAAACCTGTGCATCCGTATGGTTTGCAGGTTACTCAAATAACCTTATCACTTGGAGCAACGCTGGCATGAATTTCAAAACTGCTTACTGCGGTGCTCCCCTCCCCTCTCCACACATATCTATTTACTCATAGGGAGCCTTATTTACAGTATCTTCCTGCCAACTGCTGACACAGAAGAAAAAAAAGCCCTGGGTTACACATTAAGCTTTATCGTTGAAGTATTCATGCCAGACGGTGTCCAAACAGAGTTAACTGACTGACCTTAGCTCAGGGTAAGCCACACAAGGGGGAAATTTCTATTGCAATCTGCTTGCGCGGGCAGAGCTCGTTTCGCACCACCAGCTTTTTCATCTCCACCCCCCCCTTCATCTGGGCTGAAAAGGCTTTTCAAAGAAAACATGGTTTTGTTTTCAGAAAGCCAAGTAGAGCTGGTTCCTTGTAAGTTCATTAAAGGAAGAATTACCAGAAGGAGACATTTGTAGGTAAACGTTAAGGAGAGGGCTGCCTGTACAACAAATCCTGATCTAAAATCCACACAGCCTGCGAGTCAAATTCAATTCTTCTGTCAAAAATGGGAAAACGAAGAGGACTGCCATGCAAGAATATGCTGTCCAGAGGGCCTGGAAAATCCAGAAATCAGCTTCACTATGCCTGTTTTGCACAGCAGCTTTGGAAAGATCTGCCAAACGTAACAGTTTCATTTGACAGTCATCTTTTGGCTTAACTTCTGAGCTGGCTGGTGGCCATCTCCAATTGCACAATAAATGCCTGCAAAATTAATCATAAACTCCCTGCCTGGAACTCCCAGTGCTGGTCTCCTGAAGGGTACCTGCAGCCTGCTCCAAAACCCTGCCAGTACCTCAAACCCTGTGTTCATGAATGGCCCAGCCAGCAAGGGAGGACAAATCATCACAGAAACAACCCATGAACTTTATTCTTCCACTTCTGCAATCTGCTGGCTGAGCCATTTACCTCTGTGTACACTTCATGACAGCCACACCACAGCCAGGCACAAAGGCGCTTATCTCGACCTCACACTTCACATCCTTTCTTCTCACAGCTAACACTTGGCTGGTGAAGAAAGTCGTATGACCCGTCTTGCAGGAAAGAACAACCAAGAGCTGCTCTCAGATTAACCTGTCCTGATCCTCTCTCTCCAGCAAATTCACTACCACCAATTTGGCAGGGGTGTGGTAAGGTCCCCTTGCTGCAATATTGTCTGCATGTGTTGGTTTTGTCAGCAGGGACTCACAGGAATGCAGACAGAGTGGGTTTGTTGTTTGTGAGAAGGGCTGGCTGGCCAGCCCTGCCAGGGGACTGTGGGGCATGGGGCATGGGTGGGACATCACTGCTCAAGCTCCCTGAATAAACCACACCCTACTTTACTGTTCCCATGTCCCCTTCTGAAAAAATCACTTTCTTCTGCCAAGCAAGCTGCTCAGCACTGGGAGGGGAGAAAGCCTCTGCTCAGCATGCAATGCCAGCACTTGGGGAATACCTTTCCCAGGAGTTCCTGTCCCACCACAGGGGTGCAGCCCTCGTCTGACAACCTCGCAAATGGCTTTGCACCTCGTTTGCGACAGAGGTTTCTCCCTCTGTGTACTCACCAGAGCACTCAGGCAGCCCTCAGACCGTCTGAGCACACTTGGCTCTTGCCCAGATTGCACCGGGCAGCCACTGTCACACTCCTATCCCTGGGCTTTCCAGCAAGGATGTGGGCCTTCAAATCCAGGGCATCATCTTCTCTTTTCCCTGAAATTCTAATTAAATAGCTCATTTTAAAAAGTAAGTGAATTGCCTTCCTGCTATGTTAATTAGTTCCTCCTATGTAGTTTTCTTCTTCCAATAGACTAAATTGAATTGAGCATATAAACACACCGGGAAAACAACAACAACAACAACAACAACAACAAAAAAAGATCCCAGAAAAAAAAAAAACCAACAAGCAAACAAACAAAAAAGAGCAAGATTTAAATAGCTCCAGAAGGTAGCAAGAATGTATTTCCTAACATGTCTAATAACAAAACATAAAGGTAGAAAACAAATGTGATTAAAACCAGAGAAGCAAGCAGCACGCATTTTATTGCTATGTTTTCACTTTTTATTTCTTTTTAACAAGGATAAAAAATAACTTGCGCAACCTCCGCCAGGAAGTGAGTGGATCTTTGAACTCTGCCATCTGGCTAGTGGAATCTGTATTTTTGTTGCCTCAGGTTACAGGTTAATCCTGCCAGTTTTTATTATTTGTAGAAGTAGTTGGCCTCTTGGAAGCTTTTATGGTCTCTGTCACAGAGAAGATTGCTGCTGAGCAAAATACACACACAAAATACTGGGGTCAGTGTGGTGAGGACATTGAGCAGGGAGGGAAAGGGGCGGGGGGGAAAGGCAGCTCTGGCTAATCTAAAATTATCCTTTTTATTACACGAGAAGACGTTGCAACATGTGCTGGTGAATTTGCCTCACACTGCAAGTCAGCACAGACAGGAAGGCTGAGCCTCCCTGCTCATGGTGGAAGTCAAGCCCGAGCATGCCCAGCAGCTGGGGAGACCCATGTGATGACAACAGCATCCAGCTCCATCTGGTGATGTGCTCCCAGCCCCCCCGGGCACTTTTCCATCTAGTCTTGCAAGCAGCTGGATCAATTTACTCTAGCCTACGGTGCACTGCACAGGCACAGACTGAAATTATTACTCATGGAAATCCCCTCTGTCTCAGTGCCTTTGAACAAGGAATCAGGTAGCTTTCAACCTCCTGACAATTAATAGCCTTTGGTCGAGGGAGAACAGTGCAAAAACGCTGGAAGGGATGGGTTTCAAAACAGCTTGCTTAGTTTCTAGTAAATTAAAGGGAGTGGGCGGTTGAGGTACACAGTAATATTATCCAGCCCAGTGTGGTCTTCACTGACGTCAGCAGGACATTTTTTTCCCCCTTCTCTCTCCCTCTGTCTGCCTGCCTCCTGAAAAGAGCCACATGGAGGCTAACGCTGTGACAGAAGCATGGCTCATACACCCGGAGAACCTCCAGCTTTCCATCAACAAAACCAGAACGCAGATGCTACTATGTTGCAAATGAGCAGCACCAAAATATATGCAAGTCATTTCAGAGGAGGAAAAAAAATGTTGGAAACAGAAATCATGAGGACTTGCAATATGTATTTCTCTTCTGTTGCATGATTAACTGTTCTGACTAAGACAACGCTCTTCCTGTGGCTAAGAACACATCCTCATCTCAAATTTTGCTTGAAATAGCACATTTGACCGTGACCCCTCCCCACAACTGCTGTGCCCATCCCAGCAGGGCTCTGCAGTGGTGTTTGCAACTGTGTTTTCTCAGTCTCACTGAACACATCGTTTTCTCTGAGGCCCTTGTACTGTAGGCTGGAGGCATTATACAATAGCTGCCAGCTTTGCATTAAAAATATGCCAGTAAGCTCAGCAGAAAAATTCCACTATGCTTCCAGCAAACGTGATTTCTGTGTACCATTGTGCATTTGCAGCCTTTTCATGCACTGCTATTTCCACGTGGAATAAAAGGTGATTGGACAGCAAATAAAAAGATGTACAGCACTGAGATGCTGCAGGTAGGAAAAATGGACCCTAGGCTCATAGACATCACCTTCCAGGTGAAACATAACACACTACAGTGCCCACATTTACTGTGTCAAAAATGCAAAACACAGAAAGTGTTCAGGCCAGGATTTTTTTAGGGTTGCAAAATACAAAGGGGACTTTTTTATAACAAAAATGTGTACTGAAGCTGCTGTGCCAGGTTCTGACTCAACACAGACACATGCATACTGCTCAAAGTGGAAGATTTTTCCAGTAATTGAGTGGACTGAATGAGCTCATCATGACCCACTGAGCAAGTTTTCTTAGTATTCGTTTTGAGCAAGAGAACAGCTTTGATCAGTGTTTGCACTCATTTGACTTTTCCCCTGTTCCCAAACTTTTTGTTCCTTTCATGAAACACCCGTTCCATTCGGCTCCTCTTGGTGAAAGGAGCAATTTTTTCCTAAGTGTGGCCACGGGACTTAAGTTAAGTAAATATCACTGAAGCATTAAAAATCCAGCGTATTAATGAAATGATACAGCAGGCATTATCAGGTTGCAGGATCACCAGAGCAAGAGCAGGAGAGTACTGTCCATGAAAGCCAAAAGACACAGTCGTTCCACAGAACACTGCAGACACAGACAGGGCATCCTTGTGCAGGAGCTGAGAAGATGTGTGAAAGTGGAAGACCATGAATCACTGCAAACAAATTATGTGATCACCAACTGGCACATTCTTCTTGTCCTTCCATATCCTGAACTCCTGATTTTGTGATGGTCACCCATGCAAATTGATGGCATTCTGCCTGCTGCTCTGAAGGGCATTTTTGCTGCTTGTTATTAAGATATGAAACTTTACATGGTGTGAAGGTTGAGGAAAAGGTCTTGAACCAAGTCATTTTTGGCAGGAGTAGCTACAATTCCCTCAGGGCCACAGCTCTAGATTGGGCTCTGCTGCAAACACCCCACATCTTTGCGTGCCTGCCTTTGGAGAACAAGTCAGAGATTTTTACAAGGAAGTATCACCCGTCTGCCTTTTCTGTGAGTTGCCTGCTGAGGTCCCTTTGACAACAGTGTCTTTCAGGATTTATTTGCAACTTTCATTAAGGCATTTTGGAGGAAAGAAATGGAAGGAATTAATAGCTATCCATAATTACAACTCAGCATGGTAGTGCCTGTGGGTTAATGGAGCTCGTATCTCCAAGTTGCCACTCCTGAGTTTTAGCCACCAACCTCTGCTCCCTTCTTCCTGCAAATGGAAAGTCCCTATTGCTTTACACAGTAGGCAAAGACAATTACCCCCTGGACTTTGAAAGAAAAGGAACTTTGATGAATACATAACTCAGCTAAGCAGCACTTTTCATTTAAAAGAAAACACTCTTCCATTTTCACACCTGACAAGTGCAGCCCGGGTGGCAGCCTGCTTTCTTCCAAGGTCTCACCAAAGAGTAGGAACGGCACCCCAGAGTCCTACCTACACAGCTTCAGGCTCTCTGACTGAGCATTTTAACAACTCAGCTGTGGCCACAACAGCCTGCAGCACAATGTGCCTGGCCGTGGCAGCTGAGGTTGAAAGGCTTCTCCAGTTCTCATTTTCAGCTATTTTTGGAGATGTAGTCGAGTCCAGGCCATGTTGATCGGCACAGCTATCTTCAGACAGCTTTTGGTCACTCTGCCATGTGAGAGCAGAGCTTGACCTCAGGTTTTAAGTTCCAAGCAAGGTGGCCCTGATGGTGAAGAAACATAGCCCAGCTTGCTCAGCTTGGATTGAGGTTGTCAATGTACACTGGTTTTGTAGTAGAGGATCAATGGCAGCTGTCAACTTGTGCCACCCTGGCCACCAAACAGCCATGGGCTGGTCATGGGTCTGAGCCACTCACACTGCAGGCAAGGCAGAAGGTGGACCTGAAGGTGCTCTTGCCTGAAGGTGGAAACAAGACCACCAGGCAGAGCAATGCCACATCACTCCCAGACAAATGCAAGCAAAAACGTTAACCATCCCATGGGATAGGCCCCTGGAAAATATCTTACGTGATTGCTTCTCACTAGCCCTGGTGAAAAGCATGCAAATAAAGAGGGCTGCACATCTCAGCTGGCAGGCAAAGTGTCTTTTACAGGGACACCCCTGAATTATTATTACCACCACTCTCCTTCTTTACAAAGCTTTCAGAAATCTTTTCGAGATGGTATTTTTGTGACCAGACAAAGGTCAGAGTCACTGCTATGATAAATCAGGCCTGATTCGGAGGCAGGTTCAGCTGACAGAGTCATCTGACCAGGGCAGCTGTGCACAGACCCTGAACCAGTTCCCTTCTTGTGTCTCTGTCAGGCTGGGCATGAAGCTCAGACATCTGCTAGTTCCTGAATTACAGCATGCACGCAATAACGGACGTGCCCTGCTCGGGGAAGCTTGTGTTTATTATTTTCCAAGCTTTGCATCAACTACACACACAACCAGACCGCAGCGTCCGGTCACCAAATCTGCTGTGTGCAGCTGCCTTGGCTGCTAAAATGAATGGTGACTTCGTAAGGCTGTGGCTTCCCTAGGAAAAAAAAAAAAAAAAAACAAAACTAAAGGAAAAAAATTTGCATTTCCCCTTTTCTGTCTTGCCAAATGCAAGAAACTACGCAAAGTCCTGCTAGGTAGCATTGTACTTGTCAGGAGGGCAGTAGGCCCAGCCATACTCCTACAGCTTTGTTCATGTCCAGAAAAAATGTCTGGGGATAGTTCACAGCCACCCAGTGGGGGCCAGCACATCCATGTATTCCCTGGGGTTTGGAGGGGAATTGATGTCAGCCCTGAGCCAGCACAAGGACAAGTGGCCCCACACGACTCTCCAGCATGTCCTGGGTGTCCTGCCGAGCACCAGCTCAATCAGCTCTTGCTGTCATTCCAGCCTGGGCCCCAGCACATTCCCTGCCCTGTTGCCACTCTGTGCCTGCCTTCTGACGTGCTGCTTGTGCTCCCCCATGAAAAAATGCTGCCCCACTTAGTGGCCCTAGATCATTCCCTGCATTGCCACCTGCCCCAGCAGGAAACTGTGGCTGCCAGGTCCTCAGCAACCTGGGCAGTATGCCGGGGCATCCCTCCAGACACAAAAATGCCTACATTGGGGTAGGTGGCAGCTGGGGCCCCCCCACAGCCAGCACCAGCATTCAGGGTGAGCTCCCAGCCCACAGCTGTTGTCCACAACTGAGGCTGAAATCCCCTTCCGCCATTCTCCTGTCAGCACCACTGAGCTGCACTGCTTTGACCTTTTCAGGGAAATCTGCCTGGATGTTTTGGCTCTGCCCCCCTGGCAGCCACATCAGAGGGAGAGCTGAGCCCACTGTAAAGGTCGGAGAGGCACAGCCTGCCCCTCAGGGAGCTGCTGGGCTTGCCAACTCAGCTGTTGTCTTCCCATGACTACGGCTGCCATCTCTGCTTGGAAAGGGCATGAGCGCGATCCTGTTCTTACAGTCTGGAAATCGTAAGGCCATGGTCTCAGATGGGCTCTCAGAAACAGGAGAGGCAGGGTGCTCTGCGCTGGCTCCTTGTCAGGGAAAACTGAGAAGGGTCCTCACAAGCTGCTTTTAGGGTTGATCACTTCTCAGAGCTACTTAGTCCCGCACTCCAAGGGCCAAGCCTTGTGCTTCACATAAGGCATTTGTGTCTGCTCAAAAAAACCAGCAAAAAGCCCCTGAGACTGAGAAGTTTTAAAGAAACAGCAAAAAACCCCAAAGCTTCAAGCCTGTGAGCACCTCTCCTAACCATACACAAATCACTTCCATATTTTACAAGTTTTGAAGACTGTGTGTGTATGCGCTTTGTAAATCAGCAAGCCTGACCCTGAAGCCATCCAAAACTCATGATCAAAAACTTCTGAGTATTTGAGGTGCAGGCGACATCATTCTCCAAAGGGTTCCTTCATCTAAGTAAAAAAAATAAAGGAATTTTTGAAGCAGAACAACAGAAGATCTGAAAACTTGCTCTCTTTGCCAGGAAACACAATGCATAATGGGGGCACACACAGCCCCATCGGTACAAGTGAGAAGCAAATAGGCCCTATTTTCTGTACTTATGGGACTAAATAACCTCCAGACAAATATCCTACCATCTGTGACATTTGAGGGCTCAGAAACAAAAATCTGTCCTATGGCCTCCGCGCCTTTTGTCTCCCCTCCTACATCTCTGCATCCAGTCTGGGAGCACAGGTGGCATGGGGACATGGCTGAAAGGTGCTGCCACCCACATGCTTCTGTAGTGCCCCTCACTGTAGTGTCCCTGGGTCTCTCAAGGCACTGTGGGTTTCTGCCAACACTGCTGAACGGCTACAGTTCACACATTGCTGTGTCAAAGTTTCTTGGTACCAGTTTCAGGGTAGCATAGCATCCCAGGAGGCTGGGCTGTGGCCAAATCGAGACAGATTTGCTCCCTAACCCCAGCAGCAGTCCCAAGGGCTGTGACTGTGACACCAAGTCATGCAGCCCAATAGGAGCATAGCATATCTATAGGTCCAAGCACTCAGGATTCAGGATATTACATCCAAGTAGTGCACATTTTAGAAGGGGTTGCATCAGCCTAGCTGCAGTCTGGCTCTATGAACTCAGCTGGAAAGCAGACAGGGAGCTCCCAGAGACCACTTTCCAGTTTAGTTTCTTCCACCAGAAACCCAGCCTATGTATTGCAAGGTCACCCCACAAGGTGGAAAGTTGTGTGGGAGCAACAAGGATGTTTGTCCAAAGGGCTTCCCCAGCCTGAACTGAGCCAGTAATGCTGGCACTTCCAGCTCATCTCTCTGCCCTAGGCACAAAATGGAAGAGCCCCAGTGCCACTGCTTACCAGATGCTAAGTGACCTGGATGAGCAGCCTAGGTGGATCCAGGCAACCTGACACAAGGCACAAGCACAGAGGACACTAGCTGAAAAGGGGAAGGAGAGGAGATATGTTTAGGAAAACAATGCTGCAGAAGATGATGGACGCAGTTACAGCCCCTGCATGTGTACATTGGGATCCAGCAGGACAGGACAAGGTTTTTCGGGCCATCCCATCTCATCCCCATTTCCATCCCCAGCAGGCTGTGGTGAGAGAGAAGGAAGATGCTCCTCAATGCACATCAAAGTGAAGGCCTGGACATGGGGGTGGAGGCAGTGGGGCAGGGGCATCCAGCTCAGCCCAGCCTCCTCCAGGAAAAGGCAGTTGGGCGTGCTGGCCTGCAGCCCAGGCGGCTCCAGAAAGGAAACTTCATCATTGTGAAAGCAGGAGGTGACAGTTCATGCTGAGGCAAGGGGCTCCAGGGTGATTTCACTGCCGGCATGAGGTGCAGCTTGTGTACCACCACTCTGCAGCTCCTGAGAGCTCCCCTCTGGCATAGCACCACAGCATGCCTCCAGGAATGTTGTCCCCCATCCGACAGCCAGGGCAGCTCACAGCATGGCCAAGGACAACTCTCCTGCTCTGAGAGACCTACAGGACTTGTCATATCTTTGTCTTTATAGGGAAGAACAAAGATAGGAAGATAAAGGCAAACATTTGTGACAAAAAAGAGGTGTAAAATCATGAAGGTGCCAGGTAGTTTGGACTTCCATGGCAAGGCAGGGCCATCTCAAACAGCCCATGAAATGTTATTTCTGGACACCACTTCAGAACTGACTTGGAGGGAGGCGTGACATTTACTGAGTCACCTCCACCACTTCCTGCAGCACCTGGCGCTTACTTCAAGGGCTCTCATTTAGATACTGAGAACTTACTCGCTGTTCAGGCTGAAAATAACACCATTTACTTTCATTTTTTTTTTCTGAAAAGCTTTGCTGAAATCATGATCTATAATGCAACAGCCTCCTGTGCAGCCCCAAGTGCGGTTCACAAGCACAATGAAAGAGCAACTTAAAAGCTGTCAGTCACCTGGTACTTCTCCCAGAAGGCAATCAGCAACACATAGTTGCTTTCTCCTTGAAACCAGCAACAAGACTTTCATTTTCCAAGCCACCCAAACCGTGTTGCATCCTGAACACTGCTGGGGGTTTTTGCCACTTCCTTTGACTGTACCAGTAAGCCTCTTCAGCCTTAAACAGGGGCATCAGCAGCTGCACCATGAACAGAAATAATTTTGAAGGACAGCTCTGAATCTCAGTCTTTATGAAGAGTCATTTAGGGCTTCCATGTCCCTGCTCGTTCCTGTCAGAGCCCTCCAGGGCTCAGGATGCTCAGCCTCAAAGTGCAAGCAATTTCTGAGAAGAGGAATTGAAAAGAAAAGCTAAGTCTAATTAAAAAAAAAAAAAAAACCAAACCACAAAACCAACAACCAAACACAGACAAGTGTTTCTTTAGTTTCGTATCTAAATTTTTTACACATTTCTTCTGCTTTTAAATACTCCCCTCACTGAGGATCTAAAACTCTGATTAATTACTTGTGTATACACATTAAGCCTCCCTGTTTCAATACACAGTTTGTAAATAAGGAAAGGACAGATTTTCCACCTTGGTATTACAGAATTTACACAATATTTCACATCCAATCCAAAAACATGGTGTTTCTTTCAAAAGTTAAAGCTGGATAAAGAACATTTTGTCCTTCTGAAGACAAAACCTTTCATTAAAGGCCATTGCAATCACAAAGGATCAGCCACCTAAACCCAAGTGTCTTTGTTGGCAGCACATCCATTAAAACAATACTCGAACAGGATATGACATGTGAATGTTTAGTCTGTGGAAAAAAAAAAAAGGCAAAAAAAGTATCAAATGTAGAAATGTAGAAATGTCAAGGGTGGAAGAGGAACTGGGGTTGTTTGCTGTTAGAAATGTCTCCTCTTGCATCACACTGGCCTGTGAGAGCCATGCATGCAGAAGCACCATGGAAGTTCTAGGAGAGGATGAAGAATCTCCCTTTCTTGTGTAATACACTTGTTTTCCCAGAGACCATTTCCACTGAGAGTCAGACAGGAGTAAATATGCAAAGCTGTCTGAGAAGAGCTGCAAGCCCCTGTTGTTCTGCCTGTGCATTTGGATGTCAAGCCCCCGGGACGCGCTGCACAGAGGCTCTGCAGCGCCAGGGAGAACAGTGCTCGCCCAGCAAAGAGCAAACCCACCACTGCAGACACTCTGCTGATGCTCTGCTTGCTCCATTGCTTTGGGCAGACTCTAAGGGAATAGTTATTTGTTTTCAATCTCTCCTTGGTTTCTCTAGTCTGGGATATCTGCCAAAAGGCACAGAAAAATGTCGCGTGGACAATAAACTGCCTATTTAAAAGAATTAATATTGGTGCATTAAGCCTCCAGGGTCTGGGAGGCTTCATACAGGTACACAACTGGACATTCAGCTCTGAAAAATGAGGCTGGATGAAGTAAAACAAAATTATGTTCTCTCCAGCTGGACAGATTTTATAGCCTGTCAGTCTGCCACATTAAATGGAAGAGAGGAAAGACCAGTTGGGACGTGCACCTAAGCTGAGATCTTCTGATCATTCCTCTTTTTTCCCTTCTTTCTACTCATATACCTGGAGACTTTGAAAACTAGGTGCAGGCTGGGGCTGGTTATGAACCAAAACAAGGAGAGAGCTGTTGTGGACATCTGTGCTTGCTTTCATGTGGGACTTGTCAGAAAAAGAGGCAGACTGCATTTTTACTGGAAGGGGAGATTAATCATCTAGGAGATGCAAACACAAGAGAAAAGAAATGGTGTCTGTTGAGACACTTCCAGCTACATCCTACCCCTTGCCCAGCATGTTCCTGGCCTTGAGGGCAGGCTCAGCACCCAAAGATCTCCAGGGCACTGAAAGAGTAGAGCTGCAGGGGAGTGGCTGGGTGCCAGAGACAGGCGCCTCCCATACCACTGCCAAGGCAGCAAGATCCTGCACACAGCAACATTCTTCATAAAATTACAGAAAATGTTAATTTATAGCAAATCCTTCCCAATTAAAACCATAAAGCTCCACAGTTAATCAAGCTGATTAAATGAATTAAACTTGTTAAGAACAGTTTTATCAAAACATTTACATTTCTGCGGAGCAGAGATTCATGTGACTTTGAGCTGCAAAGTACACAGTTGCCATGAGAGGACAAAAAAGAGGATTGGGAACATTAACCATGTAAAAAAATCAAGCCTACCACTGCTTCCCCTAGCATTCATTTAAACAAAGAAGTACCCTGGTCCATTAATCTCATAACCATGTCAGGTATCTCCTACTTTCTGGAAAGAGAGGCATTGTTTACCCACAGTGGTAGGAAACATATGAGTCCAAAGATGAGGAATTCATCCCCACCTTAAGAAATATCTCCAAGCCAAAGTGCTGCCAGAGGTCCTGGGAGAGCAGCACCCCTCACCCAACCCATGGTATACAGTCATGGCACCTGTCCAGGTAAAAATGATGGTCTGGGTCCAAGAGCACCTATAAACATGTCTGTAAGAGTATACAACATGCACATGTCCACAGCTGTCTGAGAGATTAAAGTAACTCAGAAGGGGATTTTTACCTTGGATATAAGTCCCCTCAGCTTCAGGCCCCACAGACATAGGTCCAATAAAGGCCTTAGATGTCTAACTTCTTAATTTAGACACTTGTCTTCAGCGTCACCCAACCATGAAGAGGTGTACTGCTGAGAGGAACTGGAAATTCAACCAGCATCCTACATCCTTCAGAAGAGCAGAGCAAGCTGGTGATGACATCCCATTTACCTGTGCCACACCAGGACCCACCAGCCCCATGTCTTCCCAGAGCCTCACTCGATGGGGCTGAGCTGGGAGCAGACAGACCCATAATGGCTGGACACAGGCTGAGCTGGTATTGAGGGTTTTCTCTGAGCTAGTGCAGAGAGAGGGGCACCCTCTCACAACATCCCACACCTAATTTAGGATAAATAACATGTGGGGTTTGTTGTCTATCTGCTTACTGTACAGCAAGTAATGATGATGGGACTTACACTGAATGTCTTACCCCTGCACAGCTCAAATCCAACAAACCAGGAACAGGCTATCTAATCACACAACAGCAGGCATGCCTGTCACAAATTGGCAGTCCATGTGCATGCAGAAGGCAGGTTAGTACGGGCTTCAAGTCCTTCTCAAATATTTAGCCCACCTCACTGATGGGTTTTCTCTGCTGCTGCAGCATGCACTGCTCTCTACAGCAGGTAGTTTGAATGTAGCACTGTGTGTCTGCCCAGCACTGCATCCACAATAATGTCCTGCCAACTGAGGATTAAACAGTGAGACTGCACAATTCCAGCTAAGAAGGCAGTGAAGTGGGAACAAGCATGTTTAGAAGATCTGCAGGTTCAGCATTTTGCAGTGAGTTCTGCTAAGGCAAAGACAAACTTGGCATTGGTACTTCATCTTCTGTGCCATATGCTTTATTCATCTGAGAGTTGTTTTTCCTGCAGGGGAGGGTGGATTGGCAGGTATGGAAAGAAATTCATTAAAATTACTTTGGTTGGTTCTTTGTGCTGGCCACTATCTCCATTTTGGTTTTTATTTCTCATGCCCAGAACAATCCTGAAACAAAGACATCCTCTCCTGGAGCACAATAAATACTCTCAAAAGGAATGCCTGAAAGGCCATACTCCTTGGATGAGCCTGTAAAGGCTACAAGTTGTGGCTGGAGTATTTATAAAGAGTAGGGAAAGAGAAACCAAGAGACTGATAATAAAAGTAACACATGTTAAAAAACCAAATATACTTACATTCCATGCAACAATTGGGTATTGGCAAAGGTACCATCTGCTTATGTGCAAGCCACTTGCCTCATTTTGCAACAACAGGTTTCTCAGACAATACTCAGACCAGTTCAGACTACCTATTCCATTTTGCACTACTTGTCAGATAAATGGCAGCCTTTTAAATAGAAAGACAGACATTTGATTATTTTAGGTTCAGGGATTCTGGCCAATTTCTTCCCAAAAGTGGCTGGGGTTGAATAGCCAAAGAAAATTTATGCATTTAAACTTAATGATGCTTAAACACTGCAAGTAACAACATAGAAATGGACAGAAGCCTGAGGGGTAGCAGAAATCTCCAGCAAAAGGACTTTTCTATTCAGAGAAAGTGCCAGCAGCTCCTGATATTGGCCATTACAAGTGTATTTCCACGTTCTACCCTTTTAAAGTATATATTATGTATATATAATTTTCAGTTAAAAAGAAGTCTGCATTCATTCTTGAAGTCCTGTGATGCTTCTGCACCTAATGGTTTCCAGGTCTGTCCATAGGCTGTAGCAAGGTTTTGTTTATCCATATAAGACAGAGCTTTGAAGGCTTCAGACCACAAAAGCAGAAATCAAACAACTCATGAGCCACAGGCAAACAGGGTGGGACGTTTAGCTCCCATGGCTTTGAAAAAGCTTCCAGTTCACTCCCAGTTTGATGCAATGATACTGGGTAGCCACACAGACAAAGCCCTTTGCCTCTCTCCTTTCTTTGGTTGTGAGGTTAGGTACAAACCCCTTCCTATTTCCACCTCTAATGCCCACAGGGAAGAAATAGTCAAAAAGGTTTCTTAAGAAAGATGAAAACTGCATAGAAATCCTAGTAAATGTTCTTCAGGCAGTGCATGTTTCACAGGTTAGGTTTAGGTGTCATTTACAGATTAGGCTGAAACTGAGTCCTTTCATATTCTAATCCACGTTGAATATAAAAATGAAGTGCCTCCTGCACATACAAAGTGCATATACCATACCAAAGCTTTTATGTGTCCAAACAATCAGCTCTTTAAATCTCTGTCTGAGTTTCAGCAGAATGCATTAGTGCTGAGAATAACCAAGGTCTGGACTTCTCCAGAAGGGCCTTGCTCACCATTTAAATGCCCTTCCCTTCCATTTATCCTGTCAGCCTGCCCAGACCTCAGGGGATGCCCAGCGCAACTGTCAATGGAGACAAATCGTTTTCCAAGCTGGAGACTTATAAAGCTGTAAAGCATTTCTTTCTCTTTCTGTTAAAGGATTGTTTTGGATGTAGTAATGAGGAAGACTGTGTGAGGTTTGGTTTCTAGTTATGATCTCACAAAAAAAGTATTTCTGAAATGGGGGATTGGGAAGGAAAACAGCATCCAACAGCTCCTGCTGGGACATGGGCAATGCAAGGAAACATTTGGAAAAATAATCCATAGCAGTTGCTGAAAAGGGCTTAACAAATGGAAAAGAAGTATCAAACTAAATGCTGGTTTATAAAATAAGAGGGCCTCATTTGGACCTGTAGAGAGGTGAAGAACATTGTGTCATTGAGCAGAAGGGAGATGGCTTTTCTCTGCAGTGTGCTGCTGGGTCTGAGCCATCATCTAAACAGATAAAGCAACTGCAGGCACTCGTGTGTCAAAGAGATCTTGGCACATTGGAAAGAATTCAACAATGAACAACAATCAAATAACTAAGGGGAAGATTAAATAACTAAACAGTACAGTTTGGATAAGTAAATCCCTAAGACAAAGATAAAATAATTTGAAGGTATCAATGAGGAGGGAGTGCTGTTTACAGAGCTCTAGATGAGGTGTAACAAGAAAGGAAAATACCTCTTCCTACAGAAAGGGAAAAGGCAGACTGGAAGTTTGAGCTGCTAACTCCCCACTGGTGACCGTCGCAGCCCTCTCAACCCCCTGCCAGAACCTCAGTTGGTGCAGAGGTTGCCAAGTGAGTCCCCTGGACCACTCAGAGCCACAATGGCTACACCCTTCTGCAAAGCAACCTGCCACACACACCATGTGTGCTGCACACCAGCAGGGCCCTGTTCCCCAGTGCCTGCACCTCCCGCATGGAAAGAGAAAGCCAAAGGTTTATCTTCACATTTTCCCATCACTAAAATACCATTTCTTGCCAGCATTTGATTCAACAGCAAAGCACGAAGCACCTGGTAGGTCTGCAAAACAACAAATCCACCTCTGGAGCCTGCAAATGCCACATTACAAGCGCAGGTCAGTACTTGCCTGTAGCAATTGGATAACCGGATGCATAGCAGCAGGATTTCATACACACCCCTACATGTTTTCTGGTGGAGCCATCCACAGAGCCAGTTTCTAATTTCCCCCTGTGAGCTCTGTCTGGAGTTAAAGTTGCTTAACTCTTCCTATCAGTGATGGCTTGCTTGAACTCAAATACACCATACTGGATATCTGCCTCAGGCAGACTCTTCTGGTAATTTTTAGCTAAAATAATTCAACTGTATCCTAGAATAAGATTAGAAAGATATATGTTAGCTTGCTCTGTTCAAATCAAGAGATCAAGCGTGTCTGGCTTCAGAGGCTGGTACTGATACTCAGCCAGGGAAGAGGGATGTGCCTTCACAAGGGTCCTAAGTTCCCCTGCCTGTGGTCAAGTTACAAGTTATACAAAGCCACACTCTGCATGTGTCTCATAGGGGCTTGTTTGAGTTTGGTAGATAATTTATCTGAGGACCCCATCTGTTTTGGTCTTGCTGCAGGCCAGGGACACAGGTGCTGCCCATCATCACCAATGCCGAGGGCTGCTGTGGGCTGTGGCCTTAAAGGTGAAGCAAGGATTCTCTCATCCTCTACAGCTGCAATTAAGGAGGATATGGACCCTTCCCCACACCACCTCAACTCCCCTGAGAACTGTCTGCCCGAGGCATCAAAATAGATAGAGTTGTTGTTGGGGAAAAAAGAAGTATTTACATATGGATTTTAATCCTGTAGCTAAAAGCAATGCTATCATGGTGCCTGTGCACATGGGACTCAGATGGCAAGTGTTACATCAGTCATTTCTAACTGCTGAGTGCTTGATCCTACAAGCTTCCCATATTTTCAGTCTGTGTTGTGTTTGTGTCATTTCCGAGATTTACACATGGCAAACTGAAACAAAAATGCAGGAATCCCATCATGTGACATCACACTGGCTACCGCATGACTCACCGGCAGGGCTGGCTCTATTCTCACTTGTCAATTCCATCATGCTTGAAAAGCAGAATAACTGGGAATACTGATAGCCCAACAACCTCTGCTCAGGGAACAGGCAGAAATTACTCACAGCCTGTGCCTACCACCTCCTCATGTATTTGCTGACAACAATTACTGCACAGCAGAAATCCCTGTGCTTGCTGTACCCTAGGTCCTGCAGAAGGTATGATGTGGTGAGGATACTCCCAAATCTGACTTCTCCTGCTCCTTCTGGTGCTTCCAGCCTGTCTTCTGCCTTGGTTCTGCTCCCATATCCATCTGGCATCAGTTCCCCTCTCCAGGCAGAGGGTCCTCAGCCTTTGCACTGCAATAGGGCTCCCTCCTTCCCTCCCTCCCTCCCTCCCTCAGTCAGGTCCTAGCCCTAATCAGCATCAGCCTTGCTGCACGTTCACCTCAGTATCACCAAAGGAGCACATCTGGGAGCACCTCCAGGCTCTGGTGCACAGCACTGCAGTGACCCTGTCAACACAGAAAAACAACATCCAAGAGCTGCTGCTCGGCACTTGCAGCAGGAGGCTGCAGTGTGCCTGCCATATCATCACCTCTGATTTAGCCACCAGACTTGAACAAATTTCCACTGAGCAAGTGTCTTCAGAGAATTCAGATTCTAACTCAAGAAGTTTCTGTTTAGTGGTTGAGATCTGAGGCCCTTTTTTCCCTGTGGTTTCTTAGTTCAACTTATTTCTTTTTTTGCCCATGAAAAACAACCAAAGGTGCATTCCTGATACCGGCCAAATTTCAAGCCTCTCCTCTAGAGGCAGAAAGTACTACAGTTCATCAACAGATCACTCAAAGAACATGCTTGACTATGAAGGAAAAAATATTGTTTCTCTCATCTCTTTCTTGTAAGCAAACAAAAACATTTTTTGCTGAAATTTCCCAATGCATTCAGCCTGAGACAGATACCCAGAACAGCTAAGTGGTAGATAAAGTTTTCAGGGATTTAAAAGCAACTGAACACTTGGTCTTATAAGAAAAGTTAGATAGTCTTAAAAACAAGTACATGTAATTTAAACTGAGCTTCTGCTGAGTCAGGAGTAGAGATGAACAGAAAATGCATTAATTTGATGGTAAATTCCCCAAATTTGTAACTGCTTTTGTACTTTCTAAGAAGACCACAGTGAAGAGACTTGTTTCCTTCAGAAGTGCCTGTGCTCTCCCACAAGCTGCCTAAGCAGAGACTGTTAGGATCTAAATGAGCTTGATGAGTGATTCTCCCCAGGACCTCCACTGGCTCTCCAGGAGCCCACTCTGGGACCTGGATCTGTACTCAGCTGTATTCAGTGTTCCCAGCACTCACAGTCCTCCAGGGCAGGCTACTCAGTCTGGGGAGGCACCACAAGGATGCAGGTGCCAAGCACATGCGTTGTTCTGCTCAGTGCTCGATTGGGAGCTAGACACAGAGAGCTGCTGAGCTGAGTAGGGGAGCAAAGGTCCCGGCTTTTCAGATTTACTGTGTTTGTGCGGATTATTTAGAGCCTGGAGTCATGAGCACCCTCAGTGAAGGATGCTGCCAAACAGAGGGAAGGCTGTGGGTTGTTATTTTGGATCTGGCCAGGAAGGTCGCATCCTTAGCAATCATCTTACGGCACGAACTGACAAAAGCTTCAGCCCATCTCCCAGTCTGTCACTGCTGAGCATTTCCATCTCTACATCACACACACACATGCACACTCTCCCTGCACAGGGCCATCCCACCAATACCCATCAGGGCACCATACCCTACGTCAGGCCGCTCTTGCTCATGAAGCATGTGTGCAGAATGTGCGATCCTCTGCCACCTCATTTTCAAAGCACAGGCAAAGCCTATTCCCCATTTGTTTATGCAGACATGAGCAGGAGACAGGTAGCAGGTCTGCAGACAGATGGGCTCAACCTGTCCTTCCTTCCTCTTGCCTCCCACCTTTTCCCAAGAATGCCCACTGCATGCTTGCACCTGCAGTGGTGCCACAGCACTTCCTGAAACACCTCTCCTCCTGCTTCAGGGATGTTTTCACCTGTGACTGACAAGCTGGTGCTGGTGTTTCACAGTGCTGCTCTTCAAGCCCCTCTTTCATAGTCACACCATGATTTCCTGATCCTTGCAACTGGGAACCTACTTATTTATTACTCTTTGCTGACAGAAGCACAAAGGAATGGAGGTGGAGTGCAAGGGGCAAGAGAGAAGCGTGTTTTCACTTCTATGCTTTTGATTTTGTCTGAGCAATATAGAAAAGTTGCCCTCACACCAATGGTGTGGCCACTGCTAGGGCAGCAAGGGCGTGAACGAGAAGGCCTGTGAGCCCTGCAGTGCTGCATAAGGTGCAATGGTGATGCTCTATAAAGGGAACTCATGCACAAGTTTTCGTGTGAATAATGAAAACCCAAGCCTCCTCACTCTTCTCCACCTTTCAGTCCCTCCTCCTGTTTTCTCTATAATTCCATTTTCATCTCTCTCGCTTCTTTGTACCCAAATTTTACAGATATTGCTCCTTTGGCAAAGAGGATCCCTGTGCTGAGATGATGAGTTTATAAGGCAAAGGGCTGCAACAAATGTCTCGTGAAGCCCAGCCAGCAGTCCCCAGCCCCCTTCTTCCCCTCCTCAAAGTTCACACGGTTTAGTATGCAAGCTTCCTGCTGCCTGCCCAGCCAGCTCACTATTCACAGGCAAACTGCTCTCCTCTGCTTGGCTCCCAAAGAAGAATAAGTATAAAAAGCTCTGAAAGTCTTGCTGCTGAGCCAGCAGGAAACTCAAACTGCTCTGAGCATGGGAACCAAGAGAAATGCTGTGGCCAGCACAACAGGTATTGTTTGGGAGGAAATCCCGGCAGCAGACACGACTGCCTACGCACACACAGATATATATGTATATGCTTAGTGAGGGTTTGGCAAAAGGGAAGGCTGGGGAAGTGTACGAGGAGAGAAAAATAGATTAGCAGCTATAGCCAAGAAAGAATATGAGAGCTGCCCAGCCAAGATAAACAGCTATTTCACTAGCCAAAAAACTGACCTGTTTGCCACACATTCAAACCGTGTGGGACCTCAATGGTTTGAAGGTAAAGTGATGAGTTTGGCCTTGGTCTCTTTATCTTGGGTTTTTGACAAATCTTTCTGTGTCCTGGATTTTGTTCACATCATGAGTGAGTTTATGAGGCAAATGCCATGTTTCTCCCACTTGCTGTGTTTTGATTTATGTCAGGGAGCATTTTTTTTATTTGGATTCCCTTTTTCCCTTTGAGTGAAAGGAAATGAGGAGATGGTCTCCAGGAGCACAACTCCTGCACTCCAACCTCTAATGAGCATCCAGTCCCTGGGAACCAGAACTGGGGCAGTCTGATGTAAATCCCTTGACACAAGTGCTCAGCACCAAACAGCCACCTCTGTGAATCTGCTTCCCAATGCACCACACCAGCTGCTAACCATAGGCACAGTCTATCTGCAAATATGGTAAATTTAGGTGCAAAAAGAGAAGGAAGAAGGAAAAACTTGAATTATGTTACTTCTTTTCTCATTGAATAAAAAGGGAATAAAAGCTGTGGTAAATGAGTTCACAGATGTCACATTCACAGGGATCACAACAAGAAGTTTGACAATATTATGATGATCTAGAAGTATTTTAATTATTATGTCTTACAGTCTTTCTTGACAGAGATGCTCCAAAAAAATAGATCTGAGAGCAACAGGTCATCCTGCCCAATTCAGGACCCCTTGCAATCATTCCAAGGAGAAGCAGTTGTGAAAATCCCCATAGGAGAATATGTGGCCTCAACTCTTTGGATAAACACCAAAAGGCAGTTTGGAAACCTGGTTGAAACAAGCTGATTCTCCACAGTCTGTAATACCAGTGGAAAATGTGGCTAAGAGCTTACCTCTGCTATTAGCGGCTTTCCCATAATAGGTTTTTCCTTTGCTATCTGGGAGTTCTAGGCTACTCAGGACTTCTGCAATGCTGAAGTCCACTGAAAGTCCACTGCAGAGTCATGGCTGAAGGAGGAAGATCTGAACTCTTACCTCCTGGGATCCCAAATGAAAAGTCCTCCAAAAATAAATGTATCTTAAAACCCTGCTAACTGCCTTAGTGACCCTGGCATGGGCACTGAGCAGAGATGAAGGCCTGGTGAGCCAAGCAGTAGGAAAGGGAGCTGGTTGGTGCAGAGATAACCTGGGATGCTCAGAGCAGCCACATGGAGCCAAGAACGGAAAATGTGACCAGTTCTTTGTGGTGGAAGGGACAGAGTCACTTGCGGAAATTTTAGTCAGCAGGGTGAAGCTCAGAGATTCCCACCAGCACTTCTCCCTGTGACAGCCACCTGGAAGAAAACAAAGCAGTCCCCTGGGGAGCAGCAGCTCCTCAGCCTCAGGAGCTGCCAGGTTTCCATCCTGCAGGCTGGTCACATGAAGCAGAGGCACTCACTCCTCTCCTCACCTGTCCCCACTCAAAGAGAACTTTGAGGAAAAGGAATTAAACTGCAGTTCAGCATTCCTGCATAGCAGATGGGCTGCCTTGTGGATCACTCCTGCCCCAGGGAGTGTTGTGTGCACACTGCACCCACAGGCACAGCTGCATGGCTTCCCTGTGCCCTTGCACATTTGTAAATGCAGTGCTGTGCAACGGGAGCATCCAGGTCTGTGTGGGATGAGCAGAGAACAGCCTGTGCCACTGCAAGTGCAAAGGTCACTGAGTCTTCTGTGTCCTCCCCCATGAAGCACAGGGACTGAGGGTGCAAGAAAAGGTAACCCACCTCCCCAGGGCTCAGGAGCAGAGGGAAGGAGGTGAAACCCTCCTAGCAGCAGGCTCTCACACACAGCCTTGGCACTGTGCCTCCCTGCCGATCAGGAAAATTGGCTGCCATTACGTAGAGCCCCATTCAGCCTCACAGGCCCATTGAGTGCAGTGCTGGGGTGGACTGCCAGCGAGGGGGACACCCATTGACAGACTCTGTGAGCACTGCACAGACAGTCCCTGCCCGCCGGGTGGGAAATCCACCAATGGCTTCATGGAGAAAGGCCCTGTGTGTTTGCCCATGTTTGCTATGGGAGTCCAAAGAGGAGAATGAAACTGTAAAGCAAGACAATACCTTTAAGTTGAAGGGGAACATTTCTTCCCGCATTAATTATATCCCATGCTATTCCTGGCAGTGATCTTCACCAGGAAGGAAAAAAAAATCAGATTTGTTTTTATATCTTTTATCCAACTTCCTATACTAAAGCCTCTGGCTAGAATGACTCACATATCAGCCATCACATTATATTATGCTGTATCAGTGCTGCTACCTGTCTTGTCTTCCTCAGCATTAGGGTTTGTTAGCATTAAACCCGACAATTTGCAGCTGTATTTAAAGACTGCCTGCCTCAGTGGCAGTGTCCATAATACCCTTGTTTCATCTTTGGAAGTAATACCATGAGGATTACATTTGAGACTGCTGGCAATCTGCCCCGGATTGAAGGGAAATTTTTCTGCTTCTGTGCAGAGAAGTGTTTGCCTGTTGCAGAGCAGACACCTCTTCTCCAACCACTTATGATGAAATCACTTTTGTGCATCACTGGCCTGTTATGTACCCACTTGCCCTGTTAGAGATTCCCAGCATTATTTCTGCTCCATGTGTGCAACAGAGCTGAAAGCTGGAACCACAGCCTCGTGGGGGGAATGACCCTCATGGGTCCTCATCAGCCACCAGCCCAGCTTCCCCTGCCCACAATTTAAAGGGTTGTGTAGAAACTCCACTAGAGGAGTTTCAAGACTTGCGCCCCTCCCAAAGAACCGCCCAAAGACGGCAGCAGGCTGGTCCTTGTTCTCTCATTTCATTCACACTTAGTTTCTTCCCCTGCTTTACAAACACTGTGCTCACAAAGCATCACCTTTGTCACGAAAGGCATATTTGCAAGCAGGTTACCTTCCAGACTTTTATTTTTTTTTAAAAAAAAAAAAAGGTATTTGGATTGCAGCAATGGCCTGTCTGCTGCCAGAACTGAAGCTGTGCTGTGTTAGGAGCTGTGTGAGTGCCCAGGGAGCATCCTGGCCCTCAACTGCTTCCAGCCTAAAAGCAAAGCAGTCTAAAGGTTAAAAGAAAAATGTCATACTAGAGGTTTTAACATAATAATATACCTGAAAAAGAGTTTGATCATTCCTCCCACAGAATCCCAAGGAAACCTAGTGAAAATGTAACCATCCCACAGAGTCTGGACAATTTTGCCTGCCATAGGAATACCACTATGTGTTCACCATTGCTGAAAGACCCCTGACCTGCAGTATGAGGATGGAACAAATTCTGGCTGCTGGCTGTGCTGGGGCCTCTTCCACCTCTGAGCTGTGGCTCACGGAATGTCGACAGGGCCAGTGCAGAATGTACCAACCTCTTTTATAAACAAAACAGCACCATGAACCTTGGTGTGAAATCAACTAATTTAAGGCAAATTGCTGCAAGTGTGACAAACAGCAGGAGGCAAGGAAGGCTTAAGGGTACTTCTAAAAGTGTTTATTTCACTGACAGCCTCAGAAGAGGCCATAGTCTGGAACTGGCAGAATGTTTTCAGCAGCCATTATTCTTTCTAGTGCAAGTCTACCTGATTTTCCATGACACAAGGTCTAAATACTGGGCTTGAGGCTGTACCACAGGATTTTAGTTCAAAGAAGAAAAGCCCAAGAGAGAGATTTTAAATATACACATATATATATATAATTTTTAGCTCCCTAAATAAATAAAGAAATAAACATGACAGATGAAAATAAATACTTTTTTTTTTTAATTTACTGCTGCTTTCATTCATTTACTGCTGCATGGAATATATTCAATGGCTTATTGTCATCCTGAAATAATAGGTATGCATTAATATCCATTGCAAAACCATCTCTTCATGTTTGTAGGCTTTGTTGATAGAGGAGAGGAAGCACACAGGCCCTCTCAGGCAAGCTCTTATTCACAGGTACAAACCTTTTTTTCCAGTGATGAATGAATCCTTTCAGAAATGCTAATATCAGCGTTTATACAAGGTGGCCAATGTAAACAGTAACTGCTGGCTCATTATTCCCTTTGTATCCTCTGCCAATTTACAAATCTTCAGAGTTAGTGTTGAAACGGGCACTGTTTTGTTGGAAAAGAGCAAAAATACATTTAGGAACCAAAATCTACTGATGGGAATAGATGACATAACCTCAAGGAAGGGCTTTCCTCTGAACCCCACCAGTATGAGAGAGGAGGAGAGAGAGTAAGAAGATGGGGATTTTGATACTTGGATCATATCTCACTGCTTGCATCCCCCCAGGAGATTTAGTACTACTTCTGAAAGCAGCAGCCAAAAATATGCTTTGATGTATCTTTCATCTAAAGCTATCTGTATTGATAAACTATGTTTGTGCGGATGAAGCACTGAATCAGAGAGGACTTTTTTGTTCCCACTTCTACCACAAGTACTTGGCATGTCCTTGGAAAAGCAATGAAAGTTTGTGTGCCTGACCCCAGCCTCTCTCAGCCAAGCAGAGGAGAGACCACTTTCCCACACAGCAGCATGGAAAAAAGTTCTGTGCATCATGAGATGGACAGGTCCCACCGAACTGAGTCCTCCTGAAAGAAAACAAATTGACACTGGTCAGATTCAGGCTGCTCCAAAATTAATCATAAGATTTGTTAGAAAACAAATTCTTCAGTTCAGAAATTACCAGTATCAATCTTTTCTTCTGGGATTATTGCTTGCACAGATGAGCCAAATAAAGGACCATTTCAAAGGCTGTGATTATTTTAAGTGCAAAGACATTGGCTTTGCTTTGATTGCAGGGGAGTGTGACTTAAACTAAGCCAGCTGACTTTGTCCTGAAGAGGACTACAGTTTCTCACATGATCTGTAGCATAGCCAGCTGTGGGCGGTGACCTCTCTGGCCAAAGCCAGAGGACATTCAACTCTGCCCTAGGACATCTGCCCCAATAAAGAGAAAATAGACTGGATGGAAATGGAGTTGTCAGAAACTGTTGAGGGCAGCTATAGATTCCAGAAAAAAAAAGCACTTCCTCAGATCACAGAGGATGACCATTTCTCCTACTTGCACTCTGCTCCCCCAGGTAACTGAGCACTGCTGGATTAAGCTTGGGAGACGGGGGGATGGAGAAACAAGAAGCAATCTTTTTTGGTAAGGGAACATGTGTAGTAAATAACAGCTGCAAAGGCTCCCTCATGTATTGAAGTCATTATAATTCAGTGTTTTCCTTCCCAAAATCAGGCTTTAATGGGAAGTAAGTTTCAACCTTTCTAAAGGAGTACTCTAAAATAAGCTTGTTAAGCTTGGAAAGTGCTTTGGGAGCCCCTGGGATGAAAGGCGCTCTAGGAATGAAAGATGATATTTATGATTATTGCTTGAAAGGAACAGAGAGGAACAGTAATGTAAAATATGAATGGCTGCTGGTGCTAAAAAACATATCATTGACTTGGTGCCAAAGAAGATAGTCCTAGCTCTCAAACCTGGATGACAAGGATTTAAGAGATGCAAAAAGTGGAAGAGACTCCTGCAAATAACAGCAAAAGCCAACCTGACTGCAGAGCAAATAGGTGTCTTGTGGGTTTTTCTTTTCTTCCTCCTAAATTGCAGGCCATATGATCTGATCTTTCTCATCCCAGCTCTGCCAGCCAAAACAGATGCCTGTTAACCACAGTATGTACTGCTGGTTTGTACTCATCTGAACAGAGGAACCTACAGATCCCTTTGGACATCAGGGGAGAAAAATATCCTTGATAAGTGGTCATATATTATGGACTGGCCTAAGTAAATTCATATCTTATCTCACTGAAAGGACTAAGAGCAGAAGCACTTCAGGCTAATGTAAATTAAACTTCTCTCTTTTAGAAAGCTATGAGAGAAGAGAATCAGGCTAACAGGCTCTGCTGCAAACACCTGCAAACATCTACCTGCATACTCCCAGCTTGTAAAATGCCTGCTATTGATTTTACACTGGGCATCTGGCCCCCTAATGTGGCACTCCACAGCTCCTAGAGAAGATGTTTCTCTATCCAGACCCACTACTGAGACATCTTTATGTTGGTCTCCCTCTCTTTCACTTCTCCCTGAAAAGAGCTAAAAGAAAATCCTTTGAGAGAAAGAATTCTGAATCTTCACTTCTTCAAAAACAAGCTTGAAAGTGATTCTAGTGCATAAGAAATCTTCCCTACAAAAACCCACAGGATCTCGGGAAGTGATATTTTTTTTTTTAATATAGCAGAGAATAACACAGCATGTAGCACAGGCTGAATGCTAATATCATACACATTTAAATTAGATATAAGGATATTATTTTTTAAATGAGCTACTGCAATGAATTAACAAAAAAGGCTGTCCACTCCAATTCACAGGCACCAAATGAAGACAGGATACCTTTCACAGGCGTGCATCATGTAGATGTGGGTTAGTGGGCTAGAAGAATTGGAGTGACTCTAGGGACATGGATTTTGCTAAAGAACACCACACCCAGGTTAGCAGCCCTCTGTGTCTCTTGGAGGAAGCCTTGCAACCTGCAGACCAGTCTCCCACATTTCAAATGTGGCTGTGCCCCACATCAGCCAGAAGAGCAGCATGATTGTGCTCTCTGGGTTGCTGAAGGCTGAGCAGAGCCCTAGCCTCACCTCTGCCTCTGGAGAAGCACCATTTCATTGAATCGACACTGACAGGGCTGCTTGGCACTGCAGCTGCAGCACTGGCACACTGGAAGGGGAAGAAGGTCCCCTGGCAGTTTGTGCTGCTGGGGCTGGGGTGTGGAGCATGCTCCTGCAGGGTCCTTTCCATCAGCCCTGCTTCGTTTTCCTGGCACAGTCTAATGCTGATGGATCTGTATCAGAAATAACATTAAGTCCTTGGCCTTTTTTTCCCCCTTTATTTCTTTTTTCCTTCCCTTCAGCTATTTAGGCCAACTCTGGCTAATCACGCTCTCTAACTTATACTCAGTCACTGCCATGGCAACCATTTCAACACGCAGTTCACAGACTGCCTCTGAAACACACACACCTTGATGCTTCAGGAGAGGCATTAGGAGAAGAGAACTATCATCTGCTACACTGACACATTTTTCTACAGTATTACCTCTGGCAGCATGAATCTCTTATTTTAGCTCTGAATAGCTCGTCACTTGTTCTGTCCCCTTTTCCTCCCACCAATATAGGTTCTTTAAAAACTGACACAGATTTATGGAGATGAAAAAGAAATGGTGTAGGAAGGGAAATGCATTTGGAAATTCCACTCTCTGGCATCTGAATTCACTCTTGTAAGAATCCTGAAAGCCTGTCCTGGTACTGCTTCACAGGATATCCTGAGACCTGGTTATGACATGGTGCTAATAATGCCAAGGTTGTGAGTTCAACCCCCTATATGGAGTTAAACTCAATGATTCCTATGGGTCCCTTCCAACTCAGAAATTCTGTTTTGTTCTGTTGTGCATCAGTGGAAAAGCAGAAAGCTTTGGGGACTTGCTTTCTGGTTTTCTCATACCCCAGGAGAGAGGCAGCAGCACAGGAATAGGGTAGATGCTTCTCCTTTCTCCTTTGCAAAATGGCTCCTCTTCAGAAATGCAGCTGCCCTGCAATGTGCAAAGCCAGGTCTGCCTTTGTCCAAGCATAGAGAACAAGATTTGAACAGCAGTGAAAAAAGATCTACCTGGAATATGTAAGTTCATTTTTCCAACAGTCATTTCTGAGGATCTTGCTCAAGGTCTGCTGTAATTAGGTTTGCTTTTGTCTAGTCATGATGCCTGGCACCCGGGCAGCAGCGAGGTGCTGCACAGGTGTCTGCCATGCTGCCTGCAAACGGACCATTTATTCTGCTCACACTTCACACACTCTTCTCCCAGACGCAGTCAGAGGGGAGGCTCTGACTGCCAGCACCACGGTATAAAAAATCCTTTTTAGTTTCTTTATGTAATTATAGCTGCTGTGTGGAAGAACCTGATTCCATGTCTTGAATGTTTTATGTGTTTATGTGTGTAGGTTTCAAATGTGTATATATTACATGTAGTGTCATGTTGATCCTTATCAGGTGTAATTACACTATCCATTCCTTTCTTCCCATCTTTTTCTGTGTTTTTATCATTGTCAGCTGTCCACTAGCCACAAATGAGGCCAGCCCCCACCACTACCACCTACTTGACATCAATAAGAAAAACGTTTCTGCTGCCGACCAAGGGAGAAGAAAAATTCAGATGCACCCACAAGCAAGCAAATAGCGGCACACCTAAAGTAACCTGTGTGGAACATTTGATTTCAGTTTAAATTATTTCAGTTTAAACTCAGCCCCCCTAGGCATAGTAGAATGCCCTCAAACACAGTTCTTCAAACCAAAATGTTTCCCAGGAACAAAATCTGAGAGACAAGAGGCAGGAGTCCTTAAGGCAGGGAGATAAATCTCAGCCAGCAGGTAAATAATATACAGCAGTCACCTTTGCCCTGTTATTTTAGTGCAGGCGCATGCAGACACGCACAGTGTTTTATAAGAACTGCATATGCACTTTCCAGCAAGCATCATTTATGCATACTATCTTCCACTGAAATCAAGCCTCTGAGACTGCTGAAGTCAGGAAACATTGTGTGTGCAGAAAGAAACATCATGTACACTCTATCAAATTTCTGGGACTCCTTGACTATGTATAGCATGCTTGGGGGGACCCAGATCCTCAGCTGTCCTTTCTAATCTGCAACCTAAAGTCAAGACAGAGGCTGGCAAGAGGAGAATATAGGACACAGCTGACTGCTTTTAGGTCACATACTTTAATGCTAATGCATTTCTGTAACTGTGTAATAATCACAGACAAAATTACAGTACATCTGTGAATGGGAATACCATCTTCATGGCATGCCTACACCACACAGCCAACTCTTCAGTGAATCAAATTTCTATAAACTACTGTTATGAATTTAGGCTTTCACCATACCTCCCTTTCCCAATGTATCCAAATGTGTCAATCTCTCTTGGTCTGTAGGTAAAAATGATCACTTACCCCCATGTGAGAGGGGGCATGAAGTGACAAAGGCTAGAAATCAAGCTGGAAGTCTTTTCCTTCTTATGTCATGCATCATGTCAGGTAACTTGCCTGACACCAGCCAGACTGGCAGCATCTAGAGCAGAAAATCAAGCCAGTCAATCAGGGCATGAGTAGGGGAGCTCAACCATCCCCCCCTAAGCTCTAAGTGTGGTTCTGGGTACGGTTCTGGCTGAGGCCAAACAGTGCTCTACCAAACGGTTCCCAAGCATACTCCAGGAGTTAGCATGGCCCAGGATTGTTCCCAATAGGTAATCTGTATGTGACCAGTCAGTTTTGGAGGGCAAGAGGGTTTAAGCATCTGTCACACCAGGGCCAGACAGTGTTACCCAGCCACAAAGCAAAACACAACTGCTGCCTGATTTATTAGGACAGGCATAGCCCATGCCACACAGGCCTGTGCCTCGGGCTTTTGCCAGAGACAGTGTACCTGCCTTTGCTGATCAGGACACACCTCTGAGCCAGCCATGCCAGTCCTCTCCCCCACTTCTTTCCAGTGCAGCGTCAAACTAACTTTAGCTACAGCTACTTCAGATCATCACATCTGACACTGAAGAGGCTGAGCAGAGCAGAGCTGATGCAGCCAGTGCCATGTCCCAGCTGGGAGCTGAGCCTTCTCCAGGAGCACTTCACCCTGCTACATTCCACCCTACCAAGTCCCACCAGGTGACCACCTGGGCATATCTGACTTGTAGTCAGGGGGGAAAATGGTGCCATGGTTGCCTGTATCTCCACTGGAAGGGCTTCATTTTGACTTCACACCACAGGCAAGCAGAAAAAGTGCCTCACTGGCTGGCATCATAATGGCAACAGCAGCAGCCTAACCCCTGGGAAGTGCCCTCTGCAAGGCCCTCCTGCCCCAGCCGCAGCCTGATGTGCCTTCCCTCACTGCTCCAGCCAAGGAAGGCCTTGGACTTGACCATGGGGGTGCTGCAGACCAGCAAGAACTTTAATTGCCCAAAGAGGCAGTGCATGAACATAGACTGGGCTCAAACCTGGGCTAAGCATTTGCTACAGATATGCACTCAGCAAGTCTGACACAACCATGAAATGAAGCTGGATGTCCTGAGGCCACCAGTCCTCCCTTCCTTAGCATTGTATTCCTGGGAATATAAACCAAACCTTGCATGGGCAGGACAGCAGCAGCAGTCAGTGATTCTGTTTTCGTTTGATAAAAATGAAAAGACAAGGGTGTCTGCATAGCTGATCTCTTGCATTTTCTCTCCTGCATTTTCCATCAGAGAAACATGACCTCTTGGGAGGTTGCATTAGCAGGCACCTCTCATTCCTCCACCCCTGCCTGGGCAGCACAACATCTCTTCACGGTACTGAGCTGAGGAAAGCTGACAGTTTACAGGCTGTGCAGAAACCTGTACTGTGAACTCTCATCTCCTTTGGAATCCAGTGTAGGCGCTGTCCTGCTTTCCAATGAGATGGGAAAGAGATTAGGAAGAAAGTAAAACGACGATTTTTATATTTACTTAGGAAACATTCAGGTCTTGTTGTGTTCCAAGGGAGGGCGCTGGCACAGGACAGAGATCAGGACTGCTCTGATTTGTATGTTCCCAAGCAGGTCAGGAGAGATTGCAGAGAAAAGCAAACATTGCAAAACCCTTTTGCAATGCAAAACTCTACAAACAATTGCAAATTGCTTGAGTTAAAGCAGAGAAATTGCTTGAATGAGTTTTGAACCCTTTTCCTTCTTCCTAATAATGAGCATTTTCTTTTTTGCAAGCAGGATCTTGGAATGAGAAGTCTCATAGTTTGAGGATATGTTCACACTGGGAACATTCACGTGACCTTTCAGATCACATTCCTCCTATTTATAAGAGTATTAGTCATCCACTTAGAGAGCAGAACTAATACCATGTTTGTCAAATGACTAAATGCATGCTATGAATAACCAGCGGAGGGTACTTAAAACCACAGTTACATCCAAGAGCACACAGAGAAGCCATGGCCAGCTAATGCTTAGATGGGATACAAATAACACTATTGCATGCAAAATACATTTGAAAAACAATTTGAAGACAGTTCATTCACAGGAAGAAAAGACTAAATTAATCACATAGATTCTTTTCCAGAGAGAGTTCACCTAGTTATTTAGGCATGTAGGAGAGCTGGCAAGAATGCATGACATTCTGAAGAATGCATGACATGCTGGAGACTTAAATTTTACTAAAGTCCAGGCAGAACTAACTGTAAGACTAAGAGGACAGATCACAACTCTGCTGGACCTTGGCCTTTACACTACACAGAAAACGTCAGGGTTGTTGTGCTTCAAGCTTGCAACTTTGTCACTGGCAAAACACGAGGTTTAGGAGGTCTGAGTAATGCCTAGTATGTTGCTCAACTTAGCTTCAGGGAAAGCACAACACAAACCACGCATGCCATTAGCCCCAACACGTTTGTGAGTCCCAGCCAACATGAGTCAACTTTCTGTGCCTCAGATCTTACCAGTGGCCAGCAAACTGTCACAAGCACTACCAGTTCCTGGGTCAGGAAAAAATGGTGCTTCCCAGGCTCTGAGGACTTTCCTGCTGTGCATGCAGTAATATCAGCGCTTTGAGAAGCATTTAGGAGAATGAGATAGACGTAGTTAGTACACTCAGACCATTTTTGTAAAACCATATGAGTGCACGCATCTGTCAGGAGAGGATCTGGAGGAGAGGAGAGGAAGAGTGAAAGACAAAAAGGTGGGTGGAACAGGAAGAAGGGAAGTATAGACAGCAGACTATGTGCCCCTCTATAAAAGAAACACAGAAGCAATCTGGGCTGTGTGAGGTGCACATTTTTGACAGCAGGGAAAATGGAAATGGGAACAGCTCTGCAAACAATTTACGAGAGCTTTCAGTAATGATGTGCAAATTATGGGCTGGAGTTCAGAGTATTACAGGACATGGAGTTCCCACCTGCCGCTCAGTTGAGCATTAAAGTCCAATGATGTGCTTCCACACTGCAGAGGATGGTGTTGGGGGGACACTGGGATGCACACAAGTGGGCTGCACTACACTTTGGCCAGACCTTCAGAGGGTGAGGTTGGACATTACTGGCAGGAAGTGCCCAGATGAAGTCACCTGGCACAGCAGGGAGCTATCCCTGCCAGCACACCTCTCCAGTGTCAGCCTGCCCAGAGTGAGACCAGCGCCACAGCACAGGCAGCTGCTGAAAGGTTCAGTGAGAAGGTGGCAGCTAAAGGTGCAAACATCACTTCCTCATTGCAGCCTCCATGAATGGCCCTGCCTGTGCAACACAGAGGATGTTTTGAATGGCAGGGCACAGGCAGTGAATCATCATATAATCACTGCTGGTGTGTCCCAGCCTATGTATCATCAAGCTTTCCTTTGGGTCAAGTAACCATCTGAGTGTGACTCACCACCACCACCACACAGGTTTCTCCTAGTGCAGGCTGGCGTGGTCAGTGAACAGAGCTAATTGAATGTGCTCTCACTGTTTCACCCATGATCCGGGAGGGCCAGCAAGGCTGGGTGTCATTTCCATGCAGTTCCTGGTGGCACAGAGGGTTCCCACAGATCACGTAGTCTGCTGGGCCCTACCCAAAAGTCAGGTAGCTAATTGTTAACCATGCAAGTTGTCACTGTTTCCTTAAAAACTCCTCAGGGGTCAAAGTGTTAGCACTTTCACGGGCTAGAGTTATGTCAATAGCAAGACAAGGCATCGAAAACACAGAATTACTGAGGCTGACAGGGACCTCAGGAGATCATCTGGTCTGACACCCCTACAAAGCCAGGCTTGAACACCCCCTTTCCAGTCCTCAGAGTATGAGCTGCCAACATAGAGGAAGGAGAAATCCCATGCAAGCCAAGGAGCACTTGTGCTGCTGAAGCCCCACCCAGATCACACAGTTAAGAAATAAAAATGATGGGAAAATCCAGCAACATCAGGTAGTAGCAGAAGGCCACTGGAATGACAGAGTAAAGTAAAGGAAAGACCAGCAAAATTAGTGTAGGAGAGAGAGAAGGCATGTTTGCTTCCTTTGCTGACAAGATGGAGACAAGAAGGGTGGTGTGGACACATTTCTCCTTTCTCTTAGTTTGCTGCACATGGAAAGAAGCCACCTCCTGACACCATGAAGGCAAAGTAAGAGTCAAGGTTGCTGCATCTGGAAGAGGGAGCAGAGTCCTGGCTCCACCCTGCCTACACAGTTCTTCCTTCACAGGCTTTGAGAGGGTGGAGGGAAGGGGCAACCCTCATTCCTCTCTAGGCCAGATGGGAGCAGGGCTCACCAGGTCTCACCTCCACCCTGTCACTAATATCAAATAATAATAGTATTTAGCATAATTACCTTTGCACTCTGATATCACAGACACAGCTGAATTGGAAGTCATTAAGATCATCATAATGAGCTTCAGTGGATCCTTTCAGTCAGAGGCATTATTTAGCCAGCCCTCATTTTCGTGGTTACATCTGAATAAGCACTCTGCATTGAGGTGAGGTTTGCCGATGAGACACTTTGGCTTAAAGGCAGTCTCCTACTTGCAAAGGCAGAATAAGTGTCATTATGCATCATGTTTCACCAGACTTCAAAATGCCAAGGAAGGTAAGTCAGGTTACAGCTGACTCCACCTTCAACTTGTAAGAGCTGCAAAACTCTTCCCGTGGACTGGCACGTGGGGAAGGTCTGCCACAACCCCCAGTTACAGAAGCTGCCATTCTGGAGGCCTTCAATGCTCAATACAAGCAGCCACTACAACCTCTCGCTGCAGGTGTCAATTCAGCAAGAATTGTTACTAAAGCAGAGAGGGCAGAAGGCCAGAAGCTCGGGGAGCACTTTGCACTGGGAACAGGAGCACTGACCTAGTGAAGGGCTGGGCTGCTGGCCAGAGCTCAGATGGGCGGGCATGTGGACATGTGGCTGTTGCTGGACCGAGCATTGTTGGGGTCTGTGAGCAGAACTGAATCCAGGGCCACCTGCAGAACAGAGACCTGCTGGTCCTGGGTCTCCTTACAGCCTCACTGAAGACTTCTTCCTTTGGCCTTTCACTAAGAAAGAATTAAGTGCCTCTTTAATTATGACTACTTCGGTTCCCTGTTCAGAAATGCAAATAAAGGCACTTATTTCTCCCATTTTTGTTTGCCCTTTGTGTTTGAGCTGTGAATCCCTTGGGAATCCACAGCCCAAACATCAAGGGCTTCTAGGTGTACTTGCCTTATTAATAACAAAAGTAATGTGCTGCTTTTGTAACTGAAGTAGGAGGAAATGTAGGCACACGGAACAAACACTTGTAATGCTATTTCTTACGTTTAAAAAAAAGAACAGAAAGGTAATTGAGTGTAATACTTTGACCAAGAGCAAAGGTAAAATCACAGCAGCTGACTCAGTGTAACAGAAAGAACTTAATAGAGTTGGCAACGTTTCAGCCTGCCTTCTCAGGGACATGAACATGGGAATGTGTTAAGAGTAGCATAACATATCCAAAACACTGTCTGAATGAAAGAAAGGAGTTAGTGTTGGGCAAAAGTATCATTTTCAGCAGCAAGAAAGTTATTCCAGCAAAGCATGAGCACAAAGTTGTGTTTGTTTCTTGGTATTCAGTTACTGTCAACATTACAAATAAACCAAATCAAGGCAGAGAATCTGGCCCCAAATACAGCTGAAACACTCTTCTAAAGTGTTTGTGACCTAACCATTCAATTCATCTTCCAGAAGCAGGTTAAAACAGAAGACTTGGGCAAGAACCAAACAAGCTTCAGTACAGCTTAGAAATACTGTCAAGACACAAAGCTGCTTCTCTATTTCAAGACAAACTGACTACTACAAAAAATATTGAGGAGCAATGACACTTCCTGAGCTCTGGCTGTATCTGCGGTGGAAAGGAGTTTCCCATGCCGTTTCCTTAATTAGCACAAATATGCTGACAAACTTCTCCATACTGAAATTAAGCCATAGGTCACTAAAAAGTTGATCTATCTATGCATCCAAATTCACCACATGCTGAGCCAACATGTTGCAAAGCTGTAATCAGTACCCAGATTATAACATGGCTTTGTCATGCATCCAGCTGCTGAAACAAACTTGGATGTCCCAATATGAAACCTATTTGTCCTGCAGTCAGCAAATAAGAAAAGGGCCAATATATACATTCAATGTTTTGAAAGTGCTAGGATCATGTGCTGGCATTTATTGGACCATTTTGACCATTACATGGATTTATAACTATGACCAGTTGAATTAGAGAAATAACATGATCTGAAGATCAGATTCTAAGCTTGCTTAAACTGAAATAAACAGGGTATAACTCATTTGGCATCCAGTAATTTACTCTGGTTTCATCACGGAGAGAGATCAAGGCCACAGTTACCTCTTTACACAGCTCAGTCTGAGCTTTAGTCCTTGTCAACAGCACGTGCCATAGTACAATCATGCAGCAGTTGAACAGAAAAGACAGCATGCCAATACAGTAAATAGTGTAGTACCAGCCCTAGGGAAAAGTTTAGCAACCTTATGACAGGTATGGTTTAAGTGTGTGAGCCTCAGACAGTTTTTGCCTTGTTGGTAACGCATCTGGCAGGACAAAGCCTGAACACAATTTATGTCTGGCCAGCTCACAGCTAATTCTGAATGAAAGCTGTGATGTCCAAGCTATTTCCTTCTGGCCAAGCAGCCCTTTTTCCGTGACCGGTTCAGTAAGGTTGCTGCCTGCTGCGTGGATAGGACACTGCAGTGTGCCAGTGTGACTGTCTGACCCCTTCTCCCACATTTCAGTTGTCCCTAAAGCAGTGTATCCCTCAGTGTACTGCACCAGTGGCTCCTGCTCTCGGAAGGCTTCTTCCAGGAATCCACCTCCGTTGTTACTGGTCTATGGCGTCAGTGCCCACATTTTCCCAGAATCACTTGGCATTGATGTGGCTGGACAGCATGGCAGGTAGCCCTGCCAGCAGAACTGCTGCTTGGAAAATCTGCCCTGTGGATGTAAGCTGAGCATCTCACTGGTTTCCCGCTGTAACTCTTTTAGCTGGATACAAGGTCACAGTTGTGAGTAACAAGAATGTCTCTTTGATGACATTGACATAAATTACCTGTACTTTCTTGCCAAATAAAAATTTAAAAAAAGAACACCAGAAAGTGATGCCCCATGAAGAACAAATTAGATCCCATTTTGTGTCCCTTCACCTGTAGAGACAGGTTTGAATGTCACTGAATTCTGAACTTGTGGATGTCACCCAGCCCAAAATGAATTAAAGCAGGCTGATGGCTAAGTCTGTAACTTTCCTCTTGAGCTGTTTTCTTTCCTGAATTTTATTTTGCTACATTTATTTATTCATTTCAGTAATTGTCCTTCAGTACCACAGAGCAGCTTTAAGACACAAATGCATTGTCATCTGCCACAATGAATTTTCCTTAGGCACTGTCAATAAAAGGACATCCTTCAAATCTATCGTGTCTGGATGGGACTCCTCCTGAGCTGGTGAAACACCAGAGGGAAAATTATGCCAAGGGCCAGACCTGGGAGGGTGCAAGCACTCACAACTGGCCTTGGCTTCCATTTGAGGTACAGGCAGCTGAACCCTCCTAGGAGCAGCTGGATACTTCAGTGGTTACATGGGGAAAGGAGACAGATGTTCCTGCTTGCTTGCAGAAAGACAAGAAACCGACAGGAAGCAAAAGTGCTTTCTTTTTATTGTTCAGACTGCACCCTGAACCCTTGTTGCTGTTAAACAGCCTTAGTCTCCCAGGGAGAAGGGGAGGGATGGATTGAAAGTAAGTCTGACCTTCCTGGAAGAATGGACTTAGTGATGCTGTGCTGGGCTGAAATATGAAACCACTGAAACTTTAGGCCTAGAGAGAGGGAATTACCAAACCAAGCCCAGCATGATTCAATAAAGCAAACTAAGTCTCACACAGCAGCTTCCTCTTCCTAACCCCATTCCTTCTCTCTGAAAGACACTTTGCATGTTTTAACCACATGGCAGCAGTGATCTAGATGCCAAGAAAGCTGCCAATGTCCAGCTGTGTGTCAGCACAAGCCAGAGGGACATAAATCAGGCAAGGTGCAGGTAGTCAGTCAACTCACTCATAAATGCTTCCCCAAGGATCTCCATTGTGCTCAAGCAGTGGCAAAAACCTCCATCCACACAAAGATTGACACACCTTTGCCTCCCACTGACCTCAATATAAAATTCATGTTTGGAGAACAGAACCCCACGATCCTGGTCTCATTTACACCAGTTTCACACAGTTACCTCCTTGGGAATACCCCATCTTTGCACAGGTGTTCCCAAGACCAAACCTGTCTCACTCAGCATCTCTGAGAACCGCTAATATCTAGGTCTTTTCTCACTGAAAAAAAAAAAAAAAAAAAAAAAAAGCTCAACATGGCTGGAAAGCTTTTCCTCTCCACTAGTTACCATTGAAGACATTGATTAAAGAGCTCACAGACAGGAGGGCAGCCTGGAGCCTGCAGATCCTTCACTGAACACATGAGCAAGAACCATACAAACTTTCCCTGCAGTCCCAGTGCTGCGGGCCCTGACAGGGAGGTACCACCAACACAAGGCAAGTTTCCACAGTCCTCTTTCTCTGGAGGGTATCTGCTGCACTGCCATGGCTGAAGTGTTGGTTTAGAATGTCAAAGTCCTCTCTGCTGGAAACGAGAGTACCACTCACAGCATACACTTCACTTGAGCTGGCACTGGTTTCTTCCTATTTTCTAGCCTTTGCCATGACAGCTTAGAAGTTTGGGTCTATGCCTTGTTTACAAACCCAGCTCAGGAAAAAAAAAAAAACAAACCCAGGTTTTAGTTTGCTGACCAAAGGCTAACAGGCCTGACCTCAGTCATTAGCTGATCGGGGGACTTACTGAAGAATTAGGAAGTGCCAAATCAGAAAATGCCCAATATTGACTGCCCAAGAGGAGTCTTGCCCCATTTCTCACCTCACAGACAGCACCGTGCCCAATGAACATTCCACAGCACACTACACAGAAGAAATAATCTCTATCCCAGACATTGTAAAATACTGTAGCGAGTTACAAGCTGGAGCAAGGATGTGGTGCAGAAGTCCCAGACAGCCTTGGAGGCAGGATTACTCATGTATCACAAAACTCAGATGAAGTTGAGCTACTTACATTGCTATAGGGCAAGCAGCAGGGAGAATTTAGCATTTCCAAAAGACTTGTTTTAGCAACTGATGACATATGGGGACTAGATTCTTCAAACTTCCCTTGGCTCAAGAATACAAAATCCTACTTCCCCATATACCATTAATTTTCTAGCCACTGAGTCAAGTGCTGTTTAAAGCCCTAGGCTTTAAATTCTTCTTGCCTAATTCTTTGTATTGATCTCTGCCCTGCCATAGGAGAAAAGACCCTTGCTTTGGGAAACCATTTTCCCTCAAAGTTGTCTGAGCTGGCTCTGCCCTTCCCCCAGAGGTTAGGTGTGTCTACAACCAGCATCTTGAATTGATGAGATCCTAAAGAAATAAGTAGCTTACACAGGTGGAATTCAGTAGAGATAATGGAAGTAAACACCAGCTTGATATTTGAGGAGTTTCTGTGCACAGTTTCATTTGTGCCTACTAGCCTACAGGTGTCCTGCAAGCTAAGGATGCTTCAGCTGACTTGTTTTTTCACACCACCCTCGCATATTTCTAAAAGCATCTCTCCTTTTGATCACATGGCATCAGGTACTCGCTTACACACACAGTAATGTTACAAGTGACTGTGTTGAACACATGCTGCACTGGTGAGCTCTGCAGTATTATCTGTGGCTATAAGGCCACCACCCCTCCCACAGTGTTTCATTTTTCTCAGTGTAACTCCAGGTTTGGCCCTACTCAATCCCTGGCTACTTTCAAAGGGAAGCTGTTCTTCCTCTCCTCCACTTCTCTGAGCTCAGCAATCAGGAATACAGAAGAAAACTTCTGCTCATTTGTGCTTGGGATGAGTAGAGAAGCAGCCCACACTGTCCAGCAGTGTGAACAGCAGGTTATGTGAGGACATGCCAGCAGAGCTCACATACCACTGCTGGGCTATGAATACTTCAGATATGACTGACTCTGCTCAGGAGACTGAAATATAAACAGCAATTTATGGGAGGAGTGGCTCCATCCAAATACTCTCCCATCTTAGTCACTAAAATAAATAAATAAATAAACAAAGCCATATAATCTCCCACTTGGCATGCTCACAGTCATGTGACTGGTGTCAACCCTCATCCCAAGGTGAAATACGGATCCAAAGACTGGGTCCCTGGTGCTCTACTGGCTTCACCATGCTCCAATGGCACAAATGGGACAGGCAGCAGCCCCTCACTGGGAAGGCACAGACTTCACCCACCTGGCAGACAGCAGAGCCCAGCTGTGTGCCACCTGCCCCCAGCTCCATCATGCTCACATCAGGGAAACACTGAGGGGGCCAGGACACATTTAACCCAGAAACACTCACGTGACCAAGCAGATCCAAAACTAATCCATCCCACCCAAAACCACATCTGGGAAGCAAAACAAACAAGGGCACTGCACTGCAGGGACCTGAAGAGGCTGAAGAACAGGCCTAAGGAAGTAGTTTCCTCTTCCCCTGTGCTTTGGTGAATGCGAATAGCTGTGCAGGGAGCCATGAGGGCACACTGGGGCAGAATCAGTCTAGGCTTGCTCTGCTTCTTCCCACAGCATCTGCTGCTGGCCCCCGTCAGAGGCAGGATAAAGAACTAAGCAGACCTGCATCCAGCACAGCACAGCCATTTGTACTCCCTTGCCTTGTGAGTCTGGCCAAAGCTCCTGCGTGTGCATGAAAGATGATCCCAGAATTAAATATATTCCTCCTCTTTGTCCAAACTAGAAACGGCTCCTCAGCCTAAAACATCACCAGGCTATGTTAAAACATCTAAGTATAATCAGGAATACAGCTGGAGGTCCAAGCATGGGTGAGCAACCATGAGACTATATTTTAACAGGAACTATCCCAATGGGCTCTGAAAGCTACCTAAAGTGTATCTGCATGTTGCTAATTATATTTACTGGTGGCGGTTGGCATTTTTTTTTTCAAGCTGAAGATGAGTCAGAAAAAGAAAAAAAAAGTCCTTTATTGTTGTGGTAGCAGAAGGATGTCTCCTGAGGGTGTATGTAATGCACTACTGTCACGGCATGACAATGGAAAAACTGACTGCTGAGCCAACCAAACCCCCATAAATACCTAATGATATCTCTCTTGGCCCAGATTTTCTACAAGTCGGTGCCTGAACTGCATACAAAATGACAATCGATATGAAAGGATCTCTTTTCTCAACAGAGCCAGAATTTAAGAGCCCAGCTGAGCATTATATTCCCGTTCATACAAAGACATCCTTTTAAAGGTCTGTCACAATAACTTAAAGGTGGTGATCCAGCACAAAAACTGCCAGGCCTCTCCTCACGATCCCCCCCGCTCCAGCCAGGAGCACAAAGAACAGCCAGCCTCAGCCAACAGACACTGTTATTAATTACAATACGGTGACACAAACAATGAGTGCCTAGGTATGTTATTGGGTCTGCATTCATGTGGGAAAAGAACATTTTCTTCCTTTCCTCCTCCTTCTCCTCCTCCTGGCTTGAGTAGCTCTGCCACCTCGTGTGCTGGGCTGGGGAGGCAGCACCTGGCCCGGTGACAGGTATGTGCACAGACACAGGGAGCCCGTTGTGAGAAAACCCGGCCTTAGCAAATTTCTCTGGCCGCGGTCCAGCCCCTGCACGTTGGGCAAGAGACTCTCCCTGGCCGCGGTTACATCAGTCACCACCACCTCCCTCAGTGTCATGGCACGGGAAGCGCCTGCCAGGGGAGGGGAGAGAGAGAGAGAGGCACTCGCTGTTTTTTGAAACGGGCTGTCCAAAAAACATTACAACAGCCTTGCCGGTTTGCAGTGGGTTCGCTCAGTTCCTCCCTTGCCGTGCAGACCACACAGGCTCGGCGAGGGCGTTCCGCGGGCCCTGCCGCAGAAAGGCGGTCTCTGGGGCCCGCCGCTCCGGCCGCCTCTGCTCAGAGCTCCGTGATCCCCGGCCTCCTCCACACACTCCCCAGTGCCCATCGAGGGACACAACCTGACTCAAAACCTGGTATTTAGGGGGGAAAAAGAAACATTTTTTTTTTTTTCTTTTTCCCCCAGGAGATTTTTCAGGCTGCTCCGCCCCCCGCACAAGGGAGAGGCAGGGCTGGAGCTTGGAGCATTTGAAGCCCCTCACACTTCCTGCCTCTCCTCTGCCGGCTCCAGTGCTTGGCACTCCTGGCGCTCTGGGCACAGAGGCCGCCCAAGGCAGCCCGAGGAGCAGCAGGACTCCCTGCCTTCCCAGGGCAGCCCGAGGAGCAGCAGGACTCCCTGTCTTCCCAAGGCAGCCCGAGGAGCAGCAGGACTCCCTGCCTTCCCAGGGCAGCCCGAGGAGCAGCAGGACTCCCTGTCTTCCCAAGGCAGCCCGAGGAGCAGCAGGACTCCCTGCCTTCCCAGGGCAGCCCGAGGAGCAGCAGGACTCCTGCCTTCCCAGGGCAGCCCGAGGAGCAGCAGGACTCCCTGCCTTCCCAGGGCAGCCCGAGGAGCAGCAGGACTCCCTGCCTTCCCAGAGCAGCAGCAGGGCCCAGGGGCCCAGGCTGGGGCTGCCAGCACAGGCAGGGCCATCAGCCACATCCCACTCTTGCCTACTGTCATTTAGAATGACATCCGCCCAGCAGTGCCTGGTCTTTGCAAGGGCTCAGAGCAGACCCTGGACAAGGGATGGCACCTCAAAACAGTCGTCTGGGGCGTGGTGTAAGCAAAATCACTGTATAAAACAGAGCAAAACTGGCAAACAAAAGTATTGCTCCTGGCATGAATGTACTTCTATATTGATTCAACACTTAAAAAGGCGGTGAATGAGAATGAGGATGTCCTTTCTTCAAACCCTGCAGCAAATTCACTTTCGCTTTTGGCAACCTGCTGTTTTCTCACCCCTCAGCTCCTTCACCCTGACCGCAGCAGCACCTTCCTCCACCACCAAACCCTCTGTGCTGCCTCCCCTCGCTCCCTCCTCTGCTCAGCCTCTTGCCTCAAGTCCTCCTAGAGGAGGACCTGAAATTTTTTCCTGACCACCCTGGCAAAAGCAGGGAGACATTGCTGGAATCCACTGGGAAGCCATCACCCGTGCAGGCAGCACAGCTGAGCCCAGGCTGTGAACCTGCCCCTCGGCCCTGCCTCTCCTGGGACAGGAGCCCGTGCGGGTTTGCGAGCTGGCCAGGTCGGGGTAGCTTTTCTCCAGTCAGAGGCTCTGGAAAGATTATTTGGCTGCAGCATATCATATGACTTTGTTCTTAGAGTTACATTTTAACTGAGAAAGTTTAACAAGTATGACTTATGGGCTTCTAAAATTGGCAGCAGAAAAATGAGCTGAGGAAGTCATGGAAAAAAACCACAAGCGAGGCCATTCCATGTTATGCACAATTTCTGGGCTCTTTTTCCAATCTTCTGGTTTTTTTGGATGGTGGAAAATATTTTCCAGCTACACAGGCCTGGCTTCACTGAGTATGTATTTATGCCAAGTTTATAAAAAGCAGCTGCAGACATGGTTGAATGAAAGGATTACACTGCTGTCTGTCTTCCAGAAGGTGCTTCAGTTCACACCCTGTCCCATAGAGCAAGGCTTCCTTCTCAAATCTCCATGAATTTATGTAAGGAAGGACACCATTTGAACCACACAATACAAACAGCTATGGCTGTGCATGCGAGTGGGCACGCTCGTGTGTACACACAGCTCTCTGCATAGCTACAAGCAGTTCCCAGCCACTGCCAATGCTGGCTTTTAGCACTTCAAGCTTACTACCATTCCTCCAATCTCTCCCCAACCTACAGCCTGGTCCATCTTCCATGATTACAAAAACAGGGAGAAGCCTTTCAGGGTCAAGACCCCAGTCTCAGTGTACTTCTGCTGCCTGCTTCATGCATACCTGCTCTCCAGCTGCTCCCACTGAAATTCAGGCTTCACCAGCCTCACGTATTTTCAGGCTGCCAGGCTTTAAGGCTAGGAGGGATCGCTGTAAGCCTGCAGCCTGATCCCCTCTGCAGCACACAACACTGAATTTCAATCAGGAACCCAGGCAGCAGAGGCATAACCTTAATTTTCAGCCAAGCCTTGTCACAGTCTTGGCCTGATACACTAGTCACAAGAGGAGAGTCACAAATAATTCTTCACTCGCCTAAACAGAATGGCTCCAGGGGGTGGGGAGAGGACACAAACTGAAAGCAAATGTATATAAAAAGGTAAGGTAGGTGGTAAGCTGCAGATCATGCATTACAGATCTGTATCCTGCTGTTTTCTCAGTCAAGTATGTTAGAATAACAGTACTGAGAACGACAGTGTTACATCAGGAATATCGGTCAAGACAATATTTCCTGGCAATTGTTTGAGAAATGCTTTTCTCACAGCTAATTGCTCCCAAGAGGCTGTATTTTCTCTGTTTTTTAGAAGGAGAGTGATTAAGAAAGAAGGTTTTTAAACCTCTGCACCCTGCTGTGGGACAAAGAACTGTGGGGGAAAGAAAGGAAAAAAGAAAGAAAAGAAAAAGGCACAACAGCTGTAATGTTCTATGAAATGATTTTGTTCTGTTCTCTTGCCGAGGTGGTGGGTGCAATCATCAGTTTGGCAGAGATAAATACAGGAAAAGCAAGCCATTTTTCAGGAACTGCAGCTGCAGGAGTGCCACATTGCCATCTAGCGACACGGGCTCTGGAAGCCGAAGCCGCGGGGCTCTGCTGGCTCCTCAAGCCTCCTGCACCGGTGCCCTCCACTGGCCGGCACACCTGGGCATAGCACCCCCTTTCCTTCTTGTGGTTTACAGCCAAGGCTGAAAAAATGCAAAACTGCTTTGTCTATAAAAGGCAGGTGTAGAAAGGCAAGGGAAAAATTCCACCATAAAGAAGTTAAGGACAAACCTGGCTCTGCTAGGAAAAGCTGGTTTTTACGCTGAAGTGCACAGATTCTCATCTTCCATTGCTGCTGCTACTGCTGCTGCACACAGAGCTACCACACCTTCATCATCTTCTGGAGTTATCATAGGATGTCTGTGGCAATATGACGGGCTGGCAGAAACAGTGAGCACTGCCTTGTCCCATGGAGACAGGCCTGAAGCTAGACCTGATGCCCTGTTCCCAGTAATGTTGGACCAAACACCTGTGTGCCCTGATACTATCTGCAGTGCCAGCCCTGAAAATTTCACTCCACTATGTATATCTGCAGTGTACCTCTGCATTTGTGTTCTGAAAAGAATACAAATGTTAACCTTTCAACACTTTAAAAAAGAAAAGCCAAAGTGCTAAGCCTCTTAGGCAGCAAAAGACAGGCACTCAGACTTCAGAAGATGCCCAGCAAAGGGCAGCGTACAAATTCTTTTGTATGATCTTCACACAGCAAGTTAAAAAGAAAAAAGAGCTTTGGTGCGTGAGAATTCTGACATTCACTGAAAGCTGTTAAATTGAAAGATCCTGGCTACATCAGATTTACATTTACCCAGGAAACAAAAACACTCCCAGTGTCTAAACTCTGCCAGAAGACACCATCATTTTGGGAAGCAATGGAAGAAGCCTTGCATCAGGCATCCAAGACTGCCCACAAAGCTCTACTTCATGGCACATGCCCTTCCCGCTGAAATAAAAGACCAGTCTCACACCTTATAGGCATTGAAAGGTGATTAGCAGCAGACTGTATTGGCTCTGGGGCAGAGGATGGTGTGTCCAGCTAATCATGAACTCTGTGTCTTTGGTCCCTGGTTGCTGTGAAGCTTCACAAGAGCACAGCTGTACTGCATCAGCAAACATGTCAAAAAGTGTGATATTATTTGATATTAGCAAGAATCTTCCAAGAATTATAGATATATCTTTCAAGATATTAGCAAGGTCTTCCAAGAAAAAAGGAAAAGTTAAGTTCCCCCAAATGAAGATAATCAATGCTGCTTCTGTGAACTACTCTTTCAGCAGCATATCTTCAAAACCCAGTGATAATCTCTACAAATTATTTGGTGACTTCATATAATATGAGGACCTACAAATACTTTGAATTTACAAAACCACTCCTGCATCAATTAATAACTAAATTTGTGGTGTCACCCCCTGAGACCCACATCACCTGCAACATTACCAGGGGCTGGGCAGGCAGAATTTGAACACTCATATTTTTAAAAAAGGAAAGTCCATGAAGACTCCTGAGTCTGAGCCATTGCTGGTTCTGTCAAACTGCAATCTGTCTCTTTTTTTCTTTAAAATCACGGTGAGATCACAGGGTTTTTTTGAAAATGTGTTGCCCAAGGTAAGAGATATACATCTGTGAAAAGATCCAAAGTCTAATGACAAATATTGTCAGGGCTGCTGAAGATCATCAAGGGCAATGCAGCAGCAAAAACACTGCTCCCGACTGACAAGGTCCTAACACCATTCTGGAAACAACCAAAATAAAGAGAGGGATTCTACACAGAAGTCATTTTTTTTTTCCCAGCTTCACATTTTATGAGCAAAAACATGGGGAGAGCATTGCCCCAGTATTAATACATTCCATCCCAGGGGCTGTGTTCCCTTTAGAAAATCAACATAACTGATAAGCACTTACTTTCATACTTGCCCAGAGAAATCAAGATCCAGAAGTGGTGCTCAAGCTTAGTGCTCAAGCTCCCACTAAGAACCAGACTGTCCATTGGTTCTGGAGGGTGGCAGGGCATCCCAGTCTCATCATCTGACTTCCTGAGCATACGGTTATCACATAACCAACTCCTGCCAGGCATGTCCTCCTCTGCTTTCTGGAAATCAGTTCCAAATTAGAAAAAGGAGGATAGAGCCAACAGATCTGCTCTAATCACCAAAAGTTGGAGGGTCAAAAGCATGCTTTAGAAGGCTGCATTGTTTTTAAGGATGAGGCAGCTGTCCACAACAGGGCTACAACTTTCTCTCTGTAAATTTCCTCTCCAATTTGCAACTGTTTTATCTGGTTGTCAAGCATTCACAGTTTGCAATCCAACATCTAGGACGGACACTGACTCACTGCATTGCCTTCTAGGCTGTTTCCCTTATTTATGCCTGCTTTAATACCTATCACCCAGCTTTCCTATTTGCATGATGATATCACTGAATTTCAGGCACTACAGTTTGGGGTGATTATAAAGTTTTGACAGAACAGAGTTCCTTTTAGGGTTGCTGTCCAACAGCAAGCTAGATTTCTGAAAGACTGCTTCTTATACTTTCAATTCAGGAGGTATTTATGAACTGCAGGACTGCCAGCAGAGCAATTAACCCAGTGCTTGAGAGCTCCTGTTATTGCTTTTAGCTGGGGGGGAAATTGTGCCTTAAATCTATTCAGTTACAGAAAGTGCCTTTAATATTTCTTTCTTTTGGTAGGTTTAATGATTTATAAGCAGATCTATAGTTTGTTGAAGTCTGATTTTTCCTGATTACACTAGTAACTAGCACTGATTAGCCAAGTAGTCTAAAATGAATGTGATGTAGAAAAGAAGCAAGCTTCAGAGCTTCAAACAAAATTCAGATAAAACACCCACCCAATTACTACCAAAACAATCATACTATCCTAAACCTTACCTTCTCCCTTCCTGTGGCACTGTCCCAATGTCCTGCTCTTGACTGCTAAGGCTTCCATGAGGAAAGGACCATGCAGAGTAAATTATGGGATCAGGACTGCAATCTTCAACTTGACAGATTCTTCAGAGTGCCACACACATCTCTGCTGATACAGAAGTAATAATAATAATAATAATTTTATGCTAAGAATTCTGCTAGTGCCATTGGCCAGTAAATAACATCCCTACAAAGGAAGTATAAAAGGGCCCTTAGTTGTGTCAGACAACTTCTAGCATAAGCCAAGGAACTTGATGTTAAAGCTCAAACCTTTAGATGGAGAGATAAAAACAAATGAAACATGAACCAAATAGCAACCCCTCATGGTTATGCAAATTGAGGTGTCATTATAACAAACACTCCAGCTAGAATTCAATAAATGTGGAGGCAGTAACCTGGGGTCAGATGGGGCTTCCCTTCTTTATACAGGCAGAAACTTCCACCTCCTCAGTGCTAAGAGCTGGCAGTCTTCCTCATGGTAACTTACAGGACCAGGCTGTATTATACCATGCCAATGTGTGGTGAAAGTAAATCGTCATCAAAACCAGACTGTTCCCACCAGTAATGAAATACTGCTGTGAATTGATTAGGTGTGTACTATCAATGAAAAACAACAAGGGAGAGTTTCTCAAAGAATATGCTTGCTCAATAATCCCTTTTCTTAATTTCTCCATTTAATTCGTCATTGCATTATAATTCACAAATTCATGCAATAATCATTGTCATTTTAATAATCAAATCTGAATGTACATTCTTTCTCATTAAATAATATTAAGTACAACAAGAGATGCTAACCAGGTTGTTTCAGAGCTCCAGGAAAATGCTCTTTTACATACATGCCAAAACAGGCAAATATTGGTTTTTCACAGCAAGTTTCTGTATCTTCCAGGCTATGTTACAGGGTGTAACATTGCCAGAGTGACCTAAGGAAGGAGAAGCAGCATGGTTTTCACACAGTATCTTTTATTAAACAGCTTTCTCTAGATGTCATCACGTGTTAAGCTGACTTTGAAGAATCTCTTACTAACAAGTTGAATGTTTGGAAAAATGCTGATTGACAGCTACAAGGGTGGAAAATTTTCATTTACTTGTATAGCATACACACACTTCACCCCCCCACAAACACAGACCAGGAAGCAGAGAAAAAACACTTTCGAGATGTAGGAGTAGTTAAGATTCAGTTTTGAGTCAGGGTGCCACTACAATGTGAACAGCTGCCTCCAAGGCATGAGAGAGACAAAGTATAGATTTTGTCAACTTCAGCTGAAATTCAACCAGCATTGAAAATGCATCCTGTCACCAATCTATAATATCTCACCTCTTTATTTTTTTGGTTGGCTCTCCTCACATGACCCATTACAGGCAGAGTCCAACTCCAGGCAAAATCTCAAGATGCAAATTTCACTTTCACCCTCCTAGAGTTAACTGGTGCATTCCTTTCACTCCAGCTAGCAAAGCTCACCCAGAATAATCACAGCTGGGCAAGGGAAAACTTCTCTTGCATGCCTGGGAATCAGATGTGGTTGCATTTTGTTGCAGAGTTTAAGTTGTACAATGCAGCTGGCTTATCTATATACCTAGTTTGTGCTGAGGGATGGAGAGAAAGAGGGAAATACTCCTAAATCATGTCATCACAACAATTTAAACACGCAGGATTTAAAAAAGCCAAAATTAGGCATTATCAGTAGAAACACATTCTACTGCTGCTCCACTGAGCCTGTCTTATACACCATACCAAATCTGTCTGGAGAAAATGCTGCATTGCATCACCTCACCAGACAGGAAGATTCTAAAACTTAGGATTTTGCAGGGTGAGCTTGCACAAAATGTGTGTGCAAAACTGCCCCCTGCTGTTTAGATTCAGACCTGCTCAAGTAAATGATTGTGTGACCAAATCAGTTTTTAGCTGTAAGGGTCCAACATGCAGAGAGGCAGAACTACCTGACTTCATCTGTTTTCTGCCTCCATGCACACTAGAAATTTCATAAACAAAAGCCACTCATAACTGTCTTGCAGCATGGACCATTCCAAGAGATCTGTAGGCTGCAGCAACGCTGTGCCAGCTGCAACATTCACTCTGTTAAGCAACTCTCCCACTGTGGGTAAGCACCACTAGACACCCTCTCATCCCAAAGGTGAGTCGAGAACATCTCAGGGTGCAAGAGAAATGATTAAATTGTGAGTGAGCACTGCAGAAACTGTATGCCTGGAGTCAAAAGCTTATAGCTCAAAGGCCTTTGAGAGTTAAGGACTATTAAGTTAAAGGAATGATTGGAAAATGGTAGTGGGATCATCAGATGTCTAGTAAATATTCTTTGAAACTAGCCCCTACTTCAGGGAAAGAAGAGAGAACCTGGATTCACATGGAAACCACTTAACTTTGAAAAAGCTGCCCATTCTCTAGTGCCAGCAAGTTGGACAGTTTGGTACAAAAAAATAACACAGAAGGGCCAGCTGTTTTCTCGTTTCACTCGCACATTCATACACTGGATGTGGCAAACTCTGCCCTGTGAGAACAACATTAGACATCCACATTTTCTTCAGGAAGTTCGAGTTTGGTATAAATGCAGAAAACAAGCACTGTTACCCAGACCAGTTCAGTTTCTGGAGCACCTCTGATAAAAGCTAGCCCAGTCCTCGTGAATTAAGCACAAGTTTCAGCTCTTTACAACAGCCTTTTGGTCAGTGCACAGAGAATACTGTAAGCTATGCTGGTCAGTGTAAACACAGTAACTAAAAATCAACCCAAAACTTGGGTGCAACAGAAGCCTTGAAGAATTTTTTCTTTTCACATCAGCCCTTTTTATGTCCATACGTTTAAAAACACAGAAGCATGGGTGTGCAGCACAACATGCCTTTGAAACAATCACTAAAAGCACTTAGTGACCACTTCAAAGATTCCCTTGATGTTTAACTCATGTTAACTGTAACACAACAGTCATGTAGGGCCACTGTTCAGCCTAAGGGACTTTAAACACACCATCAACAGATGTACAAATGAAACTTTAGAAAGATTCTTCTGAGTGCATAAATAGCTGAAACTTTACTTTGATGATGGCTGGCTGGCCTCCTAGAGAGCAGGGCTGGGACTTCTCCATTTTTCATGTTAAGGGCAACAATAATATTGTGTCAGCCCCCAGGGAAAGGAAATTAGTACCAGATGATTCAGTGTGTGCCTGACCACGCTGGTTTTGGATTTGATTCCATTATCTAGAAAACTTAAATGTGAGACATCAAAGGTAGACCTGCATGATAATGAAACTAGCTGGGTGGGGGTTTTTTCTCTAAAAGCTGCCTGAGCAGCTTGTAACTGATGACAGAAGACTTCTCAAAACAAAACTAACAGACCTCTCAGTTTCTCTATAAGAAATCCTTTTAGTGCTGAAAACAAGTGCTTTGTTCTTGGAGAAGCACAGAAGGGAAGATGTTTCTTTCTGGGAGATGGACTAGTAGTTTAACCCGCAGTAAAGCAAGATTACCGATCTTACTCTCCAGCAGCTGTGAGCTCCATAGCAGCAAATCCACAACTGGAATTGTGGATTACTTCCACATTTTTTTCATTTGTGCATGTGAAAAGAAATGTACAGCACTATGCCAGCTAATGCAATGGCATTACTACTGCTGATGCAGGAACCTCCATCATTACCACCACGTTTCTGATGACCTGCACTTTGCTGGTGTCTGAAAGCAGTGTCTTTGCTTGAGTCTGAAACATTGGTGGACTGTGCATGATTAGCTATACCTCTGCCTGCCACTCTTGGAGCAACAGCAAATTTGCATTCTAGACAGTATCTTCCAAGTCTTCACAATTGTACAGTATTAGCTTCACTGGGACATTTGGGGAGAAGAAAAAAAAATCAAGTCTTGTTAAAAGGATTCAGCATTCCACTCTATTAGTCCAAGGCACTCAGAACAGGTATCAGAGCTTGCTCTAGCAAACTAACCAGGTACCTCTGGGCTATCAGATATGAGAGTAAATTTGCATTTAAGGCTACATTTAAACCTACGCTATCTTAAATTTTGTTTGCATCTAACTTTGCAGGCTTAAGAAAAAGAAAAGTGTTAGAGCAATATATGTGTCTGTGATGCTTATTACAGCAAATACAATTTATAGATATAATCAGACTGTCACAAAGCCTTCCATCAAAATCAGAATTGACGCCCAGGTTTGCTGACACCCAGTTCAGGAGAGCTTTGCTGTAAGCTAAAATGTGAATTCAAATTGTCATCATTAATCCAAAGAGTGTAGAAAAATGCTCAGGTTTGACAGAAGGGTGCTACTTTTGTCTTGGACTGTTTGGGTTTGTTTTTCAAGGCAGAATGGAAGTTTTATTCACCTTAAAACAATGTTAGAAACTGAACTAAAAAGATATACTGAAGTGATCAGCAAAATGGAAGGTAAATTTGCTAACAGTTCTGTCCACATAACCTAAGAATTCCTACTTTTTACTTATAAGGGTTAGAAGGGAAAAGAAAAACTCGTTTAAAAAGCCTCATTAAAATCAGAACCTTCTGTAATTTCACAGTATTTTTATTAAGTGCAAAATAACTTTGTCCCTGTAAAATAAATTAGAAGGAAAAGAGCATGCTGGCCCTTGCCCCCTGAAGAACATGGCTACTATATTTTACTTTCACCTTATGCTACCTGAACAATTCAAGCACAAAGAATGAACTACATCCAGTTATTTAAGACATGTTTGTTGATACCAGCCACTAACTTCAATATTTATCACATTACAGAAAATTTCAATAGCCCCTCAAATCTTTGGAAATAATGTTTTCAAGGGCTTAAGGGGAAAATACCTGTTCCATAGCAAACCATCTCAGCAGAATGACTGAGTAAGAGCCATTTTTACTCCCAAACTCGGGTATTGACTGCTAGGTCACCATCAACTATCCACTTAACCTCTCAAAAATCGTTTGGGAGGCAATCCCTGAACCACTGAGGAGAATCTGCCTTTGAAGAGACTTGCACAAGGCTGAAATGAGACAGAGTTGACCAGAGTGCTCTCCAAGTACCTCACTTCTAACTAGACTATGCCACCTTGTACGTTACTACTAATCTAGCAGCATCATTAGTACAAACTGTCAGCTGGTCTCAAAGACACCTCAAAGCATTCTCAAGTTAATCAGTCACTGTGCCAAAAAGATAAAGCTATATTTTGAATTGTTTCTTCTGCTACCCAAGTGTTGATAGCACAAACCCAGAGAATAGCAGAAGCCGGTCTGTTTTGACATTTAGAAGATCCTACTCATGAAAAACTTGCTTCCTTAAGTACACTTCTCCTACTCACTTCAGCCTGCTGTATGTTATTTGTCTCCTTTCCATTTGCAAAGCCATATTCTCCACACCATACTGAAACTGTATAACATCTAATTCCATTAGCTTTTGCTATTTATCCCAGGGATATGATTGTCTTACCTTAACAGTGCAGCTTTTTTTTTTTTTTTTCTTAAGGCAAATGCCTTTAAAAGACTCTTAACCATTTGCTATGATCTTGAAGACTACAGAGTGAAATGTCAACTATCTTGCAAGGTTTCAAGCTTTCCAAAAAACCCCAACCTTTGTGCTCTTAAAATCTGCCCAGGTTCTATTTCAAACAGCTTTGTTTCAGACACCTGTATTAATAGAGCTTTCAAGTTTGCCAGTAATTTTGACTTGATCACTTTACACGTTTTGTTCCTGACAGAACAGATTTGTCATTCTTTCTGCAGTCAGTATCTATTACCATTGTGATTTTGCATCTCTTTCTAAGGTGAACTGTTACAGTTTAAATGATAATATATTTATTTTCTCAGGAAATTACATAGGGTTTTAAACTTAATTAAAAGCATTGGAAGACCAGCCATAACATTAAAAATAAATTTTAATGTTGTCATTTTTAGATCATTTGCTCTGACACCCAAATATTCTGGATATTAAAGTAGTACTATAGGGACACACAAATGCAGATAAATCTTTATTGCCATAACTTCGTTTTTTCAAAAATGAGCATTGGGTTTTCAATAGGTCGTAGTTTTATGTCTGTATATGTACAACATTACAACTGCGAATTTTAATAATAATGAAGTTAGTGATACTTTGATAACTCAACACAGTGTATTTATAAAATGAATTCTTATCAAAATACACTTTTCACTGGGATAATAAATAAAATCCTGCGAAACCCACCTACACAAAGTTAATTTTAACTCTGGTAGAACCCGATGTGGTACACAGTCCATTAACTACTATGTTTGCCCCTTTATCCCCCTACTGATGCTCATCTTCTGGGGTAAGAAAACTTTTTTTCCCCCCGTTGTGGTGTGACCTCATTCAACATCATCTTCAGCCAAGCACTGTGCATTTACAATTCTCTGTAAGAAGGAGAAAAACTCATTCACAATTACATAAAATTGACAGTAGGCAACTGATTATCAAGCAATGTAATTTTACACTGAATATTAAGCAGTGTAATTACTGAACAAACTGATTAAAGTTAAAAATGGAAATCTATTTGACTTAAGTTTTTGAAGTCAGTTCCACAGAAACTACATACAGTTCAATACCTAAAAGCAAAGTCAGATAAACAATATTCTAGCAGCTTCAAGTGATGACCTCTGTGTGATTTCTGGCACCATTCTCTTAGGAAACATTTTTGTTCAATCATTATCAACTCTTATATCTTGTGTACCTGACACTTTCCAGTGTTACCACTGAGTATATGGACCTTAACCTGAAATGTAACCAGGCCTGAGCTGTAAGAAGAGCCAACTGACACCTAGCACTGAATCTCAGTGTCAGATAACACTGTTAGGAAGTCCCCTTGTAGTTCTAAGAACATAAAACATATCATTTATTTTACAACACACTCACCTGCCAGCATATTAACAACATTACCCACTCAGTACTCACTAAAACAGGAGGGCATTTTATACATAGAGCTACTAACACTTTTATCATCAGGGAAATTCCCAAGCTTCCAAATTTTTCACTGGTTCTGGTGCTAGTTAACATCTTGTCTATAGTCTATAGCTGTCCCCAGAAGCAACAGGGTAGCAAAAGCAACAGATCCATTTAGATGAACTTTCATAGGACTTACACACATTTGTAGATAAGTAAATTAAAAAAACCCAGAAAACTCAAGACCCAGTGCAATAAAGTTACTATTTTTCCAATCCCTCCACCTGTATTTGGGAACCACTGGATCCACTTATAATATCAGAGCTGTAGTCAGATGCCTCTACTTCAACATCTTAGCATACCCTACACACAAGAGAAATTCTGTATTTCCATTTTATCCTGGTGGCTATTAATACTACATGATGATTTTCATATCCGCTCTTCAACATCTCAGGTGAAAAAAAAAAGCTTGTTTTGATCTAACTGGACATATTAAAAAACCAACAGATTACAAAATCTGATACTCAAGACTGGTGTGGTGGATAAAGTATTTCAGTTACTTCCATACCAAACCAACAGGAAATGTTTCACATACCTGGCTTATTGTAGGGAGCTTAGTTAGAAGCATTTGAAACACTGGTGGTGGAAGAGTCTGCTGTAGAACTTGTAGTAGCTGCTGCGGCTGCCCACACACAGCAATGGCATTGGTCAAGTGATCAACACCTTTTTCATATTCACCTGTGTGACAGATTACACAATGTCTGGAAATCAACCATCTTCCACATTGTAACACATTTTACATAAAACATACACCAAGAGTGGATTAAATTACGGTGAATCAACCCACACTAAGCTCATCTCCCTTGATGGTCTTTCTGAACACATAAGGATAGAAACAAATAGGCACATTTTCTTAGATGAATTTGACTCCCCAGAATTTCTTTGTGTACAAAAATCATCTTCTAGCAAAGGCAGAGAGAAATTATTTGACAACTTACCCTTTGAAAAAAAAATATTATTACCTTGAGCTAGTAATTCCTCTCCAAGCTGAATCTCCTCGAGGAAAAACTTCTGAACTGCTTCGGCATCTTTCAGATCAGGCAACTGTAACACACAGAGTAAAAGTTAAATCCCTCTTAACACCAGCTAATAAAAAGTTAGCAGAAAATATTCTCAACTGAAACTGAACATGCACACAACCCTATTGTTACAGTGACACTGGCAAAAAACCAAGGGTCACCACTAAGTTAAATGGACACAGAATGTTTTTGAAAATCAGACTCAAGTCTCATAACACTGCATCACAAATCTGTAGAGAGACAGAGCCTGAAATACCTCTACTCAGTTTATTAAATACATAATTTAGGAGCAAATATAAATTCTAAGGTGCACTGTGTTTATAACAACTGCATTTCTTGCAATTGTTTAAGAGAAATCTTCTATTTTCTTTCTGGATCCATTAGTAATAATGAAAAGGAAATCAAATACGCATTGCAAAACGACCTATCAAGTTCAGTTGTAAGTGTATCCCATCAATAATTTTAAGTCTGAAAAGTCCTTGTTCATATTGCAAAGAGAAGAACACCATCAAATCACACAGTGAATGTTGTACTTTCTAATATAACTCCTCTATCTGACACAAAAAAGGAACAACCATGGAATTATTTCTGAGCATTAAAAAAACCCTAAAGACTGCATATTAGCTGGAGTGTTTGTAATCCTGGAATCAAGACAAATCCTTAAGTCAATTACAAATAATACAAGTGAAATGTCTTTCAAAATAGATCTGTATTATTGAACACAGTATTACCTTGGAAAGTCCTGCTCTCTCTTTGGCAAGCTTCTGTTTCTTCCTTCCTGTAAGAATAAAAACATCTTTTATTTTCAATTTGCAATTAAAAAGCCCTTCAGATTATAGTCTGAAACCCTGAACAAATCAAAGTCCTTTTCAAAAGAAGAAACTGGCAATGTATTCCAAATAATAAAGATTGAGCACAAGACTGCAACCCACTCAGCCCACCAGAGCATCACTCAGGGGTCTGACAAGGGCTGGCAGTAGCACCAACCCAAAATGGCAATTCTTCTCCTGATGCTACAGCCAACACCAGCTGTGCAGGGCAGCACAGCAGCAAAGAGAATTAGAGTAATACAGGAATGATCTACATGACTTCTAACAATAAGCCACAGAAGAATTGTCTGTAAGTCAAGGCTAGCCAGTTTTGAAGCGCATGGTGCACCACCAAGGAAGAGGAACTTTAGCAGGGCACTTCCTCTGCTACTTTATAGCAAAGACTTGGGAACTAGTTAATAAGTGGCAGCGTCTGGTCATCCCCCCAGCAAGAGCAATACTAAAGCATACATTTCTGAAACCTGAGGAAAGCAAACATTTACAGATGGAAGGAACAAACATTTACAGATTTAACTGCCTAACCTAAAGGCAAAAAGTTGGTCTGCTACATGAAGTTGTACCACTCCAGCAAAACTAGTGTAATAAAGTTGCTTTTAATGCAGCTACACAGGTATAAAGGTATTTTTATAGTAGCAGTTCTTCATACAACAAAGAATAATTATATTAACACTGGCAACTTCCCTAGAATAATCATTTTTGTAAGTCTTCAGTTCATCAACTGAAAAAGTTACACCACTAAAACCTCTGAATACACCCTATGGTTAAACTGTCCTTTCTCTCTTTGTCCTCAATATCTGCTCAGAAAACTCCAATACCGACAAAGAAAAACTGCCACACAGCCCTGATTTTTCTTTTGACTGATTTTCTTTCGATTTTACAAGCTGGAAATACTTCCAAATATGACTAGCAGTTTTGCACAGTAATTAAAAATATTCAATTATCCACATGATGGAGACAGTCAGAAATACTATTCCCTAGTATAGTGATAATTTAGTGCAGCATTTACTGACAAGATTGTGCTCTTTACAGAAAGGGAGTTCACATTCTAACTAGATGGAACACCCTTTTATCTTAATATTCCATCTTAATAACACTTAGCACCTAGGTTTCTACAACTCACTGACCTGTGTATGTGATTTTATACTATAGATGGAAAAATGTGCTGGACAGAACTGTAGTATACAATTTTATCATTTTGGTGGGTTTCAATGTTAAAGAATTTCTCTTGAAAGTTAGTGCTTTAATTAGCTCACTCCAACTTTTCAGAAGCATTAATCTGCACAAAACTTTAAATTGCACTACTATGCAAACAAGTTTTGATAACAGATAAAATCCTGAAGAGTAAATTTTTAAAAATTTAGTATTTGAAATGTTTTACTATCAAAACAAGCCACACCACAGCTGTAGTGCATTCAGCAAAACCACCAAAACAATACAAAGAGTAACAGCTTAAGATTTGTACATCATTTTGAGGAGAAAATTGTGTTTTCTTGGCATGACTATGATACCTTCTTATTAAAAATGTAATAAAAGGCATCATTCACCAAGTTAAGGCATTCTGAAATAAAGAACAAAACAAAAGCCATGCTGATAACTGGAACTAATGAAAGATTTTCATCACTGATCACACAGATTTGAAATCATACACTTTAATCTGAAAACAGTGAAGGAATATGAAGAATCACCAAGATTTTTAAACTGAAAAATGATCTACCAAATCTTTCCAGTCTGACTACTAAAGAACTTTTTTCTTCTTCTTCTTAATACTTTTTTACAGGCTCTTTAAAGGTTCTCCAGCTGAAACAACTACAAAACCCAAGTAACTCTAAAGGATATTTATGAATTCATCCCATACTAGTTGGGAAGAAATACCAGGTTCAAAGTATCTTTGCAATAACAACCAAAAGTTACATTTGTAATATGACAAGCAAAAAGCAATGGCTTTGAGGGGTAAAAAAACCTCAAACAAACACCACAAACAAACAAACAAACAGGCCCATCTCACACCTAAAAAATCCCCCAAGTTTGTTTTCCCTCAAGGACCTCCACAAAAATGAAGCTCTTTCCTCTATTCTAAAGAGATGATCACATTTTGAAAAGGGAAAGGCAATCTTTCACAGAATTAATCCATTACCACAGAAATGCAGTGCATGCAAAGCACAAAGCCCAAGTGCAGCTGTCACACTGCAGGTCCTGCAGGCACAGCTCTTCTACAGGGGTACAAGTTTCAAAAGAGAACCAGTGGATGACCTGTCCTGCTGGCACGAGTTGCAAAGGCCCCTGAGAAGCATGTTCAGGTCCCACCCTCCTCTCACTCTGCTGTTCAGGCAGAAGGTGCTCTTGGGCAAAATTCAGTGTGGCCAGAAATTCTGTCTGTCTCTGAACAAAGACATCTGTGTCTGTACTTTAAAGCAGAGCACTTCCATTTTGTTCATTCAAGAAGGCAAATAGTAAACATACCTGAAGTATTTTATTTATTAAATACAGCCAGGGAAGCTCAGCAGCTACAGATGTTTATAGCTTTGCTATCTTTTGGTCTCAATACTAAATATGGACATGCCCCCCAAACCAGCAACAACACGACCTAAGAAAAACCCAACAGAAAAACCCACCCACAAAACCTGCTAAATAAGATGAAAACATCTGGAAATCAAAGTCCAGTAGTTCTATAGGCTTTCTAGAAAATTCCAGGAAATTTTTTTTCCCAGAAACTTAAACCTGGCCATCTCATTTTTATTACAGGCCTTTGCAATGTGAATTTTGGCCCAAACACAGCACACAGAGATGTGCAGTGTAACTGGGAGGGAAAATAAAATTTCTTCATTTGTCAGCACGTGCTTGACCAAATACAACAGGCAATCAATCCTCTGATAGGTCAGGTCTCCTGTGCTTCCCAAATTCTGGTGACACTGCATCACAGAGGCTGAAAAAGGATCTTATCCAAAGAAGGTTACTGGAAAATATGTGCTGTAAAGGTGGTATCTCCAAGCTTTCCATCCCATATCCCCACTACTGCACAACACATGGAGCATCTTTCCATAAAGAACTGCAGCTGCTGCTGCACTGAACCTTCCCTGGCCAAGTATTTGACAGCCCAAGCCTTCCTGTCTACCAACAGAAAAATGCTGTAATACCCAGATCCCTGGCACCACTGCTGAAACATCCATACTAAATTATCTGTTACACTACCAAAAAACCTCCCAACCAAATTAACTAAAGCCTAAAGCCTTACAAGTAAATATAGACCAATACTTCACATGCAGGGACTGTAAGTCCTACAATGAAGACTCCCCCCCAAACGACAGCTGCCACCTCCATCAAACCAAAATGCATTTGTTTTCCACTTCAAAGTTCATGTCAGCTCTTAATCAGAGCAGTTCTAAGGTTTATTCAGAACATGACTGGATGAAGGCTCAGATTATGGAAACCTGGAATCCAAAAATAATTTTTGGTGCTTCTGCAAAAACCTTACGTAATTTTTTTAGTGCTTCTCCTACCGCATATTTGGCATCATAAAAAATACCCATGGCTGATATGTTGCCAAAAATCAAGTTTGCTTGTGCAAAACAAGCACCTCACAGTTAACTGCACTAAAATTTCCCAATTCGTGGCTCGCACTGCAGGGAAAAAAAGACTTGGAACACACACAAGAGGGTCTGTGCCCAAAATCCCACACACAGGAGCAAGGGCCTGAAGCTGAAATATCTGACAGACATGATGTGCTGTGGAAGAAACTCTGGAAAACAAAATTAATGCACCACTAAGTGACAGCACTGACCAGGCAAATTCAATCCATGAAGGCAGAACCAAAAGCTGTTAAACTACATTTTAATGCTATCAGGTAAATGCTCATCTTCAAGCAGCCTGGTTGTTGATTTTTCCATCCGTGAAACTGCTGATCACACCATGTTTACTTGCCAGGAAAATTTATCTTAATGACAACTTCTTATCTTCAGATTAGTTACCAAAGGAATAATACACATATTACCCTGACAGAAATAACTCAGTATAAAAAGTATCACCTTCCTGCTCATGATTCATTTGTGTTCCTCCAGCAGTCAAGCCTACAACTGCATTAAAAACCCTCACTGATCATTAAAAGGTTTAAATAAATGTTGAAGACGTGAAATAATGAAGAGCTATGGGAGAAGAGCTCTACATCTTGGATTAATCAACAGTTTTCTCTGGCATTCATTCTTATCCTGGAAGCCAATGGCAGGGCTGCCAGGAGGGTTTAGAATGCAGACAATGAAATACCTGAGAGCTGCCACAGACTCAACCTCACCACAGCAACTCACACTGTTTTACCTGCTCGTCTTCCAAACAAACAAAAAAAAGTCACCACGTGAATGTGGTGGCGATAACAGCACTGCTGAGCCTGTGGAGAGCAAGGCTGGACAGGAAAAAAGGCGGGGGGGAGGTGAATTTGAAGCAAGCACGGACGGAAACCAGAGGTTACCCAACACCTACAGCAACGGCTCCCCGATGGGCTGACCCTGTCTAGAACCACCCGAAAGGAGGCTGCAGTGAGCTGGGATCAGTCCCTTTCTCATGCCTGCAGTGAGAGGACCAGAGAAAATGGCCTTGAGCTGAGGCATGGGAGACTGGGATGAGACATCAGGAAAAGCCTTTCCCACCGTCAGGGTGGTGCGGCATTGGAATGTGTTCCCCGGGGAGGGGGGGAGTCACGGTCCCGGGGGTGTTCGAGGGGCCTGTGCCCGGCGCTGGGCGATGCAGTGAGCGCCGCAGGGGCCGCGCTGGGCGGGCGGCTGAGCGGGACTCGAGGGCATCTTCCAGTGCTGGCGGCTCTGTGACTCCGCGCCCCGTCCCCGGTGAAGGGCCGGTGAGGAGGGGCCCAAAAGCCGCGGGGCCGGGGCGGGGGGTCCCGGCCGGGCCCGGGGGCGGCGCTGCGGGGACACCACGTGCTGCCCTCCCGCGCCCCGGCCGGGCGGGCGAGCCCGGGACAGGAACGGGGGATGGCTGAGGGAAGGGCGGCACGGCGGGACGGGACGGGAGGAGAGGGGAGGGGGCGCCCCGGGACACTCACGCTCCCGCAGCCGGTTCTTGAAATTGGGGTCGCTCCGCCTCTTGCGGTCGAAGTAGATGCAGTAGCCGATGAAGAGCGCCCCGCAGAGCCCCGCGGCGATGGCGCTGGTCCTGCCCACCATCATGGCGCTGCCGCCGCCCCCGCCCCGCTCCCGCCGCGCGGAGCTCCGCAGGCACCTTGGGCCGACCGGGCACAGCCAAAGGACCCCTCCTCGCTTCCGCTCGCGTCATCAGCCCGCGGCGGCGCGGGGCGCCCCCCGCACTGCCTGCGCAGAGACCGCGGCGCATGCGCGCACCGAGGGGCGGGGCCTCAGCGGCGGCCTTGGCCCGCCGGCGCCGCGAGGGGCGGGAAACGAGATCCCGGGAAAGGGCCCTGGGACCGCCCGGTAAACCTGACCACGCCACTCAGGGCCACCGCCAGGCTTCCCTTAAACACCTCCAGTGACGGTGACCGCACCCCCTCCCTGCGCAGCCCATCCCGATGTCTGATCGCCCTTTCTGTGGAGGAATTTATCCTGATGTCCAACCTAAATCTGCCCTGGCACAGCTGAGGCTTTGCCCTGTCATCCTGTCCTTGCTGCTTGGGAGGAGACCGGCCCCAGCTGGCCGCAGCCTCCTTCCAGGGAGTTACACAGAGTGATAAGGCTGAGCTGCCTTTTCTCCGGGCTCCCCTCGTAGACCCGTGCTCCAGGCCCTTCACCAGCTCCATTGACCTTCTCTGTGCAACAAAAAATCCACCCAAATCAAGGTAATGATTCCTATTTCATCACAGACCCAGTCTGAATGTGAGTCCCGTTTTTCTACAGCCATTGTGGGTAATCCAACACAACTCCAAAAAAAAAAAAAGAATTCAGAGTTACCCCCTGCAGCGAGACCTCAGCTTGAGACAGATTCCTGGAATAGGAATAAAATCAGCACCACCTTCCACTGCCTTCTGGGGGAAGTCAAATGCCCCAGAGCCAACACTAAGAAGGACAACAGCTGTATTAGCAAACAAAATTTATTACACTCTCACATATAAAAAACATTCTCATAAATATCCATCTTCATGACACTAATGAGCATTTTTACTGGATTGATTTTTACCAAAGGACTTTTTGTTTTTCCCAGCCTTATTCCTAGGAGTAGTTTTTAGTCTTTTTGGTTTGGTGCTCTTCTTTAATGGGGTTGCTTTTTCACCAACAAAAGAATCGTTAGAGCAGCTCTTTTCTTTTTTCTTCTTATCAACCCTGTCCTTGGAAGTACGAGACTGGTCTGGACTTTTCTGTGCTTTCTTCTTGTCCGTGATGCGCTGCACTCGTATCTTTCTTCCCATCAGAACAGAGTTGTTGAGTTTCAGAGCAAGATGTACAGCATCTGTGTTCTGCAAAACCAGACAGGCACTGTAAAAGCAGCATCACTTCCAGCTGAGTGCTCTCAAATGAACAGCTACCTGTCTTTAAAACTGGTAAGCAGGATTTTATAATGCAGAGCACTCAAACCGCTCTATTTAGGGAATGACACAACATCTCTGCTCAGGAACACCAGCACCCACACACAGCCCACACACTGAGGCACAGACACTTCAAAACAGGCTATGAAACAGCTTACAACGAGACACTGAAGTCTGAGGCAGAGAGAGATAAGGAAAATTTGGGAAAAAAGGCACTGGGCTGCAGGAAATGGAATAAGGAAAATGTGGGTGGGAGACTGGTGTGAGAAAGGAGGTTGTACTGAATCAAAAGTGGAGGACCAGTACACAAACCAGCTGCAGGAAAGAATTCCACTCACATTTTGACACTGAAGAAGTGGGAGAACATTAAAGTTACACCAAACAAACTCATCCGTCCCTCCTTTAAGTCTCTAAGGTAAAGTCACTTCCTTCACCCCAGTGTATACAAAACCTAAAACATTTTGGTTTGTATCTGCTTCCACAGAACCAACCGGTCTCCCAAGCTGCTTTCACCATCCGCAACAACGCCACCATTTAACTTCGTACATACACACACACTAACCTCAAAAAAATTACAGAAAAGAAAATAAAAATGCTCTAAAGGCAGACCCCAGCTGAGGTCTTGGAGAACTCCCCGTGCCCTGGAGCACGTACCTCAAAGAGGACGTAGCCAAAGCCTTTCCCCAGGCCCGTGCTCCTGTCCCTCACCACTCGCACTCCCACCACGTCTCCGCAGTCATGGAAGTGCTCCCGCACGGCGTCATCGCGGATGTCTGCAGGCAACACAACGGAACATTGTCTCTTCAGGGAGACACACGGCTTGGGAAGCCTGGCCCACAGCCAGTTATTGCACATTTACCCACTCAGGGACACAAATAACATGGAATACAGATAGGTAGACAAGTATCGGCGGCTCAGAGAAATCCCGGCAAGGTGACAACACAGACTTTATAAAGGGCTGTTTGCTCTGACAGTTACTGCTTCTCCAGCTCTGAGGAGTACCACATAAATTACAAAGAACTAAGGCAAAGGGTGAAATAGATTTTTCAAATTATTTCATTTATGCTTAAAACATAGTAGAAATTAAGAATCCTGGTGTACATTTTTGTAGCTCCTCCTCATGCCAGAATTTCTTTCTAAGAATTAATGCTGATATTAATGAGCTTGAGCTGGCAGTTCTTCAACTGCTCATTGACTGAGCTATGAATTTTAGCTGAATGGGGGAGAAGGGATTTAGTTTCCAACCACAGCTGCTGTGCAATTATTCTGATAATGGCTAGGTGTATGAGCCTCGCTCCATCTTCTGCCTAGGCAGAAAAATGTGATGTGTCATTGCCAGAACACAGGTTATTTTTTTTTTTTTTTTTCTACAGGTACACTTCATGGAATCCCCTGATGTAGATGTAAACATCTCTGGGCTGAGGGGAGGGGCTGAACTCAACAGTATGGGTTTAACTACAGCAATGGGACCTAGACTTGCTGAGAAAGGTCCAAGCTGCTGCAGTACTTTCAGAGCACAGCAAATCACAGAATATTCTGAGTTGAAACTGGCCCACAAGGATCATCAAATCCCACTTTTAGTCCTGCCTGGACAGAGTCACTCAGCCTGTGGTTCACAGAAAGCAGCAAGAAGAGGAGCCATCACTGTCCATCACTTGGAATTGTTCACAAACAGGTATTGGTAACCCTTGAGCAGTTTAGAAAGCCGTGGCCTATGCAAATTAGTCACATTTATTTTAAAAACAGGAAACAACAAGAAGAACTAAAAGTGCTTGCAGTGCTACCTACAATAAAGGAAACAATCAAGATGCAGAACTGAACAGAAACTTATAACCTCTTTACGTGTTTCAATTAACAAATAAAAATTACCTCCAGCAAAAGGTATTTATCCACCTAATACCAAGAAATAAAAAGCCTAATGTCAACTATTCCATAAATGCAAATTAATGATGCATAACAATCCATTTCAGACTTACCGTATGGAAGATTTCCCAAGAATACAGATCGTTTATTGTCATGCTAAAAGAAACAAGAGAGACAGGACAGTAAGTTATTTGCTAAAGAATAAAACCAAACCAAACAAACAAAAATAATAAAAACCCCACAACCAAACCACACATCTTACTTACCGAACTGGTTTTAGATGCAGTGTCAACTCTGATGTGAAATCCACTAGCAATTTCTGTTCCATTCCTTTTGTGGTCAAAAGCAAAAGGTTTTAAAAGTGAAATAAGCATTACTTAATTGACAAGGTCACACTGCATAGCAGTATTCCAAAAGCAAACTTACTTTTAAGTTTGAACAACGTTTTATTCTGATTCAAGCAAAAGAGGAGAGGTTGTTTAAATTTAGCTATAAATCTACCTGAACTACCTCCTCAACAGGGAATAAGGAACAAAACTGAGACTTACTCCTTCAGAGCCTTCTGGGCATCACATTCTTCCTTAAAGACCACGTAAGCATTGATGAATTTTGCATTTGGGTGCACTTTATGCCTGGAAAGGGAAAAGGACACATTACTGCTTAAATCCTGCTGATGCTGTGCAGTGCACAGGGACTTCTTTCTGAATACATTCATGCCTCTGCTTGTTCTGTCCACAATGACAACTCCATTTCCCTTGCAGGTCAAGCTACCCCCGTACATGCAAGGGAGTCCCACTGTACACCTTGTTCAGCCCATAGATGCACCCTGAGCAAGCTTCCTCAGCTCATAAACATATCAGAAGAAATTAAAGACTTTTAGCATCTTCCTCCTTCCTAAAATATAAGAAATGCAGCCTCAGGTAAAAAAATTACAAGTATACATGGCACATAATTCTTTATCACTTGTTCAGAAAACTTAACACACACAAAGGTAATGACAAAAGACAAAGAAACACAAAATACGTAAAAAATACCTAATGCAGGCAAACTTTTAATGACCATCACTTAAACATTGTTTAGGCCTTGAAAAATACACAAAACTCCCAAGGGGAACCTACTTGATTGCTGCTACCTTCTTGGATACAGCATCTTCTGCTGGAATCTTAAAGGATAAAAAGAGCTTTCGTTAGGTGGGCCTGGGGCCAACTTATCACAAAGAGTTTTTCTGTAAGACACAGATGAATTCAAGCAGAGGGCACTCAAAGCAACACAGCCAGTACAGTGAGCAAATGACAGAAGTGGCTGGATCTAGAGATGGTCTGAAAGACCTTCAGAGTTAAAGAGCTTGCCTTGACTTTGTCTGACATGTTTCTTGAGTTCTGAGAGGGTTATTGTCAACTGTTTTAGTGACTACTCTGATTTACAATAATGTGTCTTTGCTACTATGATTTAAAAACAGGTGAGCAATGCCTCAGCCAAACCAACAATAATAAAGGCATTCCTCTTTCAGAGAACATAAAGCTCTGATCCTGAATCAGCTGCTGCTACAGGAAAAATGCATCTGTGGTGCTCCAGGGATAACATCTCCAGGGCTTCTTCTAATAACAAAACCCACATACCCCAAAGCACTTCTTAATTAATGAAGGTACAAGCCTTAAAAGCCTTACTACTGTCCTTTAACATCAACAAATAATTTTGTTACATAACATTAAAGGAAATAACATACCAGAGACCGGAAGCGAATGGATTGGATTTGTCCATACTTCTTAAAAAGAGATTTCAGCACCTAAACAGATGATATTACAAACACTCAGTACACTTTTCAACCTGGTAATGAGAATTATTTTTAGTATTTGTAGGTAATGCTGTCCTTACACTGTTTTCCTTTTACTTATAGGAGATCCCTTAACAGGCTAGTAAAAAAAATGCAAGTAATTTGTAACTATTTCTATGTTTTTGTAGCAGCTTTTTCTTCTACAGATTGTCAAAACTGAAGTCGTGCCTCTTACTATGGAAGAAAGTATAAATTTAACATGTTTTATGTAACAATCTGAAGCACTATTTGCATACAAAATTAGAAGCAGAGTAACTTTGTAAATGCAGCTCTCCTTTACTCAGTCATTTTTCATTACCAAGGAACTGACCAATTCTACTCAAGAAAGGGTCACTGCATCCACTGCTGCAGGAAGCCCAACTCCAGGAAACCTGAGATTGTCTCTAATGGTTTCTGAGAACAAGCACCATTTCCTACTTTTCCAAAAGCTGTTCCAATCACAAGTGTGTGTGACTTCCCAGCTCAAACATTGCCTCAAACTGAGGACTGCTGCAACTCCTTTCATTCCTCTAGCGGACAGAACCCACCCACGTACCTGATCAGTACAGCTGACAGGCAAGTTTCCAACAAACACCGTCCTTCTGTCTGCTGCTTCATCAGTCACCCTTTTTCTCTTTCGCTGTTTTGCAGTAGCACCCGTAGCTGAATTAACAACACTTTTGGCCGTGGCTTGGGAAGCCTTTTTTTTTTGCTTCACTTGGTTTTGAAACAATTTTTGATCCTCCTCTTCATCTGCCTGCTCCAGAGCGTTCTCTCTGACCAGAAATGAACAGGCAGGTTACAATTGAGGGGAAAAACATAGGGGGTTTGGAGTCAAAGAACTGAAGCCTCCAAGATATTCAAACTTAAATTTGAAATTATTATGTTCAACTCTAAAATTTCAAACATTATTTTGTTTGTTCTGCATTGAATAAATGTATCTGACCATTTAGTAACGTGAAAAACTATTTGCTGTCCAGAGGACACTGCATTCACTATTTACCAGGAGTAATACAGAAATACTTCAGAATGAAATAACTTGATAGCCTCTAAAATTGAAGGGGAAAAGAATCATCTTTGTGTTATGCTGGAACTTAGAACAGATTTAATCCTCCTCAGTTTGCAGGAGACTCGGAACAAACCTCTGGAATACTGCTGTGCCCTAACAAGCCTCTCTCCCTCCAAACCTGCCATAAGAGCGTGAACAAGGAAAGATCTAAATGAGCCTCTGGAAGGCTCCAGACACAAACATAGGAAACTGGTTCCATGGGTCCAGTGCCAGGGAAGGATGAGGGGTTAGCCTTGTGCTACAATCAAGTTTGCTTCATTATCCAAACTGCACTGTAGAGTGAGCAGCTTCCAGCCTGCTCTGAAGCGCCTCACTTCAAGTATTCAAGAGAACAGACAAGCCACAGAGAGGTTCTGTGTCACTGCAGAGGCGCAGTGGGACATGAACAGCTCACTGTGCCTGGCACCTTGCTCCTGCTGAAAACACTCTGCTGGATAAAGCCAAGGAGAGCTAGAAAGCATCTCCAGAGCCAGAGAGAACTGGATCCATGTGTCTTCATCTCCAGCCGCTGGACCCGATGGCTCTCTAGCAGGGCATTTGAACGTCACAGACCTAGTGTTTCAAGAAGCTGCACTACTTCAGCTTTCAGAGGAAAACTACAGAAAATTTGCACAATCTTAAAAATAATCTTAAACACCAAGCTGAAGATGAGTTGTAGACAAGAACTTCATTGTTTCATCAAATGCATATTACGATTAATGTAGATGCTAGGGGATTTAATTTTACAATAAAATGGTGTCACTCACTCACCTCTCTGACAGTTTTTTCTCTGCTCCTGAACGTTCTTTTTTTCTAACCTTCTTTGCTTTTACCGGAGGTTCTTGTATGGCAGATACGCTCTGGTCTTCGGACGCTTTCTCCCCTTCTTCTGCACGCTTCCTTTTCTTATTTTCCTTTAAAAAAAAATGGTAAGAGAAACAGACTTGAAAACAAAATTCCAGGAAGGCACTGAAGTTACTTCACACCCTGCAGCTCCTTTGCAGGGCTCACTCACCGGCGGCACAGCCACCAGCACGGGCGGGGCGGCGGCGCGGAAGAGGCCGGCGAGGGGCGCAGCGGGAGCCGCGGCCGGCCCGAGGCTGCCCGACACCTGCCCCACCACGTACGGCTCCTGCTGCTCCCGCTGCTCCCCGTCTGCCGCCGCCGCCGGGCGCCGCGGCCCCGCACCGCGCCGGGGGCCCCGCATGGCGGGCACGGAGCGGCGGGAACGGCCCGGCGTCACTTCCGAGGGCGGGGCCGGGAGGGGCTCCCCGGAAACGCCCCCGGAAACGCCCCCGGAACGCCCCCAGGAACGCCCCCGCTCCCTCCTCCCGCCCCACGGGACCCGCCCCGGAAGCATCTAACAGCAGGACCAGACAGAGGCAGGCTGAAGCTGTGCTAGGGCAGGCTGAGGTTCAGCATGAGGAAGGATTCCTCCACAGAAAGGATGATTACACACTGCAATGGATTGCCAGGGAAGTGGTGGAGTCACCGTGCCAGGGTTTAAGACTGGACATGGTCCGCAGTGCTGTGATCTAGTTGACAGGGTGGTGTTCGGCCATAGATTGGACTTGATGATCGCAGAGGTCTTTTCCGACCTCATTGATTCTGTGATGAGCGTGTGGTGAGAGGCTGTCTCATGGATTTCCCACGACCCTCAGTTCCAAGGGCAGCTGAAGCAAACCTGGAAGGCCTTTGGCTGTCTCCTTACACTTCTGATGCGCTTTTTGAGCTGCTGCTGTAACCAGCTCTGTTGGCACCAGCATCCAACCGAAGGCTAAACAAGCAACCCAGGTGCTGAATAGAAGGAAAGTGTTGGTGTTGACACATGCACCATGTATCGCCCCTGCCTTGCCTGCTGGATGCCAGGAAAGGTAGTGACCCCCAGGAATGGGGCCAGAACAAGAGAATACACAAACCCTTGAAAAGGTGGCTGCTACATGACTTGTAGTGGCTTTTCCAATCTGCTTGCACACAGAAGAGCAGCCCTGTAGTGTCACAGGAGGAGCAGAACAGGCTCAACCATCATCCAGCCCATTTCAGAGACTCGTGGCCACTGGAATTCCACAAGAGGCATACAGCCTCCAGGAACTCTGCCTGAGAGTGAGTTCAATCCCTGTGCCAACAGGAAAATTCTAGTGATGGGAACTACCCAGTCGTAAGTGTGGACAAGTACCAGTGGAGACTGCAAGTAAGGGGAGGTGGGAGCACTGCAGAGCCTTCAAATTCAGTGTGTTTTTCCTCATCATATGCTGATCTCAGCTATTCCCAACATGATCATTTGTGGGACACAAACCTGAGTCTGTCCCTCAGCCAAGGTGTGGAGAATACAGCAGGGTGTGTTTGCCTTGCTTTGCCTTTGGGACCACAGTCCAAGCAGGCGCTCAGGAGTACAGGCACAGCCCAGCAGGCACTGCTAGTGGCAAACTGCCCCAGCTGCGAGCAGACTGCATGTGCCAGGCAGGGAACTCACCCACATGGAAAGCTGTGTATAGTACAGATCCTGAAAAGCAGCTCAGATATGACCCACTGGAACATGGGATAAAACTACCTGGCTAACAGTTTGCCAAAGGTATCTTCCTTTGTTACCTACTGGGAGACAAGTGGTTCCATGCATCTGGAGAGCACCATTTACAGACATACTTCACAGAAGAGGTGCAATGTAACATTCAGACAAATGTTTAGTAGACACTAAACTGTATCAAAAACATGATGAAAATTAAATAATCTCTGTATTAAGGAAAATTAAAAAATCCTATTTATGCAAAAACTTGACTCAAGAGCAGGGAGCTGACTAATGATCCCAGTTTTAAAAAGATAAACAAATCCCCCTGGATCACGGAGTCAGTAATTGTCACATCAAAGCAAATATGCTGGCACTAAAACTGAGAGCTGATTAAGAACTAGTAGTGAGTGAAGAACTGAATTTGAATCTTGTTTGCCCAGATGTAGTTCCCAGTTACATCCATATCCCTTATGCCTACTGAAACTGAAAAGCTGAACTGAACTACCATGACTGATTCCACTAAACTTAAACAGATGAAAATATCTTCTTTAGTAGCTTCATCGAAATTATTAAAATTACCCCATCGGTCTTGGACCATCATAATTTTTAACACAGTCAATGTTTCCAAAGCTTATTTATCATGGGTTGTTACTGTCGGTCTCATCAGTAATCTGTCACCTTGCTGGTGTAACAGTATTTTGGTCACCTGAACTACAGCCAGTAGTTTGTTTCAACTGGCTCTGCCTTAATGATGGGCCACACTTTCGCCTTCTGCTGAAAAAGATGGATCTGAATTAGTCACTAAGAGAAAAACTAGGCAAATGCACATGCTCTATCTTACCTTTATATGTCCATTACAGCACACCAAAGATCACTTGCTAAACTGATTCTGCAGCTTGATGTAATTTTCATGCACACTCTACAGTTGCTTAATTAAACTGTTAGAAACAAAATCAGGGATTCACAAACTATGGCATTTTATTTCAGAGGCCTTTGCTTACATTTGTACAATATATTACATAACTCTCCATTTTCTGCAGAACCTAATATATATTTTATAGCTTTTTTCTATAAGCTTTTCCTTCAATGTCTGTCAACAAATTTTTACAGTCCTGTACAATTCTGAATACTTTGAAACCATTTTCAATAAAATCAGTTATAACCTTAAGCGCACACTACGAAGACTGAAAATGCTTTTCTTAGAAAAGTCAAATGAAAAGGATTCTGACACTCTAGCATCTACAAACAAAATGCTTCAAATTCTTACATGTTGTATTGCCAGAAAACAAAGAAAAACATGCCAGCCCCTATTTCCCCAGGCAAAAGAAGTACACAGAACTACAATTAAAACAGTAAAACAATCTGTACAATAAAGTACTGTGTATTAACAGTGCCAGGTATTAAATAGCTTGAATGAACACTTCCGCAATATACAAATGTCTTACAAAGGTATAGAATTAACAGGAGAGAGCTTGGGATCATTTCAACATAAAATCAATACAAGTGAAAACATTTTGAAGTTGGTTTTGGAATTTATACAAGGCATTTAAAAAATTAAACATCTACCACTCGGCTAGCTAGTTATTTTAAAAACAACTACCTTTTTGTGGCAGTGTTGGTATCAGCAACCACAAATTATAACCTCACACCATACTCCCTCTTGAAGTCCTCTCCTTGAAACTCGTAATAAAATAAGCATTACAAATGAAATATTTGTCGCTTTAAGGGGAAAAGAAACATTTACAAGAAAACACAAAAATATACCTGTTATAATCCATTATGAATAAATATACACTTTAAACTGGCTGAATACAATCTTTATACATTAAGATTTAATACAGTTTGTTAGCCATTTTCTTTCTTTTTCATAATGTATTTTATCAAAATTAAAAAAAAATACTGTTTTATAGAAAAATGGCAAAGTACAGTAGTTTCATTCCAATTAATGGGTTCTTAAAACCCAGAGTAACCTATTTAAGCCTAATTCAAACCTGTAAACATTAGTCAGTCTTTTTTTTTTTTTCTTTTTTAAAGGAATCCTCATATTTGGTTATCAGGACTGATGTCAGACATCCTACTAACTGCAGGTTTTGAATAGATGTGCTTGACGTATACAATTAAAGCCACTATAAGGTGACTTAGCAGTTAAAAAACAATTAGCTTGTACAAATGAAAATATTTTCAATATTTGTCATAAATAAATGGAAAAATATCAAATGTTCCAGCTTTAACAAAATACCAGGGAATACAGTAAGCCTTACCAGATTGATTTAGATCACCCCAACAACTATATACTTATTGTCCTGTCTCTACAGGCAGTGAACAGCCTCCATTTGCCACAGTGGAAGGCCTTTTGAGTCACTAGACTTACAATTCCCAGACAAGTTGGAAACAATTATTGCTTGAGGAAAAGCAGTTTGTTGTACTTTTTCTTCATAAAAGTGCACTTAAGTGCAAAGTTAGCTTGTCAAGAAACAACTTTAAATACAAAATAGTGCTTGTCTGAATTTTGTGCCACTGTGCAGTATAAAAAAAAAAAAAAAAAAGGAAAAAAAAAAGAGTGGCCCTCAGCAGCCATTAAGTGCAAAGTGCTTTGGCAAGTCCTGCTGTCACCTGCACTCAACTGACATTCCATTCTGTGATGAACTTGACATAGATGGTTCTGCTAACGTTAACATAACTGCAGCCGTAATGGAACTAGAGGAAGGTGATGAGGAGGAAGATGATGTAGTAGCAGCACCTGCATAGGAAAAGGAAAACACAGGTTATAAAGATTAATAAATCAAACAAGAAACGTTTTCCTGTTCAGCAGCAAGCACTGGTACTTACTGACTCCAGCAACCAATGCCTTGCAATGGAAAAGCAACCAGCCTCCACTGCCTGGTTTGTGTAGGAAACACTCAATTTAACTGGTCTCCCTTAAAGTCATGGAATAAACCCTTTAACCTAAAGGGAAAGCACTAACTAGGCCCACAAACAATACTACAGTAAATTTATCTGTAACTTGAAGAATAATTAGAAGTTATTAATACCCTTTTGTTCACTGCTTAGATAAGTTTATTTTCTGTGTATTTTTTCCTGTATGAAGTACCTCAAGAGCATTAAACAGACTGCACTCCTCGGTAACACTCTTCCCCTTCCACTGGGTATCTGATCCTTCTAATGGTCATAAAACTCCTGCACACAGCATTTCCCAAAACCCAAACAAAACCACACTCCTAATTATACACGTCTCCCTGCAAATTATCCAGTACCATCTCATATAACATGCAATGAAGGCCTCTAAAAGCAGAATTTAGTTTCTAGCACTTACTTTCCCGCTCTTTTTTCTTTAAGCGCTTTCTTCTTCGGTCAATGGAAGCCACCTCGGATTTCAAGGACAGGTAATGTTTCCTGATTTCTTGCAGTTTTTCCTGGAGAACTGTTATGCGCTCGGCACTCGTCAGATTTTCCAAGTCAGCTGCAAGTTAAACAATCTCTGTTAATTATTGTACTGAAGCATTTCCAAACACTTCTGGATGTCAGCAAAGTGGAAGGTATTCAAATTGTAGTGATGTGCTTTGAGGTAGCAGACAGCAAAGCTAAAAAACAACAGCAGCAGCAGCTGCTCTCTATCACCCCAAATTTGTTCATTTTTAAATTATTCTTTGCAAGACACTGCCCTACACTTTGAGGACTTTTTAAGGAACTGGGAGAGAAAAAAAATGCATTCCTCTCCCCATAAGGAAGAAAAGGATAAAAAAAATTAAGACAATGGAAGAAAGTATCAGGGCCAAAATTAGCTTTGAACCTGTTGCTTTCAGTCCTTGCTGGAGCTCAGTTTGGCCCCAGACACTGGAAGTCCCTGGCATATGTGCCATAAGGAAAAACCATACAGGACGACCTTGCTGGACATGACCAGCACAGGAACTGCTCCTCTGGCTGTTTCCAACTGGGAGCTCTCCACAGCATGGCACACAGCAGTGAGTGGCACAGGCAGGAGAAACTTTTGGTTTGGTCCAGGGAAGCACACTGGAGACACTCCATTTGAAAGCATTTAAGAATTATTTTCACTACTGTGGGGTGCAAAATGCACTGCATCAACCTGTAATGAGGGCAGCACCCAAGGACCAAAAATCACAACTATATTAGGCTGTGGGAAAGTAAGGAAAGCTCAAGTGTCAGACTTGTCTTCAGCAGGAAATGTGTTAAACAGCACTCCACAGACCAACTTCTGCCAAGCAAGCTTAGCATGTGGAGTGTAGCCAAGGTAAAAAAAAAAGGAAGGAGCAAAAGCCCTTCAACCAGTAAAGCGTTCAATGAATCTCAACAGGGCAGTAAGTGACAATAAAGACCTTTTACATTACATACCCCTGAAGAGCATCGGAATGTAACTTGATTGCAAAGAACCACTGGGAAAAAATACTTTTAAAAGTAGGCTGATGCTGAGATTCAGGGTTGAGGAGGAAATTTTAAAAAGGAACAAACCCAGCAAAATCAGATTCAATTGGTAAGTTGCACTAATATGAGGGAATTAATAACCCACTGATTTGTTTTTCAGATAGGCAAATGCAGGATCCTTTCCACAATGCTCACCCCTAGCTGCCCCAGTAGCTTGATTGAAACAAAGAGAGTGGAAGTTCTTAATACTAGAAATAGCAATCATGTGCTGGTTCACTAATGCAAAATGGATAGGGAAAAAATTACCAATCAATCACCTGAGTGTCTGAACAAGAACTAGAGAATGAGAAATAAAACAGTAAGGAAATATCAACAGAAGCACACAGAGCAGATAATTTCATGTCAGAATGACAGGTATGCACAGCACAACAAGAACAGCAAGGCAGCTCAGGACCCAGATCTAGAAACAGTCCTGGAAGAGTGTATTTGCTGCAATTGCAAAAACAACAACAACAACAACAAAACAAAACAAAACAAAAACAAAAACAAAAAAACAAACAAACAAAAAAACAAAAAACAAAAAAAAAAAAAAAAAAAAAAAAAAAACCTTAAAAAAATAATTAGGATTTATCATAAGCTTAAGCAAATTCAAGATGGAAACAAGAAAGCCAAAACACAGAACATTCAAAATGCCTTTTTACAGTATGCCACAAGATGACACTAAGTGTGTTTTCAAGAAAATACTTACACATTTGAAAACTCCACTTGTAAACTTTGGGCAAACGATTATTCTGTTCTTTGAGATCAGACTCCTTCTCTCCATTTTTACCACATTTTCCGGGAGACTGTGTCCTTGTGAGTGATTTGGTTTGGTGAGATTTCATGCCAGTAGAAACCGATTTTGCTGACTGAGACTTGGACACACTTTCACCAGCTGATAGTTCATCACTGTCGCTGCTGTTTGCTGAAGAAACAAGAAGACATTGTTACAAAACAAAACCCAAACTAAAGCTTGTTAGAAGCAACTTGTGTGCTGATTTTCATACAACAGGAATTTATTTGACCCAAACCCTTTACTTTAAAACAACAGAATCCATGCTTGGCTTGATGCTCACTGCATCACTGAAGCACAAACCAGGTGTATTATGGGGCCAAAATGAACCACATCTGCCTGCTCATGGGACTGTGCTTTTTCTAAGAGTTCACAAGACTGATTGTTATGGTCCATGTCCTGTTTAGCTCTTTCTAACCTCAATTTCTAATGCAGTATTCAATACATATATATAAACCTCTATCCCACTTTAGAGCTAATAGTTACAGACAGACCTTTGACTGTATTTTTAGGACATGTATAGCAGAAATCAGAGCAAATAGCCTTTTCTTAGCCTTATGTCACTTTCATTTTCCTCTACTAAAATCACTATCAATAATCTGAACATGTGTGATGTAATCTACAAATTCCTCAGACAAGATGATAAAACTTTAATTTTGGAAAAAGATCTTTTGCTGACCCACAACAGAAGAACTTTACCTCATGCTGAAAAAACTTAAAAGCAACAAGCTGAAGTGAACATAGGTTTTTAATCAAACCACTCAAAGGAGAGTAACAAAATGTATCTAAAAGACAAAATGCCTAGAAAATCTGTAGACCCTCAATTGTTAGAGTTGTTTTTAACAACACATTGAATTTATATTTCTTAAGAAAAATGTATGCCTCAGTTGTATCTGCCACAGGTGTCGACAAAATGAGCCCTGAACCTTTTGGCCTTTATGATCTGGTGATCTACTCAGGAGAAACTGAACACCCAAGACATGTAGTGTGAAAGAGCTTGGCCAGCTGCTTGTTAGTGTTGGTTTAATGTAAAGGCAAGAGCTGAAGCTGCCACAAAAGCAGTTTAACAGATACACCAGAATTTTGCCAAAAGCTTTTTTCTTTTTTTTTTTTTTTTCTTACAGCTGAATCACATATTATCTATTTATTTTCCTTATTTCATCCAGCAGTGCCTGAAGTCTAACAAAAAGAGCACACACCAAGGACTACATGGTAGTAGCTTTCAAGTTTCACATCCCGATGAAGATACAGGTTGAGAAAAAGTGGCAAATTCACCACATCCAAGGGAATAAAGGCAAGGCTAAAAATGGTGTATTTGTTCTGCAAATTCAGTTTGTTTTGTTACTTTAATTTCTGATGTGAGGGTAAGAATAAGGATTATGAAAGGAGGAGACCAATGAAATGGAATTAAAAAGGATGAGAAAATATAAAGAGGAGATTAATGAACATGAAAGACAGGTGGGGTGAAAGCAAATACCCGACCAGCAAGTACAGACTTTTAGTAAAAGCTGTTAATAGAAAGAGGGGAGAGAAAGGAAAAAAAGGCATGGCATATGTTTTTTATCCTTGCTTTAACTCCATTTTTTAGTTATCCTCCAGGCTTCAGTCTTCTAGCTTTGTCCTGGTATTTTTTATTAACAGTGAAATGAAGCAGTAATTAATCTTGTTGTCTCCCAAACACCTGTGCATATGACCCCTAACACACCTCTGCTTTTATTAAGCTTCCCTTAGCCAGTATTGTGCTTTCTGTTCCAATTAGCTTCTACAACTACAAAAAACTGCAAAAGCTGCATTATTTACCGTAAGTGTAACAGACAGAATAGGAGGAAAACAAGAATCTATATTTTTCTGGAATTCTCATATTTGCTACAGGGTAGAGATATTAACCTCTAAAAACTCATCTTGCAGAAAATACAGAGTGCAATTTCCTTCAGGTCCCAGTCTCCCCCCTAAAGCAGGCAGCTACCCTGATACAGATACCTGTCCCAGTTCTGCCATGTGTGAAATATTCACTCTTCTTGGCTTTCCTGAATTACACAATATTAAGGAGCTCTTAGAAATAGGCCCAGAAATAATAATACAAGACATTTGAAAACACTTTGGTGTTTAGGTAGAGCAGTTTCTTAATTTAAACAGTGTTAAGAATTCCCTGATGAGAACATTTTGTCCTAATGCATTTTTTATTAACAAACTTCATCTCCTACAATCAGTTGAACAAATGAAATGCTACTTTCACATCTTTTATTTCACACTAAGCTGCTGTACTTACTAGTTTTACTCTTCTTTTTGCTGGTCACAGATGTTTTGTGGCTTCTTTTCTGCTTTTTTGAGGAGCTGCCTCCTCCCTGAGCATCTTTAAGTCTTTTTTGGCCTGTACAGACTATAATTGGGAAAAAAAAAAAAAAGAAACTGAAATTAAATAAATGCTTGCACTTCTCCCACAAAACACTTTAAAGCTTAAGTTTGTAGACAACAATGCAACTGCTCCTGCCTATCCTTAATGCAGCTCAGTTTTCTACTTCTATTGACAAGAGGAGCTGAAAGACAATGGAAGGCAGACCAAGTTTCTTTGCAGAGTGCACATGTATGATGATTACAATTTATTTTCCCATCACCAGAATGCATCACCAGAATTTCTCTTGAACCACATGGATTTACTATGTTTTAATACTGTAAATTAAATAAGAATACATTTATTACAAAAGTAATCAAGACCTACTGGGACTAAAAGATCTTTTTAAAAGTTTGCTGTACTTGGAAGCTGTGAGAAAAAACCACAAAGCCATAATCTGTGATCAGTAATTACATTGATTGAAGGTGTTAAAAAGACTCTTAGATAATGTTAAAAAAAAACAAACAAAACAACCAAGGAAAAAAAATCTACCAGTATTTGTGACTACAAGGGGAAAAAAGTAGAAAAGGAAAATGGCAGGATTCTAGTACACCTGCTAAAAGAGAGTGTTTTAAGACTTCTTCAAACGTTGTTTCACAACCATGTGACTTACAGATTAAAAATGACCCCTGGAATAAAACAATTTTAATTAAGGAACCCAATTTTCTGAAACAGGTAACATGCTGACAAAATCAGAGAGGAAGTTAAAGTCTAATGCATGTAAAAATACTCTTCTACAATAGTGTAAAACTTCTTCCAAGTGGCAATAAACTACTTTCATATAAAAAAACCCTGAGCAACTTAAGTTCTAAACCTATACAGCTCTAATTAGCAAAGCAATAGAGGTGTATTTATCCAGGGGTACACATTCACCTCTTCCAAACTCTCTCCTTTAACAAAACACATTTTGTTGTACACTTTCGGAAGAACATTTCCAACAGAAAGCTGAAGGTAATACACCTTTAATGGCATTTTGAAAAAAATTAGCTAATTGTTAGCCAAAATCTACTGAGATAAAAAACTCTACTTCTGTCTCAGGATTGTAGACAAAATGTATTGTCTTCCTTCATGTTCATAATTTTTAGCCACTAAAACACAGTGAAAGTAGCTGTACTTTTGACTGAACTGTGAAACAGCCAGTCAGCTTCAGAAAAAAGCTTTTGGATCTTGCCTTGCCTGCAGTTAAAAAGCAGGCAGCAGTACAGCGACATCATGTGCACAAGCATTTATTATCCCCCATTCTCTAGTGGTTTCAGGAAAGGAACTTCAATCTGAAAAATCACATATGAAAATGAAACATAGCTGAAAAGGTCAATGCTTTTATCAGCTTGACTTGAATCTTATGAAGTTAATGTTCTAGAAAAATATAAATTAGAAATGACTGTCTAAGCACTCTAGCAGCAAGACGGCTTTCTCCCCCAAAACAAACAACTTACAGAGAATCAAATTTAATGCAAGAAAAGCATCGCCTGCTTCTAAGGAGGTTGCTGAAAATGCTTCCATCTTGCTACAATAAATGTTCCTTACACAAGCTATTACAGTTTGCTCTGGGCTTTTTTGACATATCCAGTATATTCATTCTTTTATCCTTTGTCCCTCAGTGAAACCACCTCAATTTCTAATGAGAGGCCAATGAATTTGCTGGCAGATTACATTTTATTCACGAGATGATTATGCCATTTCCACACATCTGAAATGGACAGCAGATGGACTACTTCCTCCAACGACTAACTTCCCTGCATCATAACCAAAACAGAATGAAAACACATCAGCAATGTTAGAAATAAGAGCTGGTTAGGTTGGAGACAGCTCTGTTTACCCTTTCCTTTACCTTTTTCAGCATGCTCTGGCTCTGGTTGATTACTACTACTCGAACTGACGCTGGCATCAAAACCTGTTGGAGAAATATTTCCCTCAGACTGGAGGTCTTGTAGCTCTCCTGCCACACTGTCCACCTCTATTGTGCTATCTGTTTCACTTTTGATGCTTCGTATCTCTTCTTGATTTGGTGGCAGTGTCTCAGACACAGTGACACTGGACTGATGTCTACTGGACTCTGTCACAGTTACAGAGGAAGGTGACTCAGGAGTTGTAGGAGGCGTATTTAGCACTGAATTGCTGCCACTGCTTGGAAATTCAACTTTCTTCTCACCCACTTCAGTCGGTTTCTCTTCAACAGGTTTAACATCCACACTTGCTGGCAAAGATTTTTCAAGTTCACAGTTAGGCAAAGAAATACCTTCCTCTGCAAGAGTCTGAAGCTGCTCCTCTGCTGCAGCATCCTCCGGAGCAGCGTGTGGGGGAGAGGCAGCAGCCTCAGTATCAGAGTCTGAGAACAGCTCCTTCAGTGTTTTCTTCGGCCACTGTCCTTGGATACTTGACCACACATCTTTTCGATCTTTCGCTCTGGTGTTCTGAAGTCTTTCATCAGAGTTATTTAAAAGCTTTATTCTTTTCTCTCCCACTTCAGAAAATCCAGTGTAGAAAGTATTTGTCCGTAAAGATTTCCTTTTCTCCTCTAGTCCATTGTACTTTTTCGTTGGAGTGATTTTCAGTTTAGATTTGTCTTCCTCATCTTCATCCGAGGAGCTGTTACTGCTGTTTTCTAAACTAAGGGAGTCTTTGTTTTTGGACTTCTCATCCTTTCTATTGGGTGACACGGTCTTTAAGGACTCCTCTGCAATGCAGTGTCTTCGTTTACCACGCTTCACTTGTGGTTTTGCTGTTTTATCCACGATCTCCTTCTTTCCATCCTTTCTCTTCTTTGTGGCTTCGTCTTCTCCATCAGAGTCACTATCTTCAGATAACTCTTCCATCTCTTTCCGCAATCTTTCAGGAGACTTGGATACAGACTTGGGCACTGGTGCATCTGTAAGAGCTTTAGTTTCTTCCGGGAGGGAGGAACCACTCTGTTCTTTTAGACGGAGTTCATTTTTGTCTTGGCTTATGGCTTCAGGCTGAGATTCCTCTTTGCCATCAGCATGTACATTTGGGGCACTTTGGTCATCTTCTTGCTCACTATCATCAGAACTTTCAGAAGCTAATTAAAAATAAATTCAAACAAAACAAAAACAAAACAAAACAAGAAAAGTTTGTTTTGATTCTGGTTACAAAGAATTATTAAAAAACAACAACAACAACAACAAAAACAACTAAAAAAACTGTACACTATGAAATCACGCTACGGGGATCTCTAGCAGTGTCTCTTAAATGTTATCTCCTGAAGAGTTCAAAAACTCATGGTATAATGGCCAGATTAGAAACTAGGAGGATTCTCTGTTATACAGTACATCTCCATGAATTTCTGAAGAAGTAGAGAAAGCATAGACTGCATTAATCCATAAAATATAAACTTCTGCACAATTACCCAAACCAGAATCTGAAAGATGCCCTTACATATTTCTTATGGGTTACAAATACTACTACCTTTCTTCCAAAGCCCATAACACAGACATCATTTTCCCTGGAAAATCCAGAGTCTAAAGGACAGAACAACAACACACACATTGGATACTCTCTAACAAACCAACCTGATGATCAGCCTGGAAAAAGGAAGTGAAAGCAATAAAGAAAGGCACTTAGGGAAACAAACGGACAAGAAGAATGTAGGATAACTGCAAGAAAATTCAGGGTCAACAATAAAGAAACTGAGAGAACAAAGATACATAATCCAGAAGGAATCAAAAGCAATCTCATTCAGTGCAAAAAGATATAGATTCAAGGAGAAACACAGGAACTTGCTCAAATATACACACATATATACACACACACATATATATGTATGTATTTAACTCCTTGATTTGTAATTACAGATTAATTATCACACTAATAATAGTATCATTGCTAATTGGGTTTTTTTTCTCATTTCCTAAGGAAATGAAGCATACAGATTATGTTGATTGTTATTCTACCTACATTTTTGTAACTCAATGGCCAGTGTCATCCAAGTTCAAATAAGTTGGAATGATTATTAAATTCACACGGCTTCCACGGAAGTTTGTGGTTACCCAAACTACCTATACCACACATGATTTCTTTCTCTGGAAGGATGCTCTAAACTAAGAATGAAGAGGAGCAAGTAGGTATTAAAATGCTGCTGTAAATGTGCGGGCAGGGGAACACAGTGCTAGCAACAACAGACATGCAGATATGAATAATGGGTCCTACGGCTTACGTAAATCAAAAATTGAAAATCTAGAAATTAGATAGGAAGCAAAAATGTTTTGCTCTGTATCAAACAAAAAAAGGATGGCAACACAAAATGTAAGCAACTGTTAACACACTGAATTCACAGAAACTGTCAACACTGCTTTTGTCCAAGGGTTATTTCTGAAGATGATGTTATAATTAGCCAGACAGACTCAAGCATTTAGTTGCATCAGTTATTCTACATTGTCATTTATTCCTGTTTAAAGGCCACTTACAGAACTAGAAAAAGCTTTTAAGTACAATACCTTGTAGCCCATTAATGATAGAAGTAATTTCTATTGATTTAACTGGAGCTTGTTCAGTATTTTTGGCTTCAGTGCTGTCAAGTTTGGACCCAGTCTCTGGTGATGTGCTGGTGTGAAAGGGGGGTTTTGACAAACGGCGCAGTTTACAAGGTTTAGGAGAATACTTCTCTTCCTTCTCTCTGTCAGTTTTATTCTAGGTAAAAAAAAAGATATAAAAAACTCTGCTCATTGGAGCACACATCTTATCATGGTCTACAATTAAACAATGCTTACAGTTACCTTAAACATTCAATCTGTAGAGAAAAGCTCTCCTTTGTTTAAAGGACTACAAACACCTTTCTACATCCCATGCCAAGATCTTTCTAATGAAGACAGGGACTTTGTCAACACTAAAACAAATGGGAAAACAAACACAACCAGTGCTCGAGGAGTAGTGGCACTGCAGGACGCCAGGCTCAGCAGCGGCAGAAGGAAAAGCTTCCTTGCAGCCCACTGTCCAAGACATATGTCATCATCTAAGCTTAAATATCAGTTGTGGAAGAATCGATTTTAAAAGAAATATTGGCAATAAAATTATAGAGTCCCATGCACATGGACTGGTCAAAGGTTTGCTCTGCAGAATCAGAGAGCTCTCAAATTTCACCTCCTCAAGCTGCCTCCCAACACTGACAATAATCTGTATCCTTCTCATTTGTTTTCAGTAAATGACTACACACATTTAATTAAAAATTCAGGAAAGAAGGAAAAAGAAGCTTCCCCTCCTCACCTCAAGGAGAAAAGCAGAAACCATGATGAAAAGAGTATCCATATTTAAAAGGCTATGAAGTTGCTTTGCCTGTTAAGTATTTGCAGGCCAATCAAAAGGTCAGGAAGGGAGGCAGGGATTACCTAACTGTGTATCAAACCAAGATAGGGGAGCAACAGAAGCGAAAGGGAGAAAAACTACCTTTATTTTCTTTCGATGCTTAATTTTTGGTACATTTTTATCAGCTGGTCTCACTATCTTGTCTGCCTTTATCCATTCATCGTACCTGAACAGAAAAAGAAATCATACACATTTATTGTTTTAAGTAGAAAATAATATCACAATAGAAATTTAACTGAGGAAAAAGAGAATTAGTAGTCATATAAAAACAGAATTGGAATTTGAACCAAGTAATTTGTGGAATTCGCAAGTCTGTGAAGTTTTAGCTAAGGTTCAGAGGATTAGCATCCTTTTACACTAGGATAAATGCAAAACCTCTTTTCCAGCCTGTACAGAATAGCAGAAATCCATGTCTGCAGGTAAAACAAACTACCTGAATGAGAAATCTGTACAGACCTCTAAAAGGTATACTTTCTATTTATACACTGTAAAACCTTAACAATAAAATTAATCCTTTCAACTACATAAGATGTGACCACTTAATAAAAAGAAATTCTTCTGATCCCAAGTGACTGCAAAGAGTTTTCTGGAGTGAGTAACCCTTTGGAGTCACCAACTTTGAGTCACTGACTTACACAGTGATATTTTTCAGTTCCTTTCCTGTAAAAGGTTTCCATTTTGTATCAGAGTGTATCAAAAACATACTAAATAGCACCAAAGTATTAACAACAGGCATCTTGTTATTCAAGACTGGACCTGTTAAGTACAAACCCAAGACCAAAGAAGTAGTAAGAATATACTGTAACTATGGTACTGTGCTTGCCAGATTGTGTATTTCTGAAAAACTCAAGAATCATTTAAATCATTTTTTTTTCCTCTTGATAAGAATAGGCTGCTTTACTACTTAAACTGTAAATTCAAGAACCAGCTGCACCAGAAACAGTTCAGTTAAAAATCAGTTGGTATTAACTTTGACCTGAATGTACATACAAACAAATTCTGATCCTCCTAGGCAAACGTAAAAATAGAGAGGAAAAAATCAACTTTAAAAAACCCAAAACCCCAAAGCATACTCTCCAAAAAAACTCATACAAGATGGAGTTGAGCACCATCACCATGCTGGCTTTCCAGCTGGGCTTACCTGATTATCATTTTGATGTATGCAATGACTACTGTGCAGTCCTAATTCACCCTCTTTACAACCACTGCCAATTACATCCGCAATATTGATATAAATTCAAAATATTTAGGGAAAAACATGCAGACTACGATATACCAAGACTGCCTACACTGCTTCAGACACCACTACTGTGGTACTATTACACTGTCATTACCAGGTGAAATGCCAGTAAACAGGTTCAAAATTGAAATACAATTCTGCAGAGTACTTGCTCTTTGGAAAAATCCCATATTCTGTGAGACTGTGGGAATCCCTATTTAAAACAATCTTTCTTCCAGACAAAGACATGTTTTGCACAAGGAATACCATGAAGTGCCTGCCAAATGGACTTTGTGACCCAGAGAAATGCAGGAGTATTTTATTAGATCTAAACACATGGTGAAAAGTGAGGATTCTGACAGTGTCCTTTCTGCCTCAACTACATTGCTAGAACACCAAATTTGTATTCACTCGTTCTTATGCATCTCCAATAAGAAATTAATGTTCCTCCTATGCAAAGTCTGTGCACAGCCCACACTGTCTGAGATTCATGGCAACTGCAGTGCCTGCTGGGGCAAGAGCTGACAGACATGGGGGCACACTGAACTGAAGGAGAGAAGTGCAGAATCTGAAGAGAATACATGTCCATAGCACAGAGTCCTAAACGTCATGAATTAGAAATGGTGCTCATGCAAGCCCTCATCTCAAGGAGGACAATTTGGAACACTACTATGTGACAGTCACAGTTGCTGGCCAGAGCATATCCTGCTTTACTCCTGACTGCACCCAGAACAGCAGACAGACCCTGTGAGGAGGCCACAGAAATCTCCCATCTCCTGCAGGGAATCAGCTGCCCACACTTCACACCCTTGCATCACACAGCTCTTTTCACGACTCACGCATCAAATGCATATGGTTTGCCTAAACATGGGACAACTGGACCCCAGGCTGAAACAGATCCTGCAAAAATGATACATTCCAAGCCACAGCTGACAATCTGACCCTAAATTACATTCTCCTCCACTGCAAGACCGACAAGCACCCTGAAAGCTACATCTAAAATGGGGTGTGTGACTCAGACTAGAGCCTCTTTCTAGAACTGCACCTGCTAATGTATGAACGCTTACTTCATCACTAATCTTACTTTGGACAGTCTGTTCACAAAACAAAATTAACCCAAAAATATAATCAGAAAAGTTCTTCAGTGCTCTCATTACAAGAAGCATTTACTTTCAGAGGACCTGGGTTGTTTTACTGCAGTACTGCCTTTCACATGTACCACCCTAAAGTGAGCAGATAAGAGTGGAGAGGAAGGAAATACTATGGGGAGCTGCTCCTAGAAGAGGTTATACACTGATTTCTTTGAAAATCAAGATGGGGGATTTAATAAGGAATTATTATTTACCTTTTTTTTAAATCAGTTGTCATATGAAAATCTGGATCGCTTTCATAAAGAAAATCCCCTTGCCTTACTAAAATGAAAAGCACTTTGCATCAGAGTATGTACCCATACTATTACATTCATGTGCACCACTTATAAGATAAAATGCACCACAACATACTCCCAGAGACTGCACAGTCGATCTTCCACAGAAGTACTAGAGGAGAAACAAGAAAGAAAGCATACTTGTCCAGACTAGATCTATACTAGCAAAGGTACCATTTTTCTCAGAAGGACAAGTGACCTCAAGGAGCTAGCTAGCCTTGGCAAATGCACTGAAAAGGTCCAGTATAGGATCTGTAGCTGCTAAAAAGGGAGAATTAAGCTGGGGTTTTTTGCTGTGATCAAAGAAAGAAGAAAAACTAGTCTGATACTCAAATACTGGAATATTAGATGGGGATTCCAGTTTGCCTAATTTTTTTGTTTGTTTTTTTTTTAATTATCCCTTCCATGCCCCCCCATGACATACATTACTCTCCAGGACCTGAAATTTTGCTGCACATTTAATTTCAATGGTTGATTGTAAAGTATAAAATTGGTATATGAAGTAATGTTTCAACAAACTTAGACAGAAATTAGCACTTTCACATGCAGATTTCTGAAGGAAAGAAGTGTTGAAAATTAAAAATCTTAGTTTTAAACATTTGAAACATTCAAGAATAACATGTCTTGGGATGATGTACCATAATGACACACAGTTTCAACAATCTAAATGCTCTTTAAATATGCACTCTCTAATTACTAGGAATACACTGCAGAAGAAAGTCACCTCAAACACACAAACTGTTCTTTGCATTGGCAGCTGAAGATCAATATCTCAACAAAAGGAACTGGCACTGTAGGCCCCAAAGAAGTTTCAGTTACATTTAAAGCACACATAATTCAGAACATCACTGGTCTGCCAGAAGAAGTACAGTTTCTCTGTATTTCTCTGCTTATTCTGGTTAACATGTGGTAACATAAGCAGGTCCCTCTAACAGGGTGGAGATTTATACCATTCCCTTTGACTACAAGTCAGGCTCCACTGAACACTACTATTCAGAGACCTTTATCAGAGAGACACATCACCTGAATCTCAGGAGCTAACAACAAGAACCTTTAGCTTAGTGTTGTACACCTTCTACACTTTCTATTTACTCTTTAAAACAAACAAACAAAAAGTTCCAGAGTTCTTAATGTCACTGTTCCAGAGCATTTTAAAAAAAAACCCAACTAATGAAGATGAGTATCAAGCTTACCCAACTTCATTCCAAGTACCCTGAAGAATATGAGCATACACCCAAACACACAGTTATTCTGATTTCCAGACTGATACTGAAATTAACCTGTGATAAGAACCATTAGTAGCTATTTAGGATTTCTGCTCAAACATATGAGTTTAAACAGGCCATTCATTAAATGGCATACTTGACCAAAAGGGGAAACAGGAAAGTCAATTTTAAGGAGCAAAAGAATGACAGAATTAAAAAACCCCAGGATGATGAGCATATCCTAGTTCAGTACATCCCCTGTGCTGTGTATACAGTACTTGTGCCCACTAAGTAATCTACAATGAATAAGGTGAGGAGAGAATTGCTTCCTACCCAACTAAGGCAATTGCTTTTCCAGGTTGGCACTGACTGAAAGTCAAATCAAGCTATTACAGCCTACAAGACTAGCTATAGTGCTAATACTAAATACTAAACTGTCAAAGTGTTTAGATGTTGGTTAAAGCTGAGGCTTACACACTCTTTCTGTCAAATCCATGAACTTAAGTAATTTTACATGCATGAAAAAGATTAGCCACATTTAGCAGAGTCCACGCACAGTCCCACAGCTAAATCTCAATCACTCATGTATTTTTCAGTGAAGAATCCTATTCCTCCTTTTCAGAAGGCTCTTTTCAAACAGCAAGTAAAAATACAAACTCTAGTCCTGCTACCAGATAAACCAAACAGTCAACACTCCTTCCTCCTCAAACAAGTGCAAGTTAACTAAAAATGCTTTTATTGTCAAACATATCCTAATCACAGAAATAACGCCTCTGACATCAATCTACAGATTTGATTAAAACACAGAGTTAAAAATTTAGAATCTTGATTTCTCCTTTAAGAACTGGGGTGCTGGGATCTCCAAGGTGAAGAAGACTCATTTTTGACTTCTCATTTCTTCAGATTTGAAGAGGTACTGCTCAAATAAAGATCTGATCATCTCACCTCACAGCGTGGATAATAGCATGATATTTGCTCAAAAAGAAAAATAACTTCTATGCTTACATGTGAATTCCAAAACAAGAGTTTTAACGCAAGAAACCTCTTGGAATGGTACACACAGTAGTCTTCAGTGAGTAGGATGAAAATTTCAGCGAATTGCACTCCAAGGGAGATCTCCGCAATAAGAACTGGACCAAAACGCAAGTCACACCCCAGCTCCCACCTTGAGCAGGCTGCATCTCCCCTCATATCTTGACTTCAGAGCCCACTATGCTTACAGATGTTGTCTGAGGACAGTTTATGTCAGATCCTATTCTTGTAGATCAATGTAGATCAAAATTCTACAGAAGACTGGTACCAAAACTGGCAAGAGAGAGATTCCTCCTCAGCAGCAGCTCAGGTGCACCTGGAAATCACCAGGCCATGATGCAGAGATGAGTTCAAGACAGCAAGAGAAGCATCGTACTTCTCTGTTACCTTTGCTAGCAGATCTTGCTGGAACTGAGTAAGTTATATTTCTCCTGCCTTTCTGGTCAGAGGCAGGATGTCCAGATGACAGATGAAGGTTACAAGAACCTCAGCTTTCCAGAAAAGGAGAAATAAGAATAAAGTATCTCAGGCTTGTGGGGGTTTTTTACAGACAGTAACAAAGTTTAAAAGGTAATAGTTAAGGACAATGAGCAGTTATGTTGAAACTGAGGAAAGCAGTAGACATGCTTATAAGCTGCTCAAAAACTTTAGTTTTCTCTACTTTTTCAAAGTTGCTTCAAGATTTAAATGGCGAAAAAGAGGTCTGAAATAGCAACAGAAATACTTCAACTTATGTCTATTAATGCTACACTAAAGACAATAAAAAGCATTCGCTACTCCTGATATTAAAGAAAGCATAAGAAGCCACTAGGCTAAGAAGAGTCTGGCTGGGAAGTTTAGGGCAGCCTCAGGGGGAGGTGAGGTAGGGAGGATAGGTATCCGATCAGATGAAATGCACTTATTTGCCACTAAGAATCTTAGCGTTTTCCAGTTAAATGTCCTATTGCTGGTGTACTCTGTGCTTCACTGACAAGAGTGAGTTCACAGCCTCAGCTAAATGCACTACTCAAATACTATATCAGAGAAAATCGGCTTAAGAGAGCCAGAGGAGGAATCTGAAAAGAGTGATGTGTCACTTGCATGGGAAGATCTAAAAGTAAGATGGGGAATAAATGAAGCCTTCTTTGAACAAGGAATTTTAAGATGATTTTCAAAGTAACTAAAACCCTGCATTTATATAGCGTTAAAAAATCTAAGTTTCATACAGTACAATGACCTTCACAGAACACCAATACTGAAAGTTTAGGACTCCAGATGTCTATTAATTTAGTTTTTAAAATTCATAAGTGTATTTGAGAAGTAATTCAAGAAGTAATCACTAACTAAAACTCAAGTTACCTCACGTTCCATCCACAGTAGTGCACCAAGTAAAGGACTTCTCCACCTTCGATGTCAGAATCTTTAATACTAGCTTCATACATTTTTTGATTTTTCCCTCTTCCATACCGCACTTGGACTTTCATGCCTGGTGGATAGCATTCAAACTCTTCTTCCTCATTGTTATTGTTGTCTTCTTCCTCCTCCTCCTCCTCTTCCTCCTCCTCTGCTTCTTCTTCATCTTCATCTTCTTCCTTATTCGTGTCATCTCTTGAAAGGTTTAAAAAATTGTAGAGTTAATATGAGATACTTCATAAGCTTTTCAGTCCAAACCACATATATTGATAAATATTGTGGATGCATTAGAGAGTGGGAAACAGGAGGCTCCAAATATGTGAAACTGTACTACAGCTGAGTAATATCAGCAAAATAGGATATAGCAAAACACACAAAATCCAGTGACTGTAAGGTGCAAAAGTGACTAAAAGAAAAAAAAAATCCATCAAAATCTGTATGAGTAGAAGTTGTTCAAATTCATCTTTATATGATTTTTGCATGCAGTCTCTTTGTTTAAATGTAATTTTCTCACTTAAAATTAATTCCTTTCAATATAGAGAAAATTTCCTAAATTCCATTTTTCAACCTACAACTTTTACAAATGCTTCTTGAAACTTGCTTCTCAAAAAAATCCTTGCTTGATTAGAATACATAAACTCTATCTCAACAGCTTGAAATTAGGGTTGAGATCTAATTTCTGCAACCACAACCAGACCTGCAACCACAACCAGATTTTAGACAGAAAAATCCCCAACACCTTATGTGACTGTATTAGCAAACTAAACAACCTGTGCTAATTTATGACCTTGTCACTCCTTGCCAATTACACTAAAGTATTCTAAATATGTCAAACTTGCCTTTAATTGCCATATAAATACACAAGCAGGTGTTCACTGCTTTCAGAAGTAAGCTAATTTTGAACATATCTTTAGATATTTTGGACCAATTTTCAGAAGCAGTAAGAACCCACAGATCTGCTAGTTTCACTCAGTGGTAGCTACGGGCTCCTCAGTTATCTGAAAATTATCTGCAATCAGCTTGAAGAGGTAGACTACATTACAGAAGTTAATAGGGCAAAATATCTTTTAATCTTAATTAGACTTACAAAGCAGTATTATTGGCCCTCATACCATTCTAATCACACACTGTGCAACACAGAACAGATTTAGCTGCTGACTAAATTCACAACAACTGCAGACTGACAATAATAAAAAAAAAACACTGAACAGGTATGTTTGGATGTCTGGATAAGAGAACGTAGGTACTGCTCCAAGTCTGACTCACACCAGCATTTTAGTTAAGTTCACAAACAGAGGAGTCTGTATTAATAATCTAAACCTTTCCACAACATTTTCAGTAGCAAATACCCAGATAAAGCAAGCTTTCTGTCTGTGAAAGGATGCCCTTTGGCAGAAGTAGAGCTGCAGTATTACTGTCTAATTAGCTGACAAAAGGTAATTCAGAACAATATGCTAAATTCACCTGTAGTATAACCACACTGATTTAATAAAATTACTTCAGAGATCAATGTTGTCACATATATATACATATATATATATGCATAGACACACTAAATATACAAACACATACATGTATATACACACACATGTGCATACACAATGAGACAAAGGCTAAAAAAAGCCATCTTTGTCTATTAAGTACACCAAGTCAGAGAAGACATATCTATTCAGGTATATATTGCATGGACTATACAGTTTAATTCTAGAAGGTCAAGACTTCAATTTTATTTTTTTTATGTGTATGTATATATGCATGTATGTATATGTATAAATACACACAGTCTTAGCCTTCCAGATAGGTAGATAGAACTATATGCTTCCAGTGAACTACCTTGCTAGTGAAGTTAAAACCACCAGAGTTAAAAATGCAACGTGAATAAACAAGCTTTGAAAGCTCATTTATGGCAGAATTTACTTTCCAAGGAAATCAGGCAAAAAGGTGCCCAAAGATTCAGATGAAAAATTCCTGAATAGAATTCCACAGCTAACAACAAAAAGCACCAACTAGTAATTTAAACCATTTAAAGTTATACTGCACTAAACAAAAACTCCTAGCCAATTTCAGTTCAACAGGTATTACACAAAAGCTTCAAAAAATGGGATCAGAAGCAGAGCCACCAGTGCTCCAAGAACAAGATGAGCTTGTGATTTTCCATTACTAAGTATACTTCAAAATTGCAGTGAACCAAATTTTGCCTTTTTTTTTTTCTTCCAAGATCTAGGGGCACAATCCTTGAATGCTGTCTGCAAAGTAAAGTACGCCTGTGCTGGAGAGTCAGGATTTTCCAGACACTGGCAATTATGGTGCCAGTGGCTTTTCAAAAGTTGAACAAATTTAGAGTCTCTCTCATCTTAATCACCCTATGGTTCTCTTGGTGTCCCAACGTATCCTACAAAGACTCCATGAAAATAGCAGAAATTGGTACTTTCTGGAAGAGATGTGTAAAACTATCACTGTGAAGCTGAGTAACTTGGATGGTCAAGGAGATGTGAATAGCAGGCTGAACACAGGTGGAGGGCATGTCAGGAAGCAAAAGCAAAATGGAAGCAGAGATGGCTGCAATTAAAAAGTGTTCCAAGGTGTGACTTGGTTAGCAATCATAAGCTCAAGATTTTAGGAAACCAAACAGAAGCAAAGAATGTTCATAATTTTGGAGCAGAAAAAAACCAACACACATATAGCTCCTGGAACAAAAAACCAACCAAGCCAAAAAACCCCAACACAAAACCCAAGAACACATACCAGTGGTTGCAAGGAAGATATTGTCTTATAATGCCATAAATAGTTCAAATCTGGCAGTGCAGACAAAGGAGAAGCCATGACTGCCACAAAACTGAGGTTTCTAAGAGAAAATTGTGATTGTAGTCATCCAGTATGCACAGTCATAACTTCATTAGTCCATGTATATATGCATGAGATCATTGGATTTTCTTCAAACCTGTTCAGTCAAAATCCCATTTGGGGGGAGGGCATAGAGAAAAGGCAAAAAAAAAATAAAGAAAAAACAAACAAACCTCTTGGCAGCAGACAGTAATTGTCAACTTAAAACCAGTACCAAGCCATATCTATCACAAAGCTGCAACAATTTGAACAACCCAAGCAGCAGCTGATGAAACAAGGCAGCAGCAGATGTGCATACACAGTGTACAGGAGACACAACAATACAAGTGTCACTCTGTTCCAGAATCCAAAGCACTACCAGAAAGCTCAGCAGGACTTAAAAGCATTTCAAATTAGAATCGCAGACTAAAAAGAATATCCCCACCCCATCTCACAAGGATTGGGAACAAACCTTCAGAAGCAAGAAATGAATGAATTAAAATGCAAAATTATTCGTTAATAAAGTAAAACCATTAAAATGTTTAGATCATACAAATATTGCTTATCGTTAGTTTCAAAATACAGTGCAAAATCCTCAAAAGGCTAAACTCACACACATAACAGGTCATTCTCAGTCAATATAAAGATTTAACACCAACAAGCCCATAATTAAGCGTATTAACAACCAGATGTAGTTAATAAATGAAACTGCTGCTCTTACACCACTCAAGAAAATGTAACATCATGCAAATCTGTTTCAACCCACATTCTCTGACACTAAACACGAGCTGTAACAAAGCCCAGGTGGACCTATGAGATGGAGTGTGATTTGGAACATTGTGTCTGCCTCCTAGGATTCCTGTTTTGCAGCAAACCTAACCCTTCTCCAATACACTTCCCCTGACACACCAAACTTGTACACACAGCAGGTGAGATGGCACATGCAAGATTATTTTTCAGGAGTTATTCTAAAATTTGAGGAAGCAAGATTATTTCAATTATTGGCTCAATTAAGTCATTAGAGTTAATTGAGTCACTAGCAGAAATAAACTTTAGTATAATTGACACTTCAAGTTTAGGAATTAGCTTCTATTTTTGTTTCCTGCTTATTTTTTTCCTTTTTCTCATCCTAGAGCATAATTTAACCTCTACATCTCATAATACAGAGCTGAAAGATCTTCAGTCTATCTTCACACTGTCAATCATAGATGTATTAAGGTGACCTTAAGTTTTAAGGCAGGGAGATCATTAGGACCTTTACTCATGCCATGATAACAGAATCTCATCTTTAATTACAGAAACTAACACATCCCAAAAAATCACCAGTATTTGTCTTCCCTCTTGTCCTGGTTTTGTCTGGGATAGTGTTTGTTTCTCCTTGGTAGCACAGTGCTCTGTTTTAGATGTACCAGTGTGGGAAGAAAGTGAGCAAGTGGTTGCAAGGTACACAACTGCCAGCTGGGTTAAACCACAGCACCTCTGAAGCTACAAAGAAAATCTGACAATAGAAGTCCAGGGACTTCTGTCTGCACACAGAAAGTTGGAATAAATGCAATTAGGGTTCCTTGTGCCAAGGGAAGGGGAAGGCACTACTTTGATGTGAGTCACACCTGAGCTGAGTGTAGTACAAAACACTTCAATCATGGAAGCATGTAGTGTGTAATCAGTGTGTTCCTCTGCTGTCACAGCCAGGTGAGAGGACCTCATGTTATCACCTCTCATTGTTCAGACACGTGTTGAAACATTCCTCAAAAGGATAAAGGGTGATTTCAAAGTCTGACTGAAGAGCACAGCCCTTCCTGTATTTACAGCACTGGTTCATGTTCACCTTGGAAGCATCCAGTATCTGATGAATGTTTAAAGACTCTCCCACACATGTAAGCCTCAGTGACAGCCACCATGGTTAATAACCTGCACAGTGACCATTTGCTATGTAAAATATGATGGCACAACCACATTTCCCAAATCAGATGTCCTCCTTCCATTCAATACAAAGGCCAGTACCTTTACACCACCACTCTACACTTTATGATTGTCATTTGCAGCTTATTGCTGTATCAAAAGTAATCATTGCATGTATGTATGTATGTATGTATCAGTCTGTGTTCTATATTAAGAAAAAAAAATCAGTTAGACTTTCTGAAAACACAACTAAGCAAGAACCTCTTTCCTCATACAAAGACAGCTGAAATACATAAATAGAACACACATCACAAATAAGAGCATTGAAATAAATTATTATAGATAAAACTACTAAGTATAGTTCTTATAAGCATTTTTCTTTTGCATACACACCAACAATCTAAGATTCGGAGCATATGTTTACACTACACAATCACTGAGCATGACACATTGCTCTCCATTTTCCCAAGCTAATCAATTCCACATAAACTTGAATCAAACTGGAGAAAGCTATCTCAATATACAGTTCTCAACTCTTCAGAAGCTAAGAGATATGCCTTTTATATCAAATATTCTACACTCCAGAAGATTCTAACCTTCTTGCTACTATTTCAGATTCACCACCACAATGATGTGTCATTTCAATAGATAAGGAACTGAAGAAAACATTCCCTCTAACAATCTCTTTCTCCCGTATGTGAAATGGTGCTTCTGACTATTATGTAAGCCCATTGTAAACTGCTTTCAGAAAATCCCTAATAGGTGTTATCAGAAATTTTAACTCTTGTACAAAAAGTTTCAGCAGCAGCACAGGCACAGCAGGTAGTCTTCTTACCACAAAGGGGCAATAAACCCTAGTAAAATCCTTTACATGAAACAATGCCCACCTTTACTTAGTTTTCAGTTACTGCTTTTAGGAATCCCAGTTTCCACCTACTGCTTATATGAGGGGAAATGTTACTACCACATGAAAGATGTATGTAACAGCTATAGGATTAAGATTTTTTTCCCTTGCACATGCATGAATGGCTGATAGTCCTGAACAGAATTAAACCATAGACTAAATGTTTAGCATTTTCACCTTGTGATACTGTTAAAATATGGCAGTACCAGCTGCCAGAAAACCACATCATACAGACCTAAACCATCAGTATCAGACAACCAAAAGTGTTTAGGTTTCTAAAGCATTCCTGAAAGACATTTGTAATGCATTCCTTGGAGAAAATAAAAAATGAAACCATGTTCAAGAACAAGAAACAAGTAAGTTCAAGAAGCTTCCCAAGGCCAAAGGAGGACTTGTACAAATAACAGCCTGATGAGCAAGAACAAGGTAAGATCCAGTGATGGCAGCCCTTCCTGATGGTAAAGTAGCACCTCAGCCACAAGAAGGAAAATACAAGAACAATTCTTGCAATGTCTATGTACTCCAGCTGGAATTCTTAAAAAAATTTTGCCTGGGCACCTCAAAAACCCAAATACTACCTATATACAAGTCTGCTGCCAGTTTTTGTTGAAAAGCAAAAATTACCAGATTCTCAGTATTTAACCTTTCATTTCAGTATGCAGTTCTTGACAGTGGTCTGTCCCAGGTGCCTTAGAGCAAAATGTTAAAACGAAAATAAAACACAAAGCCAACCAAAAAAAATTTCTCAATAAAAACTCCAAAACCAATACAGAAATTTGGAGTTGAATTAACTATTTGGGGGGAAAAAGAATATTCTTACTAATATTGGTTATATAACAATTAACCTACACTTCAGTTTCCAAACTGCACCTGCTATAAAATATTTAAATATTTACCTTTCATTTTATTAGCCTGTACTAAAAAAACCCACACCTTCTAAAAACTCCACTAGGCTCCTGGCCTCAACGTCTTTGAAACTTATTCAATTATCTACGCTGTTCATTGTGTAGAAAAACACCTTGGTTCTCAATTTGTTGACTTGGATCCAAGTGCTCAACAAGCTAAAACTGTTAATATTATTGCATGCTACAAAGAAAACAGCACATGAACTATGCAATGCTATATTTGAAGATCCACAACATGAAATTTGTAGGAACTTTTAAAGAAGAAGGATTTTGAACTTTCATGTTTATTCATTGGCCAAGTATAACTACTTTTTTTGATGTTATGGAAAAGATGATTTACAAAGTCAGTTTTGTAAAGGACCCTCTGGGATAGACACATGCAATGTAACACATTACTGGCTCTTTTTAAACTCGTTTTAATGACCACAAGTTGTACAACCTGTATCTAGCACAGGTATCTTCCACTAGCCACAGGAAAAACAAAACATGAAACCAAAAAGTGAACAAGAAAAGCATGTACAGAATAAAGGGCAAGGTGCCTTTGAATCTCTGCTCTCAGCGTTCAGAGATACACAAGCAGGCAAGACACTGGCACTCCAGGGAAGAAAGGAAGAGAAAGTTCAGCCTTTCTTCCTCTTCATCATTTTGTTGAAGTCTGTGTAGATGGGACCATACAATTCAAGTGGTAGCAATCTCAAAGGTTTGAGATATAGAGGATTGCACAAAGAAACAAAACTTGTAGAAAATAAACAACCCTGGCCACCAGTAGTATTTCCTGAGATCTGGAAGCTGGGAGTTACATCCAGTCCTCCCATAAAAGAAAGTCCTCAAGAAGAAACCCCGAAGTTTTTCTATCCTCATGGTTCCTTGTGTCTATAGACAAATAAGCTACATAAAGATGTCCAAAGTCCTACAGATATAAATGTAAATAGAAAACTCTACAAGTCTGCCCAATATAACGCTGGATTTAATTTGTTTAGCTATTTTGTTAGGACTGTGAAGGACAAATGGTCCATAACTTTAGAAACATTCCAAAAAGACATTTTAAATACACCAAGTAACAAAATATCAGTCTGAATTTCACACCTGTCTGTTTTGATTATATTTCAGGTATTGGTGTGTGTAATTAGTTTTCTACCTAAAAAATGCCTATTTTAATTCTGCATTTCAGTTCAACAAAGAACTCCAACCACAGCATTTCCACCTTTGTAAAAGTTCCGCTGCTTCTAATCCATGAAGTTGAATATAGGGAAGTACAACATCTAATACAATGCTCCATAAAATTCCTTTAAGCCTTTATGGCATAAATGCTAAAAACATTATTTACCCTTTAGGATGACAGTGACATTTTAGAAAGCTCTTTAAAGCTGATACAAGTGCATTTTGTACTGCCTATCAATCTGAGAGGGTAGGAGAGAAAAGTAATCCTGCTAACAGAGCTACTACAGTAACACTGCTTATAAATACTTACAATTATCCACCGTAAGTGTTCCATTTCTGTAATTTAAATTATTCCTTCAAACACAGCATACCTCCCAGCAATGACCACATCACCACCTACACCTCTTTTTAGAATTATGCTCTCTATTCTAAGCAACTCGTAACAATCTTCCATGAGTCATAATAGCAAGATACTATTTGGAAGAGTTTTCCACTGGGATGAGTAAGGAGGAACAGAGGGAAAAGAATCCACTCAATTGCTATCAGGTGAATTGGGAAAACTTAAAAGGAAACAGGTATTCTCTACAGATTTTTGTTGTTTTCATAAATAAAAAACTAGGAGCAAAAAAACTCATAACTTTTTTTGTCATAAATAATGCAAATTGACATGAATTTGGATTAAAAACACTCCAACTTAAAAAAAATAAAAATAAAGGATTACTGAAAAGCAAATGCAGCTTCTAACTTTTCATGTACCATTTACTACTGCAGCATGGTAAGCATGAAGCCACCATACTTTTCAAGTACATAAATAAATATAACATCACACACACACAGACATGCAAATACGCTATTTAGTGAACTTTAAAAACTGCTACTCTCTAAGCATTGTAAAGTTTTCCATCTATTTAGTTCTTTATTTTGAAAGCAACATCGTAAAATCAGTCTTTAATAATTGTGAAAATCTGTTGAAGCAGGGCAAACCTGTTGAAGCACAACTTATCTAGTTCACATTAAAAACAGCAAATGCAACAAAGTCCAGCAGTTAGTATTTTAAAAAAGAAAAGTTTACATAGGATACAAACAAAATCACATCCATAAAGAAAAGGATATTAAATTGAGTTCAGGTAAACTTGTTTTTTCTGTATTCTGCATTTCTGAGTTACAGAAATTGCCAACAAAATCTCACTGAAAATATTCAGGAGTACAAAAACATTTCACAAAAGGATTCTTCCAGAATCCACTAAAAAATTCAAAATCTAAAAATAAAATAAAATAAAATAACTACTACCAATGAATCAGAAATCAATATACTAAACTATGACATTCTGGCCACAACTTTTAATGGGTCAGAAAAAGTATTAAGAGCAAATTATATTTAGACAGAAGATCAAGACAGCTGATCTACTAAACAACAAAATTGCTGGAATGAACAAAGGAATTACTGGTCAAGCAACAGATGGTATTAACTACAAAAAAACCCCAACAAAACATCCCTGATATATCCCTGATGAAAGTATAAGGAGGTGTCATTATCTGTTTTCCCTTTTGTAACAGCTTCTCACTTAAGCATCTGTTACTGGGTTTTATTGAAGACAAATACTGTGTTGAAAGAGATCTATCTGATCTCTAAGGGTAATTTTTGTGTCCTTAACACTAGAAATCATACTATATGAGGGTTTTAATAGTAATATGATTAAAGAAGAATACGAACTGTTAACACACTGGGATTAATGAGGACTATATTCTGGTTGTATTTTTTCTGTGTGGCTGCTGAAAAACACTAGTGAGATTTTCCTGCCCTGAAACAGGAAAATCTGTCCATTCCATGAACCAAATTACTCACACACACTCATTGATTAGATGGCCCTGAGCATCCCTATTATCTCCATATCCTACTTTCAAAACACCTGTCTGAAGATCTGCACAAGAGATTCCTGCCAGTACCAGGCCAATTCAATAGCAAGGCTGTTAACTGAGCAATGCAAGGTACTTCCATCTTTTCCCATGTTACACACAACTGTCCAAAAGCAAAAGCTGGAAACCACAAGTTTGCCACATACTTGTAACAAAATCAAGTATAAAAATACTCCTGGCAATGACTCCAATATTTTTGTATTAAATCAAATAGTCACCTACGCTTTTATATATTCTGTTCTCATTCAGCTTACATTCAGGCCTGGAACCTGTAAAACTTAAGCCACCTTTTCTTTTAAACATGGATAGATGATCTTTAATGGCCTAACCATGACAAAGTAATAAATGCACTGGTCTCTGGAAGATACAAGTCTAATTAACAACATTATATCTGATTTGAAGTTCAAATGACAAAAGTAAAATTTTAAAAACATCTCATCTGATTAGAAACAGCATAACTTACCCTGATTTTTCTTTTTCTTCAGCATCTGCATTTACTGTAGGATTTTCCATTTCTTTCATCTTCTCCTCCTCTTTATCTTCCAGTTTGATTTCCTCTTCAGTTTTGATTACATTTAAGTCCTTTTCTTGATCAGGCTGAGCAAGCAGAGAATCTGGCAAATTTTTTTTGTTTCCCTAGGATAACAAAACCTTTCATTAACTCACAAGGTGAAAACAAAGGATTTAAAAAAAGACAGACAAAACACACTGAAGTCATAAGAGCAAAACAATGCTACAGTGTTGGGCTTGTCCTAGAATTACAGCATCTCTGCTACTTTCCCTTTTAGAAGTCTTAAGCTAAACCTAACAGTTCAAAGTTGCAGCCAGTGTCCTGGCTTCTTTTATCACAATGATAAAGGCACGAAGCTCTTACACTTAGACTGCAAAGCAATCCCCAAGACAAACACTTCACAAAGCACATTTCCACTTGGGATGCAGAAATACCAGTACTGGCCTGTCTGGCATTCCTCCCAGAGAATACCAGCACACAGACCAGGGCTGGCTGCCACTTATATGCAGAAGTATTACAGCTGTGTTGCAAACTGACTTGAGGAGCCACAAAGCCTCCAAGGCCTGTAGAGTGCAGCACATCAGTTTATGGCCCTGAACTTCCTTTGCTAAAGCCACTGAATCAACAGTGGATTTTGAAAAGCTATAAACGTTTGTCTCTCTGGACCACTAAACTATATTAGACCATATGTACACAGTATGTCCAAGGTCTTTGTAGAGCTTCACTGGATTCACTGGAACACAGAAGTAACAGCAGTATTTATGAGGGCTTACAAGCAAAGCTAAATGCATAATGAAAATATCAGCAATATAGCTGTGAGCATGCACTACCCAGATAAGGATAAAGCTGTACACTAAATAGTCTCCCTTTTACCCAAGAGGCCCTCAAACAAGTGGAATGTTGGAGCTGTTTTCTAACAAGTCAGACATCTGGACATCATGACCCCCTAAAACACGCACCTAGGGTAAATATAGCTGTCAGAACAACTGTCTTGTTCTGAATTAGTCTACAGCAAGTTTTTGTCTTATTTTAAATCCACCTCAGAAAGTTCAATCTTTATATTAATTCATAGTTATTAACACATCAACTGACTTTATAAGCAAGATATAAGACAAACTTTAAAATATATTACCAGAACAGAAGGCTTATCATTTTCTTTACTTTCATTATCATTCTCAGCTGACTTTTTTTCTTCTTGTACTACTGCTACTTCTTCCTGCTTGCGCTCGTCCTTGTCCACCTTTATCTCTTTTGCATCCTGCTCTGGTTCTTCACGTGTCTTCAATTCTTTTTCTTTTTCACAATCTTTACAAGGCTTGTTCGTCACTTTCTCTGGCAATGCCATTTGAAATTCAATGTTAGCTGATGTACAATACTCTTCAAAACCATAGAGATATCTAAAAAAAAACAATAAGTCATTTGTGATAAGCAAGTTTGACTCAAAAAGGAAAATCCCATCTAGAGAAGCTAAACATGGGCAGTAGGTTTAAAGCCTTAAAAACTGTATTATAACCAAAGAGTTAAGGACTTTATGTGTACCACCCCTAGCAGAGGATCACTTCAATTCACTGTGGTTTTAGCATAAACTTCATGGCTTTATTACTTACTTTCTGTATGCACATTTAACATTATATCCTGCAGCTGAATTTAATACAGGGATTCCAAGATCTTGATAAACTTGCTTCCACACCGCTCCACTTTCAATCTGTTAAAGACAATGAAATCATTGTTTTTGAAGTAATTCACTGACAAAAAAACCCTAAATTGACAAAGTTTACAGTTTCAGAAAATAAATGTAAGTAATTTCCTCTGATCTATAAAATTACTATTTATCACAGACACAGTATTTCACCATAATGCAAACTGCAGTCTAACGTAATTACTTTAAGCAATTTAACATTTCTGCAATGCAACAAGCCACAGCAGGCTTTCCTCTCCAGGTGGCAATAAAACAGAGGAAAGAAAATATAACTACCAGAAATTTGGTATATCATTTTTATTTTATATTTAAAGTAATTCTGAACTATCAAAGCTAGAATTTTAATTAAATTGGAAAGAAAAAATAAGTCAAAGCATTAACAATACCGAGCCCTGCTAGTACTGCATCAGACATAGTGCCTGCCACTCTTTCACTACGTCCTTAATGTGCCCTTTGGTGACAAAGTCCCGTGATGTGCCCATTTCTAACCATTTGTGAAGGTAAAGCAGATGTACTGCAATACCCAGGTACCACATCCTGTCTTGTCTGTCAGAAAGGTGTCACTGCACAAATAGACCTCCTCAGCTGTCAGGCTACATTCATGGGGAGCAGTTCAAAGCACACACAGAATCTGCTTGGCCGTGAATTCAATATGTTTCAATTACTCCTCTCACTAATCCGAGTCAGCAAATTCATCTTTACACTGCCCAGAATAAATAGAAATTAAGGGCCTCACATCAGGCCACTAAATTGGTTGTCATTGAGATTTTACTGAGCGGTGACTCCTTTCACTTTGAGGTAACAACTTTATCAGACAAATGTTTCTTGAAATATTACAAAAACACACACCCTGGCTGGTTTTATGCAGTAATAATTAAATATGCTGGGTAGATGTGTAATTTATTTACCATCTAACTAGTTCTGTTTCATGCTAAAGCAGGTTTTTAGAGCTACAAGTGTCTTATGCAGCCATAATAGAAAACTTTTATACACCTAAAGGTCCTGTGTTATTTATCAGTATTTCACAGAGTAAAAAATTATTTCACAATAATGAACAGCATCTTCAGGTTTTATGGCTCTGGAGTACTCATCATACTAATACTCACGTTATCAAATCCTCCAAGCTTGTGTACAAGTCTGAATAATTTGAAGAGATTCAAATTTCTGTATCCTAATACAGGTCGCTTGTTAATAGGAGTCCCTGGGTAACAAAGACAGTTGTTAGGGTGTTTTGAAGTATTTTTTCCAGAATAAATAAATTTACATCATATGCACTATTATTAAACACATTATTTTAAACCCCACCTCCTGCATCTGGTCCTTTTCACGAAACTAAAACTCTAGAGTCTCATTTACTGAACTAGAGGGAAAATGGGTTATGTTATTTAATGCATATACATATACATTCTTCCCTACATTACCAAACATGCAGAAATGATGCAAATTTTCTTGCTAACTATATTACACATATTTTTATTTCACCCACTGAAACAATTCCATCTAAAAATACAATAGTCCTTTCACTGATACAAAAAAACCCCAACCCAACCCTCACCAGGAGCAATCCCACAATGCTTCAAGAGCTGAAACTTCCTATGCTACTGTATTAGCAGTAGCTATCACCATCTCTCATGAACAGTTTAACTCATTTCATATGGCATTACAGAAGATACTTATTTAACCAGTTATAATAGTAATTTAAATATAGATACTCTGCCTCTAGAGAAACTGCACTTTTCTTGCAGTATATAAACACCTGGTAAAATTTTAACATAATGAATGGTACTGGCTTTTAAAAACATCTCAATCTACAGATAATGTTCACGCACTTAAGTGATCAGGATTCACAAAAGAAAATTAGCACAAACTAAATGCATTTTTCCATGACCTAAAAGGTGTGTGGGTCGGTATTTTAAAGTTATTAAACTGAAAATATAAATTAATATGATTCAGAGCATTAAATGTCTGATTATACACACTCTAAGTACACTATAGCAAATACAGTACAATATATGCAAAACATAATAGGATATATATTTATATATATCCATTTATTTCTGAAAGCAGAAATATGGGACTGCATTTTAGGAAATGAATCAAGTGACACTCATATCTTCCTAACAGTAGGGAAGTCAGAAGGTGTAAGTATGCTTCCCCTGTTTCCAAAACTGTACTACAAAGCCCTACTAGTTTATAGACTCAACTTTTCAAAGTACTGCTAATTAAAATGCCTACCTCTGTCTTCCATGAACTTGTACAACTGCTGAAGAAAGTTCTCTCGTTCTTCAGGAAACGGCTCTATTTCCTCCTGTTGAAAGCAATGCACGCAAGAAAAATGTCACCATTTTGAGTTACAGTCCTTCATTAAGTAGCATAGGGCAGTGATAATTTAGGTTGAAATATTTAAGTTTGTTTCACTGTAGTCAGCAACAGGATACAGCACAGAGAGATACATGCTCTCAGTGCTATGCCACATGAAACCAGTTTTATGAACTTCAGTGTTTCAAAATATATAAAACATTGACTGTAAACATACATGGAAATCGGATTTTTTGACTGATCATTGAAGTATCATAAGTGATACTATAGATCAAGATGTGTTCTCAATTTCATCCATTTATGCAGAAAGTCTGGGAGACAATGCTATTAATGACCAAGAGATTCTATCAGAAATCTCAGCTCTATTTCTACTGCAGTTAAGTGACTCCTTGGCTCCTGGATAGACTACGTCACTTTCAGAGATGAAGTCAAAGAGCAAATGGTGCTTGCACTTTCTTAGGAGTTCTAATCCACTGCACTGGCAAACCGCAGCCAATGGCACTGCATGCGAACTGCCATGGGGCACCAGCTGAGCGCGTGCTGAGCAGGATCAATCCCAGAACTGAAATAACAATGGATATTTTGGAAGTTCAGTTCATTGCACTAATAAACTTTGGTATTAGATTTACTTAGATTAATAAACAGTGGAGTTTCATAACAAAGCACAACGGCTTACTTTATAACACCTCATAATTTCTTTTGGAAATGGGGCTCATCACTACTAGTAGCAGTAAGATATCAATATATCAAATTCAGAAGAAATTTCGATGACTGAGCTACTGCAGAACTGTACACCAAATATGAGTTGATTAATTTTTAATACTACTTGTAGAGTTTCCAAAAATAACTAGTTATTCAGTAATCAAAACTATATTGTTTTTCTTTAGTGTATTTGCATTCCATGTTTACTATTTCCATTCTTCAACAGTCTCCTTGTACTAAATATTAAAGCTTCACCTACCCTTAAGCAAGGGGAAAAAACACACTGTTTTTAAAGTTATACTAAGACAGCTGAGAAAACAACAGAAACAGAGTATCATTACTAAACAGAACTGGGAAAAACAAACACACTCACAAAAAAAAACCCAAACCCTCCAACATCTACTTAATCTTTTTAATAAAGAGATGTACAGCTGAAAATAAGGTCAGGAAAGGCTGTAACTATCATCAGAGAGTAGGGTTTTTTCTTATTCTGTACTTCCTCTTACCCATTAAATGCACTTGGATATCACAGCAAACAGGCAAAAAAATTAGGAACCAGTATTCAGAATATGTTGAAACAGTTGCCCTTCAGGTATAACTATCAACAGAATTGCAATGAAAATACTCCAGTCTTGCAAAGGCAATGCAAGACGCAATTCTCTGCAAGGGGCATTACATGATGGACATCTGACACCCAGTGTACCAGCAGAGCTCAGCGCAGGCAGCTTTGATGGGCAAGGACAGGCTGGGTAGAGAACTTCAACCAATATATCAGAGATCCTTTTCATAGGGTAGGGGCACCAGAAATCAGCACATCTAGCCCCATTCCTCTCTGACAAGGTGATAGTGCAGCCCTAGATGTAGTACAGATAAAAGCCTAGTTAAGAGCATTCATATTCCACAGGCCATGGAGAACAAATTACTTGGGTGGAATAAAACTCCAAAACTGCATAATTCTTTTCTTTATTATTTGATCTCTCATAGCAGGTAAGGACTTTTACCAGCATCTGCTGGATCATGGAAAATGGATCATGAGCAGCTACTTGGGTTTCTCCTGTTCCTCACAACAAGAAAAAACTTACCAAAAGACATTAGTCTTACAGAGCATTTAGTGGAGGGGGTGACAGGTGTCACTGAACAAAACCTTCAGGAAACCCAATCAAGTTTTGAAGAAGGAATGTATTCTTTTTAAATATAAGAGGAAATAAGGTAAAGGTGATGAAGAAGCTGAATAAAACACTCCTTTCCTAATATACAGTCCAATGCCTGAAGGGTACTCCTACTTCTTTAATTTGATAATTCAGAGAGGTGCCAGAATGGCAAGTGAATGAATACTCCTTACTAATTTTTCCAGTAGAGAACAAAGTAAGTTTTTAAGAAAGTGTGCTAATATGGAAAACTTAGAGTGCATGCCTCTTAAAAGCATTTACACTTTCTCAGAATCTCTAGAGTCAGTACAGGAGCAGATCAGAAAACCAAGCATGGGGACTCCATACTTGCAGAACAAAAAAGAGAAGAAAAGTGGAAGTGGAGTGCATGGGCTAATGCCTTGATTGAAAGTTCCTCTCCTTCTTTACTCAGGGCAGCCAGAGAGACAGCTTGTAGTGAAGCAGCTTGTAGTGAATTCTTCAACAGACCAGGGAAAGAGTAAATTATTCAACAATGCCTATATTAACAGTGTTGCCTGTGTTAGCATGTTACATGCCCCGTAAAGTTAAAAAAGGCCCACTTAAATATATATGTCCCTGCTAATTTTGATCAGCTGTGTATCTATGCCCTTTACTAACTTCACTTGCCTCTTCCTCACTGCTGTTATCCTCTTTTTCTTTTTCATCCTCTTCCTCTTCTTCAGCTTCACTGCTGGAGCTGTCTTCTTTCAATTCTGTTTTCCAGTTACTAGGAACAGTTCTGTTTTTACGGAATTCAAGTGCTTGGTCAAAAGCTGTAAAAGAACCAGCCTTTGTTAGCACTGCAGGAAGTATCAGTTTGCACAAATATTTCAATTAAAAAGAACAGTAATCAGGGGTGATGGGGAAGAGGAGAAGAAGGAAAGACTGCTAACCAACAATTCCACTCCAAAGAACCTCAACAACCACTCCATGTTGTCTATCCTCATTTGTCTTATCCAGTGTTTTCTGCACATCAAGACACTCACAGATATTACTAGTATTTTTACCATGTAAGTGTCTACAGACACAAACAAGGATCTTCTGCATAGGGCATATATGAAAATTTAATTGAGGAAACCCCTATCCAACAGGTTTACACTGCAGTTTGTATATATTAAACAGGGAGAGTAAAGAGGGAGAAACAATCACAAGCTAATTCTAAGAGTTTCATCACACAAGCTTAAACTTTCAAATGCACCCACAACTGCAGATTTTCAAAGTTTGTAAAGACAACTTCAAACTATTAGGGGCACTACTGTGAGAATAATCCTATAAAGTTCTAAAGCAAAAGGAAAAATATTACATATAGAAACAATGTGTGCATGTTTGGCATGTCTACACTTAAAGTCAGTGCAAAGCAGGTGGAGTGATGTTTTTGAGCGTTTTGCTTAGTTAGGTTTTATTTGTTTAAAAAAAAAAAAGTTCTAACTTCCCTTAAGTCTCCTTCAATATATTATTCTGTAACAAAAGATCCTATATTCTAGAATCTCTAAGACATGAATCAATCTGCCACAGATTCAGTGCAATTCATGTACCTAAGCAAATACACAGAAGTGTTTACCAGAGAAAGTTATTTTTACCTTGTTTTAACAAAGCGTCAGGCTTTGGTGAAGTTTCACTGATTTCCCGGACATCTTTTCTTGGCACAGAAACACTGGATAATTTAGAAAGTGTTAAAAAAAATTAAAATATTTTAAAGGTAAACTAACGATACAATACAAAGCTACCACTAAGATGATAATACACTTACTAAACATACTACTACACTACTAAACATACTAAACATAAGAGGCATATGAAGTACATCTTGACAATTCTACAGTGTTAGTCTGGTACAGTATTAGTCAGTAGATTAAAACCAAAACTTTTACATTAAATTGATTAAACTATATGCATTCACTGCATACTAAAGAAAGCATGCTACTTCCACAAACAGGTAGTTTCTGGAATATCCCATATATGCAATACTTTAAACCCTCACATTAATTTAACATTAATTTAGAACCCTGCCTTGCTTAAAACATAAACGAGTATTAGTGTAAATCGTCAATATGAAATTAAAGACTTCCAAATTGAAAGAACAAAGCTGTTTCTGATTTTTACTGTCTATACCAAGGAAGCAAACTTGAATTGCAGCTCTGGAGGACTGGGGGGGGTGGGTATGTGCTTGTGTGCACACATCTTTTGTGTGTTCTTTGGGTGATGTGCACTGATGCCTAAAAAACTATCAAATGGTAATGCAATACCCTAGACTTAGTAAGTAATTAAACCACAACAAAACTGTTAAATATTTCAATATCCTTCCTGTGAAACATTCTGTTAAATTGAACAAAGCACAATAAATAGCTGCAACTTTTGAAATAAAAACTCAAATCTAGAAAAAGAATTCTATTGTTGTGAGTTAAGAACACAAAGGTCTTTATTTTGTTACAAATACCAGACAGTCTGGTTTTCTATATTTCTCTATCCTTTTCCCAACTTTGAGTAGCATTACAGCGCTTTGCAAGGAGCACGATAAGATGCAGTTGCAGTCTAGACTGGGATAAACATATGCCTTACTACCTTCAAACAAGAAAGAGGATTTCTGTGTGTGCATGTGGTGTACGTGCAGGCATGCACACGTCCCCACCAACCCTTCTGGAGCTGGATAAGCTTACAGCCACATCCCTGAAAAGCACTGCTCTATTCCAACCACAGCAGGAAAGAGTTTCAGGCCATTCTTGAAGTCACGTAATACTGCTGTGTTTGCCACAATTTTAACAATGAAATTGAAACTAAGACAGATAGATTTATGCATCCCATTATTTATAACGACAAAGTTCAAGACTAATTTCATTGCCATGTAGGCTGTTAACAGTTTTTCAAACATTAGAAGAATCTTGGCAGGAACTTACTGAGCTTACTGATGTTATTAATACTTTACCCCAACACATCTCATACTACATTTCACTTGAGGTATAAATGTTGTTCAATTATTAAACTGTACATTCCTACTCACAATTTGCCATCCTTGAATGAGCGAACAAGAATATTGTCTTTTTTCACCGCAATATCATCACTACAATCTGGACAAACCACCTGCAAAGATATTACAATTGCAAAGTTTAGAGAGAAAAAGCCAAAATAGTAATAGTAAATACCAGTGCTTCTCTAAAAGCCTTTGTGCTCATTTCTTGTGGGCAACCCTGAGATGAGAGCAAGTGAGATCCCTCAAAACACAGGAGTGACCTCCTGAAATTACTGAATGCATGAGGTCACGCTCACTCCTGGAGGGAATCTGACGGCTGCTGTGTAAGAACAGCATTCTGACAAAACGTCAATCTGTCACACCTCTACAGCTTATTCCATTCCTCATCCTAAAAGGACAGAAATTTCACCAAGTGCTGCCACCTTGACTTAGAGACTTCCTCAGAAAACCTCCAGAATTGCCAAGGATGTGATCACACACAGTGTCAAAACCAAAAGCTAACAGGACTTATGAAATGCAATTTTATGAGGGAAGACTTACAAGTAATTTGCCTAGGAGAGAAGAGCACCTCAAGTACAAGTATTATGACAGGTTCTTTTAACTCAAGAAGTAGACTAATCAAGTCTAGCACTGAGACAACATATTAATTATTTGTTGCAATTTTAAAAGCTATTTAAGTTTTGTTAAACCAGTATACAAGTCACTAATCAAAAAGCTTTAAGAATTCAATAAAGGAAGAAATATAGAAATATATATATTGAATTGCCAGAGATATAAAATAGAAAAGCAACCCCTCTCCATCACTCATCTGATGTCTCATAATGTACACAGCTCCCTGAAAGTTAGAAAAATTCTGGCTGCTACAAAACCTCAAGAAGCAGCAAATGACTGCAGCCCTAAGTAAGCCCAGGTACATACCTCTTCTCTCTTACACCAACTTTTGCCTTTCAGTCCTAATTTTCCACCAAATACAAAGACACTAAATGGCAAAAGTTGCTTTTTTCCCCTCCTTACATAGGTCACCACCTATGCAGCATTTTAGGAGCTGAAGTCAAAATCTCCAAGTGACATGGAAGTAAACATATGTATCACAAAGCATAGGCTAAATATGCTCCTCAAGACAAATAAAATTTAATGGACCAAGTTTTAATATTCAATGCACTCTACGGTCTACAAAAAAATTACTTTAGAAAACTACAGTTTTCTAACTGAAGTTAAACTTGAGATATAGTTTGCAATGTCAGGGTAGAAGACAATGATTATCATCCTCTATTTTAAACTGACAAGTGCAAACTTGTAGCTCTTTAAAGATGGAGAAAGGCTCTTCAGGCTTTAGCTACTGGTTTTCTAGAATCATCAAAACCTTAGTAGTCAGAAATCCACTCAGAAGTTGAAAAACAGCTTACCATAACCTCATCTAGTGCTTTTACATAAAGCAACATCGCCTCAATTTTGCCTGAATCAAGTTTTCTCAATTTCCTTGCAAAACAAACTCCACTGGAGTCACAGGAGGATGAAAGAGATGATCCTATGTAAACTCAATTTTCTGAAAATGCTGCAGGCAGATTTCCTCACTGCACCTTTCAAAAGCCTTTAAGTACACATTAAAACTAAGCAATGCTATAAGGCTTATTACGCTCTCTGACATAAGGAGCAACTGTCAGACCCTTTTACAATTCCAGTTAGTCATTGTACTCACCCCTTGCCCACAGACTAACAAAACCAAGCAGACAAACAAAATCCCCACCAACCCAAACATGTATGCAGGATTAAAACAATGTAGTCAATCAATGAGTCCTCAGAATAATTTTTACCAAATTTACCCTTCTACAGTTTTAAATTTGTAAGTGAAATCTTAATAATAATCTTAATATATCTGATAAGATTATTAAGGTTATAGGCCTGATATCCAAAGTATTTGGTTTTCACTACTAACCTTAATTGCTACTTGCTGTAAAGGTTTAGACTAATCCCTTGTTTTTGCATAATAAACTTGCACAATGGCCTCTGTGCTTATACACAAAGTACCTATACATAGTATCATTAATAAGACATAATGCTGAGATACACATTCTTCAGCACATTAAACCTGAATTTTCATTCCATTATTCAGGTAATTACCATAATACAAAGTTAATGCAAAATCTATCAGTAATAAGATAAGATTACTTTTTTGATACAGTAGAGGTAAGAACCTGCTTAAAAGGTAAAAAAACCCAAAAAGGATGGCTATTGGGGAGGGGATTATAACAAAGGAAACCAAGCCAAACCAAAAAAGGCAGCTATTTGAGGTATAAATCTATCCTTTGGCACAGCTTTTCTGGTTAAATGCAGTACGATGTTTGTTTGCAGAGCTATAAACCTGATTACTAAAGTAAGAGTTAATCTAGGATAAGCTATTTCAGAGTTAACAAGCTTCACTCTCAAACTTTATCCCCCTACTGCTTTTCATTTGTTGCAGGAAGCTTTCCATGAAGAAGAAGCTATTCCAATCTTCAAAAGAAAGGCAAAGAAATGATTGCGTATATTTGGACCGGAAGCAACAATTCAGCTCCTCTTCAAGGTCTGACCCAGGGCTGTCCTGAGCACCACTACAGGAGTCACAAGCAAGCCCAATCCCTCCCAGAGAGCATGCCATGGAAACTTGCATGTCATGGTCATGACCAGAAAGGCAAACCCAGCAGTGTGACATAAAACTGCTGAAGCCACTTTCACTGACCACTCCTGAGTGAACTGTGAAGCAGCTGATACTGCACCATCTTGATGACAGCTTTCAGCAAAGAAACGTCTCAATTTCTCGTTTATCACTGAAAACTTCTCATAAAGCTATCTGCTCTAAACATGGTATCTCCTTGCTGTACATTCTGCCCTTTCCCTTGTAAAGAAGACTTCAGGGACTCCTCCTCTTCACAAACTTCCTCAAAAGAATTCCTACTGGAAAGCTGCTGGGCTGCATTACAAGACACAGCAGGTGATGAGCAGAAAGCTGAAATTGAGAGCTACTGCACATACTAAGAGGAGTTAAATGGCACTGTATGGCATAGTTTCAAAAGCAGAGCACAAGTCTCCCTAAAATTAGAAAAATGTGTTAAGCTTTCATTGCCAAGAAGAATTAATCAAATATTTACAATTAAAAATAAAATAAAAATTACAAAGCATGGTACTAGAAGGTACCACATATAGAAATATATTAATTTCAAAATCAATCAGTGAGTCTACATGCGGTCACTACTAGACTAGCTGTGATATTTTTTCAGAAGTTTGTTTCTTAAAAAAATGTCTTTAAGACAGAATAAAGGAAGAAAAAAACCCACTAGTACTAAAAGGCTACAATTTCATTTTCAAGTAAATTTATTGTCAATTTTCCACTCTCTACCCTAGTGACCAAGGAAAAGAAATTATTTTATTATCCATTGTGTTTATATTGAATGTTGAAAAATCATGTCTGTGTAATCACTAAACTTCCCTTCCCTCTGTACTTTATATTTCCTTCCTTGATAAAACTCAGTAATTAGGAAAATTGACAAGCAATAGCCTAGGAAAAAATAGCCTGAAATTCTAGTCCAATAGTACAGAACACATTGCTGAGCTAGAATTAGGTCAACAAGCTCTGGCTGTTTGGAAAAACTATGGCCATGTTAGCAATCCCTTGTTTTTAACACACATACGTAGACATACTTCCTTTGACTGTTATACAGTCTAATTTGAAAAGACATAGTAATTTTAATTAAAAAAAAAAAAAAAAACCACCAGAAAAAAAAAAAAATAAACTCCCACCTTTCTTCTATGCCTAGAAAATGCTGTACAAAATTATAATAAAGATGAGACTCTTACCAAGGCTGGAAACCACAGAGCTTTCTTTTTATCCACACTGAAGCAGTCCACGCACACAACTTTTCCTAGTAACTCGTCACTTTGTTTCCTATCATCTTCATCTTCATCGCTGGAAGAGGATGAAGATTCTTCTTCAGGACTAAAAAACAGAAGGAGACTTAACAGTCAACTATTCAGAACTTGCTTATTATAATTACAGGAGATCCAAAGCTAATTATCAAAGAGGCATAAATAATACTGACTTGAATTGCCTGTTAGGTGTATCAGCATTAAAATGAATAAAGTATTCATAATTATATCATGGTAACAATTCAAACATTACGAACTCAGAAATGCATATTTACTAGAAATACATGCAAAACCCAAACAAAACACCACCATGCACCCATATGGAGGAAGAGAAATGCATTGTCAGGGTATTCAAAGTGAAACCACTCTGCCCTACACAAACACTCTTTAAAAATAATTCTGCAGTTGTAGTTTTAGACCAGTGTTAAGCTAAACTGTTTTGGTTTTCCCTCTTAATCTCTCTATGCTTTTAATTTAACAACCACATAGAATGGAAAGCTATTTTGAGAAAGGACAAATCTGAAGAAAAAACATGAGATATAAAGATGAATAGCAAAGAGAAAGTCTACTTATCCTTAAACAGCTCTTTAAAGATGTGTAGCGAAGCATTTCTATGACTGTTTCAATTTCACATGGAATGAAGTGTTGGAATGTAAGCAGATGGGCCAAGGTGCAAATGCATTTTCATTTAAAAGGGTTCTGGCTCATTGTTTTGACTGTTTGAGTACAAAGTTGCACCTGGTTTTAACCATATGAGTCTAAAATTACTTGCAACCAAAAAAGCACCCCCGAACTCCAGCTTAATGCTCTCTATGTATCTTTTCTTTATAGTCACTTCAAAGGTTAATCCTCAGAAAATACGCAGCATCTTCGATGAGCACAACCACCATTACTTTAAAAGCTATCTTCCATTTGTCACATAACTGCTTTTGAGTACAAAATTCAGTATTAACAAAAAACTCAGTTGCAATTTGTGTAACAGAAGGCAACTGATGTACAGTTTAAGAAGAATTTCCTTATCTCTGTCCACCTTAAATTTATGTTATTTCTAGTGATGATAATTGTTTTGGTTTAGCATTGCTTTGGTTTATTTTTTTTACCCACACTTTTTTTTTTAAAGTAATGGTTTCTTTTAGAATATATGGAAGTCTTTCAGGCTGCTTTCTGGAGCTCAATAATCTCTTGTGGGATGAGAAAAAAGTCAAAGACTAAAGAGAAAGCCAGAACTATTTTGGAGAGACTACTTCCTAACTCAAATTGCACAGATACTGGCATAAGTCTCTCTAAACTCGGTTAACTCAGGATTAACTATAAGATAAAGACAAGTGTGTTGCTTCTGACATAATAATATCCCGCACAACCCAGTCAGAGACACCAAGGATGCTACAATCACATTTTCTGTGGTAATGCCAGCTTTTTTCAGCTTTCTCCTTCACTACCTTACAAATTAGTACCTCAACAATTTTCTGAGTAATAGCTCCTCCACATATACAGGGCAATATTTATTTCAAGCTAATAAAAAATGCAAAAAGGTAACCCAACCAAGCATGAAAACCATTATACCTAAAAATTTTAAGCAAATAAGCAAAAAAATCCCCATATAAATACACACACAAAACCCTCACAACTCACCCACAAACAATGAAGAATAGGCACCGGACTAGGTAACACTGGTGTATCAGGACCACAGCTACCAATAACTTTGGTGCCTAAGAAGTCTTGAATTTTGTTTTTATATCAGTAAGCTTTGTTGCAAACCATACTAAGAAGCAGTGGGAAGAAACTGCTGCACAGGAAGTTCCACCTGGATATGAGGAAGAACTTCTTCGCCATGCAGGTGACAGAGCCCTGGAACACATTGCCCAGAGAGTTGTGGAGTTTCCCTCAGTGGAGATGTTCAAGAATTGTCTGGACACAATCCTGTGCCAAGTGCTCTGGGATGACCCTGCTTGAACAGGGAGGTTGGAGCAGATGCCTCACTGTGGTCCCTTCCAACCTGACAATTCTGTAATTCAGTAATATTGTTTACCTATTTCTAAAAGCCCTTCAGAGACCCTGTATTGAGAAACTAAAGGTCTATAGGAGGATTCTGGGACCTTCCACAAAGACTTCCTATCAGCTGGACAAAGACTGCATTGTAATTATTTTTGCTTGAGTCCAACACATTTACAACACTGCAGAGGTGTTTGTCAATATAATTTAACATTTCGATTTGGGATGCCACCTTTTTTTTTTTTTTAACCAAGAAAAAGCTCTTGCCTATACCTGGTACTGTTTTAAATATTAATTACACAAAGACTTGAAATGCTTGCATGCAATAATAGACATGAACTTGACTTTCAAATTGAGTGCTAAACAACATTTTTCATCCAACCTCCCATTTATATTTTTTTTAATAAGGGAAGCCTGAACATACAAATAATAAAACTTGACACACACTGAAAGCTTCGGAATTGATTAGACACACCACAGCTATCAAAATATTTAGCTTACATATGATTGGATCTCCTTCCTCTGTTTGTTTTCTTTCCTATAACAGGAGTCCCAAAGTGTTCAGGATTGGTGAGTGGAAGCTGATCCAAAGTCTGTTGAAATGAAAAAATACATATGCATATACATAAGAAAAATCTGGCCTAAGTTATTCTCCAAACCACCTGCTTCACTGAAACAATTTTTGTCAATAGACTTTCTCATTAAAAAAGAAACACAGAAGTATATCATACATGCCATGCTTAGATTTTAAAAAAGGAATGTGTTTTGTTTTGCAGGTTTTTTTCAACACTTTCTCTGCACCTCTGAATAATTAACTTTTGTCGAATACACACAGACAATTCTTCCCAGAAGTCCTGCCTTTGGACCATCAAAACACAGAAAAATAAGTGTCAGGTATTCTTCTCACCTTGCATATTCCATCTCTACCAGATTAATTTTCTGCCTATCCTATCATTAGACTAAATCATCTACTTAAAAAAAAACAAAGGTCTCCTTTGAAATGAAACAGCAAGATCACTCAACAGGAGCAAACATGACAACTTAATTGTATTTTTTGTTTGTAATTCCTACTTTGATATGTGAGAGAGATTCTAAAACAATTTTAAAGAGGCTGCTATATTGATAATTGGGAGAGTGCTAATTGATGCTTTATCAGCATCAAAACAAAAAGAGAGGGAGAGAAAGAACTTTCCCTCTTCAGGAGGAAAAGTTCCCTTCAACAGAAGGAATTCACAGACATGCAATATCCTCTCTCCTTAAGCCTGCTGTTACCTGTTTAAATGATAACCATTCCAGGCTCCTGGTACACAATAATTTTTTGTACAGGTACTTTTTATTGTTCTTTGAAAGAAGGCAGAAAGCCTTCCAAACTAAATATAGTCCTCTGACTTCAACTTCTTTGTCATGTACGTATTTTTCAATGTGTAACACCAACAAGCATCTCAAAAGTACTCTGTCTCAGAGAGAATTAGACTCAGGGCCAATAAAACTGTCTTTTTAGAATCTAAAAATAAATGCATGACTACTTCTGAGTGTGGTGGACATCCTAAAAGATACTACACCACACACTTGGGAAGCAATATTAGCACAAGACAATTGTGGGGCACTGGCCTAATTACAAAAGAAATCTGAGATGCAATTTTCCCTGCTGAGTAGCTGTACAATCACATAAGGTAATTATTAGAAATGTACAACATGTTTCATTCAGAGCTGGTGACAGTGAACTGCAAATCAGTGACTTCTGGCAAAATATCAAAAGCTTAGATGATAAAAAAGATGATAAAATAAGAAGTACCAGTCATCTGAATGTAAGGTTTCTTTGAATCTGACAAAATAATCCAAATTACTCTCATTCAGCCAAACAGGTCACAAAGTATAAATAAGTAGACCAAAATTTTCAACCCATGAACTCTGAGGAAATACTCCTGAAACCTTATTAAAATAGTATATATGGAACGGAAGAATCTAATCTTCAGCTGTGCTGATAATTAATAACAAAGAACTAATTGAAGGAATACCACAACCTTTAAAATTATAGCATTTCTATCTGAATCTAGATTTAGGCATCTAATTAGGATCCCACTTTTACATATGTTTAAACCTGATTTAGAATTCTAGAAGATACCCGAACCTTCCCAAGAATGCAGCACACAAACAACAAACTCAGCTGAGTGCAGTAAAGCACACTTATATAGAGCAAAAACCCCATCTTCAGTAGCTATCCAATCAACAAACACGTTTACATAAATCTGCCCATCCGTCCAGATTGTCTTACATAATATGAAAGAATAACCCTCGTTCTAAAATTCCAGTTATTTGGAATGCACTACAAATGTCTGCACACTTTAATGTGCAAGTCACCTCTAAGACATGAGCCAGCTTCAAAATACTGGTAGCTGTTGTAAAATAAACAAGTAACAACAACTTATTATTGGCCATTTAAAAGAAAAGCATTTATGTTTCATCAATTATTACAAACTGGCTTCAACCATCAAAAATGCAGAAGACCATGTTACAAATTATGTTACAATTTATATTACTTTTTATGTTACAAGTATACTGTGATTTTTTTTCATGACTAATAGTTACAGATAATTTTTATACAATGCAAAGTAGCTGTGTGATCTACAATCTACAAACCACCAATAATATAAAAATGAAAAAGATAAAATGCTGGTTTTTTTCCTAATATACACAGTTTGGTGAAATCTAACTGTATTTCTTGTTTTTAAAAAAGAATAAGCCAGACCCCGTGGACTGCACTTTGCATAACTCCCATTTTTAGTAGCATGGATACACATAACATACTAAGAACTGAGGTAATAAAAGTATCACTTTACAATTTTTCTAAATAAAAAGTTGTAATATAGAAAACTCTTCAATTACCTCACTCTCAGCAAAATGTCTTTCTCCTTTTAAACACAGGGAAGAGCGTCTCAGAGTCTTCTCATCACCATCATCAAATACTGTCACCAGATAAGAAGCGAGGAAAGAAAACACTGCTTTTTAACTCAGGATATTAATAAGCAATTCATTTACATGTCAGAAAGAATGGGATATATATTCCTGTAGTCAATTCTTAGAAAAAACCTATGCCCAGATAATGCTGCAGATCCAGTAAAGCATTTCACATATCGACCAAATACAAATAAAAATACATAAGCTACTCTCCCACCATAGCTACTTTACACTTGCATACCTTGAGTAATCTATAGTTGAGCAGACAATTCATGATGTCATGAAATTAAATTTAGCACACTAAAATTCAAAAGCTATTTTTTCCTAACGTTTTTCTAACATCCAAAGACTACTTTTCTAACATTTATGATTTTTAAAGAATTTATTTACACAACTCCTGTGATATTCAAGTGGAAGCTCTGCTCACCACAGAGAAACATAAAGGGGTATTTGTAGAAAAAAAGCTGCAATTTAACGTTGTATGGAAGTTCAATGTCTTTCTCTACTGACTTCATGCAACTGTGCTACAGAACAACAGTGGTATCATCCCAAGGAAGACAATAGTCCAAGTGCTGACAATCATCATCAAAACCAGCTCTGCTGACAGAACTGTGGTGCTCCCAGCTTCTAAACTTTTTGCTTTCTCTGCTATCACTAGGTCAACTGGAAACAAGTTCATAATACAGTTCATTCAGCTACATACATTGTCCTTTAGAATCCTGACATGCACTGCACACATTTAAGGTGGGGTCTTCAGAACCTAATTAACTGGTCATATAAAAGGGAAAATTTTGTCAAGTCTTCTGCAGGTACTTAACAGATGAAAACCTGGTGATAAATTTTAACTAGGCTTTGCACTAGGAGTTCAGTGAGACAAGAACATGTATCTTCTCCCCACTTGAGCAGTAATAATAACTATATTCTTGCTTCCTCACAGCAGTGACCTTGAAGACTTTTGTGGGCACAGAAACAACGCCAAGATAACATTAAAATATTACATTTAAAAAAAAAGTTTCAGCAACTTCTTAACATGCCTCTTTCACCTTCATTTAAACATCCTCTTCTATCCATCAAGAGATCAAAGTAACAGTGTTAGGAAAATGGCTGTTGACCAGCAAGATTGGAGAGATTAATTTTAGCCATTTCTTGTTTTCAGATGGAGAGTGCTCTACTCTTCAACGTTTACTAACTCAAAGAAAAATATACAAAAAGAAACAAGGTACATCAAAATTCTTGACTAATATTTACTTGATATTAAAGAATCTTTTATCTAGTTCTGAGAATTTCTCACCCCCATGTAAAATTGAGTATTCTTGATGAAGAAACTTCCTCTTGTAAAGACAATTCCCCAGCTTGTATTATAGACTACAGTAATTGTTGAACACTGTTCAACTGTGATAAAGTATCAGCTGGAGATGCACATCTCTCCTTCAACACTTGTTGAAAAGTATCAATGGCCAGAAGTGCACACAAACATTGCAGATCTGGAACTGCATCTCAAACGGTCAACACATAATTAAGCCCCCCTTTGTTTAAGTGAAGTAGAAGTCAGCAGGTTCCTAATCCAGTTTGTGTTAATTAACAAAACAGTCTCCTTACATAATGAGAGATAAAAAAAAAATCTATCCACTTCAAGAGATAAGCTGCCTACAGCAGAGGTAAACCTATTCAGAGCTAGGCAGGTAGCCACATAATGTGTCCTATGTGGTAATCTACTTGTGGCCTCTTCCCTGCCAGACGGAATCTTAATCTTGTTCCATAACATGAATACTTTCAGAGGAAAAGCTTGACCGCCCTGAAAGACTTATGTGGCCAGCATGGCACATATGGCTTAATGAGTATGACATTCTGATCTATTGGAACATCCTGAAAACCATCTACTGAGCAGGCAACCAGGAGTGTAATGTATTTAAAATCACATATTCTGAAACTGCAAGAGAAAAGCCAGGGAAGAAAAGAGACAACTTAATGCAACCAAAACCACTTTGAATTCTGTGGAAAAGCATTGTAATGACAAAAAAGTGCAGAAGAGGATAAGATTACTTTTGAATGTGCATAGCTCTGCATTTTTAGTAAAGCAGATAATTCTGCAATTTTCTTCCCCTCCCTCATAGTAAACACAGACTTTAAGAGACATTTATATGAATGACAAAACAGTATCTAGTTACCAGGACAAAAATACCTTGAGCTCTTTGAGGATTTTTTACAGGGCAGGCAAAAGTAAGGACACTTAAGTATGTATGTATGTATGTGCATGTGTGTATATAGACATAGATATTTATAGATGTAGGCCTATTATATTTACAAGTTTTATGCATATACATATATATATATATATATCTCCATACATAGTGCTACACTAATTTTAAAAGACTGTACTAGTTGGATTTTTATAAAAAAAATATTTGTTTTTTGTTGTTCTTTGGTAGGAAAGCAGTAGCACTAAAAAAAAACATGTAAGCAAATTGATGTACAATTTCTATTCAGACAACACCTTATGAATACAAGACACACAGGGATGCTCAAAGCAACTTTGCCCATACTTCAGTGTGGGCTCACTGAAGCATGGTCTCATAAAAAAAGAGGTCTCAAGCAGCCCTCAAAGTGTTATTCCTCTCCAGATACTGCTGCAATGGCATATCTGGTCTTAAGTAACTTTTGCAAAGGTACTACTTCAAATGGATCCATGCCTTCACAAAGTTTTGGACCAAATCATAGCAATTTTATTCACAAAATCATTAACAGTGCAAATAATTAGATGCTTCTCAGCAAGTGCCAGGACAACATTAGATAACTGCTAGTTAGGAAATGTGGCAATTCTAGAATCTGGTAAATGGCAACTATATCTTACAGTGGGACTCTCACTCAGATCTGCAAAGTCATCACTGTCAGTAAAGGTAATTTTCATCTCATTCCCCTCACCCTCTTGACAAAGACCATTCTAATCATCCACATCTAGAGTCAATTCTCTATCGAAGTGCAATACACTGCCAGCAGCTGTGCTGCTTTTACCCATTCTGCAAGGTCAACATGCTTGTGTCTGCTTTTATCTACAAAACACAAGAGCTGAGACTGAAACCCATACTTCTTCCTATTTCCCAAGTTCAGGATTTTTAATAGACATCTCCTTTGACTGCATCTCTGTGACATCTACCTTCAAAATTTAATCTGCATGGATTCCTGTCATATTCTTCTTGCTGAACTGCTAACCTCACACTTCTTCAGAAACATAGACATGCAACACAGTTCTAACACCAGCTATACCATTTGCTTCTTAAAAAGCTCTCATATCTGATCCACTTCTGTATTAATTACCAAAATACTATCTATGTTAATTCTTGACTTTGTATCTTATGTTTCATCCCATCTTAACCCAGTCTCATCTTTACTAATAGATTCTACTTCTCCAACAGGAAAACAAACATATTTTCTTCAACACTCATCTGTAAGGTCTTACCTAAATTTAGAGCTTTATGCCTTCTGAAATGACTATGACTAGGGAAAATAAAGTCTTTCCCTAGTTGTTCAACATCACTTGATTAACAGCAACCCCTATCTCCAAAGAACTAAGTCTTGCTAAAGTTCTTTCAAGATCTAGTCTTCATCTTCCCATACATGCCCAGGAGAGGATATGTAATTCCTCAAGAATTAATACATTTCCTGTACGTAAATTAAAAGAAATCTCCGTCCTCTATTTGCTAGAGAGCATGTAGTGTATTACTGAACATCTGAAATACCACATTATAACAAGCCACATGTATTTTAACAACTGCTGTTTGTTGTAAGGGCTAAGTCTAGGAGTGGGGAAAAGTAGATGTTGCAGCTTGTGTTTTAAAAGCACTTCCTTGCTTTTTTTTTAAGGACATGTGACAGCATATTTTGCTTTAGAATATTTAACAACAGTGTATTAAATAGCTAAGGAGCAGTTACCAGTTAGAGCAATTCACTACGTCTTTATTTGGTGTCCCAATTTTAGATTGTAAAGAGTGCAGTTTCTTATAAAAACCCAAAATAAATAATTTATCTTCAAAGTTTTCATAAAAACTCTGAATACCTAAGCATCTCAAAAATATCTCTCTCACCATGCTTAGGACATGTCCAGGCAACAGGCTTATTTTTAAGTCCTAAGTTTTATTCAAATACATAAATTTTTCTCTTACCTACAGTATACCAACTTGCATCTGTTAATTTGTTGATAACTGCTTCCTGGTATGTTCCATCTGGATTCTTCACTTCCACAACAGTTCCTACCTAAAATAGAGAACTCACTTAGCACTGGAAAGTTTCTAAAACAGGCAATAAAATCAACACTTTTGTGTTAACAAACAGAGATAAATTCTAACCTATTCCATGTCAAACATAAAATGTTTTTTGAGTTTCGCTTGAATATACTTGTGTCCCTCAAACTTCTTTTTTCATTCCTTTAAAATAAGCCAACTAACTGAGCTGATTATTTCCTGCCAGCAGGTGGGGAACAAGAACCAATTTGAGTGATGTCATTCTCTTGTATAAGAGCTTTCCCATCAAATCTTCCTGCCGAGCTCTCCAAAGGAACAGTGACTAAAAATCAGTGCCAGCCATACTTCTTAGCTTTAAGGCAAAAAGAACAGAGGCTCACACCAGCCCATGCTGCATCCCCTTTAACTACAAAGAAAAAAGCTAACATAAAGAATATACTGTTTCTAACTCTGTAGCATTATTTTTATGCTTTGATCTTATCTAACTGTGTTGTAAGTTGAACCTTCTACTCTCACCCCAAACCATATATGCACATTTACGTCATATACTGAAAAGAAAAACATTATTCAAAGCATTAGCAAGATATAAACCAAATTTATTACCTTTAAGGGACCCTTTATATGGTCATCTTGCACTTCCACCGTTGAAGAATCATGCCTAAAGGTTACCTAAAAAATATAGTTTAACTGACAATCACTTGATACAATTGAGCAGCATAAGCACATGCAAACGTCAGTAGCCCTTCTCTTACTCTTATTTTAGAGATAACCACCATAATTATTCCACTTGCTGAAAGCTTTTTTATTCATATATTTTAAAAATACAAGGGGCTAATTTCTTAGTTATAAAAACTCTTGGAATATTTTTTATCTTTCACAATAGAATAATTATCTCTAAAGGAAATGACAGATAAGAGTACAACAAAATTGTCTGATGGCTCAAAATGATCTCTGCAGTTCTCTTAAATGATCTGAACTTCTCTAGTACCACAGCAAGAAAGGAGAAAGTTTCAAGACTTCTGAGTACAACTTTAAAGAAACACTTATATTTCAACGCTGTGAAATCAAACAGCTTTAGCACCTTTATCTTCTGCTGATAGAAGTGCATTTTTCACCTCACAGTTGAAAGACTCACACAAGTACAGGACACTGCTGTCGGCTAAACAAAATGAAGAACTCAAACGGGCTTTCAGCTAATGTCAGTCTAGCCTACACATAGAGCTAATTGGAAGGAAATGTAAAAACAGCTAACTTTTCAGTCCTTCAAAACTGGAGTAAGTAAACCCTGTAAACATTTAAGGTATTTTCCCCTGTAATTCCCATAAAGATACAAAGGCTGTTGTCTTTAATTCTACACACTCTGTCCTCAGAAGAAAAAAGTGGTCTGGAAATTCAAATGTATTATTAGGTTAACTGTACCAGGTGCTACAGACATTCACTGTTCATTTCATTCTCAATTATCCTAGCTACACTGGAAGTCACAGGATCCTCCTATCAATTAGATCTGAAGTTTTACTTCCACTCTGGTTTTAAAATTATAGGAAACTGAGAAAATTATGGAATTACATTTTATGTATCTATGTACATTTATCAACACATAAATGATGTTCTGATGTTCACCAGAACAAACTCTCTTGGTGTTGAAGTATATGATGTTTCACTGACTATTTGAAATAAGAAAGAATGTAACATGAGATCCAGCTGTGTAACACCAGCTCTCAACTGCAGCAATCCTTCATCAAAAGTCTGGACTTGTTTCACCCATGATCACATCCTCACTGTTCTGGAGAGCTTCACAGTAGCACACACCAACAGCAAAATTTCCTTCAGAACCAGTGTTCCCTTAACACCAACTCTCCTACACAGCCTTCTCAGAGAGATTGTAAGGAATTTTGCCAAGAACAGCACCTACAATCAGGACTAAGGACAATCTATCCTCAGTCTCATTAGAAAACAAATGCACTAAAATGCTACACTGCCTTCCAGGTACTATTCCAATGAAACAGTCATCTTGTCCATCTTCTGTCAGAATTACAGCAACACATATAGTTGTGAGAGTATGTTCTTTTCAGACCTGCACATCTCACCTGCTGATGGCAAATATTTTCTGTCCACCACAGAGACAAAATCATAACTTGTAACCAAAAGGCAGACAAAGGATTCAAGCTAGGAATTAACTGAGCAAAGACTACTCTTCTGAACTTCATCCTGACAGATACAGGTATTTAATTCTCTCTTTGGGGAAATTTATCTAGAAAGCCAAACTTAAGTTAAGATGCAAAATAATCTGAAACCAAGGGTCACTAGTGGCTCATAAGAAATATCCAGTACATCAATTCTGATTTAGAGACATCTGTTTTTATTTACTTTCTGTAGTTATCTTAAATGTATTTTGTAGCAAAAAGGAACTCTATCCAGATCTGTCAGTCAGCCACAATATACTCTGATGAAAGGTAAACAAAGCAAATTGCTACTGTGTATTCCAGAATAGTTTGTCTTTTTAAAGATGTCTTGGGGCTTTGACTCTTTGGAGGAAGAGTTTTGATACCAACAATTTTTGCTTCTTGAGATATTAATTTGTGCTCAAAAAATACTGGTTATTAACAGAAATATTCAAACTCCAACTCAGGGTGACACTGCTGGCCTTTCTTGAAGCTGAGAAAAGTGATGTCAGTATTTATGAGTTGTGGGTTTTAATTCACACAGTATTTAGCAGTGTGGAACCTTTCTGTCTCAGGCAAAAGATTAAGATATTTAACACATCATTGACTTGGTTAGACTCAGCTGGAATTTCTATTTTCTTCACCATCCTGAAAAGACAGTCCTAATAAGTTCTATTACAGCAGAAGCTTTGTTTATTTCTGTTTAATGAAGACCTACATAGAAAACAGTTTCTTCTGAAACTTTTGTGCAGGGTGCCCAAATGCAAGTGGTGGTGGATGATGTTGCTAATTGTTTGAGGAGACGCTGCCAAAATAAACTGGCTTAAATAACTCTAAAACAAGCTATAACAGATCTGATAAAGTAGATAACAGTCTTGGAACACCCAAAGTCGTACCTTTGAGTCAAATTTGTACTGCCTTCCACACTTTTGAAAAGTCCACACGAATCTGAAGTTTTACTGCTTTCCATGAGTAAGTGTGCAATTCTGTTAACATGTTACTGTAGAATTCTATACCATATAAAGAATTTGCCAAAGACTGCTAAACTGTGAAATACAGTACCTATTGATACTGAAATTATAAGTACAGAGCACTAAAATAAATTACATAGCATTAAATTGAATACAGTTATTAAATTATGCTGTGATGGGAAAGTTATTGTGAAGGTATCTCCTCAAAATATCCTGGGAAGCAGAATTCAACAGAAGAAGAAAGCACATAAAAGGAGACACAATTAAACATATTTTACTTCTCTGAAGATTACAATACTTCATATTGAAAGAATTTTGTTGCCATCCTACTTTCTCAGCAGAATATCTAGTTATAAAACTTAAATGTCTGCTTTACACTAAAATTGACATTATGAAGTTAACTGACTTTTTTCTCCTCTAGTAATTCTAGAAGACTAAGGCATTAAACATATACTGGGGCCAAAAGAAACCCATTCAACAAGTGAAAAAAATAGTGCAGCAGATAATATACCAAAATTCCAGACAAAGCACACCTGGTAATGTGCTTTGTTAGAATCTCTGAGTATCTTTGTTAGAGTTAATATTGAGGAAAGTATGCATGTGCCAGAAAGAGCTAAACAGATTTTCAGAAAAAATCAGAGGGACGCTGTTAAGTTTAAGGAATTCATGCTCCTGGTGGAGAAAAAAACAATGTAAACAGATATTGTTACAGTATTTACACACAAAAATCTCAACTATAGATCACTTTACTCTAGAGCAACAACAGTACTGGGGCCAAACTGCCCTAAATGATACAGTAACAGTGAACACACAGATCCCCACACAACCCCCTCTGGATCCAGAAAGCTTTGTACAAAATCTCCACAATTTACAGAAAAATTCCATTTCATGTCAAGATCTTTCTGCAGACCTTGCATCAACCAAACTTCAGGTGATAAACACATAAGAAAATACTCAGCACTAAATAATAAATAGCAAATGGCCATCTAAGGAGCTGGACTGAAAGTCCCTCAAGGAACTGAAATTAGTTAAGATTTCACTGATCTAGGCACCACAAAATCCCTCTATTAAAAACTGATGTTTAACAGCTTAAATAGCAATACGTAATCACTTAAACCCAATGGTACTGTAAAGCATAGACCAGCTGATGCTACTAAAAGTTTTGACTAATGAAATGAAAAGACCACTGATTTACTCCTCTGGCAGATTTAAGACTCAAATCTTGTATTTAACATTACTATCAAATAAGTGACAACAGACCTTCCCACCACGGTTTATGGAGAGTGCCTGCTCTCTCCCTCAGATACACTACAGGCAAAAAATCAGCCACAGCATGAGGGCAGAGTTAAATAATGCACACTAGTTTAGAGTGTGTAATAGTATTCAATAACAGGTTATCACTACTCACATTTCACATATTTTTCACTTAAATTTACAGTAGATATAAAATATATATATTCTGCCACTATAACTCTTGCAGAGCAATAATCTAACTTGTATTTTCTAGGTGGTTTTGATCCTTTCTCTGTAATGTTTCTGTATGAGGTTGAGAGGCAAAGCAGAAAAATAGTACCTCCTCCCAAATCAGAAATTTTTAGAGCAACATTACCCCAACAGAAACATACAGCTATTCTGCAGTGTATTGTTCTCTTTATTTCTAGAAATGATACTCTAAATTTTCAAGGAATGTTAAAATGTATATCTTGCAATCCCTTTGCAGAATTTTTATTTGTCCTGCATGTGGGTTATATTGATTCAGTCATTAACTAGTTATCATAAAGCTTAGGTGAGATCCCCTCCTTGCTATTCTGTAAGACTCAATATGCCATGTGTTTTTTGGAAGGCAGAGGGGTTTCAGCTTATTCCTGAAGCATTACCTGGTTGCCACGGCTAAATGGCAGTGACCTGTGCTCCCCAAGTAAAAGACACCCTATTAAAGCCTACTTCAAGTAGTCCTAGCTATTTTCTGATAATATTCTCCCATATGTAAGCCTACATTTGTCACACTTTAATCAATTACTTTAAGGTCAGCCTATGGCATTGAAGGTCAAAAACACGCAGATGACTAAGTAGTGACAGAAACAGAACATATTTATTTGTGTGGGAGTGGGGGAATCCCTCCCATCCCAACAATAATAAGCTTACTGTTATTTCAAAGACTGTAATGCCAAGCCTCCAAGAACAGGACTGCCTCTTAGCTGTCCTAAGACTAAGGAGAAGTTTCACATCGTGCCATTTTGAACATTAGTCACTTTTTTACCATGCCTCCTCAAAAACAGCGTTGGCAGGAAAACCACATACCTTGACTTTGACGAGCCTTTTTGCTGTCTTGATCTTGGCTTCACAGAAGGCTCCTCTGTACTTTGCACTAACATCAGTGCCCACTGTGAGATAGGGAGGCTCATCAATTGCCTGGAACAGAAAGAAAAACAGCTGCTTTTTAATTACTGACCACTGGCAATACAGCTACCACAGTCTCACCAATTTTTGTGGACTAAGTATTATAAAACAGCCCAATGAAACTTAAATTGACAGCAGCAGAAACACAGAACACTAAGCTAATACGATGAATATAATTACAATCTCATACAGCTATAATCTCATGATATAAGATCATAAGTACAATAAACTGATACCACAGTTACCTACAATAAGCACCACAGAGTCTTCCAGCCTCTGCACCATCTGAAGACACAGCAGGTGATCAGTTCTGCTGCAATGGTGAAGGCCAACCAAGTTCTACCAACCAAGTTCTACCTTCTTCTTTAAACTGCCCCAAGACCTGATAAGTTGCACGAGGACACTGGTGTTTATTTCCCTCAAATAATTAAGGTTCATTTTTCATTAATAAACAGAAAAACTCCGAAGAGATTTTGCTTTTTCACTTTCGAATAAAGTAAATGATGAAGATGACACTCATCAGGAGAGCAGCCCACGGGCAAGGTACAGTAGGAGACTAACAGAGACTAAACTCACAACAAAGGTGAAGTGTCCAGACAAAACACAAGGTTTTGTGACATGAAACACAGGACAAGGTGACACCAAAACAGGGAAGTAAGAAACAGAAGAGGTGGGAGATAAGAGAACATAGGTCAAATCAGTATACTGAGTGAGATCATGAAGGCACAGCTCCTTCAAAGGAAGTGAATCTTCTTTCACACAACCTCTCCTAATATAATCTGGGTGAGGCGATTCCAGATAACTGAACCATCTATGAAATATCACTTCATAGACTCTGGGTCAGAAGAGGGAAGGCAGAGGGTGACATGCAAGAGGAGAGAGGTTGTTTTCAAGAGCTGCAAGCCTCCATGGAGACCCAGACAAGAGCAGAGCAAAGAGATTTAAGCCCTTATCAAAGCCACATTGTGTTTCTGTGCCCCTACAGATTCAAACACAGATTACAAGGGGCATCTCTGGCACATCCAGGTTCTCTGTGGGAAAAATATAGAGATAAATCTTCACAGGCATCAGAGAATGATACTATTTGAGACTGAATCAGATAATTCCTACTAGCTGCTTCCAGTTCCAATACATCAGAAGACATGGAAATATGTACTTGAATGCTTCAGTGCACCGTTTTTTCAGAAATTTAAGTTGTACAAAACTTGAAATTGAGAAAATTAGATGGCTACAGGGTTAACTCCTTATTAATAATGTTTTTTACAGTGACTCTGTTCCAGCATCTCTCTCTCTCACTGGCAGGCAATAGAATGTATTTCTGAGTACTGTAAAACCGTTACCAATCTGCACTTTCTAAGATCATCAGAAGCATGAATGCGCTAATGAACCCCTCGCCCTCTCTCCCTGCATGTGAGGTACGTGACTGCATGCAGAGTAGCAGGATATACCACGCTGGTGGTAGTATATCCATCAACACCTATCCTTTCCTACTCCAGGCTTAATAGCAATAAAATTCCACTGAGATTAGCAAGGAATCTGTTTAGCCTGTTGGGATTCTGAAATTCATTCTCTCCTTGCTTGCCCAACAGCACTTGCCTGTAAGGCAGGCTGCAATGCTCTTCTCTTGCTGCACTTGGATGGATGCTGAAAGAGGGGCTCAGATGGTGATAAATTTGGTTTTGGTCAGTACTCTCACTGAAGTGAACCAAGAAGTGGCTGTTTCACACAACATGAATCTGAGCAGAACAAAGTAGCAATGTATTCTCTTGCAAAGACAGTAAAGCTCTAAAAGGGGAGCATCCTTCCTGCTCCGCTGCACTCTTTAGTAAAGAAACTCATTTACCACTACAGGGGTGATAGCATTTCATGCCAGTTCATCTTCCAAAGTTAAAAGGAACTGTGGAGTACTGAGATTACTTTAATGAGAGTGACAGATCCCAGATGGGTCCACACAGATGCACACAGCTATGATTCTCCTTTAAACAAAACTTAAAGAGTGGTTGTGTCAGTGTCAGTCTATCCTTCCCTATACAGAAAAAAGAATTATCACAAAGACTAATCCACAATGTCAAGGTGAACTTACAGAAAACTATAGAATACCTTTTCTTCAGTGCTATTGACATTAACTAAAACAAGTAAGTTTTGAACACCAAGAAAACCTGAAGCTCGCATCTTTGAAAATTTACAGCAGACGAACAAGGAAGTCAACAATCAAGCTTTAAGCAGGACTTTAAATTCTTATAAAGACCATAATTACCAGTATTGTGATTACTTTATCACTAACTTATTCTTAACAACCTCTTCCAGAAAGAATAGTCATTCAAAAAACAACATCTGTAAGAACTTCTGTTACTAACAAACAAGTTAATTTCAATCTCTAGCTTAAATCCTTTGAAATTACTCTTACGCCTTTCACTGGAATTAGTTAATATTTACTGCTGTAAAGAACTGCAAAGAATAGCAAACATATGGACTATTTGATTACCAATGTAGATATGTTTACTAGAAATACAGCATCGGAGTGGCTTTTGAGAGAAAAATTATGAAATTAGTTTCTTTAGCTACCACTATAAATCATTATATACTTTAAAACAGTATCTGAAATCTTCAATGGATACATACTGGATTTTTTTTCCCGCTATTTCATTATTCCATTGAAAGACAAATTACATGGGCTTTTCTCCCACCCAAATCACTTAACTGAAATTTCCATGATACCTTCCTCATTGTGACAGAGTAACAGTTGGAAGGGGCAAGTAAAAATAATTGGCAAAATGTGATGCATCATAGTGAATGCGAACTAGAAAAATAAAAGTAATGATTAGAGTCTGGCATTAATTTCAGATAATTGTTACCATGACTTTGTCATTCCCACCAACTCTGAGTCACCTGTTCTCAAGGTTTTATTCAATTCCACCAACATTAGAGAGATTAAAAATTAGTATACAGCTATTTTTACCTTTCTGTTATCCCTTCCCTGCTTTGTGCTTACGTAATTTATTAGATATCCTTACGCTCAGACTGAATATATCTTTGCCTATTTAATGCTGACATGTTTTATCAGGATTTCTTTTTATTCTTTTTTTAGGCTTTTCAGAGCAGGTTTCTAGAAAATAATAATAATTTTTAAAAGTATGCTAAAATGCAGACAGCATTTGATAGCTCAGTAATCTTGGAAAAGGTCTTGTAAGCATACTGAAAATACCTTAACAAGAATCTTTGCAGTGGTATCTAAAGGGAAGGGGGACTACCCTGTAATACAACAAGTTCTGGGCCTCCTCAGATTCTTGAAAGTCACTTAAAACAAAACTAGTCTCACAAGTTACTGTTTCAGCCGCTATTTTATTTCAAAGTTAATGTGAATTGGCATTTACATTTTTCATGTGAACATAATCACCTGCACTCTATAATTTAAAGATAAGAATCATCGTTTCAGGAGCATATCACAAACAATCAGTAAACTTGTGTCAACAGCAAAACTGAGAAGTATGCCCAGCACACGCCATCATTCATGTATAATGAGATCATGAATTTCTTTCATTCAGAGCAGCCTCGATACACACCCCAGGATATCCTGTCAGTGTTTCTATGCCTCTACATGTACTCTTTCAAAAACCTCAGAGTTTACACTGGAAGGAGAAAAGTGAAGCTGATGGTAGTACCTCGGCTTGTTTGGTTGGTTGTTTTACGACTGCCAGAAGGCTGGCATTAAAGATCTTCACGGAGACCACTCACTCAGCAGGCGGTTCCGAGAGGAATCGTATTTTGCCTGCATGAGTGCCCGAGGCCAGGCGACCCAAGGGGAGCCGGCTCTGCGGGGTGACACCTGGAGACGGACACCCGGGGAGGGCTGTGTGTGTGTGAATCTATCATTTCACACGGATGCCCGGGGAGGGCCGTACCCCGCGGCCGAGCCAGGCGGGGGCTCCGGAGGGGCTCTTTCGGCAAGAGATGGGGACGAGCCCCTCCCCGGCATCCGCTGGACGCGGGGAGCTGAGCGCTACCAGGGCGTTCGAGCAGCGCCCCGAGGGGACGGGGACAGCCGGGCCGATGCTGCAGCCGGCGGAGGAAGGCAGCGCCCGGTGACTCGTTCCGCTCATCCGGGCGGGCAGAGGAGCAGCAGCGGTTCCCCGGGGAGCTGCCGCTTTAAGGGGAGGGGCCGGAGCCGGGAAGCTGCCAGAAGTTTCTGGCTGCCCGAGCCAGCCCCGAGCGCAGCCGCCCGCCCTCGCCCGCTCCCCGAAGGCGCCCACGGCTCCGGCAGATTAAGCGCGGATTGCCGTAAACTAAATTTGTCCCCTTAAGGCGATTATGGGGTAAATCTGCAGGCAGGGCTCCCCGGGAGCCTGCGCTGCTGGAGCCGGGCACCGAGCGGGATCCGGCCGGGAAAACGTGCGAGCGCTGCCCGTGGCCCCGCAGTGCAGCTCCTCCGGAACGCCGCTGGAATGCGCCTGGCCTTCAATGTCCTAAATCATCCGCCAAATCGCTATAAAAAAAGTTCCGACGCTGTCTTGGGTGAGCGAGAAGGGATAAAAAGAAAAACACTTCCTGCAGTTTTGCACTCTCCATTGGGAAAGCCAAACTAATGGACAAGCGCCACGCTACTACTAGCACTTAATTCTGTTTTATTAATGGGAGTAGGATGAATAGTTTCTCTGCTATCTCAATTCACAACTGCTGTGCGCGCAGAGGAGCTGCAGCACAGGCTGCCGCAGCCCAAAAGCTGGTTTACCACTTAAATCAGAAGCAGTCTCTAGGTGACCAGTCAGCAATTTCCACCAATTCAGTGGCGGAATTTTCTTTGGCAAGAAAAGTAGGTTGCTGGAAGGGTTCTGCTCCAGCCTTCGAGCTGATTATACCTGGAAGGATTGATAAATGGCTGGATGCCCACATCATAAAACAACCTGCACGTCTTCTGAATTTGGACATTTACATCAGTATTAATAGTTCTGGTCTTCAGCGTATGAGGGAGAAAACACACAGAGACCCCTCCAGGGTATTGTGGAATACACATTTTAACAATGCAATCTAAAATGGTAGCATCGTGTTTTTACATACATTTTAAAGTTGTAAAAAAGTTGGTTTTCCAGCATTTTTTTTTAACACACATTTTTTCTATCTCTGTGGGATGAAATCATTCTCACATCTCTTCTTTCAACAGCGCTGCATTACTACATTCAAATTCCTTTATAAATTCTGTCATGCCATACAGCAGCTGATAAAGTTGCTTTACACTGTGCTTTGCCCATAAGCACATCTATACGGTGTGTGAATGTATTATTTCTACCTCCTAATCTGTATTCTTCTGCACCATGTACAGGATGTTCCAAGTAAACCACATGAAAACAAGATTAAGTATTCAATCTAGAAATGTAGCAGACATGGTTACTAGGAAAGCCTGCAGGACTGCCTTTGGAGTAATATACAAAGAGGAAAAACCTCCCCTCAGTCTTTCATGTATATGAAGTCTGAAGAGCCAAGATTTCAGTTTGCATTAAACATTCAAAATTCAGCGTTTACCTTCTCTACAACTCTTGAGTCAAGAGACTAATGGTACATTTTCAACAAGCAAAACCAACCCCAGCTATCCCACAATCAGTGAAAAGAAAGGACTGGTTTTGAAAATCTAAGATTTGTTCAATGTCAATAACCAAGGTTCAGGGAAAGCTTGTTAAAGATTCAAGACCCCTCTCCCCCTGACCGCACCAGGCATCCAAATTATTACTAAGTTTCAAAAAAAAAAACCATTGTAAGGCTCAAAATGTGCTTTTCTCACCCATAGTAAGCATGAGTGGCAAAACTTTTTTCTACTGCCTCTGGTATTTTGAAATTACTTTTCAGAGGGAAGTGTTTACTCATTGTTTGTCTATAGTCCATAATTTAAGATGGAAGCACAGTTTGCAAATGGGATCATTACACATATACTTGACTATTCCATTTACAGTCATCCCAGTCCCATAATTTAGTAGGAAAACCCAACAATAATACCCCACTACTTCAATCCAAACCCAAATCTTGAAGTCTTCTAATGAAGAGCAAAAATTTTACATAGCTGGAACATTAAATTCAATTTCCATCCTGGAGAATTAGCAGCCACCTCAAAGTCATTCAATGGGCTTTCAGAAACCTTTGGGGCAATAAAAGCTTAAAAAGACTAGATTTTTAAAAACAGCTTTTTTTTTTCTTTTCCTTTTTTTTTCCCCTTTTTAAACAAGACTAAATTCAACATCTCCTAGACAAGTTCTGAAAAACAAAATTTCAAGAACACAGGTGAAAAAAACCACAAACACATAAAAAAATTTCCTCCCCAAATCCTAATGCATTTAACTTACAGATTATTACCTTAAATACTTTTAAACTGCAGTAAGTTCCACCCAACAGCAGAGATCCACCTACACACTGCAGAATCAATCTTTTAATAACCAAAATCACAGTGTAATTAGGAGTGCAAGATTTTGCTTACAGCTCAACCTGCTGTAGTTTGGAAAATGTTCAACTTTATAGTAATAGCAGACATCTTCAGGAAAAACTATTATTATAATACTTTTAATACACTCAATTTTGCAGATATCTTTATAGTTGATTTCAAATACATTCCTCATGTATTTTCAGAGCAACAAGGTGATAAAACTTCTAAAGCCTTTCTACAAACCACATCACCAAGGCACACAATTTGTCAAAGGCAAATGAAATATCTGAAGCAAAGACTGAAGCCCAGAAAAGAAAATAAAAAATTCCTTTTAAAAAACTAAATCCATTGGCCCATCATCCACCTTCCAGAAACGAGAACACCACAACAGGAAGCATGAGGAATTTTTCTGAAATTTGCAAACTACAAAATAGAATAAAAGGCAGTGATGTTTTCCACATGAAAAGGCTATTACATGAAAGCCCAAGAGTAAGAGTGTGCTTTGAGGAAATTTGCTTCTGGCTGAAAAAAAAATCAGATTTTTACTTGCCTTTTGGTTTTGTTACTGTTGTACATTTCATAGAAAGGCAGAACTATTAATTATGAAATTTATGAAGGAAAATGGTTCCGTTTCATCAATATTTGCCCATAAACCAAAATTTTGGTAGGAAACATTCTGATCAAAACAAACATTTTTAAGTTATAAAGGGGGGGAGGGGAGTTCTTGTAACAAAACCTATTTCCAGTTTCAATTCAAAATCTACAGGAAGTTTCAAGTAACACCTCACCAATCTTGTAAGCAAACATTATACAGCACATAACTGTGGCAAAATGTCATTGTTGTCTATCCCCCCAACCAAGCTGGAAGCTACCAGAGCTTAGTGCACTGATGTCTGGAAGCATTAAACCAACTTCTGACAGCTTTAGCCTTCCCTACAGCTGCAAAGCCAATATTTTCTTTATTTCAAATTATTCAGTTAGATCAATCCAGTGCCAAGCTTATTTGAAGTTCCTAAAGACTTGAACGGGTTTAAAAGCTGATTTTCCTCTCCAAATAAAAGCGAGCTGTGGAAAGGATTTACAGGTTCTAAGATCATGAAGGACCAAGAGACTCAAAACAAGAAATTCAACTCAGTAACAACAAGTAACACTTATCTTATTTATTGTATCTGTATTAAATGCAGAATGGATTTTCATTACTTTTACTTACCCATGTAAAGTTGAATTTTTATGGAATTAATTACCTTTTTTTTTTTCTTTCTTTTTAACTGTAAGTTGATGAATAAAATTATAAAAATATTTTAACTCTACTAAGAAAATGAGAAGTAATAATTCAAAGATTTTAAAAGTTAGTCTATCCTAATCACTGCCAAAGAGCAACTCAATTCTCCATACAGAAATTTACTGAGTAATGTAATTTCCAAACATTTAAACTGTAATTACCTCATTTCCTATTCAAAAGAGTAAATCCAGAAAGGTGACTATACTTTAAAAAATTACAGCATTTAGGGGTTTTTTTCCCCCTACCATACTGACTAAAATCCACTGAATTCTGATTCTGTTCCTAATTTGGTCACAGACTTGCTGCACCACGATGTGGCCCAGCAGGCTTGTACCAACTTTCAAGTCTGCAGAATGGGGGTAAATGCACCCTTACTCAAAGGCAAGCAAGGTTTTGATGTTTCTCTATAGTACTTTCAGACCCAAGAGTGGAAATCTGTATGCTTTCTATCAGTATAGCATATCATTCTATAAAATGTTTTATTTAATAAAAAACACTCCAGAACTGCTGATCAAGCTCTCTAAAAATAATGCCAGTTCTTTACAATTCCTTCTGTAGGGCTCTTGTTCTGTATTGCTGAAAGACTACATGAAGAAAAGATACTTTGAATGCCTACTCCTGCTGGTTATCCCCCTAAATATAAAATCTTTATGGAAGTCAATTATTGCCATAGCTACCAGATTGCAATTTTTTCCTGTAAGGTTTAGCTAAATAGTCAAACTATTTAACATTATAGCTTAGTACTGTAAAATGATACAACTTCATTAATTTTGGCCAGACTTTTGTACACTTCAAGCCTCAACACTGTTTCTACATACATAGAGATAAAAAGTAACAATTCATTTGAAGTAAGGAGCTTTTCAATGACGACTTTTAATCACAAATATTTTAAAAACTTCTTTCACATTTCCTGTGTTTTGTGCAACAACCAAAATTCATTCTAGTATGGAGAAAGCAATAAAATGTTTTTTGTTAGAGGATAAAATAATTCAGCAAAAAGTATATTTTTGATACCTGTTTAGCACTTTAACTAAGTTAAATTCAATTTTTGCATTGATAAACACCCTTTTGCCAACTAAAAGTTTCAGATATTGTTTAGAAGCATTATTTAAATTATTAGGCCTGAAAAACTTGCCGCGTTTTAAAAAATGTGCCACAGTTCTGTCTAAAGATGTTCCTATGAAAAACTTGGGATGTTTCAAAGCACTGAAAAGATTGATACAGTAATGATATGCTTGCATTCCAAATGGATTGGAACAAAGATCATTTGACAGTAATCAAACAAACCAGTCTAGGCTGTTCCTGAGCAAAATAATGAAGTGACTATGTAAAATCTGAAAAAAAACAACAGTCAATGAAATCTTAAAGAGAAAATAAACCCAAACAAACCTATTTTTTTAAAAAACTTGATAATTCTTAGGAATTATTTCTATTTCCAGTCAAAGAGAATTTAATGATTGTTTTATTTTTAAGAAGTTAGTTGCACAGTAAATTCAGTAAACAATACACAGAACAGGAAACTCTATATATGTGAAATTACTTGTCTGTATTCTAGGTAACTGATAACACTGGCATTTTAGTTGACAGAAAAATATAACAATATTTTTAGATAGTAAAACTGAGAGCAAGAGCAAGAACAGTGAACAGATACTAAAATCAGATAATTACCTAAGAATGTTGGGGGTTTTTTCACTGAAATTGTGGCATATTAAGATTGTTTATTATCATTGATTTTTAAAACTATTTTCAGTTGTGTAGAACTTTAGAAGCAAATTAATGCTAAACTGAAAAATGGAACTTCAAAAAAAAAAAGCCACCACCAAAACTCAAAACCAACACCCAAAAAACTCCAACCATAAATCACGACTCTTTTTGCTGCAGACACAAAATAAAATGTCATGCCTTGGTTTACTTCCATTCTTTGTACAACACTTTTTAAACTGGCTATGAGGCAGGAAAAGGGGGGAGGAGTTATTTTTGTTCCTACATTAGAACAGAAAGGGAAAGCTGAAGGAACAACACACAACTCAAAATCCCCAAGCAGAATGAGATTTCTGAAACACTGACCCAAGGCAATTCACTAAACACAGCTATGATTTTGTTAGTCTGACAATGTTTAAATATGTACTGATAAAATTATATTCCAAAATTCTAAGCATTTGAGATGTTATATTGTGTATTTTTATGAAATAATAAATGTAGCTGATTTTTAGTTTAATATAAAGTACTTTTTAGAATACCACATTAAAACTTTAACAGAGTAACACATTAAATCACATCATGAGTCTGGTAAAAAATTAATCTGTAGCCTCTGGATTTGGTTTTTGCCATTGTTGCTAGCGAGGAGAATGATGGGGGAGTACACAAAAGTAATGCCAAGCCTACACACAACCGTCAAACAATACAGAACAAAAAATGTAAATACAAAACCAAGTGAGAAAAGGGAAGTTTTTTTACAGAGAATCAACTCTTCTCAAGAAACATTATTTAGTAAGTTAAGCACAACCAATCTGCACACAAAGGCTATGCACAAATCCAAGCATTCAAGAACTAAGAACCTGCACTCCGTGGTTCTGAAAACGAAACACAGTTTATCTCCAGATGAACACAGCTCATCTTCAAAAATGAATCTGTAGCAGAGAGCCAACTGTACACAAGAGTGTACCAAAAGTATGGTAGTATAAAATGTCTAATGTCATACAGCAACACAAGAAATTTTAGACAAGAGAGTGGATTGTCTGCCATGCTCCCTCCATTGCTGCCTGGTAATTCAGTGTACAACTGCTGGCTGGGGACAAGACACTTAGAAAAGAACTATGAAAATTAGTTTAGAAAATACCTACAAAGAGACTGAAATAACTTAACCTAACCACTTAATCAAATATTAAATTACAATGGATGAGATTCCTGGGAAAAACAAACAAGAACTTCATTACACATAAAAGGTCATCAAGGTCATTCCTCTCAGCAGGATCATTTTTAGCTGTATTATTCATAACAGGTGTCTGTAATACCTATTCTTACATTTAGGAGTGAACATTCTGCATTCTGCAGTGTTTACAGGCTTTTCTATAACAGCTCATTTGAACACTCCTTGCTACTGTTAATCTTTGTTTTATCAATATTGCAAATGGACACAAGTGTACTTCTGCTTTGTAGCTTTAAAGAGATGCAACTTCTTAAGAGTAACCCTATTTCTAGAAGAAAAAACAACTTATGGTGTAAATTTTATATATAGGTTAATATATATATATATATTTATTTATATTAACCTATAGGCCCTGTATTTTGAACTGTACCTCTGGAGTATGATTTAATTAACTCACATATTTCTCCTAGCTGGTGCCTAAAATTGGACACAGGTACGGCCTAGTTAATTGCAGGAAAAGCAAATATAATTTCACACAATTTTCAAGTAATATTTTAACATTCCAGTATGGCATTTGCCTTTTTGGCAGAAGTATGACATTGCCTCATGTCCCATTTATTTCTTGGCTATTTTTCCAAGCACTGCCCCCTCAGGAGGTGGGGATAGCAAGCAGCAGGTACCATTTTCAAAGGCAGTGAACTACTAATGTGGCACACAGCACACCATGAAACACCTGCAAGTGTTGATGGCTCCCCACCTCGGCCTGCTGGCTGCCTTCAGCCTCAGACACTAAAACCTTAGATGAGAAGGCAGCAAAGTTCTCAATTCACTGTTGGGAGTCTTGACTCATTGAATAAAGCACCAGCCTCACTCCTCCAGAGGATCTGGGCTACTGCAAATCCATGGCACGAAGCACGTTAGAGGAAATGAGATGCCTGAACTAGTCAGGAGGGCTTGCAGATGAGTTCTGAGCCAACCATGCCACAGCATCGACCCTTCTTTACAAAGCACAGCTACCAAATTCTTTGTGCCCAGTGCCACATGCCCACATTTATAACACAAAGGAGACTTCCCCAGTGTTGTCACTCGCACTGAGAAGCATCACAAACACCCACAGGTTAGCTGGAGTCCTTCACTGGATTTGGCCTACAGTGTCAGACTCAAATGCTCTTTCCTTGCAAAGGCAAAAAGCAATATTGCAGGGATCTTTAATCTTATAGTCTAGGGCATCAAAAAATCCCATAGCTTCAGGATGAACAGAGTTTTTTAGGTTTAAAAAAAGGATATTAATATGCTGTGTAACTAGTTGCTTGAAGAGATCATAAGATTGATTAAAATACTCTGTCACTTCGAACCTTTAAATCAACAGTCTTACTAAATACACATTAAAGGATGATCAAGCAGCTTTTGAGGTAGCAGTTCAAACTAAGCCTAATATGGCTATAGGTATTCACACTAAAATTCTGAATCAACAAGCAACTCCCACAGTTGAAACAAAATGTTTTCATAAAAGGCAGCTACAGAACATGAAGTCTTCTAAACAATTACCTGTGCTTTTCAAGATTCTGTGAATTTCCCCATACACAAAACACTCTATCAAAGTAATCAGAAAAATCACTCAGTCAAAGAAATACCAGCTTTACCACTTCTGATTTGTGCTGATGTATGTCAAAACTCATTTTGCCACCCCCAGGCACTTGTGCGATGTCTCAGACAGACAGGAAGTATGCACATGGTTTCATCTCTGGTTAGAGCTCAACTTACCATAATACTAATTTTAAAAATACTCTGTACACAACTCCACTCAGCAACAATCTGTTCACTTCTTTAGTTTTAAAAGCTCAACTGTTGCAGTCAGTCCCCACTTCCTCTCAACAAATAACGTAGGCCAAAGCTGGCTGCCTTGCCTTGTACTTATATCCATTACTCTGAAATCCTGCAATCTTGTGGCTATTATAGCTGTGGGGATTTTAGCCTCAAGGACAACCTATTATAATGGATTAAAATTTTATAATGCATTTTTCTTAGTGCTTGCAAAAAAACTGGTAACATAGCTTGTACTTAATACAGTTGCTTATTAGATTTCTGAGATGGCAATAGTCATAATGCTTTATCTCTGCAAAGGAACAAATGGAATAGCCCCTTTAGTTTAAATTCAGAAGGGGAAGAAGAAAAATGGGGACTACTAAAAGAAAAAAAAAATCTTATTTTTAAGTGAGAAATTACTAACTGTGTTTCTGTTGTATTTGCAGCCAAAATATGCAACTACCCGTATAAGAATCAAAATAGGAATGTTTTGTGTAGAATTATGAGCTGAAAAGCGACAAGAAGCAAAACAGCCTGATTGCTACAGAATTGACAGGAAACTTCTAAAAATGCAAGTGCTTTAAAACCTAACTGGTGCAAAAGTATACAGCCTCTTTATGGTAGAAATCTAATCAAACATAACTGTTCTAAATGCAAGTCACACTCATGTATTTGTTTTTTCCCCTGGTTCCTTTGAATAATCATCAGGATGGAGTTTTGATCATTATGCAAAGGTAGAAAATCGATCTAGTAAAAAGGATTGAACCTATTCACTCCTTTGAGACAGCCAGGAATGCTAAGATAAATACTCTAAAATCTCTGCCTACCTGCAGAAGACAACAACAACAAAAAAAGTAGTGATCAAAACTAAATCCAATAAAATGGGTTTAAGGGTGGTGACACACACTACCTACTGCAAACAGGAGTTCTTAATTTCTGAAACCAGGAAAGGTGGGGGGGAGATGTGTACTGCTAGATGCTCACCACCAGCATTTAAAACAGATGGTTTGTTCTTCCATACTTCTTTTGTTAGTTAAATTTAACAACTCACAAGTGTAAAAGGGGAAAGACTGGGCCTTCCAAACTCAAATCCACATGAATTACAATGCTTCTCCTTGTGCATCCTTCTTTTTGCATCTGTTCTGATACACCTTCGATTATGGGCTAAAGTGCTCCGACTCACCAATTGGCTTGTTTCTGTTACTTTTGCTAAATCGCTATTCTTTCGCTTTAATAGGTTGTATCATTTCACTGCAAGATCACACAGCAGAGTTAACAAAGTAGGAGCAGACAAATCAATGGGCAAATTGGCAGCCCGCCTCAAACTACAAGATGAAGTAGTACTCCACAATAATTTAGAACTTATAAGGTTCTTGCAAGAAAAACAGAGAAATTTCAAAACTTAGAAAATAATCCTCTTCTTTTTCCATGCATGTTTGATAGCGTTTTCTATATTTACTTTTTCACTGCACACACTAGCTCTTAAATTTCTTTTTTTTTTCCAAATTCCAAAACCTGAATGTATGAGGCCCTTAGCTGCATGGGAAAGGTGACATTTACCATGCTATATTTTCTTTTTCTTTAATAACTTGATAGTGAAGCTGTCTCTTCTTCTAATAATCTGAGTGTCAAACAAACAGCTTTTGGTCAAACATCTCCACTAAAACCCTGAAGTGGCTTTAAACTGGCTGAAAGCACTTCAGCACTGGAGTATATGCAAGGTCAAACACAAGTTTGTATTCAAAGTCTAATCTACTTGGATAGCACTCAAAAAATCAGTTAATGTTAAGTTTTATATCCAGGACACATTATTTACAAACACAGCAGGTATTAGTGATTTATCTGAACATTCTCTAGGAATGCTTTAAGTTTTGATTTTATAGAGAACTAGTGAATGACCATTACCATTAGATCATAGAACAAAACGGTTTGTTTTGGTTTTTTTTTTTTTGCAAAGTAAGAAGTCCAACTGTAAACTGAGAACTAATTTCAAGATTAATTTTTAAAATTTCAGAATTTACCACAAAAAGAGGCACTTTGCTTAATTCAATTTATAAATGGGATCAGTCCTGTCAAAAATCACTGCTTGGTTTGACTTCCCTGAAAAATGCAATATTCAATGTGACTGGATTACAGATAACTTGTACCAAGATGATGAGCCAGTGCTGAAGCAGTCTTTAAAAGTCCTTCAAGGAACAGAGATTTACAGTAGAACAAGAAAATTAACCAGAGCCATACAGCTGGACAAACGAGATTGCTCACAAGTCACTGCCTTGCACGGGGTATCTCCATTAGGTTCAACACCAATAACAGACACTAAAGCACACTTGAATCCAGAAAACCTGTTTCAGGTTACACCACAGTGGCAAAGAGATCAAAATATGAGAAAACATTCTTTCAGTCCTCTCATGGTCTTGCATGGATTTAACACAGAGATCTCATTAGCACTGTTTGACACAGCACATGCCCCCAGAAGCCCTGTAGTTACAGGAATATAAATATGCAGACTTTCTCCTCCTTCACAGAGCCTGACATTGCAATTAAAAACATCAAACTGAAGGAAGAAGGTTCAATATCACTGCAAAGATAATTTCATTTGATTGCACCTCTGGAATCTAATTTTTTCTGATAAATTCAGACTTAGTGGAGATACAGTCACCTAAGTCTCCATTTCAGACTATATTAAATTAATAGCACGTAGCACAAAGATACTTTACCTACAGGAAAAACTCTTGTTCTCTCTACCAACTTGCCTTTTGTTTTTCCAAACAGGTTGTTTTCATCTCAGACAAAGTGCAAGGCTCAGATTCACTGAGATATAAACACAAGTAACAGAACCTGAAGATGCACCTTAGAACATGCAAACCAGGTTCTCCTCTGCTTTCTAGTGACTTGTTCTGAAAAAAATACCCTCAAAATTCTCCACTGGCCTCAGGAGATTTAGCATGCACAGACCAACAGTCTTTTCTTCCTTTCTAGGTTAGTGCCAGCAATAACTTTTAAGACTCTCATTTTGCAAACTAGCCAAACTAAATATACTTTTCACTTGTTTTGGGTTTTGACAATGTTTGACTTCAACCAGATACACACTAATCCCTACACTTTTCCTTAGGTTTTAGCGTTAAGCAAATCCTTCTTTGGAATATTTTGACAGATCTTCACTCCTGGTCCAAACTGGCCATTTATTATTACTCACCAGTAACCTGCTATGCTGTTCTTGAGTCTCCAAGGGACACGTGACACAAGAGCTAACAAAACACACCTCAATTGGACAGAACAACTAATACACCAAGACTGCAATATTTTTGGCTTAAAAACAGTAAGCCTCATATTTGGCTTTCCTGGAATTCCCTATGCCACAATTACACATTTGAAACATCTAATAGAATGTAATTGTAATGAAATTCTAAGGCAAGCTAGGCAACAAAGTGAACTTTTTAAAGAACTGTAGGTAATTTCTAGATATTCAAATATATTTGTATGTGTTCGTGTGTGTATATAAGTGCAAACCTGACCATAATGACCTTCACCACATAAGTTTTTGGAAGTAAAAAATAAAAATTACAAGTATTACCCTTTACAGGTGTATCTATCCTGGTCTCTTCGATGATACATTCTAGATATATTTTTCAGTGTCCGGATGATAATTCTTTCCCTTGGTTTTTTGCCCCTTTTACATTTATCAAACATTCATTTTTCTCTCCAAGCTTCCTCTAGAGATTCTACTTCCTATTAAAAATTATTTTACATTACATTAGCTAAGACACAAATAGCATACAGTAACTACAAACGCATGCAAAGTATCAATAGTGCTTCAGCCTTACTCCATGCAGAGGCTGTACTTTCTAACATCTGGAACAGTCTTACAATCTTCGAACTGCCAGTAGATTATACTGCAATACAAATATCTGTCTCCATACTATCTTTCTTTCATGGAAATATGGAGATCTATCTTTATAGAAAGATATTACACCTTTCAAAATAGTGAAAAAATCCTTCAGCTTCTTCACCCAGTAAGAAAAAGCAAAAGGGGAAAAAACCTCCCCTAAAAATTTAAAGCAACCACAACTACTGCATGTGCAAAGAAAAAGGTGACTCTATATATGCAAAGAAATAAAATTACATAAGAAGAGCTGCATTAGCCAAAGTTTTTCAACATTCTGATTTTCCCCGTAATAGTCTAATGAAGCTATAGGTCCCTGAATAATGAACAGGACTATTAACAACAAGATTGCTTAATTGTATCATCAAATCTCCCTAGAAACATGGCACTACATTAAAGACAAGGAGAGATGAGACACAAATAAGGTTAAAGAGAAGTGAAGTACTAGCATTACCATACACACACTTGCACCATGTACAAGCAGCCAAGCAGCACAAAAAAACCAATTAAACTTAGGTTTGGTCTGCCACTACAATAAAATAGTTGGTAAAGAGTACAGATAGCTTCCAATCAAGAAGAGCAGACTGGTTAGGATTTGAACTATATAACCAATTATAATCACATAACCAATTATTTGGGTCTGAAAGAGAAATCATCTTCCAGAAAAATATAAACATTATTTGCCATAATACACTTTTCTTTCAAATGGGAAGTTCCTCAAACTCTTAAGTAAATTGTAAATCCTTCCCTCACTTTCCAAGTTGAAAAAACCAACAACTTATTTGTATATCCTACTTTCCCCAGATTAACAGAAATAAATGCCTCTTTTAGAGTAAGGCATATGTAACTCAGTACAATTGCATATGGGTTAAAAAAAAGGTCTAAAATTTCAAGCCCACAGTTTTTATTTCTCTTTTTTTCATCGTAGAAACTACAGTGTTTCTTCAATAATATTCTTCTACGAGCTAGTTTTACAAGTATCCTAACTTGTAGGAACACAATTCCTAACTTACAGAAATTTAACAAACATAGACACAGATGTAAACTTCTCTCCCATCTCAGTTCATTTTTAGAGAAAAATACTGGCCAAATACTCTTGCATGGTCAGCAGCAAGGCTATTAGAAGAAAATTAATAATTTCTCTTTCTCATTCCTCTCCACAACCATATTCATCTGGCAGAATAAGAGTTCAGTACCTATATGTAAGAATTCAGTATTTAAGTTTGTGAAAGGAGGTTTGGGGGGAAAAGGCAAAATGTTGTCAATGTGGCAACTATTCAGAACAGTGATACAAGATTTTCCTGTTCAACTAAGTTCTGCTTTTCCACCAGAAAATACCCATAACCAACCAAGCCTGCCAGCATTAAAAATAAAACAGATAATAAGAAAACAGAAATACCTAGCTGAAGACAAGTTTGGAGGAGATTTGTCAAGTGCTGCATTATTACGAAGACATATTTTAGATGTACACTACACAGAAAGTGTAAGTGCCACTGTAGTAATATAGGGAATAAGAACAATATATAAGCAGTTAGTATTCAGTCAGGTTACCTTCCAGACTTTAAGGAATTAAAGAACCTAAACCACTTGTTTCACACCTTTTATCCAATCTACCCACCCAGAATACTTCTGTTTCTTTGGCTACTCATTGCTGCACCTGTTTCCAAAACATCTTCAGCTGGCTTAGCCCGTGACTAATGGCAGCCATTTCCAGGGAGCGACTATTTAAAGAAAGATCTTCGCTCAGACTCCACAAAACTCTTCAATATATTAAAGAATAGAGAATAAAATTTTTGAATTTCCATAGGTAGTGTAAGAGTCTGTTCACCACTTTCAAGTGTGCTGAAGCTATTCTGTAAAGCCCAGTTTTTTTTCTTTAAAAGTCTTTAAGCCTCTTATACTAAAACCTTCATTTTTTTAGCCTCTTTTTGAAAAGTAACATCTAGGATTACTCAAGTGAAAAAGTCTACCTTAAGTTTTGCTTAATAGTCTTTTGTATGTCAACAATTCTACTGTTACTTTCCACGTGAAACCTTGTTCCATTCTCAAAAGTTGAACAAGAGGCACCTCAAAAGGTCTTCAGTTCCAAGACACAATGCAGGAGTCTCACGATGCTTCTCAATAAAATATCAGTGTCTCCATCAAATCACCAGGTTACAGTATCAATTTCATATGCCAATGAAGTTCTAATTAATTTTATGTTTGTGATCAATGTTGTTTCCCTAAGCCTAAGAAGACAATTGAAGAGAGATTCTGAAATACATGGCTTAAAAGATAAATCTAATCTTCCAGTAGTACTGTATGAAAAATCAGCCCAATGTAATATTTATCTCCACAGAAATTCTGTGCACCACCCTGCTAGAAGAGGAATACCCAGTTAAAGCATTCACACTAGCCTTACTAAGCAACTGATGTGCCCACATATTACTTGGCTGGAATATTGTTTCAGTGGACACAAAAGCTGTCAGAAGAGAAACTGCCAGAAAAAAAAAAAAAAAAAAAAAAAAAAAAAAAAAAAAAAAAAAAGGAAAGATGGTGCAGTTCTTTTAAGGAGGTTTTTGTAAACACAAGTCCCATCTGCACATCAAATTCAAGCATTGCAGTGGTGTAGATTTTTTTCCCCAAGTTCACTTCTGAGCAAAAAATAATGAGGATATCCAGCTACAGCAGTAAGATAGCAAAGTTCTGGAACTGTATCTGGATTTGTCTGGAATCAAGTACCTTGGAAGGAAATTTACCATTTCCTTTTGGCTTTCTGTTTGTTTATATATATTTATATGAAGATCTTAAAAGCCGATTTGTTTCCTCAAAACTTCAACTAAGTAAACACAATGCACATAACTAGAGAAACTTGATAAGGCCAGCTTAAGTATCATGGATCATTTTTATTTCACATAATAAATGTTATGTTTAATATCTATTGTCAGACCACAATTAGGATTTCATTACACCATTTCAAATGTTCAAGTAAGTGCTGTTGCATAGCAAGTTACTCCAGTGACAAAAAGGAAGACTGTTCTCTATTTTAGTATAAAAAAGGACTAAGTATAATTTTACTGAACTGAAATCATTGCTACTTGAGCCACAAATAAAAACATTTCACTGATTTAAAGTTGATCTACTACCACCTGAGTTGCTCTCTAGATGCTACCAATGCCACATACAACACCAGTGAAACAGTCTGTCACAGCAGGACATAGACCTATCTCTCTCATATGTATTATTATTATGCTGTCACCAAAAGAGTATTTGTCTTACAAAATAGAATGTAACAAAAGCAGCCTACTCACTTTACTTGCATCAAAAACCTAAATCACCCTACACTGGCAAGTGTACATATAAATATGTACTTTTCTAATGTACAATGTATGAAATAGAAGATGATTTTTTAAATGAAATGAAATATGTTTACCCTATCAACCCAACATTTTGGCTTGCATCAGATAAAGTAAAATGTAATCAGAACATTAGCTCGACAGCCAAAGAGCTACTAGCAAAGAAAAACTGAATTAGTGTAGACAGGCATCTAATATACATACTAATACTTTCTGGAACTTCATGTTAAATTATTCCAGGGAACACACTTGGCAGGAGCCTTGGCAGTCCAATTCTAAAATGGATCAAGAATATCAGAATATATCTGAAGACTGACTTTGCAGGTTTTAACCCACGTCTCCAATGCTGTATGTCATCGAGTGACACAATCTTTTGTACTACTTGATTTTTAGGAATGTAGAAACTGCACTAGTAATCTGTGAGTAAAGGAATGAATCCAAGATTTAATGTCTTTTAAATTGTCCAACATTGCAGGAAATTAGGCATGAAATTCTGCAAAGAAGACAAAGACACCACACGGTTACCCAAATCATGTTCTACGTGTAAAGGTATGTGGATTGTCATTGTAAAGTTCTGGAAGAGCACCTCAGAATGAATCTTCATTGAGAAAATGGAAAAGACTCAAAGTTGAATTATCATCTCCATTTTTGTCTCTGTCGCAGGCAGCAAGGTATTGGTACATATCAAACTAATTTTCACACGGTACTGCAGTCTTACTTAGGCATAAGTATTTTGCTATCTCCCTTGATGCCCATCTAGCAGGACAACCTTCCAAAGAAATTGAAGTGGAAATTTATAAAATGATTGCTGTGTTTTCAAAAATGCATTTATATTTATGGAAGCACAAAGATTAAGAAGCATATATATTTTATTTCTAAATTTAGTGATGTAATTTGAAGTAATATTCATTTAATATTACAGCAACATCTATCTTTCAATAAGCAGAGCAGTAAAATAAGTTAAAAAGTGAAAACACATTTTCCATTACAAATTACTGAATTCTGAAATGCTGGTATAACATGTACTCATTTAAAAATGTCTCAATCCCTTATTATTTCTCCCAGGAAAAGAAGGTACACCAACCTAAGTGTCACAGCATTAATGAAAAGATTAACTTAACACTCCTTTACTTAAATACTCATAAAGGATGTTGGGAAGTCTCTTCCACTATTTTATATTCATTTAAAGTATTCTTTGAAATCTTAGAAGAACGTATTCCACATTTATTTTTAAGAAAACACAAAGTGGACTATTTTAAATGTACAAATGAGATTTAGCGCTTGCAATCTGCTGTTCAGAGGATAGCTGAAAACAGGAAGGAAAAGAATTATCACAGTGGATCAGGTTGCCCTACCACAAACTGAAACTTTTTTTTTCACATCAGAAGAGAATGTGAAAAAAACAAATTACTCCCTACTACATTATTTATTACTAGCTGAAACCTTGCATCAGATACACTTGGATCTGAATTCTGCTGAAGTCAAATCCCATTTCCCAAATCCCTTTTAAAAGGATTGTCTTAAGCTATGAGAAATACTAAGTTAGAAGGACACTTAAGAGGGAAAAGGGAAAGGATCACAGATAAAAGCTCAGCTAAAACACCAGTTCTTAGAAAGGAAGATAACATATCATACAAATATCTGCATTAAGTTTGTGATAATAAGCAGAAAACATCACACACCTCACTCACTCTACCATCTCCAACTGGCATTAGCACCCAATTGCCACCAAGTCTCCACTTATCCACCCATAAATATATGAGCCTTCTTAACACATACCAAAAAAACCCACAAAAAACCAGTAACAACCCTGAAAGTTTGATTTCTGTTCCCTTCAATTTCCTTATCAAAGAGTGATGTAAGTTCTCCCCAAATTATCATTTCCTACTGTTTTAATTCGGAATAAAGGTAGCACAATTATTTACATCTTCCACTCACTGGTAAAAGTACCTATTGTCAAAACATTTTATAGGCATACAGAGATTGTCACCTTTATAGGATAGGAATCTAGTATTTATAAAATCTTTCTACAGAAAATTATAATATCAACTGTTTCTCTAATTTAAGTAGAAAGAGACATAATTGTTATTAATGGTATTCTTTCCAAATACTGAATAAGAACTTGAAGGAGGAGGGAAAGCAAAGCTTATATTGGCCCCCTTAAAAAATGAGCTTTTTTGTCTGATACCCTTCTTTAAGACTTCTCCCTTTTTAAAATTCAGTGTTTATCATACTGAAAATGAAATTTTATTCATTCCTTTCAAGACACAGCATCAATTCAATTAAACCTTTTCACTCAACATCTAGAAAACATGATCTTCAAACCTGTAAAGAACTCTGGTGTTCTAGGTAGCAAGCAAGCACAAAAAACCTTCTATGGTAATTTCACCTGTAGAGTTAACAAAATGTTTAGCCTAATGACTGTAAACTGACAGCTTGGCAAAGAGATGGGTAGGATGTGTGTTCACATGCAGTTTAAACCAATCCTAATCAGTCTTGGTCCACTTCTGCTTTTGTGTCCTCTCTTCCTCTCCCAGGCATCAGTCAGTCTGCAAGTGAAAAGTATACCTATCTGATTGTTCTTAATTTCAGCTTAGTTCCGTGTACTCTGGCACCACACAAATGGACTGCTAGCAGGGAAGAAAACAAGAATAAAGCCAAGAGTGGAAGAAGGAGACAAGGCTGCATTCTTTCATGACCATACAACCTTAATTTGACAAATTATTTATGAAACAAAACCCTTTGCTACAAGGTGTTGGAGGACAAACCAACAGATTAAACAGTAAGAACAGCAAACTCCTCTGCCCAAGAACAGTGTTATTCGCATTAGTCCAACCTGGCTGCTCTGCAACAAAGTTCTATAGATGTTTGCATTCACACTTAGCTTAAATGACAACTGATGAAAGCTGTCTCTAGTTACTCCTTACGGGGATCTGCATAAGTCACAATCAAAGACTACTTAATCTGGGAGTTGTGGATGCTTTTCTTTGGTGTCCTGACTACCATCTTCACTAGAGGAAATACAGGCTCAAAGACAACAGTAATGGGAGCAAGTAACTCCATGTTAACTGGAGCAATGCCTTTTCATAGTTCAGCATAATTTTCTTCATAGTGAAGACAGGTTCAGAAACCCCCAAAATAGTACTCCACACTCAATTAATTAATAGATACTCACTCAGGAAGTCACTGTCACACAGTGGTCACACATAAAGCAGCTGCCTCATCTCAGTCCTAGTTTTCTACAGGTAACTCAGCAACACCCTCCACCCCCCTGCTCTGACATTCTCACAACTGGCTTTCAGAGCTTGCTTATAAACACTTCTTGCTAAACAGGTCATGACTGCTTTATAGTCTGCCAAAAAAAAAAAAAAAAAAAGACAATAGTGTTCTCTTTATTGAATTTCTCCCCTGGTTCAAACTAATCTTCACAATGAAAATAGATGTCTTGTCAAGTATTGAATATCAAAGTGGCTTGCTGTCTTTTCCTTACTTGAATTCCATGAAATATCCCCTCATCTGGTCACCCCATGTTAACAGAAAAAAAGAACAAAAAACCCAAGTACCCAGATTTATGACTTTCCATCAAAACCTTTTAAAATAATTATTGTAACACATATTAAATCACTAACATTTAGTTTATGCATAGGGCTAAACAATTTTTCTTAGTTCCCTGGAGGCCTTTTGAAGTTTTCTAGAAGTCTTTAGAAATCCATTCCATGCACATATCCAAGCAAATATCCAGCGAGTGATAGCAAGCACAGCAGTTGGACAAGTGCTAAGTAGAAAAGGCAAAAAGTAGTGTTTTAAACCCAAGCACATCAATTAAAAAGCAAGCAGCCACAATACCTGACTTCCCAACATTTCTGAACTGTGACCTGAATTACATTTAGGGCAGAAACAGTTCAAGATCCATGGTTTTTAGCTTTGTAAATTTCAGCTAAAACAGCTGAAGGGCCTGTTAAGTAGAAATGCAGAGAATCCAACTGTTGCATTTCACAACAGGTAGAGAACAGAAATTGGGTTAACTACTTTCAAGTAAGTATGAACTGATAAATAAACGAGCATTTGGATGGCACCTATCACATTAGGGTGCCAAGTAAGGTTAAGCTGTAGGTTTTTCTGTAAAATTTGTTACTTTTTTCAATGAGGACACCTCAAACTCCCTTTTATTCTTCAGCCTATTATAAAAGCGTGTTTCTGAGGAAAATTAGTATATCTGTAGGATTTAAACAAAAAATTTGAAACCAATTTGTGACAACAGTATCATCTCCACCTTTCTCAAAGTGAGCACTATTTTTTCAGTTTACTCAAATGGCAAAGCATTCAGATTAAGTATTTGATAGTGATTGTAAAGCTTAATATCACGAAACCTTTGCATTTTTGTTTCAAAGGGCTTTTCAACTACAATGCAGAATTTCTTTGAAAACAGACATGCAGTGTGTCTCACAGCATGCTTCTGCTCTACATGTATACAATACTTGTTTTGGATTACAAAGTGAACTGAATAACCATCCCAAAGTGTTCCAGTGAAGATATGCACATTCATTATTCTGCCTACTAGCATTTCTCTTAGACAGTATGCTCACACAATAGTTATGCTGCCATGAGAGCATTGATCCAAAAATCCTTCACCAACTTTGAAGATAATAATACAGGCAACTTAACTGTACTAATGCCCATAGTTTATTACAACTTCAGTCTTCTCAGTCTAACACAACCTTTTTTCCACTATGTGGTCTCATTAACTTTGACTCCTTATCAACCAACACAACTATTCAACAGTCACATACTATCCATGCAGATCCGAGTTCAAGACTTCCATGATGTTTAGCCACGGTAAAATATACAAAGACTAACATTTAAAAAGTGCAAATAAACCATTTCAAACTAACAATAGATTATTCCAACATGACTTGTGATTGCTTGGTGCAAGTGGTGTTTGCTTTCCTTTCTACATAATTATGCAAGCATGAGGAAGTCAATAACTGCCTCTGATCACTTGTTCAAACCGGAACATCAGGAAAGAATTTAAGAAAATCATTTTTCACAAAGCAAAAACAAGTTACAGGGGAAAACCATCTCTTAAGACTTACCTGTTCTCCTGCCTCCATCACAAAAACTATTCTAATGGTACTCTTCCTTTAGAAATCTCCATTTCTGCTGTAATTCAAATAGTTAACCAGAAAGTGAAAGGTCACTACATTCCATGACTGGTTTCCAGCCTGCATAAGACCAATGGGATTTTCAACTGACTTGTGCTCCAAGTTGGAAATTAGTGGCTGAAAAGTTTACTAGATATTTTGCTTTTGTCTTCAGCCATACTGGCAGAGAATATGAGCAATGGTCTGGCACACATTAAGGGAAAGCAGCTACAGCATCAGTGTGCACCACTGATCTCTCTGGGTAGCTGGAGAGGTCACTAGGACAGACTACAAAAACAAAAATGTAAATTCAGGATGAATTAAAAGCAAAACAAAACAAAAATCTACCATAAACCATAGGCATGGCTTTCTTAATTTCTTAGTGTGGCAACTTTGAGCAAGCACCCAGGAACATCTAGGATTACCAAAGAGAAGTTTCAACACCCATTAAATAGTTTGTACTTTACAGAATGAAAAACATTAACATGCAAATAGTATCAAAACATTTAAACAATCAGTTTCAGATCTCTTAACTCACAGAGCACTGCTCTAGCTTCTGGGACATCTGCTCTTGATCCCCACTCAGTAGTGAACTTTTTAACTACAGTGGGTATATTACCTTCATTCACATATTTTTGTATCAAACAAATGCCATGATACATACTAAAAATCTCAGGAGCATTTGCAGCAGTTCTTAGTACAAATCACTTGTGAAACCAAGCTTGTGTTTATTTCTCTCTTTAAAAGCAGACACTTTGCTTTCATGAAGTTTATTTCCTGATTTTGGAGCTAAAAAAAAGCCCTTTATAAGAATGCTTTTACATATATGGCTACCTACTTAGTAAGTAGTAATTTGACGGCATGCAATTAGTTTTTAAATCATCAAACAGATTCTACATTCTTCTGACACATACTTAAATGCAAAAAGGCCTTATACAAAAGGTGCTAAATCAAACAATAAAAAAACTTCACAACATGCAAGCAATCCTAGCCATTATCTACACGACTGTATTAACTATCAGAGGTCCATCAACACTGGAAAAAGCTGAATTTAGTAGAACATCACAATAACAAGCATAATTCTGTTTGACCTGAGCACTTCTTGTCAGACATATTTCAAGTCTGTTTTTAAGCAGTCTTTGCAGTCCATGGGAAGACTACTTAATAGGCTAAAGTTACTGGTTTATATGAGGGACTTTATTTCCCAGGATTAAGTCGGGTTATTACAAGGAGAACAATTATCCCAACAGCTTTGGTAATCTCTTAGCAGGCAGCGTACCTCTTTTGTGTCAAAGCATTGCGAAATGCAAGAACACGGGTGACTTACAGCAAATTCTTGGTGCTGTTCCTAAATATACCTCACTGTGTTTTACAAAGAAAAATCAACATTTTATCCATAGCACACAGGTGGGGGAAAGGAGTCAGTAAAGCTAAATGAGTAGTTCAAGTTCACGGAAAGAGACAAAGATACCAACAAGGAATCCAGTTCTAAGGCTCTGTGCACCAGAATCCACAACACTCTGCACTTGAAAGAATGACCGAGGCATAAATCAGAACACAGGCCTCAATCGTGCAGTCAGAAGCAAGTCTGCAGTCAGCAGACTCAAAACAAGACTAGGTCTTAAAGCATTAAATCCTCTAGATGCTGAAGTGCCCTTGAGGCATGCACTTTCTTTGGATAACTTAAAAAATAAATGCACAGAAATATACAGTTATATTTAAACAGTATCTTGATCTAGTATAGTCAATGTTACCTTGAAGTGATACAAACAGCTAATAATTCTCTTAGCATTCTCCCCTACTGCTTCTTATTGGACTAGCTTGTATCCTTGTAAGCTTAACTAATAAATTACAAATCTAAGCCAGCCAGAAGGACTAATGCACTGTATCACTCCTATAATCTTAGTTAAGTTGTTGAATCTTAGAAATTTCTTTGGAACTACAATTCTGTTAAAAGTTTCCATGTAATAACTAAAGCTTCAAAGTAATGACTTACAGATTAACCTCCCTTAACACTACAGGGCACAGTAAATAAAGTACTGGAGTTATCTCAAGCATATGTAAGTTTAACACTACACACACACAAATTGCAAAAATCACAAACTTAACACCTGAACACTCTGACAGAATTTATCCCAACTTTAAAAATAAACACGCAATAGTAGCACAAACTTTATTGAATAAGTAAGCTGTGAAATTTTTTTAAATACAGATCTATTAACAGGTTTTTGTGTTTGTTACTCTAAATTTAATCATCTGTTATATGTTCAATTCAGCCTAAAGTGGATGTATATCACTATTTCACAGAACACTTTGCGTTCTACTTGTGATCTGACCTCCTCATGCTCCCAGCTGTCTATCTACATATTAATACGGCTCCAAAAACCACAGTATCTGAACCTAATCTCTATGGTAACTGTACGATTTGTTTACACTGAAAAAGAATATTAGAAACGTATGTAAATTTAACTGTCATTGAAATAAGTGTTCTTTCCTTCTGGGGAAAAATGCTCCCTATACTGCCTCCTATTTATCTTGGTTCTATCTCCTGTATCCCCACCAGGCAATCAGCCACGTTTGGAAAGCTCCCTACCATACAACTTCAACAGCCTGTTGTTAATTCATATATAGTTTACTTTTAATAAGACAGACGTGTGCAGTATTTCAGATCTTAGCACTTGCTAAAGAAAAATCATAGAAAGGGCAATTAAAACATGATTTTAAAAAAATACTGTCATAAAGTCACCAAAGTAAAAAGAAACATACTAAACCTTTAACAGCTATACAGAAAGACTCTTCTGCTCAGCAAACTCAGACCAATCTAGAAATTAAAAGAGTCTATTTCATTTACCATTCCCAGCAGGGAGTATAGTACTGGGTACACATTTTACATAATACTCATTCACAGACAGTAGGCAAAAACTCTGATAGTGGAAGAGCCCACATACAGACTGCTCTTTTTCATTAACAAATGCCAAAGAATTGATGCATCACAAGCTTGTAACAGTTGTTTTTTATAAGATTTACAGTATTTTGAAATGAGATTTACTGGTGTCCAGCAGGACCGGGAGCTGAATTACACGGGGCTGATGGTAACACAAATGGCAGTTTGAGTGAGACATACCAGCAAAATGGTAAAAAAAAAAAAAAAACAAACTAAGAAATGCAGTTGTTAAAAACTACTTTTAGATACACAGTTCTTGGCCACACACAGAAGAAATCATTCTATTCCAATGATACGATTTTTTTTCTATAAAGCTTGCATAATATACCAAACATAAATAGTCTAGAAAGGTCTAAGAGAAGAAAAATGCATGGCAGCGAGGTACATGAATACTACACAGCACCGAGAGGAAAATTAGAACCTGTTTGAAAATCTTCCTGCACCTTACAGCAATCATTTCCCTGCAGAGAATCCCTTACACGCAGCCTCTCCGCTCACACCGAGATTATCCATTCAACAAAACTCCTACTGACGAACAGAAAGTAAATCTACCCTCTATTCGAGTAAACAATGTTCTAGAGCCCGCATTTCCTCCACAGCGTTACTTTCTCGAGCAGGGCGACTGTGCCCTGCTGCTCCATGAAGCAAGCTCAGCCCAGGCAGCCATGTCCTTATTCTCCTACAAATAACGTTTCTGAAGGAGAGCAGCCCCTGCTCGGGGAACTCACAGCCTCCCCCAGCACAGGGCGGCGGAGCAAAGCCCGCCCCACGGCCGGCGAAGGCACCGAAAGGCGGCGGTGAGGGCGAAGCGCCCGCAGTCTGGATCTGCACCAGCCCCGAGCCCCGCGCCGGGCCGGGACAGATGGACTGACAGATAGGACAGCGTTTCTCCACGCAACCCTCCCTCCTTTCCCCTCCCCGGCACGCCAGCGAGCGTTTTACCTTCATGATGAGCTCAGGCTGCGGTAAAAGCCTCGATCGTGGCTAAGCGGCCGAGGCTGGACCTGGAATTTAAAACAAAGCGCTAAGGCACCGCACCAGCCGCTCGCCCCGGGCGGGGGGAGGGGAGCCGAGGCTCGGGTGGGGGCGCTGGGCTCCTCCCGAAACTCCCCCTTCCCTTCCCCGGGTGCCCCCTTCTCCCGCGGCTCACCCCTGTCCCCCTCTGCTCGGCCGCTGTCTCTCCCCCCGCTCCCACACGCCGCGGCTTCCCCTACACCCGCTGCCATTGACGCCATTTCTGTCAGAGGAGGAGAAACTTGCCACAACAACAACCCACCCCCGGCTGCCGCGGGAGGGGGAGGCGCCCGGCCGCCTCCCCGGGGCGCTGCGGCCTCTCCCCGGGCCCCCAGCGCCGGGAGGGCACCCGCGGGGGTCCCGGGCAGAGAATACACCCCCCTCCTCCTCGCTTCACCGCGGGGAGAGGGAGGGAGAGCGGGAGGGAGGCTGCTCCTCCATTGTAGGAGGAAGAGTGCCCGTGTGCGCGGCGAGGGAGCGGGGTGTCGGGAGCAGCCCCCGGCACACACACACACACACACACACACACGCTTTTGTAGGGGCTGCGGCTCCGGATGGCGGCGGCTCCTCCTCCCTCCGTCTCCCCCCCGAAATAAAGGAAAGCGCTGACTCCGCCGCAGGAGTTTCGGCAGCAACAGCCGCAACTCCCCGGCTCGGCGCAGCGGGTCCGGCGGGGGGAGGGAGGGCAGGCAGGAGGCGGCGGAGGAGGGGAAGAAAAGGAAGAAGAAGAAAAGAAGGGAGCGGGGACGGGGAGGGAGGAAGGGAGGGGGGCGGGGAGAAAGGGGCCCGACCTGCTCGGCGGGGACACGGAGCGTGTGTCTGTGTGTGTGGAGGAGGGGGCTCCGTCCCTCCCGGCAGAGGGGCTGAGGAGAGGCCGCCAGTCCCTCCCCCCGGCCCGCCACGGGCTGTTTGGGCTGGGGGGGAAGAAGAAGCATCGGCGAGTCCCGCCGCAGTCTCGCTACCAGGAGAAAAACAAGCGCCCCCCTCCCTCCCTCCCTCCCTCCCTCCCTCGCCGCCGCACGCCCGGCCCCGCGCCCCCACGGGGGCCCCTCGCCGCCTCCCCGCCCGCCGCCGCCGGGGCACGGGGGCTCCTTCTCCGGCTCGGCGCCCTCACCTTTGTTCCGCGGCGACCGCCCGCCCGCTACTCCCCCGGCCCGAGGCGGGGGGCACGGCAGGGAATTGGGCGAAGGCTCCTCTCGGCTCCGGGCGCCCGGCCCCGCTGGACACCGCTGCGGCGGCTCCGCTGGCGGCGGCCCCGCACGGCGCGCGGAGGGGCCGATCCGTCCTGCGCGGCCCCGGCGGCGGTGACTGCTCGGCTCCGTCCCTTCCCCCTCCCGCACCGATGACTGACTGACGGGCGAACGGGAACGGCCACGCCCCCTTTTCCACCGCCCCCATTGGGCCGTGTTCCGCAAGGCCCGCCCACTCCGCGGTCCCATTGGCCTTCGCGTCGGAAATACTGACATCATTCTTCTCCACTTCTATGGAAACTGAGACTCGGCGCCGAGGGTGCTCATGGGGAACGCTGTTCTTGCTCTCTGCTCGCAGCATTTCCGGCAAGCCGCTCTCCTTGGCTCAGCGGACTACAACTCCCAAAATGCATCGCGCGCAGGGGGCAGGGCCCTCTGGCTAATGTTAACGAGCCGAGGGGGCGGGGTCCGCGCATGCGCGGGGGGCGCTCGGTGGCGCATTTTCCCCCCAGGAGGGGAAGGTGGCGCCCGGCGGGGCGGAAGGAAGGAAGGGGGCGGTGCTCTCGCTCTGGGCTCTGCCGCCGCCAGCGCCGCCACTCTCGGAGCGGCGGCTGCTCGGGGGCGCAGCTCCGGCGGCGGCGGAGGAGGTGGCGGGGAGGCGAGGCGAGGCGAAGTGAGGTGAGGTGAGGTCGCCTGCCCTGTTAACTGCCTGTGGCTGGCGGGGCGCTCTGGGGTCCAGGCGGCGAAGAGAGACGGGGCGCCCCGCTCGGAGGGGCCGGTCTGAGCCCGGCTGTGGGGGAGCGGGTCCTGCGGCCGCCCCGCCCCGCCCAGGGGGGCCAGCGGGCGTCCCGGGAAAGGGCCGGGGAAAGGGGCCCCGGTGGCGCTGGGCGGTGCCGGCCGTGGCCGGGGCGGGCGGAGTGACTGACAGAGCTCCGGGCCGGGCTGCGCTCGCTGGCGGCGGGCGGTGCTTTCCGGGCCCTCCCTGGCGGCCGAGCCCGGCAGCGCCGATCAGAAAATGGGGGTGGACGGCGGGCGGGGGGAGCGATGCGTCCTCGGCTCTCCATCTCCTAAAATGGCGCTGAGGAGCCGGGCCCGCTCGCCCTGCGGTTCTGGAGGTGGCTGAGGAGGCTGCGCCTGTCCTGTTGAACTCCGCAAAAAATTAACTGTATTTCCCTCGGTCCGCTTGTGGCGGGAGTTTGGCAGCTGCAGACAGAGCGGCAGCACTTCGTGTTCTGTGAAATGTGAGTTTTATCCGCGTTATGCAGCGCTCCAGCTGCGGTCGCGGGTTTTGCCGACTCATCTCCTGTCTCGGGGTCAGCCCGCGGCTCAGAGACCCTCCCCGGCTGCCCGCGGGGCTGCCCAGGTATTGCTGTCTGCCTTCTGCAGCCCCCGTGCTCAGTTTTACATGGAAATCCCATCAGAATGGAACCACGATCCCAGGGGCAGTGTGCTCATGCCGTCCTGGCGATAGTGTTGGAGTGGCGGCGATGGAAAGCTGTTGTTTGCTTCGCTGCATCTTGGGGGAAAATGTGTGCTCTGTGACTGTCCGTCCACCTGCGGGAAGCCTGCCCGCCTGCAGCCTGAAAGCGAGGTGTTTGTTGTTCGGTGTCGGCCCGGGAGAGGTTATAAACACCACGCTGCTCATTAGAATGGGAATGTGGACTGGTGTCCCGGTTGTATTTGGATTAAGACTTCTGGTAGTCTCTGTTTGAAACAATACATATTCACTATGTTTCCTTTGTATTCCTTTTGAAACTCTCCTTCTCACTCCTGCCCGCTCCCCCTCTCTGAGGCTTCTTACCCCTCTCTGGTCACAGCGAAGCCAATGTCTCAGTGCACTGAATTCTGTGATTGAGCTGATTTGAGAACTTTCTGAATGGTTCATTTTATACTGCAGCTCTCTGCTTCTTTGGTAGTTGTCTTTTATTTTCTCTGTAATTGCACTATGACTGCAGCCCCTGAGATGATGATACTTTTTAAAATACCGTCTGTTTATTTAGCCTGGACTATTCCAGACTATTACATTCCCCCTGTCTGGGAGGAGGGGAAGAAGGTTCTGCAGAGTTGGATGGAACAGGATAGCATGAGAAGCTGTTTTGGAAAGTTCCAAAGGGAAACTTTTTCTTGACATTTGACCTAGAATTAATCATCATTAATTGTCAACTTTCATCCTCTCTAGAAAGGTCCTAGATACAGATCACAGCTTTAGAGTAGTTCCACATTATGGAGGCCCACATCAGCATCTTATCCTAGTGTGGTGTGTGTTTTCAGAGAGCTCATCGGAGATAAGGTTTGATGCAGTCCAAAAGGCAGCTGTTTGGGCTCTCTGTTGTGTGTGGCTGTTCTTTATGCCTATGTGAAGATAGTGAGAAATAACTGGAAAATTAACTTTGTCATGCATATGAATTGAAATGCAGCAAGTTTGTGAGCTGGTTTAAAGGTAAAATGGCCTTGACTGCTTTAATCCTAGGAATAAGCATAGATGTAATCAATTCTTTCACTTTCACTAACGAAAGGCTTTGCATTCCCTTTCATTTATTGTTGAACTGCTGGCTTTTACTTTTTATTGGAAGATGATGACTTGAGATCTTGTCTAAATCACTGAGAAGTCTTTGTCAGTGCAACAGTGTAACTTCCATCACAAATCGGTCAGTCACCTCGGCAGGAAACCCTCAACATCAAGCATTTCCCAATGTGCCCTATGTGATAGTTTTGTGCAAAGAGCAGATTACGAATCTGGTATCATGGTATTTTTGTTTAGAGGCTTTTGAAATGAATTTAATTTGCTTGTTTCTTTATCAAGTGCCCCTTTCTATGTACAAGTTTGAGGGAGGTTCTGTTCACTGTTTATGTGCCAGTGGGTGTGTTATATGTGTAGCTGATGAATAATCAGACTTTTCTTTTTTCCTTGGTGGGGATTTACCTAAAATTTCATTTAATGCTAGAATAGTAGTATAGAAAATTTTAATTATATTAGTTTGAGATGAGTTACTTTTGTTCACAAGATCTTTTTTGCCTTGCTTTTATTAAAAGAAAAAAGAAAGAATCTCGGTACTTCTGACAGAAGTACGTGGCTAATTTTCTGCTGATAAGCAGTTTTTTAGGTGAGCACCTTTTAGTTTTGTGCAGAAAGATGCAAATACTTAGGTTGGTACTGTACAACACTAACGAATTTCATGTTAGTTGGGGATTCTGAATATTGGCTTACTGCCTTACAGATGAGTGAGACTAATTCCCTAAGGGAAGAGGAAGAGCTTTAACATTTACTTCTAATCAGGAACTTTTATAGGAGAGCACTTCCAATCCTAACACATCTCAGCCTAGCTGGATGGTGATGTGCTTTCAATTCTGTCACCGTCTGTGTGGCTTTTTGACAAATAATAGTCACAGGGGAATTGTTAGGTTGATAGTATATCCTTAGATCTATCTCTACCAGATTCTTTCTGCTTAAAACATCTGGGGGTAGGCTCTGAAAATCTTTGATTTTACCTCCTCGCTGACGTCCTTTGAGACTTTATACGTAGGGGTAGAGCTTGACAGCTGACTCTCAGTGGCAGTGCTGGCTGAAAGCACTTCAGTTACAACAACAAGCTGGCAATAAAATAAGGAGTCAAAGGTGTCAAATCTGACTTTGATTAGTGCATGGCCTGACCACTAGTTGTGCTGGCACATCATGGGTAGGGTGGAAAGGCTGTACTTCTTATCACAGCTTCACTGCCAAGAAACTATGTGGAGCTTTCCCAAAAGGTGCCATCTTATGAGCATTTTGTTGACAACTGTATTTGGTCAAATAGCCTTTTGTGCCCCTGAAGTGCCAATACATTTGATGAATACACACAGTGAAGCAAATAAAGGAATTGATCTAAACCTAAACTTGGAAAAATAGTTATTAACACAGACCAGTTCCCCAAGTCCAGACTGCTGCAAGTGCTTGTGGGTGTGGAAGGGAGGAATGGGAATAGACAGGAAGTGATTGAGCTGTACTCTCCCAACTATTTATGCACCTGCTCCCTGGCAGAGCTTGGGAAACTGAAATGTTCTTCACTTACAATGAGCATTTCTTAGTAAAAGCTGAAACATTAGTGTGTTATCAATAGTATTCTCACACTGAGTCCAAAACACAGCACTGTATCAGCTACTAGGAAGAAAATTAGCTCTATTCTAGCCAAAATTGGGACATTAATTTGCATAATTATTTGCTTGCTCCAGGAGGAAAGAAATAAATCCTTTGCAGGATACTAGCAGAGTATCTGAGAAGTGACGTTGAAGTAGTCTGAGACTTTATGCTACTGCTGCAGTTCCTGTCTTAAAACTACTTGAGAGGAATTGTTTTGAGTTGCTGCATCTGCAGTGCAGCAAGAAAGGCTAGAGGTGAAAGGATAGCAAATCTATCACATAAAACAATCTGAAAAAAAAATGGAGGTGACCAAAAATATGTGAATTGAAGCTAATCAATAGAAGATTGTTGTGCTCTGTAGGCCCTGGATCCTAAAAGATTATTCATAAGAGTCTGTTACATTTATGGCATATGGGAAAGTGTGTAGAGCTGTCTGTGTGCTTGAACAGTGGTAGGAAAATGATATATTTCTATTTTGACTTTCAACAAAAGATTGAGGAATTATATCAAAAGACTGAAGCTAGTATTCTATTTCCTTAGGTTGCCTTGATCTGAGGTGTATTTTCTGCTCTTAGACATTTCCACTTTTGGAATGTCTAATGTTTGGAGAAAGCATTTAGGGAGATCTAATCAGATAAGTCGTGTGAGGTTTTGTATGTGGGGTTTTGTATCAGTGTCTTTAAAGACTTGCAGTGGAGCTTCACTGTTGTGAATGGTAGAGTTTTAAATACTTCACCTAAGCAGTCTGCTATATACTATGTACAAAAAAGTAAACAAAGTCTAGGAGTTGGCTTAAACTTAATGAATAATTAAAGAAAACTGTACTTAGCCTGTATTATATGCTTCTTTGGTAAATGACATCTGGAAACCTTTTATATACTGAAGGTGTCATGTGCAAAATTGGAATATTTACACCTAACTTGTAAGTCAGCTGACATTTTAGTTGTATGCATCTACTGTTTGCTTCCGTATTTTTAAATCTGAATAGTGCTAATAACACTTTCTTTAACAGTGAACTACATCTTAGGAAATAAAGAAATGGATGAGATGGATGAAACATCTAAAAGAATCCTAGAGCCATACCAGTATTTGCTTCAACTACCAGGCAAGTTTCTTTATACTGTGTTGTTTTAAATATCAAAATTGTTTTTATAGCAACTTTTGTCATGGGAAGTATAAGCCAAGAAGTTTTTCCATTCTTTATTTGTGGGTTTAAGAATAATAAAAAGTAACATGTTCCAGTGTTCCACTTTTACTTGTTATTTTCTTCCTCTTATGGAAACACCTTTTTTTTTTTTTTTTCCTCTTATGGAACCACAATAGCTCTTGTGTCTGTAGTAATGTTGCCATATTAATATTGCAGTTGTACTAAGTAATATTGCAGTTACTCTGTTCCCTAGAGTAGCCGACTTACTGCTTTTAAAAACTGATAAGGGCAAGTACTGAAGACTTAATCCTGGTTTTAAACTCAGGGCTGAAAATGTTTTGTTCTTTACTTGCTTGCTATTCTGAACTCAGTGGGTTGTGGGGTTTGTTTTGTTTGAAGGGGGAGGGGGTGTTGTTTGAGGGGTTTTTGTTTGGTTAGGGGGTCTTTGGGAGTGTTTTGTTGGGTTTTTTTCAGTTTGGTTTTGTTTTGGGTTGGTTTTGGGGGTTTTATTAGCCTGTTTATCCTCCTGTGTAATTTATTCTCCTTGGTGTGTGTAGAGACAGGTGCTCCTATGGCAAATTTCAGCTGTCCATTTTCATGACTTGCTTCACCTGTCAGAGGTTCAGCCAGTCCCTGTGTAGTACCAGGTCACCAGCAATACGTTCAGATGGAGTTTTCAGTCTTGACCAGTATAGTACAATTCAGGAGGCAGTTTGAAAGCAAACTTACTGTATGGATGTGCTCCTTGGAAGCCCCTCTGATTAAATAATCAGATTTCTGTGACTTTCCTTTGTACACCTAAAGTGTGAGAAGGACCATGCAGGCTACCAAAGTGACTAATTTTGTAAAAATTACAAAAGTGGCAGAACAACTTTGTCATTGGCACTGCTGCATAATTGCCTGGTTGTCCTCCATCCAGCTTATATTGCATGCTGAAGGAGTTAAGGAAGATAGAAAATTTGGGTAAATATTAAGGAAATACTTCTGATCAAAATTATATCTGCCCAGGATAGAAGACTTTCTGCCTAGACAAGTAGCATTACAAATCACAGGCAGAGTACTAAGTGGCTTTTGCACATCTGTAACAAGAGCTGTTCATCAGTAGGGTGGGTCCTCTGAGTCCTAATTCATTATACCTGTATGTAATGAATTTCATTATTAACCTCTACAAATATCCAGGATTTTCTTGCCAACATTAGTGATTTCATTTGACTTGGCAGTTAGCATTAAGTTGAAAACTAAAAAAAGGAAAGAATCTGGCAGTTGCATGCCTTTTTAATGCCAGAGGGCTTGTTTCCCATTTCCTCATTATTCCTTTTGGCTATGTTGAACTTGGTGGTGGTCTTTCTAGAGAACTACCTTGAGAATGAGTCTAAGATGTTACAGGGAGCTTTCTAAGTCCTGAAGAAATTTGCTCTCCTCTAACATCATCTTTAAGTATACTTTTAATTTGATTAGATTATCTCATTAACCAAGGAATGCTGTAGCACCTCTGCATCTTTAGCTCCTAATTACTTTTGAAGCTGTTACAGATTCCAGGAAGAAAAGCTCAGCTTGCTAGTAGGAAATATACAACAACCAAAAAGTGCCTAAAAAATTCTTCTATAGGCGAAAGTGCTTGATTAATAGCTCTTCAGTTACCTTTCACTTTTAATGATGCATCTAGAATACACGTTTAACCTCCCACCTTGATTCCTGTGGCTAAATTCCTTTACTTTGTGAGTTCAATTGTAATAACTCTGTACTGGTGGCTTATGTAACACTGCACTCACTGGCAGTCTTCTGTGTTTTATATCCTGTCCTGCTAAAGTATCATAAATGGATGTATCATAGATCTGATAGTCCAATTTGCCATGTTGACTTGTTATTTTAGTGTATGTTTTGGGGAAGGTGAGAGACAAGATACACTGCGCTCTATACAGTAGTGGTGGTGTGACTCAAAAGAGAAAACTTCTCTTTAGTAGACAGGTGAAAGTGCTGTACCTGGGGGAACCTTGTACTGAGTAACAGGTGAAGCAGTGATAGCAATCATAAATAAACTGTGTTTGAAACTCTAGCTTTGCCTAAGGTCAGCTATGCCAAGTACAGATCAGTAGGAGCCAGTTACATGAGTCTTGGAGTCAGGATGAGTACTAGTGCTCAGTAAGGGTGGAAAAAATGGAGTTATAGATGCTGTTTCTATTTAGAATAGAGCTCAAATGAGATGCCTGAGCTAATCCAACAGGCTCTTGTTGAAAGAGGCAGTTTCATTCCATCCTCTTAGCTTCTGGCAGTATTCTCCTGCTGCTTAACTTGTGCCAGTTCTCAGCCTGCTAATCAAATTATTAGGTAGCATCAATCACTTAACCTGTTAAAAACTTGCCTGGTTAATCTCTTGTCTTGTTAGTGAGCAGACACAACAATAGAGAGAAGAAGCTGTTTCTGTGTTGGATCAGTTTGAGCTCTGAGGGGCTTTGCAAAAAGCTTGGCTGGGTGTCAAATATGTACACTATGGCTCTACAGTAGTCCAGTTCCTTGTCTTGTAAGGCTAGTTAAACTCTTCAAGCAGTTTAGTAACCTAGGGTTGAATGAATTTAGATACATATCAAAGTTTGTTTGCATAAAAAGGGATTGTGTGACTGTATTAAGGCTGGTAGCAGGGAAGGCAAAAAGCCTGCTAATGTTGTCAGTAGTATAAGAACACAAATTTTTATAACTGCTAAGGATTGACTTCTCAGTAGAGGGAATTCATTACTCTGCTTCCCTTTGCCGAAATAAGACTTTTAATGGTAACAGTCTTGGGGTGATACTTAAAGTTATCTTGTATATTTCTTTAACTCCAAACAGCGCTGGGATAGGGAAGCTACTAGGCTTAGGGTATTCTTAGTATGCCACTATTTTAACTGCTAATATAGTAATTAATGTTTAGTATGGTAATTAATATTTATTCCTGCTTGAGCAGAAATTATTGCTTAGGAGAAGAACACAGATTCTGAAACTTCTTGTAAAACCTCATTGTAGTGCACATTGCCATACTAATTTTTGGTGATGTTCTGCTTAATCTGGTATTCTGCCACTTAGTATCATAAAGTGCAGGACTGACTTTCATAGATTCTGTTATGGTTTGTCTCAAAAATTGCTTGATTCACACACATGGTGAATCTTTTAGTTTTGAGAGTTTGAGTTAACAGCAGTAGCTGATTTTGCAGCACTAAGGAGTACATGGAATTCCAGTTGTCATAAAACTGATACAGTTAATAGCTTGCTGTTGAAAGGGGCAGTTTCTGATCCCATTCATGACTGTGCATCTCCCCATTCCTGTCCTGCTGGTCTTGGCTGCAGTTTTTCCTGGTCTTGTTTAGCAAGCTAAACAGTCCAGACTGGCTTTGTTGTTCAGCTTTTTCTGCTGGGTTGTTGAACTTGATCAGTCTGGCGAAGGAGTGGAGCACCACAGGCCATGATCCCTACCACTGGCACAACCAGACTTGGCACATCAGAGGCCTCCACTTGGGCCAAGCTCCTGAGGGAGGCTGCACCTCTCTAGATTGTGAGCTGCAGGGATGCCTGGGGGCACCCACTAGCCAAAAGCAAGTGGTGTCCCTGCTCCTAAAGGTGTGTAGTTGTGGAAAGCCTGTGTCGCCAAGCAAAGGAATAGTGGAAGGAGGTCAGCACAGCAGAGAATTAACAAAAAGTTACAAGATTTTACAGATTCAAGAATCTGAAACCTCCAGGTATATTGATGGGGGGCAGAAATAGTCTGTGCATATCAGGTTGGGAGATGGATACTCCTGCAATGGTGAAGGCTCGTGGCCTCTGACACCAAGAGAAAGATTCCTGTTCCTTGAGCAGAGGTGCAATTTCCAGATACGTTCAGTGCACTGAAAGAAGACAAATGGCTGGAAGCTCTTTATAGGCCTTTTGTAATCTAAGTGATTCTATGGTTTTGTACAACAAAGCATCAGAACAGCACCTGGGGCAGCAGCAAGTGATGAGACTGAGCAGAGAGTGGAGAGCCTGACTCCTGTAGGGAATAGAGGCTTCCACATGTGATTTTGTGTTAGGGAGGTTTGCTGCTTCTGGATATCCCCTGATAGGGATGTGAGGGAAGGATTGCCAAGGTGTGTTTCACCTTTAAAATACTTAACATTACAGCCCTTCTACCTGAACACTAATCATTTAGTAAGGGGGTGCCTGAACCTTATCAAGCAAGACTATGTGACCTTTGGAATAAGGACCAAGGGCACAGGAGGCCAGGTGGATCTTCTTTATGATCCTCAATCTCCTCACCATCAGGAGGAATAAACAGATACTGCCTCTCAACAGCAAGTTAGTTTCAGAGCTTTGGCACCTTAGGCCTTGAGACCTCCTTTGTAGGTCAAGGACTACAAGGAGGAGATAGCATCCACCTGTCCAAGTCAGGGCAAAAGTAGAAATGATAATAAAAGAAAATTACTACATGCAGTCAAGTAAGGAATTAGTGAACTTGCAAACAAAGTATTTTCATATCTGTATAGGCTGATTTGAACAAGACACTTAGTCTACAGATCGGATCTGAAGGCAAATCATCCCAGCACTCCAACAAGGAAGTACAAATAGAACTTGATAGGGGAAGCTCTTGCTTTTTCTGGGGATCTGCAGGATTGGATTGAAGTGCCTTGATACAGATGCATATATTATTGGAAATAAAAGGGAGGAGGTAGAGTTTTGCATGTGGCTGTAGGGCAACTTTTTTTTTTTTTTTTTTTTTTTTTTTTTTTTTTTGTGGTATAAACACACAGCTAGAGTGCTGCAGTGGATGGATGATATAAGAAGACAATCTGGGGTAGCGAGGAATGGGAGTTGCATTTTGTATGAAAGAGCAATTGAACTGGATAGAGTTCTATCTTTAGTGAGATGAGCCTGTTGAGAGCTTATGGGTTAAAGTTAGAGGAGAGATCAATAGGGGTGACTTTATAGTGGGTGTTGGCCCCCTAAGCAGAAAGAAACAGACGAGACCTTCAGACAACTGCAAAATGCTTCATGTTTACAGGGGCTGATTCTTATGAGAGACTTCAGTTACCTCACAGTGTGGTGGAACAAGTTTCACAGGACATGGGCCATCCAGGAGGTTTCTGAAATGAATTGATGACCTCTTGTTAATACAGGTGATCAAGGAGCTGATATAGGAAGGTATTATGATGGACTTCCACTTAAAAAAAAAAAAAAAAAAAAAGGAGAGTTGGTTAGGTCATTAAGACTGGAGGCAACCTTAGTTGCAATGACCATGAAATAGTGGCATTCAGGACTGTGAGAAGGAACAAAGCAAAAATCAGGATCTCAACCCTGGAGTAGTTAACCCTGTTTAGAGCAGAGGAGTTATGCTAGAGAATTGCATCAGTGACTTAAGTCATGCACATGTTGTGGCTGCCCATGTTAAAACTGCATGTGCCTGCTCTCTGCATGTCTTCCTGCAGTTCACTTCTGCTGTTTGTAGTGTTCTCATAGCTGCTTGAAGACATTATCCATTTAGTTTTAATCCATGAGAGGATGCAGCTAAACGTGCTAGTGTACAATACAGCTGAGTTAATACAAGAGCTTTCTTTCTCCAGGAGGGCAATGTCCCTTCCCCTGATGCTCAGTATCTCCTGCTCACTCTGTACTGATTGTGGCAGATCTACTGCATAAGCTGACTCAGTACATAAAGCTGGCAGAAAGCTAACCTAGCAAAAAGCTGTGTTCTCTGCTGGGCTAATGGGTTGAATTAGCTGTAATGGGGGCTAGGTTAATAGTCCCTCTGCTCTTTCCCATGCTGTTCCAGCCCTTTCATGTACCCTCTCAGTAAGTGGGGTGCTGCCTTAAGGGCATAATTTGTGGTTGCTTTAATACAGCAAGAGGGAAGCAATACTAACCAGGAGCCTGTCCAGAATAGAGGTCTGCAGTTTTTGAGTCTCTGCCCTGTCACAAGAACAAGTGTGTATATAAAGAGTAAGTTGGCTGATTTTTTCCTTTTTTTTTTTTTTTTCTTTTTTTTTTTTTTTTTCCTTTAGATGAGAAGCATCTCATCTGAAGAGGAGGAAATGTCCTCAGTACAGCATCTTTAATCTAACTTGATATTTGCTTTGAGGATAAAGCTTTAACATTCTTAGCTGTAGAAAGAATTTCTGTCTATTTTTCTCACCTTTTCCATCCAGCATTGCTTAGAAGAAAAGTTTTCCATAGTTGCTGTTTGATTTGGGTAATAATTTGGGATCTTAGACAGATTAAACCAAATGCATTTAGCGGAGCTTTGATAAAAGGTTGGTGCAGTAATGTCTATTATTATAGCTCTATACACTAGGTAGAACTTCTAATTTTGGATGTTAGACCTCTATTCTTCAATTTCACAATAGCCTGCTTAGAATAATTCACAGAGTAGTGAAATGTGACAGTGAAGAAACTGGATAATTCTGGCAGTGCTCCTTTTAATTTTGTCCTAGTGTCCCTGTATTGTTGTCTTGTCTGGTTTGAGAGGAGGGGTGTGGCAAGGAATGGAATCTTCTGCATCCAGGCTTTAGAGACCAGCATTGGAGGGGTTTGGTCTTTTGCCATCACAATGTGGCTGCAAACATAAATCAGAAAATCGCTGTACTATCACATAGACCAGGTAAGAGTGACTTCAGAGTCAGATAAAATAGGATTTATGTAGCAATAATGTTTCTTTAGAAGCAAATCTGCATCTATGAAAGGAAAGATAAGTGTCTCACTATACAGGTAGTGTTTTTGCTTTGAGTAGTCAGTGTCTAGGAAGCCTTGCTAGTCAGGGTAGACAAGTCTAACAATTCAAATGCTGCCTGTACTAAGGAACTGAAGTGGCTTAATCCTTTGTGCATGTTATAATCCATTTAGAGTGCATGCTAGTAGTCAAGTTCCTCATGATGAAGTAATGCTTGTTGCTGAACATCCAGCATACATTCTTTTAAGTGTATTTTCTAGGAAACAGATTCAGAAAAACAGAATTAGCTGCCTAGTATTAAGAAAAGAAAAAGCAGGTGTTGTCTGTATCCAAGTAATTTAAAAGAGAATAAACAGCTGTAGGTAAGGTAGAGTTCCTTAATGTGATATTATCTCTGACTGGTTTTCTTTATGAATGTGGTGAAATACTTGTTAATCCTTAACTGGTAAGCCATACAGTTTGGCAGATATTTGTAACAGTTATTCTCAAGGAGAGACAAAACAATCCTTCCCTTCCGCAGAAAACTATTATTGTTTAAAACTGAGCACAGACAACAAAAAATGGAGAAAACAAGCCAATGGCAGTGTATGTTCAGGTAAGAATGGCTGTTCACATGTGGCAGAAGCAGAGGACAGAGCTGCAGGGCTGGGGGGAAAGAAGGACCATTTTGTTAATCTTGTCTAGTGCAAGCCACAAGATGGTGGTGACAGGAGGCAGTGGAAATCTTTGAGAACTGAGACAAAAAGTGTAGTCCTCTGATCCAAGGAGGAAGGTTATCACCCTTCCTACAGAGCCCAACCTGCAAAGATATTGCTTACCTGGTGGTGACTTAATTAGAAGGGGAAAAATCCTCTGTCAGGGTTTATCACTGGGAGTGAATTTACTGATACTTATTATTCTGTTCTGTCTATGCTGGTTACACAGTCACAGAGAAGCCTTAGGGAGATATTCAAATATTGACATTTCTTTGGTGCTATGGGCAAGATGGAATTATCAACATGAGGACTAGTATTGCAGAATATCTCAGTTATGGCTCAGTACATCATGAGTCAAGCAATTGGGTTTCCATGGGTGTCTAAGTTGCACTGCTTTGAAGTTTATTTAAAGCTTTTTCCAGATGCTTGTTTATGTGAGCTACATATACAGAGCTGTTTTTGTAAACCTGTCTTGCAGTAATTCCAAGATATTGTACATAGCTGAGGTTCTCAAAGTTCAGGGCAGAATTGTCTCAGTGTGGATAGGGGATGACTTTATTTCATATTGAACATGACTAGATGCTGGATGGATATTTGTACATGAAAACTAGGAAATTACTGAGGAAAGTAGACATCAATAACGTATAGGCATCACGTTAGCTTCTATCAAAATTCACTCTGTCACGTGGAAAGTATCTGGATTGAACAGAACAACTGGTTTTAACACTAAATTTGGTCATTTCATGTCTTCCATTGTCACCCTATGAAACAGAGTGACTCCTTGGCTCCAACCAAGATTTTACCAAAGCAGACCAAATCCTGTTTGTAGGTAGATATATTTGGTATAAGATAAATATCTGAATTCTTAGAAAGTTCTATTCTGTTCAGAATGTTCTGTTCAGGTTTTTGTTTAGTTTTTTAGTAAGTATATGAAATGTCACTCTTCTGTTTTACAGTAGCAATTGAAGTAGAAATTTACAGGAGCAAGTGAAGAATAATACTTCAGGAGAAAGACCTAAAAATTGAGAGAAATAGATATTCAACAAATACCCATACTTTCAACTAATAGTGAATCATAATAAAAACTTTTTAATCTTAAACTTAACATGCCTTGCAAACTAGCTGTACAGGCTACCAACATGGTCAGTCAGGATCCCTTACTAATTAAAGTGTGGAAACTAAATATAGTAACCTGTAAATATGTACTTTACATATTCCTGTGAAGTGTTTAAAACTGAAACTGCTGCTAATTGATGTTTATTCAATGAGGAAACAAGCCATGCACTGATATATTTTCCACTTTTGTGTTGTCACACTGATCAGTTTTTCTAATCAGGTCTCAAATCAGCTATAGTTGTTAAGACAAAGTGTTGTGCCTAATAACAAACTCTGTTATTTTTATAAATGTCTATAATATTTTTATTGTAGGTAAACAAGTGAGAACCAAACTGTCACAGGCCTTTAATCACTGGCTGAATGTCCCAGAAGATAAAATACAGGTACTGGCTAATTACTTTTAAAAGGTTGTTATCTTTCTTCCAAGACCATTGGTAACAGATGATTCTCTTATATAGCATAAGTGATCAGAAATCTTAAACTAATTTCTGAATATAAAGTGAATTTTCATGAAAACAACTTCAGTGCAAAGCTTTTACTGTGATGCAGCAATAAAGAAATTGCTTCCATGTCTTACTAGAATAGTTACTCCTTTCCAAGTGTGTTCAACCTGTGAAGTTCTAGATAAACACTTACCATTGTTACCCACTTAACATAACTCAGTTGTTAACACTGAATTTTTATTAATTTACAAAAAAAGCTAGACAGTTATCTTGTAGACTTCACAAATATAGTGTTTGAAAATAAAATCTTGAGATTTTGATACAAGAATATTAAAGACAGTAATTAAATCAACTTTACAAACCTAAACTTGAGAGGGATGTATCGTATAGTCTGCAGTCCCTTACGTTCTGAGAAGCATTATCTATGAGTTCTCATTCCCTTTTCTCTTGGACAAAGTGTGCAAGATCCATGGCTGTATATTTAAACACTGTGGCTTTTCAAATGAAAATTTATCCTCCTTTTTACGTTAGCCTCCAGTTTTGCTAAACTGCATACAGAGTGTACAAAATATTTTCTGCCAAGGCAGCGTAAGGAGTGAATATAATTGGTTGTGGCTTTTGACACCCAGCTGGTCTTTTGTTAATTTCATTAGTTGTTGGCAGAAGTATCTTTAGGGTTTGTGAAGGTGTCATTTTTAGGGTGGGTTAAGAGTGACACTTAATAGCTCTCAAGTAGCAAAGTGGTTTAAGAGGCTGCATTTCATAATCTAGGAACTCTTCTATTTTTCAGCCTGTCTGTGTAACTGTGTAGCAAAATTTATTCTGACTTTCTGCTAGACACATCTTACCCTTTGTGCTCAGACAAACATCCAAATAAAACATAAAATATAGCAACCTGTATGCTGTATGTATGAGTTTAGATTTATCACAGATCAGAATTCAGATTGGAGGAAGCCTCTGGAAGTTTTCTAGGACAACCCTGTACTTAGAGCTTGCTCTGTTGCTGCTTTAGGCTTCTGGGAGCCCTGTTGAGTTTTGAAAATACAGTGATGGAGTTTCTGCAGCTTCCTCTGGCATGTCTTTTCATGCTGAACCCCTTTCATTATAACAAGCCCTTCCATTCTATTCAACTAAGCTTTTTTTATGTTGCAGTCTGACTGTTGCCTCCTGCCCTTTTGCTGGGCACCCATGACAGTGTGGTCCATTTTTGCTATAGTAAACTAAAGCTGCAGTGCCTCTGTGTGAACAGAAGTTACCAGTTCTGTCACTTTTAACTGATGATCATGCAACTGCTATTGAAAACTTGAACCTCTTGTTTTGATTATCTTTATGAAGAAAACCAGTGCTTTAATGTCTCCTTTAATACTTGTTTGTAATGGCAGGAAAAAACAACACCCTGTCATCTTTTAGTTTTCTTCATGATGCAGTTATTACAGCTTTTGTGTATTTTGGTACTAATTTTAATAACTAAAGATGGCTGAAGTCTGGAGGACCATCTCTGGTCATCTTTTTTGACATCTCATGATCTTCATAAGGTGTCCCCCATGTCTAACAGCCTGATTAATTCCCAGCTATTTGTATTTCATTTATTAAAAATCTGAATTCTGGCACTCATTCTGGGACTTTTTTCTTACCTTAGATTATTTGTCTTTGTGTAGTTTATTTAGGTGATACAATTGAGGCTACTGTTCCTCGGTAGCTTACTTTACTGTTGACTGCCACTATTACACCTTTGCCCTAACCAAGTGATCTCTTCCCTCAACACTTAGTGAATTTCTAGTTCCCTTTTGGTGCTGCACTGAGACACTTCAACTTGTTGAATTAGAAAACACTGGGTTTGTCACGTGATTTTTTTTCTGAAGGCACTGAAATGGCCTAGCAAGAGTCAAGCAAATTTTAAAGCTATTGCAGATAAGGAGGTGGAAGAAACCTGTGTGTTGGACTGATAGTGCAGCAGATACTGATTAGATAGATGTAGGTTGTAAGAAAACATCTCACTCTGTCTTCAGCTTTCATTATGGAAACCAGTCTTTTCATTTTCTCAGGCTACTTCCTGATGTCTTCTAAAATGAGGTTTTTCTGATATCTGAGCTGTTTCACTCCTTTCCTTCACCTTTGAAACACTTTATACACTGTCTTAACTTCAGAAGTTAATTTGATAGAAACATAGAGTAAGGAAACACTTTCCTTTAAACCTTATGTATGGAAGCTGCAAGAGGTCATGGAACTGACAGTGATATGAAATAGGTTAGTAAGAGAAATACTAGAATAGGCTTATCCAGTGAATTCACAGAACACAGGGAGACGTTCCTGATAGTGCTGAGAATGAGATAATGGACCAAAAGTATATTCATACAAATAGGTGTGTAAAGTTGCCTTCAGTAAATACACTATCCCTTGATTTCTTAAGTGTTTAAGTAGGTCGTTCTTGCAGTTGTATCTTGGGAAAGGAATTAGATTCCTGGGGTTTGAGTTTTAATCTTTGGGACAATGTTCACTGAACACCAGGCAGCTTGGTGCTCGAGAAAATGCTTACAGCAAAGTCCTTATTTTGTCCTACAGCACCCACCAAATAGGACCAGACCATATTTGCTGCCATTGTATGCCAGTCTTAGTATTTTTTCACAGTTGTTTTGATGAATGTCGACTTAATGCAGTGTTTGTAGCTAACGAGTGTAATTGGTTCATTAGCTCTAAAATCATATCTTAATCAGATGTGTTTTGCAGTGAGTTTATACAGTATGCAGTTTTACGTGCTTAAATTTATTTCCATTTAAGCAGCTGCTGAATACCTGTTGCCAGTGTGGCAGCTGTGGAATAAAAGCAGCATATAGTGTGAAGATTTCATTTTTTGTTGAGTTGTTAAGGTTCCATTCTACTCAAATGTAGTCAGCTACAAGCCTGATGGTGTGAACTGTTTATTGCATACCTCAGGTGGTGTGTGATACAAGCAGTGTGTAGGAAGCTTCTTGAAAGAAATTGTGGCTGTTTTCTTTCTGCCAAGAATTTTAAAAATGATGTTTCAGAGGGAATAGTCTGTCCTTTAAGAGCCCAGTACTGAATATAACCACACGAAGTGTGGGAAAAGAAAGATGAGCACTCCACAAGAGAAAAGTGATAATGGATGATACCTGACACTCTCAAGAGCTGACTTTGGGATGTTTCAGTTTTGTAAATCTAAACATTTCAAAACACTGTGTTTATTTTATTTTCCCCTAGTCATATTTCTAATAAGTTATTTCATGACTCCTAGACAATGGCTTGTTTTAGAACTGTAGCAACAATGAAGAGGAGCATGCAAGTAGAAGCACTTCAGGGAGTAAGTTAACTTTGAATCTGAAAACATTAAACACAAGACTATGTGATCTAGGACTTACAGCAAACTGGATGGTGAAGAGAAGCATAAATCTGTACTAACAGTAAAAGCAAGTTGTCTAAAGAGGAAGCTCAGTGATAGAGAATGTAGTTCTTTAAAACATTGTCTATTTTAAGTACAGTGTTGCAAAACATGCGGTTAAATTACAGTAACAGACTTAACAATTTCTCTTCTTGTAATAGGTTATCATTGAAGTGACGGAGATGTTGCACAATGCAAGCCTGCTTGTGGATGATATTGAAGATAACTCAAAGCTACGGCGGGGCTTTCCAGTGGCACACAGTATCTATGGGATTCCATCTGTAATCAACTGTGCTAATTATATTTATTTTCTTGGCTTAGAGAAGGTTTTAACCCTTGATCATCCAGATGCTGTTAAAGTTTTTACCCGTCAACTTCTGGAGCTCCATAAAGGTCAAGGCTTGGATATTTACTGGAGGGACACTTACACCTGTCCTACAGAGGCAGAGTATAGAGCGATGGTGCTGCAGAAGACAGGCGGGCTCTTCGGATTAGCTGTAGGCCTCATGCAGCTGTTCTCAAATTATAAAAAAGACTTAAAGCCACTTCTTAACACACTTGGTCTCTTCTTCCAAATAAGAGATGACTATGCCAACTTGCACTCCAAAGAATATAGTGAGAACAAGAGTTTTTGTGAAGACTTAACTGAGGGCAAGTTCTCATTCCCAACCATTCATGCAATTTGGTCAAGACCTGAAAGTACTCAGGTGCAAAACATTTTACGTCAAAGGACAGAGAACATAGATATAAAAAAATACTGTGTACATTACCTTGAAAATGTCGGTTCCTTTGAGTACACTCGGAATACATTGAAAGAGCTCGAATCTGAAGCCTATAAGCAAATTGAATCCCTTGGGGGAAACCCTGAGCTTGTAGCACTAGTTCAACAGCTGAGCAAAATGTTCAAAGAAACTGAAAATTAAAAAATTAACTTCTGGGTGTGGATTTAAACTCTTTTGAAAATGGCAAAATAACCAGATGGAGAGGTGTGATAATCACTCTCATGTAAAACTTTCTCTTGTAGCCATGTTACAGAAATTACTGTTAAAAATAACTTGTCATTGAGTTTTGAAATATGTACCCTATTATCTCTAAAGTCTTAACTGTAACTGCCTACGGTTGGTTTTGTTAAAGCAGATGTATTAGAACTAAAACGAGTTTTGAATCTATATGTAATAGTCTTTACACAATCACAGGCATTATTTCATACCTAAAACTCTTGTGCCCCTAACCAGGCTATGATAGGATTCTGGTTAAAATTGTGTTAAATTAAATCAGGTTGACATGTATCCATTGTGCATTTTAACATTTACAATGTTCTTGTAAACCAAAATCTGTGTTTAAAAACGAAGGTACTTGCAACCACAATGCACATAAAATTGTTCTGTGGTGTTTCTAAGTTTCACTTGTGAATATCAGGTGGATCCATTTACTATGTCCTAGGGTGAATATCCTGTCTGGCTTCTGTGGATATTTGCAGGGGAATGTGAATTATGAAATAATTATTTCATATGCAAATAAGATGTGCTCAGTCTGAAATTGTGACTTCATAAAAATTTTGAAGTTCTGTAGAGAAAAGATCTCAGCCCATCAGCAAAGTGGAAATTTGCTGCTGACTCCAGCTCTGCTGGAGTAATTTTGCTCACCTGGTTTTAGATTTTGAAACTGTCAAACATTCTGTAGCCAGAAACTTAAATCTATGCATTAGAGCTCATATATGTACCTGTAAATAGCTACAGAATGAGCTGCTATTAGAAATGGAAAGGTATTCACACCAGGTAACTTCAGGACACCATAATTGGTACAGGTCTCTTTAATCTCTGCTTATAATTGAGGGGCTTCTCCAAGACTTTATTAATAATTCATATTTCATTCCTGTTCTGAATCGCTGTCTGGAGCCATGTTCTATATCTCTCCAAAGAGACAAGAGCTGTAAATTTTTTGTTAAAGTACAGTATCTTGTTTTACAAGCTAGAATACCACTTCAGTTTTGGTAATTGCTTTAAATAGAGCTTTAAAATTATAGACGTACCAAAATATGGTATAAGAACGAGGATGGAGAGCAAGATTTAGGGGTGGGGCTGATAAATAACAAAGTTCTTTGCTCATATATATATATATATATATATATATAAGCGTTAATAAAATGTAAGCAGGGATGTTTGGCTTTTTCTTCCTTGGGCTGGCTTTAATCAGGTTCAGTTCCTTTAGTATTCACAGGTATATTAAGCTTTGCTTTGGGGTAGCAAGGTAGTGGTTTGGATCAAAGGTAGGGCCGGTGCTATAAGCTGTGGCATTAGCTCAAGCATACTCTGAAAGGGACAGAGGTAGTTGGCTTCTGATGTCTAAGCGGTAGTTTTGTGCAGGTGTTCATTTACTGTACCTGGAAAACAGGGAGAGCTATGATCTCAGCCCACTGAGAAAACTAACTGAAGAAGGTTGCTGTAATGTCTTCCCTGGGCAGCCTTAATATCTTTCTGAAAGTGATCAAACATGACAAAATTGAGGATGACTGCTTTCAGTCTGAAATATTATGTAGTTATGGATGATAGCCTATCCCTTTTATCTGCATGCTGAGGAGAAATCTTTGTCTGATTAGACACAGAATAATAGGCTTTTCACTGAATGGACCTGCTTGCCAGGACTGAATAGCTTAAAGTTGGTGAAAGGTGTCTTTAATGTTAATGAAAGAGAACTGTAATTCCTTTTTCATAACTTGCAGTGCTTAGTAAGCCTGTAAATTTTTAATGTGTTATGTGAAAATACTATCTGCAGCAAATTACATTTATTTTGTGCTGTGTCTTGGGAGTTCCTAAGCACTGTTGCAGTCAATGTTGAATAGGGGAAAGCACTGAAAAGATTACTGTTGTCAGGAGAATCTCCTAATCTTACTGTGAAATGTATCCTTGTGCCTGTTAGGATATTGTAACTGCTACACAATGCAAAGTGCACTTAGTGCCATTTCATTTCTGTTCTGTTGCTGGATGTAAACAGTTCTGTGTAATCAAACTTCCATAATGAAGTAGTTTTTCTTACTTTTTGTGTAAAGCTTTTGTACCATCTGAGATTTCTGCTATGTCATCACTCCTTTGTTTCATTTTGGCAACTCACCCCAGAATTTATTCTAATTCTGTATCTTGTAGCGTGTGCCTTCATTAGGAGTAGGTACATGGATTGTTTTCCAGTTGCAGACCTTTTAAACCACAAATGGGCAAGGGAAAAGTTGGTCCAGCTTTCTTTTCCCAGGTTACAAGAGGCCATCCATGCAGCTCTGTCTTACTCTTCTGCCTTCAAGGCATTTGATGCCAGTATTCAAAGCATATGCTGAAGGTATATCTGAAAAGGTAGAGCATTGTTGCTCTTCACTTTGGTTAGGATAAACAGGATTGTGAGAGCTTTTCTTGATGTATTCAGGAGTTGGAAGAGGTTGGGATATTTCTCCTTCATCTGTTAAGCTGGTAGAGCATCTTCAGGTATTAAATGCCAGTAGTATCAATGCCCCTTAGTCAAGGTAGATTTCATATTTGGTGCCATAAGATCAGTCTGTTCGTTTTCATCAATACTCTCCAATGTTATTACTGGTATTGGCTCCTGAGGTTAAACAATGTTAGGAAAAACCCTTCTTTAAAGCAGCATGGGAGTTCCTGTGACTGCAGAAGTAGTTGTGTAAGTGCCCCTCTGTTGCTGTGCCTCCCACAACACAGGGAGCAGGGATTTTTCCTGATCTTCATAAAATATGCACTGTTGTAGAATGGCAATCTGAGTTGCAAGTGGAGATGCCCACAGGGAGACAAAGGGGATGCTGGTTTTAATGTCAGTCCCTTTGAGCCAGAACCATTCCCCTTATCTTCCTGCCATTGCCAACAAGTTCTACTTTGATCAGGTTATCAGTGCATTTCTTGGGGGTTCAGTTCTTGCAGTTCACATTAGGAGAAATGCAAATATTCATCAGTCTGGAGCATTCCCTGCTACCTCAGTCTGTTTTCTGATCGTGTGCTTGCTTGGATGTAAGTGAATGCTGTCACCTGTCTTAGAGTAGCCAGCCATTGGATGGGACATCTGTCTTTGCTTTTTCACAGGCTTATGTTTACCCCATCAATTATGAAGAAAAGTCATTGTTTCGAGATCTTCCTGAGGAGATAGCTTTCTCCTCTCCTTTTGAACTCAGGCTGTTCAGGAACCCATTCAGAGCAACTCTGTATGTATCAGCCAGTTGTTGATACAAACAGCATAGAAGTGTTAATGGGAAAGAAATTGACATTTCTTCATGCTTCTGCTTTTTTGTTAATTTTGCTCATCTGGCTGCACATGCTGTGGGAATTTCCTATATTAATGACTGTTTGCCTCGGTTATTGTTAAAATGCTAGCAAGGTATAAAAATTCGGGGTTTGTGAGGGGGTTTGCATTTCTCATGTAAAACTGGTTTGAACTTTAATATGCCTTTATCACTGAATTGGGCCAGACTTTTATTCATGTGCCAGAGCCATATGGGCATCTGTTGCTCTTCTTTGTCCCATCTTAAATAATTTTACATTTCAGGTTTGGTATTTACTATGTTCTTTGTATTATTTGCTCAGTACTTTCATTGTAATTCTTCTTTCAGCTATATTTCTATTCTGCTGTTAATACCAAGCACAGATAATACCATCAAACTTGGTTTTGATCCTGGACGAACATAATAGTCTGGATCTGCTTTTGAAATGTTGAATCTTGGCTCATCATTTGCCTTCACAAAAGTAATTCAGGATTAATCCAAGATTTTCTGCAACCTCAAAACATCTGAAACTTTTTTTCCCAGGAAGCTAAGGCCTGTAATATTTTATATGATCATAAATTATTTGTCTCATGTAGCTTGAGCTCCTTTCCTTGCCCTACCTGTTTGCTTTCAATATCCATTTTGCTTTGGTGGTAATGCCTGTTAGGTCTTTTTATGAATGAACTTAATTCACCAGCCCTGAGGTAGAGAAGTTAATTTTTGTCCAGGTTAATGAATTATCCCACTCAGCAAGAGCCTGATGGATGTCAGAGCTGGCAGGTGGACAAAGGCTAGGGAAAGGATCTGAGAGAATAAGAAAACTCATTTTTGCCTCCCGAGGCTGCCTCATGTAATTTCACTTTGTTTTACTTGACTTTGTTAGGAAAAACTAAAGTATGTGGTTAGTTTTTTCCCTAAGCTTCCCTTCTTGCTTTCCAAGTAGACTGTGAGAGATACTTAAGTTAAATTTATTTATTCTGATAATTATTTATGTAACTTGCATACATCATCTAAAGATTTTAATTAAAGGTACAGATAAAACAGAGTGCATTGTTTGATTACTGTATTTTTCTTTCTCTTAACAGTTTTTCTGTTTTTGAAGTCAGGGAAGCATAATCTGCCATGTGCCTATTTGAGTTGATTGCTGCCTCACATAAACATCCTTCCTGAATAATTTTATCATAGCTGAGCATCAGTGTTCAACCTTTTCTGCAACACTTATTTTAAAATTACTTTAGAGGCACCTTGTTGAGGTGTGGCTAGGAATAATCCATGATTCATTAACTCACTTCAAGCATATAATCTGCAAAACTTCTAATAAAGGTGTAAGTTAAACTACATTAACCCTGATAGTGTTCCTCACCTGTGTGCCCTATGGAAGAAGTTCTCAATTAACCTACTGAAAAGGCATTTACTGATCATCTGTTCAGTACAGCATAGAGAACCATGGGAGATACACCAAGAAGGCCTAACGTGACACTTCCAGAGAAAGCACTACACAACCTGACATGAATTTGTGTAGAAAATTCACTCTGAGGTGAAGGGAAATCATAGATAATTTTCTGCTTTTGAACAGGAAAATGCTCTACTCATTGGGTATATGGATTACATGCTGACAGTTATGCAGCTGCATCATCTCTTGAGCACAGTAGGTAATTTTCACTCTCTTCATAATGTTTCAGTTGTTATTTCTAAAGCATATAATGTGAGCTACTTAATCACTCACAAATTACTGAAGTCTGTAAAATGGCAAATGCATACATTTTGTTTATGTATTTTGAAATACATAACAACTCTCCTATCTCTCCTATTCTCTCACAATCTGTGTTACTCCACAGAGAACTTGTGTTGGCTGAGGAAGGCATAACCTTTCACTGACTGAAGTTATTAAAGGCAGGCTAACACCAAGCCCGTGTAAAGAGACTGGAGGGGGAAAAAATGGTTTGCAAGTAAAAAACCCCAAAGTTCTTTAAAAGTAGAATTTCCTATAATTGCAGAGTTAGTATATTAAGAATGGAACTAACTCCAGTAGTTTTTCTGTGGTTTTGCCTGAAGAACCTGTAGCTAACTGTTTTATTTTTGGGGTGGGATGGAGTGTACAGGTCAAAGTAAAAGCCATACAGAGGAATTGTCATTGCTATTCACAGAAACGTACAGGCTGTGCTATAAACCTAATCTCTTATCTTTTCCACTTAACAGCATGAATGTTCAATAAATGCAGAAGCTAGATCCATTTTTACTTAAGTGCTTATAAAGTGCTGAAGTTCTAATTTGAGGCAATGAGGTGAAAATGTTAAATTGGTCTAGTTGTTTCATTGGGATTGTCCTTGTCAAGTACAGATCATGAACTATGGCTACTTGTTGATTACAACACTGAAACAAGAAGTGCAAAGAAATAGAATAAGCAGTAAGTTATACTACTCTCATTATCACTTTAGAAATACTAAATACGTGCATGTAGATTTTGAGAATGGCTGGATTACCTGTCCAGGGATAAAAAAGGATAGCTGGGGTCAGAAAGATCACAAGTATTTTCTTGTTTTCAGCATCTTTCTTGTCAGGCAGTACACAAAGTGGAGGATGCTTTCAGCTTTGACCTTGGGAAGAGTCAGAAAAGGAGAGCAAGAGGGCTTACTGCACTCACTTGTACCACTATCCATGTGTAGCTTCAGCCACGTGGCTTGAAACTGGAACAGATTGTTCCAAGAGTGCCCTCTGTGGGAGATGAGTGGGTTTAGGAACCCAGATGAGGCAGCAACACCACCAAGGGTGTGGAAGAAGGACTAGGGTATCTGTTTTTTCCCCCAATTCTATTATGTGTGAAATAACACATTACCTGTGGCAAAGGAGGACTATGAAATAAAGCTAGAGAGTTCTTTGCTGGATTGTCCCCTTGAGGAGCAGCAGAGCAGTAAAGCACACCCTCAAAGCCTGTTACTTGAAGATGCTATCAGCATGCTAAAGAATATACACATTATCCAGATTATTTTGATTGGAATGCACTCGTGTTACCAAATACCCACACCTGATTTCTGTAGTCAGTATCACAGACTCAAAGGAAAGAGCACTAACATGGTGCCTGCCAAAAGAAAAGGAACATTTAATGTAATGGAGCCATAGGACTGAAAAAGCTGCTTGATTATTTACTGTCATGATTGTTCCAGTCTTGGTGGTGCCAACATTCAAATGATATTGTTTGCATTAAGCTGTTGAGAGACATTGAGCTAGGAAACACAAGAGATTAAAAAATGTGAAAAACATCAATTAGGATAGTTTGATTTTTATAACCACAGCTATTAGATCTTGCCATACCTGTCTCTGTCAAACCGAAGAGCTCTTACTCAGTTCCTGTTCTTCACCAACTGGTACTAGAACACAGTCGGGTCTTTCATTTTCTGCTGTTAATCTACGCACACTGGACATTTCGATTTTTATTTTTTTCTTTTATAAGTTGTGTTCGCTAATTATTACAGGTCATCCCTGGATCCATCCGGGGATATTTTCCTCAAATACTGAATGTTGAAATAAATGCAGCAACAAAAGCAGCAGCGTACAGGGGAATACAGCTGTTGGGGAGTTCCCCTGGCCCGGGGGGGGCTCCGGGGGAGCTCTACAGCTCAGCCAGTCTCCCGTGTTCTCCCCGGCCGCTATTCCCGGGAGAGCGCCCCAGCCTTGAGCTCCGGACTCGGAACCAGCTCTTGCTCGGCGTCGGTTCCCCGCTGCCGCAGGGCTTTGCTTTACAGCACGGCAACGCTTCCCCAGGGCGTCTTTCTTCTCCTCTCACAGCCCGCCCCAAGTCTCCGACTACTCCCAGGGAGACGCAATTCCCGGGATCGGGCGGGACACCCTAGCACCGCCCAATCAGAGCGCCCGCCTCTCGCCCCGCGGCATTCTGGGAGCTGTAGTCCGGGGCTGGTAAGTCCACGCGGCGGGGCCGCCTCGATGAACGGCATTACCCAGAAAGCTCCACGGCGGCGACGCCCCGGGCTGATTTGCCCCTGAAGCGGTGACTTGAGCAGGGTAGAAGGCGGGGTGGGCCAATAGCGGGCCAGGGCAGGGCACCCCCGGGACTCGCGGCCAATGGGAGCGCTCCGAGCGCCCGGGCGGGGCGGGGCGGCGGGAGACGCGCGGCGCGGGGCGGAAGTGCGGCAGCGGAGCGCCCCCGTCGGTGCGTGAGGTGCGCCCGCGGCCCCGGGCGTGTGGGGCCGGGATGGGGCAGCGCCACGGGAGGCGGCTCCGGGAGCGGGGAGCGGCACGGGCCGGGGGAGCCCGGGGAGGGGGTCCGGCGGGTAGCCGGGCGGCAATAGCGCAGCTCAAGGTAGGGGCGTTGTGAGCGCAGCGGCTGTGCGTGTGTTAATGAGGGCGTGTCTCCTGTCCCTGCAGGCCTGGGAGCAGCCCGGACTGCAGCTCTCCCGGGATGGCCGCTGAGGTGCCTCCCGACGCGCTGGGCCGGCGGGTCTCCTGTGGCACCGACTATGGCACTGTGCGCTATGTGGGCAGCGTGTCTCGGACTGCAGGTAAGCGCCACAAAAGCAATAATCTTCACGTTTTATGGTTGTTCTTGCAGTTCTACTCGTGTTCTTCTTAATTAAAAACCCACAACATTGTCAAGTAGAACGAGGCAGTTTACAGCTTGATTTTTGCTCATTGTTCCTGTGTAAATGTGGTGTCTTCTAATCTGTGTGAGTTGTTGGGGTTTTGGGGTTTTTTAAAGAAGTCAGAGTTGTCAAAAGTTGTAAGAAGAACTTCACAGTCTTTTCCCTGATCTCTGTGCTGGCACAGTCAGGGAAGGTAAGAGGCAGCAGCAGCAGCAGATCAGCAGACCAGGTGCTCCTTTGATAACGTGCTGTGCTGGGTTTGTGTGACAAGGCTCTGATCAAGGGGCTACAGGGGTGGCTACATCTGTGAGAAGCTGCCAGAAGCTTTCCCTGTGCCCAACAGAGCTGATGCCTGCCGGCTCCAGGGCAGCCTGGCCAAGGCTGAGCCCATCAGCAATGGTAGCTGCACCTTGGTGAAACCATCTTTAAGAAGGGGAAGGAAAAGAGATGCTTTGCACAAAAGTAGCTGTGGCCAGAGAAGAGCTGAGTGAGAATATGTGAGAGGAACAGCCCTGCAGACACAAAGGTCAGTGAAGAAGGAGGGGAAAGAGGTGCTCCACACTGCAGAGAGGAGATTCCCCCCTGCTGAGACAGGCTGTTCCCTGGCAGCCCATGGGGGTCAGCAGGGATTTAGAGATCCACCTGCTGCCCATGGAGGACACACACACACACCCACACAGGTGGATGCCTGGAAAGAAGTGGTGAGCCTGGAGGAAGTCCACACCAGAGCAGGCTCCTGGTAGACCTGAGAATCTGTGGAGAGAAGAGCCCTGCTGGAGTGGGTATCCTGGTAGCTCTTGTGACCCTTTGGGGACTCACGCTGGAGTAACCTTTTCCTGAGGGACTACACCCCATGAAAAAAGGGTTCCACACTGGAGCAGTTCCAAAGGATCTGTACTGTAGTCTGTAGGGGGGATTTATGTTGGACCAGTCCACGGAGGACTGTCTTCTAGTCCAGCTGAGGTGGAGGTATTTTTAAGATTTGTTTTACTTCTCATTATTCTACTCTGATTTTGATTGGTAATAAATTCAATTACTTTCTCAAGCCAAGTCTGTTTTGCCCATGACAGTAATCAGTAGGTGATCTCTCCCTGTCCTAATCTCAGCTCATGAGCCTTTTGTATTTTTTCTCCCCTCTTCAGCTGAGGAGGAGAGTGAGAGTGGCTTTGGGTGGGCACCTGGTATCTAGTCTGGGTCAACCCACTATAGAGGTTCAAATTTATGGGAAGATTCCAGATACTTGGAAGAAGACTAGCCTTCCATACAGTTCTAGAAGAGGCAAGAAGGATGACCAGGAACTGTAGACTCATTAGCCTCACTTCAGTTTCTGGAAAGATCATGTGGCATGTTTCCTTGGAATCTATTTCCAAGCCTGTGAAGGACAAGATGGGAGTATTTGGTACTTGGAAATAAGAAGTTGTGCTTGGCAAATGTAATTACTTTCTATGATGATGTGACTGTGAATGTGGATAAAGGGAGAGCAAGTCAATATTCCTTGACTTCAATAAGTCTTTGAATAATGTCTCCATAAAGAACCTTATTTGGAAGCTGAAGAAATACAATACAGGTGAATGGACTGTTAAGTGAGTTGAAAGTTGTCAAGTGAAAAAGTAATTAATGACTTGATATCTGGTAATGAGTGAGTACTACCAAAGAGAGTGCTGGGGTGTGTATATATCGTTTCATGTGTTCATCAGTGACTTGGGTGATGAACAGTGTTCACCCTCAAAATAGCTGCTGTGATACAAGACAGAGCTGCAATCCAGTTCAGGCTTTATGAACTTTAGGTTTGAACCCAAGATATTCAAGAAGGATGAATTCCCACAAGCAATATGGAAGGAAGTGCGAGCGACTCACAGGGCCTGTTGTAAAGGGCTTGGGAGTTGAGTTGGATACTGTTATGAATACGAGCCTACAGTGTTCTCCTGTAACAAGCAAAGATACATGTTACCTTAGAGTGAAGTGAACAAGATGAACATGGCCTGCAAGGGAAAGGAAGCTGTTATCCCTCTGGTGTGGAACCATTCCAGTTCAAGAGGGATGCAGATAAACCTGAGATGATCTCTAAGATCTCCTGTCTTGAGGAGTCTTGGAGGACTGCCAGGGTGGTTAAGGGCCCAGACCATACACATGTGTTGTGAAGAGACTGTATGGTCTGGGCTTGGTTAATGTGGTGGAGAGAAGAAAAAGTGACATCCAGTGGCTTCCTGCAGCTGTTTGGCTGGTGGTTACAGAGATGGCAGAAACTAACTCTTCTTACAAGTACTAGATTATATAATAAAGGATGATGGCCACAGCAGGAAAATCTTTTCCATTACATTGCAACATTACAATGCAGCACTGGAATATGCTCACCATATTATATCCATTATATATATATCTCCATTATATACCATATTACCCTATCATGTGGAATATGTTGGAATCTTTCTCTCCTTGGAAATTTTCAAAGTCTGGCTAGGAAACAAGTTACCTGACTGACTTGTTTAGTGCTGTTGATAATCTCCTGCTTTGAGAGAGAAGATTAGGCTAAGTGAACTGCAGAGGTTCTTTCTGGCTGTGATTTCTATGGATATGATGCCATAAATTTGAAAAAGTATCAACTGTTTTTTTCAGGAATTTGGCTGGGCATAGAATGGGATGATCCTCAGAGGGGAAAACATGATGGCAGCTATGAAGGAACACAGTATTTTAAGTGCAGGTGAGTTTATTCACATCATTGGCATGTCATATGTGGTAACAAGATGGTCATGGGAAGAGGCCTTTTGGCAATTTTTAGGGCAAACTCTTCTGTTATCAGTTGGCCAATATTAAAAAGATCATAATTCTGAGTGCCCTGACTGGCTAATCCATAGAGGCTCTTGCATTGATACTCATCCAGTTACAGGTATAGTAAATACCTAGAAAATACAAGTCATGTTTTCAGAGGTATGTTATGAAATGAAACTTTGGGATGTTATTATTATTACCAATAATAGGTTTAGACCTTTTACTTTAGTTAGGAAATCAGTATTTCCTAGTGACCTTCATTAGGTAATTCTGAACTATTGGTCCATATTAAGTGTCTCAAACACAGTTTATATTTTAATTTAAGATGACTTGTATGTATCTTATTAAGGGAAAATACCAAGTTCCTATTAATGGTTTGGGTTATATTTGTATCACTAAGGAACTGTTAAATATATTAATTAAATTTAGTACATGCAAAACACAGTGCAGCTGAGTGGGGTTTTTAAATACATGCATGCATTACTTTTAAGTGAAAAGATTTGAGCACTTAACATGTTTGAGATTGCAGAATACAGGACTCTAGGATGGATACTAGCTGCTGCAAGTTGTTGATTTCTATGTCAGGACACATGCAACAGCTAAAAGTTTGTAAGTTAAATAGTAACTGGATTAATTCATAGAAGAAAGTCATCAATAGCTCCTAAATACTCCAGACTGCTAGCTCAGTAAGTTCCTGAGCATGGAAGTGGGGAAGGATGAGACAACAAAATCTATTCTTCAGAAAAATAAGTAAAGAGGAAAATGCCCACCTGTGAGGACTGGATATTTTTCCCTTGTATCAAATAATAATAGAACAAAGCTTGGGGAGGCTAAACACACTTACTACGAGAAAAAAATTCAACATGGCTGGATTTTTTTGATTTAGCTAAAGAATTGGAAATGATGGTTTTAGAACAACCATGTCTTTTAAATTAATATATTAGTGGAAGTTGCTTCCTAAATTCTTTGAATTTAATTGAAACAGTTTCCAAGTGAAACCTAGCCATGTTCTCCTGTAGGAATAAAAAATAGAAACAATTGGCTGACCATTCCAAATCTCTCTGGACAGAAAAAGGAACTGGACATTTCATGAATGTTTTTCAGAAATTTGACTGCTTTACCTTTGTGTGTATATGATATTTATGTACATGTGTATAAACTCTTGGGTTTTTAGTGGCCATTAGTGTGCTTCTAGGAGATGAGATCTCATATAATAGTCTTGATTCTTGATGTAAAAATCAATGTTTTGAGTGAAGCTCAATACCCATAACAAATGTAAATGTTGTAGTCTTTAAACATATTGTTCTTTCAATGCCTGTGCTTTGTACTCTGCTGTTTTCAGTCAGAAGAGGTCCTGCTGGAGTCTAAGGGGATATATAGTTCCAGCAGGGCACCAAGGCACACAGACACAAATTCCTGTGTGCAAACACGTTTGTAGTTCTTGTACCGACTGTGAAAATGTAGGCAAACTTAAGTAAAAAATAGTTACCTGATTTTAGCAAAAAGATGCTTAAAAACAAAGTCTTCCCACTACTTAAAACATCACCTCTTTACTACTACTGATTAGGAGGGAATAATGTTTCTTTGTAGATGAATATACACATCTAAAAAAATGCTATATTTTTCCCCTTATACCTTATCATGAGTGTCCTTTGCCTACAAGCTACTTTGCTCACTCCTTGAATTCTGATAAGCAGAAGCAGCTGATCAAGTAGCTTGTACTGTAAACAAATGCAGTGAAAGGACATTTTGAAATTGTTGTAAGGCAATTTTGAAAATAACTGCTTTAAAAACTACATATTTCAGAGTGACATTTGAAAATAAGATCGTAAGAGGAAAATAAAACTGGTTTTGAGATTCTCATCACCAGAGAACCTTCTTTTTAGTCTTTACTTGAAACAGTAGGTGTGCTTACAGCTCTATGTGATCTCTATAGTAGGTTTTTTGAAAATATGAGCTAAATTTTCATTTTTCATGGCAGTATGTTTGTCTGGGTCATATATTATGTAGTGATAATTGAACTTCTTAAGAATATGAATACCAAGGAACAAAACAACCGTACTTCTAATTATGCTGGTATCATGAGCATGTTCATCAACCCTGTGTCAGCTGGAAATGGCAATGCACAATCTAGTGGTGTTTTTGTGTTTGTTTTTTTCCTGATAATAGGATCTTGTTTCTTAATAACTGAAGAAGAAGAACTACTATTTTAGCTGTCAGATGCAGTAGTGTATAATGTAGCTAAATAATGTTCTGCAGTCCTTCAAGAGAAATGAGGAGTAATCAAGCCTTAAAACACTGTTAAAATTTGTATGCAGCTTTTGGACCATGAGTGTGCTTTCCAATAGGTTCTTGTCCCACAGACCCACTCACACATTTGTGTACCTGTGTTCCCCTGGGAAATATGGGTTACAAGCACACCCTCCTCCCCTGCTTATCCTATACTTGTTGCATGATGGCATTTGAGGTGATCTGCTCCATGAAAGATCTGTTCATATTAAATTAGGCTATTTTTTCTTCAAGGGTGACAGATTCACCTCCAAGAATATCTACCTAGAGCACAAAACTCTTCAAATACAAGGAAAAAATCATTTAGTGTCCATGAAGAAAAAATTATTTCCATTTTGCAAAGGCAGAAAGCATTTCTAGGATTCCTGAGAAGGTTTCAGTTAAGAAGTTTTGACTATCAGAAACTCATGCTCTTTGCTGCCAAAAAAACTGTGTTGAAACAAAAGGTGTCCCTAACCACTGCTCAAACATGTCCTGTGTGCCAGCAGAACCCAAATATAGCACCTAAAACTGCAGATGTCTGTCTGTCTTTCCTTGTTCAGCTCAGAGTCAAGTTTTACATCAGTTTAACTACGGTGAACTTTCAAGAATTTGAAGTACTTGCTCGTGTTTGCAAAGCTGCTGCTGTTCAGTCAGGAATTTGATACACCATGGCAAGTTAGTGTTAGGTGTCATTTATAAACATTCTTTGGTGCCATGGCCTGTTCTAAAACGTGAAGGATTTTCTTTACTGCAGTGTGTAGAGTCTTCTAAAGAAGTTTTGTTTGTTGAACACCTTCCCCTAAAAGGAAAAGATCTGTTCAGAGCCTGTGTAGAAAAGACGTGCATGGATTCAAACAGCTCCATTTTATGACACCTTGTGAGCCTTGTAGTGCATTTGCTCCAGTCATGGTGGTAATTGCCTGGTACTGGGTAAAGAAGCCCTTTGATCCATGTTTACTGCCTAGGCTGATAAAGCTGACATCTCTCTCTGTGGCTCAGATGCTTCTGCAGTCAGACAGCTCAAGTGTGTACCTGTTATGATTTATGTACTCCCACATTATTCTTCAGTACTGAGAGCTCTCTGTGTGTGTGATATTTCCCTAGCACATGAAGAGACATCATGTACCTGTAATAAGCAGTGCCATGACTTTGTTTCACATTAGCAAAGAATGATGCCAAATTTCCTTCTTATTCAGTGGAAGCTGACAGCTAATCTAAATTTTAATGAATATCCTTGAAGTGCCCTGGGCATGCCAGCAGATGGGTTGTATGCTTCAGGTTACTGAATCATGAAGTGTCCTACAAGATGACTTTTGAGATTGGGGTCAACCTCTCTATTTTAAAAGTCAGTGGGAAGTGTCAGTATTAACTAGAGCCAGCTGCTTGCCAGAGCCCCACTTGAGCATATTCCACATTTTCTGCCTAAGAAAATTGGGCCATATCTTCTTCCACTCTATTTCCCCACAGTGTTTTGTTCTGGCTTCAGGACAATTTGCGTACATGAGAACAAAATCCCTGTTCTCAGACTTCTAAGTGTTCAGCTTAAGTCAGGTTGATCAGTAATCCATAGGTTCTTCCATTTCATAATATGTATGCTGGATGACTCTTTGGATTAGTTCCTAGTTATGGAGACTGATGGCTGATAGGTGCAGTTTTGCATTAGGTGCTGTTCATTATTTGCTTGATATGTACATACAGCTTGTACAGTTCATATGTCCTTATGTGAAATTTAATACAGGCAGTGTGTTTTTGGGAAAATGAGTTACAGTGACCTCTCTCCTTGAATGCACAATAATTTTGCCTGAAAACAGGTTCCTATTGCAGTTTCTTTTCCTGTCCTTTGTGACAGTTCCTTAAAAAGTAGATCAAATGAATAGACTGGAACTGAAAAAGAAGCTTAGACTGTGGAATGGATTTAAATATGCATTAGGTAACTTATAATAGCATGCAGAGTAATGGGAAGTGATAGCAACAGGAGAGAGAAAACCTATGGTCTTGTGATCAGGACAAAAAGAAAATGGTCTTGAGAGATAAATACACTAAAATATTCCTGTAGCTTTAAATGACAGGGGATAGGGTAGCTAGGTTCCTCTGCTTTCTTTTCTTCCCTAGGGGTAGAACTGGTTCCTGCACAGAAAATGAGGAAGGAGATACCAATGGAAGTGGTGACCTGAGAGGACAGGAATAGGCTTAGGGATGGATATGGTGACACAGAGACCCGAAGGTGTTCGCTGTGATAGGGACAAATGGCATGACAAGAGGAATGCAGATGTGAGGTTCTAGATTAGCTCTGGTGAGAGGATTGAGGAGAGTAGAACTGTTGAGTTTAGAGGGATGGTGATGACAAAATCATGGGGATAGGAAATTGGACAGTTGTTGTCAGAATAAACTTACAGCAGGACCTAGTGTGAATTACAGATGCACAGGAGTACAGGATTTTTTCCAGAGCCCCAAGCAGAATCCTGTACTATCTGTCATCTGTGAAGCTGTTTGGCTTAATTAAATGCAGAAGCGATATATTTGCAGACAAGAGATGTTCTAGCTCAGATCATAAAATGTAATTTACTGTGTTAAGAAGAGTTTTTAATAAAGAAGTATATCATTTTTATGTTTGAGGAAGCTCAATATTTAAATCAGTCAAGTGTTTGCAAGCTATGAAGAATTTCAAAGGAATGGAAGAAATTACTTAAGGTTACTGGATTAAAATGTACTGAAAATGCTTAAAAATGTATTGAAAATGCTTATGAAACATGAAAAGTTCATAGCAGATTTACATTCTTTAGTTTACCTTTCTGCTTCTTTTGTAATCATTGCACTCTAAACTTAGTCATTACAAAACTAGACTGAAAATATTTTGAAAGTAAATAATACTGAGTTTCTACCTAGTTCCTTCTTTATGATATGAGAGTAGGAATGTTAATGAATGAAACTGGCACAGGAAATTTCCAGCACTGATGTTTTCAAACAGAAATGTGAATACATGGTGCCCAAGCTATTCCATCTACTTGTAATAGGTCCATAGGATTAGGGGCCTTTAATTACTGGGGTTTTTTTCTGTGAGAATTTTTAACTTTGTAGCATTGATGGTTTGTGTTATGGTTTGCTAATTAGCCACTTGGTGCTTACATGCTGCTTTGAGAAGTTTTATTTACATAAGTGATGTCTTCCTCCTGGTACTTTTCTACCAAAGCCTGTCTCAGCTTGATGGCAGGCTGATATTCATAGCTACCAATTTTCTTCCTGATATTTTCTGGCTGATGCTCCTCTCGGACCCTCATCTGCTCTGTGATACCATTCCCATAACTTGTCTCTGCTGGTTCTTCCCTGATACTGTGTTTCCTGGCTAACTTTAATAGAAAATGTCAAAGCAATTGCATGGCAAGAAATGGGCATGCAACAAAGTCTTTTCATTGCTCAAGATGAAACAAGAAACTTCACAGGAATGTGTTGAACATACATTACTAGTTGGATATTTCTGTTGAATATTCAAAATTGTTTCCAACTTGGTATCAGCATTTTTGAAAGTTTGTGTTTGTATAAGTGTTCGGAGTACTACAATTAGTATGCTGTATCATATGTGTGATAGAATTACTAGTGAACTATGCAAGCCAAATACAATGTAGCAATCACTATTCTGAGTATTCCTAAGGTTCTGGTGAAACTCCAGGAGCATTTATTGTGTGATTTAGGTAACTTTGTATCTATCCATGGGTAGAAACTTCTTTTTCTGGAGAACTTGAGTTCATAATGAATTTGCAAGTAACAGAGCAGTTATTTTTCATAATGGCACTGACACTGTAATTTTGATGTGTGAGTACATTTTGGGAAGCTGTTGCTCCAGTTCTCAGGATAACTCACTGTGTGAACTTCTATCAAGTACTCTCAAAGATATTTGAAAGTCTTACCTGACTCTCTGGGAACACTGATGTTTACAATTAGCCTGTAGAATTGCCTTTTGACTGCTTTGGTTCTCAGTACTTCTGTTCAAAGTAATAATTAATTAACCAGTCATTGTTATGATAACTTTTTATATTTCAACTTTTCCTGGCTGCTCCATTCTAGGCATCCTAAAGGAGGATCGTTCATCCGGCCAAACAAGGCAAATTTTGGAGTAGATTTTCTCACTGCGGTGAAGGATCGGTACGGATTGAATGAGAAGCAAGATGCTCACTATGGGACAGGGGGTACTCTGGTATTTGGAACGAAGACTGTGGAATTTGTTGGCATGGATTCTGTCGCAGAACAGCAAAGGCAAGTGTAATATAGGAAAATTTAAGATACATTATTGGTGATTGATCAGTCAAGTAGTATTTCAACTGTAAGGAAGTGACTGCCATGTATATAAAATTGTTAAGTGTCTAAAAGCAAGCCAGACTGTGCTGTGGTGAAAGAGACAAGGAATCTTCTGATTGTGGATTCATAATTTACAGGTTTTACAAATAGGAAGTGGGATTATATCATGTTTGAGTGCTAACAATCCTCGTTCTGGTTTCATAAAGTAGCGAGTAATGATATCTAGTGAGAAATGAGAGATAAATTATCATGATATTGGCAGACGTCATACACATGCATGGTCTTTTTCAAATAGATGTATTTTAATGCTTTCTTAATATTGTACAGTGGTTTTTCGTCTTTGTTTACTCATATCACAAATGGCTTTGTAACCAAGAGAGGGAAGGCAAAAAGCCACTATACTGCTAGTGAAGAAATTTTTCAATCAGTTAATGTCATGTTCATGTACCTGGAAGGGTAAGAAAGGAAGTAACTTAATGATGTGTAATGAATTGCAGTTCTGATGGCCTCCAGCAGTAGAGAAGTATTAGTTCAGCAGGTGGCAGTCTCCTTCTGAGCTGATATTCCACAATATTCTCCTTGTCTCCCAGAGCATACTAAGCAGTCAAAAATACTTTCAGTAAGTGATACAAAGAATGCCTAAATAACTCTGAACCCCTTGCAAAACATATTGCAAGAAATCTTTTTAACTTGAAACCTCTAATGAAATTCCAGTTTGTACAGCTATATTTAATCTGTTTTACCACTCTTTATTTCAGTTGAATGAAGTTTTTTTTGGGGAGTGTGGGAACTGTGGTTCAGCCAGACTTATTTTGTAGTAGTGATGTAAAGGCAAAAAATAGAGATGTCTGTTTTTGAGTGCAAATGTCACTGCAATGTAGTAATCTGCACATTGCTAATTCCAAAGGAGAGATATGCATGAAAAGGATGTTATGTAGTTGTAAAAACCAGGCATTTATGTAACATACCTATTTCTGTTTGAAGATTACCTAACAGAATGTTCTTTCTCATGCAGACAGCTGAACAAACTGGTGGATATCTCGGTGCGTGAGTGTGCAGTGAGCCACGCTGGTCAGGAAGAGGAAATCAGCAGAACGTGTGTCAGTATCCTTTTTTTGCTCTATTGCACGATGCCACAAATAAAGTACATCCTTTAGCATTCCAAGTGTTCACCTCAGTGAATGATACTTGTATCCTTTTATTAACAAAAAATAAAAATTAAAACTGAAGTTTATATTTAGAAGTTTAATGCAATGTTAAAAAGTTAAAAAGCCAGACGCCTACAATTTCTGAGAGGAAATGCAAATTGTGTATAAAAATAGAAGTATAGTCATAGGTTGTTACTGTGACTGCAGTTTCAGAAGGCTCCAGCAATGTTTTTTTTTAAAAAAATTCCCTAGAACAGATAACCCTATAGAGGTAGAACTGATATGTTCTGTAGATGCAAGAGGTTTCCAACATATAACAAATAATGTGTTTAGTACATTGCATGTAGTGGCAATGTTACAAAATTACAAAGCAGTTATTATTTGTTAATTTATAAGGACTTATAAGAGTTCCTGTCAGTATAGAAATTAATCTGTTTGAGGATTTGTATCATTAAGCTCTTTTATAAAGCTATAAGCCATTTCCATATCACAAATCAAAATAAAATTTGCTGTAACTGAGCAGTAATATCCCTTAGTGTAATCTGTTTCTCTTTGATTCAAAAGAAAACCCTAATTCTAATTCTGAAAAAAGGAAGTTCTGTTTTGAGATAAGTTTATTTTTCTTAACAAGAATTTTCAGATATGAGGCATATAAACCTATCAAAAAATCTGATATCATCTTGGGACACAGTAATAGCTATTGCTTCTCAAGTTCAAAATCTGGAAACACTTAATGTCAGGTATAAATATTCATATTTGACTTTCTCTTCCTTTGGGTTAGGAACAAAAACCAAGAGGCTCAGGATTCAGCTTTCTGAATGTAACTGGATACAAAAAGACTCATTCTAATGGGAGCTGAGTTTTTAATACTTTTTTTTTTTGTTTTTAAAATCTTGTTCTTAAGCAACTGCTTAAGTTGTCAGCTGTATTTTTCTGACATCTGTATTCAAGAAAAGACTAGAACCTTAGGAGTTCAGCTTCTGTGTAAAACTAAGTTCTGGAGAACATTTTCTTTAAAGTTTTAAGACTTGATCTTTGCTTTTTATTATTCTTGATGCATTCTGGCTGCTCAGACAGGTCTGCATTTAGGAGCCCACTTTTGTTAAACCAACCACATCTTGTCACTATATTTAATTATCCATAATGCTTTAACCAAACCTTAATTATTCCAAACCCTAGTCTATTTCTGTCCTAAAATGATGCTGATAAGAAACTGGTAAGACCATGGTGGCATATCTAGGGGAAAATTTCTTGAACAATGATGACATTGGAAAAGGAAGAAGGATGTTTTTAAATAAAGCTCCAATTCTGTCAAAACAAGAAAATTCATAAAATAATTTCAAAATAAAGAACATTTCTAGTACACATTTATACACTGTAATTGGCACATACCACAATAATTTTCTGGTGTGAAGTAACACAATGAATTAGGTAGCAGCCTAAATCACCAGGTTTTTTATTTATTCTTATCACTAATGTGATAAAAATATATTTTTAAAATAGCTGTAGATGTTCCATTTTCTTAAATATTTAGCACTGAACAGCTGTTTGCAACCTGGGTGCTATTTGTAAATCTAACTTTGCCTAGAGCATATCATGATTTATTGTTATCAGCATGTGTGGGAATACAGAGAATTTATGTTAATTCACTTGGAATATTTTTTTCAATATATCATTGTTGAGAAGTGCACTCTAGACTGAAAGGTTTTCAGAAGTTATTTGTGAAAAAAATGGAAAATAAAATGAGATTGATGTTGGAATCTGATACTACTACAAACTGACACAATCTGAATCAGTTTTTTATTGGATTGACCTTCTGTTTGCTTTAAAAAAGAAAGAAGGTAAATCTGTTACTGATTTTTTTTTTTTTAATGTATGGAATGGTGGAAGAAGAATAAAAGTGATTAACCATCCACCAGCTCTCTGTGTGGAAATTTTACCCATAAGTATGTAACTATAAACTACACAGAGAGATTTTTATGAGAATATGCAGGTAGATTAGGCCTTAGGAAAGAAATAAAAACTTCTCTTTCAGGGTGAATAATGAAAACTGATTTGAAGACTGCAGATTTGAGAATCTTTATCTTTTCTTCTTTGTAGTGATACTTAACTATTGAGAGTGGATTTTACATATTTTTGTTTTACTGAGGTCTGGATAGTCATGTTCATGTTCATTTTCAGTCAACACTAAGGAGTTTAAGCCTGAGCTCTGGCTCTGTTTCATTTAATATTAATGAAAATCATTCTTTTCATGTTCAAACCTTAGTGAAAGAGGCCACAGATGAATAAATATGCATTCTTGAATAAATATGCATTCCTGAAGCAGGAAAGTAAATGAGGAAAGAGTATTGTTTGAATATAACTAGAAATATATTTTATTATGTTTTAAAATATGTGACATCTTGGCCGTGATTTTAACTTTTGGAGGGTGTAAATTTCTTTAATGCACAACTCCAAATTAATTACTTCAATAACTGTGAGTATTCATTATGCAAATAATTATTCTTTTATGCAGTGAAAACAAAATGAGATTTCCATCTACATCAACTTTTACATCCAGTGCATTTTCAAACTTGAAGATTCTGGCACTTAATCAAACTGAAATAACATGGACGGAGGTAATAGCCTTTCCTGATTATTTTTAAATTTAATACCATTAGGTTTCTGAGGCAAGGAAAGTGCAATAAACATTTGTGCACTGTATTGTTCTACTGAAATCAAATCATCCTTAGAAAAGGTGCTGTGGGGTAACTGTGTTAGATACATATTAGCTAATGTACTTCCTGCATAATAAAGGAAGTAATATTGGCATAGGAGTCTAATAAGAAACATTTTACTTCATCTACATCTGTAAATTGCCAAATCAAAATAAAGCAGTTGGAGTACAATATAGCTTCATGTCCCAAACTTTGTTTAAGGGAAAACTTTTTGGTTCCCGGTAGCTGTTGAAGATTTACCTGTACTTCTCTGCATGCAATAGAACAAATGCAAATCGAAAGAAAATATTTCCTTATGATGAGAAATTCTTGTTTTGGCATCACTTTGCATCAGCAGGAGACTGGATTGGTATCTTTGCCCATATTGATGGTCCTTGAACCACATGATGCCTGGTTATTGGCAGCACAGAGCAGAGGAAAAACGAAGGTCTGATTTGTGTGGGACACTGAAACATGCACATTTAAATGAGCCTCTCCTGGTGTGATGTCTTGTTAGGAATGAAGTCCTGTTGTCAGCCAGAGATGGCAGTGGGCCTTTCTTCAGAGATAGGACTTAGGAAGTGCATCTCAGTGTCACGTTACTTATAATGGCTTCTAAATTGCAAACTGTATTTGGGTTCCTCAGGGTCAGATTTTATAGTACTGCATTGTAAAATTACATGACTTTTCAGATTTCGGCTGCCAGCTGCTATCCAGTGAAAGAGCACTTAACAAAACTGGGCCTTGAGTAGAAAGAAGCTTCTTCATTCTCTTGTCTTGCAGCAGGACTAGAGGAAGGTCACTGCTGTGTTTCTGTTTAGCGTCCATTCACTGTGCTCTTAAAACTGCCTGTGGGATTTATGGTAGGAGAGTTGATAGTCCTTCCATAGTAGCAGCAATATGAATGGTGAAGAGAATGGAAGAATTAAGTGGCTACAAACACTTTAAATGTCATCCAGTGCTCATCAGAGTAAATCTGTGCATTGTGGTGTTTAAAATGTTGGCACCTGCCAGTAGCTGTCCTTAATCCATCCCTCCATGGAGTGACTGAAAGGCTGTTTGGAACCATGGCTGCAGGCAGGTTAGAGTTCTCCAGGGCTAACTAAATTGCAGTGAGAAAGCCCCAGCTTAGTCAGAGCAGTTTAAAATGATGCAGCTTTTGTATTTTTTTTAAAACTCCGCTTTAGCTGATGATTTGTCATTGGCCATGAAGACATCTTTGTTTCCACAATCTGTTTTATAAATTTGTTCTAATTCATTCCCTGTTGAGAGACATAAGCCTGTGCTTGAAAGTCGTGTTCCAGGGCAGCCTAACAAAAGGGGAAAAATAAAAGCATGTACCTGGCATCAGAACTGTGTGAACAAACCACTTGAAAATGTCACTGCTTAATGTCTGAGGGGAGTTACTTGAAAAACCAATTTTTAGATAGAAAATAAAAATGAATATAGTCCAAGCAAATGAGAAATACATTTCAGTTGTCAGTGGGGATATAAGCAAAAGTCTTTGGAATGTTTGGATTAAAATTAAAACAATTTAATGGTGAACAGCATTTCAAAATTATTTGCTGTTATATGTAAGAATATATGGCATAGGGATAGTTATACTTGGGGTTTTTTTTAGTTTGCTCCTCTGGTTTGAAGTATTTTTCACAGGAGAGAGACATGCTTAACTGTTATGCAACAATACACAGCTCCACATTCACATGCCTTGAGCATCAGATTTCAAAAAGAATTCTTTTGTTAGTATATGATTTGTATATATCTAAATACTTCTGAGATTATTAGTATATCAGGAAAAGAGCTTATTACTGTAGAATTGTTGATTGATTGTTCAAAACATAACATATAACTTTCAAGGGGGAAAAATGTCCTGTAAAATAACTTAAAGTTAGCAGCCGTTGACTTAGAAATTGAATTAAGGCATTTGAGTGTAATGAATTCGTATTTATGGCTCCAAACCCTTTCTTTCTTATTGAGCATTTAAATCATAATCTTGTATTTGTGATTCTGTTTTCAAACTAAGATTTTATATTTATAATCTACTGTTATACAGGGTAAAAGAAAAATCTGGGTTAGAACAGAAGTGCAGGATCATGCTTCTGACACTAGCAAGTAGCAGCAGGTAGTTGGGAAAAATTCTAGGCAAAGGGTAAGCACATGGTAAGAGCTTCTTAGAAAGTAAACTGGAATTGTGTGGCTTTGTGAGCTCAAGACTATTTACCTATAATTAATATTTGTGGACTTTTTGTTTCATGATTTATCTAACTATATTAAGAACCCATTTGAAAATTTCACTATACATATCATTTAACATCAATTTAAATTTTTTGGGTTCTGATATTGCTGCTTGATAATTCCATTTAGTAAACCCCAATGTTTTATATTAAAGCAACTGAGAACAGATATTCTTTGTTTCATGGCTTTAACCCTTGTTTAGATTCTTTGTGCCTTTCCCAGTTACATTGTTTGCTTCCTGGGATAAACAGACTAAAGATACAGGAACATCATGGACTTACATAGTGACAATTGTTTCTTGTTCTCATCTTTATTTCTTTAGCAATAGCTCTTGCATTTCCATTCTTCTGGTTTTGAGCATCAGTGGCTCTCCTCTGGGTATTTGTTAACCTCCCCATCAGCTATCCACAATGAGGCCCCAGTCTTTCCTGAGGGTTAACTCAGTGTCAGATCTGCTGACTTTTGTTTCTGAGGAAGCTATTTTAAGCAGTAGCTGGAAATTTGGCAATTTGAGTTTCTTGGAATTGTGCCGTGACCTATCATTTGGCAATTTTCTAGTCATTTGGGCAGCCTATTAAAAAATCTTCAGATACTTCAGGTTTGTGCAGTATTCCATCCATCCCATCCATGCCAGTGCAGGGCTGTTGTGGGGGAATCTCTCTTACTCAACATGCACCTCATTTCTCTTGACTCTGCAAGTTTCTTGTCATGCTTCTTCATCACCAGTGGATAACTATTTTGGTCTACCTTGTTGACATGAGAGACACTGTCAGATTAAAGAGATGAAATATCAGTGTTCCCTGCTCTTGCTTTGGAACAGGAAAAGTTGTTATATCTGAGTTTGTGTTTGTGTGTTACAGATATGGCAGGAGGTTGAATTTTCATATTTTTGGGTGTGAAGCAGTTGGGCTTCACATCATAGGCTGCCCCTTGAGGTCTGTTTACCCTTGGCGTGGTGTCTATTATGAGTCAGTTACATAGACCTGCAGCTAGATGGATTTGCTCAGCTGTGACAGAGAGAATGGTGCCAAGGAAGGGGATGATTACAGGAGAAGGGCTCAGCTATGCACAAAACCAGCTGAATTGGACTCTCCAGATCTCTGAATTCCACTGCCTGTAGCTTTTGTAACCTCCTGTAAAAATGAGCTTTCAGTGACTGTGTTATGCATCGGTCTGTCTGTGTTCCTGCATCTCAAAAACTTTGAATCCTCTAGTCAGTTACAAACACATTTTGGAAAGAGTTGGGGGCTAAAAAATAGTTTATGATCTACTAATTTCCTTAAAACAGGAATGTAGATGAATGAAAGAGCCTCTGTAAGTTTCTGTAAGTCAAAGGAAGAGTACCAGGATGAGCTCACACTTATTTTGATTATGGAAAATACACACCACAAAAAAATCTCAGTGGAAAGAATAATTTGCCACTCACAGGCACAAATTTGTAGAAAAGCAATCAGTTCCAGTGCTTATGGAACTCTATGTGCTAAAACTGCACAATTCTTGACACTTTCACAATTGCATACAGAATTGTTTTATGCCAGCAATTTATATCACCTTGTAATAAGTGTTTGATTTTTAAAAGTTTTGTTATGTCCTGTAAATGTTTGTGAAGAAAAAACCTGTGTAAAGTAAAATAATATCTTTTATGCAATTTTAGGGGATATGATCTAAACCAAAAGTATCTTTGTTCAATTTGTAGCCCTTTTTGAATTGTTTTATTTTCATTAGAGAACTTGAAAACTTCAGGATGTGTTTAATTAATGCAATTCTTGGCTTTTAGTGGGTTATACGCTGGCACAGTCCCGAGACAGAAAAGGCTTCAAGCTCTGATAAATTAAGATATTAAAAAATATTCTGTCAGACATAATGAGGTATGTTTTAGCTAGTTCTGGAACTTCTGCTCATAAATAGTTTGTACAGCCAGTTCCTCACCTCATCATAGGGAAAGCCTGGTCACTCCAACTCACTGAATAAATTAACTCAGTTTCCAGTCTCAGCTGCGAGGGTGGCCACAAGCCTGGGACTTACAGTGCTGTGACTGCAGAATCCCTTTGATGTCATCTGTGCTGGCAGATCCAGGCACAGGAGAACCATCTGGAAGAAAGGAAAGACTAAGAAATCTTTAATAAGTGTTCCTCTGGTTTGGGCAGCCATAGCTTGTTCTGAACACAATCAGAGTAAATTTGCATGAAGTATAATTTCTGAAATATTTTTCCCATCTTTTGTTATATTAAATAAAGTTTTGCCTTTAGGTTCTTCTTTGTGCTCAAGGATGGCCAGTACTTGAAGAGTTGTACCTTTCTTCTAATAATATTACAGTTTTGGAAAGGTGAGTAACATGAGTCAGTCAGTTTTAGCCACTGATGTACCACAAAGTTACACAGCACATGAAGTTACATTCCTGTAACATTTACATCACCACCACAATAATGGATGCTAATTTCATGTGATGTACTTCAGAACATTCATAGATGTGCACAATTGTATGCATGCAATTATATACTGAAGAAAACAGTATTTTCATTGGCCAATAACTTTAAATATTCTGTGTTTGTGCTTGTTTTTTCCAATGTATCAGGCCTGATAATGTCCTGCAGACCCTGAAGTTGCTAGACCTTTCAGACAACCAGTTACTGGATGGAAATCAGCTGCATCTAATAGCACAGCTCCCCAGGTAGCTGTAAACAGATTTGCTGGAAATTCTTTGTCCTAGATATTCATCTCCATAGTCCTTGTTGGCTGAAATATGATAGTATTGATGTTGCATGAAAGATTAATGAGATCTTGAAGTAGAGGCATTTTGCCCTCTTGAGGAGAGTAACTGCATTATTTAGTTGAGCTATTTTAATACAATCTTGCTGTTGTTGTATAATAACACATTCTTCAGCTGTCTGTTATTAGGTTTTCATTATACACTTATGAAATGAAAGTGATTTACCACATTTTGCTAATTTGCAGAATTATCATCTTTCCCTGTACACCAAAACAGCAACTATGATTTTCAATAGCCACAAGCTATTTAAAAAAAATCATTTAGAAAATCACACATTTTTAAATCCAGGAGCCATTCTGAAAGCTTGAAAATTTTATTCCCTGAACACTGCTGAAGTCTGGGTACTGTCTGCGAGGCTGCTTTTCATTTGTCAGTGATGCTGCACCACATCAAAAGCTGCAGATCTTTATTAGGAAAAGAAAAAAAAAATTAGGTTGTATTTCTTTGCAAAAAACTTCCTGTGCTACATACAGTGATTATTGTATCTATTAAATTTCAGATTAGAACAGCTAATACTTAGAAACACTGGGATATCTTCTATACACTTTCCTGATGCTGGATTTGGTATGTAAAAGAAGTAATTTATTTATCGTTTTAAAATTCTGTTTATTTAAAGTTTTCACTGTTTTCTTGTTATTCTTTTCCTAGGATGCAAGACTAAAATGTTTCCTTCACTAAAACGCCTTGCAATAAATGACAATAAAATATCACAGGTAGGTTAGATTGTGGTTTCACATTTTGTAAATAAATGTATCTTTGTTTAAGAGTAACTTGAAGTTTGCTTTTTTAAATTTTCTTTGATTTTATGTGTAAGATTCTGAGGTAACTGGAACACTTTGGTCAATGCAGAGGCAAAATTTAAAAATGTGAAAACATTTCTTAACAGTTAAAACACGTTTGTTATGGTAGCTACCTCATAATTCCTCTCACAGAATTCTAATGATCTAAAATTGTGACTAATTCCTTGTTTTGGTTTGGTTTTTAATTAAATGGCTGTAGTTCTTTCCTTAGCTAAATGAACAGGATCCAAGTACTTGGGTCTGATGATCAAAAGAATTTTCCCAGTCATGTTTGTTGTCCAGGAAAAGTCAGTGTTAGCAGGTATTGTTCTGAACTGAAGTTATGTTTTATATTTCCTCAAAATACTCTCCCCCGCTTCCATTTCAGTGGTCCTCTATCAATGAGCTTGATAAACTGCCAAGTTTGCGGGCACTGCAGTGTAACAACAACCCCTTGATGGACACAGAGAAGAACCCAGAGACCCTGATACAGCTCATTATTGCCAAGATAAGTCAGCTGGAGGTTTTGAACAACTGTGAGGTATGTGGTATTTCAACAAATTGCATGAGCCTGGCAAAAACTTTAAATCACTGTTTGAGGAATTGTTTTCAATTTCTTTTAAAATTATTGATTGTTTGGGTGCAGGAAAAGTAAAGTGCCAACTAGTCCATCCCCTTGTCAGTGAGGCAGTCAGTAGGGCTACAAGACTGAGCCCTCTGTGAGCATTGCTAACTCAGTGGGGACTTGGACAAGATGGGTCAATGGTGCTTTTCTTTCTCAGTGCCTGAACTGTGTTGAAGTTGCAGGACTGTTAACAAAAACCATACTCTTAAAAAAATAAGAAAAGCAGCATAGTCAGATCAGTGACAGCAATACTGACTTTGCCTTCTGCAATAGAAAAATACCATAATCCACACCAAATCAAGCTTTGAGCAAATTTTTATTATTAAGGAGAGCAGAAGCAGCATCTGATCCATTACTACAGAAACCATCCTTGCATCATCATATACAGCAAAATCTTTGCTTATACATTCATTTATGGCTCAGTGAGTACTCAGAGAGAGGGGCTTTAAGATTCTAGTGGCTCTAAAATGTACTGAATATATGGATCAGTCTACATTTGGATACATGGTTTGTAAGATTCTTGGTAGCATTAAAATATACCGAACACCAAATAAGACCAAGGAGTCTGTGGCATTAGATTTTACTCTCTGGAAAGTTATATAATCGTATTATGTGCCATTCCTGTGTCAGTACAGATCCTTCCTGCTGAAAGAAGAGGAGCAGAGCTTGATTATCGCAAAATATTTGGAAAGGACTGGCTAGAAGCTGGTGGGCACTGGAACCCAGAGAAAAACAAACCAAGTGAAGAATTTCTTGCTGCCCATCCCAGATACCCAACGCTTTGTCTTAGTAAGTACAAGCAGAGTACAAGAGCATTTCCTCACCTCTGGCACTGTGGCAGCACTGGTTTGATCTGTTTTCAATTTCTCTTCCCTTTGGTCCTTTTTCCATGTGCTGCTACAGCCTTGGGAAAGCCCATTCATTGGCAAGCCTGTGTGCCAGTGGCCTTTTGCTCCTGTGGGGTGGCTGCACAGATCTGCACCCTTTGGGGCACTGCTGCCTCAGGAACTCGGGCTCCCTGCCTGAGCCCCCAGCCCCTGTGGGCATCCCCTCCAGCAGTGCTCCCGGGCAGGCAGCAACTCTCCCAGCAGTGGGGATGGTGAGCAGCACCCCCATGTCCTGAATGCTGTAGCAGCTGAACGAGGCTCGTGTCTGCAGCCAAGGGAACTCCTGTCTCCTCAGTGGTCTTAGGTCTTGAGGTTTAGTCTTTGAAGGGTTCTACATGCACTTCTCTTCCAACAGAATATGGAGCACCTGAAGAAGGAGAACTGAAGGGACGACAGCCTTTGACTCTGAAAAATCAGCTCCTGAGTAAGAAGCCGGAAATGGTCAAAATTGTTCCATATGCATTTAGAGTATTTTATGAGCTTAGTGTCTCCTAGGTGTAGATGGAGAACAAAATTTCCAGGTTGTAATTTTGCTTTTCTGAACTGTCTCAGTGAGTTTGACTTGAAACCTGGTTCTGTGTACTCTCATTTCCCCCCTCATTTCCCAAGGCAAATTATTTTCTCCACTGAGATTTAATGGAGAACAAAGGTATTGATCCTCCATTCTGACAGTGTGAGTGGCTTCTTTAGAGAAGACATCTCAACTTTTAATCTTGACAGTGTTTATCTGCAGTGTTGTCTGATATTAATTTTTTGTAACTTCTTAACTTTAGGACAGACAAGAAAAATATGGGTAGCTTTGGTATTTGGGGCTGTCTACATATTTAATCTAGGTTACATCCTGGACTTGCAAATTCATGTAGTTGTCTTTCCCAGTTGATAGAACTGAAACTTTTTACTCCATGGGCAAAATAGTATTTTAAAGCATTACATTCTAATGCATTTAGGTGGAAAACTGAATAGAACAAGGAATCTTGTTGGCTAGACATAATATAAACCTTTTTTTTAAGGATAAGTCTTTTAATCTCTGTAAAATAATTAGGCTGATAATGTCTTTGTATGGTGCTTTTGAGAGGACCAAAAGCCTGTTTTAAACTGAATAAGCAATTTCCGTTCTACTGCAGGTTATTTTTAAAACATGAAATAGAAATTAAGCATTTTTAGGTAAATTCTCCTTTTGACCAAAAAAATCCCATCTTTAAGCATTAGGGAGTCACTTCTACAATAATTTATCAAAGATGAATAAAAACTTGCTTGTTTTAATTAATTGATTTTTCAGATAATGACTAAATGCTATGTTAATTGCTCAGATGCTGGCTCTTTGAGAGATCAGGCTGAGCTAAGGGAAACAATTTGTAATAAAAACAGACTAGAAAGACTATGCTTCTGCCAGAACAGGGCTTATTGTTCCTTCACTAATGCCTCACCCTTCTTCCTTAAGCTTTGACAATTAAGTGTCCTGAGAAACCCGAACAGAAGCCAGTGGAGAAAAAACTACCAGGTAAGAAGTCTTTGCTTATGTTCAAGCAGTTTTTTTCATCTCCCTTTTTCAAACAACTGTATTAAAGAATGGCAGCAGCCTCTGGCTTTGTCAGCTCCTGAAAGCTTTTCCTCTGTCATATAAAGAAATGTCAAAGGCAGAAATTGTTTGAGAAAGTCATTATTCTTCTGGCCTTCATACTTACTTTCAGTCCAGCTTGAAGATGGAAAGTTGACACCTGTCTTGTTACCTCTGCTGCTGGTTTCATGATTAATGTATCTGAGGCAATTAAAGGCCAGTTAACAGGGATGAAATCTGGTGGATGCGTTAACCAAGTAACCAGAACATGAACTCTCTTAAGAGGCAACCACATAGTGTAGAAATCTGGATATTTAGGTCTAGTATCTAATACATGAAGCTAGAAATCTAGTTCTGACCTTCATCAAATTTGTCTTTTGATGTTTTAGTCCCTGTAGTGAGACTAGAATGAATAAGACCATTCTAAATTAAGCTGATGTTTTGGAAAGACGTGTCAGAACGAGGTCTGAGAGAAAAGAAGTATTCAAGCTTTATTCTAAAATAAAAATCACATTTATTATCACAAGTTGCATAAAATCAGATAGATACAGCTTTTACAAAAATGTTTGATAGAAAAATATTTGTCTAAGTACAATGTGTGGTATTACAGGAATAACTCGCTATTGCTGTGCCTTTAGATAAAGCTTCAAAAGAAGTTCAACCAAAATACTGAGTTTATCTATTGCAAACACAGGTATCACCTCTGGAACAAACTACATCTATTCATTCGAGATCCTTTACAAAATATAACCCTTCCTCTAACTGACTTCATAATATAAACAACTCTGCTGACAATGTGTTGGGACTAATAACTCCATACCATTCCTAAGAATGTCATTAGTTCCACAGTGCCATTTGCTTACTTGTGCTGGGAAAGCCAATTCTTGGTAATGAAAACTGCAAGGAAGAGCTGCCAGATGCAAGTAGTCGGAACCTGGCTGGTGTGTGTCCCAAAGGTCACTTAGTTTAGCATGTAGAAATACAAACTCAGAAAAGGTAAATTATTAAATAATTTGGTATGTGGGACCAAAGCATTCAATCTGTAGTAGCACATCCTGCCCTATCCCCCACAGGTCAAACCATTTTCCACTTGACAGTAGCAGATAGGGTTGGTTTCAGGTACCAAAGACATTATTGCCATGTTAGAACTGAAGCAGCAATACAGCCTTTTTTGTTGTAAGCAAATAAAGTGAAACACTGGTACTTTGCTACAGCTCAGTGGCAGCAGCATTTTTCTAATAACTTTTCTTTCTCTACCCTTGGCAGAGTCTATGACTATTCAGAAGGTCAAAGGACTGCTGTATCGCCTATTTAAAATTCCTGGTTCTGAACTGAAACTGTCCTATGAAAGCTCTAAAGTGAGTTAAAAACAGGTATTCAACAACAAAATATTTCATGCTGCTAAAGGTCCATAGCATGTTCTAAAATACTATCTAAAGAAATTCATTTCACTTGAGGAGGGCTGTCTTCATGCTGTAATTTAGGATCCAATTTCATTCCTGTAATGACAGATTCTCCCTGACTGCAAGTGCCTGATATTTGGTTTACACAAAGGGATTTCAGTTTCAGTCTGATTCGGGCTTTTTTTTTTTCTTTCTTTCTTATTCTAGTTGGAAGGAAAAGAAGTTGAACTAGACAATGACTTAAAGCCTTTGCAGTTTTACTCAATAGAAAGTGGAGACTGCGTGTTAGTACGGTGGTAAGAAAGGACTCTCTTGGTCAACTGAAGGAAAAGCTGACAGAGGAACTACAGAAGAGAGACAGACATACGGACAGCCTGTGCCTAAATGGATATACAGGTGAATATGAGTTTCACACGTGGCACCAGAGGGCTGTACAGCTGTTCTTTCAACTCCTCAACTTGCTCGTCAGCCTCCATGAAAACATCTGCTCACTTGTCCTACTGGAGAGATACCAAACAGTACTTAAATGCTTCAATTAAATAAAACTCAAGGTCACCCTTTTGCCAAGATTTTATACTGCCTTCCCCCAGCAGCAGTGAGAATGTCTTACTGAACTGAGTACAGGGTTTAGTTGTGATCTCTGCTGAGAAGATAAAATTAGTGCTGCACTGAGAGAGAGGCCACTTGCTCTTTGCTTTCACCTACATTCAATAACCTTTAAGTGAACAAAACCCAGTAGTAATTTTAGAAGTATCTACCTTAGATGATTAGGGGCAAAATCTACCAGACCTTTCTTCTACCCTACAGTGTTAACATACCTTTATTATAAATAAGTTCTCAGCACACTGCAAGGCATTGCTATTTATCTGACAGTCTTCAGCGTGCTGTTCCTCAATCTTATTTTACTTCCACTTGTGTAACCTCAGATTCATATCTAGTAACACAGTGAGCTCTCAGAAATCCCTCCTAAATCAGGCCAAGTTTGCAGTACTTGAAGATTTGGTATAAGCAAACCTTGATTTTATTTTTATCTAAAATGACAATGGTACGAATAAACTAATCAGAAATCCTAGCCCTCATTGCTGTCCCCGTCCCTGCACAGATGAGGGCAACCCCTCAGACAGCACAAAACCTGCTGCAGCAAGACTTACCAGCTGCCCTGGTGCTGAGCACAACTCACCCTGGGATCCTGGAGCAGCCCTATACTGAGGCAAAGCAGTAGTCCTTTCATTTACAAAAGACAGGCTAGTTGGCATTCTTATGTGCATTTATTAATTACAAGTAGGTCTTTGACTTTATATAAAAAGGATTTTTTTTTTTTTAATCTTGAACATTTTGGTTTCTGTTTGATCAACATCTATACTATAGAAAACGAATAGTATCAGTCCACTTGTAATTATCAAAAGGGATGTGCAAATATTGTTATACTCTAGTTGAAACCCAACATTAAAAGGTACCTTAATATTTCTTATTGTTCCAGAAATGAATGCAAATGTACACTTTTCCATGATCATTATACAGTACCCTGTTTTCCAAGGCAAGTCCATCATCTTTCCTCACATCTGCATGGATCTCCACACAGTTCCTTTAATCTCCAGAGCTCTCCCAGTTCCTGGGGAGAGTACTGGGGGGAAGACAGCATGCCACTCTCACATGTCTTCTCACACAACCAGAGGCCATCCTGTTAAGAGAGAGAACCATTTCCATAGTTTTTCTTAGAAAGTACGTAGTCTCCAAAAATCTTCACTTCCAAAAATCAGGTGCTTATTGTTTCTAGCAACAAAGGTCCCAAACTGATCTGCTAGACCTATTCAGAGAACTTGAGGGTAGGGATGGAGTCTGCAGGTGGTTTGTGGCAGCCTCCTGCATTTCCTTTTAAATACGTCTTTAAAAGATTTTTATCCCTCTGGACTTTAACTCAATGATTATTTCAATTCCTTTTTAAAGAAAAAAACATTTCTCCTGTTTTATGCTACTTGGACCAGCAGGCATATCCTCTTTCTGTAAGGTGAGACAGTTCCTTCACACTTACTTGGTATCGCTTGGGTCCTACAGCTGCCATCCAGATGCCCATGCTCACATCTTCACCCTGAGATGACACATGAAAATAAAAAATACAGATATGAGCACCAAGAAAGCATAAAGCATGACTGTGACCTGGAGTAGGTTGCATCATCTACCAGCAGTAAAAAATGGTAATTACAAAAACCTACACCAGACTACTGCAGAGGTGTTAAAATAATCCTCCTACCTTTCTCATGATAATACACTGCTCTTACAAAAACAGAGTACAAAAAACAAGATTACAGCTCCAGAGGTTCTCAGTCCAAAACATGTGTGCTTTGACCTAGAACAAGTACTAAGCATAGCAACCAAAAACATGGCAAAAGCCGACATAAGCCAGGGGAACTCAACACTAACACTTGAGCAATGTTCTTTCTGACTCACCCAGTACACGCTGTTCCCCAGACCACTTTAACACAGAAAAACTGAATTAATCTTTATTACCTGGTACGTTTTTAATCTTTCAGAGTTGCTTGCCAGCCACTGCACAATGTCTTTGGAGATGACATAGCCAGACCCACAAGCAAAGGCTGGATATGCAGGACTTGGATACTCCAGTTCTTGCCATTTCCCAGTTCGATCAACTGCCCAATTTAGTCTGAAACTGAAGACCATATTAGATATTAGATGTTTATAAAGAGCCCTCTGTGGAAGCTATGAACACTGGTAACAACTGAAGTAATACTAATAACAAACAATTGAGAAGAAGAAGTAGGTGATCCTAATTATAGTTCCTAGTTTTATTTCTCTAAGGTACAAAGCTAAAATTGTAGCTGTTGTTTGGTCTCGATCTTGGATAATAAGAAAAAGTGTTTGAAACAGAAACAAAAGCAACATTGACAGTCAGGTCTTCAGCATCTGCACCTTGCTGTTGGGTTTTGAGCTAGGTAAGCACACACATCCTTACCCATTTTGTAACAGGCACATCTGTGTCCTGCTAATTAACCCCTTTGGTTAATCAACATCACACAAAGGCAGTGCCTCCAGCAGGCATGCAGACAGCAATGTTATGCAACCCGTTTTCCTGTTAAAACTAGTGGCTGCTTAAAAACCAGGAAGCAGTATGTACCTTCCCTAAGCTGTTTTCCAAATGAAGCTCAACAAAGGAGATGTTCAAAGGCTGCCATCACTGAATTACAAAAGAAACCTCTTCCTGGCAGTGGTGTTCTCTAAGGGAAGCTTTATTCACTCCTAGAGGCCTGCAGGAAGCAGTCTCTTGTCTGCACAGTCTCCTCACACACTCCCAGCATGGCAGAGCTTGCACTGTGCAGCGCCATGGACCCTGTCAAACTGCCCAGTGAGGCAGGGAGAATCATCCTGCTTTTCCTGTTCGGGAACAAGTTGCTGCTCCTCTGGCCTCACAAATACTTCATGCACTCACAGCTAAGAGACACAACTGTGTCAATGCAGCAGGGTCTCCCCCTGTTTTACAAAGAGGTTCAGCATTGCTGATTTTCAGTCATGAGCACAAGCAGCTGAAAGCTTCAGTGAGCTACTAAGAATTGTCACCTCAAACAACAGCCCCAAAAGGGAGGAATTACAGCTGAGTGGCAGATTTGTTATCAGATTCTAGCCATTCAACTGAAGCTGACATAAAGTAAATAAAAGTCTCATCTTATACCTGAATTCACTTTACTCAGTATCTTCCCCTGCATTGAATCACAGCATGAAGGGTTCAACCCCCTCCAAACTGAGAAGCATCTGCTTTTATAATCATTTTATACTTCCATAGTTATTTCAGCATTGTTCCCTACACATCACACCTGCCTGACCTGAAGACTGTGACTATTAAAGAATTTACACTCAAAGATGTCACTCCTACAGATCTTTGAGATAATCACGAGATAACCAACTATTTCACACACTTGACCACACACTTATTACATCACTTTATGAGTAAGCAACAGGCAGGACCAGATTTGTGAAGCAAAGCAGCAAAAGCCTGTTTTAACTCCAGAGCAGAGGGCAACAGGTAGGCACATTGCACATTGTACCATTATGTTATAGTAGCATAGAGTTTCTGCTATATTGGGTGTCATACCAGAGCTGCAATGCATTGCATGGATGGAAGAGAAGATAAGGGCTATTTTGATCCTCCTGGTTATTCACAAGTGTAATACAGGCTGGAAAAGTTCACTCAAAAATTTATTAATCAGATCTACTATTTCAAACAGCAGAAATGGGTAGCAATGCCTGAAATTCACAGATGTTACAATAAAGTGCAAACCATAACAGAAATTTTGTTTCTCCTTTTTACTCGACTTCCTCAAGCCTACCAGAAAAATCACAGTGACATCACAAAAGGAAATATTTATAATTCTGTACTATGTACTTTCCTTTTAACTTCACTGTATTGCTGGAAAATTCTTATTTACTTGAATACCATGTCAGAGATGTCTATAACACATTTTAAAACCTGGTAAGATATTCAGCAATTTTAAATCATTGTAAAGGCATACTCTGGAAAGTTATTGTAAAGGACTGATTTCTGATTCTGAGATTCAAAGTTCTAATAATGTAGAAGTCCTGCTCTTTACAACTGGCTTCCTTAGGCATAGAAGGGAAACCCACATGAAAACAGACTTAAATCACTAAACCATTCACTAAAGAAATGGTATCTATCTCTTAAAGATGATTAAAAAAACCCCAAAACTTACTTTCCCCACCAAATGTTTGGCCTGTCCAATTTTTTCTGCAGTATCCTGTTAAAAACAGCTTCCAAATCAATGTAACAGTCATCATCTGTCTTCAGCAACAAGTCAAAACTCGTTGATTCAACTGTCCTGTCGCCAAAAAGAAAAGTGATAAGATGCTGAGCTGCACACCACAAACTACAGACAATACACTCTGCAAGGGGATTTTTGGGATGTAGGGGGGAAGCAAAATGGAAGGAATGTCTTTCCCACCCTTGACTTTTACATGTTTTCTCTATCAACCAAGGCTGACTGCTTGTCCTTCAAAGGAGATGTAGCTGTATCCTATGACGATCTTACAATATGGATTTGTGTATGAGCAGAAGAAAACAAATTTGAAGTTTTGTTCTCCAGGACAGATGGTGGATTTACTAATGAGACCATCTTTAGCAGTGTTGACCTCAGAAGGATATGAATCCCTGATGCTGATGGCAGCACAGCTGTTAAAAGCCACTGGCTACACGTCAGTAGCCTACTTTCAGGATTAGACAGTCAGTTCAAGGGCAATGAGAAGGTCACAGGTGGTAAAAAACATCTGTGGAAACAACTCTGTACTACTTACTCTTTCTCTGTAAATGCACCCTTCAAATATGAAAAATGTTGTCTTAACCTGTCTGAAATAGTTGAATGTGACATACATAAAATAACCAAAAAAGCTTAAGATTCATGGGATCATGGCTGGGTTGGTTACAAACATTTGTAAGGGTAACTTCTTATAACAAGAAGGGTATTTTTTAAAGCCTTTTATTACTAAATCTTGAAAATTTGCTAATCTGTAAGAAATTATCACAAAGATCTAAGTCTTGAAATGCAAACCTCCTTTTAGAACTGAAAGCATGGTTCAGTTTTTTAGCTACATTCATAGCCATGGAATTTGTGAAGTTAAGTGCATAATCTTGCAAGCAACTAAACTGAATTTTGGTTAAATTACAACTGTCAGCTATATTTCTTACTCCACAGCATCATCAATTAACTGAAACAGTTGTCTCAGAGTAATGGAAATCACTGCAAATTAAAGCTAGAAACTTACTAGATTCACCACAGAAAATGCATTGCACTGTGAATATTCTTCCTGTCAGCCTTCTGTCCCCCTTCTACACAAGCTTCCAATCCTTCCTCTCCACTCATGATTCTGGGACTGGAGCAATGGCCACAAGCTGAAACACTGAGTAAGTATACAGACTGGCCAAAAGTCATCTTTTAAAATACTAAAACTGCTAGTTTTCAGTTAGACACAAATGAAATTACAAGGGGAAATGAAAACGTTTACACCTGGAGTCTTTGAGCAGAAGCCTGTCTTGCCAGCTTGTGCTGATTTGAGGCACCAAGGGTCAGCACTCAAAAAGCTACAGGCACTGCCACTTTACTCACTACATGCACCCAGAATTGTGAGACAGAAATACAACTTAATGAAGTAAATCACATAAGGCATGTATTTCATGGAACCTATAAAGTAACACAATCTGCTGGATCATCTTGCACTACAAACAGCACCATTCCTAGGAGAAAATAAGAAAATACTTTTTTTTCAACTTACCATCGGTAGAAGTTCAGCAGTTTGGAAGGAACGTTTCTGTAAGTGTCAATCACATCTACAAAAACAATGTCATCATAGGTACTGCTTTCTTCCTTCAATAAAGCATCTTCCTTCTCAAGGTTTTTTATGTGACTTGTAAACCTTTCTGGGCGAGTATGGAGGCTTTTTAAAAGAGCATCACCTTCTGAAAGAAACAGCACCCATTATTAAACAAGATGCATATCTACATACTATTTCACATTTCTCTTGGATCATCCAGGGCACACACTGACAAAACGAATCTGAAGAAGCATTCAAATTAATGGGGTTATGAAAATACTGCAATTAACTTTAAAATTTCTACAAAATTGAAAAAGTTGCAGAACAACAAAGAAATATATTTTTGCATAAGGCTTGACACTAAAAGTTTAAAGTAAAAAACTATTCCCTTCTTTTTCAGTAATGAAAGAATTCAACTTTTTAAGGTTCCTTAATATAAATAACGGTCTGGGACTTCACTATTACTCTTATCTGTAGAGTAAAAAGGCCACTGTCAATTACTCCTAAGCATATGTATCTAGCATAAAAAATAAAAACACAAACAAATAAACAATGCTATGCTACATATAATAATATAAATAGGCATTGCTTTGATGTAGCACAGATGGTCCCTGCCGAACCACATCACATAACTGCAGATAAAAGCTAAAAATATATTGCAGAAAAGGAGGTAGTTTGTGGTACTGAAGAAGAGTTTGACACACAAGATGGAAGGGCTTTAGCACACACCTCAATTCAGGCTCCTGCATGGATGACAAGACAACAGGACTGCCCAATTACATCTGCCAGGCCTAGCTACAAAAACACAGCAATAACACTCTCAAAGTCACTGCTTATGTTTGCCATAATGGAACAATAATAGCACATCAACTCCAGTGTTATGTGGCCAAAATCTTAGAAACTGGAAAGGGCTTCTATAAAATCTCTGAACATTCTACTGAAATAGGTGTAGAAGAGCAACAACAGGGATGGAAACTGTTTGTCCATATTAAATATTGTGACACAGTACCTCTAACTGCATCAGAACTGGAAAAAAAGTGTAAAAAATATCAGGGAAAGATTTCATTGCATGACATTTTTAAACTTGATTTTGGGTAACAAAAAACCAAGAAGAGAGTCTAGATAAAGCAACAAAGAGATGCAAGTCAACTGGAGTGGCTGACAAAAGGCAAGCAAAGGACCCACATCAGGACATTGACTTTAAGCATAAAAGAGCCAGGAAGAAAATGTTTCTACTAAAAGAAAACGTAGGGTGACTCTAAGTTCATGGAGACAGCACAAATTATACTCAGAAGTGTAATTTAAATTACCTATTTTACCATAACATCAAATGTCCTGCTACATTTTGTGGACTTACCTTGAATAGTGTAGATAAAACCACCTGCTATTCCCTCCACACCTTCTGTGAGTTCATGTGGCAGTGACCCTTCCCCTGCCTGTTAGAAACAGATTAATGGAAATTAATAGATTAATTCATCTCTCATTATTTATGTGTTTTCCCTCTGATTTTAAGGTGTGAAGTTTTCTGGTAACTAAGAATGAAATTAATTTAAAGCTCTGCTGGTTTAGGCACCTGCATAATCACAGAATCATAGAACATCCTGAGCTGGAAGGGACCCACAACAATTACTGATGTCCAACTCCTGGTCCTGTACAAGACCACCCCAAGAATCACACAATGTGCCATGAAAGACTAAGATTTATAACTAAATTTTATGGCATTTTTTTAAGTTTCATCAAAACCTAGCAGTACCACTGAAACTTCCAGAAAACTAGTTTTGAAGTTGACAGCAAAATGCAAAATTATTCTGGCTAAATTATGACACAGGATGTTTAGGCAAGCAACACACGTGTTTAAGCAATTTGACACAAAAAGAGACACACTGCCAAAAAGCAAATAACCAGATTTTATCCAATCAGCTGGGATTTTAGCACATTTTGCTATTTTTGATATACTGATACTGCTTCACATCTGAAAAAAACAATGAGAGCTTTACTCCCCTCAAAATAAAATGCCACTTACAAGCATAATTCTTTTTAAAGAAGGCAAAGCAAGACTTCTCTTCTGAGACAAGAGAAGAAGCCCAACTGAATTAATGATTTACACAGAGAAACACAGGAAAGTAAAATGCTAAATTCTCAACACTGATAGGAAAAATAGAAACATGGTGGAAAGGAAGGTGAAGGGACTCACTGTTATGACTCTGAATACACCTCCTCCATCATTCACCATCACTTTATGAAGGTTTCTTGAAACCAAGCCCTGAAGATCCTGGCTCTCCCACACAATGGTACCTTCAAAACTCTGGTAAGAGAGCAAAACACTGTTATGCAGATATGCAAAGACTTAAAAACATGGAAGTCAAACAGTTTGGCCTCTATAAAATTATTTTAAAGTAGTGAACTTCACACAAGATTTAGCTGAAGTGCATAACATAAATCTTTTACTTATACTTCAATAAAAATAAGTTACACATAAAAAAAACCACATCCATGAAACTCAGTAACACAAAATCGCTCTTTTAAGACTAATCGTGAATCTCTATATTAAACTTTTAACAGAAGCCTAGAGTAAAAGACTTTGGCTTTCTAAAATCATCAAAATAGCATTTAAAGGTGACCTGAAGTGAAGTTTTAAAAATCAAATATAAAATCCTGCTTTACAAAGAGAATACATTAAAACAGATTTGGAAACAAGCTCAGCTTTTATCGTTATCTGCCAAACAGAGATCAGAGACTCGATCCTGACACCAGCAAAACTCAAAGAAAAATATGGGCCCCTTTATTGCAGTAAAGGTGTCACAAGCTACTGTAGGGGTGGCAAAATTCTTACCTCATATCTTGGCTGATAAGGAAGAAAAAGACAAGTGAATAAATTCAAAATTTTTTGGTTTTAACTGTTAAATTAGGCTATGCCACTCCATGTTTTACATGTGTGTGTGTGTGTGCAAATTCTTGCATTTGAAAGGACTTCATCTCAACTTTAAACTGAAGACCCCTGAGAACATGCAACAGAACAGGTGGTAAATTGTACAAGTAAAGTATTGGTAGAATTTTATTTTTTAAATTTTTTTAAAGTAATTTCTCCCTTATGAAAAGGTAGGGTTGTTATACTCCTGACTCCCAGATGAGCACATTCTATTCTGTCTCTCCCAGTGTCATAGGAAACACACTGGTTGTTAGTGTGGGTGTTGGAACAGACTTGTTTGTAGATGCATCTCTGTTTCTGCAGGAAGTCTGTTTACTTATACCAACCTCTCATCTCTTCCCCATTTTAGCTTCCTTGTACACTAGAAACCTTCTCCAAAAATTCTCCAGTTACTGAAACACTTTTAAGTCTAAGTTAGTGTTCAGCTTACTTTTTTGCTTTCCTCTAGAAGTAGGTCTTAACATCTGCAGCAGTCTCAGTCTTTAATGACAGCTGTGTGTGTATTTCAGAAGTCTCTCATCTATTATTTAAAATGCCAGCTATATAAGCTAATAATGGAGCTAGCCAGATAGGAGCAAGCCTGACTTCCATGCTCAATACCTTCCCCTTGTTTCACAGAATCACAGAATAAGCTGAATTGGAAGGGACCCATAAGGATCATCCTATCCAGCTCCTGACCCTACAGGACCATTCCCAAATCACACCCTCTGCCTGCAAGCATTGGCCAAACTCCTCTTGAACTCCTAGCTTGGTGCTGTGATCACTTCCCTGAGGAGCTTGTTCCAGTGCCCAACCACCCTCTGGGTGATGAACTTTGTTCTAATATCCAGCCCAAAACTCCCCTGACTCAGCTTCAGGCCACTCACTCAGGTCCTGTCACTGGACACCACAGAGATCAATACCTGCCCTTCCTCTTCCCCTCACAAAGAAGCTGTAACTGCAGTGAGGTTTCCCCTCAGTCTCCCCCAGGCTGAACAGACCCAGTGACCTCAGCCACTCCTCAAATGCCTTCCCCTCAAGGCCCTTCACCATCTTCAGGGCCCTCCTTTGGCCACAGTTCAATGTCTTTGTTACATTGTGTTACCCAAACCTGCCCCCAGCACTGGAGGTGAGGCTGCCCCAGCTCAGAGCAGAGAGGGACAATCCCCTCCCTTGCCCAGGGTGAGGATGCTGTGCCTGAATGCAGTGTTAGGACATGGCTGGTCCTCCTGGCTGCCAGGGCACTGCTGACTCATACTCAGCTTTCTGCTGTTGTTTAATTATGTCTCAGTTATCAAAATAAATGGACCAATATTAAGACTTTTTCTAGTGGTTCAGTTTCTCTTTCTGCAGTGACTGTTATCTCCCATTCCAATGTTTTTTACTGTAGGGATTGGGTTCTAATCACACTTCAGTGTCCTGTTTATAGACACAATCTTTGGAAAGTTGTTTAGTGAACAACTAAATAACTGAGAGTCCTTTTGGAGCAAGAGAGTCCTTTCATGCCTAAGCAAGCAGAAACATTACAGTTCTCACCACTGACTGTTACTAATACTGACTTCAAATGCATCAGGAGTCTTAATCAGTTACTACCAGTGAACCTCAGTGTAAGGTGTCCTAAGGCTGCAAACCATCATTATTTTCCAGGCTGAGAGACTTGTAAGCAAATTTTCTAATGACTTTAGCCTTCAGCTATTCTTACTCTAAGCCCCTTAATGAAAGCTGAGGCCTGAAAATGCTTGAAGCAAAAACATTAGTGGCACACCTGAGACTACATCATCTGTTTTTCCCCATTTAAATTCCAGCCTTGCTGCTGCCAGAGCGCAGTGGCATTTACAGTGAATACCGAACAGGTGAACCGACATAATGCAGCCCTGCCAAACTCCTTCCCTAATGTTAAAACACTGCTGTGCTTTCTGTTCCTCCAACTACTCCCCACTAGTAATACAGAATATGTGCAGTACAGAGTCCAATCCTCATGCAAGTGGCCCATGGCTTTTTGACAAAGTAAGTGCATTGCTAAGACTTGTCTGTAAGAGCCCTGTGTGTTTTAGTTATCTGCTGTTCTGCGCTTTCAGTCGTTCCAAAGCTGAATGATCGATTCTGTCTCCCACAATCTGGCCTGCCAGATGCTTATTCTAATGCTGCATTTCCTTTCCTTTCCCCAAGATGAGCAGAAAGAACAGCACTTCAGCTGAAAGATGAATGAAGCTCTTCAGCAGTCTGTACAATCCATTACTTCTTCAAGGTGGAAAGACAGAGAATAGACGCTGTCTCAGACACCATTCTATGACAATTAAACAGTTCACTAAATTCAGTGCTCTCAAATAAGTAGACAGGAACACGTGGGCATTGCCACCTCTTCTGAATCATCGTGTATGCTGCAGCATCCTGAGCATCACAGGAGACTGCATGCTGTGCCTAAGCCCTATTCATCTACGTTGGAAACATCGTGTTACCCTGTAAGCATTCAGCGCATGACACACATCAGATTAAGGAAGCCCACACAAAGAAATATATGAATACTAATATCCTCTCTCTCTCTCTCTCTCAAGGAAACACTTCCCATCTGCCTCTCAGGAAAATTGCAACCATTTATAGCAGAATTACAACTGCCTGGAATTTTAGCATCTCAAAACAAAGTCTTACAGGGAAAAGGCTCACACAATAGACTACAAATTACTGGGTAAGCAATATTCTTTTTAAAAACATAAAATAAACCTTTAACCATTTTAGTACAAAATTAAGATTGCAAAACATATACACAAAACACTGCAAGTGGTCTGCTCACCTGAAAGGTCTCCTGCCAGCATAACAACTTGCACAGTATTCAGTAAACACTGTCTAAGATGATAAACCAAGCAGCCAGCTGCAGATTCCCCTTAAAATTAACAGATTTCCAAATGCATTCATTAATGTAGAGCCAGGGGAATAAATCAGAGAGTAAACTGGCCCAAATTGTTCTATCTTCCCTCTTCAATCTCCTCTTGCTTCTTTCTTTCATAGCACTATTTCTTTAATAATAAAACAACCCAGACCTAAAGATAGCTTACAGAAATAGAAGCAAGAGTCTAGGAAAATACTTAAATTAAGGGGAACTGTGTAAAATGGTAGCTAAGATATCTATCAAGAGATCACTGGTCCACTGAGAACAATCCCTTGTACCTGGGAGGGTCTGCTAACTAGAATTCTCCTTCTGAGCCACCCTTTATTCATTAAACCTCCACTGTAAAAACATCAGGGTATTTTCCTATGATATTTTGTTCCTTTTGTGTTTAATCACCTGCCTTCCTATACAGCCACAAGTAGGTTCCATATCTCTATACCAGAAACAAGTAACACTGTCACTGCAAAAGTAACACACAGTATCTTGATGTCATGTCCAGGCTCTCAGATGCAGAAGTCTCTTTTCCAGCTGTTCCCTAGAAACCTATGCCATCCTCTCCTCCCTATCTTGTGTGCTAATGTCTGATATAGCAGGAGGGAGAAAGAAGCATCACATTTTCTGGTAAACCCTCCCACAGAATCAAAGCAGGTGGAGTTTTCAATCAGAAATAGGTAAGTTTTCTCAAGTTGCTATTATTTGACAACGTAATTTTTTATCAATTTGTATTTTCCAGGCTTATGCTTTATAACTACTTGTGATGACAAGATGCTGTAAAACAAATACTGGATTTCAGGATATCCCTGCAACTACTCACCCATTCTGTGACTCTGGGAACTAACATTCTAGGGGTTTTCACTTGCCCTTTTCTGCCTCAAGCAAAGGCCAAAGTTTGATCAGTCAGTCTGTCCAGATGACTTCTAAGAACTGCTGGCAGTTCTAATACTGTACATACCTCTGGCAAAATGAACTGCTCCACTGGCTTGTACCACAATCTGTTCACCTGCACTCCACAGCTGGGTGGACTGAAGCGAGCACTGAAGATTGCTTCCTGTGAACAACAGGGAAAAAAATAAAATTAAAAAAACCAAAACACACATTAAAAGTGCTACTGTATTACACAGGCCATCAAATGGCTCTTAGATAATAACAAATTACATAAAAATGCTGCACTGCCAAATTCCAATCTTCAGGAAAGAGTTTCCAAGCTCTCTTACAATACCAACTTTTCTCCTTCACTGGAAGTAAAAAGCTAATGCAGATAAAATTATCAGACACTGAATGTTTAGGAATTCTACAATTTAGGAAATATGAACTTGATTATAGTATAACTTTATTTTTATTATGGCTATTATAATCAAACTCCTTGGAAGTCATACTTACAATTCTTTCTACTGTAGCATAGACAGAAGTTCTGAAATTTGCCTATCAAGTTATTGGTTGAGATAAATATATCAAATGCAACTATCTTGGGCAATTTTTTTTCCCCTCCAAATCACAAAGTTATTCTATCAAACCCATAACAGCTTGGGACTGGGGGAAATTTTCAATGAAGTCTGATTATTACCAGTAAATAATACCATTTTCTAGAAATCTTAAAATGTCTTGCCAGAAGACAGACAAGAAAAAATTACATCTGTCCTGCATCTCTGCTTGAAGACACCAAATGTATGTTTCTGCATGTGCTTTAAATATATTTGATAGCTTATTTTTTATTCCTTAATAACTATCAATATTTAGAACCTCAAATACAAACAAAAATTTGTGCATTGGAATTAGATGTAAGTGCTCTTTCATAAGAGCATCTAGATTAACTCATAGCACTTTGTGAATTTCATCTTTTCCTCATCCAGGATTTGCCTCTGTATACATATATGAAAATTTAAAATGCAACAGAAGAAAAATATATTTCATACACTTGTCAGTTAAGCACTTCTCTTCTAACTCACCAACACAGCACGTCACTTTCTGTAAGAACTTAATCCACAAAAAAGAGATCTCATGCTTTCAAAAGGTAACTAGAATACCTCATGTTCTGCCTGGTACAGCTTTACAGTGATGTTCCTCTGGAATCCCACCCCATCAGGCTCATAAAATACCCCAAGGCTGGTGATGACAATGGGGTAAAGGACACGAAAGTTCACACTGACGATTCTGTCTTCAGACAGCACAGAAGGTGTGTCCTCAGGGAGACTGAAAGCTTCAATTTCCTGATTCAAAACTGTATGAAAAAGAAAGGCCAGAGGTAAGGTGAGAAAACTCCATAGTTCCTGGATATACACAAAGCACACTGCCTACATGCAAAGCATTCTGGTCAATTAGCATGGCTCACAAGTGCACAAGGATAATCAAACACTGGAGTCAAAGAAAACACAATTGGCTGCAGACTGCAGCAAGAAAAATTTCAGCGAGACAGCAATCTGCAGGCTAATAGCAATTGCAGCTCAATGCCTACATATCCACAGGGAAAAGATTAGAAACACAGTAAATCCACAGCAGGAAGACAAAAATGCTATTTGACTGCATGAATACCTGTATATTAGCATAATAAAATAATTATTCATGTATCAAAATGACACACACCTCCACTTAATTCAGCTGCCTGCATTTTGGCATTATCGCCTACCTAAGCCCTGAGGTACCATTTATACTCAGGAACAGTGGATGTTGTCATTCAAAGAGAAAGTAACAGAAGTTATATTTTGTGTTGAATCATGGCTCAGGTGCCTAGCAGTCCTTAGTTAACTTGTATTAAAGAGCGAAAATGAAATAAAATCCAAAAGGTGACAGGAAAAATTTACAATTTTAGTTAGGAATTTTTGTATGGCATTTAATTTTCCCCCCATTTTACATTTCTTAATTGTTTTCTCTCTAAAGCAGACTGTCAACCAGACTTGCTTAGAAAATTCACTTTGTCACCAGAGAAGTGTATCTGACACTCAAGACTGTCACCTTGCTACTTCCTTCACATTTGACACTATGCCAGATCATTTTGTCTCTTTCCAACTTCATTTAACACACAAATCAAGTAAAAATGTATGTTTTATGGGAGACACTGTCTGGTGACACAAGAAAAATAAAAATCCATTGCAATGGCCTCCCCTTCACACGCCTGAATCTCTCTCCCTTTCTGGCCTGCACATGGTACTTACAGGAAGGTTATGCAACAAGTTCTAGGAGGTGTTTGTTTTCAAGACTAGCTGTCTCAATTAAACTCCCCAGACCATTCTCAGAAAAGATGACTAGCTCCAGTTCAGACCAGAGAATTTTTAAAAGTTAACTTCTATACCTGGGTTACTGATGTTCAGAAGTTTGCAGGAGTAGGGATCTTCTCTGTCCTTCACTGGCACAGCACAACCATGCGCACCTATTATAAACTTCACAAGGACACTAAAATAATTTGCTTTTATTAACACCAGTTCTTTTCCCTCCTCCCTCCATCTTCAATAAACTTAATTTTATCACCATGGCCTGTCTTTCACGGGGTTAAGGTTTTGAACCTCTTAAAAATCAGCAATGACAATTGGTATGCAGAGCAACCACATGAATCCCCTCACAGGAGCTCAATTCCAAATCCACATGAACATTTTACATTATGAGGTCGCAAGAAGATTGGCAGCTAGAAATGAGATTCAAGACAGCCAGCACACTAAACAGAAAAAAGGCCTAAGGCAACACTGAAGGATGCCAGAGACCCGCCCCTCCTGGCCTGGGTTTGTTGCTTAATTCAAGACTGTTTAAATACTATGTATTCAAAAGTCAATGGAAAAAGTAGCAAGAAAAAAGACACATAGCACCAAAGGAGGAACAAGGACTCCAAACTATCTGTTTACAATGAAATACTTCAACTTCAGGTAGTAGCAAAACAAGAGGTTCCTCTCCAGCTCCAATCATGGTTATTTCCATAGTAGGGAGACATCAAGTAGTACAAAGAGCAAGGATCCAACCAGCAGCTAAATGTCCTCCCAGAACTCCATACAAGCTATGAAAGGTCACAATTTTAGATGACTGAAGCAGCTATGCTGCACTTCAGGCTGCAAGCTGACACCAAATCTGAAAACAGCAAAATGCTTTCAGTGCAAGGCAGGTACCAAGGTGTGAGGATGGCAGCATTTCCAGGGATGAACAGCAGAGCTTCTCAGCAAAACCAGATTTGTCTGTACACTGTCAGGTCTGTGCAAGCAATCAGGAAGGGCCACTCACACTGTAGCAATTTGGTGCACCTGGTTCAGTGGGAAATAAACCTGAACTTTACAGTTGAGGCTGTTTGCAAGAGTTTTTGTGGTTCTCACCAAATGCGATCCTGCCTGCTTTCAAGAATCCTGGATTACCGAGGATTCAAGCTGCACATCATACATTGCGACACAAAATAGAGAAAAGCTTATACATCACTAATGAACAGTGGCAAGTAAAAGCAAACAGCAGTGTATAAAAAGTAGTTACAGCCCAAGGCAACAAGTATTTTTATATACTATTAAGCAGACCTAAAAAAAAAATCTATCAGAGTACAAGATGCTCAAAATCAAACAAACAAACAAACTTGGAAATATTTTAAAAGAAAAATTATTAAATGAAGCTATTTCATCATTACAGCCCTCACCCCCTGCCCCCCAGGCCCAAACTACAGAAGAGCAGAGGTTACCGTTGGTTCAGGGCAGGATGCTCTTTCAGGTGCTTGAACCAAGTGTTCCGTATAACACTGCGCAGTTCATGATTGTGTCGAGCTGACAGAACACCTACAATAACATCATAATGTTTCAGCTTCCACTGAGGAAAGAAGGACAGCGGACCTAGAAGTAGAAAGTGACAAATATTTACCTTATGCACACATTACCACAAGCCTGAGTTGCAAGGGATAATTAAAATTCCAGCCTTCCAGTACTTAAAAGGAGCTTACAAAAAAGAGGGAGAGCAACTTTTTGCAATGCAGATAGTGACAGGAAAAGGAGAAAGGGTTTTAAACTAAAATAGGGGAGACTGGGATTAGATGTTGGGAAGAAATTCTTTACTTGGAGGGTGGTAAAGCACTGGCAAAGGCTGCCCAGAGAAGTAGAGACTGACTCATCCTGGGAAGTGTTCCAGGTCAGGTAGGATGGGACTTTGAGTAACCTGGTCTGGTGGGAGTCACCCCTGCCCATGGCAGGTGAGTTGAAATTAAATGATCTTTAAGGTCCCTCCAACACAAACCATTCTGTAATTCTGTGATTAAAGGACATCTCAAAAGCAAAAGAACTGGAACACTAAAAACAAGCAGCAGAATTACTTTTTTCAGAGAAACATTTTCAATATACCAAAACCTTCACTAACATGCCCATTTTCCCTCTTCTTTCTAAAGTTGCTGAGATCACCTTTCTGCCTCACAATTGCAGTGTGGGATCTCAAGGCCTATTGTTTCTAACCCTTTGAAGTGGAACACCACTCTCCCTTCACACACCATCCCTGCACAGGGGAATGCTCTGGCTTTATTTAAAGCTGGATGCTACTGCCAATACTTGTAATCCAGGATTTAGCTTATGCTGCTTTAATTTAGAGGTCATGAAACCTGGACTTGATTTCAAGCAGGATTATGACCACATAGAGACCTGAGATTTAGAGCCTGTAAAGAGTCAGGCAAGTAGCTAAAAGGAATTTGCTTAGTTTAATCTATCAGATATCCTAGAGTTAAGACAGATTTGTATTTAGTTTTAGCAAAGGATTGCTTCCCTCTCATCTCACTGTGTTTTTCATTGGGCTGCAGATAAAGAAAACAAATATATCTGTGAGTGCATTTTAAACTACTGCATATAGCATGGACAAAATTTTTTAGAATCTAATTAAGAGACTAAAAATACTGCCAAGTCTGTATTGTAAACTCCCACTAGGAGCTGAATTATTATCCAGACTCTACCTTCTGTACCAGCATCCCCTCTTTCCACTTTGAAGCTGAATAGATGGGTTCTTTTACACTGCTCACTAACCTAGGACCTCACAGCATCTGCCACAAAAACTGCTGTGCCAAATCCCACCAGACATCCATCTAGGCTTATATCCCACTGTCAGTGTTCAGCATGCAGTGCAGAGGCCCTGGCCTTGCTCTGTTCCATGCTGAATCAATGTCAAGATTTCAGAACTTGTGTTGTTGTTCTTTAGGGCTATTGAAAATAGCCTCGACTCCAAAAGACAAAAACAACAACAAAACAAAACAAAAAAAAAAAAAAAAAAACCTGCTCTGGAATTGATTCTCAGAACAATGCAAAAGCACAAAAACTACAGAGTGATGTTTCCACAGGTGAGCCTTTCCCAGCCTATTTCCCACTAGGTATTTAAGTTTTAAGTATGCAAATACTGATTATTTATAAGAAGGTTAAATTCCACCATTATTTAAATGAATCTGTACTGAAAACAGTTACAAGATCATCAATTACTTAAACGGAACATTCATCTATTAAAGAGAAGCTTGCATCAGCTTAGGCTCAGAACAACTTAAAATCCCAAGTAATGAGCCAACAGTTCCATTCTTCATTTTCTCTCTGAAGTCAAATGTTGCACCTCTTACAACAACCATAATTGAACTGGTGGCAAGGTTCAGAAATATGATTTGTTTGCTGCAGAGCCACAAACCTAGTGCCCTATATAACATCTGAAGAAGCATGTAAGTCAAACACACTGTTCAATCAAAATATCAATTTAGTTTTCCTTTATGATGGTAAATATAATTTATTCAGAGGCTCTGTGTGTCCTCATAGGTCATTACATAGCCAAGAATCACCAGCTCTCCAAGACAGCAGAGACAAGAGACAGACATATGTTCATAAAGTACAACACTATAGCAAATTCCTGTGTAGTTATGTAATTCCCGCTTACACATCCCTTTTTTCCCCTTGTTCTTCATCCATCTTTTGATGAATTTCAAAGAACACCTTTCAGCCTTAACTCCATGCCTTCCAGTATAAAGTTCATAGGTTGAATATGCTTGTAGACTGTAGATGGGGTACTGTTTACACAAATTTCTTTTTTAAAATGTCGCTTTTAATAAGAAGCAGAACCATTCCATTCAATAAAAATTAAAAATAAAACTAAGGGCAGAAGTCTATGGGGTGACTTGACTTGGAACAGCACAAGATAGCTAGAATGAATTTTAAAAAAGCCCAACTAAAAATAAGCTATTCAAATCAAATATACATACTTTAAATTAGTTTATGTTTTAAAATGAGTGAAGCTTTTCCTTATGAACCATCCACATGGGAACAATGTTAATGTAACAGATGCTTCAGAATTAATATCCTATTGCTTTCAGAACAGCATTGCAGTGGTCTATATTCAGAAGACTGTCCTCTCTGTCCCAAGAGTTATGTCATTTTACTTTTAAAACCACTGAAAAAAAAAAAAAAAAAAAAAAGCTTACTTTGCCAAAAAATTTTTTGCTTGTTAGTAAAGATTTCTGCTTCCTACAGAAAAGTAGGAATAATGCTAAAATAGATTCATATGTTTTTCTCTGAACTTGCACTATTTAAAAAAAGGAGATAAAGTGAGAAGTACAGGGAAAAAATACTAAGGCTATTATTAATTTATAAGGATAATTCCGGTATGTGCATAAATATTCTCTGATGCAGCATAATTTAAGAGAAAACGTTGCTGACCTCCAAGTCAATAGTGACAATTTAGACAAGCAATCGATACTTGCCACTGAGGACCAAAGCCATTTATCTTACATTCTATTTTTGTGCACTTTTAGCCAAAGTTTTATGTGTTGGATTGTATTATATCATATACACTGCTTTTACCTGGAACTGCTTCTGCAAGATATAATTATGTCTTTACATTTTCTGATTTCAAAGACAAGAAAAAACTGTAAATTTTGTGGTTTATGAAGGGAGTGAAAAAAAAAAAAGAAAAAGAAAAAAGCTACGTATCACATTCCATTATAAACCCTAGAAACTTCTCCAAAGGTACGGAGAAGGAAAGGAAGCTTTCCAACCCAAAGGTCAACATTACCCCTGCCTGCCTTGCTTTTGAATTCTTACTTACTCAAAGCTGCACCTTGACTGCATTACTTAGCCCAAGACTCCTCAGTAGAACCTGAGACAAAAACACAAAGCCTACCTGTTAATCCACAGCAAAACCTACAAACACACGAAAGCAAGCAGCCCTGCCTCAGCTGCTGAGGTTCATTTAATTCTCTACAGCAGCTGTCAGCAGTACTTTTGTCAGCTCTAAGTCTCCCAAGTCCAGTCTGCCAGAACCCTGTGTCACACTGTTTATGGCAAGCTCCTACTGAAGCTTTCTTGGGCTCTGATACCTTGTAAGGACTGACTGGCTCCCACACAATTCTCTGACATCTGACCACACTTGTACTTTCATTGGTACAGATTTTCACCTCAGGATCAGCTTCAGGAAGCTTTCACAGGATTCTCAGTCACCGATTTTCATGAGATGGGTGAAAGCGCTGGTCAACCTCCACCTGTCTGTCAAGCTTGACTGAGAACTAGCAACAGAACAAAGTCTGGGACAGAGACAGGAAAAAGTAAACAAGTGCATATGTAGAGTACAAAGCTGTGCCTTTAGAAGACAAGGCTAAAAATGCAGGGGTGTGTGTCCAGCTGAGCTGGCCATGGAAAGAGGTCACCACTGACAGGCAGTCTGCTGACCCTACTCAGATATTAACCACCTCAGCACCTCCTGAAGTTTTTCAAAATCCCAAACTACAAAGATGAACAAGCATCTCTTCTTCCCACGAGACTGATTCTCAATAAAATGTCAAATTAGGCTGTTAATTATATTTGCTTCATTATAAGGAGATGAAGAGTGAGAGATCATTCAGCTTGATTTTGTCAACAAACACAGTCTTGCTAAATGTACCTTTATTGATGAGTCCGCAGTCAACTACTAAATTTGTCAGTCATTTTCAGTGAAATCTGACATAATATGCAGTCCACAAAGTGATTTAGTCTCTGCATTTAATGCAACTGGAATGGACATAGAAAAGACTCATCATTAGTGCCTGCACTGAGAAACACAGCAGTGTGGGCTTACTTGCAATATCAGGAGGTCCAGAGCACCTTCACTGGACAATGCTAAAATAAGTGAGCTCCACAGAAGGCTGGGCTTTGTATCTTCTGCTACCAGTGCAGCTTTTTTCTTTTTTTTTCTTTTTTTTCCCTGAATAAATCAATGAATGGAACTAAGTAGGCCAAGCAGAAGTTATTTAGAATATTCTCAACTAATCCACTTCATAAGATAAGACTAAAAAGGAACAACACTCCTCCAAAATAAAAAAACCCACACATTTTTATCTCTGTCTACTCCTGTGATCTTGCAATCATATTCCTGAGGTTTAATACTTTTTTCTTCTCTGCCGCTTTGCAAAAGATCCAAACAAACACGAAGGAAGGAATTAACTCAATATAAAGATTTGTATTCACAGAATGCTGACACGCACAGAAAAAGAACAAACCAAAGAGCGAAAGCAGCTCTTTCCCCTTTTTAATCTACTTCACTTAGAGTAATCTGCTACAGCTCATCTGCATTACATGTTTCACTGCAAGCAAAACTGAGCTACCTGACCTCCCTGCAGTACCCACTTCACCCCAGAGCTTGAAATGGCCGAGACGTGCACCCCTTGTTTCTGCAGCACTCCTTGAGCAGACAAGCTTTTATACAAGATTTACAGACTCAAAGAACAAAACCTCTGCAGGCAGAGGTTTCTGTTTGTTTTACATCGACAGCGTTCCTTAAAAGAAACAGGACAGTAGGGTCCTTCTGAATTGCCAAGTGGCTGTAGTAACAGCGGTGGCGTGATGGTACCCTAAACATCCTAATTACATAACACTTGTACATTTCTACACAAAATGAACAACAGCCAAAGCATCAGAAGCAAAGTTAAAAGAAACAAAGAACGCCTTTTTGCAACACAAACTGATGCCTCCTTTTCTTTTTTATTTTGTGGAGAGAAGGGGTGGGGTTGTGGCAGGGCAGGGGGAAGCAGACTACAGCACCTTTATCTAATGAAAATTGGCTACCAATCCCTGCTGCCATGGAAGAAAAGCCTGCTCCCAGGGAAGGCTACTTGCCCTCTTCTGGCTGTTCCACTCAGTGGGCAATTTAGAGGATGACTGTTGAAAACTTTAATTCCACCAACTCTGGCAGAACTGGTCCTCTTCCCTATTCCAGTGCCAAAATATAAAAGTGCAATTCCAGTGCTACTCATTAGTAGTTTGCAATGTCTCAGACATCTGTCTACAGAATAACTGAAAATCCTAAAAAAAATCCCGATTCATTTGGAAAATACCATCAGCTTATTTTGCGTACTCTTTGTCAATTATTTTGTGCCATCAAAAGTTGGGGGATTGTTCTATCCTGGGGGTGGCCTAACCATGAAAAACCATGTCATACTAAGATCTTACAGATGAAGGGTGGGGGACAACTGGCATTTTAGACAGGACTGCACATCTACTGCCAATGCCAAACCTGACCTGCTGAGTTTCAGTTTCCAAGGCCACCAGCGTGTAAGTCTTTACACACCTACAAAAGACGAAATAACTTTGTGACCAAGCATGCTACTCCCTGACGGACAGGACTACCAGATTTCAGACATCATCTTTTCTTAAGGAGGTCCCACATTTTAGCAAAACTTCACCTCATAGCACCTCATAGGTTGTTCCCATATTTTGGTTCCATTAGGCCAGTGCCTGAAGAAGTACATGCTGAGCCACAGGACAACAGATGGCATACAGGCAAACTCTAGAAAATGGTGGGTTTTAATCTGTTGCATAATTGTTCGCTAGTAGAAGACTGACTCTCACAAATCCAAAAGGGCCAATTTTTAGCTGCCACCCCCCACGGAAATGTGACAGGAATAACGACTGAAAGGGCATTAGCATCAGCCAAGTAGCAGAAGATTACACAGAATGTGTGGGGCTCTCTGATTAGGCCCTGTAGCTGAAGCCCTACAGTGAGTAACTTCCTACTCAATAAGATTTGTGCCATCAATTAAAACACACAATTAGCAATGAATCCACCTGGAGTGCTAAAAGCAGGTCTGTCTGTTCCTTCTCAAGTTTCTGAGGTCATTTTATAATTAGCATTTATCTGAGACTTTTACAAAAAATTAACTAAGCTTCCTACTCACGAACTTTCTTTGGATAGCACTTGTTTGTAACCAGTTAGACAAGGATTTCAATTAAACCTAAAAGCATGTTCCTGCACAAATCTTGTTCAGAAGTGTGAATTACAGTCTCATTAACTGATGAACAAAACAAAAAAAAGCAGTGAGCCACCAAAGTCAGGACACTAAAACAAAGGCCTTTTGTCTCAGGATTGATCCTATTTATTTTTTTCCAATTACTGAGAACTGCCTAAAAGAAGTGTACTCTATCTTCTGTGACACCAAGGTAAATGTGAACATGAATACAGAGAAAGTCTGAATACTGCACAGGGAGAAACACAACTGAGGGCCAAGAATGCAGGCAAACTACAGGCTTTTCACAAGGGGTCGTTAAAAGGAAGACTTTATTACAGAAGGTACTTCCAAGAGAGGAAGAAAAGTAGACGGAATGAGTGAAGACTGGAACACTGTTTACATTTAAAGCCATCTGACCTATAGATAAAACGAACTGTTTTCTAGAAATGGAAAGCCTATTTTCCACTATAAGTCAGAAGTACCTAAGGTGCTCAACTTAAGAAAGCAAAGGTTTAAAACAGACACATTTGACCTCTATGGTTACATGTTGAAGATGTACTTGAAAGAAAAGAAAGACCCTTTTGACTGAAAGGCTTAAGAATTAAAGGGCATAAACCAGTTGCAAGTAAGCTCAGGCTAGAAATGAGAACATATTTTTAATCAGGACAACAAGCCTCTGGAACAGCCTCTTCCTACGACTGCCAGGAATTCAAATGAACAGACAAAAAGCCATCCCAAGCCTTCACTAAACAAAGGTAGACTGCCCACCTACCATTTTACAGAGACCAAGAGTTACTTAATAGAAATAGTAAGCAGAATTGATAGCTGGGAATGTCTATTCCAATCTTGTGTGAGTCAGTGAAGCCAAGGCAAATAATCACTAAAACAGGTTATCAACTTTTTGACAGATTTCCATTTGAATGTGTGGTGATGATTATTTGGGAGGGTAATTAAACTCCTCAAAAAACCAGAATTGTTGTTCATTCTGTCTTTGACCTCTACTGGTAGCTAATTCTGCAACTGTTGAGATAACACACAACTATTGTACACAACCACACAAAAATACCAGAGAAAATACAAATTACACATTTTTATGTCACAGCTATTGCAAAACACTGCCCCATGATAAGATTTACTTTTTATTCACACCAAGGATTCCAGGTGATAGTAGTAAAGAACAGCTGGAGCAGTAAACAAGGAAAAACAAGGAAAAAAAACTACTCAAGTGAAACAAGACTGGCTTTATCAGGCACTACCAGATCCTCTTAAGTAGTCTCAGATTCAAGAAGCCTTCTAATAAATAGGGACACTTCTTTCTCCTGCATACAAACTCACTAATGTTCCTAAAACACTCAGAATAATAAAAAAATACAATACAGAAGACATCTGAGGTCCCTTGGCTCATCCTTCTTTCTTCTGCCAAGGCAGGCATACCTACATCTTGTACATTTTGTGGTATTTTGAAGGCTAAGAGACAGACTCCTCCTTAAATACCAGGCAAGGACTGGGCCTACAAAAGGCAACTCATATACAATACTGAGCATTTTCCTACAGAAGACATATATTCTCATTTTATAGAAGGCGTCGTTATTCCTCTCCTCGGTGTGAACACATTACTCAGTAGTAACTTTACAACAGCATTTATTTACAACTAAGTAAACCCTGCAAAAAATCATACACTTGCTCTTTCAGTATTAAAAAAAACCCACTTATTAAAAATTCTTGTTATCCTAACATTATCCAATGCAGCATGGGTTTACAGTAATGAGCATTAACTCCAGTAATAACTGCTCGAAACAGGGAAACTGTGAAGAGCAAAACTACTTTTCTCCTTCCCCAACTTCCAAGTGGTGCCTTCCTCCCTTGTCTCAGGGTTGCTCTACCTCAGAAATTCCCACTAGGCCTTTGTGTAATGAGCTGGGCAGTGAAGTGTCCCTTGACTGGAACAGGAAGCAGCCCCAGCATGGTTAACGTGGGGGCAACACTGACCATGGAAGGAACTCCTGTTGCCTGACCACGGGAGGAATGACAGCAGGAGTAATCAGCCATCCCCTGACAGGCCTGGAGCACCCTGAGAGGAACAGACTCCATAGTTCCTGGATTTCTGAAAATTCCAGCAATTACCAACCAAGATTGTGTTCAGGGTCGAAATTTATGGATGACTAAAGCCAAACATCTAAACAGCCCTAAAAGCTGGTCCTGAATGAAGCCTTTTGGCTCTCCTGGACCACAGTGGGCTGCCATCAGCAACTCCCTGAGAAGGATGTCTCTCAGAGCTCACAGTTTGCAAAGTTCTGAGGATCAGCACCCAAAATGGATGACAGAGCCTGGGCTGAAACCTTCCATTTCTTGAGACTCAACTCATTCCCACTGAGAAATGCCAAGATATTTGAAGTGAGCATTTCACTGAACTCCAGGGGAATTTTTAACAGGTACACCTCTACACATTTATACCCATATATTTATATCCCTGTATCTAAATATAACCTTCTTGTGTCAGTGTGTACGCATGTGTGGACTGACTTAGACACTCTTCTGCCAGTGTAGCATGAATGCTGGATGTATAATGAAGTCACTGCATCAATTATAGTAAATCCTATCACTTTGTATATCACTTAGTTAATGTTAAATTAGTCAATGATTAAGTTCTGCTAAATCCTTTAGGTACTGATCATTGACCAAGTCTGAGACTAAGACTGGACCTAGCTGCACCTCAGCTCCATGAGGAGTTTACAAAGTAAGGGGTTCCACTCTGAATCTTATGACACAACAGGAGGGTCTCCCTTACCAATGTGTCTTCAGCCTCTGTTTAAGTCATTCTAAATGAATTCTAACTCAGTTCCTCCTTTCTCAATCCACAAGGGGTTTTTTCCTTTTTCTTTTTTTTTTTTTTTTTTTTTTTTTCCCTGATCCTCCTCCCCATCCCACTGTTGGGGTTGAGGGAAGCAGGAAATAAGTGAGTTGGCTGCATGGTGCTTAGTTGTGAGCTTGGTTAAATCCAGGTGATATCTGGTTTTGCCACTACCTTTGAAGGTGATTCCATAAGCAACCTAAACTCATTTGTGACAAATTGGCATATTTGACTGGATGTCAAATAGAAGCACGGATTACTTAAGAAAGCACAGAATAAATCCAAGCTCCAAATTCTCAGAAGAATGGGATTGTGTTAACTGGCATGATTGCACAGCTGTGAAAGGACAGCTAAAGGTGGCCGGGGCCAGATAAAGGATGGAAAAGGAATTATTTGCAAAACGCTAGGAACCTGGTTAGAAGCTGCTTATCAAGATAGCAAGAATAACAATAAAAGGATACTATAACTAAAGGAAGAAATAAAGCTCCTAAAGGCAACTGAATTAATACCATCTTTGAAAATGGAGCAGCTGCAAAATCAGTTAAAGGAAGAAAATGAGAAAAAAATGTTGGAGGAAAACACCATCCAACATTAGGTTGGAGGATAACATCATGTTTATGTGGGCTTTCCATCCTCCTCACATTGTATAGATTAGGAAATTAATTGTATCCCCTGAGGAATGGGATGGGAACATATAGGATGACTCTGATGACAGCAAACTGAAGAAAGCTGATTCTTTTTTCCCCCTCAGATTCCTCTGAATATAAGCTCAGCAAAATCACTAAAGCAAAATACATTCTCATTCCTGCTGGCCCTCAACAACTGACAAAACCACACAGATACAGGAGCACAAATTTCAGTATCAGTACAACAGGATGCTGAGCAGCTGGGTGTACAACCTGGACAGCACAGAGTTAAAACCCCTGCAGTGAACAGAACAAGTGTCATTCACCAGCCACAAGAGTTAATTTATGGCTCTGGGGGAGAAGCGAAGGTTGTCTACTTGCTTTGTAGTGGAAGATCACAATGGAACTACTTTGGGTTTTGATTTTGAATATCCAAGCCTGGCACCCAATGGTCAGCAGTGTGTGGTCCTTTGGTTCCAATCTTGCCCCTAAACCTGACAGAAAGCAGGGGGTACAGCGTGTGTACTTCATGCACTCCCTGCACTCCCAATTCCAAGACTGCAATGCCCAACTCCTGCTGCAGCACAAAATGGAAATAATTCTGGGGTGGCAGCAGACTTAGAAAAATGACACATTATTTCCAGAACCCACTGTACAGTTCACCCACTTGGCCAGTCTGAAAACTGGGTGGGAGCTGGCACCTAGCAATTGATTATCAGCTCTTAAATGCCACCAGGGCCCCACTGAGAGCTGCAGAACCCAATATTGCAACTTGAACAGCTACAAGGAGCCACACACCCTGCACAGCAGTGCCAGGTGTGACAGATGTGTCCTTTATGGTCGGTCCCCTTGCAGGAGGATAAAAAGAAACTTTCTTTTACTTGGAAAAGTTCACAATATACCTTTAACGAACTTCCACAGGGGTATAAACATTCACCCACAATTGCTCATCCCATGTTTGCTGAACTTTCACAGACAGTCTCACTCTCTCAGAATGTGAAACTCTACAGATCTAAAGGTGATATTCTAATTAGGGGAAATTCCCTTGAAAAGGTGGGGCAAATGGCAGCAGCAGTGCAGCAAGCACTATGTGAAGCAGAAGTTGAGATGGCACCCAAAAAATGTCAGGGACCAAGTAGAGAATTAAAGTTTTTGAGCACCTGGTAGACAGGGGGTAGTGTGGTGATTCTTCCATATATCTTAAGAAAAACAGAACATTTGCAAATGCCCCATTCTAAAAAGGAGTAACAGCAGCTTTTGGATACTTTAAGGTACTGGAGGAAACATATACCTAGATTTCCTATCATTTCTCACCCACTGTACTCACTTTTAGGAAAGGAAAATCACCTTGTAAGTGTTAAATTAGTCATTGATTAAGTGCTGCTAAATCATTTGTATAAAAATCGCTGATGAAGTTGGAGACCAAGACTGAAGTTAGCTGCACCTAAGCCCCATCAGGAGTTTGAAAAGCAAGAGGATCCACCCTGAACGTTGTGACTCAGCCAGAGTCAACCCTTATCCTTTTGAGTCTTTGGTCTCTGTGTAAATAATTCTCAATTAATTCTAGCTGGACTTTCCTTAGGGTGTTTCGTCCATGCAGTAAGCAACAGAGAAAACCCTGATATCCAAGTTACTTAAGCTGCTCTTCTACAAATCTGTGTTCCTCCCACTTTTGCTAATACCTTTAACAGTGATTATTTAAGTGTCCTAAACCACTCATCCACACCAACACCAACCGAGAAACTTCTGGATTTTCTTTAGAAATGTTTGTTAGTGGAAAACACATTTATGCAGGAAAGGTCCTCACAAGATTCCACACTGCCACTTCTAACTCCAAATTAATGCTCGGAAGCTCCAAAACGCCACCATGGAACATGAACAAAATCAACCAGGCAACTCAAACCCACATCAGGCTAGAAGTCCAACAATTAGATCTCTCATTCTTTTTCAATTCAAGCGTGGCCATTGCTGATGTGTTGTGCAAAAGCCAGAACACAGACAGACACCTATACAACTCTGCAGCCTTCAGACTATCCAAAATGCACTGACCTTGCTTCTTGCCTATTTGCACTATGAATTGCCCTGGCGATGAGCAGACTCCTGTTTCCCCTCACCCTGCAGGGGAACAGGCACCAGTTGCAGGTTGCAGCTCCATTAGTCAACAAGCTACCGGGTCACTAAACAGTTATAAGCACACCCCAAGTAAAAAAAAAAAAAACACCATTACATACAGTATTTTTTAATATTGTCAAACAGCACCTGTGCGTAGCTGACAAAAGTTTCTGTTCCAAGAGATGCCTGTTTCCTCGGGCAGGAAGATCTGTGGCCTGAAAGCTGTACCTCGTTTTGTAAGGAGCCCTCAGGGACCGCATTTCACTCGTGCTGGATCATACCCGGCCCTAGGAATAGCTTTTCGCAGCACAGGGGTTTTAAAGCCCGCTGAGGCAAACACACAGCGCGCTGCGAGGAGCTATTCCTAGGACCGGGAATGACGCGACACCAGCGGGATCGGGGGGAATTTCTTCCCCGCGTGCCCCGGCGGGAGTGGGAGGGGGTCCCGCACCCCTCACCGCGCCCGGTGCCCCCGGCTGGGGCTGGGGCTGGTGGCCGCTCTGCTCCCGCCGCCCCACGGAACGAGCCGCTCCCTCCTCCCTCCCAACCCTTCGGACACTCCGGCTGCTCCCGCTGCCCCGGCCACAGCACCCCCCGGCCTTCCCCTCGCCCCCGCCCCGCCACCTGCCCCCCTGCCCCGCCAGCCCGACCTCTCCTGCCTGAGGAGAGGGTGGAGAGCCCACCCCGCCGCCGCCCGCCCCTCTCGCTCCTACCTGCCGGGTGGCTGCCGGGGCAGCTCAGCAGCAGCCAGAGGTGCAGCGCGACCCCGACCGCACAGGGGCACAGCAGCACCAGCCAGTTTCGCATTGGCCGCCGCAGCCGCCGGCCCCTTCCCCTTCGCGCCGGCCTCTCCCAGCGGCGCCGGCGCGACGGCCCGGCTCGGCCGCCCGCGGCTCCTCCCCGCTCGGCCGGGCCGGGCTGGGCCGCCCCGCGGCCGCCGGGAGCTGCAGTCCCGCCCCGGCCAGGGCGGGCGGCGGCGGCGCGGGCGGGCGGAGCGGCCGCCTACAGCCCCCACAATGCCGCGGGGCGCCGGGGAGCCGCGCGCCGCACATGGCGGGGGGTGCGGGAGGGCGGCCGGGGGCGGCGGCGCGGCCCCTCACGGACCGGACCGGACCGGACCGGACCGGACCGGGACCGCCACCGCCACCGCCCGGCCGCGGCGGAAACCCTGCCCGGGCAGTCCTTGTGCGGTAACCCGCTGAGTGCCTCTTCTCTAGTGTCGTCGCGTTAGGAACAAAATAGCCTTCCAGAACAATCCTTTACTAATTAAATAAAGGGGAGAGACCTGCAAAGACCTGCCCACGGCGCTCGCAAAATGTTTGTGTTTTATTCCAGCAAGTAACATGTTCTTTGACTGAAATCCCGGAGGGTGTGTCAGACAATCAAAGTGTCCTTAACTGCGTTTGGATCACGGCCAAGAATCCCTAAATTCGTTATGAAATGCCAATAATTCCATCTCGGCTTCCCCCGTCGCCTTCAGCCACCATTGGGAAATGGGGGCCCAAGGAGTGAGGGCAGAGCTCTGGCAGGGCCAGAAGGGTTTGAACACCATCGGGTAAAGGAGAGCACAATGTTATCAGCGCCTTGGTTTACTTGTCTCTGGCCTCCTGCGCACAGGTAACCACAGGGAATTTGTTTCCTCAGATTGGTAGGATAAATCTACCTGAAAAAGTGATTTGGATAAATAAGCAAAGGCTTCTCAGAGTCTGAGATTGACAGGATGGGTCAGGCTGGAAGGGAGCACAGGAGGTGAGAGGGTCCAGTCTCCCTGTCCAGGCAGAGTCATCCCAGAGCACACGGCACAGGATTGGGGCCAGGTGCTTCTTGAACATCTCCAGACAGGGAGACTCCACAACCTCTCCAGAAAATCTTAACAGATTTAGTCACTTGCACACTAAATAATTTCTTCCTCAAGTTCAGGTGGAATTTTTTGTACGTGATTTTCTGCCTTTTGCCTCTTGTTAATGTATAAACTAGATTGTGTGTAATAGCTGTAAGGCCTAAATGAGTGCTGCTGGTGCTAGTCTAGTAGAAACACATTTAATTAGTAACAGAACCTGATCTGTACAAAGCAGAATGGAATTTTTTTTTTTTATTTTTTTTTTTTTTTTTACAAAAAGAAAACTAATTTTCTTTTTTTAAATACCAAAGCCATGAAAAGTGTTTAGAAAATGCCTACAGTCCTTTCAAACTGCTTAGTTAAAATTAATTTTTCATCAAGTGGAGTGAGCTACTAGAAGGCAAACCAATGATTTTAACCCTTATATATTAGGTTTACAAGCAGAAGGAAAATGCATTGGAAATACATCAGTTTTAGTTTGCTGCATACTTGTTTAACATGCAATTGCATATTTGTCAGCAAATAATAGTAGTACACATTTACACAAAAAATGGTATGATTAATCACTATTTACATTTGACTTGCCTTTCAGCATGTTCAGCTGCAGAAGTAAAAACTAGTCCATCTATTAATATTTGTCTATATTTGGCTACATTCCTTGTTCCCAATATGTTAGGTTCTCCCCCCATGCCAGGTGACCTGGTGGGGATTGATCTTATAAACATGCCTGGAGTGATTATTTCTTTGCAGGCAAAACAGAGCACCTAATCCTTTAATATCTTATTTTCCATATGGTATTACCTATCATCTTCAAGGAAAAGTAACTGTATTACATGTAAACCGGGAGAAAGCTGTTTCTTCATATTGTACAAACAGGATATCCATGTCAAAAGGATGATACACATGCATTTTTGTTAGTCAGGTAGGAAATGGTTACTAACACAGTTCAGTTGTAGAGGATTGGCCTTTCCATTTTTCTGTTGCATCTCTATGAGATGTTTAAAGCCAAAGATTTTACCAAAGCTTCCCAATTTCATCCCCATCTGTATGATACTGACAGTGTGCACATGTATGTAAATCATGAGGTGATCAGACCCAACCATTAAACCAGTTTCCAGAAGTTCCCATAAGTAAAGAAGTTTCAATTTGCATTCTTGAGGGCTTTTGTGAGGGGACTAGTATCTTGGTGAAGCAAGCTGATGTTGGAGTGTCTAAATATGGCTTCAAGGCACTGAGTGTTAAACATGCTTTTTAAAAAGTGCCCATATAAAAATTAGCTTTTTTCCCAAGATTTAAGAATCATGAATATGTATACTATGAAAAGAAAAATTGATCTGGAATATAACTTCTAGATACTGTTAAATTACTTTCATGAAAAACTAAAAAAATTGAGTTGGGTTATATTTTGATTTGGGTTATAACAACTCTATTAAAAATACACAATTTTCATAATGTTCTTTCTGAGCTGATTTACTCTTCTGACAGTACAGGCTCAGAGGGTACCTCTGGCACAAAAATATAATACAGGCACAACATGTTGGGCACAAGAGCTGAGACAGAAGAGACAGAAATGTTACTCCCCAGGCTGCTTGCAAACTTAAGATGCTTCTGTTAAATTTGCAGAGTCCCTCTGGATAAGCATCTCCTGTCTGACCCAGAGGAGACATGATGGATACCAGAGCTGTACTCATGTACCAAAGCGAGCCAGTCCATAGCATGCAGGGGTTTTTTAAGTGTCTGTTTGCCTAATTGTTGCCCCGAGTGGGTAGCTGGGATATTTTTAGGACAGCAGCAGCAGAGAAGAGCAAGAATCAGTGTATATTTTAGCAGAGTTCATCCCCAGGGAGTTGTGTGTTATTGATCTCTGCACGCTCCATCTGAAAGCAGAGAAAGGTCTCGTGGGAGACTCCATTTTAAGGGTTTGGGGCTTAACTTTCTCCCCAGGTAGCAGTAACACTGGTCTATTGCTTTTCACAAAATCTTCATGCCTTTAGTTTTTTAAAGAAGAAATATTAAAAGAGATTACAGATCATGGTGTGAAAGGCTTTATTATTTTAAAGGGCTGTATATTTGCATACCAAGGATGTGTTTTATTCTTTTTCCAGTGTTCATAATCTAAACAAATTCACTATTGAGGATTTATCAATATTGCATTATTCTTTAAATAGTAGTACGCAGTATAATCTTCCTAATTTTTCCACTTAACATTTTGTGAATTAACTTCCAGTTAAGGAAGTTTTGTTAAAAATTATTTGTCTATAATTCTGCTGAGCCTTTTATTCTTTTAATTAAGTTTTTGCATGTTCTTGTCTGTTTGGAGGAGTAGCTTTAAGTTTTGCTGAATTAGGTCACAGTTATCCAAACTTACCAATATAGCAATAATAAATTTTACAGTCTAAGTTGACTCCTTGACATCTTCATGACAATCAAAAATAGAAATGGACTCAATACCACCCATATGGCAGCAGCTAAATCTTGACAAGCACATCTCAGAGAGCAAACGGGAATGTCTCCTAGAGATGTGAAACATCAAATATCCAATAATCAGGCAGCAGCCAGCTGGTGGGGTTAGCTACTTCATGTGCAGCCAGCATACAGTTATTTTTAGCAAGTGGTACAAAGACTTCAGGATGCATGTACAGAAGAGAATAAGATTTGTAGGAAGTCCTGCAGAAGTCTACAACAGCAAATACACTTTTTAGTCACATGCCTGGTAAAGAGGTAAGATGTTGAGGGACTGCAAAGCAAATTGGCCACAATATTGTTTATCACTTCATTATTATGTATCACTGGATAGATAATATTCAGGCTATATGTAATTTTAAATAATTTACATGACCCCTTGCTATTTTCCCATCATGGTGCTTACCTTGCCCTAGGATGGATGTGCTCTGCTGGAGAAAGCACCAGGTGGCTGCTTCATTTGTTACAACAAGTGCAAGGTCAATGAGGTGGGATCACGAAAGGGTTGCAAGGCTAAGGGTCATTGCTGCTTGGGAGAACTGACAAGACCAGGAAAATCACAAAGCTAAATCTTTCATGTTACTTTTTTTCCCCTGTAGTTTCTGTGTGTTTGACTTGCAAAAGGCATTCCAGCTTGTAGAGCTGAGGACTCAGAGCTGATGGCTGAGCAAGTGGGAACATTGTGTGAGGTGTTGAAAGAGCTAACTCTGGAGCAGCAGGTACTCACAATCTGTCCAGGCTCTGCCTTAGCTTCCCACTGTAAGATGCAAATAGTTCCTCCCTCATATTCCTCCAGGATACTGTGGAGATACTTTGTTAAGCAACCCGTGATAAGCGCCACAGAGAAGCTCATCAGGGAACAGTTCTACATGGAAAGCAGAATTTGTGAGTAAATCAGGCCTGGGGCTACACAATGAATAACAACACCAAAATAGTACTGACTAACTGCTCATTAACTGAGCACTGCCTATACTGTGCCTTGTGGGAATTCCTGCAGTGGTGATCTGGGATAGTAGTACATACAAATGAGAGAAGCAAATGGAATATGCATAAAGAAACCTACCTCTGACATTTCTTAAACAAGTGCTTGACTTGGCCTCTTTAATGATCTTTTAATGTACTTTTCTTCATTCATCCAGATTCTGTTTAAATATCCTCAAATATATTCACCTCCCTGTTGCAAGTATTTGTTTAGCTGGTATGGACAGAACGGCAAAGAAATGTAATCACTTTTATGGCCTTCTAATTTCTATTTCATAGTTGCTTTCTGTAGTAATTTTCCAGAGTGTGAAGCAAACTCTAAGTACAAAAAGAGCATGTAAAGGCTGATAAAGAAGACATCAGAAAGGTTGCTATCTATAACATTCTTTATATTCTCAAAGTTTCTGTAAGGGATTTCTTTTCTTGAGAATCTTAGCACCTGAAATTTTATCACTTGATCTTTTAAGGGTATGACTGACATGTTCGTATCAGCACTGCAGGTGTATATATTGGAAATCTATTTATGTGTATTGTGTTGAGTAGGATAAAAGGTAGTATGTGTATGAGTAGGATAAAAGCTGGTATGCTCTCCAGGGAGGAGGAGCCTCTCAGACAAGAATCCACCATTTCAGTGAACAGTTTTTGCAACAAGAAAGTTAAGGATAAAAAGTCACGTGAGCCACACTTGCCAGACACTGATTGTGACACTCTCAATATCTCTAAAGTTACTGCTACTTGAAAGGCTTTTAAAAAGTCACAATGGTTCTTTTCTATAAAGTATGGTTTATTCCTTCCATTTGTTGAAAATTTGTGCATGTCTTTAGAGTATGCCACAGAGAGAGTGAAGGGCTCAAGGATGCCACCTAAAGCTCAAAGACACAAGAGGCTATGGTGCAGTGAGAAGCTACTCGACAAATACGTTTTTGTGGAATGGGTGATCTTTCGAAACACATCCTTATGCCATGCCTAGTGTATTTTCCATAAAATGCCATTCTAGGCATAAGCAGTGGCCTAAACTCTGTTCTGGCTCTATTATTATGCTGTGGCACATGAGGACTTGGCCCAGACTCCTGTAATTGGAGAAACAGCCCCTACCCCTGAAATAAAACACCCAACAGGCGGGAGTGAAGTTTGAGTGTGAAGGAACAGAGCAGCAGTCAGTGGGAGCTGTTGGGTGCTCTCTGGGCTGGGGGCTCACTCTGGCCTAGAGCTGAGCCTTGCTGCTGATACACGCAACGACTTTCTCAACTTTCAAGGCATTTTTAGCCAGACACCTGACCTACTTAGCCAAATAATCTAATTGTCTTTTGTGTCTTCCTCAACTGAACAGTCTGGAAGTGAAGTATGAGGTTTAACTGCACCCCAGCAGTGCCCCAGTGCCAGGTGAAATCTTACACAATGCAGCCCACAAAAACAGGAGTGCTGCCTCTCCGTTTCAGACAGTCTGTGTATTAATTTAGAATCCCCCTTTTGGTCATTACTAGTTGGTGTTGGTATTTTTGTCTCGGTCGGCTGTTTATCACTTCATCAGTAGGTGGCAGTAATAGACGAGCCTGTGCAGTTTCTACTTGCAATAGGAATTTGGAAAAGTAAGGACCCAATTTTAGGGTAAAACTGCTCATTTTGTTTGTTCACAAGCGTGAGTGGTGTAAATGTGCTTGACAAACTCAGACGTACATCTTCCTCTAACAGACAGAAAAGCTGTTCTCATACCAGTTCTGGTATTTATGGCTGTACTTAATTTAATAGTGCTATAAAGCTGGATTAAATTAGATGCAAATGTACGTATTTTACCTAAAGATTAAATGTGCAGGTGCCTGTAAAATTTTATGTAACACTTATTCGGGTAAGTTTGCACACTGTTTTTCACACATTACTATTTAAGTCAGTCTAATGACTTTAAGTATTAATTTTCAGTAAAAGAAGCCTGTATTTCCTAGGAACCAATCCTCCCCCAAGTTTCCTTTAGTCTCCTTGAAAAAACAAATCAATATTCTGATGCAGACCCAAAGGACAGCCATAATTATGGCATTTTCTAGGAAAATTATGCATACAGATTTCTATCCCTATATAATGAGGAGATAGGAAAAACTACATAATCAGGTCCTTTCAAAGCACATATTTTGTTACACCTTTGATATCAGAAATCCAACTGGGTAAATTATTAGCTTATTGAAGCTTAGGCTTTAATATGCACTTTTACAGACTCTTCCCAAAGTGTTCTTTCCTTCTGTTGGAGCTGATCCTGCTGTAAGTCACTGCAAAAAATGCCTGGTTACAACATCCTTCTGAATAATTGTTTACCTCAGTGCCACTGATAGCAAAGGTTGTATTTATTTTAACCTCTGGTGTGATGTAGAATAGCTTAGTTTAAACTTCCCTCCATATTTTTTTCCTCCTTTGACCATAATTTCATAGAAGTTAGCTTAAAAAATTTGCCTATCAGCACCAACCAAGCACCCTGCTACAGCCTACCCTATGATATAGGAAGCAAAGAAGGGGGATTTAGTATATAATAGAGAGGAGGAAAATAGTTTTTAGGATTGAAATGGTAGCATCTTAAATTCAAAGTAAACCAAGGAGATGAATCTGAGGGAGGCAAAACATCCAGCCCCACATGTGTTACTGAGGCATTACAATTTACCACCAATCCATTGGGAACTCATCAGAGCAGCAAGAGTTGGGATATGAAGAAAGGATTACTCATAACATGTCAAAACCCCCTTGAATCCAATTCTGTTCTGAAGTTCTCACTCTGTGAGATGACAGCCCAACTCACACAGTTAAAAGAGAGCACCCATTGCTTTCTGGGCCTGAACTACAAATAAAGAAGCCTAATGGCACATAAAATGAAACTGAGAGAGAGAGCAGTACAGCATTAGGATGGCAGCAGGTCTGATTTTGTTTTCATTGAAATTAGTAGGAATCAAATCAGATCACTTGATGAAAATATAAACTCATTGCTTCAGCCTACAGGAAACCTTTCTGTTAGATAAATCCACATTTTGGAGAGCTTTTTTTAAAATATCATTCTGTAGTTCATGATATAATATGTATTCATTATTTAGAAAAATAAACAAAATCATTCTAATATTTTTGTGTAGAGCTGAGGCAAGAAGCTTAAGCATGAAACTCAAGTATCAATAGCAGATTATCCAAACTGCCTCAAAGGTCAAAGCAGCACAAAATATAATAATGACAAAGGCATTTTATGGTTTGCTGGGATTGGAGAAAAATATATGCTTTTAAATGTTGATTTGTGGATCAAAATGGCATTTAAAAAATGAAACAGATGATGCCATTCTCTTTCAGAGAGTCAATTTTTCGATGGTATTCTTAATGAAAGTAATATACTTGTACGCAATCCAAAGCTGTTACAATTTTATTTGAAGTGCTGTGTAGCAGTGTGTCTTTTTGGAGTGCAGCCACTGCCTTTCTATATCCCAGTCAGCCTCTCCATAGAGAAACTGGTTGAGAAGAATTCAGGCAGCAAGTCAAGCTCACACAACCACACACCTTACAAGGCTGGCTCGGCAGAGAGGAAGAAGCCCCAAATCCATTTCCAGCAGGCATTTATTCCATGTGCCAAAGGTGAATCCGGAGTAAAAGAGAGGGGGACCATGTGGTTTTTCTCAGTTATACAGGGTCTCAGGTTTGTGGGTGGTACAGGGGCAGGGCAGGGGGCAAGTGACCATAGGGAAGACAGGACAACAGGACAACAGGACAGCCAGCCCCACAGCCAATGGGGAAACAGGGAAAGGGATACCATGGGGTGGGTGATGGACCTGCGAAACCCAGAGAGAAGATTGCACAGTGTCTGCAAGGATCCATGGGGGAGAAGCCTTTGTTCCACCTGGGAGGGGTACCTTTATTCTTCACTTTTCCAGGGCAAGGCACTTGGAAATTCTTTTAATGGCACAAGGAACTCCACAGTGCTGATCTTCCAAGTTCACCTCACCCTCTTCCCCTTCAAATTAATAATTTGCCAATAGTATATCTTCATTCAAAGAACTGGTAAATAAAGCCTGAGTATATTAAAAAAAGATGTTCCATTTTCCAATAAGGAATTACACTTCTACTGTTTAACCTCTTCAAATGCATTACAGACATCTGCTAAAATAAATATGCACTTTATGGTATTCCTTTCAAAAAGAAATATATTTCTTTTTGAAAAATCAGAAGCATGAAACCATCTTAATAGATACATTTACTTTTTTTTTAACCTAATGAAAATTTATGAAATTATGAAAGAAGCCACAAACATGGGAATCAGCTATTTAAAACATAACTCCAACACATTCACAACTCCTTGGAGAAAAATTTTGGAGAAAAACTTGATGATCAAAAGAATGACATTCTCCTCTTGTGAATAATAACTCTGGATTTTTTGTAAATGCAGCTCCTGTAACCAGAGACACTCAAAAGCACTGAAATATTTCAATCTCAGGATATCAGACACTAACCCAAATTGGAAACAGAAAACAAGCTGTTTGCGATACTGTAATAAGCTGTGGCAATTTTGTTATTTTAGATGGGAATGTTAATGATGAGCCACAACTGCAAGTTGTTACAAAGCCTTTGAGAATAAAGCTGTATGCCCTATATTCTCCTCCCATGCTGTTCCAGTTAAAACCATACATGCGGAAGGACAAATGAAAATGTTGCCATGGTGATCAGAGCAGTTACCAAATCATGTACACTGTAGGAAGGATTCCCTAAAGAACCTTATTAAGCATTTTGTTGCTCTTTTTTAATAAATATTTTCAGAAAACCTTTTTTTTTTTTTTTATTTTGCTGTCAATAAAATAGCTAGTCAGTTAGCTCAACCCTATTTCTCTACCCCCAAAATAAAAATACACCATAGATTATGAAATATTCCTGTTAAAAGTTAGGAATGGAATTCCTAAGCTGCAAACTTTGAAATAGGAACCAAAGATGAGCCTACCAAAAATAAAACCTGTTGACGACACTTGAATGTTTTTCAGCATAGGTATGTCAAGCCTGCTAAGATACTGATGTCTTCCACTGCCCAGTTCAAAAACCAAATCTTTGAATGAAAGACATCCCAAAAGCCTATTGGTTAAAAGGAATATGGTGATGTAGGGGTTTTTAACAATGATATTACATGAGAGACATGAGGTGAGTTCTGCAAGCAGCAGAAGCACCATCCAAAGCCCCCTGTCTCATGTGCCCAGACTAGTAGCTGAACACAGTCTGGTGAGGCACATTTTGCAAGTTGAATGGCAAAGAAAACAAACCCTGTCCAATGCAGACATCTTGTATTTCCACTGCACAAAACAGTACAATAGACATAGGTGGAAATTGCTAAAAATAAGCCAGAGAAGGTACATGCACTTTGGGGGAAATGCACATTATTCACCAAACAGCCCTTTTTAGCGTCTAAATTCAGCATTTAAGAATATCCCAGGGCCCTCAATTCCTCAGCTAGTTTCTTTTGCCTTGCAGGTATTTAAGATGTTCATGGAATACAAGTTTGTGCAGAGGGAAGGGAGGAAGCTTGATGTGTTATGGGTGGCTGTTCAGAGTCTCAGCTCAGAGTGGTGCAGCTCTCCAGCAAAATTGTCTCCTGCCTTATGGGGCTGTCTGATACACTGTACATATCAGCTGCTGCAGTGAGACAACTGTCCTAATGCATCAGATTGGAAAAGAGCTTTCTTTTTTTTAATTAGGGGAAGAACAACAACAACAAAAAAAAAGGTCTGTAAAGTAACAGTTGCTTCCATCAGGTGCCCCGTATGAGCTTAATTTTACTTCATGAAGAAGGCAGTCTTATTTCACACCTCATTGTTTTCCTCTCTGTGCATTTTAAAGTCAAAACAAAAAAGTCCCAGAAGCTCCACAAATTACTTGCTGACAACTTTACTAATCTGTGGCCACAAAATACACAAACATAGTGGCTGTCAGAAACACAGTGGTCTCACTGCATATCCTAGAACAACATTTATTTACCATTACTCTCCATCCCCAGAAAGTCCTACTCTCATGGGCAAAAGCATGCAGAGGGCTGCTCAGAAAATGTAATCCCCCCCTCCCTGTGCTGTTCAGAGCAGTTTTACATTCCCCACTTAAACACTCAGGAACACTTATTTCACAGTTCAGTGTACTTTCTAAATAATTTAAGTCATTATCATTCAAAATAAGATACAAGCAACCACATTTTTCTACAGTTTTATTGATGCAATCCTGGTGTGTGACTATACATCTTCATTCTGCTCGTAGCTACAACGGCACTTTAGTAGGATTGTTGTTGTAGTCAAGTTTCTTACAGTCTCCAGAAAACAGATTTATAGACACCACTTACTGTATAAGACCAATCACTCTAAACATTGTAAATCACTGGGACTTTTTCCTAAATAGTGCTACTTGAGGAAAAGGTCACACTACTCTCTTCAGATAGAAATTTGTAAAGGCAATTGAATTGAATTCACCTTCCAAAGAAAATAAGAATGTTAAAAATAGCTTCAAGAACTGGTATGACTCATTTAGGTCCCAGAAAAATCTATGACTGGCAAAGATATCTACAATTTGATACTGTACTTGATATTTTCATTACGAACAAAAGAATATTTATGAAGAACTGAAATTAAACTTGTACATTGCTCTGAAACATAAGCATTACCTTGAAATTTTTAGGGTTTGGGTTTTTTTAATTTTAGGGGGTGTTTTTAGCAGAAATTGCATTACCTTCCAAAAATATTGTAGTTTTGGGGTAAGTATTGACATCTGAAGAAAAAAATGCTAACAGCATGCAACAGTGATATCAAGTTTTAGCAGATGACATTTTTAATTGAAAACTGATTCAAAGAATAGTACAAAACAGCTTCTTCTCCCTAAAGGGATTTTCAGATGCAGGTACAGGAATAATAAGGGGATCTTCTCCAATGTGTGCGTCACAATATGCCAATAAATCTGCTGCAGCCTTGGATACCTAATAGAAGAGAAGAGAGAACTACTGTAACACTTAATTCTGAACCAATCTGAATTGCACAAATATTTTTCATAGAACAAATGATAATGGAAGCTATCATAAAACAGGGAGTAGATTGCTTTATCCTTTAAATATAAGACATATCTCTCAATTTGTTCTTCCTAGGCCTATTAATCCTTACCTACATTTTATCTAACATAGTGACATAGATGGTATCAATTGATATCATCCATGTCAAGCTGTTCCTCTCTATCAGAAGAAGGTCAGGGGTACATAATCATTAAAACATTTATATGTTAACCACCCATGAGCAATAAGGATTCTCCTTGAAGTGTCAGTTTCTGTAGAGAAACCTGCTTCAGCTCTTACTCCCAGTTCACTGGTTTTAAGGTTTTCCACACAAACTCTCTCTCTACCCTTTGCTCCTCTGGTTGCAAAATAAAAAGGTATTTAGGCACATGACTGTGGGATTAAAAAGAAATAATAAATCAGGAACAAAAATCAAACACCATGTGTCATAGCTCTCATTTAAGCTAAATACTGCTATTTTCAAAGAAGCAAGACTAATGTCTTGTGCTCAGTAAATTACTGTAAGTAGTCCTTTATTCACAGCATTTTTTTAAACTTGAGCGCGACCTTAATATTTTTAACTTAATATTTTTATACTTCTGAAATAAATAATTCTCAAGGCCCCAAATTCAGAACATGGGTTTATGCTTACTGAAAGTCTACAAAAATACAAATACATACACAAATGTAGCAGTGTGTTGAATATTTGCAATGTAAGCTATTTTGAATTAAATGAAAAACGAAATATTAAACCTTGTAATTTTTGCTTATTTGGGCCATAAGAATATTAGTGGAAGTAGACCATAGTGACTCATTTATTTTTTCAAGAATTTAGAAAGTATATACAATTTTTTTTTTGTTCTGCTCAGTCAATAAGATATTTGTATCACTTTGCTTTGGTGAATTACTGGGTTTTCAATATTCTGATAGTTGAGAAAATGAATACTGGAGTCTTTACAAAGAAGTTTTTTCTCTGAGCACCAGGACAGCTTGTCCTTTATCAAACACTGAGGTCAGCATGTTTGCACAACGAGAAGAGAAGAAACAAATCACATTTCTGGTATTTTTCTAGCAGGTGTATCATCAATGCTAGCTTTAAGTTTCCCCACACCCTGCTTACTTTGACATGAACCCAGCCCATAGCAGGCTTCAGATTAGACTTATGAAGTCAATTGGTATTGAATCAGAATTTGCATGAAATTTCAATGAATTTCTGAAGACAGCTATGGACTCCTTATTTCTTCAGTTTCTTTATTTTTAATTTCTGTATGCCTTTGTAGAATGCTTAAACCTATGGAGAACCTGTGGTTGGCACCACAGTATAGACTATCCCCCTAATGGAGGAAATAAGCGTGTTAAGGTTATTTAAATTTAGTTTGTCTATGAATTGGCCTGTAAGACAAAAGGGTGGCAAAGACATTACATGTGAACAGAAGGCTGCTGGGCACAGGTGAAAGAGAAAACTGAAAAAATTAGAAGAGATGTTCACAAGGATCAGTGCTTCTCAAGAAATAAGCAGGTTAAAAAAAAATAGGTGGAAAGTTACAGACCTCAAAGTACAAAGGATTGTAATGATTTTCCTGTGAAGATCTTGTTTGTTCCGTGCATGAATAAGCAGCATCAGCCCAAGTATATTGCTTTTCATTCAATGGAAGAGAAGTACAATTTCAGACCTCATTCTTAGAAGGGATAAACCCAATAATATAATTTCCTGTTTCTCTACACAAAATCTCTACAGATATTGCTGTGCTTTGATATGATATATAAAAAAAAAAGGGTGTTTCACTAGAAAAAGTTCAACATACATTTTTGTATCTAACTTGTCCTGTAATGCTGGTAGGAATGTTGTGAAGCAGAGTAATACATTCACAGAATCACAGAATCACCTGGGCTGCAAAAGACCTTTCAAATTATCAAGTCCAGCCTTTGACCTTACAGCACCTTGTCAACTAGACCATGGCACTTGGTGCCACATCCAGTCTTAACTCCAGGGACGGGAACTCCACCACCTCCCTGGGCACCCCACTCCAATGCCCTATCACCCCTTTCTGTGAAGAGAAACCCTTCCTTTAATGTCATAGTGTTTAAGTCACATTTTAGTTTGCTTTTAAACAAACCATAGTACAAATTATTTAAAAACAAACCTGCAACAAGAAACTGAGGAATGTGATCACTGTCACAAACTAAACTTGCACTAGGCTATATATTTTCATCCTTTAAACAAATAAAAGGTTTTGAGAGGGAAAATCCTCCCACTGGGATTACAGTAGTCATAAAAGTGAATAATAACCATTTCCTCACTAAAAGTAGACTTAGGCCTGCACAGTGGAATAATGACCATTCACAACAGGGAGTTAAATGAGCTGATCACAGTCCAGGAGCAATGAAAACATGAGTTCCTGCAGCTGTGAGCAGTGCTGGCAAAGTCAGACCTGTGGCCCAAAGAAGAGCAAAATACAATATTGCCTCCAGCAAGTCTCCTGCTCAGTGTCTTTATTGGGAAGAGCAGTGGTGGAAGGCCTGTGCACTGAGCATGGCACCAAGGCTCCAGCAGGGATGGCTGCACCCAGGGGTGCCCCACGGCCAGGGCTGTGCTGTACATATTGATGTGCAGGTCATCCCCTTGTGCCATGGAAGGAGTTAAATGGAGCCCACTCTATCTTGCCTTTGGGGTTATTCGTAGCTGAATGTTGCTGGACAGCTTCAAAATAGCTCTTCCTAAGAATTAAAATAAATGCATGTGATTTGAATATTCAAATGAAGCAATAAACACATTTATCATGTCAGCTTTTCTACGCCATACGGCTTGGTCTGCAAATTCAAGGTAATTTATACATATTGCAGAAGTGGCTAAAGAAAAAAATCAGACTCCACTTTGATTGATGAATTCTATCAGAAAGTTAACGTTTCATTAAAAAAAACCCAAAAACTTTTAAGGTGTATGGATCAGAAGAGATGGAATATAGGTATCACACTGATCTCACATTTTGTAGAATTACTTTTACTCTCTGTAGCAAAAACCACATCTGGTTATCAAATTAACAAAAGGGGGGAAAAATCCAACAAAACACTCAACCCTGATGCTTTAAAGAATTAGTCTCAGGAGGACTGTGAAATTTTACCATTATATTTCAGAATAGCAGAGGTGATAAAAACTGCCAGAGTCAGAACATCCCGTTAGTTGCACTAATAATTATAAGCTTCAGTGACAGGGCAAAATGCTGCAATTACAATGTCTTTTGCCTTGTCATAGATTGTGACTAATTGCCATCCTTGCTACAACACCCACTCTGCTTATCCTTTACATCTAAAACAAAGAGATTCACACACATTTATTGGCATTCTCACTGTTCATCTCCCAACACTATTCAGGACCAGTTAGGAATACTTTCCTAGGAATATCTTCTTAGGGAAAAAGAAAATGGAATGATAACTGATTTGCCAAGGGTCTTAAATGTCAAAGCACTCTTGCTTTTCTGGTTGCAAAGAGAAGATTAAGTAGTGCTTTATTCTGAGGACAACTTTGATAAACACCAATACTAACTTTGCTTTCTAAATTTTACTGCAAGCATCTTTAGAAGACACATTATTCTACTAGTCATGAGGCCACTGTTCCTCTGATTTACTTTGGTGTTTCCTAGCTTGGAATCTGCATTTCCAGCTTCCTACTTACTTCTCCATTGTAACTCTAGCTGTTCCTTTGCCAGGTAAGACAGGTTCAATTATGATCCTTCTGGGATTCCTATGGTTTACAAAAAAACCCACAGCAATCCTCCTTCCAACTACTGATCAATACACCAATAACTTCATCCTCCTCTTTTGAATTGTCCAGTTTCTTTCACACCTCAGCAGTGAGTTGTCTCTCAGCAGTGAGTGGAACCTCAGAACACAGCACTGCTTTGCTGCTCTGACTGGCTACAGGATTTAATAGGACTTCTTAAATTAGTTGAAAAATCCAGAACACAGTGGGGAGTCTGCAAGGGCTTTTAACTACATTTTAATTGACCCAACTCTTGCTGGTTACAGCAGCTACTGTGCATAGGAAACAAAATGCCTCTGTAGTAGAAAAATAAATTGGAACTTCTGATTTCCCCAGTCAGTAACACAGACACTTCTCCAATGTTAGCAATGTGGTCTTGCCTATTGTGGCAATAACAACTTGGCTATAGCTATTTGCAAAAGAGGGTTTAATTAAATTATTTGGAAAGCTATGATCTTTTTAAAATGTCTAAATAGTTTAACCAGAAAAAAAAAAGGAAGTAAGTTTATTTATCTGCCTTTACAGTGATGATTTGAGAACTTAAAATCTCCTGTTCAAACCACTGGAAAGTCTCTTGGTAGAATTTGGCTGTGCTGAAACACACTTAACTGATTCGAGATTAAAAAGCCAAGTGGCTTTTGAAGGAATAAAAAGCGAATCAACTGTTTCTCGCAATCCCTTATATGCTTGTTCAAAGAAATTCTAGAAATCGAGGCATTTCAAAAAGTTATACTTGTTTTATGTTAGTATAGGTACCCTCATACTTCTGAAATATGTCAGATTTTCTTTGGTGTGTTTTTGGTCCCAGGCTGTTTCAAAAGGTGAAATAATTGCACTTTCAAGTTACCTGTTTTTTAGGTCTACCACATTTGCTAATAACTGTGGGTTTTTTAAATTAAACTGGCTGTAAAAATAAGCTATGTTTTTATTGCAGCTATGTCTTTCTTGCACATGTAATTAAGAATGTTTTACACCTAACTAATGAAGCTATTTGCATAATTGACCTAATGATGTGGGATGTGACAGTTACCAGTGTATATATGACAGCAAGTTTAAGACAATCTACTAAGTATGAACAATTTCAAATGCCAATAAACTGGGCTACATTTTTCCAACCCTTTCCTCTGCCACCCACACGCTCCCTTGTCACTTCTGTTCATGCAGCTGCAACATGACCTGAGTTGGGACTAACCAAGGCCGAGCTTCTTTTACTGCAGGAAACAAACAGCTATCCCTGTGAACAGGTTATGTGATGAATTTGTGACACACTGTGAAATAGAGAAACTACTTTTGCAAATCCAGTGGTTTTACAAGACATTGTTAAAACTGCCACAAAACAGAGCAACTGAAATTGCTTTTTTCACATGAGCAAGACTGACCATCCATGAATTGCACTAATATTTCTGAATTATAAATACTACTTTTCCAGCTCGTGAGTTTGTGATCTGAGACTATTTTAAAAATCATAAATATATACTACCATCCCCATGCTGACTGCATGCAGACTTTTAGCACACAGGATGGATGGACAAACAGACTGAGTTTTACTCACTCTTCACTACACAAAGATTTTAATGTACAATATTTCTAAATTGTCCTACTGACTTAATAATCTCAGTTACAACTTGTAACAGTTATCAATTTGTACAGTTACAGTTTGTAACAGTAATCTCAGTTACAGTTTGCAGAGAAGTGGGTAATTTTAATGAATTACTTTTTTAAAGATGGAAAGACTAAAAACTTCTTCATTGTAGAGACTGGATTTTTTATCAAAATAATTATTCCCTATTTTCAGAGGCAGAGAGCAAAACAAATGAGCATTGCTTTCTTAAAAGTTCTATGGCATTATTAGCTTCTAGGTGCTTGATATTTCACAAAATTTTAGCCTAGTGGAAAGCAGAATGACATGCAAGAATAATCCACAGGATCTTTTTGCTAAAAAAACTGAAAACCTCTTTTTAATAGTGCCTTTAATGATTATATTTAATCCACATGTATTTAGAATGATGAAACCAAATCTTCACGTACACGTTATCAAGTGTGAAGAATCATAACTGCACACTGCAATCATATACATTTTTTATGGAATGACATCTGCATTAAAACAAGACAAAGCAAAGCAATTCAGCTTGTCTCATCATTATTCAAAAATGTTGCAGTATCTTAAAGACTTATTCCAATTCTTAAAGGCGAAAAACCAAGAAACCAGAGCTGCACTTAAATTTAGCTACAGGTGACAATGAAGAGCACCTGTGAACCTGCCAGCTGATTTAAAGTATTTCACAAAATACCACTTTTGACAAATGTAACAGACACTCACACAAAAGCTGACTTGAAGCCAGGCTTTGGAAATCACTTCACTAGAACCCACCAGTCAGTATGTAACTCACTCACAGTAATGAATTTTGTTCTATTGCTCAACACAGATTCTTGATTTCTGCATTATTAACGGCATGCTGCTCCACAAACTAGTCAGTGAATTCAAAATATCAACGAGTCCAAGTTTACCTTCATTCTATCCATGTATGCTTCCATTTTTAACTGCTCCACAGCTTTCCTGGCTTGAGAAATACTGGTTGTACTGTTAGACACTAGTTCCTTCATTTTGTTTTTCCTGGAAGAGATGAAATTGAGACCATTTAAAGAACAGGTAGCAAATGTAACAATCACTGAGAGGACAGTTATGTGAACTCTAACCAACCCTTGCCCACCACATCAACACTGGCAGGCTGTTGGTCACAAATACAAAGCAGACACCATTTATTTCTGTTCTCTTGCCCCATGGCACCTTATTGCATTACAAAGTTGCATTGTCAGTCGTCAGCATTTGAATCCTGCAAATGACACACAAATGCAGAGCACATGGCCGTGACTTCAGTGTGAAAATGGTTGCCCTGGTTCTTGTTGCCAACGCAGAACAGCTGTTCACAAACAGACCTTGCAGGCATTGCACGGTTTGGCTCCACGCCCCAGTTACACCTAGAAACATCAAAACAAGCTCAAAAATGTGTGCAGTGGAAATGAATGCCACACCACTCTCACCGAGCATCAGAGAGAAATTTTAAGAGAGAGAACGAGTCAGAATTCTGACAAATAATAATAGAAGTTAAATAATCAATAAAAGAAGTTTAGAAATGACATAACAGATTAAGAAGAAATAATGCAATGGTTTCCAATGTTTTGCTTAGACACCCCAGCAAAGTCTAAAGGTGACTAAACTCAGTACAGTACACTCTATGGGATAGGAATGCTCTCTTTTTTTAAGAGATCTGCAGCTCTTGGGAAGGGACATCTAGGTAGGGTATGTCAGTGTTTGGTTCTGTTGCATTGCTGCTCCTTGAGGGATTAAGAGTAAATCAACTCAATATCCAGCAGTTCTCAGCACTGTTACTAAATGAGTCGAGACATCCACATTCAGACCTTGACTAACCTCCAATATTTATGCCAGAGGTTGTCTGCATGTGAGACCCCCTTGTGCTGACACCTCTATGCAGTGCTGGCCCAGCACAAGGAAAAGTCACTATCTTGAAGTCACTGGAGGATGGGCTAAGGCCACCTGGAAAGAAGACGGCATAAGGATGACCTAGACAAGTCCCAGACTAGCTGTACTACCTGGTAGGACTGGATGATGAGGTTTCAATCAGGCAACATTCCCTGGTGGTCCTTACCAGAAGTGCCACCTGCAGCCAGATCAGTCTGGCACCAAGCCTCAGAAACCAATACAAAGTTCAGCAAAATGCAAAGGACACAGGGTGTGAGAGGCAGATGGGACACAGGAGGAAAACACACACAAGGAGGCATTTTGCACTGCTACCAAGGCAGTTTTAGGCTCAGGCCTTTCAAAATGAATACTTTCAGCTTATTTCTGGATAAGAAGCAAACACCTAGAACCACACAAATTTCCCTTTTTGAACCTTGAACTTTTACCTGATCCAGTCACTGGGGTGTAAGATACAAACAGGAAATAAAGTAGGACACTGGAAATGCTCTTTAAGAAAAAAACCTGTATGTACAATATCCCTGGTTAGACTCAAGAGAAGTACACAATCCATAGTACAGAAAAAATGGAGGAATATTTTTTTAGCTACTTTGATTCTGCAAAACACAAATGCTCAGAGACAAGGCAAAGAGAGTTGTTTCTTCTCACAGCCTGATATGAAACAGACTGTTTCTAAAAATCAGTAACCTGTGCTATAAAACAGGATGGTGGAATACAGATGCCATGGTGAGCCATGCTCAACACTAATTTGAACAAACAATAGAATCTTTTTCTTTCAGATCTAGTATAAGTCAAGGCAGAGAAGTGCTACTTTAAAATGTATTAATTGTCCCAAACAAAACAAGAGCTTTAACAGATGCTAAGACAAAGAACAGGTTTTCTGTATATACATGTGTCATTTGAATGGAACACAAGTTTCCCCCTTGCATGCTCTGATGAAATAAAATCATGTCAGAACACAGCAGGTTCTTTGTCTTCAACTTTGTTTACAGTTTTTTAACTCATAATCCTCATAAGACACAGGACTGAATACATGTGGAGGAACTGGCTTTGCATAAAATGCCATGTATTGTATGAATATCCACAACCAAGCCACAGCCTCCAATCAATTTTGAGATGTGTTTTGAGTTGCAGTGGAAAGCCAAACAGCAGAAAGGATACAAGACATTCACAAAAGGAGAAGGTTCTGAATTACAGTTCATCTCTGGACTTCTTGTTTGACTCAACCCCCTCACTTTTAAGTATCTGCCTATCCATAAAAATTAGAATAAACACATTTAGCTCTGTTTACAAAATGATATCCCTACAAGAGTGAATAGTTTAAACTTTATCATCTCCACAGCTACCTTACCAATGATCGCAAAGTCAAAAAAGTCAAAGCTAAATCAAGTCAGAGGCATTTCCAGATTTGCCACATATGTTTAAGTTAAACTGAATTAAGCAACTGGAACTCCTTGAACAGTCCAGAGAATTCCAGATCTCCCAAGCTTTTCTGGCAATTCATTCACTCATACTGTAAAAGCTATAAACATTAGAGTTAGACAATTTGAACTGTCACTGGCTACAACAAAGTTGGCAAGAACACTGTTCATAGTACTTCCAGCAGTGTTTAAGCATTTACAGAATAAGGATTGAGTTAAGTCCATAGTAGAATTTTGAAAAGGCTATTAGGCATAAAAATGCTTCCGAAAATTCAAACCATGTTTCTAAAGCAATGCCACAAAGATAATACATTCTTACATATATTCTGAAACACCAAATAGGAAAATTTTAAAAAAGAAAATGTGTATCTTGCCTAGTAAAGCATTTCACAGTGTCAGAAAACAACCAGAATATGAGGCCTCATAAAAAAAAAGAACTTTAAAAACAAGAAAAAGTCTGGCACTAGGCGTTTCAGATGCTGGAGAAAATTACAACTTATCCCCAGCAAGAGGTTTGTTTATACTCTGAAGTACAAACATTTGTACTGTTCCAAATCCTGCTCCAACCTTGGCCTTTACATGCATTTAAATATTTAACTACCATATTTCTGCAGGTGTTTAGCATCCATTTAAGTATTTAATTTCAATTTTTTACAGACAGGTCTGGTTCCATAACTTTGTGAAACTGACTTCTCACATACTGAGCAACATATACCTCTACCTTCTCTCACTGTCTGCAAACACAGTACATATCTGTGCATTATTTAAGGCCCTATTACATATGGTGTGATGCTGTCAATGAGAAATGTACTCACTTTCAAACCAGGCTGTGATAAAGGTCCTTGTTGCAGACAAAGCTTTGTATGACACTTGATTCTGTTCTCTTTAGAACCTATGATAATAACCTTAAGCTTAATATTTATTAATGAAATAAAATTGTTACTTGGAAATAAAACTCTGGAGAGAGCAGAAATTTTAATTACAAGAGAATCTATTACACACCCATCCCCTGGAATGTGAGGAAGCCTCTCCTTCAAACAGCCTCTCACAAGATGTGTTTCATCTGGGGCTGCAGCCTGACAAGTGGATCTGACCCTCCCTCTTAGGTTGACTCCTCTTAAATTGTCCAAGTATTCTCTAAGCCTTTAGTTGAAACAGGAAGGCATATTTATCTTTATATTGTACCTGGGTGAGCAGTCTACAGGATCATGGAATGGTTAATGTTGGAAGGCACCTTTAAAGATCACCTGGTTCAAGGCCCCTGCAATGAGCAGGAACATCCTCTACTGTAACAAGTTGCTCAGTGCCCTATCCAAGTGCCCTGACCTGGAATGTTTCCAGGGATGGGGCATCCACCACTTCTCTGGGCAACCTGTTACAGTGTTTCACCACACTCACTGTAATTTTTTTTCCTTATATCTGGTCTGAATCAACCCTCTTTTAATTCAAAACCATTACTCTTTGTCCTTTCACAACTGGCCCTGCTAAAAATTCTGTCACGGTTTTTCTTTTAAGCCTCCTTTTATTACTAAAAGGCTGCAATAAGGTCTCCCCGGAGCCTTTGCTTCTCTGGGATGAACAATTCCAACTCTTTCAGATATTCCTCATAGGAGAGGTGCTCCAGCCCCTCGATATCCTGGTGTCTCTCCCCTGGACTTGCTCCAATAGGTCAATGGGGACCCCAGAGCTGGACACAGGGTGGGACCTCACCAGAGCTGAGTAGAGGGGCAGAATCACCTCCTTTGACCCTCTGGCCAGATCACTTTTGATGTTTAAAAAGAGTAACTTCTCCCCATCATTTGAATTACCTAAAACCCCTCGAACCAGAAATTCTCAGCTGGGTTTGCTGCTGCTCCTTCCTGGCTGTTTTTAGTTGTATGGACACAGGCAGGCACAGGTCCTGATAATCCCTGTAGTTACAGTAGCTGTGCTAACCAGCAGCCTGCACGTTACTGCTGTACCCGCAGACCTGGCTGATAGAGCAGCTCGTTTATCCCGCACAGTATTTTTGTGCAGCACACCGAGTTCACTGACCTGGTCTCTATTGATTCTTCTCTTTTAGGGGAACACGAGCATGCTAACAAAGAACAGTGGCAGCAGCCACACAGCCTTTTTTAGCCCAGCAGTTTCTGCTGACTGGCACCCCACAGCAGACAGCCCTTTCCTAAAGCATCACTCCTGAAAGCTGTGCATCCACAGCCTCCCAGCCAGCTGCATTTTCCGGCCTTTTGTTTACCTTACTTCATCCTTTTTCTGGGTGCAGCTTACTCATGTGTGCCCAAGTTCTTAATTTCCCAGGCTCCTAAAAATGCTTGTGAAGAGCAGCTTTTCTTTTTTTGTTTTTACAATGGATGATTGTACGCAACAGCACTTCAAAGGCAAATTTATCTTATGATAATGCAGAAAGCTGCATAAATATTTGCAGGTATGGCTTGATGCTGCATTGGGGTAAGGAGTGCAACCTTTGCTTACTAAACTTTATAAATATTTGTTAGTAAAATGCAGGAAAAGTCTAAAAATTTGAGTTACATAGAAGCAAAATCAAATTTTCAAGCTCTTCGGGATGGATTTTTACAAGTAACAGGGATGAAAACCTGCAATTTCTCCCCTCCCTCTAGCTCCAAGTACAATCTTAAAATACCATACCGTAAAAGTGACTTCTAGAATTCAGCCTAAAAAGCCCTAAAACAAATTGCTGCCTTAATCTAAAGTGATGGACCTGAAATCACAAGATAAGAAAACCTGGGGTTGACAGCTCCAAAGAACACCTTCCACACAAGCTCTGTGCTTCTTGGAGCAGTAGGAAAGTTAACCCAATCATTCACCTGAGTCCCAGTGACATTAGCGGGAATCATCCCGTGATAATGACTGCAAATCACATCCTAAACTGAGGAAGGATCCTCTCATTTCATTATCCACTTGCAGGAACATAAACAGGAAAAAAAAAAAAAAAAATATATATATATATATATATATATATGGAAAGAAACCAAACTTCCCCTGCTATCTCAGTTCTTACTCTAAGATTTACAGTAATTGATGTAGCTCTGTAAAGAGAGAGGGAGGGTAATGAATCCTTTTCTTTGTCTATCTCATGGCTGCACAAAGAAATACAAGAAAATTACTACAGTTTTTCACTCCATCTCCTAAGGAGAAACTTAGCAGTACAAGCAGAAATTATTAGATTAAGAGCAAGAACTATTGTTCATGATAAGGAAAGAATGCAATTTTCATAACATAAACGCGGTGACTTTGAAAATAACTTCTCATGTAACAGCAAATCAGTGAAACTCCAACAGCTCAGTTCTCCTCTAACATATCCAGTACAACATCCAGTCCAATTGTCAAGTTCCACAAATTCTTGCCATCATACCCAAATTTTTACTCAAAAAGATCATCTTGCTTCTCACCATTAAAAAAAAAAAAAAAAAAAAAAAAAAAAAAAAAAAAAAAAAAAATCAAAGGAAGCAATGACTGAACTAATATAAAATTTCCAAGGACAATCCTTTCATGCAATATTATTTATCATCAGCACACATCAGGCTATGTGAACATACAGCCCAGCAAACCACCAGAGCAAATAGCAAACCACCGGAGATTTGGAAAGCCTGAGGCAGAAAGGTTATTTATCCCTGGCTACTGTTTCACCTCTTTAGCTAATTTTAAAAGATAGCTGTGAGCTTTCAAAGAAATACACAGGGAATTTTGATTATTCCACTAGAATCCCGCTTAAAACGGCTTTGAACAGAGCTGTAACCTGCAAGGTGGGGAGCGCGCCTCCGGGAAGCTCGGCACTGCATCACCTGCAGGGCACAAGCGTTTTTCAAGTTGTTATCCCGAGTTTTCTGTCTCCCCGCGCTGCCCTGATGGCTCTGCTGTGCAGCAGCAGCTCCAGCCCCGCACAGCAGCGATACCGCCGGAGCTGCTCCTCCGCCAGGGCAGCCGGCCCCAGGAACAGCGGCCCTTCCCTGAGCCCCGGCCCCCAGCTGCGGGAGGAGCCGGGCAGGGACCCCCTCCCCTCCCCGCGGGATACCTGTGCTCGGGGCGGGATCCGGAGAAGGCAAAGCCCCAGGCCGGGCTGTCCTGCGGGTACCGGGACACTGCTGCTGGCGCGGCCCTGGTCCAGCCGCAGCCGCCTCGGGAGCGCCGGGAGCGGGCGAGGCTCTCCCGGGACAGCAGCGCCCACGGCCACAGCCCCGCGGGAAACCCCGACCCGCCCTGAGCCGGGCACCTTCCCCGCCCGGCCCGGGCACTCCTCCCGCTGTCCCGCCCTCCGCCCCTCCCTCTCCCGTGTCCCTCCCTCACCGTGCGGGGGCACAGGGCGCTCCGCCCGCCCCTGGCCCTTCTGATTCCTGCTCCGGCAGGCGCTGGGGATCCAGCGATGGTCCACGTCTTGTCAAACAGAATCACAGATCACAGAAACAAACCCATCATGTTGGAAAAGACCCCTGAGATCAGCGAGTCCAGCCTTTGATCGAAGGCCACTCTCCCACCTATATCTTGGCGATAATCAGCCTTCCCTCAAACAAACTGGGGACAGTGATTCCAGCACTTCCCGGCGCAATCCATTCCAAAGTTTCATCACCCTTTAGGTAAAGAAATTCCTCTGTCGAAACTGAAGCTCCCCCGGCACGGCTTGCGACCATTCCCTCTGATTCTGTCACTTGGGACTTGGGAGAAGAGCCCGGTCCCCACCTGGCTACAGCCCCCTTTCTGGTGGCAAGATCTGCCGAGTTTCATTTTCTCTAGGCTAAACACCCCCAGCTCTGCAGCCACTCCTCACAAGTGAGTCCCTTCGCCATCTGATTTCCCTTCTCTGGCCATGCTCCAGCACTTCAGTGTCTTTCCTGAACTGAGGGACCCAACACTGAGCACAGAACACTCAAGGCGCCAATACTCACCAGTGCCATGCACAGAACGGTCACTGCCGATCCAGGCCAGGGTGCCATTGGCCTTCTCGGCCACCTGGGCACAGCTGGCTCATGTCGGGCTGGGTGCCGACCAGCACCTCCAGGTCCTTTTCCACCAGGGCACTTCCCAGCCCCTGTGCCCCCAGCCTGCAGCACCGTACCTCAAACAGCAAAGCCCAAAGGGCACCGGGGTTTGGGGTGAGAGCCCACAGTGCCTGTCCTGTACTGTCCTCACACCAAACCACAGGAGGATGATGTAAAAAACCTGCCGTGAGGAATGGAACTGCTTTGGGAAAGGGGCTGCTCAGACTCACCTTGTCAGGGCTAGTATGTCAGAAAAACACAATGCTGCTTCACAGATCCATTTTTATATGCTTCTCTCTATAAAAGCTGTACGTGTCAGGACCATTTAAAAGTGCCAATTAACATTTTTAACTGAAAATTTTGTCAGCTGCGATAGCCCATTGCCAGGATCACCAGAGCCTCATTAATTTTTTCCCCAGTTAGATGGCTGTTCCCTCTGGAGGAGTCTGTGTTTTTCCCTACCTGCCCTCAGCACTTTCTCTCATTCCATCATAATGGAGCAGAATTCCAAGTAACATTTGTTACATGGAAGAGAACAAGAAAGAGTCCTAATTTTAAAAGTGCTTTGGAGCAAGGGAAGCCTCTTCTGAGATTGAGTCAATGGCTTTTGGGCTAGTGGCTTGGTAGGAGATACAACAGGAAGAAGGTAAACATCACTAAATATAAATAGGTAAATTCACAAGCTTCCCATAATTAGAGTTCCAGAAACTGATGGAAACCTCACTGGCCTGTGCTGCTGCTCTTTCATTCATGTTCAACCACATCATCAGTCAACAAAAGGCCCCATTTCATAGACAAAGCATTTACAGGCTGTTAGACAAACAGCACATTCAATAGTTCCAATCATGAGACCAGCCATCAGAATATTTTTACCACTGGATTCTAAAAATTTTATGACTTAAGCTAAAATATAAAGGCAGGAAATGGCTGCTTTAAAATGTATTTTCATCATATACTATGCAGATATTTCTTTTAAATTGCCTTCTTTTAAATCTGCAAACTCTTACCTTCCACCACAACCAGGAGTCTCCCCCACAGATTCTTGAGGCAATATCCATACAGCTAAGAAAAATCTCTAGTCCTTGAATTTACATGAACTTGACTCTAATGAGCCTTATATAAGCTTCAATCAATTGCATTAGAGAATTAGGATTTGATTTTTTTTTTCCTGGGAATGCTAGCTCAAAGCTGGAAACAATAAGCAAGCTCCTGTTTTACTCAACTACTTTCTGCTGTGTAGTCCAGAATAGTTTAAGAGTCTAATCAGAGCAGCCAGATTTCACTTTTAATCTTTTTTCAGAATTATGAAATACACAACAGAGCCTATTACAGAAATCCCAATGCAAAATCAGTGCCTTTCTGCCCCATTCCAGAGCACTAATGGCAAATAAATCTCTAAACAGCAGTCATTTGTCAGTAATTTGTAATTTATATACCAGCAAAGTAAAAAGGGTGTCTGAATGTACAGAGGCTTAAATATGCCAGTGGATATTTCCAAGCAGACCTTTTAAATAGCAATTGTTTGTTTTTGTGATAGAGTAGCAGCATATGGAAGTGTGACTTCCATTTTCATATGCAATAAGGAAAAAATCCCAATACAGCTTTAAGCAAAAGAAAGCATAAAGAAATTAAAAGGTAAAGTAAAAGTTTGTTAGTAGCAAGCCAGGTGATGTTTTCCCCACTGCTCCAATGTTTTCTTTTACTATTATTATTATATTTTTGCTTAATTAGTTCAGGCTTTTTTTTCCCTTCTGTTCATTCTCATGGGTTTGTTTAAATGGTGGATCTCTAAATGCAAGATCAGGGTTCCCTTTCAGTAAAGGGTTGGAGACTCCCTCTCCCCACCACAAGTGAATATCCAGCTATTGCCTCCCCTTCCCTTTCTCACTATGTCTCTCCACTATCAGAACATAAAGGTCTGGATTTCCCACAGAATCCTGCAATCAGATAGACAGGCCTTTCCCTGTGAACCTCTCCCAAACCCTGGCTTCCAACAGAAAGAGCCTCACATCCTGTCAGATGCTTCCTCAAGATCCCAGTCTTTCAATTCCACCCCTCTTTCTGAGAATCCAGAGAGAGAAGTTGCTTATCTGCCTTTGCAGCTCAGACAGGTTTTCAGTGACAAGGCAGATGGAAGGAAGGGGAATGTCTCTGCTTTGAGAGCCATCATTTCATCTGAGTTCTAGTCATGCATCCTATGGGGAGGAAGGACACATGCACACATGAGCAAAGTGATATGCCTGGAGTTTCCCACTTCCCATCTTACACTCACCACGCTCAGTTTGACAGACACAGGATGTAGTCCATAAACAGAACCTTCCTATTCACTAATCTTTAAAATATGAAAGACAAGGGAATCAGCAGAAACTGATCTGGAGGAAGGTGTGAAAGATTCCCTAAAAGAAGAAAGTTGCAGCTGAGCCAAAAAACATGTTTCTAATCATCTCAAAATGGTTTGATACAAAGATTTGTTTATTACCCAACAATGTGACAGTGTATATACAAATACAGTGTGGAATGTGACATTTACAGGAAATTTAAGTACATCATGCACAGACACTATTGCAATGTTATTTTAATAGTTCCAGAATATTAAGCTGAATAAATATTCCTTGCTTCAAAAAATCATTTTTACTTTTACATAAAAATATATAATATTGCACTCTTTACAAGGCCAGCAGTTTTGCATATTGGTTTGTAACAAGTGGAATTCTACTTCATAAAAAAATAAGCCTTTGTGAGCAAAACCCCAAAACAGGGAGCACAAAAGCACCCCAAAACCACAATGTTTGTCTTTTTTTCTCTTAAACAAAGCACATCACATCAACATGAGCCAGGAAGCTTTTCAGTCTGTTATTTGGACCTTACATTAACATTTAGACAGAGAAAAACATGACTAAAGCCATCCCATACAATGCTGCTACAATAATATGCAGTTTAAAACTCAATTCATACAATATGCAGCCACTTGCTTAATTGAACCAACAATGAGCTTTTGCATCTTGAACCATGAGAACATTTTCCTTAAGTTTTCCTAATTTGAAGAGTTCTTCAACCAGGGAGTCTCAAGAATTTCTGAAGACTATTTGGAATTCTCAAAAGAAGCATAAGGATTGCTTGTGTGTGTCACCTTTGTCACGACCTGACAATTTCATGTAAAGTGTTCTGAAAGCAGATGAGCCTTAAACATGAGAAGATATAACAGTTTGAATGGCAACAGCAGAACATGTCAGTGATAAAAAAGCAAAGCAATTTAAAAGGAAAATGTAACTACATCAGACTTGTGTGGCGTTCTTGCTTTACCATTCGCATGATTCATCGGCACTCAGTCATGGTGCCAGGTTTAGAGGTCTTCAAATCCATCAACTGAAATACTAACTTTTCATGTGGCCTCAGATTTCAAATTTATTAAGCCATTCATGACAGAGGCTTATTTTTTCCCCCTCATAAAATAGCACCCAGGAATACACAACAAATTTGCACAGTGTATCTATGTGAAGCTTTCCCAACCATCTGATGCTTATGAACATTGATTATTCAAGCAGTTAGATCCAAACATTTTATAGTGTACTGACCCTCAATGCCACTATAACATGAGCACATCTGTGCCTTCTGTAACACCTCTTCTTAGAGCTCTGGAAGATAAGCTCTGTGTGAACATAATATACCTTCTGCCACAGAACTGTGATAGCCAACTATCACAGAGTTAGGGAGTTCACACTGCATTTTAATCTAACCACTGCTTCATGATGCCACAAGGTGTCTACCCATCACTAAGACAAATATTTTATTGTCACCTGTTGCAAAGACTACTACATTAACAGAGAAGATGGCAAAAATTACAAATACCAAGATAGCAGAAATTTGATTTTTAGCATTACAATACCATAAGATGGTGCAAAATGCACCTACTAAGTTCTTTGCTTCTCAAAAAAAGCAATTTTAAGTGGTTGTTGATTTTAAAGTTTTGGATTGCTTATCCCAGAGCTAACCATACCACACTCAACTAATCAGATATACATATGCTGACATTTGAATAGATATTTACAGAACTTGATGCTGCTGATATTTTACATACTACGAGGGGGAATAAGCATAATCAATTTTTTTAAATACTTCTGTCCAAGAAGTGATTTAAAAAAATACAGTCGGTGTTTTATATTGCAGCATTGAGCATTTCTTAGTCACTTTGCTGGCATTGGATAATATGACCAGAGCTTCCTGCTGACCTGGATATGCTTCAAGTTTGTGCATGCACATACGCAATCTCACAACCACCCTTAGGCTGCTCTTTTAAATAAAAACCCCATCTATCCAGTCATTCTAGAGACATTCAAAGTCCAGTTAAATAAGAGCTCCTATAGCCTACTTGGATTAAAGTGCATCAGAGAGATGAGCTAGCAGCAGCCCTGCCGTCACCCAGCCGCATAGCTGCTGAGGAAGGAGTAGAACATGGGCAGCTTCAAGCGCTGCTGGTCCTTGCGGCACCAGGCGATGACATTCCCATCACTGTTGGCCGTGAACAGGTGATGGCCGTCGCAGGAAAACGTAAGGCTGCAAAACAAGGAAAGTCTATCTTTGTACCAAACATGGCTATTTATAATGCCAGAGGACATTAAATGCCCATCAGAGTTCAGCCAACACAGGGGAGGCCCAGTGCCTACATTAACACAGCAATGTGTTTGCATATACCTGCTTAGCCATTTGTACCCAAATGGGCTGAACTGCAGTTTTGGTCAGCACTTCAACATCCCCTGCAGTATAATACTCATTTCTTTGCAGGATCACAGCAAAGGGCAGGATTAGTAGCAAAATCCTACCCTCTCCCCTTGTTTTTGAAAGGAAGGATTTTCTGCACCAGAGTCCAATGCCCTCTGAACTTGCTTTGCTGACAAAGGCAGAAACTAAAACCATCAGATTTCATGGCACAGCACAGGACTTTTGTTCAGATGGGCATTTCTTGAGCTGTTACAGGGCTAAAAAAGCCCTTCAGTCATGCTGTGGGTAATGTTAGAGAGCATGAAGGTCAGCATCCATTTACTGTCACATTTAAGCAGGAAACTTTAAATTATTCAACAGCTACTAAATCGTTATCAACAAGCTTTGTGAAATATGCTGCTTAAAGGAGGTAACAAAGGCAATAACTGCTTATCAATCTTTTTAATTTCTAAAAAAAAAAAAAATGGTAGTTTGTATTTTAAATGGTATTTTATCAACAATCAAAACGAATTTTTTCAGAGTCATTTGTTACTATGCTAACATTAAGACAAAATTTTGGCATAACTCTAAGACCTTTGTGCAGACTACTGTACTGCTGGGGATATCAAAGTCTCAGTCCTTTGATCACATTCTGAAAACACTTTGGCACGAGAATTCTGCTCATCTAAATGAGAGAGACTCAGAGAAAACTAACTACACAAGCACTCCAAAATGGCAGCTTCCAGGCTACTCTGAGTTTGCTTCTTCTCCCCCACTTCCCTCCACCATCAGAAAAAATGGAAAAGGCAGCATTTTCATTTAATTTTGAGGAAGAAACACTAAGTCTGGCATAGTTAAGATTATCTCATTTTAACACAGATTCTGAGGAAAAAAAATTAAAAATGAGAGGAGTAGCTCTGGTTCAGTTTTTCAGGGAATCCTGCTAATTTCCATCTGCCAGCAGCAGAAGCTAGTTATTACTGTCATTACAAGTACAGTACACTTGTGCTCACTTTGCTTTCATTAATAATTAGTAGGTTTGCACTGCTCTTTTTAGACTTGGGTGTTTACCTCCTATTTTCATGTTTAACATTCTACTTCAACTGCTTTGTTGCAGTTTTATTTGTTGGTTTGGTTTTTTTTCCCTAAAGAGAAAAATGCATTCATTGTATACTTAAGATCTTTTTACCTTACAATAGGTTTGGCTGACTTCGAAAACGTTATTTCTCGTACTGGCTTCAAGTCCCACGTACTCCACAGTCTGAAAAAAAGAGCCATTTTCTTCACACTTGCTTTTACAAATACTTCAGTGATAAACAATCTATTTAGCAACTGCTAGGACTGGGAGCTGAGTAACAGCTTGTCCACCTTCTTTAAAGCCAAATACCAGCATGATGTTTGGCTACATGCTCTCAAACTGTGAGCCTAAGTGATAGAGCATTTTAATAAATAAACATTTCTAATGCTTACCTTACAACTCCATTTTCAAGGCCCCCTGCAATCACATTGACAGACACACCTTCAGGCTGGTTAGAGAAAGCAACAGAGCAAATACTTTCCCTGCAGTGCACATGTCCAACAAGATCACCATTAACTGTCCAAAGTCTCAAATCACTGCCTCCTCCAACTGCAACAGAACATAGCATGGGAGTATTAAAAAATAAATCTAGACCACAGTTAAGTCTGTAATATTTAAATATTCCATTGTAAAGAATCCAACTTCTTGAGAGCTCATAATGTTTAAATGACTGAGTGATGTCTGCAATTACTTCTCTCTCTGAGACAGGAAGCACACAAACCACCAAGTCACTGCAGTGATTTAGAAGCCATCACATCCTATTTATGGAACATTTTACTTACAAAGCACTATGTGAATTTACTTAATGACCAATTTTCATGTACTAACAGGGACGGCACTAAGATGGAATTCATACTAGCTATCTAAGAAGCTGGAACTCATACCTTAGCCTGCATTTTAAGCAAAATACTTAAAAAAGAGCATAGTTCTCTTACCTGGTTATCTGGCATTATTTGATTCTATCAATGAACTAACAACCCAATTACTGCTTTTGTCTTGAAAGGAAATGCAATGTTTTGCAGGAAAGATTGTTTTGTGAGCTATAGAAATGGACTTGAAAGTCTCCAAGTAAGTTTTAAAATCTAAATATTAGTTCACTGAAACTGCCAGAATAATGTCCCCTTGTCCTTTAATACCCTTGCCTGTACTCCCCTGAAGAACTGTACCTTTGACAACAAATCTCTGTGAAAATGAAAGCAACCAACATCACAAATTGTAAGTCTCCCAGGCATCTTTGAAATTTCAAGTCCTTTTACAAAGATACCAAGCTGTTGGCCTTTGTATCTCTACACTATATTCAAACACCTGCCTAATCACTTCTGGAGAAATTTGTATATTACTATGTAAAAAAAGCAACACATTGCTCCTTTGTGACTGAACACATCCTCAGATGATTAATAAACACTCAGTAACTAATTTAATTGCAAATCTCATGATTTATTTGGTCTGCAAGTCAAAACAGCTTTCTTGACTGACAAATATACCTGAATCACAAACTGTTGCAATATCACCAGTGGTTTCACTAGCTGAAACTGCAGTCACAGGACTCTTGTGTCCAGCCAGACTCTGGACATAACACAGCCTGAAGAAAACAAAGGGAACAAGCCTAAATTTCAGACTCGAATGCAGAAAAGGTCATTTGCAGAAAATATTAGAAAGAGTTACATTAATTTCAATCAACATTTTGCACAATTATGGTATTTTTCATATTCACTATAAAATTTTAGCATTTTTTACGAGAAAAAACAGTAAGGGTTTGACTTCACAATAAGATACACACAGAACAAATTCAACTAACTTCAAAGGGGCAAAGGTACCCAAGAGTGGGAAAACCTGTATTTCTACGAAAGCTATGGGAAAGTGTTACATATATACTTGTACCTGTTCAAATCCCATATTATGCAGGTTCCATCTTTGCTGACACTTATCATTATACTGTATGGCTTGCACACAAACAAGCTTGTTATTTCTGCTGTGTGTCCATACAGATGGACCTGTGACTCCATTTCTATCTCTGAAGGCTGAAAAACAGCAAGACAAACTCTCATGAAAAAGAAAATTAATGTCTCTTTTTCTAAAAAAGATAACCCTAGTTTTAAGTCTTAGATTTCAAAGAACAGTTCCTATTGCTTTTAATATCATTTTAGCAACTATGTTCATATTTTATGTTTAACACTTTATAATGTGATAAGACATAGCTATCATTGATGTTCAACTTTTTGCTTTCAGTGCTTTAGCCTCAGCAAATATATTGATGTGATCCCATGAACCAGAATGAAAAACTACTGTAGTTCTGTCTCAAGTACACAGCTTGAAGTCGGCTGATTTGTTTTCTGCAAGACTGCTCTTTCCATACAACAGTGAAATGACAGCTCTCAGTATTTTAGCATCTAGTGGAAGCACTTGGAAACATAAAAGGAAAACCCAGTCAGAAGCTGTCACTCTCTGTACAGCAAATTACTAGGAATTCCTCAAGTTGGTGCCAAGTTTTTCAATGATACCAAGCTGGAAAAACATGCAGAAAGTCAAGTTTAAATACAGAAGCTACTAGGTAAAAATTAAGCAGGAAAATTTAACACAAAACAATGCTTTTTATTCAAGTTATGTAATTTAAAATGATTCAGACTTCCTGAAAACTGGCTAAATTGAAGGAGCTGCTTAATCAGAATGCTAATGCTCTATTTAAGACAACTTGCTGTAACTATTATTAGATTATTAGAATAATCTTGGTAAAGGAAGAGAACAGTTCTCTGCTTGTTTCCTCACCCATGTCAGAGCACATCACCTGCATTTTTGTATAAGGGTACAAGATGCCTCCCTTTAGCAGGTCTACAAAAAAACCTTGAAAGTTTAAACAGACAAGATAAAAGCGTACATATGCTCAAGTCACAGGTGTGGAAAATTTACATCTTTGCACTAAAAGGAACAATCTGATCTATGTAATATTGCAAAAGGCAATATACAGTCTGACAACAGAAAGACCTACTAGTTTGCTCTTGCTACTGAGCATCTCATCAATGTAAGACATTTATAAAAGTACCCAGGTGTAATTCTCAGTGACAGCTCACATATAAAAATCCTTTAATAATCCTTCTCGGTTAAGAGAAAAAAATTATACCAAAATTTTTATAACAGCAACAGACAAGACTTGTGTTTTTATGAAGACTGATTCTGATAACCCTTTTACTGTGCTCCTCCCACTTCCTTTAAAGTGTTTCCTCTTGATCTGCATTTCAACACTTGAACTGAAAGCAGCACCCCCCTTTAGCAGCTTCTCTCTATCATACTAATAGCAATGGTTTATTGATTCTTATAGTAAAAATATTGCAACAAGCAAAACATTGCTGGAATTCTAACACCAACTGTATTAAGTTATATTACGTTCTAATAAGTCATGAAATAGGTATTTCTCATGCCTGAAATGTTTTCCCCTTCTTACTTCCTCCCTGTTTTTAGGTGACAACCCCTAAAATGGTATCTAGCTCTGAGAAAATATATGCAATATGCAACAGCAGCTCTTCCTGCCTACAGCACTTGAGTGGGGAATTTAAATGATCACTTCCCAGTTTTACCCAAACAGGTCATTCAAGTGCACTCTCTGTTTGCAAGACACCTCTAACAGTCAGCAAGTGAAGGCTGAAATAATGTGTACAACCAGACACCTGTGGCTGAGGGGCTCACCCAGGTGTGACATTGTCAGCACAGATCACTGTGTCTAAGCAGTACTTGATGGGGTTTTCACCATCATCAAGGCAAGGAAAAACAGAGGACCTGAAGCACAACATGGAGCCATTTCTGAATTCTGACAGTGTGCCTTTGAGTTCCCATACCTGATGCACACCATGATATCTATTCATGCCCATGCATGGCATTTATACAGATGTGAAACAAGGCAAAATATTCATACTTCAAGTACTGCATTATAACAAACTGTTCACTTTATCACTGATCAGCTGATGAGATGGATACAGAACATATGTCAGGAAGCACATTTGCATTCCCTGCAGCCCTGACTTGGGTAACTGACGCAACAACAGGAGCTACAAAATTGACACAAGTCCCTCTGCCTGGGACACAGAAAGCTGTCAGTGCTGAGAAATTCAGCAAAGATGGTCTCAAAGAACATCATCTGTGCAGATGAACAAAAATCACTTTTTCTAGGAAACAGAAGGAACTCAAGAACCATAACCCCTCTAGCTAGAGGTTATTTTTAGCTTTGCAGAAGGCAAGTATATTTAATTTCTATAAAAAAAAAATTAACTGGAATCCAAGTCTCAGTACAGGTTACTTGCAAGTCCACTATTCTGGGGAGCAGTTAAAGTGCCTAACTTATGATTCAAATAACTAAAACTTGCAGGCTTGAAACTCTACTTCATTTTCTATACTTAAAGTGCTGCTGAGCTTAGGAAGTATGAGTGGCAGATCACCAGAAACTGGAAGAAAGCCAAGGGAAAAAAATTTAGAAATCACTGTGTTTATGCTCTCCCCAGTCTAAGCATCTGCTGTTTGCCTCTACTGAAAACAGAAAACTGGGTATGCATAGCAGATCATACCAAGGTTCTCCCTACATACTAATGTAGGGATTCAAGAGCATCAAGAAGTACAACACCAAAGATGTTTGCCAATACCTGTATCGATCTACATCTAGGAAATCAATTTAGTTCAGTTGTTGCTATGGGTAATACTGTAGACACACCTAAAATGAGCTGTTAGCAAAGTTGCCTACTCTGTTAAAACTATGGAGAATAGAAGTTTCTGCTAAAGAAAGTACGGAAGATTCAGACAGAAGCTTCAAAAAATCAGTCAGAATCAGATTTTTAATTTGGTGTTCTATTTATGTTTTCTATTTTTTTCTATTTACACCACTTTTATTAGCAAAGAGTATCAAGGGACTTTCTACTACTGTCAGTATTTTCCACTAACAGATTAAGTAATGCAAGTTACTTTCTCCCTTCCCTACTCATAACATTTCCCCTCAGAGAATATGACAAAGTAAAGAGGCTTGGTGGTTAATATATACACTGTCTGAGAACTCATCCTACTCTGTAGTTTAAGTGCCCTCTGCACTTGAATTATTGTTTACTTTGGGGAATTGCGTTCCACAGCTTCAGTTAAAGCATTGAAAGGCTCTGTCTCCTTCACAGAAGAAGCTACTCCTTAATGCAGGGAGCTTCACTGTGCCACTGAGCACAGCCAGAGCTGTACATGTTGCGCACTCAGGTGATGAGGGCTGACTAAAGGCTAGCTGTATGTAAACAGCAGCTTAAGAAAAACGTGCAAGCATGTTGTCAGAAGAGCCTTCAAAAATAATTTTTATTAATTGTTTAACAATTAGTTGTTAAAATGATTTTATTAATTTTATTATTATTATTTTATTAATTTCTTTTTTAGTATTTCGTGCAATTGCACAAATTTTAACGTAATTTTTTTAGCAGTTAGCCAGAATATGGCTCTCTCATTTTTAAAACAGTCTGTCTAAAAAAAAAAGACTACTACTGAATACACTAAATCCTTTATTATGAATTCTATCCAATGTAACTTACTGTATTGCTGGTGAATCTGTTCATATATGCTGTGATGACTCCAGATTTACTACCTGTGAACAGCTGACAACTGTCTGGCACCCAAGCACAACTTGTTACCTTGAAAAGACAAAACAAAGCCAAGAAAAAATTAGAACAGAAAGACTATTCTAACTGCTGTTTTTATTATGCCACAGCATTTGGTCAAACTGATTCTTTATTGGTTATCCTATGAAAGCCATGTAAAACACCTAAATTAAAGAAATTCAAGAGCTCAAATATAGCTGCTCTAGGTTGTACTTGTTATTATGTCAGAGTAAAGAGGGAGTTTTATGTAGCCTGGAATTCACAGCTAAAGAGCAGTGAACTAGTGCAGACTTCAAGATCATCCACAAAAACCTTTCTGGCAGGATCTTGCCAGTCACTGGACTGTGACAGATTATACTGCTTTCTATAACAATGTCTTAGACAATCTTTTTCAAATGGATCCTGAACTACAGTGGAGTTGTTCTAACACCTATACTTTTTTCTGTATTGATTTTTCTTGGGATAGAACTTAAACCTTTTTAAATTCACAGCAAAATTCTATAGGAAGGAAAAGCTACAAAAATCAAATTATTTCAAAAGGAATCTTTGTCTAGTACAGGAAAACAACAAAGAACAAGACACAAGGGTGGAGCCATGAGGAACACATTCCAAAGGAAATCAAAAATATTAAAAGGAATTGTGATCGGATGCTCATCTCCAAAAAAAGGCTAAAGTGAGAGCACCACACTGCCAAGTCAAGCCACCACTTAAACTACCAATATTAAGCTAAAGAGCAAGAGGCTGATTTTATTTTACCTGATGAAGCTGTGAGCTCTGTATAAAATTTACTGGAGGCTCACTTTGTTTGCTTTTCAGTCGTAAGATGTTATCGGCATATCCCCAGCTCAGGATCGCTGACCACTGAATGTCAGTGCTGTGCATGCTCCTCACGCCTGAAGGGAGGCACACAGGATTGTGTCACGTCCACAGCAAGATTCAATCACTTTAACAGGCACCAACAAAAGTCTCAGGTTCATGCTTTATCACAAGCGAAAATATAATCCCCCCTAAAGTTTCAAAATAAGGTATTTTCTGTTAGGCTCCGTAGCCTGTAATGTATTATAAACAAACAGTTTTCAGAGACCAAATGAACATTTCATCTTCTCTAAAGATAATTTGCAACCTAGACAAAACCTTTTTGAAGAAGAGTTGCATCTTTTGAGAACAGAGAAAAGGGGCAGATAATATTTTCCACCTAGAGAAACGAGTGCTTGTAACTTCAAGGAGAATGTTACTTGTTTTTGTTGACTAAATGTGAAGTGATTTATTTTTAAAAAGCCTGCACTAGTATATACCACCAAGAAAACAGAAGATGGTGAGAACTTGTTTGTACATTCTCAAAAAGAATCCCTCCAAGAAGTTTAACTGAAAGCAGAAGATTCTTCATCTCTGCTTTTTTACTGTTAACTTTTCTCATTGTCTGCCTATAAAACCCATTTCTGAAGTTTTCCTTTCTGTTGCCGCAAGAGTTTTTTCATCTGTTCTTCAGTTCTTGGACCCAATCTGCTGGCAAGTTCTAAAGTTAAATACTCATGCTTCAGTCACTTCAATTTAAAATATGAACTTAATTACATAATGCCTCTACTGTAGTTTTGAAAATTATAAGTACAATGCACCCTCCAGTAAAGATACCACACATGTGGAGGCTGTTAATGGAATTATAAATTAATCTCTGGCAAAAGCAACTAAACTTGGGAAGTTTGCTGAAAAACAATAGTAGCATTAGATTTAATTTTTTTAATGGCTCATTTAATATATATTGTGCATACAAAGAATAAGCACAAATTCCTACCTTGCTCCTTGCTATATATCATCAAAAGGCAAAACTTGCTGGACAAACCACAGATAGCTTTAGTTGGTAAAGCTTGGAGAGAGCCAAACCTTTCTCCATGTGGTTGGCTAAAGCAGACAACAGGGTCTGGAGCACTTGGGGAACCAACGTATTCTCCCCACTTCAATCCTTTTATCCATGGCAATGGACTCTAATAAACAAGTACAGATAAGGTTCAAATTATAGATTTTTCAGAAAAACATAATTTCATTAGTAATGCAGAATGATTCATGTCAGCTTCCTATAAGCAATCACATGGTAAGGACAACTGAAGTCTTTACTCTAAAACCACTAGAAAGACAAATTCAAAGCACTTCAGTACCATCAGTTAAACTGTTAACTTTAAGGTAGTTCTACTTCTTTAAAGGTGTAGGCAGTAAGCTTCTAGTTCAGGTAGTTTAGTGAAAAATACAGATCTGTAAATCCAAGGATGCATTTTCTGACCAGACTTCAGGGAAAACAAGTGTTTGAAGTGAAGAAAGTTTAATTGTGCCATAGGCAGTAAAAAAGCTGAGGATGGAAGAAAGCACAGTACATGTTTTCTTGCTATAAGTCTGTAGACAGATTCTACAATTCATCATTGAAACTATAAAACTGGTTAACTGAAATGCTTTCCAACACCTGTTTGCCAAAACCAAAATAAACTCAGGTCTTAGTTTACACAAAATATCACAAATGCATGAAAGTAATTTTCACTATCACTTAGTAATTTTGTGTATTTTCTTTACAGTACAATATAGCAAGTAGCACTTTTAGGAAGAAAATTCTAAACCAAGAGTACAGGGTACAACAATTACAGCACATGGATATTAATTAAACCATCTTGCAATTGAAAATTACATACTGGATAAATGATTTCCTTAGTGTGTTCTCTGGTTTCTCTGAAAGCAAACTGCACTAGTAATCCCATGGCAGCAGGAAGTTCTCCTTCCATGATAAGCCTGGATCCAGGTCTACTAACATGTGCTGCATGAAACAGCTGGCGAGGAGTTTGCCCATATGTTTTTATCATTGTTTCAAGGGCTCTTCTCTGAACAGGATCTTCAACAGCAGAAACATCCATTCCAAAATAGGTCTACAGGCAAAAAGAAAGGGGAGAGGCAAGAATAAGCATGTCAAGTTTGTCTTTGGAAAAAATTTTGCAACACATACACACAAATGCAGAGGCAGAGTATTCGGTTGTTTGCTTAAGGTGTGGACCAGAAGCCATCCCATGACTGTGCTGATTAAAGAGCCACTGAGAGCAGGAACCTTGTCACCTCCTCTTTATTGGAACAAACTACCATTTTAAGGATTAAGACTTATTTGAAATTAAATTTACTGTAGAGAAAAGTGCTCCTTAGAGGCACAGAACACAGGATGTGTATGAAGGAAAATACCATGAGATCAGGACACACGGAACTATTTTAATCCTATCAAAAGCCGCAGCAGCCCCTGCCTAAATTAAAAGCTTTTGAATTAGGCAGAAGTAGATACCCAACAATCAGACTACTGCAAGCAACCATCCACAAGGTCTAAACTCCAGACCTGATCATCCCCCACACCGAGCTGCTCAAGGCAAGAAAGGGAATAAAAATTCACTAAGTCTCACAATGCCCCCTGGGATCTTACAGTTCAGCACGAATGGTTAAAGCCTTTTCTTATTCTTCAACATTTCATGAGCAAGGGATCTTGTTTCATGCTTGATGTTTTCCAAGCAAGTCCGACCAAACTCTCCCCCATTAAGTTACTAAGAACAATGAACAAACACACTGCTTAGCAAATACAAATACTTACTGCAGGATGAAAGACATTAATAGCCTGAACAGAGGCCTTGCCTTTTTGCTTATAACCAAACACCAAGTCAATCCAGTGACAGATTGTCTGGGAAACATGATCAGACTCCAAAGCCTGACGATGAATCAAGATGAACAGACGAGGATCGTTACGGGCCCAGGGTGGAAGATTGACATGGTTAACTCTGTCACCATTTTGACGCACTCCAAAATCAAAACCTAGAAATAGGAGAGTGAATATTCCTACGTTTTATTTGACAGTAACTTCAAAAAGGTCTATAGAGTTCTCAAACTCAACCATTAAGCACAGTGATTAACAATCAACAAAGCAGCATCATTAACAAGTCCCTACAAAACATATTCAGCTGTACATACTCAGTCAAATAGAAAAATGAGAAAACAGCATACTTCTTTGCCTTGCTGATAAAACTAGGGAAAAACTTAGCTTAACTCCTACATAACAGCTTTTTTTGCATATCCCACAAATTCTTGCCTGATTTCTCCCATACATCTACAAGTTAGCATACTCAGCCAAGGGATATATATGTTTTCAGTTTCAACCCATAAACTCAATCAAATCTTCTGGGTATATAGTTCTGTTGTCCTCTCAGCATACCTTCTCTGTTAACTAGAAAGTCGGGAAGGTAGAAAAATTCTGGTATAAGCTCCTTTACGTCAGTCATTGATTCATACGAAGAGAGACGCCAGGTTGTATTGGTAGAGTGAAAAGTTCTGTCCGGGATGTCAAAACTTTGATCTGTAAAGAAATCCAAACTCATTTGTTACACTGATGATGGACACTAACAGTTGCACATCTGCAACTTCACGTAGTTAACTGCTCTCTAGTTAGCTGAGAACATTTGTAATTCTCTTATCTCCATTGCTATGTGTTACACATGGACTGCAGGTAAAACAGAGGTCAGCTTTTTATGCTACAGACACTAAGGTATAAACATCAGATGACCAGCTTTATGGTCTAGCTTGATAATTCCAAGAATGGATCTACTGTTAGAGCATACCAGATTTAATTCTACCAGGCTCAGCTATCTGGAATTGGAAAACCTATGCTAAATAGAGTTATAACACCTGGGTTATTGGAGCAAGGCACAGATGTAAAAGGCAATTACAAGCAAATGCAACCTTACCTTGATAAGCTAAAAACATTTTAGTAAAAGGTGGCAGCCTCACTAGGAAATGAAGTACAGTTCCACTGTTAGAATAATGAGATCCATAGTGATATGGTTGGACAGGGGGCATTGGATCATCCTCTCGTGCTCCTTTACGGTACTCTTCTTCTAAATACTAGAAAAATAGGAGAGAATAAAAAAAAAAAAATCACAAATCTCCTCCCTAGATGCATTCCAACAATAAAAATAAGAGCTTGCCTAAATTGTTTAGGAATAAACTCTCAAACTTTTCAGAAACATACATTCAAAAGTGATCTGGAATCCAATACACTTTTAGATGTCTAAAGATACACAATCATTTTTACAAACCAGTTAGGTATCACAGTCTTTGGCCAATTTAAATGATCTATATTCCATTATTTATTATTTTTGCTTCTCCCCACTCCCCCATCTTGTTTTCTAACACAGCTGAGTCATAGGAAAAACAATATTTTCAAATAATACAGTAGACCATGGTAACACAGACAAGTTTGAAAGTCCAGCTGCAGATGCTTTAATTCTCTAGTATGTTGCTATTTCCTACAGTCTTTAAAATATTTTAAAGAGAAAAAATCAAAAAGCACCATCATCATAGTAGGACACATTAAAAGAACAGGGTACTTGATGAAAAACAGCCTTTGTTATCAAACAGAAAAATAGCTACAAATTCCACCAAAGTAATGTCAACCAAACAGCAGGAAAATATCTTCCTGATCTTTAGGAATCTTTAAATGTATACAAGTTCCCATATAAGGTGGTATCCATTTAAATTCCTCCACAGTATCACATGGATGGGCTAAATTGATTTGCAATTTCATGTATAGGAAAAAACGTAAGTTCCAAGCATGTTATAAAACAATTCCTAGGAAATGTTTCCTGGAAAATACACTGGACATAAGAGTTCTGTAGCCATGAAATACTGTATTTGTGGTTTCTTCTTCCCCAATAAATACATGTTATAAAAATTAATGTCACTGTGTCATTTATACATGGGACAAAGGGAAAAAAGTTATCTAAATTACCTTGTAAGTATCCACATAACGATCCTCTTTTTCTTTAGATTGCACAGCGATTGGCTTGACCAGGTTTCTGCAAAAAAAGCAGCACTGGTATGTTGTAATTTTTATTAAAATGTTGATTCACATTAAGAGTAACATCTTTAGTATAATACTTTTGAAGAAAGAAAATAAAGCAACTTCCAGTTAATGCTAAAGGCAAACTCAGATCCACAGCACATTAACAGGCAAGCAAATGCCAAGTGCTTCAGTCAAATCAGAGGCATCCTATAAAGGCAAAGACTTAGCACACACAAATGTTAAATCAGCATAATAGAACTTTTTTAGGGTGGGACAATTCACTCAAATCCATTCAAATGAAGACTCTGATTTTGTAACTGGCCAAGTAATTTATGATATTTCCTTTTCTATTTAGTTTTTTGTAATTGGCTTGGAAGTCTGTAATCATATGAATTTAAACATACAGCTTTTGTTTAATTCTGTGAATTATACATAGCCTATTAAGACAGTGTAAGTCCAATACATTGCATTTGGATCTACACATCTGTTTTATTTCAATATCCCAGGCAAAGCAGACACTTACTGTAAAAGCCCAAATTATTAGAGATAAGGCTTGTCCCTGAATATTTCCATTTGTGTGTGTGTGCAGTTTAGCACAATGAAGCTAAAAAGCTATACAGGATGATCAATTCAAGTACTTGGAAAAAAAAGAGCTGCAAGCATTTCATATTACCTATATACCGAGGGATCATTTAGGTCCAGCGTTTCATTGGTGTAGTCAGAAAGTATAAAAGGAAATACTGGATATTGCATGAGATCATTGAAGGAACGACCCGCATGTTTGTTTAAATGAGTCAGATATTCAAAGTTAGTAATCTGTCCTGTGCACCACAGGTGGGTCAAAGCAGTAATGTTTCCATATTCCAAAAGGTTAGGCAAATTGTTAGTCAAGATGTTGTGGTACACATCGTCACGGACCTAGAAGAAAACACCACAGATTTAATAATACAATTTAAAAGTTTTAAACTACCAAGAGTAAGTTTCTCTCATTTTGTATATTTCCAGATATCTGCTGTAATAGAATAATGTCTAGTATCACTAAGATCCTTTAATGTCTTAATAGATCAGAGATGTGTTTTACAACATGCCTATGATCATCCAGAAGACTAAATGAGTCAAGTTCTTTCAAATGTATTAGACAGATTTTAATTAGTCCATGCAACAAGTCTCCTTAAAAACCTAATGTTATAAAGACACAGGAAAATGCTTTGGTGTATTACTCTGCATTGCTGCCACAGTACCTTTGTATTATCGAAAGCCAAGAGTAAAGTTCTGCCATTTGTTAGAAAGATTTCCACAGCATTGTCTCTTAACTGCCACCACCGCTTATGAACTTCCTTAATTTCCTCATAGGTCCAAGAAAATGATGCTGGTTCAGTTTCTCCATGAAAACTCTGTAGAATTTGTGATTTAGAAAGTCATTTTAAATAGTGGATTTTCCAAACAAGAAACCCTTCAATGCAGCCAGTTTATAACAACACAGCATATCACAAGCCAAACTTTAATTTTAATGCAATGCTTTAATACATTGTTGTGATTTTCTTTAGCTACTTTCCCCATCCTCCACTCCCCTCAAGGCAGTGGGTAGAACATGACACATGCTCCTCAGCTGCTCCACTTTCCTACCCAGCACAAGTAAGCAAAGCCACATTTTCAAAGGCTCTTAAGCTAAAAATATTGGACAATCAGAGTAAGCAAAGCTTTGTTGTGAATCCCAGCTCTGACAGTTCTGTGAAAGACAAAGCAGCTGGTAGCATCTTAAACCACAGGAACTGTCTGTTTGGTAGATGCAAGGAAGAGCTCTGTAAAAGCAGTTTAAAGTTTTCAGTAGTGCAATGCATATCTTGATTACTTTTACATGTCTGTTAGATGTATAAACAATTTACACATTGGAGTCTTTGTACATCAGAAGGATTAGCTCAGCTTCCATTTCCTTCATGAAACAATCCTCTTCTATAGGAAAAGAGAGGAGCTAGAACATCATATATAATATTAAATCCAAGAACGAGATGCTGTGGAGCACAGCACAAGTCATACACCTGTGACTTTCTGCACTTGCCCCAGGTTCCACTAAGGCAAAGTTCTCAGGTGCAGATCAAAGTAAACTCTGTGTACTTTGATGAACTCAAAGCAATGGACTGCAAAGTGTAGAAGCCTCTCACATCACCCATTCTTCGTTCCCTCCCAGTCCCAGGCCCACATCTTTCCTGTTCCCTTCTATCACCACCAATTCCACAGGGTCAACAGAAGCAACACAAACCAAACTAACCAGTTTGGCTAGCTTTGTCCAGAGATCTCTAACTCTAGTACTACTGCCACTGAAATTGCTGAAGAAGAAAGCTACTCATGGCTAGAGTCTGGAAAAATTAAAGCTGGACAAGATGTTCTAACACTTACCGAATTTTCAATTGTGTCTGAAGCATTATCTTCAACAAAATACATGCCACATTTTCCTACAGCAAAAAATAGTTATGAAAAGGTACACGATATTGCACAATGCATCTTTGGGTTATATGAACAGTATTCAAGGGTTAAGGATGCTAAGAATAGTACCTAGGGCAAGACAATACTTGACAGAAATACAATTTATCATTCCACATCTTTTAGCAAGTGGTCTACAGACCTTACTTACTCAAACAGCACTCATGAAAACAGTAGAGAAGAAAGGCAAAATTGATCTATAAAGTATGTAATCCATGAAGTCAGGCAACATCTCAATTACTTACAAAAAATTAGCCAGGTTTATATATACAGCAGACTCTAACACCAAAAATTTTGACTGAAAAGTCTACTTACCTAGCAACAGTTCACCAGCAGTCTCTCTAGAAGGTGCTACACTTATACATCTTCGATTAACTCTGAAATATTTCAAAGTGGAAATGCTTATGGATTATAGAAATGCCTTATGGAATTATGTACTTTTCAGAAGACCTAAAACCAACCTAAACCACATAGCCTCGAAGGTTACAGCTGAAGAAAAACTGTCAAACAACATGACTAATGGTTTATATCCCCAAGAGGAAACAAAAATAGAACTTCAACTTTCTAGACTTGCATGACTGTATTTGTACTTATTTCTTTGCACGTTCTCTGCAGTTATTTTAGGCTGTATTTGTGCCTGTAACAGGTGGCTAATTGACACAACTGCAGAGCTGTGTAATGCAGTGATAAAAGCAGAGAGAATGGAAAGGCAATTTGCTTTTGAACTCTGATGGCAAGACCTACCAGATCTTAGATATCTAGGACAGGCAGTGCTACTAAGCAAAAATAAGAGATCTCATCAGGTTATCCCACAAGTCCTATCCACAGCACACCAGATGGTATTTGGTGGCTCTAGTCTTTTGTTTTTGAGTAAAGCAAAAATGTCTACTATTTTTGACACTAGTCTCATTTTCCACTTGATTTAAAAAAAAAAAAATTAAGACAAAAATAAATGGCTTTTTAGGTAACTGTTTCATTCAATTGGGAAAAGATAGGAGAGGGAAGGAAGTGTTACCCAAAACTCACCTTATATGTTCACTTGCAGCTTTGTCCTTTACAGTAGAGGAGTGAGAAGAATGTGTTTTGTCTTCAAATAAGTAAGACAATGGAGTTTTTATCACACCTGTAAAGGCATCACAAATAATAAGGTAGTAACAGTCATGACAATTCAGGCATTATGCTACATTCAGCATGGAAGATGTTTTAATTACCTTCCTGTTTTTGCCTGTCTGGGAGAAGGTACTTGTTTGGAATAGTTAGGTAGCACCTCTGCAAGCGGCGCCTCTCTCTGTTTGGGCCCTCTGTTGGATCCAGTTGCCAAGAAGTTGGATAATAGACTGGGTCATACCAGAGTGCTCTGATAAAAAAAATACACAATAGGTGTTTGGCAGCAAAGACAGTACATGTGCTTATTAATTCTGTTCTTCTTTAGTAGAAAGACAGAAGTTGCACAGAAGTACACTGGGCAATTATTTCTGAAAAAGTATTAAAAGACTGGATTCTGTAGTTTATTTTCATGAACTTTTCAACCGAATGATTTTTCACAAGCTGCTACTCTAAGACTGTTTTTGAAGTTATTCAGTCTAATGAAAACAGCAGTACAATGCTTTCAACACTATTTTGAAAACTCTGCTGCTGCACACAAGATAATACTAGTTCTGCAGTGGTGAAAACACCTTAGTTTGGTTTCTTATCAACATTTACATCCTTTGTTCTCCACTATTTAGTGAACAAGGCATCTAGATGCTAATGTGAGTAACGTTACCCCGAAAGTATTTTTTTACTCCATCTATGTTGTGTAAAATATGAAAACTTTAGGACACTACATTGTACTAGGCACAGCAAAATCTATCTCTGAAGAAAAAAAAGAGTCTAAAGGGGATAGAAATACTACTTGGCTACTGATCTTAAAAGACAGAGTAAAAAAAAAAAATCAAGTCTTTTACAAGCCTAACTATCAGATGGTTAGTAAAAGTAAGTCTAATTTTAATATCATCTCCATTTCATATGCCTCTGAGTAGAATGAGAAGCGCATGTCAGGCATCAAGTCTCTCTCACTTTCCCCGAGATGAGAAAACTCACCGATCATGGGTAAGCTGCTGAACAAGTTCCTGCCAATGTCTGCTGGCACTTAGCTCTGCCTTATACATCCCCCTGATGTGCTGGATTACTTTCTTCCTTTCCATTCCTTGTGACAGCGACACAGCTTGTGTGATGTCTCCAGCTATTTTAGAAATGTCTTTAGATTTTGTATCTAGACGCTGAAAGAGACTGAGGAGAAGAGTCGTGTTTTAAAATGCCATATAAACACACTGAAAAGGGAAAGACACCAAAACACCTCATAAAATACAATCAGTTCAGCAGTAGATATGTAGACTTCTTATTATAGCAGATGCAGAACAACATAGCCTACATAATGAAATTCATGAGTACCTTCTGTTCCTTAGTCATCAAAAAACCTATTACTTTTGGCCAAAGACAAGACAAACCAGTCAGAAGATCAATGGCTATGTATTAACATGCTCGACTAATTCATGTATACTCACTACAATAAAAATCTGGGGTAAGAACACTAATTTACCACTGATTAAATCTCCTAAGTTATTCAACATAATAAGTTATTGAATATTATCTTAACACTTGTCCACATGGACTTGACTAAACTGACCTTTACAGCTACTGCACTTGCCTACTTTAAGGCAAAATGTGTGTGCATCTCAAATCTGATTTTTATGGCAAACCCTCCAAATTTAAATTAATACAAACCTCAATCTACCACAATGTACTGAAATTTACAATTACGCCAAGGAGCACTATCTACATAGCTCACAAAAATATTCAAATTGTATACTGAATAAAATGTTTCATTTGTTGAAAATCAGGGTTAGTTGCAGGGACATTTAGATGCACAGACCACAGCAACAGGAGACATTGGACAGATGCAATAGTCATAAAATTAAGGGTGAAATGCCAAATGTGCAAAAAGCCAATTCGGTATTGAGGTTCACACAATGCCATTTATTATGCAACCTACCAAAACACATGTGTCTATAACAGAACAGTATACTTAAAAGTCTGAAAGCTAGTGATGCTGTTAATTTGAAAAAAACAAAACCCATCCATAATAATCACATAGGTAACTTTGCAATGGGAAGTGCTGAACAGAGAACATTTCTTAAAGTTCTTGCAGCCCCTCCAAGGTACTTACTTCTGCCGATTATTGGCCATTGTCTTCTCCCAAGCAGCCTTGTTTACACCTTCTTCCATCTCATATTTCTTCTGATCCTGAATGGAAGTTTTACACATTACTTTCTTTTCTCAGATGGATGGAAAAAGGAAGGAGAGGCTAAAGGGTATGCCAATTTTAAAAAGGAAGAGTGACAAAACTGTTCAACTGATATCTTCACAGCATTTAAAACCAGCAAGGCTTCATTTCAGTTACTGCCATTTTATTATATTTATACATAATTTTTCTCTTTGCAAGAAATTAAAAATTATTTTCTTGGAAATAAGAGATGCTAGTAGCTTATTAGGAACTCCCACCTTCCTCTGGGTTAAATAATATGTTTAACCAAGAAGCTTGTGAGCTTGCTGTGAGGAGTTGAGCGTATGTGACAGAAATATTGAGAACTCAGAGAATTCCCAAAAGCATAAACCATGCACCAGAGAATACCACAGTCTGCAATTAAATTCTGATCCCATATAAGACAACTGCCTCAAATACACCCAGTTTTTAAAGCAAAGTTTTTATTCACAAACCTCTTTCAAAGCTTTTATTAAATCTGGTTTTGGTCGTGGGCTCAGGGGAATGCATTTATAGCCACAACTTTTCAGTGTATTCATTAAGTCTCCTGCTGCTCTTTGTTGTTCTTTGGTCATTCCATCGCTGTGATTGTGCATTAACTCATACAAATAGAGCACTAATTTAGGCCCATGCTAGAAGATGAAAAGAAGGAAAGAGGAGAATATAGATGCATTGTCACGCTCATTTCCACAACACTGAGCAGCATTTCCCCCTCCATTTTTATTCCCTTTTTTAGTCAGACTGAGCAGATTTCTTCTCATTTTTCTACAATTTAAAGAAAAAGACAGCTTTAATGGTTAAAGATAAACTTTTATAAAACTAGAAAAAACATGCTGCAATTTATCCTCACATGATAAAGTTTGCCCCAGCATCTTTTTCAGATTTTTCAGATGGCTTGCAAGAAAACTGTTTCTTCCCCCAGTACTCAGTTCCTGTAGCCTTATTTACACTTCAGGAAATATGTGCCAGAGATTTCTAATTTTGCCTGCCAAGAACACTACACCTCACTTGATTAAGCAAATTAGAGCTGACAGATAATGAAGTTAAGCAGACATGAGCCATAAATACACTCTACACGACACTCCCACACAGAAGCCACTGCTAGTACATCAGCTCTTTTCTAGCCGAAAAAACTTATTTATTTGAATAACGTATATGTGATCAGAAATATGTGAGTGCCATAAACTAATCCAATAAATACTTCCTCTCCTTCGTATACAGTGACACAAACTGTGACATGTCTTATTTCGTTCTTGCAGTTCCTGAAGATCTTAAGCTGCAACATTCCTACCTGATTTCTCCCTGCGGCTCTAAGAAATGATTGCTTTCAAGCTTGTACTAACATAATACAGTTAGAAGCTTTCTTCTGGCAAACTCAGAAAAACAAGGAGAACCTATTGAACTTTTTAACTTAAGAACATGGCATACACAATCCCACTCTAAGAACTAATAAAGGCTGAGTAAGAAAAGAGTACTGCTTTGGTAGAGGATTGACCGCTTAAAATCTAGTTGCAATCAATCAACAAGCTTCAGGAAATCTCAAGGTAGGAGGTAGGAGGTCCAAAGAATAGTTCCTTCCTTTATCTGCTTTTTTAGGGTATGTTAATTCCTAACTTCCTCAGTAAAATTCTTCATGTTAAAACTAGTATCACCTTTTGTTTCTGCACTGCACAGGGGATATGTTTGATGCAGAATGGTATTAATACAATACACCCAGACTTAATTCTATCTGTCCTCAGGATACTATGGCAATTGCAGAGATATACACAGGTGTTTTGTACGGCAACTGTCAGCCGCTAAACATTGCTAAAATAGCAGTGAACAACTAGCCACATACAGTTCTAAATAACCATTAAATCTAGACAAAAGATTGAATACAGGTTTTAGAAACTTCTCTTAAAATCTCCTGAGCTTACTTGCAAAGTTTGGCTAAGACAGTCACGCAAAATCTCTTGCTGGTTTACTTCGTGTACCATGTCCAAAGCCTGTTTCCTCTCCTGCAGAGGCCTCACAGGAGACAAGCTATGCACAAGGAGCCTCCCAAGCTGCGTACGGAATGTGTCCTTACATAACAAGAGGATTCTGTTCCACTGCTGTTTTGGAGGGCTCATTCTGCTGGTGCCCTAAGGAATGGAGATAACTTTTTAGTATTACAGGGTTAGGACTTTTTTCTGTCAAATTTTTCACATTGCAAAATAAACACAGTTAATATGATCAAAATGGAAGACAGTTTTATCTACCAAAATTTGTGGTTTGTACAGTGATTATTATGGGTTAAAAGGCATTCTACTAAAACAATCCAGAAAGTGAAAATCATGATGTAGAGGATTAAAAAACAGAGGGTCTTTTATTTAAATCAACAGCCCTTTTACATTAATCACCAGTTTCTGATTACCTCAAAAGATTAGAAACCAGGCACTGGAAGGAGGTGTGTGCGTTCACAAGAAAAAACTTGCCACCTTTGAAAAGTACTACAAGTGCAGCGCAGTGGAAAGCTAATACACCTATCAAATGTAATTTTTATGAGCTAGAAAGAAAATTAGGTAGAACTACTTTTATCAAGATGACCTAAGGAAGTCTAATAACACATTTTGTATTATCCAAGCAAAAACTGATCTCCTTGGAAAGGCTAACAAGCTAACACCTGTATGTTAGAAGACTCAGCTTTAGCAAGAATTGAAAAAAGAGAAAGGTCACCTTCCCAACTCTAAAATATACCATTAAAAATCGCTTAAAAAATCTCCACCACTTGTGGATGCACAAGATCTGGTTTTATAGGCTTCTGCAAAAAAATGCTGAAATTTGAGACAAGCAAATTTTCATAGTACAAGAAAGTCCGTAAGTTCTGTGTTCTTGTTCAAGCAGAATTTTGCTAAGAGTAAAAAATCAGAACAGATGCATTTTTTATTTTATAACTGTAAAGTAACTGGGAAGCTGAACAGCATTTTTAATGCCACAGGTGAATGGAGAGAGGTAGTAAAAAAAGCATTTATGGACAAAATACATTATGCATGAAAGTTCCTAATAAAGGAACCTTATGAAATATGCTTTAATATGGACAGCATCTAATTACTTACAACGGATACCTTGATTCCTTCCACCAACATTTTGACCATTTCTTTAAGAAAAGGATTTATTCTGCTAGTCATTTCTTGCTGGCTTTCCTCTTCGGGAACTTCCAGCTGGGGTGCTGAAAGTCTGCTTTGACTTGTATTTTCTGTTATACCCAGTACATCAAGGCACTCTTCGGTAGAGGCTTAAAATTTAAGAGGTACATATTGATCAGTACCATCTCAAACAAGACAATCCTTTAGTTGACATTATATCAAATACTGCCTTTACTGATGTATTTACCATACTTACACTCTCTAGCTTTTGCACAATTTGAACTAGCTCCCAAAGTCATCAAATCTTACTAACCAATCTAGTAATTTCACAGAAAAATTGCATTTTAAGAGAGCAGATGCTCCCTTTGGCAGTTAAATCTTCAGGTAATAATTCAGGCAGTTAACACATGAATGGACTAATGTAGAAACAAAACAACTTGTTCAGTTAATTTAGATAAAAACATTATCCAGATTGCCAGTTACATAATACTGAGAGACAAATCACAGAGAATGATGCTTTACAGCTAAAATCCATTAAATTTGTGTCCATAGAACAACTTTCCTCTCTTACACTTCAGCATTCCAAAAGCAAGAACTCATGTTTCATTAAAACAGACACAAACCAAAAAGCAATCCTACCTAAATAAATGAGCCTGTTAACAGCCAGAACAGTCAGTCTCTGTAACCTTTGTGCAAACTCAGACTCAGTGGCTTGGATAGGATTTTCTTGGCTCATTCTCCGCTGCATCATCATGTTGAATTCCTCACTTGCTAGTGAGCGCATTTTCACCAGCAGAGCATCAGACTGAGCAAGTGAAAACTTCCTAGAACCTTTAAGGAGAGAAGCATGAATAGAATTCTACTAAAATGCACAAAAACTCAATCACTCAGCAACTACTTTCACCCAGAGTTCACATCATTTAATGAAACAAACATTTAAAGTGTATCAGTATAAAAGGGAACATAAATGTCATTGGGTGTTTGTCTTTCTTATTTTTAAAGTTTTTTGAGAATAAATATATCAATTTCAAATAATAAGTAATACCATGAAATGAGTTAATCTCAAGTTCAGATTCATTGTATGACTTCCATACCCTTGTGCTAAACATTCAAACCCACTACTTTTATTCCTCTTTTTATTGTATAAGTAAGATAAAGGATTAAAAATCAGTGATACAACAAAATGTTGCATATTGCAGAGTGGATTCATCAGCACAAATGAGGAGCCAGACATACCAGCAAACACATTTTATACCTATTACATAATAGGTATACAGGTACACTAGGTGTACATTGTATGTACACCTATTGTACCTGTATACCTATTGCCACTAATAGAAGCATAGTATCTAACTTAGAAGAATATTCCTCAGAATTTTCTTGAAATGAACTAGGAAGCCTTGACTGTACTTCCTTCTTTTGGAAATAACTATTTCTCTTTACCTTTAGCACCTTACCAAGTTCACCAATACAAAAACATTTTCACTGCAATGAGCATATACAATGTTTCACTAGGTTGATGGAGAGCTTACCATCTCAAGAGAAACATTCCTATAGTAAACAGGGAATAAAAAGTGTTTTCCAGGTTTTAAAAATGTATCGTCAGTGAAGTCATTAATGCAGCTTTATTTGTAAGAGACATACAAAAGTAACTTACATCCAGATAACCCCAAAACCTTTACAGAAGGACTCACTAGCTATCAAATACAGTGAAAGTACTACTGCTAAAGCTAGAACTCAACACAGGTTTTAAAAACATAACCACAGTGGCACTTTCAAGTATAAATTTGGAGTGGCAGATATTTATTTCAGGATGGTCTCTAATGCAAAGTTGTGCAACAAAGCAATTCCCTCATCATAGCTGTGTTAATTACAAGCACTAACTCAATTTTGGTATCAACTTACTGTGAGGCTGGCTATTACAAGCATTATGAATTAATTTAAAAACACCTTTACTAAGCAACTTGTGAATTTAAGAGAATCCCCAAAGAAGGTAAGACCAAGAAATCATCAGGTAATACACACAGGAGAAAGTAGAAGAACTCTACACTTGTGCTACTCACCCGCGATGCCTTTGCGCTTTTGGAACATTGCGCGCTGCGGTGCCGAGGGCGCCGGGGCTGAGCTGGCCTGCTCCTGAGCATCTTGGCTTGCTGTGGTTTTTATTAATTCAATGGCTGCTTGAAGAACTCTTAACTGCAGAACGACTGCCATATCTAGAGAGAGAGAGGCAGACAAAGTATACATGACATGCTTTATGCATCTTCAGGAATTTTTACCAGATGTTTGGAACAAGTAAAAGCACAAAATGTGTCAAAAGCTATAAAACTCTAGATTCCACAGGAGTAACACAAAGTCACCACACTATTCCACAGATGCAGATGCTACAGAAATGAGTTCTAATAGAAAAGCCATTGAATTTGGTTACTCTAAAACAAGCTAAATGAAACTGTAGAGAACGTTTTCATTTAAATATCCTTAAAGAACTTTCACAGTCACTGTTTTTTAAGATTAGCAGTACACAATTCTTGACCACGGAGCAGGCTCCTAAGGGAAACTACTAATTTGAGAGCCACTTAGAAGAGAAAGATTCAGCACCAGAAACTCCCCCTTCTCCCTCAGCAGGAATATTAAACAAAAAACAGTGGGGAAGGGATTTACTTTTCCAGTCCCATGATCCCAAAAATTAGCAGACAACTTACTTTGCATCCTTGCATTTTTACTATTTTGGAGATGACCCAGAAGCACAATGAGGTCTTCAATAACACGAAAATATTGAGAACCTGAGGAGCTGCAGGCATGAATTGCAACTGCTACCAGCAGCTGTTGTATATCGCATGCAAGTAACTTGTAGTCATTCAAGGGAATGCTGCAAACAAAGTTGTAGTTACCAGAAACATAACAATTCTAGTAGATTGTAGCTCTTAACAAGAACTCATTATTATTCCCCCTGCTACTTTTGCCAACTGTACCTAATATTATATTGTATTTAATATAAAACGTATTGCTGAAGACTAGAAAATTATAATTCAAGACATTTCTTTAGCGTTAACTTTGGCAGATTGGATGCCTGCAAATTTTTGAGGCATTCTAATATTGAGTGCAGCACAGTTTTATTGGAAAAGAAATCACATATTACTATCAGATTTTTAAAATAAAGAACAAGTCTGAAATCCTATATTTCTCAGAAAAAATATCAGGATTATCTCATTTTGTAATTATGCTGAACAAAAACTATATTGAGGAAAAAAGGAACGTTTTCCATTTCTTCAGGATACCAACTGATGAAATAAAATAACAAAACCCTGTCTCTCCTTTATTATCTGTATAACCTTTTCTAAAGTATGGCATCTTTATAGCTAATAAAGTCATTGAAGTTACTCAAAATCTCAAATATTAAATCATAGGCAGTACAGGAGAGACTTTTCTTCAGTTTTGATATTGGCCATAGATACAGTGGAATGCTACCACTTCCTGGGCCTTTATCTTACTGTTCAGTTTTATTAAGAAAAGCAGTGAAAGTGCAGACAGCATGACAAACTCACATTTTAAAATGTCATTTCACTTGAATATTTAAGGTATGGAAAGAACATTTTATATTCCATTATTTGAACTGACTAAACATTAACTTAGAGGTATAAAGCTGAAAACCTCAAACCTATTTTGCACATGCTCTCTGATAATTTCAATAAGTAGAAAAAATACAATACAGTAATTTCTTGCTAGCCTTAAGGCTGTGCCTAGAATATTTGACAGCAACAGAAACAATACTCACTTTGTTTCCAGTCCGTTGAGAGCAGCCAGTGTATTACACAACACATAGAGCAAACCATTATCAAGCAGTAGGTCTGCAACTTTGGAGCAGGAATTTATGATTTGCAGGAGTAAACAGAAGCAGTTATGGAGCAGAACATTATCATAGAGAGAATTCTCTATGAGACCCAGAACAGGAATGACACACCATTTTCGAAAGAGTCCAACATTCTTGACATCTTCCAGATCAAATCTGTTAACAGAAATATGAGTAAATGACATCCTAAAGAACAATCTGATAACAAAAACAGTGCATGCAACTGGAATACTAGTTACGTACCATATGCTCATATTTTGGCAAAGATGCCCATGATAATTTCCTACATTTAATTGTAGTAATGATACCTATCTATTAAAAAATCCAGTAAGAGAAAAGTAAATTTTTCATAGAGCCACAAAGAAATGAAGTGCCTAAAAAGTAAATCTGATGTTTCAGCTAGCTACCAATTGTCTACAACACAGACTTCATGAAAAGAGAGAGGTTTTTAATCAGTGTAGAAAAATGTTGCATCACTCTTTCAACAGTCACTATTATAACTAACACAGACACTATCATGAGAACAGATACAGCTTGTCATCACTAAAACAATATACTGACTGGCAGCAGGTTTGATATCCTATATCCCCCCCACTGCTGAAGTTTAATTAAGTTTGGCACTTGGCTTATAGTGACTGTAGAATTCAAAGTAGTGCTTCAGACCTGTTTTATTTGTGCACTAAGAAACTGCATTACTATTACAAGGTTATCAGCCCATCATGTGACTATTATACATAATCCTAAAAATTTGAGACATTAGAATTATCTTTCCAGCCCCATAATAAATCCTGAAGAAGTAGTAGTTCTCTGCCTTGGGGCAAACTAAGCAGCCATGACTAAATATTGCAGTTAAACAAGAATAGTTTTTGAGTGGTGAAGATCAAGTCAAGAGGCAAAAGTAATTTGTCTACAAATCCTGCAGAGCCAGCAATTGAGAAGGAACTTTTTGCAAGATTTTCCCAATGATTATATTTACACATGTGATTTCTGTACAAACATTAAGTAGTGAGACTAATTCTAAAAAAAATCATTTCCTTATACAGCTGTCTGTTTAAAATTTGGACCCAAGACAAGGAAGCAGTTGTGGCATCAAGATTTTTCTTTAATTACGTACCAAAATCCAAGAGGAGAAGTCAAGTGACTACTACTTAAAACTTCTAAGGATACAAATCAGTTTCATGTAGGATCAGAGACAACAGAGAATTAAACTGATTACATGACATTTGAGTTCAAGGCCTCTGAGGCACTCAAATTCTGAGTGTTTAACAAGATCCCAGCTGACAGCCTCCATCAGATGAAGTTGCTTACAAACAATGTAAGGGCCACACAATAGCCCTAAGGATCTGAATATATTTCAATGTTAAACAAGTAAAACATACCAAAATAGTTCTGGAGGGACCTTTCTTATGGTTATTGAGCAGCAAAGTGAATTTCTTGTAACTCACCAATTGTTACAGGACATAAAAGCAAAGCATTACTTACTCTTCATCCAAGCCAACAGAGCGGCCAAAAAGCATTTCCAAAAAGCATTCTACAACTTCCTGAGTCCCCTGATGAAGATACAGCTGGTTGGCTAGCAAAGAAAAGCCACGATTCTTTAAGAATTTCTCCTTCTGCTCCCTCCTTGCTCTGTTGAAATATGCATCCAACAACTAAAAATAAATGCATAATTATGGTGTAAGAGTTAAACACTTAATATAACTGCCCTGAAAGTTAAATTGTTGTCTGTGATTGAAATAATTTTCATTAAAATTCAGGACTGCAAACATCAATTATACTATTGCAGCTGCAATCTACACTGTCCTTGTTAAAATCAACATCTGATAATATATTTTTGATCTGAACATTTACGTTTTTCATCAAGTTTGAGGCAGATGAAATCACACACAACAGTTAGCAAATGCATACCTAAATACTCAAACTTTTTATATTTGTTCAATCTTGCACTTCAGTATGCAAATGCATGCATGACATTTGGTCTCAATAAAGCCATACAGTCATTCTTTTTCAAATTAAAATAGAAATCTACTTCATGTTTTTTATCTACATAATGTCATCATACAGAAACACTGTCCTTAATACTACAAAAATCTCTGAAAACATTTTGAAGCTTCAAGTCCATCTTCAGTCCACGAATGTGTGAATGACTCCTCAGAATAACTCAAAGTCATCTCTGTTACAAGTCAAACTAAGGTGCAAGCACTTTTTTACACACTGCATCATGTTTTGTGTCACTGACTTTTTGCATTGTTGCTTCCATTTACAATGGTAATGTTATCATAAGCTCTTAAGGCCTTTGGCTTACACTAGAGATTGTATTTATCTATTCAAAGAGTCTGTTTATATTGCTTTGTGATTTGTTTGGTTTGGGTTTTTTTAATTCATAGGGTGAAATCTTATCTTAAAACTCAGAAATTAATGTAAAAAACTGAAGAAAGCTAAACAAAAAATATTAAAACCCCATCACATTTCCAACATGTTAACTATGCTGGTTCACATCTTTTTAGGAGAAAACATTTGATATTAGGCCTACTTTAATGACTCCTTGTTGTATGAGAGGAGATGGGTGGTTCACCAGAACTATAAGATAATCAGGTTGGATAAGTTTGTCCATCACATCTTCTAGCATGATATCTGGTAGGATTAGGAGAACTCCACGCAAGAGGTCATATAATCCACAACAGATAAGGACAAGATAGTCTTCTGCACATCTGAAAACAGGAATATGTTTTATCACACCAGGAAAGATTAAAAAACGCGAAACTGCAATTCTTGAGGGACAGGAAGAGGGTTCGGGTTAGAAATTTGGAAGACATAATTTCTCCAATACTCATTAACACTTATTTTTAGATGGCAGGTAGTAAAAACAATAATCTGACCAGAACTACTCTTTTTGTGAGCAGTTCCCACTTTTACTGTACATAGCAAAAATCCTGATTTTTAAAATTTGTTACGTAAATACAGTAAAAACTGAAACAACAGAACATTTTATATTCTAAAAGCTTAATAAATTTGTGTATGACAGCCATTGAAAACATTCCCTTATTTTTCAGACTTTGAATTTTTATGGAATAGCAATAAAGAGCAAGAACTGTGAAATTAAAGTTCATGTTAATTTATTATTTTATGTGCTTACCTGTCATCAGGGCTTTCAGATGGTTTTGGGGTACTGTCATTAGCTGAAGAAAATGCAAGAGTGTCCCAGTCTTCAGGAAGAACATTCTTGTCAGCCAAGCTTGGCCAGCGAGCAATGGCTGATGATGCTCCAAGAACAGAGAATGCCAAGCCCAACCCGGCAAAATTACTCTGGCCTTTCTGAAATGAAGGCAGCCCTTTCAGATTGTCTGGACGACGCAGCGATGCCTCAGCTGCACCAGCACCACCAGCAGCTTCATTACATTTCAGGTCTGTATCAGCTTCTTTACTCTCTAATGCATTCTCAGATAACTCTACTTCTTTTGCAATATCCTCAAATGTTTCAGCAGATGTTAGCTCCGAGTCACAAACTGTTTTTGCAGACTCACAGCTGCTAAGGAAGAGCTCTTCCTGTACTCTCTTTATAGTTTCAGAACTTTCTACAAAACCAATTCTACCCTGGAGATCAACGTAGTCACGCTCACTGAGGATCTGCAGGTCATCAACACTGCTTCCCATTCTTTCAGTCAGTCTTTTTCTATGAACTCGGGGTGAGCAAGTTGGTGATGCTGGTAAGCTTCTGGAAAGCCTTTTTGGTGCCTGAGAGCTTGTCTTCTGCTGTGCACTAGCCTTGGAAGTGGTCCCTAGAGAAATAAGGATATCTTCAGCGTTCCTTTCACACTAAAACCCAGCTTTTCTCAATGTTACAATCTTCATCTATTTAAAACTGTAGTGAATCAAAGATTTTTTTATGTGCAAAACTGATTCAGTGCCTAACATTGCCTGCCTAGCTCAGATTTGGTTAATCAAAGTAGAGATAGTAATAGATAGGATCTATGGCAGATACTCAGCCATATATTTAGCAAGTCACAAATATGAAAGAAATAAAATGGAAAGTAATTTCTGCCAATAAACTGGAGTTTCTAAATTTAAGTTATGATCCTTTCACCTAACCCTCAGCAGGAACTTTTATAGAATCACAGAGAGTGGAGGGCACATCTGGAGATGTCTACACCAGAATGCCTGTTCAAAGCAGGCCCAAATAAAGCAGCTTATTCTATTTGGAGCTTCGCATAAGAGGTCCAATCTGCAGTGTTTCAGTGGAAGTCAAATTACTACTCAGCAACTCTCTAGCACCAAAGTTTTTACACATACTTCAAATTTAGAACAAATAACTACGTGTTTTAATTAACAGTGCTTGCTTTTTACTGCATATTTTGATCTGAAATGGTCAAACTTTCAAAACATATTACAAGTCTTAACAAAATACAGTTTTAAGAGAGAAAGATGTCTGTATACAAGACCAGTAGTAGTTCCCTGTCAGTCTAGGAAGAGGAGAATTTTTTCATTCACAAGTATTTTGAAAACTACGCATCAGTTAGTACTAATGCAATGATGATGCATTAGGAATGTATTTTTTATGAGAAATATATGAATATACATACACACCCACCAACACAGCCAGTCCAAGGTGGCCTTCACAACACAGTGGAGAGCTACACAGCTGCAAGTGTTACAGTCAAGTTTTCACACACACTAGCAGGTAGTACAACAAATTGCAAACCCACATGCAGGTACCAGGTTACTTAACACACATACAAGTTCAGATATTTTATGGAATCATATAGTGTCAAGGGGTTGGAATGGACCTTTAAAATCTTCTAGTCCCAGCACCTTCTGCCATGGGCAGGACACCTGGCACTAGACCAGGTTGCTCAGAGCTTCAGCCAGCCTGGCCTTGAACACTGCCAGGGTTGGAGCATCCACAGCCTCCCTAGGCAACTTGTTCCAGTGTCTTGCTACCCTCACAGTTAAAAAATTTCTTCCTACTATCTAACCTAAATTTCCCCCTAAAATGTCTTCCTACTATCTAACCTAAACTTCCCCTCTTAATTTGTACCCGTTACTTCTTGTCCTATCACTATTATAGCTCCTGATTTAAGATAAGGTTATATAAATTATACATCATTTATATTTATTTGGAACATCAAATTAAGAATCACAAACACTCAAACATCTATTTTCACAAAAAATTATGTTGAGTATTTCTCTGGTACACGTGAATAATCTCTAATCAAAACCAATAATTTGGTAATACTGATATTAAAAAAGTACTAAAAGTACTCATTTAGAAGAATAAGATTTCGTACATTTTTCCATATGGGAAAAGGATTGATTCCACACACAATTTAGTACTGTACAATTTAGTACAATTCTTCATAACACTTCTTTACTAAAAAGACTTAAAAAACTTGAATAAACATTGTTTGAATTGAAGTAGTGCTTGAAGACTCAATTTCCTTTTCCTAAACACAGTAGCAAAAAGACATCAATTGTAAAAGGTATTACATTGTGATATCCAGAATATAGCCAGTCACACACAATCTGAAATATATGGATGGATGTTAGGGATTATAAAAGACAAAGAAAACTGTCTTAATGCTTTCTGCCCGGATAAGACAACTGCCTACGGCTCACTACTTCAACTGCTGCCTGGTCAGGGTACTCTCATACATCTCTAGCAGGTCTGTTTTACAAATTAAATGATTCTGCTTATCTGGTCCTCTTCACCGCCTGAGCCATCAATGTGGTAATTTGTTTCAACTTAAGAATGAAGAGCAGTTTAGGTAGCATGTTCTATTCCATCCTTCTTACTCTGCTGTTCAGGCATCAAGCTCCAAGGGACAGAGGGAGCTTTATAAGAAGTACCTGTAGGAAAGTAACACTTCGAGGCACTTTAGTAATTTGCCAAAAGTGGTAAATTTTACCTTCCAGTGGTAAAGCTGTAAATCCAGTTGGAGATGTTATCACAAATGCAGAATTGTCTACTGACTTCCCACCACTGCTGGAATTTCTCAGGTACCTAAGTGATTCAACTTTCTCCTGGAAAATTTTGCCATCTAGAAAGAAAAGACAAAAGGGAAAGTTATGTAAAAGCTTTCTCTGTTTGCACTGTTGATAAATTAGACTCACAGTAGTCAGCATCAAACTTTAAGAAAGTTAAAGGCATAACCACCAGAGAAATTATCTATGGCTATAGACAGAAGAAACCTCTCCAAGTAAACCAAGTAAACAGTCTAACTGTAACCTGTTTCAGAAAAGTAAAAGTAAGAAAAGTTTACACTATTAAGTCCCAACAGTTCAATAATTTTTAATATATTGCCATAGTCATTAAAATACAGCAAAGTATTTTTTAAAATATTAGTTTATGACCAGATTTTTATCTTATTGTTTATCTAAATGTGGCATATTTACCTATGTGCAGGGAAAAGTAGAAGTTGGTAGGGTTGTGACAAACATATGTATTAGTGGGAGGGTGAACTGCTAAGAGGAAATTGAAAACCAGTGTCAGCAATTCCAGGTCTGGAGGAGAACCAAGTACTTCTTCAATTATTTTCACAAATGACCTGCAGACCTCCCGAGGCAGGGATGCAAGGTGTCCCTCTTTATGCTCCTAGAAAGAAAGTATAGTACAACTGTAAGCTACTTGCAATTTTAATTTGACAAACTGTCTTTTTTAAAAAAATTGTCATGATGCAGTAGAAAATAAAAGAAACTCACCTAATAAAGCTATATTATTTAATTTTGAGAGGAGCTACTGTATGTCCTGAATGTTATCCAAGTCCATCATGCACCAAATATTACATGTTACGCAAGCTGATTTTTAGAAAAAACTACTATATTCTCCATACTATACTGCTCTGCCACGAAATGCTGCAACTTTAAGACATGAATCACCATTGAAAGTATGGTTTATTGGATTACATATTTGTAGAGAAATTAATGGTTGCCAATACCAGTACTTCAAACGTATTAATGAATTTCTGAACAGTACCACACTGAGCCTTCTGTATTTCCACTTCGGTAGTCATTTTTATAAACATACACATTTGAGATCAATGTGATAATTATATTTATAATTTCAGCTTAATCAAGCATTCTATATATTTTAACAACGGCTACCTGAAAAAAATCTATTAAAAAAATATGGACTTTTGAACAAAACTTCAAGAAACTTGTGGGAAACCTCACTGAAAGGTGAGCATGGTGAGTGTCTTGTTTCTTTTCAATTTTGCTAAATCTACCTCCTTTTTTGAGACCCAAGCACCTTAACTGAGACTACTGTGGGAAAAGATTAAATGAGGTTAATTTAAGTAAGTTTTTCCAAAGAGAATGGCTTATATAGTTTCACCTTCATTCCATCAGCCCCCACAAAATTGCCAAATCATTGACCAATTTGAGTAGTTTTTTAATTAAGAAATTAATTTGTTGCCCAATATGCAAAATTACAGGAGAAACATTATGAAACATTCTGTGTCTAGCCATTTGCACTAATATACGATTTCAGAAGTTAACTATATTATTTACAAGTTCCAAAAGTAGGAAAAAATGAAGAAACTAAAAATTGACAGATACTAAAATGAGCAAAATTTTTGTTAAAAAATCATTAAAAGAGGAAAAAACCCAATAAATGCATTCCATGTGCTGAAGTGAGAAACTCAGAATAAAAAGGAATATAAGAAAAAATAAAGAGTACAAGAAAAAATATTACAATGTATATTTTTACAAATAGATACATGCATTATAAACAGGAAACCACTTCAAAACCATGTTCTTAAGAAGTGTATCAAAGGAGTGAGGCATTTCTCTAAATCCCTTTCTGGCATAGCTGTTTCCATGCCAGGGAGGAAGCTACTACTGTACCAAAACTTTGAGATGAGTGCTCAGACTGAGCACAACAGGCAGGCTGCCCCATTAGCTCTGATGAGACACAGCACAGACAGATACCTGCACAGTATCTGGTTTTCAGTAAAAAGACAAGAATCAGCAAGAGACATCATCTTTCTATATAAAAGGGACAGTTCACTGCAGCTCCTGCTGGTCTATGGCTGTGTAGAGCCTGTTTCCAGATCACACCACATGGTTACAGCAGTAAATGGAGCACCCAGTAGGGAACTGTACCAGTTTACAGCAACAATGCCTATTGAAGATGGAAGTAGTCTGGACCGTCTACTCAACTTCTGCTACAGAATTTGGCCTCTTCTACCCCATCCTCCCCAAATAAAAACGAGTATTTGCCAAGCACAAAGTAGGATTTCAGTGTGGAAGTACCTGCAGAACCTGACAAGTTAAGAGGAAGTGATGGACCACTTGAGCTTTCAATAGCTGTTTAATGTTAAACATCTGCTGGTGATGGTTAGCTCTGATGAGGATTTCTAGAGCTGATAACAGGGTTTCCCAAACACCTTGCTGAAAAACAAGAAACAGGAATTTAGCTTCAAAAATATATTTGTGAGTCTACATACTGAGGAAAAAAAAACAAACAAGAAACACAACAAAGTCAAGTTAGTTTTACACCTAAGATGATGAGTACATGAGTGCAAGTGATCAAGTCAGAACAGGTTGGAAACTAATCACAAAAGTCATGCTCGTACAAAATTAAGCATATTTTAATGATTAAGCTAAAAAAATTACTTGTCTAAAATTACTTTTGTACGTTCTTAGGTATATTAACCCTGAAGGGTTATTTTCAACAGTTTAACTCCAAAAGAAAACAGGTCCTCAGTTTTTCCACAAAAAAATTATGAATTCAATTAAGAAGTCATATGCATACACAGCACATTTACAGAATATGATATGGTAAGGCTACCTCCATCATTGATCATAGGAGATTGATATTACAAACAGCTATTCAAAGAAAAATAAGGAACATTAATTTTAGAAAATTGTAGTCATTAACTAACTACTACTACTCCAGTTACTACTATGTAATGGGAGAAATTAATTTCAGACTTGATAATACTTTTTTAAAAAATATTGACTTCTAGACCTGAAGTATTTCCAAAATTAAGCATTTACCTTTGCTTTAGACCATATCTTCCAGTCAAGCAGCAGCTTTTCTAGCAACTGGACATCTTGAATAACTGCAGTAGAATCTGGGTCAAGCTGGAATTGCCCATTTTCATTTATATAGAGAATCTCATCACTACAGCATCCTTCAAGAAGAGTCTTAAAAAAAAGGGTGGAATTTTTTTTTGAGTATCAAAACAAAGCACTTCAATTTTACCCAATTTACAAAAAAAAAAAATTAAAATCCTTAAAGCGACAGCATACTCTTGATAGGAAAGACCTGGTCAACACCAATCTTGCTCCAAATCAGTGTTTTGCCTTTGTAAAATCAGCTTCAAATGCACAATTAAAATCTCTGGGAAGTTTCTAGATTCGTCCTAATATTAAGCAAAATATCAGCTTTAAAAGAGGACTTTACCTTCAGCATACGAAACCCAACAATGCACTTTGGTTTGATCAACACCCGACGGATCATAGAATAACCATTACAGTTGTCCATCTCCTGTATCCTCTGTTGATTGTATTTTGTTAAAGACAGTATAAGCTGTAGTGCTAAAGCTTGGGTGTCTTCACAGCTGCTTATCTCTACTACCTGAGGAAAAGGCAATTTAAGACAGTTTAAGTGAGAAACACCTAGAAAAAAGCTTTGCTGCACTTCTACATAACTACTTACAGATTAAATCTCTTCTAAAGCATTTGAGATTATGTACCTAATCTTCATTTTGTCTGTGTGTACATTTAGATATACTTCAAGTGATACTTTCTACTGTGCTAAATTATGATCTGCTAAGGAAATACAAGAATTCCTTTCCAAGAAAAAAATCTGTTCTAAATAAATTTTAAGTAGAAGGTACTTGCCATACTACAGAGTCACAAGGTTGTGAAATACATGAGCCACTAATAAGAATAAACTGCCCTGAAAAAAAGTATTTTTCTGAAGTGGCTAAGCTATAAAAAAAAAGGTTTCCGAAATTCTAGACTAAATCTAGCTGTAAATGTCAAACATTAAAGTTTTATTTTATCCATAAAGAGACTAGCAATTTTATAGATGAAGACCATAAATCCTTTTTCCCCTTTTTGCTTTCCACAATTCTTGAATCCCAAGAGCAACTAGTAATTTTACCAAAAACATACAAGAATGAAATCTCACATTGATGGGATTTCAGATCCTGTAGGTTCTCTTCACATGTACCTGTTAATTCTGCTGCACTTACACATTTATACATCTGTACTATAAGACTTGTATTGTTTCACAGCTGATCTATTGTTTGCTTGCCATACTGATACAAACGGTCTTCAGTAGAATCTATAGCAAATACTTATCATAAATTTACATAATAAAATAACATGGATTAGCATTTTCACCTCAGATTTCACTATCAGTGGTGGAATTACAACAGGCAGTGTCTTTATAACTATATTCTAATGTGCATTTGTTACTACTCTCACCATACCTTTCAGAGCAATACCAGAGGCATATAAACCAGACAAGTCTTATGCCTACAGTAGAGTTTTGAATTAACTGTAGTACTTCAGAGACTGCTAGCACAAAGACTGGCCTCTCCATGTACAGGTCACAGTTAAGCAATAACTAAATTAGGGCCTTACTATTTTTCAAATAGCAACTTTTCTTAGGATAAGCCTTTGAACATGGCTGAACAGTTATTGCCAAAAAGCTCTCACTATTCACTAAATAAAGCTTTGCACACCATGTAGTTTCATTTTTATTCATACTTGCATTGTGAATATCCTGTGGTTAAAGTGGTTAAAGATACGCAATGAATTTAGGTGTCTCAAAATCAGAGACAAAAAATAAAATCAGTTCTAAAATATCCCTAAAAATAACCTCCCTTGATATTTAAAAGCCCCACTTCTAAACCAGAATGTAACACCCCATCTTATACACTGGCAAAAAACAAAAACCATAATGCAACAGAACTGTAATTACATTTCCAGTTTACGACAACCTGCATGATGCAGCCTTATACCACAGGTATTTTCCACAAGTTTTCTTTAACAGAAAAGCAACACAGGCAGACTTTTAGCAAGGGAGCTAGAATAATGTGATTTTCTACCCAAGATACAAGGAAAATTTTATACTGGAGAACACATATACGCATCCCTCTCCTCCAGCCCCCTTACCCTAGCAAAGAGGAAAACAAATGCACCAGTGCCTCCAATTTCATGTAGTATACTCTGGAGAGTTTTATATTCAACTGGCTGAAGTGCTTTTAGGTGATGAGAGTCCAATGCATTGCTCTGAACTTCTTTCAAACTGAAAGGTCTCTGAGAAGGTACAGTTTTCACTTGACCTTTCAGTCTAATGACAGGCTCATATATGGTGTACTGACCAGGGCAGCTTGTGGTGTAAACAACAGCAAGACTCTCCTGGAAAGAAAAAGGAGTTTAATTTTTTTTTCTACCAAGGACACAAAAAGCAAGTCACCTAACAGCAAGTAGTAACAACTTTGGCAGTTCATTTCTACTTTACCATTAACATGCACTGAGGTTGCATCTGGATGCATGTACATTAAAATGCAACAGGATTCCCAAATCTCAGCAAACACATGCAATAGCTAAAGCACAGAAAATTAAGAAAATGCTAAGAAATTTCATCAAGAATCTTCCTCTCATCACCTGAAAACTTACATAACTGTTTTGTATAAAAAAACAAAGTTACTGGAAAATTTGAAATAAAATGGTCATATAAGGAGTTTCCATTTCTAAAACGGCAAATCCAAAATACTGAAGTTTTAAAAAAATCTTTTCCAGCTTTTTGTTTTAATTCTATTCTTCAACCAGCTTTACCATAAGAGAATCTCAAAGCAAGTTTCATTAATGAAGAGACTTAAACCAAAACCAAAGCTCCTATGGAAAGTAGCTAACTTATTTTCACTGAAACGTAAAATCATCTTATTTGGAAGGTTATTTAAAATAGAGAAATAATTTCACTTAAGGAGCTTGCACTCTATGCAAAAGTGCAAAGATTAATTTATCACTTGAGCACATGGTTCTTCTCTCTGCCTATCTGGTGTTCTGGAAGGCAAAATAAGCTTATAAGATGCATGACTGATTTGTTAAGCTGTTATCCCATTCATTTCTTCTTAACCTATTCAAAATTTAGTACCATTGTCCACAAGGATCACATCCAGACATAATGAGCCTTTGCCTACAGCTATAAAATGAAATCAGAAAAATCCCTCTAGTGGGAACAATTCATACAGCAGGAATTACTAGTGTATGAATTCCCAGAATATAGCAGGCTTCACTGATAAGCAAGTTTTATTATATACTTCTTCTAGCAATAAGTATATTTACACCTGCATCTGGAAGGGCTGTTTCAGTCAGGAAAGATGAGAAAAGCAGTATCTGCCAGATGGAAAATTACTTTTCAGCCAAACGTGATGCAAGCTTGCTTCCTCCAAAATCTTCAAGGAATTTGGATTTATTCTTTTTCTTCCTTACAGCTAGATAAATCCTCATTTCTTAATCTTAAAGGTTAATTTAGCAGTCCTTGGCTGTTTGACAGTAATGGAGGGAAGAGCTATGTATCCATCCTAGAGTTTCAGGAGGCGCGTGTTTATCCACTATGATTTCATGTGCAGGATTATTTATAGAGGTTGGAACACCTAGAAATTTTCAGAACCCAACTTAAAGCAAGATGAAATGGTCACCTTGTGTGGAGTTCAGCTTCCATTAAAAGAAGTAGGAAGAGCCCTGCAATGATCTTAATGAGAAGAGGATTTGACCCTCTCTGCTTTGATCAGATAAAGCACTTTGGGAGACAGCAGGAAACATGTTCCCACTTTCTTAATCTGTTCTAAAAGATTAAGGACCATTTTTAAGTAGAAACTTACAATTAAAACCCCAACATCCACTTCCTTTTTTGTCATGAAGAGCTCCTTAATTTGTTCACATTGTAGAATCTCTTTACTTATGTACTTTGAGCAGTCAGTAAATGTTTTGCCATATTTACAAGGCATTACAGATGTGAAGTCTGGGCCGCAGGTGTATAAATAAAATGCTTCCTCTGGTCCAATATTTGCACCTAAAATCAAGAAAATAATCTGTTAACTCTTTACTACACAATAAGGCAAAATTCATACATTGGCTAGTAGGATCAGAGAGTTTACAAGGAATATCACCAACTGGATTTTGTAGGCTCTGATGATAAAACAAGCAGTGCAGCCTAATGCTTGCTATTGGCTACAGTAGCTCAGTGACTTCTGAACATCACAGGCCAGATTAGTTCAGTGGCAAAGGCAACTGAAACCAAGTCAGGAAAATGATTTGCATGAACTGAAGATCAACATCTCTGACTAATTTCACATTTTAAAATGAAGAAGTCATCTATCTGAGCTTCCTCAAAGCTTTCAAAGCATAGCAAGATTACAGATAGCAGCAACATGCTGCATTGTCTTGGAGACTTGGCAGTGACTGAGCAGGATGCAACAGCAACAGCTCACTACACGTGACAGAAGGGAAAAAAAGCCCATAGGAAGTAGAAGACCAAATGAACCTTCCTCCCCTTTCTGGGCAGCACATCTTGGGTCATCTGTGACCTGAGAACACAAACTCAGAAGAAGCATCCAGAAGGACCCAGGTCTGATGTGTGGGTACATGACAACTGTACAGCAGCAAATCCAGGGCTCTCTGGACACATCAGTTATGCAGGCACATGGCACATGGCAACTAGACCATATAGATTCTACAGGTTACATTTATGACAAGTTTCTTGCCTATGGCCCACAAATACATCTACACACACAGGACCTGCATGCACCACACATCCTGGGCAAACTGATCTCACTTGTGGAGCAGTTCTGACTGACATCTGAAATGCCAGGTGACAAAGCAGCAGGGTTCCAGCCTTCAGCATTAAGCAAACACCCAGAAGTACAAGATAGGACTTCCCAAGGAAGGAGAATTATATATCTAAGAAAACTCCAAAGTAACACTAAGTCCCAGAAATAAGCATGCTTAACTCCGAGCATTCAGTTGTACAGATTTTATTAACTTTTTAACATGCTTTACGTAATTTGAAGTTAGCAAGTTAGCAGCAGGTAAGTGAAATCAGTTTTCCAGGTAAGAAACTGAGTACTTTAAGAAAAAAAAAATAGAGTAAATATCACTCTCTATTCTCTACCCCAACATATTATTTTAAAAATTTCTAAGAAAATTGCTAATTATGGCACTAAACAGAAAGCAAGAGAATATGTCAGGACACATTAGGATGTATCCAATACTGAAACACTTGTTTACATTCTCCCTGATATATTATGCTGCTAAACAGTGTATTGTTGTTTTCACTGTAAAAACTTGGCATGTTAGAAAAGGTATTAAAATAAGCCTTTGATTTTGGAGGGGAAAAAAGAAATGAGCACCTATTCAAGAAAAAAAGCATACAAAAGTACCATTAAATAGAAGTAGATTTCCAAGATCCCATCTACCCGACAATCGAAGCAGATCTTCTTGGGACGATGTGCAATGGCCAATCATGCAAAATGTTTTGTTACTGTCAGATGATAGGCTTGTTTTCCTTGGTAGCGCAAAATCTAAATTAATCTCACATTGCCTAAAAACACAAATACACAAGTTTAAATATTAGGAACTGATCAAAATTGCTATCTAAAATATTCAGCTTAGGTTTAAAATTAATTTTAATATTCAGTAGGTGAGAAGCCATGCTGTCATCAACACTAAATTACTGAAGTTCTCTTCAACTTCCAGGCACCTTAAAACTCAGTAACATAATGATATATGCATTCCAATACTGCACAGAACAGATGAATAGAGTCCCAAGCTAGGGTTGCCATAAAATCAAGTTTTCCTAGTTCTGAAATTCCTTCCTTCTTTCCTCTGACCTCAAAGAGGAGATGGTATGTAACACTACACACACTTCTAAAATACCACATTTTTTTCAATCATTTCTACTGTTTCTAACAAGTCAAAGTCCTTTGAGCATGCTAAAGCACATCATGAAAACAGTGGTTCCCAAATGCTAGAAAACACCATGTTGAAGATTTGTTTGTACCAGGAAACATTGTCAGAACTGGTGTGCTGTACAGCCACAGGCAATGAGCCTGATGCTTTCAGAAAGCATCCAATTAACTTTATGTGCCTTTACATAAACAGACTGATTGGACTGTAAAGGTCACTCAAAGCTTCCTGAAAGAGCCTAACTACTAGCAAACTAGCAACTAAATCTATATATAGAGAGACCTCAACAACTACACATGGGAGAACATTGTAGTAGTTTTAGCTTTCCCCAATATCTCCATATTTGGACTTCACTGAAGACCAGCATACACAGACTTAACACAGCCTTCACAGACTGGACTTTAGGACAAAGGGGTAAAGACTGATATTTAATAAATTCCTATTTATCTAACCAGTGAATAATTCATGGAGGCACAGGCTCACTCAACCTAGTATCAGTATCATTTAGGAGTACGGACCTTAACTTTGCAGCGGAAGTAGGACTTCCCACCATCAGTTCTTGTCTGAAATACTTACTTATTTCTTCTCTATTCATTTTTCTCAGTGGAACAAAGTGAGTGCCTTTTCTCCCACTCCTCTTAATTCCTACTTCCAACAATATTGCCAGTACCTGACCTATACTACACCTCCTGAATTTGGATTCAACCAGACACATTATGCCTACTGCTAACTTCATGTCATGGCTTATTTTGGATCTTACTGAAAATCTTGTAGTATTTGCCTCCTTCCCTTATTTGTGATGAAGAAAAGCATTGATGTCTGCACTGGTCCATAGTATAAACTTACAATTCTCAAAGTAACCCATGAATATTCTGGATATCTCTAACATTCTAAAGAATTCCTAACTGTGTAACATACTCCCTCTCCTATCCTCCTAGAAGGCTACTCAACCTTAACTGCAGCTTGTACCAAAATATTGCAGATGTTTTCTTACCAGAAACTATCTTTTAAAGAAAATAAGTACCTAGGTACAACTAATGTGTTCTTTACCTCTGACCAGAAACCCACAGAAACAGCTTTCCATGGAAATTTTTCTTGCCTTCTGGCTTCTGCAGGTATTTTAATGCCAAATGCTGCCACCTGCCCACATGGAAAACATTCCCTGGAGATTCAGCCTGTGCCAGCAGACCAGCTTTCATCTCATCATTTGGATCCATGCACATACTATGAAAACAACAGAAAAGGAAAAATGAGGGGGTGTGTTTCCATATTGGCATTTTAAGCCTCAAATCTACACATTTTGGCCTCAGTTAATTTGAGACTGCATTCCTTAATTTTGACAGGCAATTTTTTTGATCACAGTTCTATTTTTAGAGTGCTCAACATAAGCAAGGAAAATTATCACAATGCTTTCACCTTAGTTATTTAACTTGTTTGCATAAATCTACTTACATTTAAGATAAAGATATGTCCATTTTAGAGAAAAGTTGAAATCAATTTATTGAAAAACTGCAGGTGCTTTGAACACAGAAATAAAGCATTCTAAAATTGCAGTTTTAGACACATTTCAAGGATACTTAAGAATTATTTATGAGAACTAAATTAGGGCTAAAATGTGCTCAAGGTATTAAAACCAAGACTGCCCCAGTAAGTACTACATAACAGCAATTTTCACACAGCTGAGGTGTGAAAACCTACAGCTGCAAAAATCTTTTCCGTCTTCTCACATTTATTGTGTGATTTCGTTAGAACTTGAATTGCTACTTTGTGGGCAGTTATTTATAAATGACTACATGAAACACTCAAGACCAGAGCTTACCAGTTGAAGCTGATAAATCTGTATCCAATACACTTACTTGATGTTGCCCCACCAGTGTGCAAGATGTCTCTACTATAGAAATCATTTCTCTATTCTCTATCAGTATGATCCGCAAGTTGCTACTAGAGGTAACAATACAATATGTCCACAGGACTAATACACCATACCGAAATATGAATGCTCCAGTGTTCAAATCTGCCCAAACTTGTATCATCAGAGCTTTGGAACCCAGTGAAATTACATGAATACAGCCATCTTCAACAAGTTTGTCTCCCAGGCTTACATATTCCATTCCTATAGACTTGGTTTCTTCTAGAAACATAAACGTTGCAATTACAATGTAATAAAACAACGCCTTTCACAGCATATATCAAGTGTAAAAAGAAACAATTCAGGTACTGCATAGAATTGGTTTTTGTTTGGTTGAGGTGGTTTGGTTTGATTTTTTTAAAGTGTGCTGACTAATAAGCTGGATTCTTTTTAGAAACCTAGATCTCAAACAGAAACAGAGGAACTTAACATTAACTCACCACTTTACATGTTTTTGTTTGCAATATATAAATCCACTGAGCTGAATACACTCCACCAATGATGCTTTTGACATATGATATTACATTCCTATGCTGAACTAGTGTGCACCAAGAAATCTTCAGATTTTTCTTCACAAATCATCCTACCCCTAAAGCATGATCAGTATTCTTACTTTACCAAGCAAAAGCACAGATGCAACAAAAGCAACTCTAGTGAGTTCCAAGGTTCAGGGTTGGGTTTTCCCTTCCTTCTATTTAAATACAAAAAGAAGGAAAAAAAGAGTAAATGTATTCCAAGTGTTGTGAATGGGAGACACTTTAAATAAGGAATTTTCCCTTTACAAATTATAATCCAAAAGATTCTGCTGAGAACAGTTTGTGAGCATCTGAGTCCCTACAAAAATATAAACAAAAAATTATTAAACAGCTATTGGCATTTACATGGTGCACACACAAGGAAAGTTAAGAGGATTTATACTGAGTCAGCCTGAGACTTGATCATCAAGACATTAAATCAAACAAACTTGAGCAGGTTTTTTCCATAACCACACCTGCAGCATTTATTATTTTCATCATAACATGAAGTAGCATATATATTACTGAAGTTACAAATTCAATAAGAATACTACATTTCTAAGGAAACAGGCATTAATCTAATTCAAGAGCTACGGTTGGAAATGTTGTATCTCTAAGTATATGGTACAGTAGCCATATAAAAACCAGAAATACTACTACTGCTGTTTAATATCAATCATAAAATTTCAAACTTTTGTATACAGTACATAGATTAGTAATATTTGTAACCAGAATCCTTCAGTGCTACCTCAATAAAAACAAAATACTAGATCCTCACCTGTGCTGTCAAAACTGTTCTCTCTTACGGCTATGAGTCTGCTTCTCCTCTTGACTTTTTTCCCCTTTTCTGTTGAGTTTTCTGTTTCATGAGCGTACTCCAGACGAAACCACAGTGAGACACTGAAGCCATCGGACATGTGTGGCCAACAGTTTTGCCCAACCAAAGGCAAGTGAATTGGGGCTACATGCCAAGAAGAAAGCAGCTGGTGACTCAAGTTTTCACCATCTGCCTCTTTCTTGCTCTGTGACAATTTTGCTCTTTTTAGTAGTCCAGCATTTTTATTGTTGGAAGCACCAGCACATTTTTGTGAGGAACTGCTACTCAAATTTGTGCCATTCAGCAAAGGAAAGGCAAGGTATTGTAATGGATTCATATAAATATTAGTGTCTACAATCTTCAATACACCCTTGAGTAGTACCTCCTGGAAGAAATAAAACAAAAAATTAGAAAAAAACCTTGCACTCATGTTTTGCCAAGAGAAATGAGCTCATATAGCCAAACCTACACGCACTGGCAAAGCATCGGGTAGTAACTTCAACAGACTGTGGCCCAACAAAGCTTTGGTGATTTAGTCTGGGCAGATTAAACTTCAAGTTACCATGCTTAGGAATCAGCTGAAATGCAGCAGGTGGTCACTGCACAATCTTATCTCACTTCTGTTATGTGCATAAAGAGACTGCACCTTTTACCCCATGTTTTGAGGTTGGTTAAGAAAGCACACACAGGCCACAACTTTTTTATTGCATAACCAGTAACAAAGCTAGGTGAGCCATTAAGCCAAAAAATTTCTCTTGTTATTTAGCCAATAATTACAAGCTACCATTGAAAAATTGACTTGTGACTCTTTGTTTGGTTAGGTATTATTTCACACTGCACAGTAATTTTCTTTTTCTGCTTGTATTTTTCTACAGACTCTCATAGAAACCACAGAGTTATTTCAGCAGTATATCCCCCACGAGCAGTAGATTCCAGCATCTCGCCAACTAACTCAGGACACTTTTGAAAGTAATTCCTGCTGCTAAAGCATTCTCAAAATAGTGAGATGCCTCATAACTTTAAAGGAATTGCTCCAAATTCTACTGTGTTGTTGTTCTGTCATCCATAACCACAATGTCAGTCTCCTTGAGAGGATTCTTGGTTTCTTTTTCCGAAGAAAGTTCCCAGGACCAACACAGCCTTCAAAACCCTTCTCTTCTCATCTACTCTTTCCTTTTCCGGTTTTGAGAAGGAACTATTTCTACAACCATATTGTCTTTGCTCTGATCAGTTCAAACATTGCTGTGCATCTCCTTATTTCCCAAAATTCTTGGACATAAAAGAATTTCCTTTATGCTTCATTTTTCTCATTAGACCTCTGAATTTTGCTATGTGCCACTCCATACATACCGTACAAGGTGTCTTCTCCAAAAATATCCTCAGAAGAAGAGTTAGCTCTTCTGAACAGGTCTGTGAACTCATCAAGGCAACTAGCAGATCTACCAGCACCATTTGACATGCTAAAAATAAGGAGACAATAATATTGTTGAAATTGATTTTTTAAAGTTTTAAGAATTCATATTCTATACTGTTATAAGGAAAGATTAATTTGGAATTCAAAGTGTTTGTCAACAACATTTCAAATTAAGGAAGCAATAATGATTACAAGATGAATTATAGAGAGATCCAACAGCACTGCCTTAGACTATCATTCAAAATTTCATTGAATCAACCAGTGCTATGCTAAATTTTGACTCAGGTTTGCAAAATGGAGTCAAAGTCTGAGAACCAAGTGTCTGCCTTGCAAAAGGCTCTCCCCACAAAGCCACCATGGATCCAAGTCCTGGGATGGGTTTACACCACCTCCTGTTGTGAAGCTAGCTTAGGGCAAGCATTTCATCTGCTTCTACATTCTTGGATTCGCTAGCTGCTTTCCAGTTAGAAATAAAACCCAAGGCATCATCAAGATCTGGGTTACAAAGAAATTGGAAATACAGACACATTGTGATGGAATGAGAATTCATCAGCTGCTATTTTTCCAAGCAATGTTTAACACTGTTACAGTAGTGTTTATGGTTTCAACTATCATTTTAAGATCAACCAGTATTTCTTTAACTTATTTCCACTAGCTCAGAAATAACCCTATATTTACACTAAAGTTGTACAAGTTTCTTACAAGTTAAAAAAGGCAGCTGCATAAATTCACGTGCCAATGAATATCCTTTGTCAATTTTGCATTTGCATTGTTTGACTGTGTATACATTAAATTTTAAAAACCAATATTTAAGTTACTTGGACCTTTAACTTACCATGAAATCTAGATTCTGTTTGTGTCAATATATTCAGAAATCCTCCCAAAAGGTGTTTAACAGCTCCCTGTTAAAAAGAATAGGTAAAATAAATATCTGAAGAATATACACCAGCTCAAAGAACTAAAAAATAAATTATTCTAATCAATTTCTGTCTACTATTGATTTGAATGATAATTTAAATTATTTGCAATTATGGACTGTTTTTATATTTGCCAATGAACAATATTTTATGTTCCATACAGTTCAGTTGAGAAGAGAGACTCTGAATTTCAAATTATTGTCTTTTGCAGGAGGCATACATGATTCAGTTGTTAAAAGAGGTAACTATCAGAACTCCAAAGGATCATGAGGGCATGACCATTTGCACAACTAACTTCTAAAACAAACTTATGAAGAAGAAAAGCATGAAATATTATTGAGGTACATGACTCACAGTTTCTAAAAGTACACATTCAATAAGAAGTTTAGAATGCTTACATATACACAGATACAAGCAGATATCTGCCCTTTTTTCTTAAGGCTCTGACAATCATCAAATCTATCTGTAGGGATTGAACAGTCTGTAGGGATTGAACAGTCTTGATAAAAAAAAGACACCTGCAAAACTCAAAAGCTTTGTAGGACAAATACCTTTCAATAAATTACTTATCTCCTGGTAACTTAAATGCAATGCAGTTGACAATATCAGTCATTTGTACTGTTTCTCATCTTATCAAATACCATAAAAATTAAGAATATTCAAGATCACTCTATTAGGTATGATAAAATTAAACATACACAACTGCTAAACTGTTGCCTCTGTTAACAACATTTTTACCTGTTCAATAAGGAGAGTGGCATTTCTCTCCTTCTGGTTGATGATATTCAGGCAGCTTTGGAATACATGAGCAAGCACATCCAAACTTGCATTACCAGCTGAGAGCAAGTTTAATTCCAACATGCAGATTTCAGGATATATTAATTCTCCTTGATTGATGTTTTCAGCAAGGCCATTAAAATAACCTGAAACACCAGTACATCCTGGTTCTGCCTTTGTGTCTCCTCCTAAAAAGAAAGCACATGTGTCTTACTGAAACTTACTCAGCTGAATACAGCCTGCATGATTTAAGCAGAACATCCAAGGACATCCCTCCAACCTTCTCACAAGTACAAACCAAAAATAGTCACTAGGTTATAAGCAATTTTCAGAAATTAGCCTAATTTTATATTCTGCTTCAGATTTTTCTGTTTTCCTGCAAACACAGAAGGGCAGGGATCCAGTTTGTCCCATTACATGCTCTTAAACTATCCAGCTTCATTTCCTGAGAATTTGACACACATAGTAATGGCAAAACATACAGGCCATGAAACATAAAAGTAAAAGCACTGTAACAGAGCCCCAACCTTCTATACAAACTTTGAGCCTGCCAAGAAAGGAGATAAATTTAAATAATTTCATATCAAAAGGCTGGAGGAAGCAATTTGTTATTTAACTCTGAAAATGGACATGACAGAATATCTGCATGACAATCAAAGAAAAAAAACCCAAACACGTATGCCTGCATGCCTGCCCTGTTACATTTTGGAGAAACATTAAAATACATAAAATTATTTGGTTCAGACATATGGTACATGTAAATGTATCATGGAAGTATTTGAGATAAATTTTTTAATTCAAAAATGCTTTTAAAATATCTATTGATAAAATCTAGTCATGCAGGTAAACAGCAGCAGTTTGATGTAGTTCTATTAAAGGCTGTTGCTGCTCATGCTGATCTCATACCAGAACATAAGCACCCAGGTGTGATCAGCACAAAGGAAAAAATTAAATTGAATTCATGTTTAAAATTAATTACACAAACAGAATACAGCAAGATATGTGCATATCAATTGTTTAGAATAAAGAGATATATTGTATAACAAGGGGGGGAAACCAAGTCAAATGAAGCATGTGATTGGGAAAAGCCAAATAGGGCTTGACAAACCTGATCCCCTTCCACAACTGAGAAACCTGCTGGGTTGCCACGGAATGAGCAGTGGATGTCTACCTGGATTTCCCCAAGGCTTTCCACAGGCTCCTCCCAGAGAAACTGATATTAGAGTGGGGACAAGGGGTCTGTGCAGTGCTTGGGCACTGACTGCCTGGCCACACAGAGGGTAGTGGTAAATCCTTTTTAAACAGGACACTGTCACAAGTGAGGTCCCCAGGGATTGATATTGGGCCCAACACTGTTTATTATCTTCACTCAGTGATCTGGGTGATGGGATCAATCCACCTTGATGGGCTTTGCCAATGATACCAAAGTGAGTGGGGAAGTGGACACTTGGGAAGGGAGAGCCACTCTGCAGGAAGACCTGGATAGGCTGTAAGAGTGGGCTAACAAGAACTTTATGAAGTTCAGCAAGGAAACATGTAAAGTCTGCACATGGGAAAATAAAATCCAGGAGTGCAGCACAGGCTGGGACCGGCCTGGCTGGAGAGCTGGGGTCCCAGTGGACAGCAAGCTCAGTGTGAGTGAACGTGTGCTGCTGTGGCAAAGAAAGCCCATGGGATGCTGGGCTGCATCAACAAGGACATCAACCAGCAGAGAGAAAGAAATTACTATCCCACTGTACTCAGCACTTGTCAAGCCACACCTGGAACACCGTGTTCAGTTTTTGTCCCCACTACACAAAAAAGACAGGAGGAAAGGTTGAGAGAACTGGGCTTGTTCAGCCTTGAGAAAAGGCAGCTTAGAGGACATTTTATCACCATTTAAAAGATGTCTACAAAGAAGGTAGACTGTTTTTTTCCAAGGAGTCACGTGGACAAAGCAAAGGGTAATGGGTACATGTTACTTCTGAGAAAATTCCATATAGACACAAGGGGAAAGTTTTCCCTAATGAGAAATCAGACATTGGGATAAATCTCCCCAGGGAAGTGGTACATTGAGCACTTCAGATTCAGATGGACAAGCTGCCAGGCTATCTGGTCTAGACTGTGCTTTTGTGAAAAAAGGTTGGACCAGATAGTCCTCAGGGTTCCTTTCAATCTGGTATTCTGTAACATAGACTATTTCATTTTCACCAGATAGTTACAATTCTAAAGAAAAAAATTTGAGCACTGATTTTCAAAAAAACTACAGATACCTATCTCTGGAATTTCTAGATCACAGTAACACATTTGAACAACATGACCTTAGACAACCTAGACAGAAAAATGTCTCTAACACCCAGTAAGAATATTTATCATCCCTCCATCTGTAACTCCATCCTAACGGAAGTAAATAAAGTTAATTATTTCTATTTGTTAGAGGTGCTTGTACTGTTTTGGTACATCTCAAAAGACAAAACAAGCTTTGCTATATCATAAAGACAGCTTTGTATATTCACAAAGTTCCCACTTACCTTCATTCTTGGTTTCACTATCATCAAGGTTACTTTCACTATCTGCTTCATATCCTTCCTCTTCAGCAAAAAGTTTAAGACTACAGCACTGTGATTCTTCAGTCTCTTCAGAAATTTCTCCAGGTTGTGACACAGGCTCCTCCTCAGTGTAATGGGTCTGTACAATACAACCAAAAAGACTGTCATTGGTGAGAAAAAGAACAAACCCAAAAACTTTGGATCAGAAAAGCTAATAATTTAGAACTGTCCAAATACCTGTTTTCTCCAAGCCCATTGGGAAAAGAAACAAATTAATCATACACTTCCAAGAAACTTGAAATACATTAAAAATACTTAACTATTTTGAAAAAAAAAAAAAGAATGTGAAAAGAGCAATTTTTCTTACTAACTACCTGATCAAAGTTTTAAAAGCAGCATTAAAACCATTTCTAAATCGCTATCACCATCAGCATGCACCTTGACATTCACCCACAGGTAAAGATATCTACAGCCACTAAGGTCACTCAACATTCCCATTTGAAGCTCTTCCTTTAGGGGTTCATCACCTTGTTGTGATATGAAAGAGTAAAGAGAACATCAGGTTGACTGAGCTTGCTACTTTGGGGCATGACTCATTTCTGAACAGTAATTGTGGGGACCATATCAAAAAAAAGCATTCCACTTTCCTATGAGAAGCACAGATTTCATCAATAATCAAACACATATAAACATTTCCTATCAAGTTTAAAAAGACCCAGAGAACAAATCTGAGAAAATCTTGCATTATTCAGAATTAGACTGTTTAGCTGGTGTTTCATACCTTTTCAATTTTTTCTTCAGAATAATCCAGATCAGCAGAAAAAGTGCCCAACGCAACACGAAGCAGTGAATCAAACAGAGGCTTTGCCAAATCAGTTTCTATCACTTTGGACTGAGCAAGCTGCTCTCTCATTTCAAGTAAGATATCATCCACACAGGTATTCTGTGTTTTGGGCGAGAAAAAGAAAAACATTTTGATTCATGTTACTATTTCTAGCTAACAGAAATAGTCTAGCTCTTCGATTTAATAGCTTCTCCTTACACCTACACTAATCTGACTTCTCATCTAAAACCATCCTATATTTAATTACAGATTTCATTAGAACCTGCACACTGAAAAAATCTGGCAAAATGCTGTTACCTAAAATTTGCAGGTGAAATTGCTGTTTCAAAAATAAATGTTTTTGAAACAGTTTCAGGTATGCTGTGCATTCAAACCACACCACAACATTACTAGTAGTTAACAAGACAGAGGGTGACATGTCCAAGATCATAAAAACAGTGAATGTTCAAGACAGAACTCCAGTTTCCAGTTCTTTCCTTAATTCCTCCCTGCTTTGCAACAAATTGCCAAGTAAAATTCAAGATAGTAATTAGAACATTAAAGAAAAGTGAAGGTGTCTTCTGTGAATTAACAACTTCTTGTGGAATACTGTACTAGTCCACCTCTGAGGCTTAAGGAATAATTTTTTCAGATGCCCTTTCAGTATCTATGCCCTTAAGTAGTCCTTTCTCAAGCACCATGCTCTGCTCAGAATCATCCTCAAAAATGTGAGTCACTGGGTATAATGGTGACATCTTGCCTACACAGCTTTCCTGCAGCATCCCTTTCATACACATTCTCCACTGAATACTCTTTCTAAAAAGAGTACTACTCAAGCAGACCACTACTCTGACTACTAAGCTCATTATTTAGGTGTACACTTTTAGCACTATACAAAATATGGTACCATAAAAACTGCATAAAGTTTTTACCTCTCTAGAAGAACTTTTGAGTAAATCACTGTTAAAATAATATTGTACAAAACAAATATGAGCAAAGGAAGGCAGGGAAAGTTGCACAGTACCTGGTGAAACATCTCCACTTCTGTCTTCTGCTGCATGGTGCTCACACTGTGCAGACAGATGGTCAGCAGAGCTTCTAGAAGTCTGATACCTTGAAGTGCCCACTCAGTCTCTTCTCTTGCCAAAGTCCTTATCCCTTCAAGACTGGCAACTGAAGTAACCAAAGCAGGTTCCATGCTCACAGGGCTGTCACAGGAGACAGAGTCAGGCACCAGCTGCTCAGCACCAGAAGGACTGCCAGAACTATCAAGCTCCAATTGCGTCACCTCTCTGCTTTTAGCCAGCTGAACTGAGTCCTCCTTGTTGAGAAGCTCAGTTCGAGGACTCCCATGTGAACTTCTGCTGCTTTCACTCAATACTCTCTCCCTCTTTTCTTGCTCCTTTTCCTTATTTTTCGCAAGTTTCTGAATTATCAGGATTAGTAGTCTCTGGCATGCTTCAAAGCCCCCAAGTTTATGGAACTGTCTCTGGAAAACTGAACTATACAAATAGATGCAACGACACATGGACCAAATATCTGCAGCCCTATGAATATGTTCCAGAGAGGGCAAAGTAAGGCTTTCCAGGGACAGATACGGTAATTTGTGGCCTAATGGCTCACTAGCTGTACTATCATATCCTGATGTATCTTCACACTCATTAGCTGAATCCATATCACCATCTGCTTCTTTACTTATACATAAGAAAGCAACACAGAGGAACAGGTTTATTGTGTTGACGTGAATGTCTTGGCTCACAAACTTTTTCTTTTTTGGGTATGCCTCTTTCAAGCCAGCATAAAACCTGCTGAGGCTTTGAGGAACTTCTGAAACAGCTTGTTGGCTACAAAGAGAAGTGGACAAGTCAGACATTGATTCCTTTTGTTCGCTGCTCAGGCCTTCCAATTCTGGTGTTGCTTGGTCTTCCTGCTGATCATCAAGGCAGAGTATCAGTGTCTCTAACACTTTCAGGGAATGGCTTCTTAATGTATCTAAGTAATTTAACTCAATCATTTGATTCACTCCATTACAACTCAGAAACAAGTCTCTAATTACTCTGCAAGAGAAAGCATAAGAAAGTTACCTTATAAATCAGCCACAAACTCATGTAAGTCAGTAATTGCTATAAATTACTGTAAATTAAAGAGAAGAGGGACTTGTCTGCAGCACTCTAGGATCCTAACTCAGCATCACTCAGCTGGTAGTGGAAAATTCAACTTTCTTGTGAGATATAACGTAGGAAATAACCACCCTCTAAAATGTCAACCACAAAAATATAGGATGTTCAAAACATTGAAGATGGTTAATTAACTTTATTTATGACATTTCCTCTTTAGTAGTATGTCTCTTCCCAATTTTTTCTTAGCAATTGAAGCTAGTAAGTATCTTTATTTCTCTATTTGGTGATTTCATCAGAAAGCAGAGGTTCCTTCTCAAATAAACTTGATGATATATTCCTAGCTGTCTACTAGTTGCATGGATGATCAATTTCAGATAAATTCAGGAATACCTTTCCAGTATATGTTCTCATGCAATTGTTATGCCAGCATGTCCAATACAAAAAAACCTCTCCATATATTTGCTTCCAATTCTGTTTTTTTCCTTTTTTCTACTCTCCAATTTCTAATTTCCACAGAAAAATGATATATCAATCTGTTTAACATTCCTGACTAATTTTAGGACAAGGAATAAAGAGGCAGAGAGTGTGTCACACTGGACAAAGATTTTATTTGTTGCTACAGAGTTTGGCTTGTTAAAGACTATAACTTATGAGAAGAGAGCCCTCACTTCCTATGGTTTACGAATCTAGGTTTGTATCCTGTTACTTAAGCATTTCTCGTTGCCACCTGCAATAGCCAAACACTGCCTAGAGTACAAATAAAACTTACATTCTGATTAGTAACAAATATACAAAACTCTGTACCTAATTAGCATGCTTTCCAATAATAACAGAAAACAAACCAACCTGGATTTTAGCAACACAGGGAGCATCTGCAAATAAACCTGAAGCACTTCAGAAGGCAAATCCTGGCCATGGTAACTGCCCATGAGTTTATCAGCTGTACTCAGTCCAAGTTGCTGTTGAGCATGGCAAGCTAGCTCAACTCCTCTCTGAAGCACAGGATTATAAATACAGTTATACAGTTTCCATTGGACCACTACATTCCCCTTTTGCATTAAGTGGCAAATATGGCTTGCGATCTGTGCGCCACGTAGTTTGTCTTCTTCAAAAATGATGTCCTGATAAGCCTCCAGTGCATGCCATCTCAACAACATATCTTCAGATCCAGTGCTAGGCAGAATTCCCTGAACTCTGCAGGAGGAACTAGATGTGGGACTGGCATCACTTGAGCTGCCGTGCAAGGCATCTTCCAGCTGAGCAAGCTGATCACAATCAACAGTACATATATTGCATGATGCCTGTATAATTTTTGGAGAGACTTCTGCTCCACCCAGTTGATCTAATATAAATTTGTTAAGGATGCTCAGTATGTGCTGTTGAAAATTTTTTAATATTGTCAACTTGGAAGCATGGAGCAATGGGACAATCACAGACTTTGGGTCCATACAACAACATATTCCTACATTATGTACACCTGAGAGAACCTCAGCACAGGTACTACTCAAAGAAACTTGCTGCAACAAGTGCAAACACTGGTGTGCACAAACAGCAATGCAACAGCATCTCTCAGGATAATCAACTTCTCCATCAGCAGTTTCAAAAGGGTTTTTGGAAGCTTGATTTTTAAAAGCAGATACAGAAAGCCCAGAGAGGTCTCTGTGATGATTCATGAAGTGAGAGTACTCACATCGTCTGTGCCGCTTTCTTGTACACATGGATTGATGGAGCTGCTCTGATTTTACTTTTTTCACAGTACTGATTATTTTCATGATGCTGTTGATCAGGGCTTTCAGATGCTCTGAGGCTTCCCCAGGTACTCCCTCATTCTTCATACACAGCCATTCCATTTGAAGCACTGTTACTTCAAACAGTTTGAATCCCTGCTGCTGTATGAACTCATGAACCAGATCTATAGCTTGGCTAAAGTAGAATGGATTGGAGGCTGCACTTTGTAGGCAGCAGATCAAAATCTGCAAGACCCCTTCTATAACCTCAGGTAGAAGCAAGGCTCTGTGACGATATCTAGAAAATGTATAATCATCCTGAACCAGCTGCTGTAGTGTTTTCTTATATCCTGAAGCAAAAGGACCAGGTTGCTTTTCCAAGCAAATTCTGATTTTTAATGCTGCTTTAAGTAAGTCTGTTAAATTTCTTCGTAAATTGTCCGGCATTGTTTCTGTATTGCTAATGTCTAAAGACATAAGATGCAGCACTGTTCGAAAGAGCATCCTTTGGATCAGAGCCACTGGTTCTTCCGTCCACCCTGCAGAAACAACTTCGCTTTCTGTGTTACTACTTACATTGCAGGAATCTCCAAAACCTGATAAGAACTCTGTCAATGTGGGCACGACACTCGCTGAAAGAGCAGAACTGTGATTCAAAGTAATATCAAATCTGCACACTTTCTCTAGGAGAGACAGTAAGACATGGCATAAGTCAAAAGGAGAGTTATCCATGCTGCTTTCAGAAGTTCCTGCAGCCACCTCATCCAAAATCTCACGTGCTGGGATAACTTTGCTGGAACCGTCTGGAATAGGGGCACCAGAAGTAGAACCTGGTACCACTTCAGGAGGTTGGCAATCACTTCTACCTCCAGGGTAGCTGTCCCTAACAGAAGGGGTTAGAAAGGGCTGCAGTAGCTGGGAGCGTCTGTGCTTTGTTATCACAGCAGTCTTCTCATCAGAATTGCCTTCAGAATCAGAGGTGGAGAGCTGGGACCTCCTGGCATCTCGCACAGAGTAGCGGTGGGTGGTTTTGCGCAGGCGGCCGCTTCTCCGAGACCGAGCACTGACTTTCCCAGGAGTCTGAAGAGATGAATGAGCGCTCCCATCTAAGTTTAGTTTTTCCTGAGTAGATTTCATGGAACTTGTATTATTCTCTTTGGTCAGGCATATGTCTACTCTAAAGGGTATATTAAAATCTGTTGAAACAGAAAGATAACAAAGGAACATTAAAGGAACATTAGAATATGTAAAGCATTTTTGCTAATTTTATAGTTAAATACTTCCAGTTTTAAAATATACAGCAAATTTGTATCTTAATAGGTCATGGTTTTGCATGCACCTGTATCAGACACTTTCAGTATAAAACAGGCAGCAACAACTCATGTTTAGGGTCCACTGGCTATTTTTAAAGCCTAGACAAATTATTTCATTTTCTATTTAGGGTTAAACAAAAGTGTGCAAAAAGGTTTCCTGAAACTTTTTGTTGGCAAAACTATTCTCAAAAAAAGATGTCGTCAGGGCAGGTGAAAGGACTTCTTGGTAAGAGAACTAAAGTGAGGAAGAAAGGTCTTTTTAACTTGATGCTCCATCGTCACCTTTTGCAACTCAGCTGCTCCAGGAACCAAATGTGTTAGCTCACAGCCCTCTAAGCATGTATGAGGACACTGTCAGTGTACTAGTGGTAATAAAAAAAATAAATTTCTCTACTTATTATCAGTGCAAATCCTCAAGTATACAGACCTCAGTCCTTTTACTTCAGCATTAATTTTTCCAAATACAAGCAGCAGAAATAAAAGTAGGTGATTTTAAAATAGTCAGGGACAAAAGGGAGACAAAGGAATAATGTTTAGGGTCCTGAATATTCTACAAAAGCCAAGGAAAAAACCCAACTTTCAGGTATGCAGTATAAAATTTAAATCTGATTCAATAGGCAAGAACATTTTGAAGAATAAAACAGAAGTATTACTGCTTCATTTGTATCAGTAAACTCTGACAGAACTATCAAAAAAGCAAGCAGAGAAACAACTCTGAATATTCTTGGATTAAGTCCATTGTTATTTTTAAGTAGTGACAGAACTGTAACTGGATGCTTTGGAGAGTAAAATAGCTACCATAAAGCAACTGCAAATATCCTCCACCCTGTAAATTCAGTATTTAAAAAAAATGTCATAGTTAACAACAGTCCCCACCCCCACAAAGCCCCAGAAGCCCACATAATAGCTATAGACATTATTCAAGCTGAAAGAAAAGACGCTTCCTTGTGCAAGCATAACTGTGCCATGCTGTTTCAAAAGTCATGGTTGTGATACTTAAACATCATCTGCTTTGAAGGCAGGAAATTAATCAGGAGTACTTCACCAAACAATGGATATTACCTGCACAGAAAAAAAAAAGCTGCCTTATACAGGAGAACTTACTTCAGTCCAAGAAAAAACCCAACTATTTAGTGCACAACTGGATACATTATGCTTACTTCTTCAGTACTAAGAGAGGGTAATTCATAGAAGTAAAAGCTTATGTAGTGTATAAACCACAACATCTTGAAACCTATTTACATAACAGCCTCTTAAATTAATCCTGGAAAGCCACTAAGATGTCACAGAATAACCAAAACATTTCTTTAATTCTATCATGATTACAGGAGCATGAAAGAACGATACACCTGAGGAAGAAGGAAAGTTTATTATATAAAAGTTCTATGAAACTGGCCCTTTAAAGACTCCAAGTCTACAAAAATTAACAAAAGTCTTCAATTTCAAGGAGTTTGAAATAGCTAAAAAAAAAAAACCCACTCTGGAAGAGCTTCAGGTACGAATCCTTAGAAATTCTCTCAAACAATCTGGTAATTTCATTTACTTTATTCTCTGGGAGGGAAAAGAATGCATCAGACAAATCTAAGAGCCCAAAATGAAACAAAAATATCTGACTCAGATCACTGCCATTTCCTTGTTTAGTTTTTACACAGCAACAACAGCATTGCCTTTCACTCTGACCAAAAGCCTTTACCTTCTCTGCACAATTTTTTGCCATTTTTAAAATTTAAATTCTCTGCAGAATTTACATCTTCATTCCATATCAGAAGATATGTACTATAATGAGCTACTCTTTAGCACAGAGTCCTGGGCTCTGGGGTAAAACACAAATCACCTCTTTTACGTGCTTAACACCGTGAATGATCAAACATACCTATTGCTTTTTCTTCCTGGACAGGGATTTTCCACACCAATGGCAGAAGGGACAGGAGGAGGGTCAGAAGTTCTTCTCGACATGTCAGCTCCTATGTTAGGAACAAAATAAAAACACAAGATCTTGTACTTTTTAAAAACTAAATTAACCTTCTTTATTTTACCAAGCTATTAAGCATTCAGTTCCCTATGCCTTTCTGCTCTTTTAAGCACTGAAAAAATAACCTAACTGCAAAGAGTGCTATAATCATTAACTAGAGCCAATCAGAAAGCATCCAAGATATTTATTACACCTCTACAACTGTTTCTATACAAAGGTCTCCTAATCCCCCTTGTAGAAAGATTACCTCAAAAAAGAAAACCAGAAAAGTCAAAAGGACAAAACTTAGTGATTTAAAAAATTCAACATGAAGCCCCAGACAAGTCCAAAACTTTGTTCCAAAAATGTAACAGCAAAAAAATCAAAATCACAGAATAACCACTAAAAAACTCCATTCCTACTGGGATTCTAACACATACTAAGAACTTCAGTTCAGGGAAGAACTGTAGAAAGCACAGAATTCAAACACAATTATTTTGTGGCATGCACTATGAGAATGGTTTTAGTCCTAAAGATCAATAACTTTCAAACACAATAAGCTGACTCAAGCATTTTGGCATTTTACATGATTCTGGGACATGCAACTGAAGTGTCTTTCCACCCAGCTACTGCACCTGAGCTTCACACAGGCCTTAGTCAAATATGAGCTGGCAAACAGGTCCATGATTATCTAGTTTTCCATATTCTGCTCCTGCTGAGGGACAGAATGCAACTACAAAAAATCTTTTTGAATTTCTACTCTTCCCAATTAACTCATGGCCTCTCCATAAAAAGGAAAGAAAACAAGCACCAAGTACAACATGAGCCAAAGAAATCCACACAGTCAATGCTCAATACAAAAATTATAACCACTTAAGAAAAGCTACTACCTGATCAATTATTGAGTTCAGAGTAGTAAGCAAAATAAACCCACGGCCTTGAACTAAGTATTGTCCCAGTGCTGCCATATGAGTTTCTTCTTCTTCATCTTCCTTGGCTTCTGTTCTCTGTACCACTGCATTGCACAGTCTGTTGACATCAGTCAAGAATTCCCGTGCCAGTGAGTTACTGGCACTGCTCATGTCTGAGCTGTAAGTAGAGGAAAGAACAGAAATTAATTCCATCAGAAAACATATTCCTTATAGGCAGAAGACTGGAGGAAAAAAGGGATTGTTTCTTCCCTGTATCTCATCCCTCCAAAAGACAGTGTCTGTTGAACTGAGGAATCAATATACCCATGTTGGGTAGGAGGGAAAGAAAAAAGAAACTTAGAGAATTTCAGTGAAACTTTAGCAAACAGCCCAGGACCCCAAACACTGATTTCATAAATCTAACAAGTAAAAGCCTCTAACAGAGCATTCTCTCCCACTGCATAAATGAAAGTTAATGAGATTGTTCCAGCTTTTCTTTGTAACCTCTATGCGAGCTTCAACATTTGTCTGCTACTAAAGGTATTTGACCTGAAGCATAAGGGCAAAATATACAGCACTTACACAACATAGTACAGAAACCATATTCTTTAATAGTTCATTCAAACAATACCATGTTACGTATTCCAGCAGCATGCAGATTGTTTCAAGGGGAAAAGAAAAAAATCACTGAGTTCAGATAATTTTGGGAGTTGCAAAAGTACAATGCTTTAGATTTACAACTAAACTGGACAGTGTTTACCTTCTGGGTAGCAGTCACTACTAGTGTGTGCTTAATTCAAGAGACAATTCTACCATTGTTCAGGAGGAAGTATCAAAAATATTGGTTCTGCTTCCCAGACTGATTAATTTTGCTTTGGATGCTCAGCACTAGTACATGGAGAAACATTTAAATCAAACAAGACAAGAAATGCAAGACTCAGCTGAAGAAAACTCAAGAGGATCACAGAAGAAAGCAAAACAAAAACAATAATCAGTGATGGCAGCTATGGAAACAAGATCATTTAATCCACATAAACCTCACTTAATGAGTGCTACAGCACATTTAACTCCTATTTCCATATAAACAGCTGAAGTAAAAGCTTCAAAAGTCAAATACTTACATCATATCCAAGCACAGAATGTGTAAAAAAAAAAGCCAAATAACTTTCAATATAACATTTAAATATAACACATTGATTAACATGTAATTATTAGGTAAAAAAATAAGACCCTGTAAGTAAAATCAAGTTTGTTCGTGCTAATGGTACAGAAAGCTCCTTCTAGTAGCAAAACTGCAAACACTTACACATATAATGATGTTCACTGTAGAAATAGCAGAAAAATTCTTACCAGAATCACTTTGCCAGCTTAACACATTTATCTCCTATCTGGAAGAACAAGCAAATATATTCTGGAAATATCACTCTTGGTTCACCTGTTTTTAGAAACAGAAAAATATCATGGTTAATACGATTTTTTAAAAAGTTATTTTATGATAGTTATTTGAAATTTAGGAAGAGTCCTTGAGGGTTTTTTGAGCTTTAAAGTCCTGTTTTTCACTTTTAGCTTAGGATTGTGCACAACTGAAATCCAATTATAGAGAAAATAATTGGCATACGTGAGATAAGTTAACATAATGAAATCCATTAGTTTGTAGAATGCAAAATGAGCTAGGTACACAAGTTTAAATATTTCTCTCTAGAAACAGCATGAGGTTTTAGTGATCACTACCTGCATATATAATATCTGAAGAACTTGCAGCTCCGGGTACAAGTGAGGGATAGAAGGAGAACTGACTTATGCAGTCAGGTGTTGACGTAAATGCATCTCAAATCTGTCCTAGTCTGTCCTGACAGAATACCAATTCTCTATTACACTAAGCACCAGGGAAGATGTAGTTAATAAAAACTGAAAATTTGTCAGTGAGAAACTCATCAACTGGAAATTTATCACTGGGAATGCAAAGGGTAGTAACCAATAAAAGCCTCAAAAACATTTAACTACTAAAGGTCTCTAGGTGAGCACTCAAAAGATACTTATTACATCCACAGTTAATTGTGAGAAAAAAACCAAAACGCAACAGATGGGGACAGGAAAAAAAGGAAAGAAAATTCTGAACACTGAATTCATTGGTTTAGTATTCTCAGATGGGAAGCAAATAAAAATTTCAGCTTAAAGTTAAGATGAGCATGAACATTATGCAACAGACATCCTTAAGGAAAGGGACAAACACTAAAGGTTACCCAGGCAAGCCCCTAATAATTGCCCTCCCTCTGACCACTAGGAAACATGTTTCATTCACAGCTTCATGAAAAACTAACCTACCCATTCAGCCAACAGGCACAATTTATTGAAATAGAATAGTCTAAGCAGCTGGTGGTTTTGCAGTTGCACCAGACTAAGAGACACAGAGATAAACTGTCCATCATCCTTTTGTGTCCTTCCAGCTGAAGCTTCAGTCGCCAGGTTTCCTGCACTGCTTGCCTGGTTACATGGATTTAACATACATTGCCATATTCTATCAAAAGGGTGGATTCCCAATATCAGTAGCAAGATAAAGTATGATTTTGTTGCCATTAACACACAAAGACATTAGGCATATATCCTTAATTTAGTATAGAATGGGTAAGGAATTAAGATGCTCTGATTCTACAGTGCAGAAAAAAATTTGTAAAGAGATACCATGCTGGATAACGAGGAACTTCTTTTAGGATTTGTTTCAACAAGTGCTAGCAAGTTCTGAGTTGTACTTATTTCTTTTTCTGCAATGAAGTTTTGAAATAGACTGACAACACAAACATACCTTTGAAAACAGTTGGTGATACAACTTAACTAAGCTGTATGAGAGCAGAAAGAAACCTACTAGAACATTGTACACAGTCTCAATGAGACAATAACAGTGTTACAGTTCTGAAATACACTGTGTCAGGGCTTCACATAGCTAACTCTAAAAATCCAAAAACAAACAACCCAAAAAAACCCCATTTCATTTGCAAGAGGAATATGACTATTCTATTTCATTAAAAAAATCACTTCTACTACATAGTATTTATTTATTAAAGAAAAAAACCCACAAGTTAAAAAACCCCAACACAACTGTGAATAATCTGATATTTGCCTACCCTTTTCATGCCCATCTTTGCATCATGCTCATAATTCAACCTGTATCATGTCTACCCTCTGACCCCTTTCTGCACCACCTCGCAAGAGAGTTATTTCCTATTTACTGTTGTGGTAGAAACTGATTTCTTGCACTTGAAAACTGCATTTTCTCTGAACTTCTTTCGATTTTTATGAAGTTGCTAATTAACTGCGCATCTTAAAGTGTAAGACTGTCTCGTACTTCAGTGGACTTTGAAAGAAAATATCAAAATTGTCCTTAAAAGGATAGCTAAATTGGTCTTATTTTTGAGTTCTGTCTTGAATACTGAATCATTAATATACTCAATTTGCATTGTGCTAATGATTAGATGTTATCTCTAACAACAGCAGAATTTGTGGAAAGAAGAAAATGCAACAAAAGCACAGAGTCAGAACTAGTACTCTGTATACTAGAGTGAACTGGGCCTTTTCTTTAGTTATGTTTTCAGCAATACATTGCCCAGAAAGGCCTGGAATGTCCACTAAAGAGCAGCATCATAATAAAACACAGTACTAAGTCAAAAGCCCATAATACTAGTTTATTACTTTCAGAAACTGTTGCCAAGGAGCCACAGCAGGAGTAAAAGAGAACTAGATAACATATAGCTACATGAAAATGTTAATTTATTTACCTTCCCTAGTTTTCTGTTTCAGTTAAGAGATCAACATTGACCTGGCATGGCATGGCTACAAGTCCTTTTATGTACAGACTGCAATGAAGTTGCTTTCTCAGTAGATATTAAAATTAATGCTTTGAAAAAAAATATAGTTCCTATAAGACATTGTGCAATCAAGTTTTTTCTGGCCTCCAGTTCAAAATTTGCAGCCTTTTCACCCATTCTGTAGAATAAAGTGTATATACAAGTCACCTCTGGCCAACAAACACTACATTTAGTTTATACAGTATTCATTTCAATTAGCAAATGCTTATCCCAACCTCATTGCTTGTACTTAATGCTTATGCTCTGGAGAGCATGCTTGTTACCTTTTCAAGGATTTCAACATTAATATATCAATCACTATTTAATCAGATTTAGTCTGGGGTTTAACTTTCAATTTAAGCTCAAGCTTCTATTAACAGAGGACACATACATAATAAAGAGCATCAGCGTGTTATTAACACCAAGACACTCCACAAGAGGCTTCTGCTACTGTAGCAAAGATTGTCACGGTTATTGCAGAAACTAAGTTTAGCTTGTTAGTATCAGACAGCAGTTTTGGTTGTCTGGTTAAAGAAAGTCACTAACAATTAGCCCAAGAATGAAATCCTCTGTGCAAACTGGGGAGGAAAAGAAAGTGCACGAGAGCACACAATAGAGAAATATCTATGTGGTGTGGCCTGGAATGAAATGGGAAGTACAGTGCTGCCTTGAAATTTGTATGTGGTGGGAAAATGCAAGTAAAGGCTGGAAGTAATGCATCACCAAAATCAGCATTCTTCCTTTTCTGTTCTTTTGATATGGTTCAGAACTTTACACAAGCTGGAAAGAAACACCCAGCTGACATTGTCAAAATAGGTTACACAGCAGGAGCAACACACAGACAGAAAGAACAGGAACCTGCAGTTTAAGCAGAGCATCTCAGAAATCTCGAGACACTTTGATGCTTTGCATTACTGATGCAGGGCAACCAGCCAAAATAATAGCTTACAAAACACAGTGAACATTTGCTAACCATCCAACAACTCAGTCAAAAACATGAGCAAACAAGAGCAAAGCCAAGACGTTTTAAGTTTGGTTCATTCCCAAAACAGACATACAGATAACACTCCAGCTCCACAGACCTCCTGCTTAATATTTTCAACCACTTTCTGCTCTGTCCTCTACTATTATTTATTAAGTATTAAGTAATCTATTATTTGCAGCTACAGAAGCAGAAAATCCTATTACATACTAAGGCAGTGCTGCTCCAACCATGACATTGCACATGAAAGAACCTCTTAACATACAGAATTTATTATAAGACTACAGGTAGCTGTCATTTTTTTTGGCACAGTGCTATTTCTGACCAAGTGTTTGATTTCATCCAGGAGTTCAGTGACCACCTTTTAGCCTTATGTGTAATCCACTAGACCAATATTATTTCTGAACAAGTCATTTAGAGTCTCTCCCCCCAGAACAAAGAAAAAGGTGAAAACCAAAAATGCTTGGTATGTTTGGATAAATAACACATGCCCTGTCCTTTAAACAAGCCAGGGAAGTGTGTCAAGTGCAAAAGTAAACAAGTATTATTTTAATGAACCCTCAAAAGTATGGTGAGACCATCATAGTAATGATGTTTCCATTGCACAAGCATGTTTATGTCTGTATAATCTTAATATTGCCACTTTATGAATTAAGTCCCATCTCACTTAAGAGGACGTTTGTCTTGCAACACCTGAAGTTTGAGAGTCCTGCTTCTCCAAGTATGGCAAGCCTTCTATAAGTATGTTGTTTACTTGTCTTCTACTACCATGGTATTAAAAATTTAATCCACGAAGCTCAGTGCTTATGCAACCTGAGAATTGGAAAATTTCTACCTCTTGTGGATGTGCAAGCATTGTATCTTATACGGGAAAAAAAAAAATTAAAGTAATTACCTGTGCTTACTGAAGAAAATAGTCCTTAAAGAAATAAAAATACATATTTTCGTATTGGGTATGGTTAAGGGACACTGACATGATGGCTAAACTAGCCATTCATCATGTAGAATAGGAATGCCAAGGGAAAAAACCAAATGAGATCAGACAAGTAATAAGCCAGGTTTGTTCAAATAAAAGAAACAGGTGCTTTCCAAAATACTGTCATATATATATTTATAAAATCAAGTCAGCAAACATACCCAAGGCTACAGACCCTTTAAGGTACACAGAGGCATTGCAGCAGGTGCAGGCAGGCGACCTTCTCAGAAACAGTTTCAGACCTGTCATCCTTCTAATCAAGACCCAGACCTGTGGTGTACCACACAGTGAAATAAGAAAGAAAAAAGCCAAACCCTTGCTTACTCCCAAATTATAATTTCCCATGGATTTTCAGGCCTCAGGTTTTTTTGATAGCTTGAAATCAAACTCATGGGTAATGTTTTTGGGCACAAAGATTGTGGCAGACTACACTCCCAAAACCTGATCAGTGTAGTCTTTCAAATCATAACCTGTAATGTATTTGCTAAGATTTAATCAGCTTCCTGTGATATGTTCTGACCTGTGAGTGTTTATATCTGCTCTCCCCAACACAACTGTTTCTATAATTTCACTTGTCTAGCATAACTCTTGGCGAAACCAGCTCTAAATGATAGAGCTATTACTCAGAGTTATCTCAGATTAACATGTACACATTTTTCTTACACACACACTCCACATCCCCCGCCCTCTCCCCAGTTCAACAGTTTCCAAAGTGTCATCTTGGGACATTTTTTCTTGCTAAAATCCATCAGGTTCTCAGGTTCTGCCTTGAGTTATGAAGAACAATACTCCTTTACAAGTTAACAGATTATCAATAATTTCCTCCTTTTGAGTCTGGGGGAAATACCACTGAGACAGAGCTAATGGCAAAGAATCCCACAAGGTAGCTGCATATTAGACAAGTGCTTTGAGACAGCTACTCAACTTCATGTGGAATTTTATTTAGTCATCAAACAATATGAAACACCTGTGAATACATTCTCGTCAAGCCTGAAATCAAGGAAAAAAAAAAAAAAAAAAAAAAAAAAAAAAAAAAAAAAAAAAAAAGAGATGATTCATCTAACAAGATAAAAAGTACAACACTAATGAAAGACAAGCTCTCAAATAAACACCTTCACTCAAGTTATACATTAGCCCTGTACATATGCTATACTCAAGTTCATGCCAAGGTTGTGGTCTTATACTATCCAAAGTCATTAACTACAACACAGTTGTTAGCCAAATTAAATCCATTCCAGTTCATTTAAAATTTTCATATTTCAGACCACTGCATACAGTCCCGGATAGTACACATTCCTTACAAGAGGCATGGGGAAAGCTGGGGGCTTTCAAAGATAATCATTGCAGCTCTAACTGTGTCAAAAACAAATTTGTTCTTATGGACATCAGCTAAAAAGCACTAAAGAATACAATGCTGCTACCAATAGCGTGAAAGTGCTGATGACAAGCTTTGTTAGCAGAGTTGAAGACTAGGGTCTCTTTCAGATCTTACCTAAAGTGTCAGAGGCAAACATCTCTGCAAACACATGGTACTAAAGAAAGGAACTGAAAAATATTCCACCACAATCTATGAAAGACCAGTTAGTTCTTACAAAAGAAAAATGAAGGATGAAGATCAGCTGTAAAACATTTGGCAGTGGCAAGGTAATGCTTGTAGGTGACCTTGTTCTGAACACTACTCAGAGTGCTAACAAGTTCTTCCCTAAATTAAAATACATACAAGTAATACTCCTAAATACCTTCTTCCACGCTTCAGCTTTGATACTTTAACTGCAGAACAGACCACAAGCAAGCCTTAACAGTCATGGCTGCACAGTAACAACTAAATCTAAAGATCAAGACTAACCTCCACACACTGCAAACTGAAAGCAAAGCAGCAGTCTACTGCGACAGGTAAGTCAGAAGTTCAGTGCCACAGTCTCCAGTACTGAGCCCACAGACCTCCCCTGCACGACCAGGCAGACTTTGTGCTGTGCTCTTGCATTAACCCACAGCACTGGAGATAGTGTGGTCTCTGTGACTGTAGCTGGGGCCACACTACAAGTTGCAGACCACTCTGCATTTTGAACAATAGATGTCTGCTCAAGACATGATCTAGAGGATCACGCAATACCTTTTGTAACTTATGATCTTACACAGTTTGATTGCACTAATACTTGGAGAAAGAGAAGAAGTAAAGATCTGAGCACTCTTGAGTGCTTGAGGCACTTTTGCTGAAGGGATATGAATGAGTAAAGGCTATCCTAAATGAAAGCTTAGTAGTTAGAGGATTAAAACTAAAAAGTGCTTAAGATAAGTTTTGACATTGTGACTAAAATACCCACTAAGAGCAATTAAGAGGGGAAGATCAATGATCAGAGGGGTTTTTTTCGAAGTCATTAAAGGGCTGGAGACTAATTCCACTTCAGAATCTTTAAAACTGGTCAGTGGGGTTGGTATTTTCTATTAGCAATCAGACACAGACAGAACAGTAGGCAAATACTTCTAAAAGTGGCAATTTAAAAAGTTACCTAAATATCTGAGAGTTACATATAGTGCTATTCCTGTTAAGCTCAGTACGCCAGCTTTTTACAAAGTGAAAACAGCTTTGGTGGTAGTAGGGAAGCAGACCCTGTATTTCCTCCAGGCTTCACAGCAAAAAGGCATTTGTTTCAGCTGCCCCTCTTGCACTGAACTGGATCCAGATGATCCAGTCAACATCCCAGATAACTACAGGCAAAATGACTCACAGCATCTCACTTCACGTAGCTTTTCTCCAGTGGAGATGCAAATAAGGAACAGCTAGGGATTTTAAGCTTATTTTTGATGTTAAAACAGCACTCCAAATTTTTCAAGGAGTACAGACTTGAAAACAGAAAAATTATAATTTATAATTACACTTTACTACATATAATAATGACCAAAAATATGACATTTCCCAGTATACCTATTACTAGGTAGACAAACATTTAAGAAAATGCTGAATCGGAGAAAACCTTTAATCCATCAAAATGCAGAGAAAAAAGTGCCAAACTAAGAAGTCCCCAATTATAAATATGTATCATTTGTGAATACACACACACAAAAAAAGATTTTACACTGCTGAGATGCATGAAGTATGCCAGATGAAGGTACATATGTAGCCAAGTAGCATTTTCAGTAAGCAAACATCATATGATCATTTTTGCGGCAAATGTTAAGGACTTAGCGGGACTCCAATAATCAAATTTGCTTTGTAACTGATGTAATTTAGGCTTCTAAAAATAGTTCTGGAGTAATTAGGAGTATCTTCTGAAGTGGAAAATACACCCCCACACCCCCCAGCATTTTCTCTGTATATTCAGACACATAGAGGAAGTTTTCTGCTTTCCTTTGATCTTTTCTTAATTGAAACATGCAAATAAAAAGTGAAACTACACATTCATCACTGACTCAAATCTACCCATATCATTGAAAGATGCAAGTAATACAAAGAAAAATGATAATAATCATGTAACACACAGTTTTACACTTGAGGGCTTTTGCTTTGTTTTCTCTACAGCAAATCGTAAGAACATTTGATCTCAATTCTTGGAAAGTAAGATTGTTAAACTCCGTTGCCTTCCAACGGAAAGACTAGCACTTTTTTGGTTAATTTTAAGACTACTTCAGTGTCTGGACAGAGGTCAACTTCTGAAATCTTATAACAATTATTGTATTGCTAGATTTTTATCAGGTTCTGCAACTGAATTATAAACTATCAGGAACATTTCTTGCTCTAAATCTCAAATATTTTCCTTACTAATTAACTTTTTTTTCCAGAATTAAGGCATTGAGAGCTATTCATCCCTTCAGATTGCTGTTTCTGTTACTCATTCCCCATCTTTTAGTTAATACACTAAGGTCTATCAAATCAGCAGGTAACTAAAATTAACAGATCTGGTTATGTACTTTTTGTCATTTATCCCCACAAAGAACATAAAGCTTTGGTAAATTCCTTCACAATACTAAAGAGGAATAGATGATGTCAAGTGTTTGCTGAAATAAAACTGCACAGAAGTTAACATCAGTTTCAATACTTCCAACAAACCCTTGCATTTGGCAATACCTGACAGTAATTCCTCCTAATATTTAATCTTTCCAATTTTCTCTTGGGAAAACAGAAAGGTTTTTCTCTACTGTCAAAAGCTGAAAAAATCAGAAACTTCCTCCTCCCACCTCACAGTTAGTACTTCATGCTCCCAAACTTTTCCCATGGAGCATGATGATAGTGCCTAACTGAAACCAAGGAGCTCAGCTTTCTGGGTGCAGGAAAAGAGAGCAAAGAACTCAAACATGAGAATTAGCTGAGATTGTCAGAGTGGTTGAGCAAGCATCTGACAGACACAGTCTAACAGGCACGAGTCTTCCACCATCTATGACTTGCCTTCCACTTCCCACCTTTTAAATTATCCAGGAAGTGCAGAAAAGTTCTTTCATAATGTAAGTGAGAATAATTCCCCCAGTGCCTCAGCACCACATGGCTCAACAACCCCACAGGTGTCACAGGGCAAGTCTCAGATGCCTGCAGGGAGCTACACAAGCTCCGAAGTGCAGAAGACAACCCTTCAGTGCTTCCCACTGCATGGGCACTGCAAAACCACAGTAAGAGCAGGCAGCTGGAAGTTATTTATGGGGGAGAAGCTGACTAAGAAACAGAAGCAGAAGAATAGAAGCCCTGGCTCCTTTGTAAGACACCAAAATCACAAAATCCATGAAGTACAGAATATGAAGGATGATTAAATGTGCAGTGGCTAAAAAGCTAGAGTAAGTTTAGAGAAATATCCAAAACAAAGATACAGCAGAAGTTCCAGCAGGTACAGGTACCAAGATACAGCATATTCCTGGACCTCACTACATGGATGACAGTATTACACACCTATCCCTTCTTCAACATACATAAGCTAATTCCACCAGGATTTTTTTTTCCATCTCGCTCTCTTACTCAGCATCAGATTTAATCTCTATTTTCACACAACACAGTTACCTAATAATCACACTGAGAAGATTCCCACTTAAATAATTGGTACTAAAAAAATCCGACTTCCCAGAAAAAATATTTTAATCAGACCCCAGGCTATAAACATGGAACAAAGAGCTAATAGCTTACAGCAAAAATACCCTTAAGACTACACATAGCCACCTCCTTTCCCATCACACGTTTCAGTATCACTTGTGTATAGAGTGCTCCATCTGAAAGCAAGACTTCACCTTGCACTAATTTCAAAGTCCCTGAGAGCCATGTTCAAATGCAAGACCTGAATCTAAATAGAGGAAGAGAAAACCTGATCCAGCACATACTGCACTGCTTTATTAGTTCTTCTCAACAGACCATGACAGCTCAATCAGAAACCCTGCTGAACCTCAGTAAATGCCCCCATCTCCCAAAATGCAGCTAGGGTAGGGTTATGCAAGACAGCTCAGCCCACCTAACAACTCATGAGTAGCAAGAAGGTGCTTTTGTTCTTCCCCAGCACCTCTTTTCTTCCTCTTGTCTCCAGCACTGCACTCATCCAGTTCCTTCTTGATGTGGCCCAGCCCGACAGCTCTGCAGAAAACTAGCTTTTTCAGCTGCATTTGTTTTTGTTGAATTGCCATATTGAGGGATCAGGCAGTTGTGTCACTGTCAGTGAAGGGAAGGCTGCAGGAGGGAGATTTCCTCCTTCAGCAGTAACAAGCTGCTCAATCAGCTTAGAAGCTCAGACAAACCAGTCCAAATCACACAAGAGAAGTCTCTTCTACCTGATCTTGTCCCAGGTGTACCATCCTCAGATCAGGGCTGTCTCAGGAACCAACAGCTGCAATGACACCAGCTCAACTACTTGATACTGTCTGAAGGCTCCATGAACCTTCAGCAAGCAGTAATTTGCCAAAGCACCTGATATTCTCACAACCATCTCTGAACTGGGAAAGAAAGCAAGAGACAAAGTAATCCCTGGCATATATACATAAAGGCTTCCCTGCACTGCATATTACAATCTTTTTCTAACAATATAATCAAATTTTCTAACAAACAAAGCAAAAAAGATGAAGTAGTGACATCTCATACAACATCTACTACAGTTCTCAGCTAAGGAAGCCCACAGGGTCTGGGCTCCCCACTCCTCAAAAAGGAATAAAACAGGTATTAGTGTGGTCTTGTCAACAACAGCTGTTCACTGCAAAGAACTGCAATTCACCCATAGAGGACAAGCAGGCGTGTTCTGGACAGCACTTCCGGGTGCAGCAGAACCCTCTTTACAAAATAATCACTTCACCCTACATTCCCTCTGCTCCTTTTTGCCCTCAAAAGACAAGTATCAAAATTGGTTTTACTTCAGATTTCCTCCATGGGCAATATTATCTTACTTGAAGAGAGAACACCATGGCAATGGCAAAATTCTGTAAATATGAAGGAAATACTAAATGACCAGCTGCAAGGGTGTACAATTTCATACTAATGAGGAAGCACCATGATCTATTACAAAAATCACCGACAATAGAAATATAGAGCTGAGCTTCCTGAAGTGCTTGTTCATAGAATCACAGTATTTGCTTATGCTTTTTGAGCTCAGCTGCAAAGAGAACTATATGAAAACAGTGACTGACTCTCAGTAAGTGTTAAGAATGCAGTTTCTCTTTCCCACTGTTTACATATCCAGTGTCTAACTTTCCAACAGATCCTATACTATTGCTCAAAGTACTCACAGACTCTTTCCTTACTGTCTTAAGCTGCACTAATAATTGATGTGGCGACACATGAAAAACCTACCAGGGACTATGAGAAAAAAGGAAGCAAAAGAAGCATCAAAGGAGAAACTTAATTAAATTATTATTAACCTTAAAGAATCTCAATTAAATGGTTATTAAAGCTTACATTTACCTTCATACAACCAAACATTTTTGATGGAAAGCTGTCTTTGAGTATGGTTAAAAAACCTCACAGGGCAAGGAGAAAGGGAAGGCAGGAAGTGAGTGACATCAAAAAAGCTCCTCTTAAGAAATCTCTACACAGCCTTATAAACCAGGTAACAACTGACTTCCTGTGGCAACTGGCTTTGATTTTACAAGTAAAGCATTGAAAACCATATGCTTTTAGCTTGCAAGAGCCTTTGGACAGCCAAAGGACAACAAGGAAGAACAATTAAATTAAAACACTCTAGAAAATGATGCGTTTTTTTCCTTATCTATGATAATACATGAAAACAGCATTATTTTTCATTCAGTCTATTAAAAAAAAATTCCACCGGAAACTCTCAGAGCCAGTAAACCAGAAATTTTCTAAAGCACCTGAGAGAATGCTTTCTCCTTTGCACTTCTGTCTGTGAGCCTACAATACAGGCAGCAAGGAGACCCAAGAATATTTTCCTGAGTCCTCATCACCCTGTACCTCCATTATGATAAAAGCTCTATGCAGACATGGTCTCTTGTCCAAGCAAGCAAAATCTGATCTTTCCTTCAGGAAAGGTTAAATGTTCCAGACACCTCTTTTCTGTTACCTAGCACAAGATTATGATACACATGACAAAAACAGATAGTTGTGCCACCACCACATCAGCAACAGCATGTGCCACTAGCTCCAAGTCTCCTGTAGATCCTTATACTTAGTCTTACTGGTTCACATGACACTACAAGCCAGAATAAAAAAAAAAAAAAGAAGAAAAAAGTCTGCCATTCAGTTTTTTCTTCTTTAGCCAGTCCAATTTATAAGCACATTAGATGCTTTCCCAACTCCTAGGCCATGATATTAAGTCATCTGACCTTCTTTCTGAATTTCTTCAATTGCTCTGCTTTCTCTCATAAGAAAAGTTTTATTTTCACTTCTAGTGATGCACTTGCTTTTCCTGCCTTCTCCCTCCACTGCAGATGGCAGTAAAAAGGCAGCTCTTCAGTTCCTCCGGGGACATCAGGCAACATCCAATTCTTAGATTTTTGCTTTTCTCTCGGAGAAGCATCTTTGAACATTCTCCCCACACTCAAAAAACGTGTAGAAGAATGCCCATCGCTCCTCTGTCGACTCATTTTGATGCACGCTTTTGCATAAGGGCAGCTCAGGTGCTGAAACGCTGCGACTCTTGTATATTCCAGCCAGCGTTACCGTGTTTCCCTGAGCGGCCCACACTGGCTTTTCCCCAGCCCTGATGTGCAGCACAGCCTCGCTGACAGCCAGGGCTCTGTGTCCGCCCACGCCCCGCACGCACAGCGCTGCCCGGGATGGCGGGGACACAGCGGGCTCTGCTCCAGGCTCCCTGCCCAGCACGGTCATCCCACAGCGCCCGGCACAGCACTGACACCAGGCGGCTCTGGACATCTCCACTGAGGAGAGAGACGGCACAGCCTCTCCGGGCAGTGTGTTCCAGCGCTCGGTCACCCGCACAGCACCCCAGTAAGGCGGGCGGGGCGGGGAGAGCCCGCACGCACCGCCTGGACACGCACAGCGGGCACTAAACACCGCCTGTCGGCACAGGCCGAGGCCTCACGGCAGCGGGGACGGGAACACTCGGGCCCCGAGCCCCGCCGCCCTGCCCGGGAGCCCCGGGGCGGGCCGAGCTCCGCCCGCGCCTCCTCCGGCGGCTCTTCCGCCTCCCACCGCCGCCGCCGGGCCGCCCCGAGCCCCCAGCGGCATCTCCGGGCGGCAGCGCCACTGACAGCCCGCCCGGCCGCCGAGCCCCGCGGGCCGGGCCTGTGCCCTGTGCCCAGCGCCCGCCCCGGCCCCGCGCCGCCGGGAGAGCCCCCCGTGCCCGGCCCGGCCTTACCCGCTCCTCTCCCCGCCACAGCCGGCGCGCCCGGCCGCCCGCTCCGCTCTTATCCCGCTGACAGCGTCCCGGCAGCCCATGGCGGGAGGTTCCTGCCCGGCCCCGCCGCGCCGCCCGCCCCCGTCTCCCCGGCAACACAGCGCCCGCCCCGCTCCGCCGGCTGCGCTGGGCTGGGCTGGGCTGGGCTGGGCCGGCGGCGCAAGGGCGCCCCGGGAGGTGCCGCGGCGAGGCCGGGAGTGCCGGGCCCCGGCTCCCGGGTCGGGCCGTGACAGCGCCCGGCAAGGGCCGCACGGGCAGCCGGGCCCTGCAGCTCCTGCTGGGAGCCCACGGGCGGGAGATCCCCCCAAGGCGCTTCACTCCACCACCGCCACCCTGCCCGCCTTCAACGTCAACATTAAAAGCGCCCTTAACATGCGGGTCACGTACCCGTGGCCATCCCCCCGCTGGCGCTCCGGGTGCTGCCAGCCGCTGTCACCGCTGTCACCGCTGCCCCGGCTCCCGAAGGGCTCCCGAGGGTTTGGGCTCTGTTCTGGTGTTTGCTCAGAGTGAATTCTTGGGGCAGGTTTACGGCTGCGGAGCTGGGCTTTGGCATTGGCTGGAATGCCCAGAAGAAACAGGTGTCCCGAATGCTGTTCGGTCCCGGGCAGAACAGGTTCGTGTAGGCAAATAAATAAATGGTGAGCCCTGAGTGCGTGTCACTGCTCTCCCTGCTTCAGGGATTCACCCTGCACGGCCAGGGCACTCAGGAATTGTATGAAAGTGAGAGCAATACAGTACGGGCGTTGATAACAAGAATATGCTTCATATATTTATGTGTGCCTAGGTTTGACATCACCATCCTGATTGTTGAAATCAGAAAAATGTACATACAGAAGGTGCACAAGTGCTTCTTTCTCACATCCTTACGCCTCTCCCTGGTGCATTGGCCTCCTACTCCCTGACCTTCACTGCCTTTTCTGGTAAGGGCTGTGTAATTGCATTTTGCTTATCATCCCGGGGCCTGCTGGCTACCTTGGTGTCATATTGGCTTTGTAAAACTTAAGCCAGGCTGCCTGCAAGGATTACACGGATGGACAGAGCCAGATCTTGGGAATGCTTCAAACAGCAGGATCCCAGGGCCCACCTGCCAAAGTAAGTTTAGATACACACGACATACACTGGTTAAGTCTTGCAAATATAAACTTCATCCTGCCTGTACATCCTGCTTCTCATGCTTTTTCCCATGGCATCTACTTATGGCCACCTTTCTTATTTTTCCCTTGGCACCTGCTTTTGGCTGTTGTTCATTTTTGTGCTCACTTTATTTACAGGGAACAAGCTATCCCTGTCAGATGTGTACTGGGCTAAACAGATCTCCGTTCCAAGCCAAGAGAGCAACTTCCCTTAAGGGACCAGCTGTGCAGACCCCAAGACTGTGCCTTTCTCTGGGAATTAAGCACCCAGGCAATACATCTGCACTCAAAAATTGCTTAAAGAAAAGCAGTCCTAGGCAAGTGCCACCAGTATTCCAACAGAACAAGAAGGAAGGGAAAGGAGCCTGACACTCTGCTTTGCTGCTGAGCGAGGTTACACAGCACAGTCACAGAGCTGCAGGTGTGTGAGCCCCAGTGACACTCCATGTCTCCACTTAGGTGCCCACCCTTGAGAAGCTCAGAGAGACGAGTGGCTTTCAAAAGGTACCCAAGACTCTTCAGTGACCACAGAGAACTCAGGGGAAAAGTGGTTCAATCAATGTCTTGGAGTTTAGATGACAGCTGCTAATTCAGGCAGACTAAATCCTACTTTTAAGCCAGTTTATTTTAAACTCCTGGAGAATGTGGCAGGATTCAGTCCAGCCTATCCCATCTGGCACTGCAGGTACTGGAGAGGAAAGTGAGCCAAGACTCCCAAACCCAGGCTCAGGAAGTCCTTGTCCTAATAATGCTCACACAAATCCTTCCTGCAGCTGAGAAGAAAGAGAAGCCTCTTCTACCTTGGAACTGGGACTTCCTGTTTACTGAAAAGAAGAGATACCACTACTTTATCTTTCTTTCAGATCTTACAGTTGCCAGAGGATGAATGCCTGTGTGTGTCTCTTCTCACTGCTGACAGCATCCTGAAGACAGGGGTTTCTATTGGCCTCTCTCACGAAACTCCTGCCTGCCAATACCTCCGAGGCTCTTTGCTGTTCCCTCTGCTGCTGCCCAGTTTTCCTCAGAAGCAGATGTAGGACAGAGCAAAGGCTGTGCTTGACACTTGCGCATTATCTACGGTTTCTCAAGGAGGCCAGTAAAGTGAAGCAGGCTGTACATTGCTTTGTGTGATTGTACAGCAAAAATGTAACAGCAGCAATGAAAATGAAGTCAATGGCCAACACCACATCAACTCACCTTTGGAATATTAGATTTTACAGTGCAAAGAATATGAACATTTCAGATTGGTAACATAAATGTTACTGAAAATAAGAGTTTTCAGGAGAGAATTGGCTATCACATACAAACATCTGAATGAATTTTTACATGGTATTTACTAAAATCTTTAGAAGGGAAGTATGCCATAGCCTAAGTTGAACTGCACTGAACAGTTATCATTTGTGTTAAAAAAAATTATAAACTCTTTGGACTAAAAATATAATTGAGAAAGATAAGTAGGGGCAATTAAAGATTTTATCAGAATGATAATGCTTTTCTCACTTGAATGCTTCAAAGTACAACCTTTCAGCCATGCAGATTTTTTTTATAATTAAAATAATTAAAGATCCTGCACAGATACAACACTATGCCTGCTCTTCAATTTCAAATCAGTTTTTCAGTAAAGTACTAAGCATTCTGAACTCATTTACATCAATATAAATTTGCAGCACCTCCATGAAAGTGAGTAGAATGACACCAGTTCATACTAGAATAACTTCAAACAAGTCTGGTTCTTCTTAGCATCATTTCTTCACTGATGACTACTTCTATCCTACAAACACTACCTTAATCTCATTTGAAGTTATTCAGCATAGTTCTTCCTGGGTTTCTACTATAATTTTTTCTCTTCTGCATAGATGGAGAAGATAAAAAGATGGAAAACAGGCAAGGAGCAAGAATACAAGTTCCATACTGCTCTCCTGAACAATACGACAAGCTCACAGCACTGAGACCCACACAGATCACACTGGTACTCAAATTCTTCAGTGTGTGGTATTAATGTTCACAAAAGAAGATTGAGGTCAATGGTTCCAAAATTTTAGTGTTCAGTGAGTCACTGTCCATTTCTGGAATTTCTAAAGCACCTACTAGACATTTTTCAATCAAGCTTCATCTAGTCTCATCATAAAGGTTTCAGCTGAAAACGTTGCAAAGGTAACGTAATGTAAGGCCTAGAGATTTTGTTAGCCACTTTTACAATCTCATTTTCTCTCCTTTCCGATGAATATGTATCTGTCTTGGAAAACTTACCTATGTTTCAATGATATAATAAAAACAATATTTAAAACTGTGGAGTAATTAATATAATCTGTGATCTGTCTTAAGTCCATGATCTTAAATTGGAGTGGTTTGTGGAAAGGGCATCTTTTGTCAGCTGAGATGAGCAGCCTTTCAGCAGGGAATGAATAACAGTCTGTTTTCCCAAGGAAGCACATTACTCCTTTATTCCTATACTACTTTTAAAAAAATCAAAGGAGTGAATAGAATAGAAAAAAGAGTTTTGCACTTAGAGAATCAAGGAGTGGTCAAAAAAACCATTAAAAACCATAGTAGTCTAGCTGTAGGTCTATCTATATCATGAGGAGAAACAATCTGTGATTATCTACTCATTTCCAGATCAATGTTGGTGGAGTCCTTTGACAACATTGATTTTTTTCTGCCATTTTAAGCCAATAACCCATGAAATCCCTTTTTTTCTGGCCTACTTTCATTTTTGCTACCTAAAGGAATTTGCCATCTCTCACCTCAGACTATGCTTCTTTTTTTCAGATAACTTCTATGTCAAACAACACAATTCCAGGGGCAGGTTTCTGAGACTTCACTGGGGACTTCCATCTCCTTCCTCTGCCCAAAAATCTCCATCGAGCTGTGAGATAATTTTTTTTTCTATAAAAGTTATATCCATTTTTCTTTATAATATCACATATATTTATACATCTGCTGATTACATTATATATTATATTTTCTACCAATTTGTTCAATATTTCTGCAACCTTTTTTTTAAGGCTTGACCTCTTTAAATTTCATGAGTTTCCGTATGGTCAGTGTGACATTAGAAAGACTCAGCAGCAAAACTTTATCTTTCACCAAAATAGTCACTCTATATTGATTAGTTTTTGTTGATTTTTTTTAAAAAAAGAAAAATAGATAATGCAGGTCAACCACACAAGCCTATTAATCACAAGACTATGGATAAATTATGAAGCAAACATTACCATTCTCTGGCAGACTGACTATGACTTTTACCAATGCATTAATGCTACATAAAAACAAACAAATAATTCAGCAAAGATAAATGTTCAATATTTGCAAACACTTTTCTCCAGATATTTAGAGATGTTTGGTTCCCTGTTGGTAAGCATGCCAGCTTCAGGTTCTCCATGAATGTCAAACATGCCTTCAATCAAGCAGCCCAAGTGGGTAAAGCCTCTTTGGTGTAGAGGATGATGGCTGAGATGTAAGTCTGGGGAGGCCTGGCAGATTGTCTGTATCACACTCACCCAATCCCTTGATGGCAAGTGCCAGGGGCTTATGATGGTGGAAGCAATCACAGGAGGGCTGCAAACACACCCTGTGCCCCCATGCCACCACCTAGAACTCTATCCTGGGCTTTGGAAAGCAAGCCTTATGGTGACATAGTACTCCAGAAGGAGCTGAATAAGACCATGGAACTCATTTCCAAGACAACCTTAGAGACACCTGGGCCAAAGAACATGACGTTAAGTGGTTGTATCACATTCCTTGTTGTGCACCAGCCTCTGAAAAGATCCAACGATGTATGGACTGTTAAAGACTACAGTGACAGCGATGAGTGGTGGGACGTTCAAACATTGGGGTACCCATTTAGCAAAAGCCACCTTGTTATTCAACACCAGAGGGCCAACTGGGATGGTCCTGCCCAATCAAAACTTTTACATACTGTAGAGGTAGATAAAGTTCCTGTGATAGCTGTTAAAAACATGCTGGGGAAAACCTGGGCAGGATTATTCCTGCCTCAGGCAAAGGCAAACCCATCCATGGAACTGCTTTTGCTCAAAAACCTGGATGCACTTGGTGGGTGATGCGGCAGGGTACAGAAGTCTAGTGTGCCTCAAAGTGATTTGACTTTGGGTAAAAAGAAACAATTAATTACACTGTGTTATAACTACCCAGTGATAATATTAACACTTCTGTGGTGGCTATGTGTGCATCACCTCACTGAACATCTCATGGCATCAATCTTAGCCACAAGCATTGTAGGGATCTGAGCCTGACTTCCCTCCGATTGTCACATTCACACCAAGGAAGAATGAACTTTGATGAAGTAGATCAAGTGCAGCAGTGCTGGAATGAGAACTGACTCAAATGTCCACCATGCAACAATCCAACACTTCACACCATCTTTCCTACTTGAAGGACTGTTATCAAAGATGAAGGCCAAAGTCATGAAGTAAAAGAATTCAACAGACTTTTTTTTTTTTTTTTTTTTTTTTTGGGGGGGGGGGGTGGGGGGGGGTGGGGGGGGATGTTTTGTGAACAGGGGAGTTACCTGCAAGGACAGCTGATCTGGGTTCAGGAAGGGGGGTCTGGCATTGGTCAACAGATGGTGAGCAATTACATTGTCCATCACTTTTGGTTTTTCCTATTATTATTACTATTATTGTTGTATTTTAATTTATCCTCAATTATTAAAATGTTCTTATCTCAAGAGAAAAGTTTTACTTGCATTCTCCACATTCCATTGGGTGTTAAGAGAGAGGCTGTGTGGTGTTTCATCTCCCGCTGGGCTTAAAACCTTGACACAGCTTCAGCTCTGGCACAGTGGGGGAATCTGACAAGAAGAATGATGATCCTGGGCAAGTGAAAAGGTGCAAGAGAGCCAACCAGGGATGGTATGCATGGTTTGCATTGCCTGTTTTGAATTAAACCCAACACATGAAGTAGTCTCTGTAACAACGCTCGGCCATTGTGCTTTTCTGCTTTTCTGTATCGAGATTAGTGTTTTTGGGCAAGCACTAGCTCTGGAAGACACAACAGGGCAGAAAACATGCTCTATTTCAGACACTGGCACTTCCTCATAAGGAGCAGGAGACTGTTCCTCAGCAAGAACCTTTCTTACAGTGTTCTGTCAGTTACCTCCATACTCCTCTTACTATGTTTTCAGTTCTTTCTCCAAGTGTGTTAAACATTGCCCCAAGCCATGGATTTATTACTATAATGTAGCAATCAGAAAGAGACAATACTATTGATTCAAGTCAAGAGAGTGAGCCAGTTTTGCAGTTTTATGTAACTCATTGGAGTTCTGTAGTTATTTAATTGCATTGAATAATTCAGTGGGTAGGCTGTCTGAAGTGCAGCAGCCTCTTTGTTTCCTGTGAAGGGAAGGGTGCTGCGTGCTTGTAGTGCTTCAGACATCTATCCAGCAATCAGCACAGACTTTTTCAGAGACACATACATTCAGAGACTACCTCCCAGCACCCATCCAGGCCCTCTGCCAAATCCTCTCATTCTCACAGTATAAGGCAAAATCCTGTTCACAGTTTTGTCAGTGTTACTCTACTGCTGTCAGCAGAGTCATTCCAGAGTCACACTGGTGCAAATGGGTTTGATACAATCTTTAGTCGTTTTCCCAGCCCAGCACACACCATCCTAAACCTTCTGCCCTACCTGATCAGTGTTTCTCCCTTGCCTGCTGACAAGCATACAAGCTGATGCACAGATGCCAAACCACAAATATCAGTCCCCAGGCAAACACCAAAACATGTGACTCAGGTGCTAATCATCCTCACACCAGACCTTACCAGAGACTTCCCTGCTAGTTTGTGCCCCAGGCAAATGCCCCAGCCACCTCCACTCAGGTTAATTTTCCTGCACACCCTCACACACCACTACCACCACTTCATGGCAGGAAGAATGACCCTCTTTGGGGAACTTTCTTCCTCTCAACCATCTTCCCCATTTCCTTCCAGCTTCCCTTTCCCTTAGAAATTAATATATCACGATAAGGAATAAAAGCTGTTTAAAAACCTGTAGACCATACCTGATTTTCTCAGAGAGTTGCTACTGAAGAGCAAAGGGATAGCGACACAGAATTACATGGGCATCCAACTCCTGGGCACTCCTCGGTTAGCATTTGACATGAACCCAGCCAGAGGGAGGCTGCTGCATCTGCACAAACTGCTGCAGTGGAACCTTGGATTTTCTGTCAGACTGCTGCATGAAATCACAGCTTCCTTGCTGGTGTGCTCTGGCTCCTTTTCAGCTTCACACAAGCAGTCTGTCCTGCAGAGGCTTGGAATTCAAAAGTCACTTTGGTTTGCTTTTCTTTGAGTTGGTTATGCTGCTGTGTCTGCAATGCTGCTGGAGAAAAAAAGCATATAGGAAAGGGAAGGAAAGAAAAAGGATTCCTGCAGGCTTTTATTGTCAGTGGTGCAGGAGGATGAGTAAACAGTGCAGACAGCTAAAAAGACCGTGCTAAGTGGTGCAAGAGTCTAAGAGCTTTCCAATGTGGCATTCCATTGTGTTTGCTTGAGTGTTGTATATAGGCATAAAAAGAGAGAACAGTTTGGCCTTAAGGCCATATTAATGAACTGAGATGGCTGAGTGAAAGACTCAAAACTGTCCTGTTCTGCCTAAAAGACTCTCAATGAGTGAGCCGAGCTGATCTGCAAAAATTGTTTCTGGTCTCCAGCTGATGTCATTTCTCCAAGCACAATAATAACAAAAAATCAAAAAGGAAAAGGGTGATCAAACCATGCAATTCAAAGTCTACATATTCCTTTCAGAGTCTGTCTGCAGTTTTAGATGTCTCCTTTTGAATTTCCAACTGCAAGGGCAGCAAGGCCAGGATCCCTTTATTCTAGTCACACTAAAGAAATTATATTTGTTCTGAAATACCAAATTGATCTAAATGTGTGTGATCCCAACTGCTTAGGAATCAACTATCTTAGGGCTAATAGTGGTGAGCTGGTTTCAGCAAAACATGAAGAGATCCAGAGCTACAAACCCTTTAGGACAGTGATTGGCTTTAGCACTGTGAGTGTGCTAAGATGTGAAAAACACTAAAGTCACTAAATCTTGATGCACTTCCCTGAAACTGTCAGTGTAATATTTGTGGGGTTTATGAAGAGTTGATGGTTGAGACTGCTTCTTTGAGCTTTCCTGACACATATGACCGTGCTGATTGATCTACCTTTTAGTCTTAATTCACTGAATTACTTTTATGGCTTCTGTCAGTATAATACAGACTTGGGAATTGCCTCATATATTTGCTAGACATTATTAGTTTTTTTCTTTCTGCAGTCACAGCTACATCTCAGGGCACAGTTTCACCAAGCCCAGGTGCTGGAACAGGAGTGCTCATTCTTGTCTGATCTTGCAGTCAGCTGGATCAGCCCACTGACCCAGCTGAAAAACAATCTCCTATTTTTCTAGGCCAAGTATTCAAGTGGATCAGCTTGCTGATCTCTTTGGTGGCACAGTCATGAGCACTTTGCCAACACAAGGCAGGAGGGGGACATGCACCTGCAAGATGAAGGACAGTGCCATCCATTTTGATTTCAATCTGCATGAGCATCTCTAAAGCCTCAGCAGGAAGGCAAAGTTCACCACACACCTGAACAGTACAGATCCTGGCTAAGTGCAGTTCTATTGTGCTTGAGTCTGCATTTATTGTCACCAGACCTTCACCACCTTAACTTCAGATGATTTACTACAAAATTATAGTTGTCTGAGGGGTAACTCAGGCAGTCTCTGTACAAGGAGCAGCTGGTATGAAGGAAGAAGACACAGATCACTGCCAGTGCAATGTTGTTGAAAACATGTAATCACTATTTAATTTGACTTCTCAGCTTTTCTAAGCTTTTGGAAATTTTCCAGATGTAAAAGTCCTTTCTTTTCTTATACTAAAAGGAAGCTTCTTCTGAATTTCAAGGAGACAAAATACAGCACAGGACGCTATGAAATACTATAGCAAAATTTTCTGCTTGATACAGAGATCTAAAGCAATTCCTGCATTGGGACTGCACATTTTTCTGGACATTTCTAAATATTTTGATGGCATTTAGAGTTCTGCTTGGAACTCAGACATCTGCAGTAGGTACATGGATCTTGATCTTTGTCTTACCTAACTTCTCCCTACAATAAATTAGACATGCAGTCAAAATGTGGTAAGTGGGGAGAAATAGTAACCTCCAGAAGGAAACTCAGTCCATTCAGCAGGTGACATGTGCATATGTGAGGCAACCTGAACCCTGAAAATGCTCCTCTCCCCTCCTCACCACTGGAGGTAAAAGAAGACAAGCCCTTAAACTGAAGAAGGAAAAGAACTCTTGTGGACTCACTAATGGATGGATGTGAACCAAAGAAAACTCAGATTCATGAGGATGAAGTGGGCTGTGAGAGTAACCTAGAGCTGTGCGTGCCAGGTGTTGTCAAAGCAAGGCTCAGGTCTGTCAGAAACTTGTGCAAGCCTGTTTTATTCTAACTTCTTGAGCTATCATTAACCTGTGGAACTTGGGCTGCAGGGAGGCACCAGGGCCAATGCAGTGGTATGTATGGGGGTGGGGAGAGGGGTCTCTTTTCTCAGGTGAGTGACTCTTGTGGGCAGAGGAAGCACACTCTGAGCAGGAGTGCAGAGGTCCAAAGCCAGGGTAGAGTTTAGATCCTGCTCACCCTGAGCATGTGCCCACCATACTGGAAGACAAGCACAAGCCCTTGATGAAGGTCCAGAAGTCTGCAGCACTTGAAAGTCTGGAAATGCTCTTCTGGCTCAGAGTGAGAGCGTCAGGCTTACGAGTTTTTATGCATGTTGTATAAAGTCACTTTGTCACTTGCTGGCTCCAGGCCAGGTAGGACATAAATCTTACTGTGAGTACAATTTTAGATAGATGTTTTTACTCAGACAAGAAGTGTTTCACTCAGGCAAGTGTGTGTAATGTGGGAGCAGAAAAGGCTCAGTGCTGCGTGCACCCAGTGCTGAAGCAGTTCCATTTCCAGGGCCCGTGTGTGTCACTGCTGACGGCAGTGGAGCCTGAGTGATGGAAATGGCTTCCCGCAGGCAGAGCAGGTTTGTTGCTATGCTATTTCCAAGCCCTCTGCTTACTTCTGTTACTGGAAAGGACTTACGTTTGTTTCTAAATCTGTGTCTATTGATTAGCACTTAGTAACTGGCTGCACAGCTTAATATAATGATCATAGCTCCTGCTTCTTTTGTTATTCCCGATGCACAGGACTGTTCTTTCTTTTTTTAGTTGCAGGATGTTCTTGTTAGCTCAGCTTAGCACTATGCATACTTCACAGTCCAGGATATTTGGGATTTTCTTTTGAACCATTTTATACTGGCATTGAAGAGAAAACAAAGTAGATAATATTTATTTTGAATGGAGTTGTGACTATATACTAAAACATTACTGAGGTGTAAAATACCACATAATTCATCAGTTTTTACTGCACTAGGTATTTGGTTGGCTCTATTACAGAAAATGCTTGTTTTCCCACAAGTATATTAATTATACTCACAAACTGTACTGTTTCTACATGTATATTTTGGCTGAAAAATAAAATTAATCAGAAGAGTCTGTTAAGATTTGCTTTTAAAAGATATTGCAAATACCACATTATAAAATTACCATTACCTGATCAGCTACTAGATCTTCTCTGTACTGGTTTGCTGACTGGAGCATTATACTATTTGTGATTATATCTCTAAATAACATTTACTTAGCTCATGCATTCCAGCTCCTTTCCTGAGGAAGACCTGGTATCAGATGTCAAATATTGGTTACAGTAATTTGTTCAAGCATTTTCTTCAGCAATTTCTAGTAACTTTCATCCTGATAAGAGAGTTAATCAAAAACATAAGTTACACAAGTGGTTACACAAGTGGTCAAAAGCAATTCTTGCCAATATTTGCTGTAGATGTTCGGTCAGATGCTCAGCAAGACAGCAACAATAGCTCCAGTGTATTTCAGTGGAAAAAGATTATATGGACCATTACTGTATGCACTGTGTCCCCTCATGTGATGCTCATGCCCCAGCCCTACCCACAATAGCTCTCTAACATCTGCTTTGCCGCAGATCTGGTTAGGTTATGGTTCTTCAGGACTTGTTGGGGAAGAGGATCAGACTAAGTTCCTGTTGAGGCTTCTTGGGGACCTCATCTATCAGCATTTCCAGGAGTGCTGCTGTGCCATTCACCTCTGCTCCCAAGCACTGCAGCATTGTCCACTGCAGGTCTCCCAGCCACAAGTCTGGGTGATACTGCTTAGAATAAAATAGAAGTTTCCAGATGGCCACCACTATGATCCTTTGATCCTTTCCAAACTGGCAGAGCTGAGGTGCAGTGGTGCCAAACTCCTGGTGAAGACTCAGACTAATTTCCCCATCCAGCAGTTCTACAGTTGCTAGTCTTCTTTGAGACCCAAGAGCATCAGTTTTTGGTCAAAGTCTATATCTAAAAGAGGCCACAAAGAATTGTTCCAGGTGCAGCATGGAGCCATCACAGCAGGCTGCTGCTAGAAGATGTCTGATGAAAACATCATGAATTTTGGGAGTGGTTTTTGAGACTTTGGTTCTTTCTACACAGTCCTGTCACATTCTGAAATCAACTCAGACATCTCTCAGCTATTCATGACCAGTAGGAAATGAAAGCTAATCATCATCACCATCTGTCTTCTAAGAAAAGAGCTTTAAACTGTTGTTGGCACTAGGGGACCGAGTGGAGTAGCCCAGCAGACTATATATGCCATCCTCTCCCACTGTACAACAGGGTCCCTGTTTGAAAACTTAGAAACACCTACTGCTTCAGATGCCTGGGACTGAGGTCCAAGTCACCATGAGACAGAACTCATATGGACACCATGGAGACAGAAGAATGACCCTTGCATCTGGAATAATGTCTCTACAGTGTGTAAGTGAGATCAGTTTTCCTTACACTGGTGATGCCTTACCAGGTCAGCTCTTGAATACATATTTCTCACATGGTGATGCTGGAGACCAGAGGCTCTCCCCTGTGGCATGCACTCTACATTCCAGCTGCTTTAACACATCCTACTTGTACTGAACATGCTCAGGAAATCCTGCTCTAATACTTTGGATGTCACCAGAAGCGTCACCTCATTAGCACTAATGCTGTCCCAGCCAGTCATAGCAATGCTAGGCCCTTTAAGAAAGCCAGATATCTGTTCCTGTTAACACAAAATCTCTAAGAGATGAATGAGAAATATTACAAAAATTAGAAGATAATACAAATGCAGACAGCTGATGCTCTTTTAGCAGCAACACACAACAATTTTTAGTCATTCTTCAAAGGATTCTAATCTTTATCTTGGCAAACAAAACCACAATCACAGGATATACAAATGACTCATCCCAGGGGGTTCTGCTTCTTCAGCTTCAGTGTAATGTTCCACCTAAAACACAAAAATGCAGAATGCAATTTAAGAGTCAAGAAAGGCTGGGAATGGTACCTTTGGCTGTGTGCTCCAGTGCTTCCACCACAGCCTCCCTCCTGACCCTGTGTACAGTGTAACAGCTCCTACACTCTGCTTGCACAGCTGTAAGAAAAACACGGTGCAACTCAGTCACAGATGGAGGCTGTCATTGCAATAAAATGGCCAGAATCAAACCATGTGCCTACATTCAGGGAGATAGCCATTTTAAAAGGAGGTGCTAAAAAGTTCCCTTCCTTAACTTCACTATGACCTAAAACAATAACGAACAGCAACATATATCCTTAATATTAATACTTAAACACTTTCCAACAAAAGAGAGACATTTTTTGTCTCAATTCAGGCTGATTTTACTGTTGCTTTTTATTACTAAAACAGAAGAAGGGATGGTCTTGTGATTATAATCACAGGCTACAAGTCAGGAGATCAACATTAAGCTTTTCAAAATTTTTCTCAGTAGTTTTGGTCTCTGTTTGCCCTAGGACAGAGTGAATGACGTGCTTCCTTAGCTTACAGGATTGTAAGAACTTTTAAGAATAAAACCCTAAAATGCTGGATTTAAAGTCTGGTGCTTAGATCAAATTTTGGTTTACTAGGTCTAGTTACACTTCCAGCAGAAAATCTGACTAAATGAATGCTCTGTGTGTGTCTAAATCAGTGTGGCTGCTTGTCTTAAAAGCAAGCTTGGAATAAGCATTCAGTGCTGTAGTGATTGACCCATGCTTCACCTATGAGATACTGTTTTCAGGTCATGGCCACATAAACACAAAAAAACCCAGTTGCCAAATACATTACAGACTGAGATTTTCTGTAGCACTGTGACATAGAAGCTTCATGTAGTGTTGTTATTCATACAATCTTGTCGATCTATCTATTACATTTACACTGCAGTACTGCCTGAAGTTTGGTCTTGGCTCAGGGTCCCATTGGACCAGGTAGGGTACAAATAAATGACCTTCTTTCTTAAAGCAGGTTTTGGAGCCAGAGAAGATCTTGCTGCATTCACTGCACCATTATGTGCTTCATCTGACAGTATGGGAATTGTAGAATCATAGAAGAGCTTGGGTTGGAATGGACCTTAAAGATCATTTTGTTCCACCCCCACTACCACAGGGGGAATGGTACTACCACAGGCTTTCACTTTACGAGGAGAAGTTTACTGGGAGAGAAACAAATACAGCAAGATAAAGCAGAAAAGGCTGCTGCTTATAAACAGCATTGCTGGTCAGAAAGTAGACAGCCCTAAGAATGAATTCTGGCTGCCTCAAGCTGTTGGAAACTTCTGAGAGGGCAGGCTGCAGCAGGAAATAAAAAAGCACATTGAATAAATCACTTGATGCTCTGATTAAGAGGCATGGGACTGTGTATCATGTGATAGTTAAAGCCATAAGCTCCAGCCTTGAAGATATTATTTGGTACACGAGCAGTCTGAATGGGCAGATGGCATTCATGAGCAGGATTACTATTTCTAGCAAAACAGGTCAAACTAAGTCACTTAGAAACTGAATTAAAATGTAGATTGTTATCTCTGAAGGTGTGTGACTCTTAAAAGAGAGTTAATGAATCAGGCTCATTATAATTGCATCATTTTCAACGACAAAAACATTCTGTGTAGTAGAGAAAAGTTTTGCCTTTGTTTCCTTTCTGTCAGCTAACTACACACTCATTTTCCAGCATGAAATTTGCCTTCAAACAGGAATGGATCAGCTGACTAGTACCAACCAAAAGTATTAATTTTCCTACACCACAGAATAAGGCTCAGCCACTCACAGGCAGTGACATCATGTCCTGAGTGAGAGCAAATGCTGCACACGAAGTGTGGTTCACTGACAATAATGTCTATCCTTATAAACAGTATCCAGGCTCACTTCTCCATGGCTCTTCTGTTAGCAGGCACCTTCATGGGTTACTGACTGCTCTGAGCTAGGGCTTAAAGCAGGTTGCATAGGCAGCTCAGGGATGAAACTCTGCCTCGCAACGGCACAGAATCACTAAGATCAGCTACGTGGCAGAAGTGCCCACATTACTTCCTATGGCAACCTCTGATTGCTGGCTAGACTAAGGCAGAGGGTAGGAGGAGCTGCTTTTGCAAACAGAGGTTCCAGAGGCCTTTCCAAACTCCTGTCTCCTCACAGTGAGGGAGGAGAAGTGACTGTGATTCCTGGGTAACTGCCAGGCAGCTGCTTGGAGGGGCAGGATGACAAGCTGGAGCAAGGCCCCTGCAAAGGACCAGGAGGTGCTTTGTGAAGGGCCTAAGGGAAGGAGACATCCCTCTGCCTTTTCTACATGAGCATCAACTCTCTGGGACCATTTCTCACAGACCCATTCCCAGCATTCTTCTTTGCCATAAGACCTCCCCAAAGCCCAACACATTAACAGAGTATTAGCAGGAAAACATTATCTAGCTAGACTTAATGGACACGGAGCACATGGGAATTTCAAGTGCTCTGCTTTGTCTTCCTGAGCTTGAATGGTGAGACCCTGCTCAGCTCCCTACAAGGTGGCCAGATGCCTCTGCAGCCCTGGGGCAGCCTCCAAATCTCCTTGGCACTGGCTGATGTTTGGCTCCCAAGCAAGCCTGGGAAGTCTCACTGGAGCCATGCCTTGCCCAGAAGCCTGCAGATGCTGAGCAGCAGCCCAGGCCAGCATGTGGTGCTGGGTGGTGACAGGCAGTGGTGTCCCTGCAGCTCACAGGCTGCCAGCCTGTGTCTCCCAGTGCTGCCCTGGCAAGCTGGGCTGGCTGGGGCTGTTGGAGGAGGCAGGCAGCTCCCTCACCTCAGGCAGGGGAGGAGGCAGCAGGCAACAACCTCACAAGCTAGGACAGAAAGAGGCCACCAGCCTGGGACAGCTCTGCTCACTTGTGAGAAACAGGGTGTTTTCCCTGCTCCAGATATGCCACTTCAGCATCACCAGTCCTAGGAGTGTGAGGAAATTATACCTGAGGCTTCCACCAAGCCTGTGAGGGCATGGACAGGAAAATACACAGTATCTTGACTCCACTGGCTGTTGGAGCTGTAGTGTGAAAAAGCCATGGAGCTGCAGAAGAGTGAGGGGGTAAAAGAGAGCGATGAAGACTAAAGGAAGTTTGTCACAGAATTAATTCCTCCTTGAAGATGATGCTCATCATCAGGCAGCTCCCATATGATGTGGTTTCATCTGGGTCTTCAGAGACAGTAGGGGCCAAAATCACCTTGTTACATCCCCAGGAAGGAGGGCAGTGCTCTCCTCATACAGTGGATGGGCTGGATAAGCAACACCAAAAGGACACAGATTGCATTTGTGTGATGGGCACTGCACAAACTCTCAGTAAGGCAGTCTTTGCTGCAAGGGGCTTGCACTGCAGCTTGGTCCACTAGTAAAAAGTAGAAGAAGAGAGGAGAAAACAGACCATCACAATTTTATCTGAGGGAGGAGAGGAAACCAAAGCTGAAGGAGGTAAACCATGGACAAAGGACAGGGGCAAGAACAGGCAGTGAAACTAACTGCAAGTGAAGGAACTGGGAAAGAGGGATGGCAAAGGGTTTGGTTTGATAGCCAATCTGCAAAGGAGGTAACCAGGGACACACTCCAGGAGCTATGTCAGTCAGCTTTGCCTCCCTGCTTTTGCTTTAAATGCACTCCCTGCCTCAGCCAGCTCCGCCTTTGGGGTCAGAGAGATGGGCTGGTATGTGCAGAGCAGATGTTGAGCTGTGTGATCCTGAAGAGAAAGATTGTGTTAGATCAAGATCATACCAATGTCTGGGCCAGAAGGTGAAAAAGCAAGCAACTATTTTGGCTGACTGCTTGATACATAAAAGATGCAATCTTGGTCACAAAGTAGGGGTATAAAAAATTTTGCAGTGACACTATCATTCCAAGCCTCAGACTCTACTGCAACTAACCAAAATGTGCTTTGTGTTTCTTCTACCCATGCCCACACATGAATTTAATATGCATGATCAGAACACTTGTGAGAAATGGCAAGATGAGGATTTTGGAAAGTAAAAGAAATTTTGAATATGTAACCCCAGGACAAACCCAGCATAAGCAGGGCCTTTAATGTGCCTCATTCAGGTACAGGGGCCATAGAGATGGGGGCAGAGGGGCTGCAGCAGTTTGCCTCTCCCAGGCACCTGCTCCTTCCTCTCTGGGTTCAGTCTTTCAGCAATGCTGGCAATTCCTGGCAGCTGTGATGTGTCTGGGTACTGGCCAATGGCTGCCCTTTTTGAAGTTTTATCTAAAGGACATTTATTGATTTTATGTTTTCCTATTTTTTTTTTCCATTTTATTTTAATAGATTGGAAAGCAAGGTATGAAAAGCAAGAACTAGCAAGGGGAAATCAGTGACATTCCTTTCTGGGTCATGGAAACCAGAATGGTTGCCAGTTTGTTGGCAAATATGCAAAGAACTGAATCTAAGCACATTCATTTGATGTTGCAAACAGGATTTAAATGCTGCATTAGGCTTGTGACTTCTCTTTTGACTTCTACTATCCATAATTCATTATTTGTTGCATGTGACTCATTGGTGAAATCATATGTATTATTTCTGCTATGTAGTGAGTTTATCTAAAACTATTTTAAAAAGTCTCCTAGAAACGTCAACTAAAATAAACACATTTTCAAATGTTTGTAGAAAATAAAATAAAAAAAAAAGTAGGGTAAGTTGAGGAAGAATTGTTTTTGTGTAGGTAAAATATCTGGAAATATTTTATTTCCTTTTTCACTCACATCCTGTCAAGCTATGTCAATTCAGCCAGAGAGAGACTAGGTACAAGGGATGCAAAGGTTATGTCTGATACAGATAAACTTCTCTTTTATCTCTTTATGGTCTCAGTTTCTGAGCTGTAATTTGAACCAGAGATCAAGTCAATGTAACAAAGACACAAAACATTAGTCAGACTTCAGTAGGCACAGGTCCTAAGATTCAGTTTCCAAACTTTCCAGTTTGTTGCTAGCATCAGATGTCATAAGCTGTACCTCTATTTTTTTTAAAAGGGTTCAGTGGGGAACATAAGAATACCAGTGATGAATGACAGGTATGCAGGTAGGTAGGTTTTCTTGCTCTTTTTTGCCTCCTTCCTCCAGTTACCAGATTTTTTTGTAAATTCTAGCTTGTTTCTTCACAAGCACCTTTATTTGACAGTGCGCAGCAGAGAAGAAGCATTTGACAGTTTGCCCTCAGCCTTTCAGAAAGAGAGGAAGAGAGGGAGAGGGAGAGGGAGAGAGTAGTTGGGCTTTGCAGACCATATATTCACCACACAGATGCACCTTCACATAGACTGAGTGTCATCACCACACCTTAGTGTAAGTATGCACCAGGCACCATTCAGCAAGATGGCCAGCATGCAAATGAAAGATAAATAAATGACAAACTGCTACAGCTTCAGCTTGCAGAGTGTCAGGTAGCTCTTGGAAAGTGTTTAGAACTTTCCACTTCAGGCAGTTTCCATGGAGGCTGAGAGATTTCAGCATGGGCAGAGTAGGTCTGTCACTTTGTAATATTGAGCCTTAGAGATCAAGGGGGGGAAGGAGCTGTAGAGCCCCTGGGCTGTGGGAGCTTTGCCCATGTGACAGACCCACACACACTCAGTAGGCATGGCTGCAGCCCATTGTTTTACTATGGCAGATAAATGGAGGTCTCAGGCATTCTAGAAGTATTCCTGAAAAAAATCCAAGATCATCTCTGTGATGTTTAAGGATTGAATTCCCATTTTTAAGTTTAGCTCTCCTGAGGAAAACCCTCCTGTCCTCCATCTCCACAGTACAAGCAGTGTGTGAGCCTAGACACCACTTATGGTATAGAAAAGAGTATTGTGGCAATAGAGACAGGTTTGTTGATATCTACTGTGACACACAGAAGCAGAATTTCTACTTGTTACCCCTGCTTTTAATATGTGTACTACTATATGCCAGATGGACAGGTTTCATTGAGAAGAGATGCATTTATTAAAGCTGGTGTATCTATCTTAGTGAGTATTTACATATATGTGCTTCCACAGCAGCTGTGTACATGACAGAGTAAGTAAACTCGTTTAAAAGCCCAAAGAGAGCACAAGAGGCAGCAAAAATAATTCCCCAGTCCTCAGCAGTACCCACATTACCCCCTTTAGTTGTTCTGATACCCAGTAACTTTTTAACTTCATTATGCAAACATGTTACACAGATGTTGTGGTTTTATGTCGCTTCTTTTCAAGAGGTTTATGTGAGTGTCTCTCAGGTTATGGCTTATCCATGTCCTGCCCTGCCTGCAGATCTCCAGGGATGTGCAAAGCCTCCAGTGTCCAGGATTGCCATTTACTTGTGCAGGAGCCACCCTGGGATCTGGACTAGTGGGCTGTGGGGCCAGCCTGTGACAAGGACTCTCCTCTCCCCTGAACTGCTGCAGGCTGTGACATTCACTGTGCAACACTTTGGGTTGAGAAGCTTGGGAGTTCACTAAATGGAGTTGCAGAGGAAGGAGAAACCAGTCACTAAGTATGAGGAGTGCTGAGAGAAACAGAGAGAGAGAGAGATTTAACAGTGCCCAGTGGAGATGCCTTACTAAACTAATAAAAACCCAATAAACAGAAGAGCTGCTAATTATCAAAAGGAGTTAAGCAATGAAAAGTGGCAGAAAGCCAAGCAGCAATACTGAGCCTCTTAATGCAAAGAGAAAGTACTCAGCAAACACACAGTTTGTAATGCAAAATAAGGGACAGATCATATTTTAATAAGATTTGCATTATATTAATAATCTTCTGTGCATCTTTTTCTGACTGAATATATTTATGTACATCCAGTGGATGAAGGATGATCACAGAAGTTATATTGTTTTAAATATATTCTTTGAAGCCAAGTGTTTCTCCCTTGGAAATAAAAAACAGCCTCTAAAATATTTAAAAATGCAAAGGGAAACTGCTTGCCATAAGTCTGAACTCCAGGGCTATGGTATGAGGAGAACATGCAGATATTATCAGGAAAAAAGAAGGTGCCAGAGGAGAGAAACGTTACACATGCACTCACATCTCTAGCTCCTGGAGCTCCAGGATACTGGCCCCAAGTCACTGGTCACCATGGTTACAGACAGATGTGAAAGCTCCCTTTGAACAGACCATCGGCTGCTGCTGTTAGTGAGGCTCCCAGAGAGGCAGTGGAAGATGGGAGACACTGGCAGCCTTTCCCCATCCTGCAGAAGAGGATGCCCATGGTGGCTCAGAGGCCTCTCAAAACCATGCCCTGCTGATGAGCAGAAACTGTTCTGTACAGTACAGGCCGAGGCAGGGCTAGCACAAATCGTCCCTGAGAAGCTGATCTCATGCAAAGGCAGGGAGCAAAGTAGGCGTTAATATGCAGCCACTGGCACTTGAGGCAGCATCCATAAGCAAAGAAGCTATTTCCTTCAGGGGTGGGGCTGAAATGCAGGGAATGACTGAGTGCCATAAGGCCACATCCCAGTGCAAACCAGTTCTCTTTTTTGCCTGTACTCCACATCATTTGGTGTTTGCACAACAAAAGTGTCCAATCAGCACAGCAGCATGCAGAAACCTGGATGTTTCTGAGCCAAAGACTCTTTGGCACAAGTTATTACTCTGACCCAAAGTGTAGGCAGGCAAAAATAAAATTAAATCTACCATGACTAGAGTGAATTTTACCCTTATATAATGCTGTTTTTTGGAAGGAATCCCCCGATTCTATTATTTGCCCTATGAGTCAGGAAGTTTGCACTCCACTCACAAAACTCTGCCCATTTCCCCCCAGGATATGTCTGTGTACTCATGTGGATATCATACATCATTTTGCAAATTGCTCTAGCTGCACTTTTGGGTAAATATACCATTAACAGTTTTCCCAGCCTTGTTACTGACTTGGCTAATCGTTAACAAAATCATCCTTTTTACAAAGTCCATAAAGTGTCTGTAAGCTCAAGGTGCAATGATCTTCTCTTCAGCACACCAGGCTCAGTCTTCAAAGATGCAGGTGAGGAGTTGAAGACTCCTGAAATGTTGTTCCATTTGCACAAGTGAACTAGAAATACTTAACTTGTTGCTTTATGAAAGATTTCCAGACTCCTGGGGCAACCCTTTTTGTACCCCTACATAAACCCTCAGTAGGTAAAGAGGGGTTTTGGGTATTATTTTTATGAACTGTATTTGTCCTTCTCCAGCTCCCTGTGTACTGCTGGACAGGGAAGGGGTCAGAAAACAGTTGATCACTAGCTTTCACCCTAGAAAGCAAATTGTGGGCAAACAGCAGCCAGGGCAGGCAAGCTGGTATGAAGTGATTTGTCAAGAGATGAATAGGCTGTTTTCCTAAGGGGAAAACCACCATGGTGGAGATAACAGAAGGTCCAATAACTAAGGACTGATTTCAGTTATTCAAATTTTAAAGGAACATAACAGTAAGCAAAGATGTATAAGAAGAGACATCTAGAGGGAGAGAAAGCAGCAAGATATTTTCTGGGAAAAGCAAAGTCTGTTGCATGGGTACTCTTGCACCTGTAGACATAATCTGAATTTTGACTCAGCCCTGTAATCAAAGGGCACTGCCAACCATGTCCAGTGAATTAACAAATGTTGGGTTGTTTGGAAGGAAGAGCTGAATCACTACAATTATTTCTGATCGTGCTGTTTGCCTAGAAGGTACAAGCCTAAAAAACTCTTTGGGCTGTCAATGGAAATGAGTAAGAGCTTGACTCATGGACCTTGTCTTGAGGACCCACCTCATGAAGAAGCTGTATTCTGTCTTGCTTAAGGGTGTATTTGGGGAGACTGTTTTGAGAAAAAAACTGTGACAACTTCTTCCCTGAGGAGGAACCTAATATAGGCTTTCATATCTATAATCATCCAGAAGCATTTCCCAAGTCTTCAAAAATATTTTTCTATATTGTGTGGCAACAACTCATGGACTAACCACCCAGAGAAAAGTCAAACTTTGGGAGAATCTACGTGCTTCATGGCTGTGGCACTAGCTGATCTTAGAACCATCAAAAGGGGATGGAATCTTCTTCCTTGCCCCAGCCTCCTCCTCCTTCCCCCTCTTCTGGCCCTCTGGGCTAGGCCAGCTCCCTGACCAGTCACACAAGCAGCAGACAGCAGAATGGAGAGCAGGGGACTGGGCAGTGGGAGGGGCATGGAGAGGAAGAAAGCCCTCTCCTGCTGATAGGGAGGTGTTGTAATAACTTCAGCACAACATACAGCTTTGGGTGCTGAGCAATGTGCAAACACTTTCGTAAACATTGGTGTGAAACAAATAGTCGGGGTCACAGGGAAATCACTTCTCTTTCTGGCTACCTTCCGTTGCCAGACTCCAAAGTAGCACACCAATTGTTGTGAAAGAACCTTGACTTTCAAGTTGCAGGCTACATTTCAAGTCCAAGATGATAAACCTTCACAAATGTACTTATAATTTGCTTTCAAGAGAGGAGGATGTTCTGCCACTGTAGCAGACTGTAGCACATATTACAGAAGAGTGTAGCTTCCTAACTCCTTTCTCAGAGAGAAGGCAGGTGCCTTTTTCATACAGTATGTGTTCCTAGCCATAAAACAGGCGAGGCATTTGCCATTCAGAAAAGAATAAAGATGGTTGAAGGCGAGAAAAGAAAACCCAAGCCATAAAGATCCATTTTACATCTAGAAGATGCAGGCAGTAAAGTCGTGGGTCACCCTTAACAAATTTGTCTGCTATTTTCTAACTAATGCATTAAATTATATAATTCACTAATGTCCAGCCCTTTAGGATTTTACTAAAAGCTATTTGCTGATTTAGAGATAGAGATAGCAAAACGAAGTGAAAAAGCAGGGCCTTTTGGAGAAAGGGAAGCAATCAGCACTAATGGATTTATTGTGCAAAAGCCCACGTGGTTGAAGAGCTGTGCACATAGACACACATCTGGCTGCTTCAGCTGTCAGTAGTCATGAATGCAGCTTGCTGATGCCAAACAAAAATCTGTGCCAACACAATAAGTTATCTGTTCATTTTTGTAATGTAGATCTCGAGATACTAGCTACCACTGTAGCAACAACAGAGAACAAACTGCTAGGTTTTCCAAGAGAAAGTTAAATTTGCACCAAGTTAATCAAAGTCCACACTAAACAACTCAGCTAATAGGTTGGCCGAGCTCACCTACTGAGTCACAGAGGCACTGCTCCAATATTTGTAATGAGAAAAGCTGGGATATCACTGCCAAAACAGAGGAAAAGCTCATTCCCTTTCTGATTCACCTCTCTGGCCCCTGAATATAGGTCAGAAGCATGTGTACTTCTGTTTCTGCATATACTCAGCACATTGCAACACCAACAGCATTTAAAGAAAATGTAACCTCAGAGTTAGAGATGTATAAGAAGCAATTTTTTATCTGAAAAAACCAATAAACACTAAAGTTGTGAGGAGGCCACATGTGGTAAGTGGGTAGAAATCATCAAATAGTTTCACCTTATGTAAATAAGCTAAATCTCTGCCCAGCAATACAGACAAGTGCATGTAAGGAAACCTTTGTCTAGTGCCTGCGAGGAAAAGGAATGATTAAGCTGAACTCTGGATGCAGATACTTGGCTGTTGGGATGCAATGCCAGGAGTCAGATTTATTTATCTTCCCTTCACTCCTTTCATTAGCATCCAGCACTTTTCATGCTCTAGGCTGTTGTGTCAGCAATGTCAATTTGGATTGGTTCACCCTTAGTTTCATAATATTTAATTATCTTTCATAAAAGCCCAGCTCTTGCATTTATGTGGTCAGTGAAGAAACTCCACTTCCTCTTTAAAAGTTACTCATATCCTCAGAGTTGCAGATCAAAACACAGAAAATGAAAGTGCTAAAGTCTTAGAAAACAGAAGGTTAAAAATAAATCAATATTTAGTACAATGAGTTTTAAAGCAAATTTTTTTATAGGAAGACTGATTAATGGCTTTTGGGTCTCTGGTATGAGAAGCATAATTTTATAAGTTTTCTTCCCATGGCACTGAACAGGAGCTAAATAATTCTCAGTGTTCTGAGGCTGGTTAACATCACACACATTACAGCAGAATTTTACACCAGAAAGATAGCTGATGACACATGTCTATTTTATAAAAAATGAGAGTTTACCAAAAATACATGATTCCTTAGAAATTCCACACTGAATTTTAACCTTTGGTTAGTGATTCTAAAATATAACACTCTATCTTTAAAAATCACACTCTTAAAAGAAAATGCAGTTCTGGGAAAGCTCTTGGAAAAAATCAGTATGCTTCAAAAATTTATGTTAAGAAGGCATCCTGTTTAGCAGTTATTAAAAGTAATGATTTCCAACTAATTAAAAAAAATCCTTACAGATTGCACGGTTCTTTCTTGATTGTGATCTTACTATGAATGAACCAGGAAATGCTGCATTAAAAAAAAAGAATAATACACTATCAATTTTAACGAGGAAACTGTATTTTCTGTTGATCATTTGCAAAGAATGGATTAAATGGATTAGAAATCTGTTAATAAAGGACAAATGAGATCACTTTACACATTTCTTTTTCTTCTAAGTAGAGGCGCTCTGTGGAGGCACGTCTTGCAAGCGTGCAGTGTCTGGTTCTGATAACAACCATGGGCACCCGCAGAATCTGCCATTTTTAGATTAGTGTGGTGCATTTAACACAACAGGACACATCAAATGAGAAGCAGGATATATTCATCTCAGCACAGGGCGAGTAGGTTGAGATGAGTTAAATGAAGCTCTGATTCTATACATAGTACATTTTAATTATGTGTTATGTATGCTTTGAGTATGAAAGAAAACCTGCTTTCCCCAACATTTATGTAACATTTTTCCTCATTAAGAGTTTATTAACAGTTTCATCAGCACTGAAATCACAGTAAGGAGAGGCAAGAAAACCCCAAGTCCATTTAAAACCATTAATTAGCTGGGCAATCTGATTGTTCATTCACAACAGCTGTTGCCTCCTTGGGGTTTCAGTGATCAGCTGTGGAAACAAATGCACACTGGAACATATTAAAATAAGAGAAAATGGGGGGTTTGTTTGTTTTTTCTTGGTTGTTTCTTTGTGCTTTTGTGTTTTGCTGTGTTTGTTTTTGTTTGTGAAGGAAGGAAATAATCCCAAACAATCCTCAAGGGTGGAAAAACTTCATGAAGGCATCAGGTACATAAACCTGCACAGTCAAAATTGAGTTTAGTTTTCCTGAGGAGCATTTGGAATGCTGAAAATGTCACCTGCTGCTGCATGATTTACTTCCCTAACAAAGAACATGGAGTGCTTTTCTGAATCACAGCCATGTGGAGCGTTACTGTATACTGCAACTCTTTGGTTGATTCATAATCATCCGTTAGGATTTGCAGCTTTGGCCTCTGTTCCCCCTGGGAGCAATGGGAGCCATGTTATTGATTTCAAGAAGACACCAGTGTCAGCAGCTTTTCTACCCATAGCAACTACATACATACAAGAACACGCCACTCTGGGCTCCAGTTACTCAGTTAAAAGTTAAGTGTCCAAGAAAGTTGTGCATCTTTATCTACTCCTTACTTCCTGCTGCCAGTGAAGACAGGCACTGACAGCACTGGCTGCAATTTCCCTTTTTGTCTTAAGACACCAACTCTTACAAGGCTGCTACCTCCACAGAGAACCAGATGCTGTTATGGGCCCTGTGCTACAGCCTAGGCTGAGAGCACTTTTGAACCAAGAAGGTTTCAAATCTGAAGTCCTTTGAAGGACAATGACCTTCATTTTCCTTTGTACTGAGGCTTACTCATTCAATTCTTTGCACACTGTGACTGAGGACTAGTGGTAATTTCAGCCAAAACCCACTAGCAAGTTAGTATAAATCACACAATTTCAATGACATATCTTGCTTTTAATGTAATTTTAAAAGTGGTCTGCTCATGCAGTCCTTGCATTTGTGTCTTAGCTGGAGCAGGACATATTGATGAGGATAGATTTTTTCATGTCTGTTCCAGAGGGAACATGAATCACTATAATAAAATCCGAGTCTATCCTTCCCTCCCTGATGATGATCACCGTTCCAGGAAATCCTTTTTGTCATCCCTTAGTAGTAACTGGAGATCAATCACTGAAAACCTCTGAAATCTCATCCTCAGGCAAACCCTTACAGCTGGTGAGTCACATTTTCATCAAGTGCCTCTAATGAGCAGGGTTAGAGTACAGTCAACATATTTGAAAATAAAATAAGTTCCAAAATTACAACCCTAACTACTGGCCTAACTTCTGTGACAACTTCCACAGGGAAAATGTGTCTGTTTGTTCCTTCTTGATCACAGAGTAGACAGAAAGAACTGTTTCGGCCTTCAAAATGATTTGTTCCCAAATTTCTCCAGCTTTTAAAAACCAGCTTATGAAAGAGTCTGATGTGTAGGAGACACTGATGTTTTTTGATATTACCTTATTTTTATATACTAAAGTCAGAGGCTTATAGAGCTTCTCAATCAGGGGCTTTTATGAACTCCTAGTTTTAAATTTCCCATCATGCTACAGGCTGAAAAAATTTTAAATAGTCATTTCTATTATAAAAATGTTCCTAATTATTTTGAGATTTAAAGTATAAGAGCTGAGTATACTATTTGGTTTCTTTTTAAACAGAGAACAGAAATATCCATGAGCATGACTATACATTCTCTTCCTGTCTAATAATGCAAATTGGCTTTGATCTCTTCTAGCTTCTGTAGGTAGCTCTGTAGGTGAGGATATTGGCTATTTTTACCAATTCTGTATGAAATCTGCAAGTTTGCTTTCTCCAAAACAGAAAGCAGCTAATTATGGTTTTGCTGCCTTTCATATTTGTTTGGGTTTTCAATTTGAAAATTACTTGGAACAAAACACCTTGTGATACACTTATTCTGTACAAGAAAAACCCACCACTTCCCTTGTAGATCCCTGTCCTGATTCTGAGACTGTCTAGAAAAACTGCCTCATCTCTAGTCCCATTATTTTTCTAATTATGAAGATGAAGGAGACCTATTTTCTTCAAAAAGGGAATTAATCTAAAATTCATAATAAACTGTTGCTACTCTGTTGTGAAGAACTGGAAGTTATTAGAGGTTTTTTCACATACTCTGATAGAACAGCTTATGTTGCTATCATCATTCTGTTACACACTCAGCAGATTTTAAGCTTGTTTTACAAATACATTTGCCTCCAGTTGCCAGCCTAATCCTTGAAATAGGATATTCTACGAGTGCAATTTGCAAAGAAAGCAAAGAAAGATATCATTTTACTCTCAAGCAAACATTAGGCATTAACTAAATAATTTAGGCATTAACTAGTGTGAGAACAACATTTAGTTGTTCAAAGCAAAAAAGAATAACATCTAATCAGAAGAGGAGATAAAATTCTTTGGGATATTGATGAGAAGGAATTAGACATATAATTTTTCCAAGAATATTTGCTCCTGATAGTGCTCAGTAACTTCTTGCCAGGGAAAGTGTCTTAGTGTTAAGCATACATGCACAAGCAGCTGCATAGACAAGTCATGATGTGCCTTAATGTTTGAACTTTCACTGTTTATCTGTTTAATAATATGCAAATCCTGCCTGGGTCATCTGAGGCCATGGTAGCCAAGACCACAGAAGTTGCTCAGGCAGGCATTTAATCTTGTTATTCAAGTCAAAACTCCCAAAGTTTGAGTCCGGACCTAGGCAGCAACAGCAGCTTGGGGTGAACTCCTAACTGAGGTCCTTAGGAGGAAGAATAAAGCAGAACTGAAGACAAAGACCCTGCTAAGATACTGAGAGGAAACCTAGTCACTAAGAGAGACAAAGTGTGAGCTTTTCTTTTCCTTAAACACTCACTTCTGTGAATATTTTAATACATCCCCATGCAGGGATAAATACAACCCATAGTAGGGGTTTGTTCCCCAATGGAGGGGGAAAAAAAATAACCATAAAACAGTTTTCAATGAATAATGCAGAAAATAAACACCTACTCCAGGTATGCAAGCCTGTGCAATCTCCCATTGAGATTGTTGTTAAGTGGATAGAGGGAAAAAGAAAACAAGGGCAGGCACAAGAAAAAGAGTGAGCACAAGATTTTGTCAACCAAGTTTCTAGAAAATTGATGAGATAGGAAGACCTTTGACTGTGAGATGTGCCTTTAAGCCCAGCATGTGGATAATTCTGCCTTCCTGTACAGCAGCTAAATAGAAAGTCACTCACTTCATTTCATTTGACGGATTTAGACAGCCTCTGCAGAGAGGAGGAGTTGATCAAATATGAGTCAGTGTGTTTGCCTGCTGCTGTCAGCCCTAGAGGAAAAGTCTCATAGATGCTGAACTTCCTGGAGCTTCTGAAGTGTTGTGGTTGGTAAAAAGTGGTCAGCCCTAGAGATGAACACAAGATGAACACACAGGATTTCACAAAAGACAGTGCAAGAGAGGGAGTACAGTCCAGAGGGGCCAGTGATAAGCAGAGATACAGATGTGCTTGGAATGGTCTTCTGACCAGTACGGCCCAACAGCACAGAGTATAGCAGCTCATCTTGCCACTATCTATGAGTTCCCAGGCCTGTCCTCACTGACCTCGCAGGCAGTAGTTCCATCACTGATCCAGCTGAAGAGGTTTCCTGCACTGAGAGAGTCATCTCTTCCTCTGCTGTAGAAGGTGATGCTGTCATCAGTACAGGTTCCCTCAGACACAGTTCAGAGTCCAGTCACACCCATTGAATCAGCTGCAGCAGGGAGGGAGGAAAATTTTAAGGCAGATTTGTCATCACATGTTTGTAACATAAGGGTACAAACTTAGCTGCTCTGCAGTGCAAATCCATGCAGCTCTGGAGTCTTTCTTTGTTGACAATCACACTTGACAAGCTAACTCAAGATGAGTTCTCTTGGATAGCAGTTTATTTGAATTAGTGCTGCAGTGGCAGCAAGCACTGCAGTGCTCTTACTTGAGCTTTCAAGTATAGATATAAGATATAATATAAGATCCTTGAGCATCAAGTATATTGTGGGGAGCACACCTATTTTATAAAAGCATAAGATTTCTTCTTTCTCTTCCCATATTCAGTGAAAAGTACTTACTTTATCCACAGGCTTTGAACTCTGTTTTTATTTACTGTGGACTACTAACTCTTCAGGTTTTACACATTACACAACAGATGGTCCTATTAAATGTGTTATGCCCAACAGTCTGAGCACTGTTAAATGAAAGTACGAAGGTCTCAGACAAAAAAATAAAAGGTAAATACACATGATAGGTAATGCTAGTAAACTTTTAGACATGGACTGATCACTGCACATGGAATTACATAGAATATTTAAGGAAGTAGAATAATAACCTTATTCTTCTAGTCAGTCAATTTCTGTAATGCATGGAGAGGCTGCAGCTTTATACTCCTGCTTCATAAAAGAATCACTCTGCAAGATATACTGAAAACAAAAATGTTATACATATTGATGCAAAAGAGAAAAGTATCATAACATATGACCCATGACACCATATATAACTTGACATGCATTAGGAAAACATGGTCTGAATCTAAAATGAATAGCTTCTATGCATGACTCCTGCAAATAGCACTTGAAATCATGACACAGACTGATTCAATATACATGAAATCCACCACCAGATCCTAAGAGTTGCCTTCTGTCTCTTTTCAACCAGACAAATGTCAGACTATTAGAAATCAGTGTTTTTCTGTTCTGGTGGAAGTACATAGACAGAGGCTGTGGCTCACAGAAAGGGAAAGCTTCTTCAAGCTCTCAACCATGCATTATAACATAGTCAGAAAAAAGATCCAAATGCTGAAAAAATATAAACAAAACCTTGAAATGCTCAGAAGATTTTGCTTTCACAGGTGTGACATGTTATACCAGTAAACATAATCCCCAGTACTCAGCCAGCCTTCTTTGAGAAGGTGCAGTGACTATGGAGAGGAAGTGTGATGGCTCTAGGCAGGTCACAAGTGCTAAAGATGCCATTATTTATCTGGTCTTAGGGATGTCCAAATTGAGAAGTAGTAATCTAGTTCTGCTTAATCTAATTACTGCTTAGATGTTGAATAAAGCCTTCCTAGCAAAGAAAAAAATATATTTTTGTGGTTTTTTCATACAGAGCAATAATCTCCCTCCAGCTCCATAGAGTTTACTGTGTAATTTTCTTCTGGCCATGATGTTTCTGTGGTGTGCACATATGCATGCTGACCATGAACTTGTTTTGTGTTATTCAACAGCATAAAGGGGGTAACAGCTCTCTTCTTTTTCACTTTTTATCTCTAGTAATGGGCACATAGAGTTGGACTATCTGTGAGCCAGCTTGTTTTCAGCCACAAGAGGAAGTAGAAGGAAAATTCTAAAGCAGGAACAGAGAACATACAGATAGCCAACTTCTACCACCCACTGTAGGCAATTTGATATAAGAAATCCCCCAAGACCATTGTTTAAATAAAAATATGTGAGTTCACAAATAGTAACTCTTTTCTTCATCTCTTTGTTTGCCCCATACCTGTGTATACTACCACTGAAATCTCCTCACTATTTTCAAGTAGATTTGCATGCACTTTCTAAATTGAGGTTTCAGATTAATATCACAGGAAATGGAAATTTTTGCATCTGAAGCAATAAACTAGATTTGAAGCAATGTATGAAAAATCCTAAAACTTCAGCTACCAGCAAAGCATGGTACTGCTCAGGAAGAAAGTTTTTCCCTAAGGTACTGAGACAAATTTTTAATGACACACATTGATGAAGGAAAAACCCCAGTGACTGAGTATATGAGTATTAAATGTATATCTGACAGCAGATATATGTAACATTTCTGCAGACAGAAATGTTATATATATTGTTTAAACCCATGTTTTCTGTTCAATATCATGGTTTTCTCCAAGAAAAAAATAAACTCTAAGGTATGATACTTGTTACAAACAAATTGTTAATAATTTTAGTTAGTAAAAATCATCCAAAGTCAATAAAAAACATTAACTCTTTTCCTCCCTAAAGATAATCAACATTCTATTAATATTTGGAACAGTACAAGGTAAATGTCTGTTTTCTTTTAAATATTAGAAGGATATCCAAATCTCTGAAGATTTCTCTGTTAAAGATGGTGGTGACTTCATTCCTGAATTTTTTCCATCACTTCTCAGAGTTTGTTAGAGACAAACATAGTTTCCCCTCTCTTTTCACAAGCAGCATGACAGTGATCAGCAACATGAGCAATCCACAGCCCTGGCTGCAGTGCAGCAGACTGTAAACAGAGGAAGCTGTTGGCAGTGGCTGACCTGACCTGAGGAGAAAACTTATGAGTCATGGAGCCTTTGTTCAATTGAAGATTAAGTTTGTATTCTGCATGGGAAGGATTCTCCCCCATCATTTGCCTCAGGAAGAAAACTGAAACATGAGCCTGTTGGAGCGTGAGCACAAGGAGAGGTCCTCGTGCAAATGGTTGTTTTGAGAAGAAATGATACCACGCAAAAGTGGTTGATTGCCAGATTTTTTGTCATCAAGAAATTGCTTTTTAGTGCTCAGTTTGACACCTCCACACACTTTTTAAAACATAGAGATTTAAATTTTCAGTTTTGCATTCTACATCTTGATGAATAGCTGCTTGACTCTTTTGTACTGAAAGTTCCCAGTTTCATTCTCACCGAAAATTACAAGCTCAGTAAATTATTTAAAGCACTAAAGTTTAGAAGACATAACAGAAGAGCTTTCTGATCCCTTCCAGCTTGTAGGAATTTTGTTTTTCCTGAGAGTTTGCTATCATCACGTTGGCCTGGAGCTCAGTAGTTCTGACAGACAAAGCCAGCAGAAGGAAAATGCTGAATTACCCAGACTAAGAAGTGGTGAATTTTTTTACCATTTCCAGAATTTTACTGTTAAATCAAACCAATTAGAGTAAGACAGTGAAAAGTAAGTGTTCATTGCAAGTCCCTTCAAAGCTGTCTGTATGTGTAGCCTGCCTAGAGATAGACACAAGTCTTTACAACCTGTGTCCTTCCCATAACACAGCAGAGTGCTGTGTGATTTATCTGCTGCCAGGTCTTAGGATGGAAACTTAGTAACAGGAGTAATTTTGTTTCTATACAGATAGCAGATACCTGGTGATACTTCCACAACTGTTAAAGGTTTCCCAGTACCCCAAAGCATACATTTTTTGTCTGTTTCCCTCTATCACTGGATGACTTCAGAAAGGTTGTGTCATGGGTAAGCAGATTTTTACTATACTACTTTTGAAGTCAGTTTTAGCATTTCCACTTTTCTCTGTGTAGAAATCACAAACAGCAAATTTCTACTAAAGTGTCTCATCCCCTCCTAGTTGAATTTTAAAAAAATAAAGGCCAGAAGATGAAAAGATCAAAAGCCTCCCATGCTTTAGGAGCTAAACCAGTCCCAGTTCCTAATGCTTAGGAGAGAAGATTTTAATAGAAATGAGTTATCCTCCATCCATCTTTTGCTGCTCCCCACTGTCAGGGATGGAACTGATGCCTTAAGTTTCAGCTTTCATAATTTCCATATTCTATACTGCATTAGTAAATAACTCTGAACTTCGTATAAAGTGTTAGCAAGTTTTCCTCACAGTTTAGTTAGACAAAATAATCCTTTTCCATCCTGAGAACCAAGGACACCATTGCAACTTCAGGCCCAAAGAGTATAAACAGCAGCAAATTGAGGAGAGCAATCTGGGAGGATGGGACTTCATAACCTGAAGCTGTAACTAAACAATTAACCCCAATATGTAAATGGATCAAAACTTACAAAAGTGTGAAAATTTGTGACCTGTGGTCCCTCTTAGGTCCATCTTGGGTAGAGCCACGGCCAGGCTCTTGTACTGCCCAAGGTGTATCCTTTTAAAGCCTTTTATAAATACCTACTTAATTCCTTTAACACTGTCAAGCCTCTGTTCCAAGTAGACTCCCTAGGCATCAGAACAACAGAATAAAGGGGCAACAGGACTGCACTCAGTATGGCAACACTTAGGAGAGGCTTTGCATATATATGAATTATGGTTTCACTAACAACTGATGCAAATCAGTGTCAGTGACATCATGCAGCCCTAAACGATGTCCATCAGACTGCCTGCAGACACACCATCTGTTCCAGTCGAGGGTGCTAGAGGCTCCAGTCAAAGCCTATTGAAGTTACTGGAAAGATTCCCTTGAATCTTTGCCTCTGTGACTCATCCGGAGCTTATACAATGCACAAAATGTCAGGCTCACAAACTGCTCTGTGCAAACACGGCAGCTAAAGCCTAAACAAAACACAAAGCAGCAGTCAGCCTCTCTCACATCAGCATATGCCAGGATTTGGTCTGCTAAAATCATTGCAGCTGCAGTTGTGTATTGCAGGAGTACACAAGAGGAGGATAAAAGTCTGAGCTGCTGCCTTTTACTGAGAGGACTTTAGGAGACAAGAGGCCTTTCTTAGGGCCAGAGGAATCAATTCTGCATCTTGAGTGATGCTGCCATCGGTGGGGATATGTGCCTAAAAGGTAAAGCGTGGGTCACAGTGCCTGAGTAAATCAAACACCACAGGAGAGGTGGGAGAAAAAAATCTCTGAAAAAGCAATAAGGCTGGGCAGAATTCAATGGCAGTGAGTAAAAGGGGAGGATGACATAAAAATAGCCAGCTGTATCTATAGATTTAACTTGGCTTTTCTAAGTGGAGACGACAGCGTTTTTCTTTCTCAGGATTACATAAAGGCGCCCACTTCCCTCCACGGAGCTTCCACTGAAGTCAGTGTGAGTCATTTGTGCAGGCTGCAGAGAAATACATTCCCAGGAGAGCTAATTATTGCATATATCACAACGAGCTTGCAGAAGAGGCTTTATAAACATCTGCCACTGTTTCATTAGCTCCAGTTGAGGAAACAGAACAACTGTCAGCCTAAATGACATGGTTTAGTATTTTCCACAAATTCTGAAAATAAGGCAGTGAAGGGCAAGTTCTGATAAGGCATTCAGTTTTCAAGTTACTTTCAGGTAAAATGTGTATTTTGAAAAGTGTGCTAATTTTTTCTCCAGTCCCCATTGGAACATGCAATTGTTAGGATCTCTTCTTTACTTTATGTAAAAGAAAAAGAAACAACCAAAAGCCCTCCCCCAAGCCCTGATTTACTCTTGGACTTGCATAAAACAAAACACTCTACCTGTGCTAATTGTTCAGCAGAACTCAATGAGGTGAGAAACATAAAATTTGAATTTGTAAATCCAGCAAAACAGAAATGATGTTTTATTAAGGACAATTCTTATGTGCTCCTCTCCATAAAGGATTCTATTGGCCTAAAATTTATGGCCTAAAAGATTATGACTAGCACCTGTCCTGTCTGCAAAGACTTACCTATATTATATTTATAAACCTTTAAAGTGTGAGTCTGCTTGTGATTAAGTCAAGATTTTTAAGTGATCAAATCCTCTTATTGATCTAGTACTGAACACGAGCCTTATGTATGGCAATTGGGATGTCTGTCTCAGAATTAGCAACAGCAGAAGCTCTGTGGCAATCCCAAACATTTAGGTCATAGAATAGATACAAAGTTTGTTCTTACTTTCTCATTCCAGGAGGAAGGCTGAGAGGCTGCAGGAAGGGAAAAGGAAAAGGACTTCAAAAATCAGAGAGATGGAAAGTGAGGGCAAAATCTCAAGCAGAACACCTAATCCTGAAATTAAACTCTGGGATTTGCACCAGAATCTTTCTGGATTAGTGGCTCTTTATATGCCTCATACTCAAGAAATCCCTTCTCCTGAGGGACTTTCCTTGGTGGGTGAGAAAAGCAGTTTGACATGATACTTTCTCCATATGGTTCACAACATACTGAGGCAATAACAACTCTCACTAGGTACAGACTACTGAAAAATAGGATTCTGATAAAAACTTGCACTCATTATCTTGTGAGGGTTAAAAAAAAATAAAATCTCAATAATAAATATTTAGCAAAAAATGAGAAAGGGAATAAGGATTATGTGATTTTTCCCAGGCTGACAATGATTCTCTTAGCTGATCAGTTGACTGATGAAGGCCTTCCTCATACACACTTCCATGATAATTTTTCAGAGGAAGTGCAGCTACACACCTGTCCCCTGTACAGCTTGTCTTTTAGGCAGTGTAGCCTCCCACAAGTGAAGCAGCCCTTGCTCAGCAGAGCAAGGCAATAGAACAGATTGACTGGCTCAATAGCTACTTAAAGAAATAATCAAGCTGATCTGTTTAGCTGTCATGAGCTTCAGCATCTGGACAGTTTTTATCTTTTTAACCCTTCATTGACTTTCACAAAGTAACAAAAGGATTCAAGGAAGAAATGCAGCAAATCTGGAACATGATACATGGAAAGAATAGAAAATAGCATCAAGGACTAAAATGACTCTGGATGCCATATCTTACTAAGAATTGTTTTGGACTGAGCCACATTACCTTGAAAAAACATAGAACTGAACAAAATATACTATTTGCATTTTGTTTTCTAAAACACACTCTCTGGAGTCCTTTCCATACCCCTGTATTCTGACTGTGTACCAGTGTAAGTGAGAAGTTACTCCAGAGGAACCAACTGATACTAACTGGAATGGGAAAAATGAGAATTAAGTTCAAAAAAGCAGTAGCTGTATGTACCCCTAGGGCGTCTCTAACACAAGAACTTATGGTGTGCTTCCAAACACTGTTCATGGGTGAGAATTTCACTCTACTTCCATTTTGTCACAAACTGAGAATCCAGCAAATACAGAGAGGCATTTTCCCAGTTCCAGAAAGGTTGCTAAGTTAGACCAGGTTTGGGCACAACTCAGATCTGGTTTTCTCCTTTAAATAATATTAGTAGGCCTAAAATATTCTCATTAAAAAAAAAATCTGGAACAAAACCTATAATTTTGCACTGTGTAGCAGGTATCTGGAACCCTTTGTTATATTTTTTTACTGCTTACCAGTCCACATACCTCAGAATTACCTGGAAAAACATTGGCATCATCTGGCCAAACTGGAAGAACTCCAAATCTTATCAAATATATACCACAGGCTGCACCTAGTATTTTACTTATTTATTGAGCTGGGATATGAAAATATTTAATCAGGGGAAAAAACACACTCTTATTGTGGTTTGGTCAGTTCAGAAATTACCAAGTCTATACTCACACTGCTCAAAGGATTGTCTGACGTGTCCTGTTTTAAGGGAAGACATCTCAAGCTGAATTTAGCTTTTTGTCCCAGTTATTATATTTTTTTTTTTCCCTGCAGTTTGCTTTCTCAGCAGAAGGAATGTAAAGACATAGGACACTGAACTGAGCTGGGCATGCCTGTGATGATGGGTGAAGGGATCAGTTGCCAAAAGCTTGTACGCAGTGCAGCACTCTTAGAGAACACCCTGTGTGTGAGTGCCACGCTGGGAGGCACTGCCTGGATGAGGCTTTTGCAGGACAAAGCACAGCATCAGGGGTCCACATGTTCAGAAAAAACCTGACTCATGTTGGAAGGAATGCAGAGAAAGATGCTGGGGATTTAAAACTATCTTATAGGAGGAGATTAAACCAGTTAAACTTGTTTCATTTTTAAAAGTCTGTGAGGCCATATGATTGTTTTTTGTAAAAACACTGGAAAAGGACACAAAAAGAGGGAAAGAAAGGCTTAAAAAATGGCATAATGTTGGCACAAGAACATATGGCTGTGAACTATATAAATTTAGGCTGGAGTTTGGGGATTATTTCTACCCATCAATAAAGTGATGCTCTGGAACAAACTTCCAGTCAGGAACAGTAACTGGAAAAGGCTTAATCAGTTTTAAGATGAAGCTTGATAAATCCTTTAAAAGGATAATAGGACAAGGCTGCCTACAATGACAGACAATTGGATTCAGTTTTAGAAGATTTCTCCAAGTACTAAGCTCCCAGACAATTGGTAAATGCTATATCGAATTTGCTAAACTCCATGCAATATTAAACCTAGAAATATATACTTAGTTCAGTTCTTGGCTTAAAAATATTGCTATTTCAAAGTGTCATATATAAAAAATATTTTGCATAGAGAAGGAAATTGAATGGCACAATAGTGCCGAGGCAGAATTATCTCTGGTTTCTCAATTTGTAACATCCCTTATTTCCAAATATTTGGATGATCCTATTATTGTAGTTAAACCTTCCATCATTATTTTGCAAGGTACTAGTAACTACCCTCATTATTTTGTGGCTATAATACAAAACACAAAGGGGTCAATTAATGCATTAATTAATAAAGCATGTTGTAATGCCCAGAACTACTCAGTGAGAAAGATCTTTTAAATCACTATGCTCAGAATTTGGAACCTCTCCTTGAAACACTGGAGTGGAAAAACAGCTAGGCCAGCTACCTTGGAGTTATTCAAGGTACCTACCTGGCTCAAGGGCCAGTGATGGCCCTCCAGAAGATGATGTTTTCAAATATTTTGGGTTTTTTTAAACTACATTGCCATTCAGTTGGCTCAACTACACTGCTAGCCTGACAATCCCTGCTTGTTAAAGGAAGGTGGATGAAAATCTTGGGAGTTTTGAAAGGCAAAGGCTCTCTAAAGGTGGGGTAACATTCATTACATCAGGTTCCTGATAAGCACAGTGGTCAGTCCTGAAATGGTGCCACAATTCCTCTCCTAAGGAAGATTTCGGACTTTTTTTCCCCTATGACTGGAACAAATTATAGGGGAATAAACACAAGAAAAAAATATTTTGCACAGGTTCAGTAATATCAGATGAGCCACAGATCTGAACCTCCTTTTACAGTCCATTCCAGTGGCTCCACTGTGGCCTGGCTGGCTGGTGGGCAGGGACTCCATGCTCTGCCAAGGCTGGGGGATGTGTTGGTAACCCAGGACACTGATGGCCTGACGTGGCAGCTGGTCCCCATAGGCTGCCAGGCAGATGGACTGACTGACAGGCAGAAGAGTGTGCTAGGAGAAAAACCAACATTTTGGGGGTTTTTGCTCATTTACTGCAATCAATTTTTACAATAGTTTGCTTTGTCAGAACGTTGTTTCCACAGGGAGCTGGTTAATGAGAGGATCACTAACTAGTCCCAATATTACTGCTGGCAGTTGCTGGTACAGAGCAAAAACAATGGGGGTTTTTTGCAGCTCTGAGCTCCTCTCTGCCTCTGTTCGTGTCCTCTCCTCTCTGTTTGGGTCTCTCAAATTGCCAATGTTAAGGTTCATTCATAAGATCTTTGTTAAAAAAAACTAAAAGCAATTGCTGCAATATATATTACTGACAGAAATGAAATAAACTCTATTTCTGTTGAGCTTTTCAGGAGATTCTTTTGTGAAGCACAGCATTGTCCAGGGAGTCATAAACTGAAGATTGCATAGGGCCTGGATGCCTTAATGCAGAGTCCTCTCAGTAGCACAATAGCTTCTGAGAGCTCTAAGACAGATGAATAAAATGATAGCAGCTTTCTCAGAACAGTTTTCCTGCAATAACCCACAAAGTCTGTCTAGTACAGTGCCAAGGGGTACCTTATCAGCATCTTTGGCCAGATTATGGCTTGTCTCTTTGTTCTGCTGCTCTTTTCTTGGCAATGGGAAGAAAAGGGTTTAATTCCCAGAGCTAGTGGTTCATCTTCTTTTGTTCCATGTTCTACTTACATTTTACTTTCTGAACCCCTCTGTACGTCCTGGTGTTACCGTTCAAACTCACATTTCACCACAGGTTCTGCAGGGAACGTGCAAAGTTACGTTCCTTTGTAATGAAGGAATCACACAGAAGTTCTGCGGGTCCAAAGCCTGCCCAGCTTCCCCCTGCTCCAAGCTCACCCTGGCCGCCCCTGCCTGAGATTTGACAGGATCCCGGCTGTGGAAAAGGCATTCTGTGTCCATACGCTACCACCTAGTGGTGCCTACTGCTCCTGCACAGAGTGGGACAGACTCCCTACAGCTTGCTGCCTTCCCAGGCTCCCAAACTTCACCTCACGGTGAAGTCTGGAGGAAAAGGCGTTGCTGTGGCCATCAGATTCCTGGGCACCTCCTGCCTGCCCTTAGGAGCAGGACCCTTCAGCCACTGGATAAAACCAACACAACCCAACCTGGGGGGAGGAAAGGAAGGAAGGAAAAAAGCAGACACTGGGGCACACCTTCAGCTGAAGAAAGAAGGGTTCCTTGTCTAACACAGCACCATCAAAGTTGTTCTACATCTACTCTTATTTTCAGGCCCTGCACTAGAAGGTGTAGAATACATATTAGGCAAAAGACACTGTAACATTTTAACCATTACACATTTTTGAAGACTTCAGAATGCTATGTTTTACTCTGATTCTATGCTGGCCCTCAGAAACCAGACAACAGGGGGTACTTAAAAATACTCCCCAAAATACAGAGGTGAATGTCCCACAAAAAGCAAGTGTTGCAGTAAGACAACATATTACATCCAATTCTGGTCCCTGATTTATCAGTGTGAATATGCCATTGGAGAGCACCTTAAATATTTCCTCTCTGACTAAAATTCACCCTCTTTGCTTTTTGTTTGCTAGTTTGCAGATTTTAGAGTTGAAAGTACAAAAGAAATGTTAATTATCCCACCAGCTTAAATATGTGGTGAAAACTTGCAATAGTGCAGAACTCTATCTAACCTCAACTTTCTTTGGAAGAAAAGTAGACAATTCTTTACAAAAGCTCTTGACATTTAGTTTTAGCTGATTTTGCAACTTAGCAGTTTTTTGTCAACCAAGGATCCAGTCCACTAAATGGGGATGGTATTGAAGTATGGGATGATTATTGTTTAGCAATCCTTTCTGTAATGTATTTCTAAAACCTCCTGTTGTCTCTACTATGTATTTCTTGTCCTTGTTTCAAAATCTTTCACAGTTCTAACCTAGCAAAAAGCTGATTTTCTACTTCTCTTCCTGTACTTTCACACTGCCCCCCAGGTTACCTCAGAAAAGCCTTCCTTTTGCAAGTCACTAAACCCACCACTGGTACAATTTAAAAGAATGCTGTTCCCTAATGCATCCTGCTAACTCCGACCCAATAACAGAGCTAAGCACTGAAGACAAGGGACAAAAGTTTTACCTGGTTTCTGTTCATGTGGCCCAGCTCCAGCCTGCTGTTTGAGCTCACCTACCTATCACACATCTTGTTTAAGCCTATGACCCTCCATAGATGGTGCTGTAATTTTTTCTGATTTATCTCACATGCATATACATAAGGGCTAGAATTTAAACCAAACCACATCAGACAAAGCGCCTCATTGCCTTAAGTTTGAGAACCTTTTTCTAGGCAGCAAAGGTATGCTGACAAAGCCTTTTCCCAATCATTAGTTTAGGGAAGGGCTGTGAAGAGTTCCATTTGTTCAAAATGCACAAGGGCCCAAAAATTTCCCATCTCCTGCTCCTCCATCTTCATGAGTTTGGACTTAGCCCCACAACCTGCATGAGAGCTTGTTCATTCAGGGATCTCTTGTGTCTAAGTGAGGAACAGACAGACTTTCTGAGTAGGCAGCAGAGCTCTGGCTCATGCCTGTCACTGCAAATGGAACAGCCATCGTGGGCAGATTGATGCAGCCTTTCTCCACCTGCACGTCCTCATGTTAAACCAAGGGTCTAGCCATCCTGGTTCTGACAAATGGCATTTCTGTAACCCTTCTCATACTCATGGTCTAAAGCTGATCCTGGCAACAAACCCATGGGGTGAGGAGCTATTATTTTCCTAATTTTAGAGCAAAATAAATGAGCAAGTCACATTGTCTTTCTGTCTCAAAACTATCAACAGAAAATGCTTGAATGCAGGGCTTTGTGTTTCAGCTTTGAACGTGGGATGCTCAGCACTCTCTCCCTCACTTGACTTGCATAAGAACTAAGACACATAATATTTCTGAAACTGCCAATTATTTCTTTTCAAGCCTGTAAAAGTTTCACCATTCACAGCTTGCAATTCTGCACACCATTCAAGCAGAAAATGCACCCACAGGAGACTACAGAGCAAAGCAGAGGAATCAGACAGATCCTTATTCAACCCCCAACAAATGCTACAAAACTTTAACCCATGTGATGACCCCCGACCTCTAACTCTAAAAGGCACTAACCACCAAACTTTTCTCCTCTCTAACGACTTCTGCTCAGTAGGTGCTAGTACTCTTAAATTCAGAGAGGCTACTTTTAATCCATAATTGAAGTATGATATTTGTAGCTCACACCTGTGCCTTAAAACTGTTTCCCCAGAGCTGTTAGCGCTAATAAATCACAGCTTCCCACAAATCCGAGTTCTTTCAAATAACAGGGATTGCCAGCAATTTAATCTCTGTATCAGATCAGTCTGCTCATTGAGCTTCTCAGCTAAAGGCAGCATCAGAGACAACTTGCAAGAGCTGCACAAAACCAGGCTGCTGCCAGGAAGGGAGGATGAATTTAGGGCAAGCTTCCTGATGTTGGGCTAGTTACATGGATCTCAACTTTACATGTGGATCATTACAGACCCTGGATAATGTAGGACTACATCTATTGAGATTTCTTGTATAGGATTGTTGATGCAAGATCTCACATTTCTTCTGCTTTTATGTGCATAACCTGCCTAATACTTTTACTTCAAGACAGAAGTTCATGTCTCAAGTTTTCTGTGCATAGCCTAAAGCTCTGGTAAAAGATGAGGGTCTTTTCATGAAAGAGAATGAGATCCAGCTGTGAAGTTTCAAATTTCAGCCCCTCTTCAAACATGGAATTTGGAGTGGAGCTCACAGTTCCTAAATTGCACTTCCCTGTTTGGATGCTGTAAATTAGCTGGTCTGTTCTTTGGGAGAGCTCTTTTTTGTTCTCAGCAGCTCTGCTATTAAATGCCAATTTAAGACATTTAGGCTTCCAAGCAGTGACCTTGTCTTTCACTTAGGTCTTGAAGAGAAAAGGATTGTCATGCAACAAAGTAAAGAAAATACATTGCTAACAGGGGACATCAATTTGTGTTGGGAGACAGGTCCAGTGGGAATGGCATAGACTTTGTATCTGTGCTTGCAAGACATATGTATTTTAGAGAGGAAAGGGATATTTCAATTTTACTATTCTTCACTTTTACCCTATTCTGACAAATATTTATCCCTGAGACCTTGCAGACCTCAAGAAAAAAAGTACCAAGTACTGTTCTCATCTTTAGTAACTTCTAGCAGTACACAACAACTCTGAATAATGAAGGCTGAGATTTGTTCTTTATTTTGTAGTTCGGCTTTATTATGCTAAGGAAAGACCAAGACAAGGAATCTACACTATCAGCCAAGGACCTCCACAACTCATCCATCATGCTGTGTTAGCCAAAAGAAAATTAGTTACTCAATATCTTATTTGCAGTGTACAAGCAAGTAAAAAAAAAAAAAAAAAAAAAAAAAAAAAAAAAAAAAAAAAAAAAAAAAAAAAAAAAAAAAAAAAATCTTGTTTACAAAAAGCAGGCAAATGGACTAAAGCCTTAACAAATGTTTGCTTGCATAAAACATATCCAAAGTAAACACTGAATTGTCTTTTACTTTTTAAAGACACTGCACTCTTCAATAACCTCAGAACAACTAATACATGACGTTTTAAGCAAGTATTAGGCAAAACATGTGTTGCAAATACTAAGCAGTACTTTCTTTGCCAAGTTTTTCTAAGTACTGCACTCAGATAGTTCATGCTTTTAAATCAGAGCAGACAAAAGAAAAAACCCAAAACCCCACACCAAACCCAACACCGAACTCACACCCAAATAAAAATCCTATGCACACTTAGGAACCAACTGGTTTTAAATGCTTTACTGAATTCCACATATCAGACTACTCCTAATCAAGATACTGATTGATCACATGCATTAGAAAATAATTTCAAATTGTAAATACCCTCGTGGGGGCTACAAATTACTAATAGATTATTTGTCAGGAAGCTGACATTTAATTTCCTGAGTTTTTAAGTTAGTACAACAAGCAAATTTTTTGTCTGTGAACACAAAGATCCTCAGAAAAAACCTGAACACCGTGAGCATTTGAATAAACCCCAGAGGAGGGATCAACATGATTGTAATCAGAATATTTTTGATCTTCTGCCACTAGATGGTGTCCGGTTACCTGAGCTGTAACCACAGCTGCATTAATCAAAAAACAACCTTCAGACTCTCTGAATTCTTGTGCTTACAGCTTTTGCTGATATTTTGGGTAAGCTATTTTCAAGGGAATTTGGCTTTTCAAGTCTTACTTTTGATCTCTGCATGGTCTTTTAAATGGGAAAAGATGAAGTCTTTGATGAGGATTCTTGCATAAACAGCAGCAAAGAACTACAGAGCACCTTAATTGCAATCAACAAAGTGTGAGCCAGCAAACTTGAAGCAAGGCAAAATATCTTTTCCAAAATTAAGGTGGAGAACAAAAAGGAGAGGAATGCAAAGTCCAGAGGGCAAAAAGCAGCACCACTGTCCAACTCAGCAAGCACCGAAGCACCATAACCATGAAACTACTTCACTTGGTGCTGAAGGAAAATTAAACCCTTCCTGTGTGTGTTGTGCAGCTTGGTATTTGTGGTGTTTTACCTCTCCTTTGAGAGCCACTGCAGAGCAGTTGAGAGGAAAGCTGCAAGAAAAGGAAAAGTATCAGAGCACGAAAGGAATATGGAGTCCAGGCTTGAATGTGTAGGGGCAAAAAGCATTATCTGTTTTACCTGTATAATTAAACACAAGGACAAACAGAAAACTGCAATGTTTCCCTCTGTTCCCAGATCTGCTAATAAATAAGGCACCAGGGGGCCTCAGTTATTCACTAGCAAAAAAACCACGGCACATTAACTCTTTACTTGCTGAATTAATACACTTCAAAGACTTCATTTAAGAAAGAGAGGAAAGAAAGAAGCAACAGAAAGGAGCATTAAAATCCAGCTACGTAGAAAATGGCAGTGAAATTATTAGAAAATGTGACTCGAGCTCAGTTTTGCTGTTTGCATGACAAGTTTCAAAGTATGGTTTCATGGTGGAAAAATAACAACCCCCCTTACTACTATCAAAATGGGGGATGGAGTGATTTAAAATTGAATTTTTAAAAATTGTGTTTGAGACCCTTTGATTGGCTCAGGTGTTGAGGGTGTTTGGAGTTATCTATGCTGTGTATGAAGGAAGTCAAGTCAGTGATGAAACTCATGAGCTCAGGGCTGTTTAGCCATAATTTAAGAGCCCTCTTTGAGCTGTTTCTCAGTGATACTGCACATACAAGCACAAAGCAGACTCTTATTCTGTAAGAGTATTACAAATCAGTGCACCCACCACTAGTTGTTTTCACTGATGTCAGTCAGGTTGCATGTAGTCTCTCCCACACATCTGGAGCTTGTAACTTAGCACACTTGAAACCATTCAACAGCTGCCTGGCAATAAGATTAATTCAAAGTAACATTTTTTACAGAATAACTTCAAGTTTACTTTCTTTTTCTTCTCTAAACCACTAGAATTACAGCCATTGGAGCACTGTAAGGAGACTGCACAGAAAAGTAATTGGGTTGTGGGATCTAATTACAAGCAGCCTAAAAAAGCCCCAAACCTTCTCTGATGTCCAGTCTATCTTCCATTTGAGGCAGCTGCAGCTGGATGCATCTTGGGAGTTCAAGGCAGCACACTGATCCAAGATACAAAGAATAAAATATTGTTCTCTTGCACAACTCTGGGAAGCTTCTCAAGTCACGAAAACAAACAGAAAACTGAAGGCTCTCCCTTTGGAATTATTAATGTGTCTACCCACCTGAAATGCTGAATAAGAAATTACTGTAATTTAAGTGATACCAGGCAGTTTTGCATTAAGAAAATTATACCTGAACCATGTGCAATATTATGGCTAACTTGAGGATGACAAACTGTAGTTAGATGGCTATTTAGCTGATTATAGTAATACAGTACTTAAAATTTAAAACATTAGGTTTGTTTTACAACTTGATGGTGTACATTGGCAGGAAGGAATAAATTCTGAGACCTGCCTGAAGGTACACTGCAGTATTTTGCTGCTGAGTGTTTTAGTATCTCATCTCTGGACTGGCTGTCTTTTAAACAATCCATGAGAGCAATGGCAACCCAGAGCAGAACAAATGCAGAATCTGAAATACAGAGAGATACAGAATATAAGAGATGTCACTTCCAGCACAGCCTTCTGTGATACAGCAGTAGTTCTTAATTTTTCAATTCCATGATTATACTTCAGATTTCTATATTAAAATCATTATTTTGTTCATATTATGCCTTGTTAGTAATTGAAATGACAGAATCTTTATTTAAATGTGTTTCATAAGGCTCCCTTACCTGTGACAACATTAATCCTGACTTTACTTCAACATAATATCAATCATTTGGATGCTGGTCCTTCTTGTCCTACTGATCTTTTAAGAAAACACTTAGCCCCCATCCTGCATTTGCAGCAAGTGTATCTTTGCAGCAAATTCTGAGGGCTGTGTGCTCAAACTTCATGATTCAAGACTGCAGCCTGACAGCTGAGTTGCTAACCTGATACCTATGTTAATAGCCTTGCTTTTAACCACCTAAATTTTGGAAATTTTCACATCCCACTAGTGAGTTTGAAGTTGCTAATGTTGCTTCATGCCAAATATTTATAAGCAGTCAGTAATTTGGCACAGAATATCTCTTGACACTAAATAACACTGTTAGCCATCACTGTTCAGTGAATTGCACAAAAGGAATGAGGAGCAGATCCAGAAAGGATCTTACTCAACATAGATGTGGCATTGAGACCTTCATATCCCCTCCCGCACAGTCACTAAAAGGTCCAAATTTCACCTGGTGCATACCCAGCTCAATAGTCTGACCCTGTCTAGGGCCCAGCATAACTTCAGAGGAAACATCTCTCTGTGTGTCTCACAGCATTCTTCTCAGTGAAGCTCCCTCTAAGTACTCATGTCTTCCTGTATCCAAAAGCCTTTCAGCTGCACTTTGACAGTGGGAAGACTCCTGTGTTTATGTTAGTCCTAAAGTTTGGTGGATTAATTCCCCTCTCACATGGGGTATGAATACAGCTCTCATTTTCCAGGGCTTCTTTCAGTCCAAGGGCTTTCAGGGGAGAGGGGTTGTAGGTCTAAGAAATCATTAGCTCTAAGAATTCAGCCAGGACTAAAAAATGCACAAATAGTTAGTGTGTTGGATTTGGGCTCCTACAAGACAGAAATGCCAAGAGCCACAAAGAATAACATACTTTCAGAACAACCAGGAAAAGACAAGATACCAATTATCCCAGCTTCCAACATACATACTCCCTAAATGAAAGCTTAGTGTAAGTCTTCTACCACCTAAAGAAAGGGCATAGAACCAAACCTTTTTGGGGAAATGACAAGAAGCCATGGCCACTAGTCACATTAGAAGAAATTCCCATTGGACTTGGACTTCAACACTGAAGTGGTTCAGGGCTGAGATGTTGTCAAGAGAGGCTGTTGCATCTCCATCTTTTGGGATTTCAGAAGCTGACTGGACAAGGTCGTAAGCAATCTGTGTTTAGATGGAAGTTGTACCAGCTTTGAGCTGAAGACTTGACATATTCCAGAGCTTCCTTACAATCCAAATTTCTCCATGAATTTTCTAAGAATGCATATAGTTAACAAACTTGAGAAATAGTATCATGTATGTTGGTAATTTTATTTGCCTTTTGGAGTCAAGGTTATTGAGGGTCATGTGTATAAAAGCTGTGGTTCTAGAAGAAAAAAATATTCTGGATAAAAATCTGTGAAATAAACTCTTCCTGTGTGTTTCTTAACTGTTGTACATTTGTTGCTTATTAAAACAATGTCTGAAGGAGGGTTTTTTATAGAAGAACATGCTCATTCTCCTTTTATGATTCTTCATTAAAATAAAAACCAAGCTCAAAATGAAAGAAATAAGAATTGCATAACTGCAGGAACATAAATTTGTCACAGCACCAGAGAGAATGAAAATGAAGCTAAATTTTCTTGCTCCACTAGTAATGGAATACTATTTCAGAACAAATATACAGTTTACAGAGGTTTTCAGACCCTAATGTCATTTCTCACAGGCAGTCAATCTAGCAGACAAACTAAGAAACAGACAGACAAATAGGAGTTCGACCAAGTTAACCTTGAAAAGTGTGGATTCCAGGGAACACCCAGTGAGGACTGAACTTTCACAGGGAGCACATAAATCCCACAAGAGAAGCAATTTCCTCCTTTCTGTCTTAATCAATGGGTAGAATTAAAAACATCTTTACTGGCAAATTTCAGAGTCCAGGTCCATAAAATTAATCAGTAAAACCTAGCAGAGTGCCTGATATCACAGGCAGCTAGGGTAAAGCACATGAAGACCACAGACATCTATCATTACTGAAAGTTTTCCTGCCATGACTGAGCACAGACACGTCTGTTTGGAGGAGATACCTCATATCAAATGTTTTTGGCCCAGGAACAAGCACACTTTATTTAAGAGATGCAAGAGGCCATATCAGACATCATCTTCTGACTTATTAGCTGGGTGCAGCAGTACAGAATCTAGCAGACATGCCAGGATTTAGGCTGAAGCACCTATAAAGCAAAACCCATGGGTTCTTCATGTTAAGATCAGATAAAAATGCCAGTGTGGCCTATCAGCACAGAAATCTAGTAACAAGCAATATAAGCACAGAAATTGATTGAAGTATATCAGCCTTTTACTGCTTTGAAGAAATCAGTGCCATGTTTGCATTGTCACTTGGGAAGCAAAAGCCTAGAAGAGGACGAAATGTGTGCTTTGCCATATCCCATATGTGTATGCTTGAAATGACAATAGACTACTAAAATAAATTATTAATTACATGGTGCAATCACTTAAAAATACATAAGATACATTTTCTCAAATGTTAATCACTAATAAGACAGCCTGTAATACAACGCAAGGGGATAAATCTCATGCTTACAAATGCAACAACAGAGATGTCTGGATTCAAGCTTCTGGATAGGTTTACCAGCTTCTTAGCACACTAACACTTTGCTGCTGTTTAGTATTAAAGGAGGTCCCTGTAACACACTTGCTGTACAGCTAATGTGCACAGAAAGCCATAGCTAGGGGATCTAGTCCTGGAAAAGGTGGTACAGGTGGGTATTACTTGTGAGTACCAACTTGAGGGAGCAGCTGCACCATGAAACACCAGCGGTGACTCTCCAGGCTATCTGGGGATGTGTCAGAAATGGGGAAAATTATGCTTGGCAGCATGCTCTCCCTCTGTTGGGAGCTGGATGGACTATTACTGTCTTCTGCCTCATCTGGTTAGATGTCTTATCTGCATAAAGTAGGGAACAGAGATGCAAACAACAAAACTTCCTGCTCTTGGGTTTTGCCCTCAAACAGAATAGGATCTGGAATCAACAGTGCCTGAAGTGCCTGGGATAGTATGGTTCTAGTGGGAAGGGAAGAGACTGGAAAGGTTTCTGAAATCCAGTGTAACACAGTTACTCTGCAGGTTAGTCTTGCACCCACAGCACACTACTGGACTGACTGAAGACCTCAAATACACAGTACAACCATCATCTTGCTAATTGCTTACCCCACTTCCCAAACTTCACACACTTTTGCATCCATTGCCATAAAACCTTCAGTTGCCTTCCACATTTTCCCTTTCACTATAACCCTGGGAACTTCCTCAGAAGATTTCCCCATCGCTGCTGTGCAAGTTGCTGGGTGAGATCCAGAGGTTCCATGTGCTGACTGAGATCTGTACAGCCAACCATTCTCCTCATGTCAAAGGCCCTGCACTACACAGCTCCTCGGTGTGCTTTCTGTGTGTTCCAGACACCCCATGGAGTAGGAAACACTGCCTGCCTGGAGTGAGTAACACCACCACAAAATAAATGGATTCTGATGGATACTGAAGACTAAGAAGCCAAAGGCTGAAACACAGCATCCTGGTTATTTGAGGGAATGGCAGTTTGTCCCCATTCATCAGCTCCAGAATCCTTCTGGTCAAAACCCCCATTAAGTTACTGCAGTCCCATCTGCTTTGCCACAAAGCAGCAGGGAAGGTCACTCACTGCATTCCACTGCCAGCCAAGCCTTTTGTTTGTCAAGCACAGCTCCAGACTCATCAATATGTGCATTTGTAGGATGCAATATACTGACCTTTCACCAATTTTACTGCCACACTATCCTAAACTTATAAATAAGATAAAGAACAGACTTCAATTAGACTGGAATTTAAACAAAGAAAGTGATTCAATCAGTTCACAAACAATCTCCTACCACATCCCCAGCCTGGGATTCAGGTTCTGGAGGTAATATTTCATTCTTACAGACAGGCCAAGCAGGGGGCTTCTCACAACTGTATTCCCTATAGCCATATGTGTTTCACATCCTGTTGGCTTTTTTTTTCTTCCCCAGCAGATTCTCCAAGAATACGTTATGAAATACTACACAAGCCCCCCCAGTTTGCATTTAACCATAGGTTAAACTGATGCATTGTGACACTGCCATGGAGGGGCCATTATCCCCTAGTAGTGATCTGTCATCCTTAATCATATGCTGGCAAGTTAAAAATCTAATGTGTTGTGACAAAACTGTGCAAGTGGATAACTGCAGAATAAGCAGTTTGTCAGCCTGGAACAACACACTGGTCAGGATGCTTCAGGAAGCCACACTGGATTTTTACCACTAGGAAGGTTATTTGCAAGTTAAAAAGTGAGTAAACTTGGGGCTTTCAAACACCCTTCAGATGTAAAGGTAGCCAAATCATCCAATTAAGTCATAAGGAAGCCACTCCTACTTTCAGTAGTTTCACTTTTTGTTACTTATTACAAGATTGGAAAACATAATCAATAATCTTACCAGTAAATATTTTCATGTGTGCTAGAAGATTTAAATGGACACATTTAAGAAAACATTTAACTTACCTCTGGAATAGCTCTAGGAAGTATTTTGTCTTTTGTTTAAACATTAAAGCAATTGTTCTTCATTCCTGGAAAACTTGGGAATCTACAGATTTTTGTAGCAAAAACCCCATGAACTGCAGTTACACAGAATCTTTTCTTCAACCAGAGACTGATATGACTACCAATCCCAGTCTATTATAAGAAAAAAAAATTAATAATCAAATAAAACATCATATTTTCCATTACCTCTTTAACCGCAAACATAATGGAAAAAAATGTCTGAAATTTACTTACTCTTGAGGTGAGTCTAGAACAGTCAAACAAGTAAAAGTTAGAAAAAGGACAGAGTAGGTGAATTAGACCCAGGTCAACAGGAGAAAACCCTGTCTTAGAGAAAGATACCATTAACTCCCTAGGATTAGAAGAAGGAAACTGAAAATTCACATTTTCATCATCTAAAATACTTGTGAACGTTGAAGTGAAAAAACACAATAGACACAGGAAGAATATCCTCAAGTGGCTAATGCTAAATATGTCATCAAAAGTTGACATTCCTGGCCAGACTGTGATTAAAACAAGGAACTTAACACTACTGATCATTTTAGAGGCCAAAGATTTAGCAAGATTCAATGAGAAAGCTACAGGAATACAGAACTCTGGAGTGCCAGCACGCAGAGAACACCCAAGCACTAGAAGCTTAGCTGGCTGTTCAAGGCAAGCCAGTTAGCAAAAGGTGTGAAGAAAACTTGAGGGAACTTCAGTAGAGGCTCATCCTCCAACAGCTCTGTGGGGGGTTCTCAGTGAAGGCAGCCCTTTTTCTCTGCTGTTAAAGGCTGCTTTAAAGCTGTGGCTCTCACCCTGGTCCTTGCCTGAGCTGTGCCACAGGCAGGCACTCCATTGATTCAGGTCCTGGCCAACTTTCCAGTGTGGCTGTGGGCCTGCCTCACCACTGTGCACGTGGCTGGCAATCGCTGATCCTGGTCACTGTGCCCAAACCTGATCATGATCCATGATGCTGACTCAGTTTCCCAGCCTGACATCAGACCTACTCTTTCCACTGCAGATTTGCTTGGTGTTCTGGTTCCTTGGCTGAACCCAGCTACCCTCACTGGCACTGTCTGCCTCACTTGGGGTACACTGGGCTGGATACTGGCCTCCCTTCCCTGAGGGAACAGCTTTGCCTTAGGTGAACATTGGCACTGAGCTACAACAGTTGAAGTTAGCAACAAGCATTAGCTGGGAAACAGAACATCATGCTAGAGGTTTTTTAAAGTTCCTCATTTCTAGAGACTGGAATGCTGAAGTTGAGCAAACTTTGAGGTTTTGCAAATTTCCACCTCTACACCACTGACAGGGATCTGCTGAAGCTTCCCCTCATTTAGTGCTACATATTCCCAGATACGATACCTGAGTTCCTCAGTCTAAAAACTCAGTCCACATAATATTGTTTCTCTCTTTGTGCTACAAAGACTACTCAGAAGCTCACTTATCAACACTAGAAGTTCTGCTGAGGTGTATTTTCCTTGACATCTTTGTCATTGCTGATTGATTTGCATAGAATTAGCTGACTAGTGTTTAGTAAATTAATAACTATCCTAATGCATTAAGAGGAACATTGTATTGATTCAAATTAAAAAAAAAAAAAAACAAAACCAAAAACATAAATCAGTGCATACAGTCCAATTCCATGTGCAGTCCCCAAAACAGATCACCAACAATCTCCTGCTGTAACTCCAAATGTCAGTCTTTGGATCCCAGTAGTATTCTCCTTGCAAAGCACTCTATCACCCAGAAACCCAGTACTGGGGCATTTTTGAGCATAGGGATAAATTCTACCCCTTTTTATTCTTGTCCTTGTTTATATTTTCCCTGTTAGAAGTCTGAAGTATGGGATAACTGAATTATGCTTACTTGACAAAGGTAAACAAGAATTTACAACCGGCAAAAAGACTGAGCCAAAAGATTGAGCCATAAGAGAGTGCTTGTGTTCATCAAGCACTCTCATGTAAATGTTTTGAAGTATCCTACTGCTTCCAGAATATAAAACCCCAACAGTAGTTCCCCCCCCCCCATAATGCTGCATCTTGGAAGAGAAGTACCATCACTAGAGTTAGCTAAAACCCAGAACACAACAAGAAAATATATTTGAGACAACACATGGTTCTTCTTCCAGAGGCATGACATTCTTTTTTATAGAAAATAAAAACCAACCATTTTTATTGACTGTACTGTAGATACCTGTACAGAGTGTAAACTTTAATATTTCACCAGATATGTGAATACTTCTGGAGAAAGAGTTATCAAGCACCTTCATTTCAACAAATTTTTGATATTTACAGTAAGGAATACCTGATTAAGTGTATGAATAGAATGAATTAAAAGTTATAAAAAGTTACACAAAAATATCTTAAAAATGTTTATATGTTCTGTTATTTTATGATAAATATACAATTAAAGAGGAAGATGTCACTCAGTTAAGACTCAGAACTGGCTCTGTTTAAAACTGTCACTGTTGTATCTGAAGAGGGAGTAAGGAAATGGGGATGTTAGCTTACTGCTCTGATCATGACACAGTGAAATGTGCTCTGGCAGGAGCCTCAAAAGCCCTGTTTTGCTCTGCCACAGGTTGGTTTGCAGGCAAGCTTCCTTCCCAACACAGTAGGGAAACCAAACCTCACTTCTGGATTTGCACTGTTAATTTGACATATAAGTATGCACTTAGATTTTCCCTCTCCAAACTTACTGGTGATGATGAAAATATCAACTTCACTTTGATTTTCAGAACACCATTTTTGCTGTTACTGAACACTGGCACATAAATGGGGCACCACTGTATTTTCTTCTTTTAAACACCAAACCAGAAGTGAGCTCTCTGAAAATCAGATTTTAAATGCCATTGTTTCTTATGGTCTACAAAAAAGCATAGCATGGTTTGCTAAAGAAGAAAGATTGCTAAAATAGAATTCAGAGACCACTTTGAGGCTTATAGAATCAAACGTAGAAATACTATTTTAAAACCTCTCAGAAAACAAATGTGACTATCTCTTTAAAACCCACCTGTCTCCCAATGAATCAACATCCATTCTTTGATGACCTATCAGCAATTGTTCAAAATATCTAAATTTAGTTTAGTGGTTTTTAGGGAACTACTCAGGAATCCACCTCAAACAGAAAAAAGATAAATCTCTTAAAACCTAACAAAAACTTTAAATATATCCACTAAACAGTGTTGATTATAACAAATCATGTAGTTTAGGAAAGGATCACCTGAGCCAGAGTGAGAATTATAATCCTTACAACACATGGATAAAGTACTTCTGTAGTACAGAAGTCAAAAGCTGAGATTCAAGTTTTTGAAGTGAAAGAACTGGTAGTGAGAAGGAATGTGGTTGGGCAGTAAATATGTGCTATTACTGGGTATTCCCTCTCATCTGTTCATCCTTGGGACTTCCTGATTGTTTCTCAGCTAGAGATAAGCCCAGTTACAAATCTGACAGGCTAAGCATACCACTTCTGCAGAAAACTGCTGCACATCCCAAGGTACAATTCAGGCTCAGGATTTGAGTAGTTCCATTCTTGTTACTTTGTTCTGTGTTTTGTTGCTTCAATTTTGCACATCCTCCTTGTCTGTGGCAGATGCAACTAAGGCCTCCACATTTACCTTTAAAAGCAAACAGATAATTTTACAAGGAATAAGGTGAAGTTGGACCCAACTGGGCAGCTGTGTCTTACTTTAACTGCTACAGAAACAGCTTCTCTGTATGTGTGTGTGTGTGTGTGTGTCTGCATATGTGCATTGTGGCTTGCTGTTAGCAGCATGGAGCACTTATCTTTAGGGCCTGACTGTGTTGATAGGAGTGAACTGTTTACAGCACATTTCCAAAAGGTGTCTGCTGCTCTAAAGCTTATTTTAACGCTCAGTTTCTCTCTATACAATCTACTCCAACTGTGTTGTCAGGGCAGCGGCAGGTACGGCCTCCCGGGGTAGCCAAGCAGAGGTGAGTACAACCACCATTATTCACCGTACAGTAGTTATGTCCTGGAAAAAAAACAGAGATGCAAAACCTCAGAGAAAAACAAATGCAAACCCACAATCTGAAACAGACATGACACGTACAAGAGATGTTAAGATTTATGGCTACACTAGGGAAACAAGCCATAATGAGATTAGGAGTGGAAGAAAACTATGCTTTGGGGAGATAAGAGTCACCGTATCCCTTGTGTCAACTTGACATTTGCATGAAAGAAAGATTAAGATATCAGAGTGAAAGAGGCAATGTGAATCAAGTGGGCTGTTCCTAAAATACCCTTCATAAAACTGGCCACATGTCCACAGGTATCAGAATGACAAGAAGTGAATGAGTAAATAGAGAAGGGCAAAGTGGGGACAAAGTCCAAATGCTACAGAACATCATCCTCAGATACCAACCATGCAGAGGAATGATCCATAAAAACAAACAAACACAAATAAATTGGGTGGTTGGGGAAATGCTAACATTAAAGAGTAAAATGAAAGAGAAATCCAAAAAGCAGTGGATCAGAGAGGAAAGGGATCCATCCAGAAAACCACTTGAAACAGACATAAGACACAGAAAGAAATGACACCAAGGTTCTGAATATTATAGGTATAAGCATATACTCAGAGCACACAATGTTAATTTTACACTGCCTACCAAACTGGGTCTGTGACTTAACTAGTAATAACAATATAACTGATTTTTAATTACAATATCTGCATGTATTTTTAAGCTCTGAGCCAAAACTTCCACTAAATTACTTTTTATTGCATATATTAAGTAATTTGAAGAGAAACTATTGTAAGCTTTTTTTTCAGTCCCAAAGGAAAATAGCACAACTCCCGTAATTCCAGCCATATTGTAATAAAAAACAGCAAATGATTCTCCTGTGATTTGCTAAGAATGATGTAACTGCATGATGATAGTGCTTCACAAAACCCAAGTTATACTTCAAGGGTATCAGCTTCTTCTCTTCCTCTTTTCAATAGTGAATCTGAAAAACTTAACATCCAACAGAGCAGAAGGGACAGCTCAGTCCTCAGCTACTCTACTACCTGCTGTTTTCTGAACATTCCATTTTGAAAAACACTGGATCTCATTAAGGTCATCTGGAAGACCGTAATATTGCTGTAGCTTAAACTTAATAACTGAGTAAGACCCAAGCCATAAATATAGCATTCAATTCAGAAGACAATATATTAGCTTTTTTGGCAGGTCAGATGCTAATCTTGATCATACACATCCTTTCACAAAGGATAGAACAGGCCCCTTTTCCCCCTCCAGTTTTGGTTTAATGCGACAGCTACAACAACTGCTCTTATGGAAAAGGAATTAGGTGGCTTTTAGTTTCTTACTAAACAGAAGTTTAAGCACCACCCCAAATCAGTTGGCAGCTTATAAATTGGAGCTGCTACTAAGTCTATTTATACAGTAAGGTGTTAAACAGCTGTAAAAATTCCGGAATCATCTGGATTACCTCCTGGGCACTGAGCAAAGGCTGTGGTGATTCCATAGAGCCGTGAGCGCTTGTGAGGCTGGAAGTTATCATTTTCTAATGAAATCGTGCGATCCACTGCCACAACAGCATCCCTGCCATATGTGCAAGAAAATACATAGAAGTCACATGAAGGTGAAAGTATAGGGGAAAACCAAACAACACAACAAAATCCCCCCAGAAAACCAACAAAAAACCCAACCAACCAGTCAAAAAAACCCCACAAAACAAAACAAAACCAGAAGTGAAAAAAATTTGAAGTTGCTCCCTTTTTACAATTAGGAAGAGGTACCAGAAGCAACATCCCCCAAGACATCACCTTTCCTGAACAAACCTAGTATGTTATGACCTTCACTCTAGGCAGCTAGGAAATTTATCAGGGAGACACCTTAATAATTTTGAAGGTACTTGCACTGCAGGACAATGTCCCTCTACAGGAAGGATGTATGTGTTGGTAGTTTTGGCATATTTTTCACATTCTGACAAGTATTGTGGTATAGCTGACATTGCAGCTACTAAGCATAACAATTATGGACAGTGATGTATTCCAGGTGGAGCCTGATCTCCAGAAGGAATACAGCTAATCATAAGCAATCCTTCCTTCCTTCCTAAGTATAAAAGGGCAGTCAAGTGACAGACCTGTAGCACGCTACTCCTCAAGCCTGTTCTAGAACAGCCCATCCCAGATGTTAGTTTCTAACTTGGAAATCCTCACACACAGTAATAGCTACTGCTGCTGCAATCGATAGAGGCATTTGGGTAAGAGTTTGCTGATAGAGCCCATAAAACCATTTACATCAAGTAAAAATATTTATTTTAAAATGCAGGGACTGGATTTTTTCCCAGAAGTTAAAGTAAACCTCTAAGTCTTGTTCATATGGCAACATTTTAGAGCATTTGCAATAAAGAAAGTGTCATCAAGATAGTGAACACTTTTTTTCCTCTTATTTTTGATTGAACATTCATATAATATAGGGCATAGAAAGCCAAGAGTGATGAATGTCTGCCCTCTACAACGCAGCTGCTATAGAGAAACAAGTTACTGCCCACTCCTTTCCCAAGAATGTTCAGTGTTAAAAGCATTTTCTTCAAGGACAAATCACTATGCTAAAAAGTGAAAACTCAGTTAACTGGCAGCATCAACAGGTCAGCTCTACATATCCTCTCCACCCTGCCTCAGCTATTGCCAACAAAGCAACAAAACAGGAATGTGTGAGAGGCCTGGCAAGAAATGCTGTATATCCTTCAGATTCTACCTTTTTCAGGGAGAAAAAAAAAGATAAAAGTACTCCATAATTTCTTTACCAGATAACATACCTTCTCCAGTCTGTATAGTATAAATTCTTCCCATAGCTTGTAACACCAAAAGGATACTGAATCCCTTCAACAATCTTTCGTCGACCAAGCTGATTAGGGTTCATGCATTCCAGCCTCTTGGTACCTGGATGTAGTAAAACAATTAAGCCTTTGAATCAGAACAAGAGAGCTCTCATCAGGGATGAAAAACAAGCACAAATATTCAAGCATGAACAGGGTGGAAAGTCCTGGAAATCTTTCAGTGTGTTCCTTGGTCAAAGCCTTCCTCCATGTCACATGCATGCATGTGCCAAAAATTGAATGGATAAATACTCCAGTACTAATGGCACCGAGCACACCACTAAGTTAAAGAAACACAGATGTCCCATGCAGCCATGGTCAATGCTCACTAGCTGAGATTCCTGCTATGGATTCCAGAATCCTCAGGTTGGTGTGGAAGTTGACAGAGGGTCTCCTCCATTTTGGAGGGATACTTAAGCCGTTAACTGGTTCCACCTCCTCTGGAAGACATTTTTGCAGTTTGTCTGGTGAGCATGCTCCTGAAATGTTTGCTGGCCACGAAGGTGAGACTCCAGGAAGAACATCTAACTCATAGATACAAATAGGGTGCAAAAAAGTCTAGCTGTAAAGTCTCTGCAGGCTGGGAACACTGGTAATGAATGTAAACACCAGTAGGTTTTTCCTAAGTAATGTGTTTCAGAATTAGACAAAAAAGAAGGTGCAAATGTGAGAACAAGAAAGGAAGAGAGATAAAGTAACTAGACATAGCAGAAGGAGATACATTTGAAGGATAGAGAAAGTGTTTTACAGTGAAAAAGAGAGCTTGACAATTTTAGTTTATCCAAAATTTGAAAGGTGACTTGAAGTGTAAGAGCACCTCTGCAGGAAGACATCCCTGCCAGAGTCACCCCTGCCAGGGTGAAAGAGAAGCAAGATGCCAAAAGATAAAAATTAAATGAGAACTAAAAGCACACTTCCCCCCCACCCATTGGTAAGGCACTGTCACAAAACTTACAATGGGTTTGTGGCAGAACATTAATCCCTTGATCTTTTGGGTGCATTGATTTTTCAAGACTCTACTCAGTCAAATATAAGTGAGACTTGGTCTCAGGTTACTTAAGGCCTCAGGCCTTAAAACAAGAGTGCCAGGATGGCATTCTGTCAGGCAGATTAGATAAATCTGGGGGTTTTCCCTAGTCTTAAACCAACAACTTCTACAAAGCACTAAGCACTACCTAAAAAATAGCCACATACAAGACACACAGACACAGATCTGTTGCATTTCTATAAAGTTTTGTGATCAGAATTGAAACCCTTCAGCTTGCACACAGTCTCATGTGAATAGCAATGAATAAATCATTAAAGCCAAAAGCTATGGCTGTGCATAATTTCAGGATTGGACATACTTACACTACTACCATCACAAAGAAATATCTTAGCCACCATTTACCTGCATCTACCCAGCACAGCATTGAGGAATAAGGATCAAATGTCAGTCCATTTGGTAACCCCAGATCATCTTTAACAAGAATTCTTCTGTTTGTGCCATCCATGTATGAAGTTTCAATTTTAGGAGCTTCTCTGTTCCAGTCAGTCCAGTACAAATTTCTTAGGAAGCAGAAAAAGGCTAGAGTTAAGACAGGGACTAATCTCAAAAGATTGTTGTAACTAAGAAAATGCTAAGAACACAAAAGTAACACATAGCTCCTAAATCTTTTAAATAAATTAGAAAGGCCATATTACACCTTGATATAGAAGTCAAAAAAGTGTAATAAAAATGCAGCAAATATACTTCCACTAAAAACAAAAGGAGTAAGCTCAGACATAAGGAGAAATGCTTGCCTCCTGTTGTTTAGCTTATGATCAAAATGCCAGCTGAAAAGATTTATATTGCAATGGTTCTGAGGGCCATTCAAAACATACATCTACAATTCGAGTTCTTCCATTTCCCTTCCCATTATGAATGCTCAGGCTAAAGCAAGAGTATTTGGCATACATTTGGGACCCATCTGAAACAATATTTTTCTTTTCAGTGTACCAGGTAAGCAACACACAATGGAATCAGAGTAGTTTATCCTCAGCAGAGATCCTCAGAGAGGGCTGTTAATTTTCTGATGTTTCACTATTAATAGCCATTTTTAGTAGTAGGTTTTTTTTTTTCCCTTGGATGTACATTCTGTGCCTGAGAATATGCATGGGCCTCAAAGGCACCTTTGTTGTTTACTCCTTAGCACACACAATTTATTATAACATGCAAGTCCATGATGCTTGACCTGAACCCAGAGCCCTACTCCATCAGTGGGGTTCTGCATGGAACGCAGGTGCCTCCTCAGTCTGTTAAATAGTCAGATAAATAAAATCAAGCTTTGCACATGTTTCTTGACAACACATCCATACCCTCTCACAGGATCCACGACAATTGCTCTGGGGTTCACCAAACCAGTGTCAAAAAGGATGCGACGCTGGCGCCCGTCCAGCCTGGCCACTTCTATTCTGTCCAGTTGAGAGTCAGTCCAGAAGATGTTGCGACCTAGATGATCTACAGCTATCCCTTCAGGGCTTCCCAAGTCTGCAGGAGAACAGAGAAAAGCATTCCTAGGCATTATTATTATTTCCAATACACTGTGCCAGCCTCATAAGGGTAACCTTTAACAGAGATCAATTTTCTTCAGTGTTCTGGCTGTGCTTAAACAAAAGCTACTTTATATCACTTGGAAGTAGTGAACATGCATTTTACCTCAAAGTTTAAATACACAAAACTCTCATAAAGACATAAAATGAAAAGTTCCATATGGGACAAACTCACCACACACAGAAACTGTACTTGGAGGGGAAAATATAGAGTTAAAAACGGAGAAAGGAGCAGCAATTAGTGTCAAAATCTTATTCTACCATCCTTGTAAAGCCATAAAATGGATTTTATAACCCTTAATATTTCTCCTTCTTTAGTACTGGCATACATGGCACCCCCTTGAGAACTAAATTTACGCTAAGTTTACCTGATGCAACAATTAAACAAAATCAAATTCTAAACACTAGAGACAATGCCATTAACTAACTGATGCAATCTAGATCCAGTTCTTTGTTTTTCCAGAGTTATTCTTTTTTGGAACACATTTTAGAACTGTATGCACACAGTTTTTCTTGGACAGTTAGTTGTTCCAAAAGCAACAGGAAATAGCAGATAATGATCTTACTGCTCTAGCATTAGTAATTTTTAACTTGGATGCAGAAAAAATTTATAGAGCTTAATTCAGTCACTATGAGAAACTGCTGTTTTTTTCAAGGTTCCATTGAAAAAGATCAGGCAGGCCATGTGGAATTTAAGGAAGCCAAAGACAAGTTTAAAAAAAAAAATTCATTCAATTTCAGTTTCAAAAGAAAAGGAAAGAATTGTACATGGTCATTCCCCAAAAGAGGCGAAGTGACCCTTTATACCAGGCAGCTGTTGAAAAAAAAGCACCTTTCAAATGCTGATCCACACACTGAATGGAAAGTGTCCTGTAAGCCTTCTTTTAATTCTTAAGTTTATTCACTGACAGCCATTAAATAAACATATGTGACACAAGCAACCTTTCTGGAGAAAAGGCATTTGGCTCAGAACTTCCGGCAGGGCTCTCTAGACTTTGCTACTGTGATGTTGCTGTGAATCACAGTTGCACAATAGTTCAAGCATCCTCTGCTCTCCCACTCCAGTGGATTACACTTACCACTTTATCTACACACATGACATTTTAGATTTATATTAATTGTTGAAGAGGTGGAAAGGAACAAACAAGATGTTTCCCATTGTTTCTGACTCACAGCTCATGGCCGGAGGGGAAGGGCGGTGGGCAAGAAAGTAAATGTTAATTAGGCATTTCTTTACTCCTGAGGGCTCTTGAGCACACTTTGACTCAGTTATACTGACTTCACATTACTCCTTTATTTCTCAGAGTGCTTCTGTGGAGTTAAACCTGTCAGCTGCAAGAAAGCACCTCACATATACTTCAGACCCTCAAATGTTCCTAACTCTTTCCTAGCTAATGGCAGAGTCTGCTGAGGGTGGCCTCATTTTGAGGTGACTGTGGCAACAGTCCCTAGTCTCTGGGATCAGATTACTGACTAAATGGTATTGGAGGAGCTCCCAGACTCTTTTAGGAAACAGAAGACAGTAGCAGGCAAAAAATTTGCTATCACTGATTCCTAGGAGCCCCTGCTCCCTGAATAGTTTCCTTGTTTCAATTTCCTTATGTCAGCTATATGTTAGGAGATTTATAGAAGTCCAAAGTCAATGTCCCTTCTGTGTGGTTGATAACGAGCCAGAAAAAGCTATCCCCCTTGGAGGCAGGGGTAAGAGAATATTTAAAGGCTTCATTTATCACCAGTCTTTCCAGAGGCACAAATATGTTCCTGCTATATTGTCATCAAGCCTGATACAGTCCCAGGCTCTGTCCCTGAGGGCAGGTTTGTACAGACACACACAGCTGATAGGACTTTGAGCAATTACCACAGAGGAAAGCTCTCCTTCCTAATTTGCTGCCACAGCTGCAGAGCTGAGAAAACCTCCACAGCCTATACAGCTGCAGGGATAAAGGATGGGATTCCACAATTAAACAGTGTTTTTGCAACAAGCACAACTTGGATCACAAGAGCTTTAAAAAAAACCCAACCAAAAATGTAGTACATTCCACAAAAATACGCATGAACTGAAGAAAGCAGCTGGAGCTCACAGGAGGAAGAAGGCAAAGATCAAAACAACAACAAAAAATTCTCATGAGTCTTCCGAAGGGGAGGCATTTTGCTATTTCATGAAATTTGAAAGTTTCAGTTTTGGCCTGCACAGAAGATATCCATTTGATTGCTGAATATTCAATATTATTTTGATCTGAATCCTTATTTAAATGCCCATTTACATACAAAAAGTAATAGCAAACGTCTCTCCTAGCCTCTTCATGAAAAGTATTCACATCCTATGCAACCAACAGAACAACAGAATTAATGAGAAAGCTTCATCAATACAATATTTTTTATACCAGATAAAACTCTTGAGGTTTCCCTGTGGCATTGAAGCATCTTGAATTACCTTAAATAATCAATCAAGTTCAGCTGAAAGCTTTCACAAATAATTTTCCAACATTTCATACATTGCAACGATTTTAATGCCTGCACACACTCTCATTAGGCAGACATTCATATCCATATAAATTATTTAGAAATAGTAATTTCTCCCATTTTTAAAAGTGCAGATCCTGAAAAAAAATTCATTAATAGTGCAAAGTGAAATCTTTTCCCTGCAGAGTTTCTAAGTTGCACAGGCAAGCACAGGATTGTAATGCAGGTTAGAGTCCCTTTCATCAAATACATTGAGATGGATAAAGAAGCCTTACAAAATACCTCAGCCATCAAATAGTATAGAAATATGAAGCTCCATAACTGCTGGAATGGTTAGGGATGGCCTTAAACTCTCCCTTTATCCTTCCTAGGACAATGGTAGGACCCAAACCACACCCATCTATTGGCTGTCCCTCAGAGCCTGAATGGAGTTTCAAAAAGTGATTATTCCAAAGCACAAAGTCCAGGAAGGGATTCTCTACACATCCAAAGAAAACTAAATCAAATTTATTGTAGAGTTTTATAACTGGCTGATCATTTTTCTAAAATGATTTCATAAGATTTTGTAAAATGTCTGCAAAGGATTCAAAGCAAAGGTGACCTCTTTCAGTATCTTGACTTCACCAGTGTTCTAGGACCTTGAGGACACTAGTATTGAAAATTTGCCTCCAGCTACTTCTGCTGTAATTTTTTTTTATGACACCTCCCCCAACCATTCACTTTGTTCTCTAAACCTGTCCTTCCCCTTAGCCCTATCCACCCAATAAAAGGGTTTAACATCCAAGACACACAGGCTTGCACCTAACCCTTCTAATGAAAATTAACATGGGCTGCAGTGAGCAGCAGTCTTGAATGTAAGAACAAGATACAAACTGGATAAGCACTAACTCCACAATACCCTCTAGTCTAATTCTCAAATCCTTGGACAACTACAAAGGGTAAAAACCAAACAAGGTGGCTTTACTCACTTTCCATGTTACAACTTGAGTGGCAGGCATGGGGAAATCACAGCTGAAATGGTTTCTAACAACTTTTCAGCTGTTTGATCCCCAAGCCAAGGAAGAGAGGGCAGTTCTCTTCAACCTCCATGCTCACCAGTCCTTTCTCAGCAGAGCAGGCAGCTGACAAGCAGAGTTCAGGAGAGAAAAAAAAATCTATATATAAAAAAATCTCAGCTATCCAGCAGCTACCTTGCTTGGCAGAACAAAAATCAAAGACACCCTCTGATAGTATTTCATGTTAATATATAAACATAACTCTTAGTCAGCTCAGGCAACACCTAGGAAGTACATATTACTAAATTCAAGTCTAATGCCATTCCTAGGGAGTAGCAGGAGAAAGAATTTTGTGCTGTTACCTGTTTTGATTATGGTTGTTGGCTCTCCACCATGCAGGCTGGCCCTGCTGATCGAAGGGCCGCTGATGTCTGTCCAATAAACAATCTTGTCCACGCAGTCATAAGCAACTCCAATAACAACTTTGTCCTGTTGGACAACAGGCAAGTTAGATGAGCTTAGGATAAACAACAGTTACTCATCAGCAGCATTACCTTATGCTTTTAAGTCTCAAGCCTGAAGAAACAGAGTTCTTGAGGAAAGGTGGGAAATGGGGAGGAGAGGCCAAGAAAAATCATTGGGTAACAGTCATTGCCAAATATCTTAGAAAAATACTTCCAGTAAAAAGTCTCTTAACTATCAGACATCATTCAGCATTATTTCCAAGAAGCATTGGAGATACTGAGCTGAACAGTTTGTCTGACTTCTACAGCTTCACCTGCATACCCATCTAAAGAAAGTTCATGTTGACATTTTACTGCATCACCCTTTCATGTATGTTTTTCCTCTCATTCTTTCCTTTTAAGGGGGAATAGTGACTTCTATCAAATCTGACTTGCACTGACATCCAAGTCATGCATTATTGGCTGTACATCCTATGAAGCACCATTTGACTCTAAAAACTTCTAGCAAAGTAAGGTTTTAAAATAAAAGTTAACTTAAACAAATAATACATAAATCATTCTTGTAGAAAGTATATTCTCAGCAAGAAATATTTATATGCAATTTTTCAGGCAGAAAGAAGATAGCACTAGAGTTTGAGTTTAGAGTTCAAATTTCCTCTTCCAGGCAAATCAAAGAGACTATATGGGTAAAGCAACAGTTGTACAAATCCATCACTGTTGCTGCTTTTGCAGCACAGCTTCTTAGAAAGACGTTCCAAACCCGTGAATTAAAACAGCATCACTGTGTGTTAGTTCTGTGGGTTACAGAACAGTCTAAACACCTCTGGTACTACTTTGCAAATACACATCACAGACAACACAAAGTCAACAATGCTAGCAGAGACTGAAAGTTTCCTTTTAATTGAAAGTTTCAAGAAAGAACTGCGTCTTATCTCTTGGAAGTTATTTCCTCAAGATACTTTTAATTAATAGTTAAAGTTAGATCAAGAACATAATGAGACTAAGTGACAAGTATTCAGAATCATGCCACCTTCAGCCTTTCGACACCATCTTTCATACAGCATTTTACTTTTTTTAATGTTATTGCAGCAGCACTTTACATAAGGGATAAACCCTTGATTTTACTTGATATTGCCATCTATTACACATAAAGTGACACTGGAATGAAAACGGAAACCCTAGGCCTTGGGCAAAACAAATGAATGTGATGAAACTGCCAGTGAAAAGGGCTGGCATGTGACACAGGTGGTGGAAAAGAGAGGTTCTCAGCATCAGGAATTCATTTTCTAGGGAAAAAAGATACTCAAGATGGTAATAAGAAGCATGGGAAAATGATCTACCACCCACCGGGCTTACACATGGGGAAGAAGCAAAAAAAAGAAGAAAGAAAAATACATGTGTAGCCAAGAAGTAGAAACAACTGATTGAAAAAAACAGGAATAGATTAAGACTTAGGAAAAAAAAAAACAACTTTGAGGGAGTAGGAATGGAAAAAAGGACTTCTCCACCTACTGTTATTGCAGGTCTCCTAAACTTTTATACCAGAGTCAGAAAGTCAATAGAAGTGTGAATAGAGAGGATTTTATATGAAGAGCTGCTGGAGGCATGTGAGATTAGATTTTTGTCTTGCGATCTATTGTGAGCCATCCTTCAAAAGGAAATAATTTTTTTTTTCTGTACCTTAGGTTTAAGATTTTTGACTAGTCAGGTCAGGAATTTTCAGGAACAAATTGATGGGATACTGAAATTTTAATGAAGAGTAAAAATTGTGGTTTCAACTTAAATTAGAGGCATGTAGACAAACAGCAGCTTTCATCTTTATCAAGAATCTTCTAAAAATATGGACTTAACATAGTAAATTACTTACTGGAATGTGCAAGAGGGCTTTTGCACCATTTTTCCTCATATTGTTTCCCTCTAGTGGAACATGTTCAATTTTACCACTTTGGGCAAAAAGCAAGTGCGTTCCTGGCGGCAGAGGGATCATGTCTGGCCGAGCAGAGGGCCCGATGACAACAGGAGGAGCGGCTGTGCTCAGACCTGGGTAATAGAGAAGGAAACAGATGGGGAAAAAATTAGCCTGTACAGCACAATAAGGCTCCTTATTATTTGCAGAGGTACAATTACAGTCATCCTTCTTAGAAGGAAACAGCCCTATAAGCAGACATTAATAACTATAATCAGATGCAGAAAGCTTCTGAAATTTTCCTCTTGGCTGACAGAGAAGGAGCAATTGACATAATAGTTCTTTTCATGTTTGGCTCTGTTATTGCTTTTTGCTTCAAATGTTTAGAAAAATCTATCTTATTTTGCAGCTGAAGTGAGCAAAACGTAGGAAGGAACATCCTTCATTTCCTGAGGCAAGTCAGCTATTACAGCTCCCAGAGGGCAGAGACTATCTGGGCCTCTCACCATTTCAAGGCAAAGAAGAAGTTAGAAAACCTTATTCTTATTTAGAAGCTTACCACAGCTGTCCAGATGCCCCAGCTAAAGGAAAAGTGTGTGTTGGGGCATGAGACATACCAGCACTGGACAGCAGAAATCCGCATTGCTCCAAGTCAGTGCTGTATCTCAGCGAAGGACCAAGCCCCACATTTGGGAGACAGTGCAGTCAGATGAAGAGATACCCACAGGAAACAACTACTTCAGCCACTTACATGGTGGTCGAACTCCTGGACCGCTTCTGGTGCCATCAATCTCATTTCCATCCCTATCCACACACCAACAATATCCACTGCTGGCATGGCACTGAGTGGGCAGGTAATTCCCACGCTCATCACACTGGGGAATGAAGTGACCAACTCTTATATCCCTCGGGAAGAAAGCACCTCCACTGCCAAGAGCTACTTCGCGTTCATGCTGGCATTTGGTTTTTTCTACGTCTGGGGAAAAAAAAAAACACAACAGAACAAAACAAACCCCAGTGAACATTTCTGTTTTAGCTAGTAACTACAGTCCATTAACAATATATGCTGATCACCTATACACAAGAATTCTTATCTCTAGTGGAACATGACACTGTTACAAACCTTGAAGGCATGTGACTTCAGAACAGCTTCAACATGTCTGCCCTACGTAAGTGTGACACATTTGCCTTAAACTTGTTTTATCTTTCACTGCCTAGTTTAAAAGAGAACCAACAGGTCCCCTTCTTTCCTTCCTCAAAGGGTCATAAACAGAAGCTGAAAAACATGGCAGTTCTCCTTGAAGTAGATGAGCAAGAACATTCTGTCTGACTTTTGACCCTGATGTCTACTCATTGGTAATTATCTGTGGACTGTACAATGTGACTAATTAGACAGACCCTACAGCAGCTGAAAGTTTTTTTGTAATGCTAAAAGTCGAGATTCCCTTCAAAGCCACAAGAGAAAACCACAACATGAGGCAGATGCCAAATTCTCTACAGACCTTAGGAAGTGAAGCAATTCATTGCTATGATGTACATTAGGTTTTTAAAGTTCTGTTATGAATTTTGAGCACTCATTTGATTCTTCTGGAACTAAGAAAAAAATTTCAAGGACAAATTGTCCACTCACTGGTGAAGCACAGAGAAATATATAACGTACACTGGCTACACTACATGCATATATATTACTGCAGAGACTACAGAGGAAAGAAAATTTTCAGATGTCAGATCAGGACATTCAGGGATCTGGCTCTATATGTTTCAATTTTACAAAACAGTCTGAACTAAAATTTACACCTTCTTATTATATTACCTATGATGCAGTAGGGAAAGTCATCTGGATCAATATATCTTCCAGAAGCCAAACAACATAATAATTTAAAAAATACAATAAAAATAATATATTTACTTCTCCAGACAAAGAAATCTGGCTTGGTTTTACCACACACTTGAGATCCCTGGGATAGAAAGATGTAATTACGGGAGAGTATCCTTTCCCTGTCAATGATTTTTACAGACATTTAGAAATACTTAGCACAAACTATCTGCTGAAGAGTCTTTAACACTGCACTGCCATTTATTCCTTTCCTTATTTTTACACTGCCTGATGGACAGGATTAGTTTTGTGTGGCTCAGACTAGACTGACCCCAGCTGAGCAAAAAGCTAATCCCATGCATCTACAGACTGTTGTGGTGTAAATCAATGCTCTGTAAAAAAGAAGGGAGGTTTTTATTAATATTTAAACTAGTTATGCAAGCAAAAGCTTTGGACAAGTTTCATGCACCTGGACATAATTAGAGAAATATAAATGACTGGAGAACAGCTCACTGAACAACTGAAATATTTGGCATCACTTTTAATGTGGGTGGTGGAGAGCCTTGAAAAACCAGGCTCTGTGGGAAAGCCTCCATTATCTGTCTCAGATTTTGTTTTCATGTATTCAGTGTCCTATGCAGTATGCAGGTAAAAGAAATGTTGATTCCAGTAAACACATGGTTTTGCCACAGTTTTGTTTTTTTTTTATTCTAAACTCTCATTATAGGCACTGCTACCAGGAGAAATCAGAGGAAACACAGAGTATTGATAAACTAACCCCCACGCACATTTTTGTCCAGTGCAGAAAAGAATTCATAATTGCATTCCTATCAGCTTTGAGAAACACTATTAACTCCTCCTCAGTAGGATGTAAAAGCAAAGGTAGGAACTGTTCCTTTTCTTCTTTGCACAGGAAACTCAAAAAATAGGGTATATACCAACAGGTTACAATTTTTAAATCAATATTCTATATGAGTTAAGGAAAGGAGGATGTATACACTCCCAGATAGGACCCAGTGGTTACACATAAAATATATTAATGTTGTTGGTGACTTGAAATATCAATATCTGTTCTAATTTCAAGACAATGTTCAGATTAATATCTGCAGATTTTACTCAGGAATTCTGATTGTATTTTTTAAGAGAACTGAACTTGCAGTGATCAAGACTAATCTCACAAATGGTCTGTTTATGCACTTAACAACACTAAAGTCAAGAGACTTGTCAAAACAAAAAAATTTTCAAAATTAGTACTGAATTTCTAGAAGGCAGAGCATATGATTGGTTCTTTCTAAAAAAAAAAAATCAATGCTATATTTTTACTTGCATAAAAATATTTGCATCAATAACTCTCTGAAATTAGCTTAGCTATGACAGAGTTTGAAAGATGAGATTGACACAACAAATAAAGCGCATTTCCTGCCTTGATGAGCTAACAGCACAAGCTAGACAAAGTGGGTAACAAGAAAGGGCACATATTTAAGTAGCACAAGGGCTACTTTGTAAGACAGCAAGCAGACACAAACCTAAGAGCCAGTAAATTTCCTTCACTATAGCAGCCTAGATGTGGTTTCTTAGTGAGCCTGCCTATAACATAAGTACTGCAGTATTTCATCCAGTCAAGACTCTTCAAAGATACAGAACATTTGGCATTAGGAGAGCGCTCAGATCTTGTGACTGGCATGAAGAAAAAGTCCATTAAATACTACTGGTAGTGCCAAGAGCAAGTAACACCTATCTGGTGCAATGGTGCTGTTACATCTACTACTGCACCTGATTGTAGCAAATGGAAAACAAGCCATGCCTGTTTTAAGGCTCCATATACAGGGATAACCAGCCTTGATTTTCAGGAGGTTCTTACCATTCTTGAAACCCACATTTGAAAGGCAAGGCAAATGATCATGTCAAAACCACAAAAATGGTATACACCAGGATTTGTTCATTCTGTCAGAGATGAAACAACCAGTAAAAGCAGGACCTAGGTAATTGTTAGTGATGAAAAAAAAAAGCAGGGGTGACATCAGCTTTTCATTAACAGCAGGATCAAGTTACAGTACTTTTCAGTGTATACATTTAAACATTACCAATTGGCATTTGCTGTAAAATTAGGTAAAACCCCATCCTCACTGCGTTTTGGTGCAGTTGATGCTTGATTGCTGAAGGTAATGCAGTGACCTAATAGCTTTGTGTTTTCCTGTGGAGCTCTATTTACGCCCACAGGACTGTATCATATTTGAAACTAAGCACTTAAATTGGCAAATAATTAAAAACTGAAAGAAATAATCTGAGTCAGAAGTCAAATGTCATGAAGTAGCAGTATCTTTAGTAAATTCCCATATTACCTCAGTCTTCCTTTTAAATTTCCATGTAAGAAATTTAATTCCATCATTTGGATTCCAGAGGAAGATATACAACCATAGGTTGCATCATTTGTGGAAGTGAAACAGGCCACATGAGAATTACAGGATGTAAATGTAAAGTCACACTTCTTGGAATAAACTGTGTAGACAAGTCTCTAAAGATAGACTAATCTTTGAAACTACAAGCTGAAAAAGCTATCAGCAGATCACAGCTCCGTGCTGTAGAGATTGTGAGAAGGTATAAAAAAGGAATTCAGCATATACAGAGGGAATATTCAGGCATAGAGAAGAATATATGAGCCTGGGGAGATGATTCAAGAAATACTGCATCCAGCTCTGGCAACCACAGTTCCAAAGAACAATGAGAAATTGAACGAGTATACAGAAAAATGCTCCTAAGATAGAAGCTACAGCGCAGAACAGAGAACAAAGGTGCAATGAAGAATGTGTGTCTTCTGGAACACAGTACAAGTCAGACTAGATACATAGAATGGTGCATCCTGAATTTCAGCTAAATGTATATCCTTCTTCAGAAGAATCAACTTACATTTAATGAGTATTAAATTTTTTTTTCAGTTGATTAACAAATTACCAGTAGCAATCTGGATTTTAAAAGTCACTGAAATAGATTATGGAATTTGAAAAAATGAAAGTATCATGAATATGGAAAGATGAGATGAAAAACATACACGTACACATTTCTCACATGTGTGAAGAAAGAAACAGAATGGAGTAAAAACCAAACTAAAGCCATATACAAATATTCAAGGTATTTTTTAGTTATAGAGGATTGCTCTTGTAGCAGCAATATAGAAAATGATTTATGCACTTTTCTTAAAATAGATGGAAGCTGAGTAAAAGGATGAGAAACTAAGATGTATGGACTTCTCTTATTGAAAGACTTATATTGACATTTTTAATTGCTGTCCTCAAATGCTGGAGTGAAAAACAAAAAAAACCAACCCAAGTGAAAAAGCTTCCCTTTGTCCTTTCATTTTCCTTTGTAATCCCTCACTTACAGTTTTGTCCTGGTAAGTGTGTTTCTCATGTGAAACCAGTTGCACGCAGATGATCAGAGAATAGCTCTTAACAGTTCCTAGTTCCAAGAATCCAGGCTTGTTTCTGTTTAGTAAACAGTGTCTGGGGTCTGCAGGGGTAGAAACACTCAGACATCTGGGTTTTTTTGAAATGGAAAAATGAAGCGTGAGGAAATAATGAAGTACAGACTTTCTTAATAGCTGGGAGCAGCAGGACATTCCAGCATCATTAACTCTTTCATTAACCTGCCTGTTCACTCCTACAGACATTCCCATGTGTGTGACTCAAATCCATTTTTTCTTGTTAGTCTACTTGTTTCAAGAGTTGCCACTGAGATTTAACAGTAGGCTACATATAATAATAAAGACACAAAAAAGCAAGAAATTCTGCACATGGGTTGGAACAGAAAACAGCAAAATGAACTGAGTATTTGGATGAATGAAATTTTCCATGCTACTAACAACTAGGCAAAACTTCAGTTTTGAGGTTTATTTGATCAAAACCTTAGTGGGTAAAAGGGGAGAAAGGGTCTCTAATTACAGCTGAATACAATACAGCCTCCTCTGCAATCTCCATTCTAAAGCAACTTACTTTACAAATCGAGTGCTAGAGTAAACTCAACTACTTTTGTGAGGCTTCAGGAAGTATGGCTTGTTTCTGTCCCTGGCAATGATTAACTGATGGATCTATCCATTCTAGAAGCACTAAAGCTTTAGCAACAGACGACACCCCAAGGGCAGCTATTGTTCTATTAACTCTAGGAAGGGAGCAGTCACTAAGTTGTAAACATTGCCATTTCTGCAGACTAGCTGAGCAACACAGATACTTTGTACTTCAGTCACAATTCAGCAAATGTGAGACTTCTTATCTACACAGATGTCTTTTTACTGCTCAGAACATTTAATAAGCAGAGATAATTGATACAAGTGTTTCTAAAAGCCTGTCTTCTACTGGTAATATAAAACCGTGTTAAAAAAAAGTTATCAGTGAGGCATATATGAAGACTGACAAAGCCTGGCAGACCTGCACCCACTAGAACAGTAGATACGAAACTCTTAAAAATATTTTGTTACTACTATTAAAATTGTGACATGGAAAAATCCCCATCCAAAATGTGATTGTACTGAGCAGAGAAAGTGAAGAAGTGTACAGGATAAGTAGGAAATAAAGTTACTACAAAATAATACCATGTGCTAAGCAGTTTAGTAGACACACTAATCATTGCATAAGAAAGGGTGTTAAGAATAATAACACAAAAACCTCTCCTACTTAAATCATCACACATAGAAGAAATTAATTGTGTCCTTGTAATAAAGTAAATTGGTTAATTGCAAATGTCAGTCTACAAAACCACCTGTTTAATCTGCAAAGGGCATGTGGCAGACATGAAAGCAATGTTTTTGCCTCTACAATTCTGCCCAAAGAACTGGGAGCTTTAAGGTTTGATTTGCTTCAAGTTATTCACATCAAGCTTCTCCTCTACTAGAAATAATTTTGTTTTTATCAGCTGGATAGTTAGCTGAATATTTTGACACAGGTCATAAACACCAGTTAGTTCTTCATTCATGTGGCAATAAAATGAAAATACACATGGGTGATTATGCATGAAATGTTAGTTAAAAATTATATTAAAAGACTGACAAAGTGGTGAAAGCTATGCCTCAGAATTAAACACTTCAAAACCTCCTGAAATTTACCTATGATATAAAAATCTACAAGCACTGGGTGATTTCACATAATGGGTATACTGTGCATAGGGTGAAGTGCCATGTAAATATGATCTAAAACTAGAATCAACTTTGTGATTTTTTCTTTCCTCTGTACAATCCCTTGCCTTTTGGTTTCAAAAACTGAGCATACGGTTGTGGGGAAAAAAGTCAGAAATTCAGAATTAGAGAATATAGAGGCAAGATAAAAGTATTAAGTCTCAGGTAGTAATATCATGCCACACAGACAAGTACTTTGAAGCAAGCAGCTCCACTATTAAAAAAAAAAAAGCCAAAGCAGCCCAACCAAAACCCCCCAAACCCTTTCTTTCCTTTTGGCCCTAGGATATTCTTGTTACTCTTGACTGCACAGTTTGATTTTCAGTCCGTTGAGAAATGCCCAACAGCAAGAATCTTAGAGGAAGAAGAATTGGGTTTGAATATACTGAGAAGTTAGGCTTTATTTTGTGGGTGAAAGATTCAGCATCTACAAAACCTGAGTGCTGTTCCATACGTTTGTCATGCTGTTGAATTAAAGTAAATTAACAACACTACTTTGTGCTCCAGTGTTCCTTCCCTTCCCTTTTTTTTAAGCATACCTTCAAGATGAGTTTTATACTTCAAGCCTCAAAGTACAATGGAGAAACAGAAGTGTGGGGATAAAGAATTTTCTCCTGAATAGAGAATAAGCTGGATAAATACAGAAACAAGTAAGTGCCAGCTGGAAATTGGCACTTTAGTCTTTCTAGACCACAGGCTGTATGTGGCATTTAGGCATCTAGATCTCACTGCAGACAAGAGTCTCGTGACTTTGGTCTCATTTTCCACTTTTCTTCTGTAAATATTGCATTCGTTTGCATCGCCAACAATTCCAGGTATTTTATGGTAAGTGATTACTGAGTATGCAAACCAAATCACGCCCACGGTCAAACCTTTACACAAGGCCACTTCAAAAGATAGTATCAGCTTGGGGCTGAAAACTGCTGAGCATAGAATAAACAAAACATAAAATGAGACATTTAGCAGAGTATAATGAAAAAGTGATAGCAGTCAGGATACAGTTTTGACATAAGCTTGGTAAAGCCCTAAACTTGAAAGACTTGAGAAGAATAAAGACACCAGCGTGGCAGTAGGTAGTGTACTTCAGAAGGCAACCAAATGAAAATATATATCCTCCAAATCCCAAATTATATTTCTGGTCCAACTTTCAAGAACTATAGAATTTTACCTCCTAACACACATCGGAAACCATCCCCACGATAACCTGCCTTGCAGTGGCAGCTGAAGGACCCAGGAGTGTTGTAGCAGAAAGCGTCTGGATGACAGTGGCCCTGCTGGCATTCATCTACATCTGCAAAAGAAAAGATCAATCTCAAGTGACTGCTCCTTCTGATGGACAAGCCAGAGTGATGAAATAAAGTACAAACCAGTCACAATTTCAGGCTATCTGATTAGACATGCAGACAGTTCTTTGGAAATACATCTAGTACAGAAACGCAAGGGAGATAAAAAATGGGGCTGAGGGCCTGTATTTTAGGTTCTCTATCTCAGCAAATCCCAGGATTCTCCTGTTCCAAAGGGTAATAGACATTATTAACTCACATAGTGTTTTAGACATATATGTCCATCTTTACCAAAGAAATGACTTAACATAGCAAGAAAAGTAGGATTTGGCTAGCCACATTTTCAACATGCAATTAGGTAAAACTGCTTCCCCATGGCACTCAGACTGACATGAAACAGAATGCAGATTTTTTTTACATAGTCTGGGCATTTTGTTTCACCAGCTTAGTAATTTAAACCAATACAGTGCAAACAGTTGCAGCAGACAAAGGTCTGTAGCTGCAACTTCTGCTGTTCTCATCTTGGACCTTCTATAAGATCAAACACTGAAGAGTAAATTCAAAAGCGAGAGGATGAAAAGAGAAATGCTTAATAAAAATTCCTGCCTGAGGGACTCGGACTATGAAATTTCCTACTTCAAATGACAAGTAGGTAAAGGACACAGCAAAGACCAGCCCAGTAGTGCAATGAGGAATACAAAAGCCCCCCAAGGAATGGCAGTACCCACCCTCACAGGCGCGCCCGTCTCCGGAGAAGCCAGGCAGGCAGGTGCAGATGTAGGCAGACTCTCCGGTGTACACACACTGAGCACGCTGGGGAATGTCACAGTTGTGTGTGCCCCTCTGGCAGTGGTTTACCACATACTCCACAGCTGCAGGTTAAATGTGTAAGAGAGGAGATGAAAATCTGAACTTTCCTTCACAAAGACTAAGCCTCATAGTAAGTTCATACAAGAGAACAACATCTGTGAATGATTACAGAAGAGAAAGGAAACAGAGAGGGTTTTGCTCTGGGGATTTGGATTTTTTTTTTCCCCCCCAGAAATCTCCCCTTTCAGTAGTGTAAATCTTATTAAGGTTTTACAATGAATTGACTGTCCTCAGCACCTCACGGGTGCTTGTTAATACAGAATGGGGCAGAAAGGCTACCATAGTGACAGATCCTAATATCCCTATCAGCTTTGTTTATGAAAAGGAGTCCTGAATGAAGAAATCTCACAGAGCTACCTCACATGTTAGCCAAGTGGCCAGTTCACCACACTGGGAATAATTCAGATGACCTGCTACATTAACCTCGTACTGACCCAGGGCTGCTGTCACTTGGCAACAAATAGGAGCTGTGACTCACTGAACGGGAGATAAACAAATTTGTCAACTACTGGAGAAATCTGGGACCAGACTTGCAGTTTTCCTAACTCTCTAATGTTGACAGCTGGGGCTCTGAAGGCACTGCACCACTTTGCACATAAATTGTTTCAGGAAGTTGCTGGAGCTCTGCCTATGCTTACCTGTGATGTGAGAGAACAGGAAAGGAAACCATGGTACTTGAAATAGGAAGAGGAAAAATACTACAAAAAATTTGGGCATGAAAATAGGGTGTCCAGTGTGTACATTTAGGAATAGACTTCCAGCTGCTCTAACAGAGGCTCCTGTAACACTGAGGCTGTCTTTACACAGTTATGGCAAGGATTTGACAGGCAGCCAAGACAAGATTCTACAATGTTCATTTCATCACAACACACAGATGGAAACTAACACAGTGTCAGCAGGGAAATAAGAATCTTCTATCCAAGCCATATCTGAAAACACTATTTTTTTCTGTTTCTCTGGAGGAAATTACCTCATTGTTAGAATCATTGTTATCTTGAGTAAGTTTTGGATTGAAAAGAAATTCAAATAAGAACAGTGTTATAAATACATAAGGTAAGAGTTGGAGCTCAAAGGGAGTCCCCAAGCCTTTCTGTTTCTCATCCTACAAATAGGAGGAAAAGATTTATTTACAACTCTCTTATAAAGCTGCCCAGTGAATCACATAGCTGGTATGAAAAAAAGTGCTAGTTCCAAAAAAGCTGAGTCAGAACTAGTATCCCAGAGCAGCTTGCAAAAGCACAGAGGGTTGCTGTTCCCCTTCAAATTCTCTGTAGGTTATAAAACCCTCTACTGTGAAAAGATTACCATGACATTTATTTTCAATCTGTTGGAAAACTGGAGTTTCTCTTCCCTCTCTTCCGCCTTAAAAACGCTATTTGGTTTTAGTTGAAGGAAGGGATCAAACTGGAATCCTTCAAGCTGGGCAAGGAATTACTTAGCACTTGCTAAAAGTGGAACATCAGCTTCATGGGAAAGTGGTGGAGTGAAGCTGGTGAGGTCATGGCTGGAGGGAAGAATGTTCTCTTTCAGGTCCAAGTCACAAAAGTGCAGTGTTGGACATAACGGAAGGAGCATAAAGCTGTTCTTCCACATCTCACCCTGTCCCTTCCAGTGGCCTTGGTAGAAGAAGCTGCTTTTTCTGACTGTTCTGCAACAGAAACTTCGGGTGCACTGTGACTTAGGGAACAGACATGAATTCATAATTCTTTTTACTGGAGCAGAGAAATTTGGCTTGTGACAGAGTGTAATACACAGCATGCAAAGTCATGAACTCAGGGAAAGTAACGCAACTCTCTGCTGTAAGATGAAGGCTCCTCAGTCTTTGCTAAAGAACAGTCTTGGCTATAATGAGCAATGACCTGCATGCATTAGCTGATCAAAGTGTAGCTAAATTTCCACCACAAAGCAGTCACAGCAGAAGCAAAAAATCCTCAGCTCTTATCACTTCTTTCCAAAAGAAAGAGGAATTCCCAGTCACACTGGAAGTTTAAGGCTTCCAGCCATATCGGAAGAGTGTGTATAGGTTTTCTTGGTATGGACTTACTGTCACGTTACAAAGATAAAAATTCTAACAAGAAAAAAAAAAAAAAAAAATTAAAAAAAAAATAAAAAAATCTTGTCTTCATCCTGTCCTGACAGTTGCAGCTCTAGAGGTAGAGAGTCATTATTCCTCTTCTGTTATTGGTCATTGTCCCTCTTCTATCTACTGTTGGTGGATTCTTTTTTCCAAAAGGTATTTCTACAACTTGAGTGAAAAATGGGACAAAGAAGGAAAAGATATCCCTTGTCAGGACAACTTTAGTCTAGCAAATACAGATTAACTCAGGTTTTCTCCAGAAAAAAAACCTCACTCAGTAACAACTACTGAATTTGATATTTAATAGTTCATTAAAAATGAGCTAAGAGCCAAATTGCAAAGATTTTAATAGTGAAGTGACCTGCAGCTACAATTACTTTTCATCATGATAAATTATCACTTCAGAATAAGCCTGCAACAGCCAAGACACACTGGTTTAGAACTATGCACTGTCTTGCCCAAGGGATGAATCTGTAACTGAAATCTCATCTGTTAAATTGCACTCTAGATTAGACATAACAAACAAAACACAAATCCCCAAAAAGTCAAAAGCATAGCACAGAAAATGCAGAAAAACCCGGTAATCATGAGCTGCAGCACAAACTCCTGAATTCCACTCACATTAGAAATCAGCACAGATCGTGAAGCACTGTTTTCTGTCCCTGTGAGGTGGATCTCAGCCCAAAGGCTGGTGGGCAATGCTTTGAAGAAACATGAAACTCACCAACACAAGTCTGCCCATCGGCTGCAAACTGGTATCCCTCAGCACACTCACAGCGGTAGGTTCCCGGCTGGTTGTTGCAATCTGCATTGCTGCCACACAGCCCTGGCTGCTCTAAACACTCATCAATATCTAGGGTATTAAAAGGATCTTGGTTATTACAAAAAATGCATTTAATGTGGATGCCAGAAAAACAGAAATTGGGGAACTCTAGTTTAATAGCAGTCTTCTGCACCTAAAGCACAGCTTGGATTGACCACACCTCTTAAAAGACATTAATAACCTGAAAATAAGTTTTGAGGTAACTGTCCTCAGCTAATCTCCTTCAAAAAGAAAACAAACCAGAAGAAGTTCTATCATGGAGTAATAAGGGGAAGGCACAGGAAATTGCAGAGGAAAGAGGAGCCAAAGAAAATGCAGCCTTAGGTGATCAGAAGCAATGATAACTACTGGGGGAGCATGAACTCCAGGAAACGTTTCCCCTTTCATTATCCATACACATCTCTAATCCACTGCTGCCCAAGGCATCAGGGGACTGAAAAGGACAGTGTGATGCTGTTGTTTTCATTTGCAAGTTGATTAAAGGGCTGGAGTGGAAGGAGAGTTGCACTTTGGGTTTTAAAAACCCCTAAAATTTTTTAGGTGATAGAGATGACACATTTCATTAACACACACTTTAACCTCTTGAAAATGAGTACTACTGCTGTGATTTGATTGTGAGGCAAAACCCAAATACACTAGGAATACAGAGCTAGACAGAGCTGGGAAATATAAGACTTTTTGACCAGAAATGGATTTTCAAAGTAGATCATGAAAAAGATTATTTCAATGAATTGCATAAATCTGGGCTTTTGTCCGCATGTGCATTTCCTATTTCTCATGTCCCTTGAGAACTTTTAACCTAGTTGACTCATTTTAACCAGAACTCGCATTACAGTAAATTTCTCAAAACTAAGTTCCCACATGTCTTACAAAAAGATGAACTGGGTGGGAAAGATGCTTTGCAAAATAGGAAAACGTACTCTTCAAGACGGTCAAACTTACTTACTTTGATTATTGAGATACATAGCCCAGCAACGCTCTAACCCTAAAACCGGCCTCTCAGGGCAGTTCATTTTGCTGGAATAGCTAGTCCTGAGGGTGAATATACCCCAAGGAAAATAAGTTCCACATTAGCTATCATTTAGCAATGAACTGAAGTCTTCTGATACCGTAACAAATGTTTCCATCTCCACGGAAGCCAATTGAACATTCACAGGAGAAACGATTTCCAGTTCCTGGACGGCACACGGCATTGGTGTCACAGTTATGAGTGCCAGTGTAGCAAGGATTCCTGTTAATATCAGCAGCACCATCTGGCAAGAGAGACCATATTTAGCCTTGATGACTCTGTCCAAGTAATAGCACCCAGTTAAGGCCCAAAAGGAGATTGCTCATAACACACGTGAAACAAGGAGACACACTTTTTGCATCAGGAAGAAAGGGCCTTGCAGGTGATATCTTAGACATGTATTTAATAGCACCTGTGTTCCTTGTTACTTGTACAAAGGACTAGTGAGTTAAAAAGAGCCACAACAACTTCTCTAAAGAACAAGACAGAAAGAAAATTTATTTTCCAGTCACTGACACTAGGCTCAAAACATGATTCTTAACAGCTTGGTTTATTCATTTTAATTAGCAGAACTCTATTTTGTAACAAACAAAAGTGAGCACAGCCTGGTTTTATACTCATCTGGTGTGCATTTTCAAATCGTCTCTTTGCTTTCTTTCTGATGTTAGTGCAAGCTGGGGTAGCTCATCTGAAAAAAAACCCTTTCATAAGCTGCCTACAATTCAAAGATAAAATACCATGTTTCAAGATAAACTATAGAAATTCATCCACGGTAAATCTTATTCCCTTCTTCTACTCTTTTCTCTGACAATGCCCCCCCTCCCGAAAAAAAAATTAACAGAAAAACTACAGATTAGGTAAAGATAGACAACATAGTCCATGCATCCAAGGGGATAGATTCAAGATGGTGTATTGAGAGTATTTCAAGGAAATAGACATAAACTCCAATAAATTTCAAGAATAGAGGATCACTTGAATACTCATTCTGAAGTAAAAATACATATTTTTAACCATTCCATTTCTCTCCTCTGGTGGATCTGGACTGCTACTAAATAATAAAATTAATTAATTTAACTCATTAACACCCAGCTAGGCAGGCTAAAAAACCAGATGACTGCTCTTAATTACTCACAAAAGAGAAAAAGCAAAATGTTCAATTGATACATACCACTGATGGGGCCGATGGAATTGCTCATGGCGTATCGCAGGATCTGCTCGTCCCTGTTGTACAGGACAAACACACTGTCCACTGAGAGCTGCTGGGTGGCAGGAGCAGAATGGGGGGAGTCATCGTGGATGCACTCATCAAAGGAGATGGTCTGGCGCCACTGATAGGCACCCGTGTACGTGGAAGCAACTCCGTCCCTTTCTGGCTCTGTCACTGTGTACTCCCTCGAGGATGATGAGGTGATCACTACGACACGACAGCAAACACACTGATCAGAGCAGAGACCAAAAGCACGCTGTCAAATGCTAGCTGTAGACTTGGGATGCACTCTGTGTAGTGCAAATGGGAATTTCAAAGGCTGGAGGCTATGAAAGTGGATGTATTTCCATGCAAAGGAGCAAGCACTTGAGTACGCTTACGCTGTTCTCAGGTATCACAGTTCTGAGAAATTAGTAATTTCATTTATTTTGACATACTTAAAGAATTTGACTTTACTTTGTGGATTTCCATGTAATGAAAAAAAAAAATTCAACTCAGCAAACTTGGAGGCTCCTTTCGGTGGATTTATATAATGGATCTCCAAGTTAAGGTCAAGAGCCATCTCACAGCCTAAACTACACCCACTTTTAGCTCATTTTAGGCTATTAGTCTTGGATTTTAACAGAGCCCTGAAGTAGCTGCATGTCTGAGAGCTCCTGTATGCTTCACAACTGTTTTCTCTATCAGGACAAATTTTAAACAAAACTCTTCAAAATTATCTGGGCTTGTGGATCCTCCCACCAACAGAAAAGTCCTCAGAACACCACTATTCTTTGTTTGGACACCAGAACACACCTATGTGAATCCACTTGTAACAGCTGGCTAAAGCTGGACTTCTGCAATGTCCATTAGATATGCCATAGGACAGCAGAACTGCAGCTGTTTGAGTCCTAGTAAATCAAATCCAGACTGAAGGACACCTGCCTCCAGCCTCTGACTTTACCTCCATGGGAAAACCATCTCTGCCAAGTAGGCAACTGTTCTGTAGAGCAGACACTCCCTCAAACTCTCCAGTTGTTCAGCACAAAGCAGAAGCTTCCTGCTGCTTCCACTTCCTCCTCCTCCCAGTCCAAAACAACAGGCAAAGCATAAGCAGGTTCAGCACTGGCTACCAAACCCAGACATTAGTGAATATAAGGCAGTGATGATGTAACCCCATCATTTTCTATCTCTAGCAACCAAATGTGCTCCCTTGGAGAAAAGTGCTGTCTCTCCAGTGTTCATGTGCACATGGGTGCACCACAGGCTGCTTCATGTGTATAGCTCTTTTGGGCTGGCTGGCCATCAGCAACACTCCAACCTCACTTCTTTACCTTCTGTATTGAAACACCTGAAACTTTATCCAGGAAGAGCAAATCAAATAAGTAAGCAAAACAAGACTGCCCTGTAAATAGTGAAAGAAGAATGGTTTTCTTAGGACACCTAGGATCTGTGATGAAGAAATTGAGAGAGAGGAGAGAGGAGTACTGAAGAGACAATGTAGGAAACTGATAAATGAATTAAGAGGTAATTTTCCATTTGGTTGTTAAAATTCAGCTCAAATAATACTGACAAATGCTTGCGGAGTCATTGTAATGAAGTTTACGTGAGTGGCAAACAATGGGTTAGTCTCATCAAAGATCACAGCTCACTTAATGACATTACCACAAAAAGCTATATGCCAGTACACGTCCTACTAAAGGGCTGTGGACTTACAAAGTTTGCAACTTGTACACTACCATCAACAGTGTTAAAAAAAGGCCAACAGGGAAATTTAGAGTGTTTTGCAAGCAACAGTTCAGAGAAAGTTTAACTTGTATTTCTTCAATGAAAAGATGAATATTTGCACTGTCCCACTCAAAATCCACCTTCTTTTGAAACCTTTTCCTAAGAGGCAAAAAGCAACTTTCTGTAAGTCAAAGAGCCCTAAATATACTTGTTAAAAAGGTGATAAAAGAGGGTTTTTCAGATTGTCTTAGTCTCTGATTTGTGCACTTTCTTATAATTTCATTCTTATGGAAGCTTACCAGAACTAGAAGTGTGGTAGAGTTCAGTGTATGGCTCTATATGGACTGATGCCCCAGATGGGATCTCAGGTATTCTGCCCTCCATTTCTGTGCTGATGGTAAGGTGACCATGCTCATCAATGCCACTAAACTTCTGCTTTACAACCAGCTTCTCATTGTTCTGGAGAAAAGTTACTTCTGTTTGCCGTGTAAACTCACCACCTAAAGAAAGAGAATTATTTAAACACTAAACTTAATAGAGGATTTCAATTCCTTCTATTAGAAATATTGCTTCTAGCAGATAAAATATAAATTACTATTGTCTGCAAGTTTTGATGTAGCACAATTGCTAATGTCTTGTGTTTCTAATGAAATAACTTTCAGAGGCATACTGATAACAGACTTGGATACTGCAAGCAAAATTTTTCAAACACTGAATGTGATAAATCACAAATAAACCTGAGACAGCAGGGTTTTATTAAATTTAAAAGGAAGTTCTGACTAAGCAATTAGCAGTAGGCCTTATCCTACCATTTAAAAGGATATTTTAGAGAAAATTTCCATTACGAGTAGAGATTTAAAAAAAAAAAATCGAAATCCAGTACATCTGTTTCCAAATCAAAACAAAGTGAAATGTATGTTGCAAATTCCAGAAGAAGCTTCAAACATATCAAATCCAAGAAAATCCCAAACCAAAAAGTTGTGTTCAACTAAATTCATATTTAATGTCTGTAAAGGATCAAATTTTAAAAAGAAAAACGTATTCTCCTAGAACAGATTGAATCTACAGCTTGAATTCACAGCAGCACAACCAACCAGATTTGGCCTTAATGAAAAGCTCGAATTGTGAGCAGGAGTTTCACTCAAACTATCTAACAGAGTAATTTATATGTCATGCAGCAGCTGTTTCTGTAAAGTGTTTCAGACCCTCAGGAGGTCAGATTGTCGTTTCTCCTTTGCTCTGTTGGTACAATCAGGCAATTAACAAGTTAAATCTCTTGAAGATGTAGGAGAAGCTTCTTTTAGTAACTATGTACATTCTAGTAACAACTCCCCCAACAGATCTTTTTAATAATCTCTTTCTTGAACAGAAACTGGCCCAGCCAATCTTCCCTCTAACACATTTAGTTCTTGTACACTGACAGTAAATTAAAAAGTCCATTGTCTATATATTTTAAACAAGAAAAATTGTGAGAAATATGATCAAAAAACCCAATCTGCAGCTCAGAATAGATGTGTGTTTTCACTCTATATTGCTTCTAAATACACACTTCTTTTCTATCAAGACTGAGGAAAGCATAGCAATTTTGAACATTATTTTAATTTAGAAGTTACCAGTAATGCTGAATCCGTTTTTATATCCTTGCTGTTCCACAGCAAACATCCATCCTATGATACCTCCAATAGAGGCAAGAGGTAGTAAAGAATACCCCAGAGTCTCTGGGATTGTGCTGATAGCAGTGTAGGCACGCCCTTGGTTCATCACAACATAGGAGTGGAGATCAGTGTTCTCAAATATAACTGGAACGGGATTGTTTCCTACAAAGATTCTTCCTCTGACCTTGCCGTTGACTCTCTGAGGAGAACCTGGCAAATCAATACAAAGCATCAGAACAAAAGTAACAGTACTCTCATACTCTCCAAGGAACATGTCCAGAGTGTTCACAATGTTCAGTATTTAGTGTTGAAACAAACGGCAAACAAATACTCATAGAGTTCAGACAAGAAACTGCAATGTGTTCATTTGCTTATGTAGGTATGTCCGCGTGTGCTGTCTTATGTGGATGATTAAATGGCCAAATTTACCTGAAGAGATGCCCTTTATGCTCACTGAAAGTTCTGTCTGCAAGGACAACTTCATAACACTGTTACAGTATAGCTGACAGTAAGTGGCAGACAAAAACTTCTTGAGCTCACACTTCATATAAATACACACTGAATGCAAATTTGTTCATTTGTTCATTCATTAGGAGATTAATTGACCTATTATTCTAACCTATTACATTTCTTGGCTCTGAACTATTGGCCATTTTGAAGACTATCAGTGTTACACAGAAGTAGCTATTTTGGATTGCTAATTTTCACCTGTATATAATTCAGATCCTTCTTTTCTTTCTATGGAAAACCCAATTTTATGAACTGAAAGCTAAGTATTAGGTTTTGCTTTCCTGGTTTATAAAACACAAGACTTTGCAGTAAATTATTTGAGTTGTTAAAATGCATCTGCACTCTGAGCCAAATCACTATGAGGATTACAAGTGTATACATAAGAAATTCCTTCATGGATTTTACACGGGAACAAAGTTTAAATGGGTATTTAACAGAAATGTGGCAGAGCACCCTTTAAAAAAGCAGCTTAAGAGTCAAAGCAGAGTCACGCTCTTTGGTTCGATGATCAAAGTTAATTTGTTCATCACTTTGAACTGTCCATTTCTAGAGTGAAGACCATATCAGATTAAAACACATTAGAACTTCATAACTAATGCTAGGAAATACCACTGGATGCTATGCTTTCTTTTAAATGACATCAGCTACAGAAGAAGTTTATATTTTCTAGAAAGTCATATTAAAATGCATAAAGCATAGAGTTGATCACTCAAAATAATTTGCTTCACTCAAAAAACATTTTAAAAAGTAGAGCTCACTGATTCAAATGCCTTTCACTATATCTCAGTAATAAGCCGTTCAAAAATTTTTTTATCAGGTCTTTTTTGGAATCAAATACAAGTCACCTCATTCAGGAATGCCATGTGTAATTGTTGCTTATGTATCTAAATTTCAAACCAGTTACCTTCTGCTACACACTGTCTGCCATTTCCTTTGTAACCAGCAATACAGCTGCAACAAAACCCGTTGGGATAATCCTTGCAAATAGAGTGAACAGAGCACTGGTGACGGTTGTTAGCACAGGTCTGTTGGACATCGGTGTGGTAGCGAAACACTGTGGAAAATAAGACCAGACATTTATATTTTATGTAATTACTGTGGTATTCACATAGCCCTGGACTAGCTGGAAAGCATCTCTGGACTCACTTGATCAGCTTTTCATTTTCTCTTTAAGGAAAACAAACTTTTGCAATTGGCTAACCTTGCAATATGCAAATCACTTTCTACTATTTTGCAGAAAACAACAGGACTTCAGCTGTTTAATTATTTAGTTAGAAAACTGTTTAATTCTATTGACTTCAGCAGATCTATATTAACACAGATCAGTTAAAATTCCTGTCAAAGCTAAACACACTATTTTAATTTGTCCTTGTTACCAAATCAAAACAAAAAGGAGACTTTCCAACTTTAGAACAAAACATATCAGTACAGTACTCAGGACCAGTACAGTACCCTGTACAATTGAGCAACTGATTCCCCCTGTAATCCTAGCTGTTTTACCCTCTTACTTCATGGAGATAGCAATTCTCACACCTGCTTCAATTAACACCTGGGCAGTCAGTCACACTACTCTGATATTTCTAGAAATAGTTTATTAGAACTCAGAATTGCTAATTCCACCCTTCTAAGACTTGAAGCCATGAAATCCTAGCCAAAAAATTTTATGACACCTTCTATTCCCAACCTTCATTAAATCACCTGTATTCAGTAGCACATCTGAGAAAAGTTTGTGAGCTTGACAAGGAACTTGTTCACTTAGACTGGAAAGAACTGCATCTGAGGTGACATCCAAACTTATGGCATGTCAGATTTTTAGACATTAAGCTAATGAGAAGGAAACATTGTTTCTTTCATAATTCAATTTCTTTCACTTTTTTTTTTTTCCCCAGCCTGTCCATGTTAGAAGAAGTTAAACTGTACAAAAGACCTTACCTATTCCAGTCTCATCAAATTCTTCCACATCTATGACTTGAGGTGGCTGTGGGGGGAACTGCTGGATCCGAAACTGGCGAGGTGGAGCTTTTGCTGTCGGGAAATTTTGAGGACTGTAAAAAGACTCAGTTGAAGGTGTTCCTGTTACATCTTGGTATGAAGTCAGAAAGTCTTCTGCAGCTGACTGAGGAACACTGTATGTGACAAGCTGCTGATCCTCTTCTGTGCTGTCTGTGCTTGTGATGTACTGCTGTGTTATTTCAGTGGAACCATAATCAGACATAAAGGGCTTAGAAGTCATCTCCTGGTCTTCTTCATTGGGATCTACGCTCTCCAAAATATTGCTGATTTTGGCAGGCACAATATTGTCAGATGAGCTACCAATCTCAAACACCCAGACGCCCTGCTTCCCAGCATTGCTGCTTCTGTCAAAGAGAAGTACATGCCAAATAAAGCAAGCTGTGTGGTATTTCTAGCCTACACACAATGTTATCCTCCACTGAGAAGTGTCAGGACAAAACTGTCTTATCTACATTACCTACTTACCTAGAGGTACAGTTTATTCAGCTGTAGAACATCCCTGACAGTTTAGGTAACATTTTTTTTTCTCCTCACCCAGAGGTCTGTTGAGAATTTCTAGCTTTCTTGTCTCCAAAGTGGTGGGAACAGAAGGAGATTTTAGGGCCACAAAGATCTTGCCACCACTTACTAAAACTTTCTAACTCATTCCCTTTCCTGCTTGTTCACTTTTTCTTTCAAAAACAAACACAAAAAACCCCTGCCTAGGATAGATTATAGAAAGCTGAATTCTAAGTGGTACTATTTATATAAGAACTAAGTATACAGGAGTTTCTACCAGTGAAAATGGGAATATGGACTTTTAACAAATTACACCAAATTTGTCAAGGAGGTCGATATTTATCAGTGACAGATCTTGTGATTTCTCATGCAATAGCTAACGGGATCTTATTAGTTCTCACTGATTCATACTACAATTAAGAAAACCATGGAACTCTGTTGTTTTCTTGAGGAGTTTAAACAAAGAAAAAAGCATACTTGTACAGGTTTCTAATGCTGTCTTCATCACTAGCAATGACATGGTAGGATCCTGGCTTTTCCCAAAAGTAGTAGTTTGTAGAGGCTTGACTAAAGCCAACCATAGCAGGAACATTTTCATCGCCATTCTTGGAGTATGTGCTATAGAACTGCAAGCTATCTTCTGGATAAAGGAAAATAGCATAGGAACTGGAATCAGAAGAGGCTAAGACAGCCTGGAATGTGTTTCTCTGTGGAAAAAAAAAATACACATTTACTCACACAAAAAATAGTCAAGAAAGAGTAATTTTCTTTTATTCACACTTAAAAACAAAATGAAAACCAGAATTCTCATTAAAAAGAAAACATTTTCAAAAGTAAATTAAATTTGTAGGAAATAGTCAGATAGGCTGCCTAAAGCATAATGATTTGAAGTTCTGTAATGCTATAGGATGCTATTTCATTTCCCTAAAATAACAGAAGTGATGTGCTAGACTAAATAAAAAATTCTGTAATCAGAATGTTTAAAGTAAACTTCAAGTTTCACGTTGCTCAAGTCTTTTCCCACAGGAACACTCCTGCCTACTGTAGGAACCACTGGGACAGCACCTCGGACATCAGCTGTTCATTGCTACCAGGGTGCAGAACTGTTACTATAAACACAATGCTTGTGCCAAGTTCAGCAAAAGAAAACAGTTGTTGACATAAAAAGATGTGCTAAGTAACGGTAATGTTCTCATCAACTTTGATAATTATGGTGTACAAAGTTACATATCCTTGCAGGATAGTACATGAATGGTTTAAAAAAGGGAAAATTATTTGTGAATAATTATAAAAATAACCTCCAACTGTTTCTTAATCCAATACTACCTACAAAACATGAATGCAATATCATCTGTTCAAAATTGGCTTAAGATCCTACTAGTCCATATAGTTATCTGATCTTACATAGTTTGATGTCAAAATGACTTAAGAGTCTGCTGAAAAATGCAAGACAGCAGGATTACATTGCACAGAGGGAGGTCAGGATATTCTAGTTCAGTTATTATCACAACACATTTAGCATTCAAAATAAGAGTCATTAGGAAACACATTGAAATCAGCTATGTAGTTTCAAGCATTAACTTTTGCATTAATAAAACATTATTAAAATAAATCTCAAGTAAAAGTTCTGGGAACTCCTATTTTGCTACAGCCTTTTCAACAATAATATACATTCTTAGATCTGCAGAATTCGTTTAAACACAAAGAACTTCAAGCCTTCAAAGCAAAAAGGTTATAGTGTTACAATTTAGCTGAGCATGTGTCCAACATGACTTAAAGCTCTGGTTATTATTCACCTTTTCTTCCAAAGCATGATCTTCTCCTGGTGCCTGGAAAGGAGCCACAAGCTTCCAGGTAACAATAACAACACTGCTGGGATCAAAAGCAGTCTCAGGAAAACCTCTTTTGATGTAGTCTGATGCAAGTTGCAAGACATCTGAAGATGAATCTTCTCTGTAATACACATTTCCATGTCCATCTGTTGTGTCCAGGTCAGCCATAAAAGGAGCAATAGCCCCAAAACTCACTGGGAATTGACCAAGGTATTTTTCTTCACTTGAGGGCTCATTCACTGCAATAATCCCATTAGTGGTAACCTAATAAAAAGATGAAAGTTATAACACAAATACTGTTCATACAACTGTCTCCCACACATGTGTTCCAGATCACAATATTTTAATTGCAAAAGAAATTTATTCGAAAGTCAGTTTTGTATTTAAAAAGTAACTGTTTTAAAAAACTGTGGGTTTTTAAGTTGTTGTTTTTTATCCCAAGTCAGGAGTCCTGAGATTTCAGTTGCCCAAAATTAGAGGTCAACTTTACAGATAGAACAGCCTTTTTTCCTTAGATAAAGATTTCAGCTATTTAAATTTCAGACACCTATTGTCTCTTCTAACAAGGACGTACATAACCTTCCCACCAATGCTTCAGAAGCTGATAGAATTTCTGAGCAAAGAACTAATTCACACATAGATGCCAACCCAAAAAACAACCCTCCTCCATGCTTATATATTGTAATAGGCTGGGTGAAAGTCTTTTGGGAAATCATACAGATTTCTCTTTGCCTGGCCAGGACTGCTTTAGTTTTCACTTCACTACAACCGCCCTCCTAGGAACTTCTCTGCTACTGTGCAAGGCTAACAACAACAAACTGCTGCTCACTCTTAAGACATGCTGTGAACACAGAGCACAGCTCTTATAACAGAGGCTATAGAGTCTAGGAGACAGAATTTCCGCAGCAGATATAGGCCACCCTATAAATTCCTTTACAGCTGAGTGCCCTAACACAGTCTGATAGGAAAATGGGTCCAAGACTTGAAGGTGGGGGGGTGGGGAAAGGAATTTGCATACAGAAGTGAAACTCTTGGTCTCCAAATGCATAGGTACTGGCTCAGGGAAATTCTACCCATCCATGAGATGATTCACAGTCAGCCATCTCTGACTAAAACTAAGATAAATACCTACATACAGGTAGGTGCTAGGGCACATCCAAGTGTGACAGCCAAATTCAACTGGCAAACCAGAGCTGGCTCTCACACACACAGGCAGTGAGCAAGACTACAGGTGTCAGGCCTTGAGGCAGTGCACAAAGTACTCACACACAGCTTATTGTGTCAGGCCCTTCCACCAGCTGTGTTTGGCACGAACTCAGCCACATACAAATCTGTGGATACAGCCATAGCTGCCATAGCTGGCCTGTCATTTCTTTCCAGTGCAGCTAACAAGCAATTTGCTAGTTCCCACATGAAACTTTTGAGAATGAGAAGTTCTTTTAACACAACAATTTATCCTGAGGGTGAAAAACAAATGCACCTGTAATAACAAGGGATCTGTCCCACGAGAATCAGTAAAGAAAATATGTAAACAATTCAAGAATAGATAGATTGAGGGACGATACCTTTTACTAAATAAAATAATTAACAAGAAAGCTATTAACCAATAAAGTTGCCCATGAGGTTTGTAAAAACTGTAAAAAAGACAGGATGCCTCCATAATAAACAAGAGCCTTCTGAAAACTTGATACCATGTCATTCTGTATGTCGTGACCGTCTCTGCAACGACACAAATCCACCTCCAAGTCTTGGACTACCTGATAACAGGACACACATGAGTACCTGCAGACAGCCAGGCACTCACTCTAGGGCTCCTGCCACATACACAGGGGACTCGAAAGGGGACAGAGGTCCCAGAACTGTCACTCTAAACTATGAAATTAGAACTGCAACTCCCACAGATTTATCTAACAGGGATTCTTGTGAGTCCAAGAAGAACAAACTGTTGCTGGATTTTTTTATGCAGTCAGGATACTGTCAACACAATAAAATCTTTACAAATGCCTAGAAGTGGGTCAGAATGGCCACTGAGTCAGACTGCAAGGCCACCTAGCCCAGTGGCCTGTCCCCAGCTGTACCTGCTAGCTTAGAGGTTCAGCAAAACAAGAGGACATGCACATACTTCTCCAGTGAGCCACCAGCTGCATCCACCTCAAGGGATTCCCTGTGGTTGGAATGTTTTCCATCCTCAGTGTATCTCTTTAACATATTTGTTGAGTCTTCTCTTAACAGATATAAACTCTATGCATCCACAAAATCCCTTAAAAAGGAACTCCATGAATTTGTGACTCATATCCTCAGGTCTCTCCTACTTTTGTTTGCTTTCAGTCTGGCTTCCAGCTTCATTTGATGACCCTAATTTTTGTATTGGGACACACAAAAATTCTACCCAGTTTCTCCCACTGTGTAATTTCTTCTCCAGAATGAAGACCCCAAGCCTACCTATGCACTCCCTGTCCACAAGCTGTTCTCTGTCTTTGATCACTCTTATTGTCTCCACAGATTTCTTCACCCTTTTCCACTCTATAAATTTGTAAACAAGGAAGCCAGTGAGAGGCCACACATATTATTCACAGAGAAATTATGGTCTGTAAGCCCATCAACGATGCTGGCTGCAAGTGCCTTGGCAACATCTTAAAATCTGGACCACCACTGCTCCTACATACAGTAAATCAGAAAAGGTGTAATATGAGAACGCATGATACAAATCACTCCTCCATACACAAGAGATACCTATACCTTGGACTCTCCTTCTGGCTATCCAGAGGGTCAGAGCATGTCCCCTGCCACAGGCCAGTGGTCAGTCAACTTGGTGTATAACTGGATAATCATAATAATGGCTTATCATAAACTATTAGTAAATAGTTCCCACAGTGTATCAGAATTTATTTTAAAAGTGGCTTGATATTTGCTGACTATATATTTTGCAGATGTATAGTTTCATTAGCAGCTAGAGTGTAAAATACTAAAAATGTTAAGATCATCTAAACAATAGGTGAGTTGGCTTTATGCATGAACAGCATATCTAAGGTAGATATCAGTAAATACTCTGTGCAAACATGTTGGGAAAGCAGGTCATGTTAGAAAGGGGCAGAAGAATCGGAATATTGTGATAATTTTTTACACTATTCATTCATGACTTGACAGTGGCCACAGACCCAAAGGTGAACTATGAGTCTGAGGAATAAAGAACTAAAAAGACAGCATGGGTTACCTCAATACAGGCCCTACAACTGGAGCTGGACATGTAAGAGAAATCTAGTCCAGAAAAGCTCCCAGAACTCCTACATCTGTACACTAGAAAATGTTTCATATTCCTGAAAAGCAAAGCTAAAACATGACCTGAAAATTAAAACCCACCAATTCTACTATAACTGGAAGACAGGATGGAGAAAGGTGGACATTACAGTCTGTTTTCTAGGACCTTTTAGTAAAGAGAGGCATTCCCTCTTTAAAGTAAGAAAGTTAGTGCAAGTTAAAAGTTTTCCTTCTGCTTTCTTACACTTCTTGTACACAAACAGCCCTACTCTAAATCCTCTTGTGAGAGATGACTGGTGTTTGAAGTATTTTAAACAAATTCCATGCTCTTCATCAGATTTGCTGTGTGTGGATTTTGCGGCTTCGTGATCCCCCATTTATGGCAGAGATTAAAACAGCATTAAGAGAAAATACGATCAGGACTAGTTAATACTGCAGAATAAAGCAGAAGCCAGAAGAAATGACCCTCCTCTTTTCACCTCTTAGTGACATGCATCTAACTATTCCTTTCCTATTTGCTAAAAATTTTAATTTAAGAGGCAGTTTTATTAAAGAGATGCAAATCCCATTTTTAAAAGAAAGTTTTAAAGTGAGAGTTTAGTTTTAAATGCTAAGGGAATGTTTCTATAATCCAGAAAACATTTGCAATCCATCACATGAAAATAAATAAACAAGCTGCTCACTTTTTGCAGTGATTTTTAAGGCAAAAAAGGAAACACAGCAATAATGAAAAAATTATTTTAGCTTTCAGCTTTAACAATACGTTTATATTGACAGAGACAGTGAATAATCTTTTAACTTCACCCTGCTTCTTTCAAGGTCACAAAGATAGGTTTATGTGTCAATCCCAAAATAAAGAGAAGTAATCTGGCTTTCATCAAAGCATCATTCATGTCAAGAGGGAAAGAGGGGGAAAAGAGGCCTCAGGTGGGCGTTGTCTAAAGACCAGCTTTACAGTACATCTTTCCTTTTAGGGTATAACACTATTTCAATTGACAGGAACTAACACGGATGTATTTTTAGCATGTTAAACTTCTGGATTACACACATAGTTAACATACATTTGTAGTTTGAACCAATAACACGCACACACAATTATAGGTCCACCTTGAAAACCAACTGAGAAGAAGAATGCAAAGCAAGCAAGTACTTCTAATTAAAAGAATAATTTTTTTGTTGTACACACAGAGATACTATTTAAGTTTCTAACAAATGAGGTACTTTCCCCCTGTTCAATGACTAGGCATTTTACGGGCTTGAATATTTCTGCATAAAAAGTTTAAAAAAATTGTATTTATTTTTATAATGAAGTGACAGTTGACTTAAAGCAGCAAAGCTTTCTAATACAAACATGACCAACTATTAATTTAAGAAGTTAATAAAAGTAAGGATTAAAAAAATTTAATAAAAAATTTAACCAAGCTTGCATTAGAGGATTCTCAATTCTTCCCTAATTGGAGGTAACCCCTAATCCTTCCATTTTTCCACACCAGTGAGTTTTAGTGTAAACTAAAAATGCCTTAATAAAAGTATGCTATTGAAACAAATAGAATAGTATGGGTTAGTGATAGAGTTCAATGCTATAAATCTTACATACAAAAGCACTGTATGGAAGATTACAATATGTGAAAGTCTGTTTCCACTTATATGAAATAAAAGCGCTCTCTTCTGTCTGTGAGAAAAGGTTTTGTTGCCAGGAATTTTATGACAAGTTGGTACTAAACAATCACTTCACAGAATGCCTTGCCTTTTCTATTCATGTACAGCTAACTTAAGCTACTCAGCTTCTCAACTGTTAAAAAAGACAGAAAGAGAACCCACATAAAATTGCTACATAAAATTGTGTGCACTAAATGTTAATTGTATCAGCTTGATAATATTTACTATCAACACATTGGAAACTCCAGCCAACCTAGATCATAGAGCTTCATAAGTACACATTGTAAGTATACAATAAAAATATGTAAAGTGAAAGTGCATTAAAAACTGCTCAGCACATTTCCTTAACAGGTGTGCTTCTCCCCTCCCCACCCCCATGAAGTCTGTACTGCAATACTTCTGTTCTGCAATACTTGTGCCAGATTCAGTGCAAGAAAAAGCCTCTGCATAGTGTATAGACTGATAGTGAAATGCCATTCATTAAAACTACCCATCCCTAGTACTGAGTAATGCTGGCACAGCCTTGGAAGTGATTTGGAAATAGACTCTATATGGGTATTCTTTCAGGAAACAACTAATTAGAACTGTTCCTGTTTGAGCGCAGGGCAAGTAACAAGATCATTAAACTAAAGAAACCGAGACTGGTTAATCAATTTACTGCTCTTTGAAAACTCTGTCCCATCTCTGTCGCTTACCTGACATGCTGCTTGTTATCTTTGCCTCGCAATATACAGCCCTCTATCTTTCAAGAATATGTTTGTGCTTTAAAAAGTGTATTTTTTACTTGGGTTGACTAATCCATGATCAAATTAAAGTACAGAAGGCAAGACAATGAACTAAAGGTCAAGCTGAAGTCTGAACTCCACTAAATACTTCATCTCAGTCAGCTTCAGTGAACAACATTCATTTTCCACACAAGCATAACCCAAATCCCTCGAAATTTTAGATTTCAGATATGATTTCAAGATTTATCTAAGTAGTGGCATATGGACAACGAAAAGGAGTGTAAGTTAAGTGTCAGCACTAGTGTAACTCAGCATAGCACAAGCAAGTTGTATCTTTAGTGAATACCCATGAAACAGACTCAAGTGCATGGGAACTACATCAAATTTTGAATGACTGCAATCACACAGAGCTCTAGTTTCCTAAGTGTCTCCATGTAGGTTAATCCATCGAGTTGTATCTTAGATCCACTTAAACTACACTGCTTTATCTGGACAGGGAGGTGAGATTTAGTTTACCAGACGAATGTGCTAAACACATTGTGCCTTCCCTACCAAAGCCTTTCTAAATGTGCTGCTCAGCATGTTCAATTGCTAGCCTAGGTGGGGCTTCAGGGTGAAGGAGGCAATGATAAAGTGTGCAGTACCCCTGCAGCACTCTGAAGACACGCTGCAATTTTAAACAGTTTTCCTTATGGCTGCTTTTGAGCAGCTCTGCTCCAGACGATCTGTTTTCAATCCCACCTTCAAACACTGAACACCCTCCATCAGCTATGAACATGCAGACACCACTCTGGGATGCAGATTCGGCTGTGAGACACACACACAAGGCTGAGATGTGCTTGCAGCTCAAAGCCTTCAATTACTATGGATATGGACTTCCTCTGCCCAAGAGACTCCTAAAGCAATGATCACTTGAGAGTGCCCAAGGCACAAAGGAACAGAAAGTTCTCCCAGTGCTTAGAGGTGCAAGTCTTGCACATGTTAGTCTGCTGGTTAGACACCCCGTTTCAGTTTTATGACTGGCATGCCGAAATACATAAAACAGACCACAACGAGGATCTTTCTGAGCTGAACACACTCTGTGTGAGTGCAGAAACGCCTAGGGATGATGGCATTCACTCTGGTACTCGACTACATTTTCTTTACGCTCCTACTATCTGTTGCACTGTCTCCCAGCGGAGGCTGTGCACTCGAGGAATCTGTCCCGGCCACAGTGTGAGAAGGGAGTTAACACGGCCCCGACACCGAACTGAACACAACTGAAACAATTAAACTCTTTGGACCGGCCTCTGACCTCAGCATTCACACAACCCGCACGGAACCCACAAGCACCCACCCTGAGCTCCCCGAGGAGTCCCCGGGAGCGGTTCCGACCCGCCGGCAGCCAAAGGGGGCCCCACACTCACATAGAGGGAGCGGACGGCCGCGCCGTAGAAGCGCAGCGCCGTGCTCAGCTCCAGCGCCGCCGAGCGCACATCGTCCCCGGGCTCCAGTGCGGCATCGCCGCTATCCTCGCCGTGCGGCAGCAGCACCAGCCGCTCTGCGGGCAGCGCCAGGGCGGGCAGCGCCAGGGCCAGCAGCGCCCAGCACAGACGGCTCGGCGGGGCGCGCATCCCGGCGGCTCCCGGCGCCAGCGCCGTCCCCCGCTATAAGCGCGGGCAGCGGGGCCGGGGGCAGCGGCCAATGGCTGCAAGGGGCGGGCGGAGCGGCCCCGGACCCCGCGGCACCGCCCGGGCGGATCCGCAGCGGGGTCGGCCCGGGGGGCGCTGCCGGCCCGAGGCTCCGCCCGCGGGGACCGAGCCCGGGAGCGCTCCGGGGGCCAGGGGGACGCTCAGGCGCTTTCGGGATCAGAGGCGCTTGTGCGGCGCGAAACTCGGGAAGCGAAGTCGGTGCGGGGTCGTAGGCAGCCGGCAGATGCGTTCAAAGCACCGCGGCTCTCCGCCAAGGCCAGCGGGGTTTCTGCCTTAGTTTGGAAAATGTGTGCTCAAAGTGTCTCCAGCAGCTGCAGCGCTTCCCAACAGCCAGCGCACCGAGACCAAATACCAAAATCAGTGTGAAACAAGAATATGAATCCCCATGCTGTCTTCTGAAACAATTTTAGTACCAGGTGCTCATTGCTGGGGGAAATGAATAAATACATTGGAACGCGTTTCATAAATTAACACCATCCATGTCAGAATTGCATTGGGTTGTAAAACAAAACTAAAAAATAAATAAAATAAATCTGCAAACAAAAAAATATTGATGATATGAAATATAGAGAAAATAAATATGGTATATATAAATATATTGCTTCTATGGCTTCTTGTTTTATAGCATAATTCTGCTCCCTTGGAACACTCAGAAGCAACTGAAAAATGGTTATATTTCATATATTTTTCCTAAAGCTTCCAAGTGAGGACAGCAGTGTTTAAGGATTAAATCTCGGCCAGTAAACTATATGCTGTGGTATGTCCACATACACAATGTTTACAGCAAATAATCATCCTAGGAAAGGCAGACGAAATAATACCCACAGGCTTTTTGCGTGGCTTTTTTTTTTTTTCCTTGTAAGAAAGTCTGATTTTGCATTTGACAAGTTGCAAGAGCACAAGGCATTCCTGGGTAGAGCTATAACTATGCCAGCCTAAAGGAGAAACGCGTCTAATCACCATTATCACTAGCAACTATTTACTACTGGGTTCTGTGTGTCAGTGAAAACAGTCACTGAGACAAAGTAGCATGAAGGTCTGGGAGGAAGATGAGTTGAAGATGAGTCTGCTCTGCTTGAGTTCTTGCTGTACTTTCACCTGCAACTTCCCTCCGTATTTTCAGAGCCTCTTAGACAGTAACTGGTGGATTAATGGAATCCGTGGCTTTATACATATCCAGGAATAGGTGGCTAACCACTGCCACAAGAGCAGCCTTTTGGATGGATCATCACCATATCTAAGCATGGACATACCCACAAAGATGACTCAATATCTAGCCAAGGTATCTTTCTCCTCATTTGACAAATCTATACTTAACCACAAGCCAACTGTAGCTTCTTATTCAAGTTAAATATGTGCACTAGCATACCACTAGCTGCCTTCACCAAAAAGTCATCTTCCTATTACAAACCTGCCACCCCAGCATAAGCCCATTTCCAAATCTGCAGAACCTAAAGGTTCTTGTGCTTGTGCAGCTCCTAAAGAGAAAGCCTAAATTAACCCCCATGGTAACACCAGAACGTCATATACACATTCACAAGAGCATTATTTCTGTTAGGCATGATGTTTTCCACAGCCACATTTACTACAACAGTAAGATTCAACAAAAGGAAGATATAAACAAACAAGAAGAAAACTCTGAGGGGGTAACATTTTCCTGTCAGATTCACATGATTTCCTAGTAATATGTCCAGAATTTGAAGGACAAGGTCCACTGGGAAGCTAGAAATTTAGTGTAGTAAATTTGAAATAGACCTGAAGGCTCAAGAGTTAAATATCTTCATCTGCATGTTTAAAACATGGAGTAATAGCCATGCTAGGGTAAACCCTTTGTCCATTAGTCAGCATATTAAGATTGTTTAGTCTATACTTAACCTTAAGAAGATTGCAATGTTTTTGTTGTAGTTGCACGTTTGCCTTCTATGCAGCTCCCACTATGAAGAGTATTAAGGATTGTTATTTCTAAGACAAGAAAATAAACTTTCCGTTGTCCTTTCTACCATCTTCAATAAGAACCTAAAAAGGGACTGGAAAAGCATGTTTAATTAGTTGGGAGATATTAATTGCTAACTCCAACCAGAATGGAGAATGCAAAACACTTCAGCAAGATTTAAGAAGAGAAGGAAAGTATGTAAATGCAAACTGGAATGTCACAATTGAGAAAGACCTTCCAGAAGGTCTTTCATAGCTGGTAAATACCAAGAACTCCACATTTTCATTGGATAACAAATCAGATATGGAAGCAGTTTACAAAGCAACAGTATTCCCTGAGCAGCCACTGAGATTCTGTACAACAAATGACCTGGGTTTATTTAGTTACAAGGAGGTGACATTTTCCAAAGGTGTATAATGACACTGCTTTTCCAGAGATTGCTTGTGAGATCAGAGGTATCACAGAAAATTCACCACTGGAGAGAATTTAGACTGAAACAAAACAAAAAGATCAGGGGACAAAAGGAAATTACATACAAGAAATTGCTAAAGAACTGAACACATGGAATTGATTAAATGGTAATGGGAAGATTTGATTAAGATCATGCTTCAAAGATACAGAGCATCTTCAACTCCAATATGTGAAGAGTGGTACCAAACAGAAGGAGGAATTAATTGGGTGAATTTGAGGATTACAGGTAACTAGGTAAGTAAAGAAACCATGTATCAGCAAATGCTTCCTTACTATGGGGTCCATTTTAAGATAAATCATAGATAAGGCATAGTAGAAGCAGAATGATAGAAATTTTTGAGAAGTCAACACTAGGATGATCAGATCATTAAACAATAGACCTTAAGGAATAATTCTGCATTCAACAATGAATTGAGACCGTCCAACAGATTTGACTTGAGTTTCTATGTTCATACAGTGCTGAAATAGCTCACAGATACACACACACACACACATATATATTTGAGAATTTCACTGCCTAAATGTGAGCAGATTTGGAAAAGGGGGTACAGATATGGAGAAGCCTGACCTTCTCAAGCTCCTCCCCAGGTTTTATTAAGAGGAAATGGAGCTACGGTTCCATTTGCTGGCATGACTGGAGTAAGGAAAGTAATGGCCTGGGCCTCCCATGATGATGTTCTGCTGTCAAAAGAAAACAAAGCATTTTAGCGGATGGATCAAAGGACAGAATAACCATGTGGTAATAAACTGGAGAGAACTGAGTATTTGGGATTCTGGCAGGAAAGAATAGTACTGAGGTCTGCTGAGAAGGAGCATTTTTTAGAGAGACGAGGTCATGGGAATCAGAGAGTCAGAAGCAAAGGCAAGGCTCACAGGAAGATCATGGAGTGCATATCATAAATTTAAATCACTCCATCTTAGAACTTAATGTTCATTGTTCACTAGAGTGAAACACCATGAGATTCCTTCTGTAATTCTACATGAGCCAGTATCACCAGGGAGGGCACATAACTCTGAAGCATCTTCAAAAAAAAGTGTATTTTGAAGCAGAACTCTCTACAGAAAGAAACTAATTCTGAGGCACTCATAGATGCTTTTGAGAAGAGGTTCACATGAATGGCTATATTCTATCTTGGCCTTTACATTAGGCCAGAGTATAGAAGACTGTAGAATCCCTTCTTTTTCTCTCATGCAGAACTATTGCAGGGCAAAAAAAAGGGCAGCAATATTACAGATAATCTCCTTGGAAACTTATATTCTGTTCTGGAGAACAGCTGGGCAAGAATGAGGATGTGGTAACACTTGACCTGGTTAGTACAGGAGATATATTCTGCTGAGATATAATGGTACACAGTAGCAGCAGATTCCTGCTCTGGAGCAGGGCAAGGAGCATGGGAGAAACAGAAGTTCTTAGATGCTTCCTAGGTCTGATGCTAGGAGACACTTTGTATTTCTGGAGTTGCCTTAATTTATTTCTATCTCTCATTATTAGAGCTGGTATGTGTATTCATAGGGGACAGAAAAAAAAAATCCTCTAAGGAGAAGTGATGTTTGTACAGAGTCATGAACACTGTTTTTATCCCAATTTAAAATTTAGGAAAAATTAGATGGAAAATGGAACAGAAAAATACCAGCGTTGTAAAATGGCTAGACAAAAAAAGAGTACCCTTACAGTCCTCCCATCTGACATATGTAGCCATATGAAAAATGTTACTTATTAAATATATGTATTTTCAAAATATCCTTCTTACATTCTAACATTTGATCTCCTTCAAGAACAGATTCTCTAATCCAGCAAGAATTCTAGATTTTCTCTGTAGTAAGAGAGAATTGTAACAGGGCCAGAGGATATATAATTAGTTTTCTATTTAAATATTCAGCTCAGCACTAACTACTACATCTACTCCAAGTCTTACTGTTTTGTTATTATCTAAAAGATTTTGGTTTGTGCCATAAAAGTCTCCAAACAGACAATGAAAAATTACTTCAGAGTTTAAAAAACACAGTGAAGACAGGAAGACAAAATGTATGATAATTTTCCCATACACATAGAAAACAGTTACAATATGAAGGAACATTGTTTTTTAAACAATGGGAATGGGATGTGGAAAACCAATTTGAATTGGACAGAAAGACAACTATGGAAAAGGTATCATTTACTGCCTATCTTCTCCAAGACTAAAGAAATAATTACTCTGACCCACTGATGATTGTGGGTCAGATTTCAGAACAAAGATATTACAGACAGGGAAAATACATATCCTTGCAGTCTGGCAAAGAGATGGTATTTAGTGCATCTCAAGTTAAACCATTGCTTCAGGGTAAATATGCTTCCACACCAAAAGTAATGATAAATGTTGTATTCTCTTTTACATGGCATCCACATTTTGACTGTGAATTTCAGGTGCAGATGTAACACATAAAAAAAAGATGCCACACTAAGTCTCAACAGCAAAGCTTCTAGATGACAATCAGAAAGAAAAGAGAGGCCAGTCACTGATCTGATGCTTGTGGTGGCTGGAAATTCACTAACACCCATAACTTTTCTACAAACATTCAGAAGGGCTAATAAAGTTTGAAACACTGACACAATCTTTCCTGTGACAGTCAAGCTACGCTCTCACATCAGCTTCTTGTGTCTGCAGAGCACCCAGCCAGCCCCACAGTGCCTGGCTCTGCCTGGATTCTCTGCCTGCTAGAATAATATATCTTGCAACAACTGTCATTCAAAAAGAGTATATGATTTCTCAGATGAGTCTGAATGTTCACAACAATACAGGGAAGACACTTAAACTGTTTTTCCCCATGATTATTGAATTATAATTATATTTTTACAGGGAAAAAGTCTTATACATTATTTTTCTGGAGTGGAAACCATTGCCTAAATTAGTGAAATTCACTCAGGAGAATCTATCATTACCTGAAGTGATTGTGAGTAAAACAGAGAAATTGACTTTCATTCAGGATAGGTGACACGGTGGTGCAGCAAAGACCAACAGTTTTAATTACTGCTTTTTACACAAGGACCAGGGAAGGGAAGAAATATTTAATCAATATAACATCTATTCTCATAAACTGTATGGTCTCAAAATTAGGTTGTGATTTATCTTTATGTGTAGATATATTTGTGAAAGCCCTACAAAGAGGAAGAACAAAGTTCCCTGTAATTCCATGCTTGGCTAGATTGAACAGTAGGTATTAATATTTCCTCCAATGAGGTTGCTTGTAAATGTTTTCATTTTTGGTCAAGGTCTACTAAGAAAGAAAATTCCTCCATCCAAAAAAGAGGATGTAAACATTTCCTAATGTCTCCTGGTCAGCTGTTCAAAGCTGGCTCTACTAAAGTCTTTTTGCCTTCAGGAATCCAGTCAGCACACCCCAAAGCTTCTTACACGTTACTGAAATTTATCTGTGAGCTTAAGATAATTGCGGGGGGTGGGGGAGTGGATGTGTGTGCTTAAAGGCAAAACTTGCCTGAGAATGGCTGAATCATAACCTTAGACTCCAAGAACATTGTCAACAGGCAAAATTTTGGAGTGACAATTCTGCTAATCACGCCACACAAAATGGTAGTAAAAATTGGGGGATATCGATTCAGTAGTTTCATAGTTTATTTTTAAGTTTATTTTTCTTCTTTGTTTTCTTCTTTGTAAGTTTTCCAGTATCTTGAATTAAAATTTTAGCTATGAGGTGCTATAAATATAATAATTTATTCTTAGGTTAGACATGTATGAATTCAAGAACTGACTCTACATTTTCAGACCTGAAGACTTAATTTGTGTGCTTGGGGGTAAGTTATGTTTAAAATATTGGACATAATGCATGAAGCTGGTTGTAACACACCAAACATTTTAATGCTGAAAGAAGATTTTTTTGCTCCTTTTTTTAACTGTGTAAAAACTGTGAACTTTACCCTGACTTGAAACAGTCCAGATTCAAAAAGACTCAGGAGTAATTCCATGAATTACAGCTATTTATTCTTTCTGACCCCAGGATTTATATTGTTTCACTTGGAATCTGCAGACTCATACAAGCAATGGCCCACTCACTTCCCAAACAGAGTTTAGTGCTTCAGACTAGGATGTAACACTATGGTTTTGTCACAGAGCAACAATAAAACACGGGAATCTGCACTAAAGTGACTCAGCACAGAAACAATTACATTGCCCCTGGGAAAAAGAGAGGCATGATGTGCAAACCCTGGGATTGACACAATAACTTATTCACTGCAGAAGTGACAGGGTGAGAGCAAGAAAAGTCTCTTCTACAAGAGGTTGTTGGAAACAAACTCCTTGTGTAGTCTACACTCCTGGCTGAGAGGGACAGAGGGTGCTCCCTGAGGCCAAGTAGCAAGGACTGGATTGAGGCCAAACTACTAACCCCAGACCTCACTGGAGTGTCCACCCTGCAAAGCATTAGCCCTCAATCTCTGCTGGGCTACTGTAGCCCAAAGACAGATCTTTTTTAATTCATCCCCCTCTTTCCCACTTCTGTTCAGCGTGTCTGGACTAAAATGAACCAGAGACTAGCAGTGGTTTAGTTAAAGCACAAAACTAAGGGTGTGTCACATACCAAAGCCTGTGACATGAGGGTATGTGCAGGTATTGTTGCAAAGCCTTTAAGCTAGCTCTGGAAGATGAGAAAGGGCAAGAACAAAGTCTGGTTTTGGCTTGTGTCTGCTTTTTGAGCATGGTCCTTGGAGCAAACTGTTGCCACACCACTCTGTGTTTTGTCATGGGAAGAGCCTTTTGGAATGGGCAGGAGATCAGCCATCACTTGGGCAGCTCAGATATTCAGGCACTCAGTGCATGAGGGAGATCCTTGGCCGTCTCTCATTTAGGAATACAGATATACCTGTGTACCTGCAGTCAGAGGCAGGTTTCTAAACTTGTCAAGGGGGAGAGACAGCAGGACTGTTACAACTTAAAAAGCTATACCAGCAAATGAAAGGTTACCAAAGCCTTTCCAGGTAATGAGTGTTTCTTGCTCTGCAGTTCACTATTGGAGCTCTAACTAAATTACCTCACTTGTCCTGCCTTCTCTCCCTTGGGCTCTCTGAAGTCACTGTTAACATCCTCCTCCTCTACCTTTTCCCCACAAGGGCCTTTAACACCGTACTGGTTATCTGCATCCTAGTTTCCTTCTTTATCTTTTCTCAGAAGAGTCTTTTTATTAACCTTTTGGGATCTTAGGGTTGACCCTCTTTATGGCTCATTGACCAGTTCTCATTCCTTGAGTTCTTTCTCAGAGAAATTCACGTCTGTTTCCCTTTAATTGTAAATCTTTTATGATTCCCTCAAACTTCCTGCATTAAAAACATTTGAATGTTTTCCAGCAGCACAGATCTTTCAAAGTTACACAGTTGCACAGTTATGCCAGCATGGGTTGTACTTATTTACAAGTAAGGCCACTAAACTTGAGGAAATAACTTTGGAAAGAAAAAGTATTATGTGAAACAAAACGATGTCTGGTTCTTAATTCTCTATTTTTCCTTGAAATATATAATATTTTTTATTGATTGATTTTATGTATTTAATGCATTTGTCCCTTAAAATGCTCATCCTATCCAGCAGCACATCCATCTTTAGAGCCATTAAATACAATATGAAATTGTCATTTAGACACCCCTATTCAACCTGTGTCACAGCTTGTATAGTCTGAAAAAATTGGAGATTAAATTGTTGAAAACAAATAATTGGGAAAAAAAATGTGTACTACATTGGAACCAAGTTTTAACAAAATGATTTTTTTTTGTGGATATTAACCTTTTTATCATCTGAGGAGGACTAACTTCTGAAGAATGAGCCACAGCATTTGAACAAACAAGAGCATTGTGTTCTTTCTTAGGGAAATCTGCTGTCTTTTGCTTCTTCCATTTAGCAAATAAAATCCAGCTACTTAAGTGCTCAGAACAGGACTTTGTCTTATCCAAAATATCTTTTTCTCTGTGGCTTATTCCCTGCAACAGTGCCAAAACATAAAGCAGATTTTCACACAGCAGTCAGTACAATATTCTCAAAAATCATGATGTAACAGTTTCAACAGCACTTTCCATTTGTCAGATTTCAAATTTCAAAACCATTTCTGATTATTTAAGAAACATTTATTGTTATTCCACTTCACAAAGACAAAAATTGAGGTACCAAAGAAATGCAGTTTGTCCGCCTGGCAAATCAGAAGACGCATAGGAAACTAAGTGAAGATTTCCTAACATGGGCATGCAAAATGTGAAATTGTGGAGTTATTCCTAAAGCTCACAAGGCTCAGGAAAACCTTACCAACTTGAGATAATCTGTGGCCTACCACATGGCAAAAATTAATGAAAAAACTATCCCAAAGAGAAATTAGGAGCAAAGTTTTTTGGAGTGAATGTGTAACAAAGGATTCTGTTGCTGGCTGCCAAATTCAGCCCCATTGGGGAGGATATGACTGACAAATTACAGCTTGGTAGGCAGGGAAAGATACAAACACTTATGCAACCATTTTCATTCTGTGTGGTGCAGGAATTATCTGCAAGCTGTTTGTGTTCTCCTAAATTGTGCCATTATTTTGAAAACAGGATGTATGCTTCAGAGTAAAGTAAAACAAACAGATTGACTTAGTACAGAAGCATAAAACCACCCCTGATAGAGCAGTATTGTTCAAACAGTATTGTTGTCCTCTTATTCAAGGACAGCAAAATTCAAAGGTAGGACAATTAGAGAGGAAATTCTGCTTGGTATGATTCTTGCCTGAATAAAAACCTCACCTTTAAAGTTTCCAGAGCATCCTGTCCATTTTGCATAGCAAACTATGGCCAAGACTTAGTTTTCTTGTTTGCTGATGCTTCTTTCCAGATATTCATCAGCATGCCCTGCATGTTTCATGCATCTAAGCCTTCTCTGAAACTTCTCCAGAAATGTTCTCTGGAACATTTCTGCCTGAGTATTTGCAACCTTAGGGCTTATATTCAACAGCATATATGCTACATGTACAGAAGAACTTACAACTACATTATCATTATTATTTCACTGCCACTAATGGTAATAATTTTCTAGTTTCTAAGATCTCTGAACATTCCCCACAGTGTACTATAGTTTTCAGACTGACTTAGACAGAAATCCCTCCCAGACTGCTCAGCCTTGCCTGAGGTCAGGATGTCATTTCCAAATAGCCTGTCTTCTCTGAACATGCTTTCCCCCCCCTTGGTACCAGACATAAATATTTGTTACATGTGCTGCTTCAGTAGAGTAACAACCCAGTTACTGTCCCAGTATCTGGACCAGCTGCTCTCAGCTGCTCCTGCTGTGGAAGAGCTGACCCAGGACTAAGAGGAAGCCTGTTGGACTTCCACTGGCCTCAGTAATCTCACTTCATACTTTCAGGGTGTCTTTTTTCAATTACCAAAGAACAACCAGGGAGAAGAAAACCTGGATTTCAGAAAGGAGTCAGGTGAGAGAAGGATGGTGGGAAAGTGAAAGAGAATTTGAGTGTTTTAAGTCAGAGGATACAAATTTAAGGCCTGTCACAACCAGCATTTTCTTGTTTAAATTGCCCTGATGACTTCAAGAATGGGGCTGGTAATGAAGAAGAGCACAACTTGGGCTATCCAGTCCTGCAGGCAAAGAAGCAAGAGGTGGACTGCTGCCTAACCATGTGTGCATTCCTAGCCATACCAAATGAAACCCAGGGTCTGCTGATCCTGCTGGTCTTGGCACCCTGCAGGATAAAATGGACCTCCTCTTGCATCAAAGATCTCTTCTACTTCCAGCAGTGCTTGGCTAATATGAGTGAATTCTCTTAATGAGCATCTGCTGGTTTTAAATAAAAGAGAAATGCTGCCACTCAGTAATAAGGAAGGACGCTTGAAGAAATGAAAGGAATAGGCAGGCCCACCTTGCTAAGCACAAGAGGAGTACTGGTACTGGTGCAAGGAGCAAAAACTGGGTGAAGATAGTTCCAACCAAAAAGAGAACAGCACAAAAGAGACACTAAGAGGATTGAACATGGTGTTTTACAAGTTATCCCTTGTTGAGCTTGACTCCTCTTTCCTATGTCTAGTAGTTTATATCTGTCTTCAGATTCTAATCAGTGAGTGTTAAAGACTTGGTGTTGCAGGCTTTCACTTTAGGACAGGTTCTGCAGCTATAGCAAAGCAGAAGCTGAGGGCTCCAGCAGCTTCTTCCATGGCAGAGGTCTCTTACCTGTGAAGCCAACCAGTAAAGATTCAAGCCTATGCTATTCAACATGAATGGGGTACAGTACAGGACAGTTTTATTTCTGCATACTTTGCAACCTCTAAAAGGTGATTTTTCAAAGTTGGCATCAGGATTGCTTGTGAACAGCCAAGAATCTACAATATCACAGGGGAAGCAAAAGCTCACCACAAAGGATGCACTATGCAGCCAAAGCCTGGAGGAGACTTCCAATGAGACAATGGAAATCTCATTGTGGTCTTCAACATCCTCACGAGGGAAAGCGGAGTGGCAGGGACCAATCTCTTCACTCTGGTGATCGGTGACAGCACCCAAGGAAACAGGATGAAGCTGAGTGAGGGAAGGTTTAGGTTACGTATCAGGAAAACGTTTTTCACCCAGAGGGTGGCTGAGCACTGGAACAGGCTCCCCAGGGAAGTGGTCACAGCATCAGCCTGACAGAGTCCAAGAGGCATTTGAAGAACAGTCTCAGGCACATAATGTGATTATTTGGATTTCCTGTGCAGGGCCAGGAGTTGGACTTGATGATCTTGATGGGTCCCTTTCAACTCAGCATGTTCCATGACTCCATGCTAAAGGATGTAAACCTCTGTTGTGCAGCTCCACAGAGATATTTCAAAATAGAAACAGGCAAAGTGAACCCCCTGCCATGACAGGCTGAATCCAGTGGCTGTGTCTGCCAGTGTGTAAAGCCTTACACTTTGAAAGTGAGACAAACCACAGACTCCTACCACTCAGCTTTTTGGAGCATTCTGCTGCAGGCTCCTTCTCAAAGAAAGCTGTTCCCCTCACGCTCCCAACCTCCTGTGGCCGCAGACGGGGCTCACAATCGATATGAACCATTTCACAGATTTTCGAGGCTGTGGCCGGTGGGAGCTCGCACAGGCAGTGCCGGGAGGGGAGCCACAGGACCCCGCGGTGGCACACGCTACTCCCAGCACAATGTTGCCTTCGGGTTTATTTATTTATTTTTTTTCCATCGTGCCCGAGTACAGAACAGTAACACCAGCACCCTCCGCTGGCCCCTGCCATGAAGACACTCGCAGGGAAGGAAGGGGCTGGTCGGAGCTGCTGCTAGACCTGTTATGTTAAATCTCGAGAAACACACCTTTTTACTAGACTTATTAATAGGTCATCCCCTCTGTGAGCGGCCCCAGCTGCCTCCAGTCACTACACACACACACGACGTAAAAGCAAGGGCAGGGAGTTTAAAGCTTATGCATCTCATTTTACTGTTAATTACAAGACTCATAAACAATGTTATAGTATATGAAAATATATATTCCCCAATCAGACTAATCTTAATTAGAACTTTAGTTAAATTACCAGTCTTATTTCGAAGCTGGTAATTAAAAGTTAAACTCTTTAAATATTATTTGTTTTATTTAATTATTTAAATTATTATAAATTATTGCCATATATTTTCCTCCAAGATTTCTGGACATTGGATATGTGCAAAATTCAATCAAACAAAAAAAAAAAAGGGCACAGCCTAAGCCAGTGCACCTGAGGAAGACTGTGTGTCTGTGTGCATGGCAGCTTCCAAAAATGTCTTTTAGAAGTAGTGACTGATTAAATACATTCAACATATTCAGAAACTCTTTACTTACATTAAGGTGTCCAATAATAAAACCATAAAGGTCCATGTTGACAATAATGGTCTACCTAAATCAGTTCATCATCTGGTGACATAATTATCTGGGGGGCTGGGAGGGATAGTTTCTTCCTTAGCATTTGTGCATTCATGCAGAGTAGCAGTGATTCCAAGAGCTGGCTGATATGGATATTTGATTCTGATTATTCTTACCAATTACATAACCAAGACCACCTAGACTGAAACTGGGAAATATTTCCTTACTGTAACTACTTGGATTTGGATATTTATATGGATAGACAGCATTTGAAATACCCTCTCCAAGTTCATGTGAGGAGCTGGATATTGAATACATCTGCAGTGACTGGAGTAATTCTTAGCACAAATTCCTGGACACCCTAACCATGTTTAAGAATTCTCATTGGATTTGATCTTCAGCCAGTATATCATAGAAACGTGAGTGAGATCAGTATATAAAGTGACTTCAACAAAGAAAGGAGTCATATTTTCCAAGACAGAAATATGTCCCTAAGTGGGGGCATAAAATCAATATTATATGTCTGCCCAAAAAGACAAGTGGTGGTACTGTTAGTAAAGATATTTACTCCAATTCTGGTAATGCTCAAGCTTCTTACTAATTTGGCAGTGTGTGGGTTCCTAGGAGTTTCAAAATGCACTGATTTAGTATTAACAAGGCAGATTTTTTCAAAATCCTCATAAAACAGCTTTAATGTAAAAAATGTTAAAAAGGAGGTGGATACTAAGAAAATCAAAGAATATATAATGAAAGGTAACACACTCACTCAGTCTGCTAAGTCTATATCAGTGAAATCCCCCTGAAAGGATAAAATTTGTTACTACTGAGTGTTAAGGATCTTCAACTGCTTTGCATATATAGCCAACGATCTCAAAATTTGATAGAAACGTTTATATCTCCTCAGTAATCTCAGTGGTTTTTTGGTGAATTTAAAATGGCTGATAGTTTTCCATGGTCTCTATCTTGCAGGAAAAAGCACAGAAATATATCTCAAAATATATCTCATTCCTTCTAACAATAAATTAATTTTTGATGTACTGCTATAAGGCTTTCATAAAAGGGATACACTGTGCAAAATAACTAGTTTCATTTTTAATAGAAAAAAATAATCAATTAGCTAGCTAATCAATTTGTTTGTACAGAGCTCTGTAAATTTAACAAATAAAAATAATTTAGGTTTAGTCTATCTTCTGAAAATGCTTGGAAGAATGATTTTTTTTATGTTACTCACTTATAGACCTTTATGGAGGAAACTGACCATGCACCCTACCTACTGTCTTCTGATTACCAAATCACACTATTTTTTTAAAGCAAACATTCTCTGACATTACTATTTTGCTTCCCCTAATTAAAAATTATTGATAAATGCAATAAAATAGGTAGGTAGGTAGAACAGAATTGGTAAGATTGTAACCAAATTATTACCAAAGCTGCCTGCTGATAGACAGAGGCTTGCACAGCCTACCTTTGAAGATCTTTCTTTCTTTCTTTCTTTCTTTTTTTCTTTTCTTTTCTTTTCTTTTCTTTTCTTTTCTTTTCTTTTCTTTTCTTTTCTTTTCTTTTCTTTTCTTTTCTTTTCTTTTCTTTTCTTTTCTTTTCTTTTCTTTTCTTTTCTTTTCTTCCTTCTTTCCTTCCTTCCTTCCTTCCTTCCTTCCTTCCTTCCTTCCTTCCTTCCTTCCTTCCTTCCTTCCTTCCTTCCTTCCTTCCTTCCTTCCTTCCTTCCTTCCTTCCTTCCTTCCTTCCTTCCTTCCTTCCTTCCTTTCTTTCCTTCTTTCCTTCTTTCCCTTCCTCCCTTCCTGTTTTTAAAGTTTTTTAACAGCAATGTGCAATAAATGGCCAAGTGCCATATACCTTGAAGGGCTACAATTTTATACCTGTGGTTCTCAAAACCCCCAATATTTAGCAGGATATATGCTGAGACAAGCAGTCCCAAGAAGAACTGCCAATTACTTACAATCACTTTTGATTTTAGCTGTCATCAGTGCTGTTGGCTGAGGCCTCTTTTTTAAATCTCTTGCATTTAAACCTATAAATTAGGTTATGCAAATCTGGAAACATTTCATACCAATTAATAAGACTCAAATTCAGCTGCTCAGTTTCTTTCATTAAGGTAGTTTGAAATTCTGTATATTTTTTTCTATTCATTAATCACATGGCTTTACCACCTTTCCTTAGCTGAGATTGAGACAGTCATTACTTCTTAAAAAATTATGGGGCAACAAAATGTGAAAAACAGTCCAAACCCCAGCAGTTTCTGATGAAACATTCTCTGCAATGACATGGTTAAGATGAAGCAAATACAGCTGCACAGAAACACATCTGTTAAGACATTTTACTAGCAAACACGATTAAAGTCATTTCACTGCAAAGTTGTCCATTCTGTAAAAGGATTGGAAAGCTGCCATTTTACTTTACTGGTTTTACTCCAAAATAAACTACGGTCAGCTGGAGATGACAAAAGTATGTCCAGGCTAAATACTTACTCCCCTACCCTCCATCCCAGCTGTTAAATCTTTCTTTTCCTTTTCCTTTCACAGCATGTACCACTGGATAGTTTCTAACATCTCTGCAGAGTTCCTCAGCTTTCCTCACCCTGTACTTACAAAGAGCTGATATGATTTGATGCAAATCCTCATTTTACCAAACCTCAGCTCACATACATGTTAAACTTTACAACCAACCACATCACTTTTTAACAATTCTGGTTCCTTCTAAAACATTTGTTGCATTACCATTTTGTTCTCCTAAGTAAGGATCCTAGAGGAAAAAATTTCACTGAAGGTAAAACTACAAACCATTTGCAATGGTGTCAAAAAAACCTTGCAGCGACAACCTTAATTACATTATGTCCTAATATTTAAATAGTTAATATCTTGTTACTTAATGCTTAGACACTTTAAATTATTACCTAATTATAATTTAAATTATATTTAGCAATATATTTAAATATAATTTAAATCATATTTATTTTAATGTAGCTATACATTAATATAGCTACACAATGGGTTTTTATTTTATAATTATGATTTATCATAAATTAATTGTCAAATATTATTATTAGGAAATGATAGTTGTAGTTGCACTGGTTTTGGCTGGGATAGAGTAAATGTTCTTCTTAGCTGATACAGCGCTGTGTTCTGGATTTAGTATAATAATACTGATTAGTTGCTTGCTGGGGTTAAGCCACAATAATGGCTAAGATGCTTATTTAATATAATAAAATTACAAAGACATGATTTTATGAAAAGAATAAGACAGAGTTTTTGCTATCCACAGGATGGATAGCAAAACATCAAACAACTTGCTTGTGAGAATTTTACAAAAATCCTCCATAGGTTACAAAATGTCACTTACTGTCTCCAAGCAAAATTTTTTCTTTATTGTCGTTCCTGTAAAAACATCTGCATCTCTGTTCCTTCAAACTTTCTCCTTCCTCTTCTTTTTTTTTTCTTTCCATTATTTTCTCTTTTTTTACACTTTTATTCTCTGCTCTGCTCCACCCACTAAGGCAATTTTTTCAGCTGGGCCATTTGAAATCTAATGCACTTAATGTTCTGCACAATAAAACAAACATAAACTGCTGGGAGGATTATTGCATTCATGAAAAGATCATCTTTTATTTTACTGTGTTTGAAACAAATGCAGTTCTGTTTATGGACATACAATACAACCTTGGCACTTTCCCCCCAATAAAACCAACATTTTGTTAAGCCAGCAACTATTTATTTTAACATAGCTGTATTTTAATGATGCTAAGGAGGAAGAAATAAAGGTCAGTTGATTTCTGCCACTGAGGCATAGTTCACAAACAAGTAAAACCCTGCAGAATGAATCAGGACAATGCTGGTCACTGCTTTGTGACAGGGGTAAATATGGAAAAGCTGCTGGTGGGGACAGGAAACCTGGCTAAATGCAGCTGGCTGGGGACAGGAACCTAGTAACAACCTCTGTTTCTCTTCCAGAGGAGCTTTATGGAGAAAACAGGCTGGCATCGCGGAAAATCCCAACCCCAAAAAAATCCCCACCCTAACAAAGGCGGAATTCAATCCCCAACAAGCAGCTGAGGGAACAGCTCCCGTCCCTGCTCGCCCACGAGGGGTCGCCGTGGGGCCGGAGGTTCAGCCCTGAGGGCTGTGCCCGTCCCGCCCTGAGGGGAGAGCCCGCCCCGCCCTGAGGGCCGTGCCCGCCCCGCCCTGAGAGAAGAACCCGCCCCGCCCTGAGGGAAGAGCCCGCCTCGCCCTGAGGGCTGTGCCCGCCCCGCCCTGAGGGAAGGGAAGGGCCGCGCAGGGCCCGCCCCGCCGCTCCTCATTCCCTGTCGTGCCTCTGGGCTGGGAGCTGCCCGCCTGCTGTCGGCTCTGCCCGCGTCCCCGGGCCTCACAGGGCAGCTCCCAGAGTGGGGGGCTCTGAGCCAGCCCTCCCTGTCCCTTCCTGTTGGCAGGCGGGGACAGAGGAATGGTGGCTGGAGGCGAGAGACTCCCCCGTAGTGTCCTCAGTCCTCTCCGCTGGCAGAGGCCCCTCGGAGCGGGCAGGGACACAGCATGCCCTGGGGGTCAGCAGATGGCGGCCTGCCCGCAGATAAGGTGTCAGCTCTGTCCCGTTCCTGATTGAAGCCGGAGGTGCTGGGGAGTGCTCTGCCCTCAGGTGTGGGCTGGCGGCTTGGACAAGTCCCCTGGCAGCGGGAATCCAAAGGATCCGCGTGTGGGACGAGGAAGGGCACTGTAGGTTCAATCTGACTTGTCAAAAGTTGAATGCAAATTTGCTAGAAAACGTTTGTTTACTACTTGGTTTTAGCCCAGGAAATAGAAACGTCTCTCAGGTCTTTCCAGATGTGCTTAAGTACAGATTCACTGATGATGAAAGAAAGCCTATCTTGTGGGAACGTAACTCTGAATTTGACACTGATACGTATCTCAGGAATTCTGTTCCTCTGCTCATTGCATCACCTTGCAGTCCCAGACAAGATCCTTTGCTTCCAGCTACAGTGGCTGTCCCTCTCTACCCTGTTTTTATATCCCAGAAAGGCTAGACTGGAGTTCCTCACGGACAAAACTGTCTTCATCAATACTCCAAGGACAGCCCTGCAGCTGACAAGTTTCTGCAGTGGCCACATTCAGAGCTCGGCCGTGGCAATGCAGGTTCTGAAACTGAGGGAACACCGAGCTGCTCGGGCCTGTCTGTGAACACACTTCCCAACATAACCCTCATCTTCCTCTGAGCTAGCCTGGATGTTGGTACTTAGATTGAGGACACAAGTTAAAAACCTTCTTGAGACAAGCTGAGAAGCCTTAAGCAAGATTCTGGACTTTTGCTTCCACAGCTGAACCCTCAGCTGCTTGAATGAACAGATAATCAGAGCTGAATCAGTTGATTTCTAACATGGAGGGGTTTGTTAGCTGTGAGCCAGAGACTTCATATTGTCTAAGTATCAGAAGCCAAGGGAAGGAAATTAATTAACTCACTTTCCTGCATGTGGCTAAAATAATCCCTTTTCAAATGGACTTTTATTATTTACCTGTCAAGATTCTTGTGAAAAGAGGACATGTTCCCTGCTAGGAAGTGTCACAAAAATATGAAATGCCCAGACACTGGGCCAAGTAACCTCTAGCACTCAAACCCACCTTCCTCTTTTTTCCAGTCAACTCATAGACAGCTGACGGATCTAAGGGAATCCCCACTGAAGGGAAATGCCCAACTGCTTTAGTTCCCTTTTGGTGGGTTTTTCCAGTGGGGGCTTGTTGCCCTGATCTTTTTCAGCCTTCTGATGTTTGCATTTTTGTAGTGCAGTTTCTCACAGATTTTCATGTGAACAAAATAATGTTATTGTAAACTGTTCTTCTTGTTTATCATTCCTCTCTTGAGGAGGGACAATTAATAGATTTCTAGTTAGACCAGTGTGGTTGGAGAGGTGTCAACCTCATCCTCTGATCCGTGGTCATTGTCCAAAATCTATATAAATTGAAGTAAGAAAATAAACTTCTCTCTTTTTACCCTGACAGCCTGACTGTGTGCCTGTCATTCATTTCGTGTCCTATAGTGACAGGGACTGGGGATGGGTGCAAAGAAGCTGGTAAACATTAAGTCAAAGAAAACAGAGAAGGCTAGCAAATGAGAGGATATATTCTGCTTGAGCTAGCAGGGATTCAAAGTGCCTTTCTGGGTTATGGAGGCATCTAGGAAACTGAAAGCTGCAAAGAATAATTTAAACAGTGAAAAGCAACAAAAAAAAATTTATTCTCTTTAATCTTAGATCTCAGTTTGCTGAGTCTTGCTTTAAATCCCAAGGAATATGCAACACAGAAAATTCAGGGTGTCCAGGACTTTCTTACCAGTCTGGAATCCAAACTACCACTCCAGGCTTCACACTGCTCCTATTGCATATTGTACAATGGAAAAGTCTGCAGGAGAGCCTGAAATTAACACTGAACCAGCCTAATAGAGACAAAGTTTGAAAATGAAACAAAAGGCAGTCATGTTCAGATGCTTCTGTTCCCAGACTTTGTCTCTTTCGGTCTTCTATTCACTGAGTTATGTATTTTGGAAAATTTTTTTCTGGTCAAGTATGGGCTGAAATTACGAAACCACACTTTTCTTGTTTTGAAAGGTATTTGCATTACTCTGATTAGTTTGTGTGGTGAGCTCCTGCCCTCAAAGCGTAGGCATTACTTTATGTGAAGCCGGTGGAAGCTTTGGCTGCCTTAAGGATTATGGGTTAAGGCCCTACATTTGTACTGTTTTACGCCACTGTATGACCTAAATGAGATTAGAATAATAAATCCTGATTTATTATGAGGGTTTTATTTGGACATGTTTTGAGTATGAGGTCTGTGTCAGGATTAATAGTGAAATGTAACATGCCCAGGCACAGAGAAAGCCCAACAATGAAAGGACATTTTTTTCCCTTGAGAAAACTGGTTCCCAGCCCTCTGTTTGGCTTTTAACAGAGCTGCTAAATGTTGAATGGCAGAGAGACGCTGGATCCCAAAGATGGTGACGTAGACCATGACTTGGAGATGAGCCCATTCCAAATGAAGGACAGACATATCCCATCAGCAGTATTTTCCAAGGCTAAGCAGTAGTGTTCAAAGAACTTCAGACGAGGTTCTCAGAATCCAAAGACAAACGAGAAATTACAGGTTCAGTATTTATTGGCCAATTCATGCGTCATGTTGAGCAGACACTAGTTTAGGTCTTGCCCTGTAGTTAAATCAGATTGCTGAACCCGTTCAAAGGAAATGTCCATTTTTTTCAGCATTCTGGCCACTATGTCTCATCAAGAAATGTCATATCTTGTCATGTAATGTACCAAATTGCATTGGCCTAAGTATTAGATGCAGAAGATGTGTGCTTACACCAAATAGTTAAATTTCTCTATTCTAGCAGTCACATTACAAAAGGCTTCAGAGGAATTTGTCTATTCAAAAGATTGTTTAAATTGAAATGAGTGGAGTACACGGAATTGAGCTCATACTTTTGTGGGACACAAAATAAAAAAGGATGAGGTGTAAGTGTTGTGACAAACTTGGGAGAATTAAATAGTCATCAATTCCACCTTTGCCTAATTTAGAGTATTAATGCTCCCACTCTCCACCAGATACTTGGCAGATCTTGTTCAGCATCCCACTTGTTTTTTTGAGTAGAAATAGGAAGAATTATTTACTTCAAAATGTTGTTGTTGAGTTTTGTAATCATAAGCCTCATGGGGTGCGGAGCAAAAGAAAATGAACCAGAATACCAGTTTATTTTTGTTTGGTTTGGCAAGAGACCTGTCTTTTTGATAACCTCTCCTGGTATGTCTCAGCTGGGGTGGAGCTGAATACACAGGCCTCACAATTTTGTAGATAACTTTGGGAGAAAGCAGCTTTTGAAGAAGGACAGACCTTAAGGTCCAGCTATGGTACTTTATTTAGTACTTCAGGTTTAAACCATGACAGCCTGGTAGTTATAAGAAACACAATCCAAGAAATCATGAAGAATTAAAAAGAATTAAAAAACCTGCCCATCTAACTATGGATAAGTTTTCTGGACTACCACAGTATAAAATCAAATATGAAGAAGGTTCAGTATCTAACAAAATCTTAAATTACTTTCTTTTCTTCCCTTCTCAGAAGTTCATTTTTCTGCAAAACCCTTTCTAAAAGATTTTTAGAACTACACACTAATGAGAGTCCATAGTTGCAAAGTGCTAATAATCTTGCCAGCAAATTCATTAACTTTAAGTGACATCAAAGATGAGAACTCACATCTGTCTGCACAGGAGCAGGGGCAGGCAGTTCAACCTGCTGAATCCAGACACTTTATGTTACCTACTTTTGTTCATTTCAAGTCAAACAGCAGTGGGGCAGCCTAGATAAGCAACTTCCTGAACACTGGCTTTTCAGTGAAGTTTCTTTTTTTGACCAATAGCCCTTAGAAAGAAAACAGTAACACAAACAGATCTTTTGGAGTTGCCCAACATCCACAGAGAGCAGCAGGACTGCAGAAGACCAAGAAGTGGTTGAACTTCCTAAGCCCTGAAGAGCTGCATGGGAAGTTTGGTCTATGAAGAAGTTTTTTATAATGCTGCAATGCAGTTTCACAACCAACCTTTGCTCACCTGTGTCAAGGACACTTGTCTGGGGCACAGTCTGTGCGACCACTGTTTTTGCTGTCTTTTGGCAACACCTGACCAAGGCAGCAGCTTCTTTAGGTGTTTACAACACATTCCCACAAAGCATGAGCTGGCAATTACATCCGCAAGGGCACTAAACCAGCAGATTGTTGAGTGGAAATGGATTCCTGCTCTACTGTACATTTTATAGAATACTTCAGGCATGTGGCAGTGTTAAAATCCTGGTGGCTCTTGCTGAAGGAATGCAGTAGACGCCTTTACCCCAAGTAGCAGGTTAAAGTCTTACAGCACAAGCTGTGAAGAGTTGTTATAGGTCACTGATAAAAAGCAATAGAGTGCTTATGGCCACTGTGTGTTAATGATAGCCACAAGCACAATCAGAAGGTTTGTGCTGAGAGCAGAGAGGTGGTGTGTAACCCACTGAATTTATTATTGTTGTACTTTGGCCTCTAGAAAGTGTACACGTGCAGTGGGGTTGTGAGGACTGACAGATACACAAGGCTGGCCTACTAGAGGAAGGCTAGGAAGATGTTTTCCTTGTCTGCTAGGAGGAAGTATATATCAATATAGGGGAGATGTTTTTCTGATCTAGGAGATGGAGCCTTCTGTAGTATATATTGGAATATAATATATTGTATCCTATTTGTTATACATATTTTTGAATACAGACAGCTTCTCTAAAAAACTTGCTTCAGCAACTGCTCAGTTTTCCATGTCCTTCCCTGGTGTCAAGTAAATTTTACTCCCTTTTTTTTTTTTTTTTTTTTTTTTTTTTTCCCTTCCCAGGAATTATGCAGGATCTAGGAGCATGTGCTAGTTCAAAACTAAGTCCAAGTTTATTTGCGCTGAAGCCATAGGAATCTTTTTCTGCAAGCTCTAACACCTCTGTACATATACATGGTTTTTAGTGCTTAGACATTTCTTATCCTCTCTCATCTTTCCCATATTCACTCTATGTTCTGTACATTTCTCTTCATAGTCAAATCAACCATCACCCAGTACTGTGTATCACCCTGTTTCTATAAGCTGTTTATCTGGGATTTCCACAGCTGACTGCTCCTGGTAAGAGTCTTAAAATCATATCTAGAAACCTTAATCAATGACCGGATTTACAGAAGCACTGAGAACCCACAAATCCTTTTGCAGTCAATGGGACCTGAGTTTAGTCAGCACCTTGAAAATTGCTTAAGTTTCAGTACCTAACCTTGGATTTTGGAACAGAGCTTTAAGGGTTCAGTGTGGGTATTTCTAGGGCAGAATGGGGTTCACTTTGAGATCTTTTTAAATAGATACCCACATTTTTATGTATTGTATTTATATTAAGAAGCACAATTATGATAATTGTCTTTTTCAACAAAATAGTAGTTTTGAAATCCTCTTAGTGCAAAGCATTAATAATGGAAATCATTATTTTGGTTGATAGTGTCAATTTCTGCATACCATGTACTCTGTGTTACTTCATTACATGGACCCTTCCTCTACAGGAATCTTTTTTCACTGCTCACCAGACATGTGGGGTCTTCCCTGGGGATTGGTCCAGGTAATAAGCACTTCTTGCAATCAGCTTACTATAAATGATAAACACATGGCAGTGCTCCAGCCATGGCCCAAGTAGATTTTAAAATCTTGTTGTTGTGTGGTACATGTCACTTTACATGACCTAGAGATACATGAAGCATTTCGACCACACTGCAAATGTCTAAACCGCTCAGTTTCAGTTCTCGCTTCTCACCCCTGTGAGTCAAACCCATCAGCCTGCCATAGCACCTATTAATGTATAGATTTCATCCCAGGGGCACTTCTGCACGCTTGTGAGAAGGTGCGTCCCGTCAGCTGTTTCCAGGGTGCTGGCACAAAAGCAACCAAGAAGAAAAGAACCTGTAGCTGCATGTATGCTTTGGTGAATTTAGATCTTTAGGAAGTTTTATTTTGTTCCTGTATATGCTAGGTTTGGAAGTCCTGATGTACCTTTTTCCCTCATTCTAATGAAACATCTTATAAGAAAAAGAAGAAACTGAGTGTAATAGATTTGCTGTGCCAGTTGTGTAACTCTTTATAAACATGAAGGTTTCTGCATGCCGAGCTGAGCTGTTGCAGCTTAATACAGCAGTTTGAATTTCAGGAGTGCTTGAAGGTGCTTAAAATGATTTCTAACAAAATGCAGCCAAATGAAGTACTTGTTAAACAGGAAACAAGAAAAAAATCCTACAAAGATATGATGTGACTGCCACTGGGCAAGTGTCAGGTACTTGCTTCTTGTAGAAAATAGAACATTACTTAACTAATTTAAAATCCAGATAATTTTCCTTAGGAAAAAAAAATAGGAGTAAACCGTTCAGGGGCTGGTGGATTTCTTTGTTTCTTAAGGATGGTAAAGATTTGTGCAGAGACATCAGCAAAGAGCAGCTTTCTGAGCTGTTCCCTGCCAATTGCTGACAAAGGCAGTCCTAATGAATCATTCTGAATTGTGATCATGTGCTACCAGCCCACAGTGAGCTGCCAAAGAGGAAGTGCAGCTTGTTTTCTTTCATTTTCTTGATTCCTATGCTGTAGGAAGATGAAAGGAGAAGGAGGAGGAGGAGGCAACAGCGGCAGCCAAACTTAAATAATTCCGACGATTCCCGATATCAAATGGAGGCCCCTGAGTGGGACCCACTGAAAAATGACACCCTTCCGCCGACCCTGACGCCAGCTGTCCCTCCGTATGTGAAGCTGGGCCTGACCATTGTATATACTGTTTTTTATTCACTGCTTTTTGTGTTCATCTACGTCCAGCTCTGGCTGGTCCTTCACTACAGGCACAAGAGGTTCAGTTACCAAACTGTCTTTCTGTTTCTGTGCCTGTTTTGGGCCTCTCTTAGGACAGTGCTCTTTTCATTTTACTTCAAAGACTTTGTCACAGCAAATTCTCTCAGCCCCTTCATCTTCTGGCTTCTCTATTGCTTCCCAGTCTGCCTCCAGTTTTTCACCCTGACCCTGATGAATCTTTACTTCACACAGGTAAGCAAGAGATATTTAGTTGTTTAAATCTAGCTGAATGGTAAAGCCTTATTATGTGAGCATCGTGAGAAAAATGTAATTTACAAATGTACCTTGGCAATGCAAAAAAGCAAATTTCAGTTGTTTCTTTGGGTATTTTAACTTCTGGTCTATATGCAAGTGATCTGCGTTATAATGAAACTGGAGCCTGAAATGATCACTGTGAGAACATCAATTAACATGTCTACTGTCTATAAAAATAATTCAAAGGTTGGAGAAAAAATGTATAGGAGTACTTGGAATTTGGACACCCAAAATGTCATTCTATTATTATGCCTTATTATTGTTATTAGACTTTGAAAACCTCCTGGCTTACCAGACTTGGTCTCTGTGTGCAGTCAGAATTGTAATGTCTGATTTTGCCAGCAACAAACCCCCGGTCCCAGTTTTTTTCGTAAGTTGGCTAATGTCTCTGAGTGAGATTTCTATTATGTGTATAACAATTGAAATTGTTGATGAAGTCCTACTGTGGGCCCAAATTCCTGTAACAATCTGTATTGCAAACAGCTTTGACTCTGTTCAGTCAGTGCTAAGTGCTGTGCACAGATACACCCTCTGTCAAGGACTCTCTGATATAAAGGTAAATTAGCTGTATAGTGGAGTAAAGGAAATTGTATCTCCATTTCAGGAAGAGATCTTTAGAGTGTATCTGTGCACTGGACATCTAAGAAGCCAGATGAGTTAAGCTGCACAGGGCTCTAGGTTGCTGAAGCTAGAGTTGCTTGGAAATATTTATGGTGAGCTTGGGTATCTTGTACTTGGCTGAAGGATGGGATATTGGTATGCTGAGACAAAGAAAGGCTGCTGGACTTGCCTAAGATCTCACAGGAAGCTTGCAGGAGGCTAGAGGCTGGAGTCTTTATCTCCTCAATCCCACTGTAGTGCCTGGAGCAGGATGCCAAGCCTGCAGGCATGTGGCCCTGATCAAAGTCCAGTTTCCCAGTGCAGAAGCAGTTGGTCAGGAGAGCATCAGCTAGCCCTGGAACACATCAGGCAGTGCTCAGGATGCTTTGGATGTTGCTGTGTGCCCCACTTAGAACCGGCTTAGTTCCTGGGGCTGGTGCTTCTGTAGTCTCCATGGTGTTTAACAGTGCTGTGCAGTGATGACAGGCTTTACCAATTCTGAACAGCCTGACTGGACACATCAAGCTGCATGCAAGGGCTGCTATCCCAGAGCTGGAAAAGCAGCAATGGTAAGCATGACAACTGTAAGAAGATCACTGGAGTTGTAGAGGGTATTAAATACTTAAAACCACATACCCAGTTTTGAGCTTAGGTTTGCTTTCATGGATTCGGTTTGCTTTCATGGATTCGGTGTCTGAAATGCCTGCTAACTCGCCCTGCTCCACCCCCTGGTACTTGAGATATATTAAGGGATTACAGGAACCTTTCATCTGCATACTACTCAAATCCAGCTCAGGCATGTGGTGACTTATGCTTTATTCCACAGCTATTGTGAGAGTCATTTGATAACTGTGCCGCTTCCCAGGGCCAAATGTCCATCAGCACACAGTCCATCCCATCACAGTGCTGGGACTAAGTCACAGCCTTAGGCCAGACTCTTGCCTCAGGTACACATGTAGGGCTGCTGTGGAAGTCTGGAGGCAGAATGCAGCATCCTGGCTCTTGGCCAAGAGAAGCCTGGGCTGGAGCAAGCACAGGGGGTGTACAGCAGTCTGTGCAGTAGGGTGTCAGAACTCAGGAGGCTTAGTGCTGCAGGTCACATTCCTTTTGTCTAAGGAAGGTCTGAAAAGCATACAGAATGCACACATATATCCTTTTCACTTATTTTTAGCATTGTTGTCTGGTGGCGTTCAGGAAGTACAAGTCAGTGGTTGGAAACAGAAAAAATGCTAAGGCTGTTGGTTCTGCCTTTGAGACAGAATTCCTGCTTTGTCATCCTGAGTCCTCATGATCTTCCTCTGAGCCCCTCTGAAAAAGAGTGGAATAATTACCTGTCTCAAAGAGCTGCTGTGAGGCTTTTGAAACAATATTTGCAAGGGACTTTCAGAGTTTGTGATGTGCGTCATAATCTTTAAATATCTTGGGCCACTGTAGGCAGACATAGATTAGTACTGTTGTTTGCTCTAGAGCTAGTTTCTGTCAGTGAAATTTAATCTCAAATACTTCCCCAGCTGAAACAAAGGTTTAAGAAAAACAAGCATAGCCATTCGACGAATATATGACAGAATAAGTGCATATATTTTTAATTCACTGTTATTAATTCTTTACTTCTAACCATTAAATGGTGGTTTGGCTTGAAATTCAGCATCTTGTATTTAATGTACATCTAGCTTTCCATGGTAGGCAAGCAAGAACTAGTGTGAAAGGGGTGGAGAGAGAAAATTGTGTTTTCAGTAATGGCTTAAAACTTCACAGACCTGTTTAGAAGCAACTTTTATCCTTTTATTTTCTAGAAGATGAGCAAGAAGGGTCTGCAGCTGTGTCTCATTGCATGAAACTCCTGCTACTTCACTGGTGCTTAGCTAGAGGGAAAGAAGGGGTCTGTGTGGAGTATGGGTACAGAGCACTGTAAGAGATCCCATGGGTCTCTGGAATTCATAGGTTTTTATTATCTGCTGCACAGCACCCACCATTCCTAAATGTGGCACTGCCAGGAAAACTTTGAAACATAGATGTGAGAAGAAAAAAACTGATTCAAAAAATATTGCAAATCCTCCTGGCCAAACAAAAACCTCATTTGGCAAGTGCCCGAGGGCGTTTTTCGAATAACAGGCACCTTTGAACTTGATGGAAAGTTGGCCACAACTATTCTCTTTTTTAATAGGTATCCCAAAGCCATAGGGAATTTCAGCTGTGTTTTATGTGTAGCAAGACAAATAAGCCCTGATGACATCAGCACAGCAGATTTTTGTTCCCAGACTTGAGCATCAGCAGCTGCAGTAGAAGAATCTCTAGTGTGTTGGGGCAGGTTGCTAAAGTAGGGGAACTATGAGCAGAAGGAAAGTTAGAATCAAAATAGTTTTGACTCAAACCGGATCTTTGGGTTAAGAGCCAAGTTCAGGGTCCTTTGATACAGTTGTAATGCCCTGCTTAGGACAGGTAGAAAGGGTGCTGCAGATAAGGCTTATAGAATAGTAGTTCCTCTCAGAGATCCCATACTGGATGGAGAAAATTAATATGATTTCTAATGGAATAGGTAAATGTATTAGAATTTATGAATCTTGTGTCTGTACTCATTCTCTTCTAAAGAAAAATAATAGTGTGATCTGCCCTCTCTGAGGGAGGGTAGGCCCTCTGCCTACTTGGAAATCATTAAAACAAATCTCAAATGAAGATGAGATCCAGTGGCACTTTTGTAAAACAGTAACACAACACCAGCAAGTAACTGCGCTGTACCAAGACAGAGAAGCTTGCTGATCTTGATCCACCAGATAGGTAGCCAAAGTTCATTTCCACCTCCAGAGACCAAAAATCCCATAGAGATATTTGCCTCACACATGCAGCTTCCAAGGGTTTATTCTTTGCTTAATAACACATTTTCCACTTTAAAGGGAAAGAAGTGGAGGATCCCACAGTGAGGGATCCCAGGATAATGGGAAAATGAGGATTTCAGGATTGGAGTACTATTTTATTTATGTCCTGCTTTCTCAAATCTTCCCAGTCCCTGACAAGGGGACACTGAGATGAGTCCCCAGGCTTTACAGTTAGTGCTGTGGGTAAAAGAGTAAAGAGGCTCTGGGAAAAAAACATAACTTGCCTTTTTCAGTGCATGGGAGGGGTGGGCAGAGAAGTACTTGCTTCACTTTGTCCTGTTTGCTCAGGCTTTGCATTTCCCTGGGGAACAGAAAACAAATGAAGCAGGAGAGAGGCTCGGATGGAGGGTTACAGACTCAAAGAACAAGGTCAGGGCCAAAGACCGTGAGCTATAAATTTCACTGAAAATCCCAGGCCTCCCTTGCAGCCAGGCACAGAAAACAGTTACGTGGGCTCGAGGTTTTGTCATCAGGATGGGAACTTCTACAGGATTAAGGGAAAGTAGTGCAGAGCTAAAGAGCTGTGAGACAGTATGGGTAGAGAAGGCTGGTAGGCCGATTTTACCTCTCCTTCCTCCTCCCTAACCATCTTCCCTTTTCTTTGGAATCTGAATTGAGAAGCTTACCCTGCCTCCCAGGCAGTGCTGATAAAATCAAGGACTTTCAAATGAAGGGAAGTTGTACAGAGTAAGACAGTTCAGAAGGGAGCTGGCCATGCCTGTCAGGGTGGGGTAAAAACAGCACAAGGCTTTCAGAAAGTTTTTATGTATTTCAGTGGAACCAGAATAAATGTTAGCTGTGGGAGGAGAATTAAGAAAATTTCCTATTCTCTAATTACTGAGAGATAGCATTTCATAAGTTTTCACCAGTGAGAGCTTTTTCTTTTCGAGAATATTTTTAAGCAGAAATTGATAAATCCTATATTATAAAGCTTATTATTTATTTTAAACAAGCTTTAGATGTATACAGAACTACACAGGAGTCTGACTACATATGGTAAAGCATCAGCAAATATGTTTGCTGTAAAATATTGCCATTAGTATTGTATCTACAGAAGACAAATTGCAATTGCAGTTTGGCTGGCTGTCAGTATCTGACATGAAGGATGAGGTCATTTGATTTAGAAAATAATTCGATAGGAAATCCACTCTTGAAAGTTTATTGTGGCTGTCAGTCCCTACAATCATCCCTGTCCTTTTAGGACTATTTTTACCAATTTATGGAAGACTGAAGATGGTTGTGAGTCATGTTGCCCATGTCTGTAGGCCTTACAAACTGCATAGAATTTAGAGAGTAGAGGGAAAACTTGCCTGTTTTGAGAAATCTGAACCAAATAAAAGAATGAACATGGAAGAAAGAGAGAAAGGGGACGGTGGGCCTGGGACTGAAAGATACACAGCAGAAGAAAGGTAAATGTGCTGCTGATGAAGTTGTGGCATATTTTCAGGTTTCAAAGGGAAGTTTGCGGGGAGTGTGATAGAGGAAGAGAGGGACCGTAGTGAAGGGAACTGGGAAGGCAAGGTGCATGCTATGTTTCTTACAGGGTTTTTGAGGTGAGAAGTGGTGAATGAAGCTGAACTGCATTCCTGTGCAGAGGGCCGGCTGGAGACATGTGCAAGCATTTACCACATATCTGAGGCTTTTTGGTAAGCTGAGCTGTAGCTCCTGTAAAAGTGAACTGATCAGCTGCCACTGGAGGTACAGCCAGGGTTTGTGTCAGTCATCACATCAGTTCAGCTAAATCAGAGCATGGACACGAAAATTGCTCCAGGGAAATTTAATTTTTCTTTTGCTTTGGGAATATCTATCTTAGCTTTGGCAGCTATTTCACTGATACTTATAGAGCTAAAGTGGCTCCTGATTAGCTGGAACCCCCATGAGCTAAAACAGCCTGGCCCTGTCTGCCTGCTCTGCTGCCCAGCAGCTCTCAGAGCTCTCTGCAGCCAAGCTGCTGATGGGTCCCATGCCATCCCCACTCCTGGGGCCTGGTAAAATGTCTCTGAGGTCAGATGTTTACATCAGTTCCTGCAATGGGAATTTTCTCTGGCTGTATGAGGAGATTTTTGGAGTCCTTTTGAACTGCTACAGTTTTATATTCCAGACATATACCTCAGGGGAGTGGAGGAGGGGGTGTGAGAATCTCATTTGAGGTTTCCAACCCTTTGGCAGAAACAGAGAGCCAAAACAGGATATTTCGTCTTCAAAGAGCAAGCAGAAGGGGAAATACTTTTAAGACTAAAAAGTAACCCTTTAGACATAAGAAAATTAGCAAGGACTTTCACTGCCTTTTCCATGTTCATCTTGGGCATCTCTGAAAGATCTTTTCAAAGGAGCCTGCCCTCTGTTTGCTGTTTAGTCTATTCTTAGGAATAGACTGGTTTGCTCTGGTTTGCTGGAAGACTTACTTAGATGACTCAGATATTGACTGGAAGCTTTCTCAACGCTGCTACGAGGAGGGGCCATTGAGCAACCAGCCTCTTGAGCTAAATGCTAAAAGCAAAAAGCTGCACCCACACATGTAAGGTATATTGAGATCAGCTTCTGACATCCTTACTCCCACTGAACAGCCCTTCATTCTGTGACATCCCCATTGCTTTCAGCAGGGCTACTCATGAACTAAGGCCCCATCAGTGTTTAAGCAAAGGTGGCAGAATCTGGCTGCCTGTGCTCCTGCCTAGCAGTGAATTGATAAGAATTCTCCATGCCTTAAAGTGTAGCTTTCATTCTATATAGCATCCTTTTTTTTTTTTTTTTTTCAGTGTTTATTTTCTCTTAATGGTCATTTTGCTCTGAAAATTTCAGAACATCTATCCCCTGGGACAGGTTCACCAAATGCAGAATCACAGTAACAACTGTTTTGGTGATCTTGAATCTTGAGATCCTGTTGGATCTGCAGCAGGAGCATTGCATTTGGTTTTACCTAAGTTATCCATGTAGGTTTTGCTGGGCAGTGATCTTGGGTTGGTTTATGTGGCAGGACTTTGTGACTTAAGAGGGATGAGTAGATCATTTTTGGGGAACCACTGGAGATGGTATTTAAGAACTTGATATTTGCTAGGTTTTGTGAAACCAGAACAACTTGTTGCCCACTGGAAATTTCTTGTCTTGAGAAGTTCTTTGCAGAGGCTCTGAGCTGTTCTGTTCAGTGCAACCCCTGAAAGTTGTCAAAATTAACGGTACAACATGTAAAAGTGCTGCTCACAATAGGTGAGGACTGTGGAATGGCCCTAGAGACAAGGATTACTTGTTTAGTTTCATTGAGGTCAGGAATCTGCTTCCTTCCTCCCTTCCAGAATAGGCAGGGTAGGCAGTAAATCTTGTACAAAAAGTATCTGGGAGGTATTTTGAACCTCATCCCTTCTCTGAAAGTGAGAGCTACTCTATGCACAGCAGAAGTGCAGAACATTTGCAAGTCTCTTGTACCTTTCTTTCAAAAGCGAGTAAATAAAACAACCTAAAACTTCTTCCTGAACTCCTGTGAGATTTCATGATCCAGGAATTTGGAGAATAAATCACAAAACTCTTCAATAAGGGATACTATCAGAGATGTTATCTATTTGAAAACAGTATCAATGGTTGCAGAATATTTTTAGAGACTTTTTTCCCCTAAGTTTTCAATTTTATTTTCAGTTTGCTGAAAAACTCGGTGTTCTTTGCTGCTTCAGCTATTGTTAAGCAGGCTGATGCATCACAAAAATAATTTCCATGTCAAGGCAGCTGTTTATGGTGAATAGGAGTTAAATGACAAGTTGTTCCAGGAGCGCTGGAACAAGTTGAGCCTGATTTTCTCCAGATCTCTGTCTCATGATTGACTCTCAGTTGTTCCCATAACTGGAGAATTTCTTGCAATATTTTGCTCTGCAGACTCTGCTCTATTGGGTGATGTGTAGAATCATTATGTAGGCTTCTCCTCACAGAGGACATATATTAGATACATTTATAGAGTTATTTTTTTCCTTTGAGCCATCGATTTTTAGAAGGGTGATAAAGGATCACGTCTTTGATACTTCAAGCATTTTCCCACCAGTTTTCTGAAGTATTTTAAGATTAGTAAAGGCCAGGTAAAGAGATTGACAGGCAGACACATCTATAGTCACATTGTGATCATTTAAGTCCCGTTTCCTTGGGAAAGCATAATAATCATAGCAAATATTATGCAAACATTACTAAAGGGCATGCAAAACCAAGGTAAATGGACAAGGTAGCATAACTTGAGGAAAAAATGATTGGGAAGCAACCCAGAATAAGTCATACATCATGAGGTTTTTATAATACTAGTAACCAGTGTGCTTTGTTGTTGGTTTAAATGAACATTTGTAAACTATGTTTGCTTGGAAACCGTAAAAGAAAACTTATTAAAAAATCAGTGATACTTTCAAGTAATTTTTTAATAATTAAGATACAAAATGTAGTAATATATTTTTGTATAATTTCTGATGGTGGCTAAAGAACTATGACTGATGGCGCCTAGCTACATTACAGAAGACTTGTCAGTATTTTAAGTTTTCTGGTACAGCAAATTCACTGCTGTGCCTGAGATATCTCCCTGTAAAAGCACATATTGGACAGTGAAGAGACAGTCAGCAGAAGCCAAATAATGCCTCTGAGTAAAATAATGAGTTTGGCTCTCAATGGCATCTTTTTGGCAATGTAAATATGAATGTAAAAGTGTATATCTAATTTCAGACCAGGGTACTATGATGGGCTCTTCATGGGAACACTGGGCCTGGTGTGAGCTGGTCTGTGTGAGAGACATGGACTGTCAGGTCATGTAAGAGCCTATAATGATTTCCCTCGATGATTGTCCTGACATTGATCCTTTTGTTAATACTGGTATAAAGGACCTTATTCCTGAACCAGAGTAAGTGAAGATAATAGTGTAGACAATTTGTGTACAAGTGCATCTGATCACCTGCTGAGTGGTTCTAGTACTTTGGTTAGAGCTTGCCTGCCGTGGCTAAGCAATCCATGCAAATCCGTTATGTAATGAAACTTGTCTTGACACATCTTGTGGCCTGTGAGACAGAATTGCTGTGACTCACAGTGTCTTTCTTTGCTGACATGTATGCTATGTTTGATGCAATATTTTTTTTTGTTTTCCAGGTGATTTTCAAAGCTAAGTCAAAATATTCCCCTGAGCTACTGAAATACAGGTAAGAAATATGCGAATATTCAATGTGGTTAAGAAGAGCAGTTGTGCTGTTTGAGAAACAACTTTTCTAATTTGTGGCACCCATATTTCATCTATTCATATTTGTATACCAGTGTTAGATGATGATGGTTCTGACCTATGACGTTTAGGAGACTGTGTCCTTTCCCAACACAGAATCATTTTTAGACAGTCACATATTTCAAAGGCAAATATTTCAAATGCAAGCAGAAAACACCCACCCTGGGGATTTGTTTACCGGTTCCTAACATTTGTGTTACTAGGTACATTCAGATCCAGTGCTGAAAAAGCAGAGTGATGTTTTGGATTTTTTGACAGGAATGAGTGGGAGTGGGTATGTTTTAACCTGTGAGGTCAGTGGTAATAGAAGTCTTAAAAGTTTTGGAAAGGTGACAGACAAGTTGTGAAGGGAGAGAGCTAGGGAGAATGGATTCAATTTTGTGATGTGTTTGGGAGCTTATAGAAAACCTCCCCTGACTCCATAGAGTTGAGGTTATGGTAGATTTGCATTTAGGTGGAGAGATTCAATTGGCATCTTGTGAAGGAGAAACTGTCAGGATGTACTTGAAAGAATCCCAAAAGGCAATAATGTCCTAAAAGCTCAGGAAGAGCTCAATAAATTAATGTTTGTTGTGGCAATGCTTAAAAGCCTCAGTTGGGCAATGCTGTTTAAAAGGAGGGGAGAGAGACAGATTGTCCTCATTCTAAAGAAAGAATTTACAGTATGAATTCAGGATAGAAAAACAGAATAATTTTGAACTGCAATCTGACTTGTTACTTGCTGACTGTTAGGAGAACATAGTACTGTATCAACAGGGCTAATATTATCATTGTCCTTGCTCTAGAAATTTGTTATCCTACTGGGTTTTCATACAGCTTGTGGGGCAATCTGTACCAAGTGCTTTGGGAACTATGTTTGATATAAGGGCAGTACAGTGAGAGAAGCTTGAGGTGGGGAGGGTATGGGAAATGCAGGGTGTGATGGCTGACTCAGGAATGTGGTCTCTTTTGGACCCCCCTTTCGCACTCTGGTGCCTGTGGGCAGAAAATCCAGGAGAATGGGCTGGCAGACAAGCAGGGCACACCCCAGGCAGGTCCCTCCAGAGCAGATGTGCCTGCCTCTCATGGGGCACACAGGCAAGAGAGACAAAGAGGATGGCTTTGCACAGAGCCAGGTCAGGGTGCTGGAGGACTGTCTGTGGATGGGTTCCTGCAGGGATTTAGAGGTGAGAGCTAGAAGCTTTGAACCTCATCTCTTGTGGCAAGGCTTTACTCCTGAACATTGCTTGAAAATGTCTTTCTTAAAGCACAGGAAGCTCGTGATATTTAGTCAATGCCTGTGAAGTGACTACATTGTCAACCTGCATGTAGCTCTTGGAATATTTGTCTTCCTAAACACAAATATACTGTGGCTACAATTACTCATGCACAGACTACTCTTCAGGACAGCTCCATGTCTGCCCTGAGTCTTCCCTACTGGATTTCTAATACAAATCATTCCTGGATCTGGACTAGCTTTTTCTTTCTTGTTCAGCTCTGTTGCTTTCAGTTGTATTTTGTTTTAACATCTAAATCTCAGCATGAGTGCAGTTAAATCTGTCTAAAGGAGCTATATTAATAAAGCTGACCTCGTTTCCCATCTTACACAGGGCAATTAAAGTGATGTAATATGTGCACACCCACAGATGAATTAATTGTAACAAGCTAGTGAAAGAACACAGACTCACGTGGCTTGTGTTGGGAAGGACCTTTAAAGATCATCTAGTCCAACCCAAGTCCCATGGGCAGGGATCATTAAATTTCATTAGATCAGGTTGCTCAGATCCTGGGGGAGAAATGAATGATGGAAAGATACAAGGCCTATAGACAGGTCTGGAATATGCACTTACTGAATCTGATTTTTCTTCATTACTGAATGTCCACTTTTTGATTCCCCCCCCCCCCCCCCCCCCCCCCCGTTTTCTTTAGTAGCTATCAGACCTTATTGCCTGGTATTGCCATTTTTGCAACAGTGATGGCAACATAAATGGGGCTACTGAGAGATGGGACTGCTGTCTGTGTACTGACACAGGTCTCAGAAATCAGAATCATTTCCAATTTAAAAAAAAAAAAAAGGTAAAGTCCTATCGGGGATCTAGAGTCTTGAACAAACTTTATTTAGAACAGCCTTCACAATATTAATAAAAGAGCTCAAGGCAAAGCCTGTCCCAGCCCGATTTCATATTTTAACAGTCCTTCTGCCTGTCTCCCCGGACTTGGGGATTTCTTACTGTCACCAGGTTTGGATGAGGCTTGCTGTGCTATGTGTGCATGTCTTGTTACACACAAGCCTCAGACACTGCATACAAAATACAGTAGTTTCAAACAGATTTTCTTGTTAAACAAGGCAAATCTCACTGCATTTATCTGAGGTTTTCTTTTCAGCTCAAAGAAAAACTTATGGGTGCATTCAGCCTGACACAGAAAGAACACAACAGCCTGGCATGTGTCTTCCTCAGCCAAACCAGATTACACACGGCTCCTTTAAAGACTAGTCCCAAAGTGAGGATTAGGCACAATAGGCCTTTGAACTTTCACTTGGGCTTTCACTGGTGCAATCTGGAAGCACCTCTCCTGTCCTGTTTTTCTGTTTTCTATAAAACTCCATTCACTTCTTCTTGCCTTGTAGGTGCCCTTGTATTGAATTGTAAAGATACTTTCTGCCTTTAATCTGCTGAGACCCTGAAACTTCCCCTAGAGAGACAGCCTGCATTTTTACCAGTGTTTTTCCATAAATTCAGCAACAGTGCTTCTGTTGCATTGCAAGTCAGGCAGCTTTTCCTCAGCCATATCATGTTAATGAGGGGGCTGGAAGATCATTGTGTGAGGAGCTGCACAACTGACTGGCCACGACAGCTCACCCCGGCACATATGGGACTGTGTGGGCACGAGAGGGTGACAGCGCCTTTTTTTTTGGTGTTTTTTTTTTTTTTTTTTTTTTTTTTTCTTGCTAAAGTCTGCAAAGGAGGAGTCTGGCCTGGAAGCCTCTCAGCCTTGCTGGTTGCAAGCCAGCTTGATGCTGCATGCCAGCATGCAGGCTGTGCTGCAGCAGGAGGTTCTTCTTGCTAAGGTGAGCAAGAGCAGGGCATGTGCTTACCATCCCACAAGGCAGATGCAAGAGTGTGCCTTTCCTTCTCCTCCCAAAGTCCCATCTCTAGTCCCCTTGTGGGGGCTTGTGAGGAAAGGCACACTCTTTAAAGACTTCTGAGGTACTAATAAAAGCTGTAAATGTACAACCATTACAGAGGAAACCGTGTGAGAGAGGAGCTTCAGGAGTGCAATGCTTCCAGTATTAGACTATGAGTTTTAAAGGAACTACCTCCAGCTGCTTATCCTAAAAACAGAGCCCTGCCCTGGAAAGTTAAGAATGAGCACAATCTTCCTGCTGAGAGGGAATTTCCGTGCCTGGCAAGGAAAAGACAGCATCCTTGCTCACTGCCAGATATAGCTGGAAAAAAAGGCATTGATTCACAAGCTTTTAGGCTTTCAGTTCTCCCTGTAACACAGTTAAAATATCTCAAAGGTATATCTCCTTCTTTCTTGCCCTCTGAAAAGAAGCCAGCTGTGCTTCAGCTTTGTGGCTAGATTGATGGTAACCCAAAAGAATATGAATGTATGAAAGGGTAAAGTATTATTAAACAATCAGAACTAGAGTCCTCAGGGACACTATGTATGCTTGTTGTCAGCCAAATTCAAAGTTCCCAACAGGCATGAAAAGCTGTGGCCAAAACCTCTTGTTCAATGACTGCAGATTATGAATCTTATTGGTAATTGCCTGAGTCAGCAATGATAATGAACTAAGCAAATACTTGAAATGGAAACATGCTTTTTTTTTTTTTTTTTTTTTTTTTTTTTAAATGGAAAGCCCCACAGGTTTGTGTAGACATAAGGAGGAATTAGAGACAGTAATAATAAAAAAAAAAGCATACCATGTAATACCTTGATTACATGGTATGTTTGTAGGTATCAGTGCTGGTTAAGTTGGAAAAGAACCAGATGGCTAAAAACAGTCCAACTCCTGAGCTTTTGTCTGTCACATTTTGGTTCCAGGTCTGCTTCTGTGGTTGTGAAAACACACTTTTTTTTCTGGCCTAGATGGCAAGATGCCAACCCAGAATCAATATGCATAGTTAAATTTCTTGATGTTTCTTTCAAGAGATTGATGACTATGACCAAATTGTTTAAGAAAAGAGACAGAGATGGAAGCTGGAGAACCAGTAACTTGGATATTTTTCTTGCTGTTAGACACTTCCCTAATTTGATATCTGATGGCAAACAGTCAGTGATGCTTTATATGGCAGTTGTGGTATAGTAAAACCAGGGTCAAAACCAGTCCATTCCAGGCAACAGCCTTTGGAGAGGTTTCTTCTGGGAGTGGGTAGGCAGAGGGTTTGTGCTGTGTACGAAGTGCAGAATCTAAGAAGGTACATGCCTTTTTAAAGTAGTTTTTGGAAACTGTGCTGTTGTATTTCTGCTGCAGTCTTCCATGTTTTGCTGCTTGATATTATTTACTTACAGCTTGTTGTGTAACTGTAAAAACAGGTTTGAAATGAGCTAGGTTAATCTCTCCAACAATCTGGAGCACTTTGATTTTGGCTCAGGCAGCTGGTTACTCTGTCAGCTGTGGCAGCCCAACACAGGCAAATTTAATTTCTCAGAGTGCAACTTCCATCTCATGATTGACACCTGCTGAACAATGTTGCTAAAACTGTTTTCTTCTCACTCTCCCAGGTTACCCCTCTACCTGGCTTCTCTTTTCATAAGTCTCCTCTTCCTCTTGGTGAATTTAACATGTGCAGTATTGGTGAGGACACAGAATTCAGAGAGGAAAATCATTGTCTCTGTCCGGGTGGCAATTAATGACACATTGTTTGTGCTGTGCGCTGTTTCACTCTCCATCTGCCTGTATAAGATCTCCAAGATGTCTTTAGCCAACATTTACTTGGAGTCCAAGGTAAGGTACATTTTCAGTTCTTTTCAAGTACCTTTGGAGATACAAGGGCAGTGCAAGGCAAAGCCACAAAGCCTGAGAGCTGGAGGCCTTAAACTTCACAGCCTGCACTTGGCTGGCCATTGTGTTCAGTACATGAATTAAATACTAAATGGTAGCAAGGGAGTTTTTTGTTAAAACCACTGATCACAAATATGTATTTTTGAGGCAGATTTTGCATAAGGTTTTGGCTGGAGTTTCTCACAGCTCTTTTTCAAGCAGACACTGCTTTCTCTGGGTCCCTTGTCTGGAGATCATTTCAGCAACATTTCAGCAACATAGAAGTAGCCTCTGCTTAAAAATCCTTCAGCTTGTCAAATCATTGACTAAGTTAACTGTTTAAGGTAGCAGCATGCTGAAGATAAGCCAGACACTGAAATATGAATCTCCCTTTATACATTTACATATTCTTATATATATTTCTATAGATAATGAGAATGTGTTTTAAAAGACTTAACATATTATAACTTAGTCAGCTGGGGAAAAGGGTTAAAAAGTGTCTCCTATTACTCTACAGGATGTTCTTTAAAGAAATATCGTTAGGTTTGTATCTTTGGGCAATTCAGCAGTCAGGGAGCTGGGTGGCATCATATAAGAATGCAGTGTTTATTATAGAATCAGTGAAGATGTTTTGTATCTATAAGTAATGAAACAAGGCTCTCAAAAGTCCTTGCATTTGCAGAAGACAGTTAAATATTAAATTATCAGTTTAACCAATAACACAATGCTCTTACCACCAACAAATCCTTTAAAAGCCTAAGGTTCAGCTGCTATTTAGAAAAACCTTATCATAGAATTCCTCTCTACATTTACTTAATCAGATGAAATAAGTACATTTCCTGTTTAATCAAATCTGGCCGTGCTGCACAACAACTAAAAGTTCAGGGCTGAATAGAAGATTTAAAAACACAGCTCAGTTTTGTTTCTTTCAAGCCTGTCATTTGCTGACCAAAGGGCACTGGCAATGGATTATTTTTATTAGCAAGAAAAGTTCTTCTTGTGCTGCAAATCACAGGAGCATAAATCTCTGTAACAAAGCAGTGTTAACCCAAAGGAGGCTTTGGTTCTGGTTTTGTTTGGGTTTGGTTTTGTTGTGTTTTCTCCTCCTACAGGAAACCCAACCTTCTTTACTCCAAACTATTTCACAAAACCCAGAGAATCTCTAACATACTGCAGACAGGAAAGGACAGAACACTCAGCTGAAGAAAGTTTGAATGTGGAAATGAGAGTTAAAGAGTGCTTTGCTGCTCCTGTCTGCTGACCTGAAATGGGAGATCCTCTGAGGACTTCCAGTAGAGTTTGACTGCACATACTTTAGGGATACAGATGACTGAAACTCACAGTCAATGAAACATTCTGGTTTTATCTGCTACTGTTATGCCAAAAATATATCTAGAGAACAAAAATCCATTCTCTGCAGTAATATGACAGAGATAGTGTTGGAGATAATGCATGCTCTGTGGTGCATGTAGGTAGGGATCAGTACTGGCAGCCTTTTATTTCCATCTCCCATTTGTTGGCATGTATCTTCCAACCACATGTGAAAACACATTCATCTCCACACCCTGGCATGGGGAGCCATCCTGGTGCTCTGTGCCAGGGCTGTGCCAGCACCAAGGACATGCACAGCCCTGCCCTTAGGTCCTGACTTGGGCCAGTTCTGGCCCAAGTGCATCATGTGGTGGGACACACTACCAGCTCGGGGCTCCCCTTCTTTTCTGCAGTGGCCTGTGACTGAAAAATGATTCCTCAGGATTTACTTTCACTGCTGCCCTCTCCCTTCACTGACCCACTAAGTGTATTTGGCTGGGAACAAAACCAGGACACTTTTATCCCCTTTTTTGTGTTTGGTGGGATGGAAGCTTTTTAAATCTCTACACATTTAACTGTTAAAGAATGACTGCTATGTAGGGAAATCTAACAAGGAAATACCAACCCCGTTGTGCTCTTTGCTTCTGCTATCTGCAATCTGTAAAAGCCACGGAGCTGGGGTATGGTATGTGCCAGTCAGCAGCTTCTCTCTGCTCTCTCCCTCGGTTTCCATGGCAGCACCGCTGAGTGCTTGTTAGTGTCGAAGGAGAACAGAGAAGTGCCTAGCAAACGTTTCCTCTTTAAAGCATTTTCTGCTTGCTGGTATTGCCACAGCTTTCCCTACTGCCTGCTATGGATCTGGCTTCAATTCCTGAGTAGCTGCAGTCTCTTGGCTCACTCCTGGCATGGCTGCAGGTTATGGCCAGATGAATGATGGTGTTTCCAGGCTGTTATAAGCTGGAATTTAGACACATTGACTGCACTGGGTATTTTTGGAGCCTGGCTGTTTACTGAACCAGTGTAATTTTGCTGGGAAGACAGGCTCGTTTTCTGCAAGCTTTTTTAAAATACTCCCTGAGCTCCTCTTAACTCATGCTCACTGGGGAGGGCAGACTGAGGAGCTGGGTCAATAAAGCTGCAGGGTCAATAGCCAACAGCATGGGTGAGCACCACTGGAGCCCTGGTAATCTCCTGAGCTCCAGAAATTCAGGGCATAGTGGCTTGGTGACTTCCCCTGATACTTACTTGGCCCTTCTTCTTTGTCTGCTCTGCTGGCCACAGTGCTTTGAACCTCTGCCTCTCAGCAGCAGAGGTAAGAGCAGAGGGAATAGGATGCAGACTTTCCAGTCTCCTGCACTAGTTTAAAAGGTCCCATGGCAGGGAGGAGCAACTTCTCTCTTGGCCTATCTCTGTCATGTAGATGAAAGGAACCCATCCTCCTGGTGTGGGTCTCTGCCAGGAGAGGGAGAGGGCAGGCCTAGAGAAGTAAATTACTGCAAGGCAACTTAGTTCTAAATGTACACAGCATTTTAACCCATATTTCCTCCTTTGGCTGTGCAAAGCACTATTCCAGAGCCAACTACAAAGAATTTACTTTGAGTATCTTTCAAAGCCAGTCCCATTTTTGTACACCTGCCTGCCTCTCTGATCAGATTCACACAGATCCCTGAAGCCATGGCTCCTGGATGCCTTCCTTCCATCCTTCCTTCCTGCTACAACTCCTGTGCTGGTGTCTCAGCCCCTGAGAGTGACCCTGCTCACTTGACATAGTGGTCAGGCACTTACTCCCTCTCCCTGGATCAGGCTCTTTCTAGGGCTTAGGAACTGCTGCAATTTCACACTGGCAGTCCCATTCCTCCCCCTGTGCCCAAGCTGCTACTCAGACTGCCCTGCCATGGTCACTCTGCCCATAGGCTGTGCTTCCACTTTGTCTCCTCTGTGTTGACATTAGCTAAGGCAGGATGTTCTGTTCCTGTCTGTGCTGTGTTTAACTGCTGACTGTTATGACCTGCTCTGTACTTATGAAATGGGTGCAAAGCAAGCAGTTGTAAAAAGATGCAAAGTTGCATCATGCTAGCCAGCATCTGATACAGGATGCTCTGTAGCTAATGCAGAGCTGAAGGCTGAATTCTGTCACTCTGCCTCATACCAAGTGTGGGTATGTTACCCGTTTTCACTGGTCTGAAAATAGCACTTGTTCAATAAAATATAACAATTAGGCACAGCCCATCTTGGTGAGGGCTGGAACTGCTACCATTGCCTGGAAACCACTGTGCTGATAAAGTAAAGGAGCATACATAGAATAGGATATACTGGCCGAAGAAGGAAAGATAAAAAGTCAATTGCATGAGACAGCACAACAGTTCTTAAAGTCCATGCAAAGCAAAGTTGTTCTCACCTTCCCTTATGAATAATAACCTGTGCTTAAATCTCTTCCAGGGCTCTTCTGTCTGTCAGGTGACAAGTATAGGAGTGACTGTTATACTACTTTATACCTCACGAGCCTGTTACAACTTGTTCATCTTATCATTTTCCCAAACCAAGAAAGTCAACTCTTTTGATTATGATTGGTACAACGTGTCAGATCAGGCAAGTATGAAAATATTGGCTGATGAGAAAACCTCATTCTCTATCTGATGATTGACTTCTTAAATGCTATCACAAGAGGAATAAATATATTCAAACCCCATTTTTTTTCTTTTATTCAATGCACTAAAACCATTTTGCTCCAGGAATAGAAATTTCTGATAACTTTGGCATAAGGATAAAAACTCCAGTTCTATGCTGGAAAAAAAAAAAAAGGAAACACAAGACAAATATTTTTTAAAAATTCAATCTTTTATTTACCTTGATTTTATTGTCAAAACCCCAGATTTTATTAAAAAACCAAATTTCATTAAAACAGACAGGTGTTTTGTCCATTATAAAGAATGTGTTGTCCTTAGAGAAGCAGAAAAATGGTATTTGATTCCACTGAAATTCTCAGTTCTAAGACACCATAACATCTCCCACTGCCATCCAGGCCTGTGGGGTTATTTACTTTAATTCTGGCATTAAGATGATGATTTCTGTAGTTTGAGGATAAGGCTATGATTCTTCCCAACCTTTAATTGCAAGTGACAATTTACATTGAAAACTAACAGCAATAAAAACACTAAAGGAAATAGCAGAAGATTCTTTGTTGAATTTTAATAAATTTCAGCATCTAGCTCCTTTCTCTGCTTTGAAGAATGTATTTAGGTCCCAGTATTTTTCCAGCTCTTTCAAGGCTAGGCAAAATGGGAGGCCTGGGTCTGGATCATGAGTATCTTTTGTTTGGCCTCAAAATCCCATGTCTTCCCTGCAATCAGCAAGCACCTGCAGACCCAAAGCAGTGCTCCCAGCCACACAAGGACCTTGTATTGCCAGGGTGGCCAAGCAAACCTGCAGCCTTTAACAAGTTTCTGTTGAGCAGTAGGTACAACTTTAATTAAGAAGTAGGCAAAGAGTAGGATAGGATTTCTCTGAGGACCTTGTTATGAGTTAGTTGAGTAGGGTCTGTAAAGGGACCTCTAATCAACCCTGCTGCAGTGCAGAGAAGAGGACTGCAGGTGTTGCCAGTGGAATTAGAGCACACAGGTTTAGGCAGAAGGGCATTAGGCTCTGACATGTCTCCTGAATCAACCATTTTGCTTCTTGTTAAGCCCTGAGGAGTTGTTGCTGCTCCTGCTGGCCCCTTGTAGGGGACAATTTTTGCTCTGACTCCTACAGTCTGGAATAACAGGGGCTGGTATGGCCAGACTACTTGGTCTCCTGTTTGCCCTCTGGAGGCAGAGGTTGTTCACTGGGAGCTCACTGGAATGCATTTTAGCCCTCAAGTTGCTACTATGTTTTTTCAACATCTGTTCTGGCTTGTGACATTAGGGTTGCAGTGATTTGAGGGTAAGTTATTTGAACTATATGTAAAGGGCCCGGAACTAAGGAATGGATAGTCAATTTGTTACCAGAATCAAAAGTCACTTTTAAAATTACAGCCCAATAAATTACTGTAGTATTGCCTCAGGTAACTGGTCTGAAACACCCTTTTTTCTTCTGTACAAAATACATGAAAGGATGGGATTTGCTCTTTATAGCTATGGGCAATGGTGGAGATCTAGAGAGAAGATCACAGCTAGTGCTGCAGTGACAGCAGGGTTATTCAGCCTTAGAATGTGCACCAATTTGAACAGACCTAAGCCTTTCCTTTTTAAAAGCAATGCCCTTGACCATTGATTGTTCCTTTACAATTATTCCCAGCAGGAAAAGGACTGGAAAACTAGTTTCTCATTACCTGAATTTGATCACTTCATCAAGTGATTGCTTGCCGGGCTTTTAAGCTGGGAAGACCCCTGCATTAAACTGATATTTCTGAAGGAAAGACAGCAGGAGGAAGAAAGGGAAATCATGTACCCGAGACAGCATATTGATTTTTTTTGTATGCCTTTGATCATTAGCCAGGTTAGTCTGGCTCTACTGAATGGAATTTCTGGCATTGCCTCCTGCACCTTTAAATGAGCTGCCATCTCTATTTTTAAACACTTCACTCTTTTACTTTTCAACAGGCAGATCTGAAATGTCAGCTGGGAGATGCAGGTTACATAGTGTTTGGAGTGATCCTTTTCATCTGGGAGCTCTTGCCTACTTCCTTGGTCGTGTACTTCTTCCGCGTGCGAAACCCTACAAAGGATCTAGTAAGTGGAATTTGTTAGTGTATTTGCTACTGCAATGTCCAGGCAGATCTGAAGGGCTCAGCTGCTGAGGGATCTTTTGCTTCTTTACATTCTGACTTCTCTTTTTCAATGTGTCCTCAGCAGAACAAAAGCAACCAAAACTTCCCACTTCTTTATATTACTCCTCTTGAAAGAAACCTGTCAGGTTTATCCAGAAGGAAGGCTAGGTGTATCTCAGGCAGTTTATCTTAAAAATCAGGAACTTTCTTAAGGGTAGGGACAACTTCCCTTTGACATAATACAGCACTTTATTGGAATCGGTGGAAAAGGAGTTTGTTATCCAAACTTGGCATCTTTCATCACATAGCAGTGAAAATGGTTGTGTGCTAACTGTTCAACAGGGTTATGAAGTAATAGATTGAATTTTTTCCAAGTCAAAGACAAGTGTCCATAATAAGCACTTGCTGATTTGTTGGCTATTTCAGAAGACCAGGGATTAAGGTGTGAGTTGTAAGGATAATTCCCTATAAGTGTCCTTAATATCTAAGTAGTTAGTAGATGGATAAGCATTTTTAATAGCTGTATGCAATGTCTCCAGGTTTGCTGGTTGACAGGCACAGAGGAAATGCCAGCCCTCATTAGGATTGCTAAGGTAATGTCTCTGTTTCTGTAGACCAAATGAAACCAAAGCTAATATTACTCAAAACGGATGCGAATGGTAAATAGACAAGTAAGAGAAGCAAATAATAGAATAACTTTCTAGACAAGGTGATAGGTTTTATCCTCATATGAACATTTCAGAGACAGTGATAAAGCCAAGATGAACAAGGAAGTAATACCTGATGTTGCATGAAGAAACCCCATGGATCCCAGTGCCCATGACCAAAAATATCTCAGCCTCACTCCTACTTAGGAGTTAACCAGGACAACTGCAGAGAGAAGAAATGTCTTTAAGTACAGGCCAGAGGTCCTGCTCTTCTAAAAAATGACCACAGAGAGATCTCATTTCATTTCAAGTGGGCTCAGTAAGGCTAGACCTGATGGCCAAGTTTGGATAGTGTGGGGGAGATTCACAGAGAATGAAAATGAGGGAAGTGGTCTAATCACTCATTTCAAAAAGCTGATCCCATGAAGGCTTGGAATCCTAGTGAAATAAGTGCTCAAATGGAGTCAAACAGGCAGTGTTCTCCCACAAGAGCATTGCAATAACACATAACATATTTTTACATTGTGATTTGCAGAAAGCCTTAAATCTACATAAACAGGCAGCTCAGAAGAGGCAATCAGTGATATCACTTCTTTTATGGATACCTTTTTTAGGGTAAACATTATCTGTCACACGGGTTAGGTCATATATAGATTTTTTTTCTCACATAGGACAAATATTTAGAGCAAGACCAGAAATAAGTAGAACTGAACGAAAAATGAAGAGACTGTAGCAAGAGAAAATTGAACTTCAGTGTGAGGTTGCCACAAGAGGGAGACCAAGGGCCGCCGGATTTTGGGCTAATGCATTCAGTAGGCTGCTACTTGGGCAGAAAGCATGGGGTTAGAGTTAAAGCAAACCCTCCTTTAGTTAAAAAAATCATAACCAATCTGATTAGGTAAAACCCAAAAAATATTCTTTAATATAAACAATCTCTAGAAATAGTTCTTTGGTTTTATGGTTCATTTGGACTTCAGAAACAAAAACTTTGTAGCCTTTGAGTAGAGGCATCCTGCATTCAGCATTGCTGAAATATGAAACTGCTTTCCACAAGTGATTATAGCCTGGAATGAGCTGTCTGTTGGCTCTGGTGCTGACGCAGGGTTACAGCAGCATGTGGCCCTTTGCATTACCATACCTTAAAACTAGACAAATGTTGGAAATGGGGGCATGACAGAGATGCACTTAATCTTCATTACATCTTTGTCAAAGTTCTTTAACACATAAAATAAAGGGGGAGATCAAACTGCCCTCCTTTTTAAGGCCAGAGAGAAGATGTCATCCTGGCTTATCCACAGGCACAGAGAACCCCCCTTCCCTGGGCATGAGAGCAGTGGATCAGTAGTTGAAGCTCAGCAGGTTCTTAGATGTCTCTGTGCTGTTCCTGGAATCAAACTGACTTTTCACATCTTGTATGTTTTCTGTTTTGATTCACAGGGAAAAAAAATGAAAATGCTTTGTAAGCAAAGAAGTTATATGTACACTCCTTTTCCTGTTTTGTCAAAGGACCTGACCTCAGGATTTGACCCTCACAGCACTATAGAGTAGATACTAAAATTGCTTGGTGAGGGCCTAAGGGACTTTTCAGATGTGGGTTCAGCAAGCAGGATGCCTAACTTCAACATGATCAGTTCCTGTGGTAAAGGGGGTAAGGCACCAAGAGGAAGTGTTAGCAATGTGAGAGGAAAAAATCAAATCTCTTTAGATGTTTCATGTTTCCTTCAGCTCCTCGGCTGCTTCCTACTGCTCATTTCAAGCCAGCTGGCTAAAAGCATGAAGGGTCCTGGGTGGACAGGAATTCAGCACAAAGGTTGAATGCAGACTGGAGAGTGGTTTCAGAAAAAGGTCAGGTGTTAGCTAAGAAATAAGGATAAATAAAAGCTCTTAAGAACAATATCACGATGCTGGTAGAGATGAACAGTAAATGCAAAGTTATTCCTGTTGTCTTCAGCAAATGCAAAATTGCATCTTTTATTCTGGAAACTGTGAGGTAAGTTGGCAGCAACTTCTTCTAGAAGTCAGGCACCAAGCAACTGATAAACAGCTGTTTGATATCTGCTGCAAATACTGACTGAGGTTTCCCTTCTCTCAGGCCAGTGCAGGAATGGTCCCCAGCCACGGCTTCAGTCCCAGATCTTACTTCTTTGACAACCCCCGCAGATACGACAGTGATGATGATCTAGCCTGGAATATTGCACCACAGGGGGCACAAGCCAGGTGAGATGCAAGAGTGACCTGCCTGCTTCCCAAAACAGTAGCTGGAGGAGGAGGAACTCTGACACACCACAGAAGATGGATGTAAATTGTCTAGCTGCAATTGCCGCGTAAATCCCAGCAGGGTGAGGGGAAGCCAAAGGGGAGGCTGAAGTCACTCACAGCACTGAGTGACTGTGGGGATGCAAGGGCCCCATAGACACTATAAAGACACAAGAATGAAAATCGTTCCATAATTTAAGGATTAAAAAACTCAGGCCAGAACTTTGTTTCATCCTCTATTTCTTCCAAGAGTGGCTTCAGAAGTGCCATTTACTCATTCAAGTGAGAGCAAGACTGCCTAAAAAAACAGGTATCTCCCTGCTCAAGCAGAGCAGGGAGAAGCTGGACAGCACAGGCAGCAGCAGCTTGTGATGGTTGTAGTGAGAAGCCTCTCAACTAAGGTTGCTCTGTAACATGGCTAAATATCTTGAGGGTGACCTGAAATGAAGGGAGCATCTGCTTTCCCACATGTTGAAAACTTCAAAAAATCCACCAAACTGCTGAAATCCCACACAACCCAGAACTGGCACAAAAATCCCTTGCTGTTCCTGTAGCTACACTATGATATGAATAGATTAATGTATCCACTCAAAATGCTGGCTAAGTTGCCAATCATAGTTAACATAAACCAGATCTAGTTCTTGACACTCATTCAGGTCAGGCAGTGTAGTCACTGTCTGTGAGCCCAGACCATGGCTCAATAAAGTGGCACACTCACTCTTTACAGTTATCAGTCATCCTATTCCTGCATTAATTAGTTTTTCACGTAGTAACTAAGCCCATGGAGGGTGCTGAAGGTGGTTTGAGCCAGCCTGATATCCCGTCCTAGAACCAGAGGTACCTCTCTTCCATACTGAGCCATCAGGAGACCAGCCACACTGGTAACACAAGCACAGCTCCCAGTGGAAACCAAAGCAGCCACATGCACAGTGTCATGCTGCTCATGGGAGAAAAGGCAGCACGACAGAGCTGCAAACCATGTCCTGGTCTCTGGGGCACAGACACGGGAGGCTGAGATCTCTGACGGGCCCTTGCAGTGCCAGGACTTGAAGGGATAAGCAGCATCACTTCTGGGATCTTCCAACACCTTCTGGAACAGCAAATCAGAAAGGGGAGGGTCTTTAGTGAACCAAGAGACTCAGGAAATAGATAATGAACACTTGAGCCAAAATAATAAAAAGATCAGAAAAATTAATAGCTGCCTGTACCCCTGGATGGGGGTTTATTTTATTTTGTACTTCAGCATGATAACTACCTCTTCATGATTGTATTTCCCCCATGTTCTCTAACCAAGTGCCTAGAGAACCAATCTGCCCGCCACTAATTCTTGTATTTTCTTTCTAAGTTTCTCTCCAGACTACTATGACTGGAGCCATCAGAACAACAGCTTCATGGCTTACATAGGATCCCTCCAACAAGATCCAGCACTGGACACAGACAGGCCAAGCCCTATTTAACTTCAATCAACTACAGCGTTCTAGGACATTCCAATATTAAAACCAATGTTCTGAAAAACAAAGCTTAGCAACTTTTCTTCACCTTTTGGTTTTTAGAATTTTTCCTATGCACACATAAATGAAGAACCTTGCCATGAGCTTTTCATAGTTCAAGGAGAAGTATAAGCTAATGATTTAAACTTTGAAGACTGTTCCAATTAATACCTTGTTCTAAGCCATGGGATTTTGGCTTTGAATAGAGTTGTTAGAAGGTATAATTTAATCATTTTTATGCTCATTTTAAAGGAGCGAATTTCATGAAGTGAAATGGCATAATTATTTTCTAAGTATTTTTATTTTTACACTGTGTATAAAGTTAGAAATACATGATTATGATCAATATACTGTAAACACATGAATAGATTTTTCAAATGCATGACAGTTGCAATTTTTACATGCACATAAAAGCCTGTAAGAAAAAATATCAACCCAATTAAATACTGTCTTTTCAAGTTATTGGTACGTTCTCAGAGCACAATTTATTCTTTAGATATCACTGGTTACTCAGTGTACTGTGATAGTTGGAGGCTAGAAGTTATCTGAGCCTGTATTCTTCTAAGAAAGTGAGAAAATTGTATCTTCACAGCAGCTTTAGGGACAGTCTCAGAGGAGTAGAGAGGGGCATCTGCTCCAACTGGAGCATTGTGAACTGCAAACAAGCTGAAAACTTGTATGCTTGAAAAATTAGTTATGCATGTGCCCATTAATCAGATCTATAGATACTATACAGAGGAGTAACTCAAATACCTCACCAGGGAAAGGGATACATAGAACACAACAAACTTGTTTGTTTATTAAGAATCTGGGAATTGCAGTGTGGGAATAGAGCAAGAGCCAGGAGTACATCAAGCAAAAAAGTATTTTATGTAATAGCTACCAAGTGTCATTGAAAGGTAAATGAAAAGCAAAAACTGTATTTTCAAATGAAATGCCAAAAATCACATTCACAAAAAGAAGGTGTAGCAGAAAATACTTTAATTTGCATTTTGTAGATTCAAACATAGCAAAGATTCAGAAGTGTTTAGATCTCAATAAGCAGTTCCAACACTGATTTTGATTTTAATAAATATTACATTTTAATAAGATAGCTAAATGAAGAAATTGTCAAGTGATGAATTGCTGATTACTACTTTATAAACATGAGCATCAAGATTATTTACAACATATTACAGGTCATTTCCCAGAAAAGCACAAAGCAAGGTCAGATAAAGGCAACCCAACCATCAAACACAACTCAAGAAAATGTGGCACAGTGTATTTCATGCACATACAATGACAGCACAGATCATCAGCTGAAAACTAGGAAAACACTTATTATTCCAGCTTACACAAGTCTCTATATTTCATTGTTTTAAATTTATATTCTGACCTACCTCCTCAGGCACTGAAGAACAAGTTATTCAGCAACAGTGCCCTACTTTTCACCTATGTAGTTTGCACCAAGTCTTTTTTCACCATTTCACACAAGTCTTCATGACTTGGGAACAATTAAACATTTTTGTCTTCATCTTCTCACTACCTCTGGGATTACAATCATTGTGTCATTTGTACAAAATGTACTGTTACTCTGAAATGCATGGCAGACAGTGTTGATAAGCTGATCTCCAATAGGGAGCTGGAATTTAAAATAGTTTACAGGTCATGGACGGTGTAACTAACCTTATTCTTTAGTATAAAAACAGAGCTGTAAATTTTTAAAATTTTATTTAACATATAAAGAATTATGTCATCCAACTCACACAGCAAAACTTCATAGGCAGCATAGTCACAGAATGTACATCAGATACAGTAAAAAAGATGGTGACAGGAAAATTGTTTCAACTAGATTTGTTACAGGAAAAATCTTATGTCCTACCTCTACAATGACAGTGAAGTGAAATGCTTTCCCTATTTGACCATCAAGAGAGATGTACCTTCAGGTGCAACAGAACTTACACACAAAATTTGCTGTTCAGTTGCATTCCTGTGTTCCATGACACAAAGGAAAAGAAGAAAAGCTTCACATCTCTTTATGTCCATACCCAACAGAATTAACCTTGTGCCAACGAGGGCTGCAAGGGCCAGGTGTCCAGGACCAGCCATGCCTGAATCTCTCACCTGTCCCATGAGCAAGTGCATGATTCTGCTTCAGTGTCTGTTGATTTTAGCCAGGCACAGGTGGAAAAAAGAAAAAAAAAAGTAGCAAGTTGCATCCCCAGGAGGAGGCTGGAAGCAACTCATTTTCCCCACACAGCAAGGGGAAAAGGAAGAAATATTTCTGAGACTTAGGTCCTTCCTGGGGCAATGCGGTCATACACTTTTGATTTTATTTTAACTAGAAAATCCTGCCTAAATCTTTAGGCACTATAATATATAATAATACAAATAAATCCCAGTTATAGGGCGCTCCTCACTCAAGTGAGCCTGCAGTTCTAGCCCTTGCAGGTCTTTCCAAAAGGCAAAGAATTTACAGCCAATTAAAAATTACACTCTTTCAATACATACAATTACACAGAAGGTTTTGATATTCAGTGTGTAGCGTATCTACCAAACACAGCTGTTCACATCTGAGCTACTTACCTAGACTGCCACTTCAATTTAATAGAGAAAAATAAACTCTAAGGGTGCAAATACAGAGCTTAGAAGAGGCCAGGTCAATCCACCTAGAAATCTCCTGCTCTTCTGCTTAACTAGAAAAAGAAAGCCTGCAATGACTTGCTCAGACACAGGTGCCCACAGGCCAGAGGGGGTCTAGGGAAAAACATAACATCCCCAAACTGGCATCAGCTTCCCCTAACACCATGTCCAATTATCTATAAGGTTAAACAGAAACTTCCACTGGGATACCAGTTCACTGCCAGTTTGTATAACCATCACCAAAACTTCATAACGGGTGGTTTGGATTTTTTTTTTCTTTTTTTAATTTCCCTTTCTATTTTTTAAATTTCATTTAGCATATCCCAGTTTGACACAAAGGGGTTAACTTTCTTAAGCAAAAGCATTTTTTAGAAAAGTCAAGTGTCAGCAGAATAGACTAATTTCATCTCCAGTCAGGTAGAAATTTGAAGCTAGTCTGGAAATGAAGGACAGAGTGTATTCCAGCCTTCAGAAAATTTCAGTGGTAAAAGAACACATTATGGAAGCCAATACAGTTACAATCAATTATATAAATAAGTCACTCAGTATCTAATAGGGTGAAAAATGTTTAAGAGCACTTAATTTTGTGAAGACTTGTTTCTAAAAACAAGAGATGTATCTACACTGCACCAGCACTTCCTACATTCATAACACCTAACTTCATTTTTAAACATGCTGGTTGAAAAGAAATTATTACTTCACATTAAATTCAAACCAATATTTGGTTGCTACTAATGGCAATGCTGTTTTTGAATTCTGTTTTGACACTGGTAAGTTATCACTGACATTTGCGGACAATGATACATGAGTAATTTCTTATTTTATGAAAGTAATGTTATTAACGTACCCGTTTTTTTATGATTAATATCCTTTTAAAGAAGATACAGTAAGGGTTTGCATAGATAGAGTATGTGGTATTAAATGTCAGTATGATTATGAATTTTAAAAAGCATCTTTTTTAAAAGTGACTACAAAAGCAAGTTATTTTTACTGACCTTTTAACATAGCACTCAAACATAACTCATAAAGAGCAAATTTATTTCCATGGCTCAAAGACCAAAGTGTGCTATTTTAACATTTAAGACACTAAAAAGACAACTTTTGGAAACTGAACTTGTGATTACAACTGCAATTAGAAAACAACATGGAGTAAATAGAAATTTGATTCACTGGGGTTCTTCAGCTAGCAGCACTCCACTAACCACCTCCCCCTGCCCTGACCCCTACCTCCAAGTAAATGCAGGTAAGGGGCTGCAGCAAGGGGCTGAAAGAAAGTCACTTTCAACTTTGCTGCATTAGAGACAAGGTAGTAATTAAATAAAATTTAAAAAGTGCTGAAAAGCACAAGACAAGGGTAAAAAATGTTGGTATCATCTTGATGCAAAAAAAGCCCAGCATGAAAAAAATTTCTGCTCAGTAAATTTGCTATTTTTAAGTAAGTTTCATTATTACAGTAAGAGGCTAAAACTCAGCAAGAGCCTTATTTCTTTTGTTTGGTTGGTTTTTGTTTCTTTGTTTGTTTGGAGGTTTTCCCCCCACTTTCTTTTGACAGTCAGAACTAACAGACCAAATCCTCAGAACACACTGAAGCTCAGTAAATGGGGAGACACAAGAAGTGACTCCCCTCCTTCCAGACAGGCCAAGTCAGGGTGGAGGTACATATGTTTTCATATAAAACAGTTGTCTCAGAAAGACAAGGAAATAAGAAAATGTATGAAGTTTCAGTACAACAGAACCGTGAGCAGAAAACTTAAAAAATAAACAGATCAGCATAATTTACACATTTAAAAACTATATATTTCATTCATAAATATATTTTCTAATTAATAACCATTCCTAGTTTAAACATAAATATTCAAGTTGGGATTTGATTTTACTTTTTATCAGTTCATGTGAGTCCTGTAAGGATCAGTTCCTTCTGCTCAATGCAGTCATGTAAAAGATCTTCACTAACAGGTTGTGCAAAGACCTTCATTACCTAGTTTGTTGTAATAAAATTTTAAAATTCTGCAACTCTTTTATACTCGTGGAAAGCCTGTAAAACAAAAACCACCAACATGTTACCAAGTCAGCAAAAGAGAAGTACAAATTACCACATTCATTTTCCTTTAATTTTTTTTCTCAAACACAATTAAGATACATTTTCTCTCAAAAGGTCTGACTCTCCATTTTACATTTACATAATATGACAGGGACTGAAGTTTATATAAATGTTTAATTGTCCCAGCTTCATTAAACATCTAAAAATCCCTAACCACAGGTTGTAAAGTTTATTACATTCTTTTATCAGCTTGTTTAAATAGATTGTTTAAACAGAACAGATTGTTATATTCAAGATTTGAAGAACTAACACCATGAGCAAAGCATGCTCTATGTACACTACTTTTAAAGATGTTAAAATATTTCATCATTTCAAGGGGATAAATTTTTAAAAAATATCAAATTTAAGAGACCTAACTTTCACCTTGTAGAAGGCAGATTTATGAGACTTGAGATAGGGGGGATGAATTAGCTCCAAACACAGAACAAAGACTAAGGGCTAATAATCCACATGCTCAGTTTGAAGGCATTAAGTTTATCAATATCACTGACAGTAATTCAGCCTTTAAAAACCTACATGTACCATACCATCTTTCCACAGAAACTGAGTATTGATACTGAAGTTTTGTATTTTTCTACTATTGAAATTATAACATTTTACCTTCCAAAGGCATTTACAAGAGCAACTATTTCTTGCCGTGTGAGCTGAAAACCTTTTGATGGGCTGTTCTCAGGAAGGCTCTGTATTTCTTTCTCAGAAAATAAGATCTTCAGAGCAGTTCCTAAGCCTTGAGTCTATAAGAAAAGTCCAATGTTTTAACATCAGTAAGATCATTCCTTCAAATACTCATAAAACCATAAAAAAAAATAAAACCACACTAATCTAGGCAAACTTTAGTATGAACTCCTACATACTGACCCTCAACCCAAATAACTGTACAAAAACCAGGGCACTAATGCAAATGCATGACATCAATTGTGTACCAGGTTCGCTCACTTATTTAAGAACATTTGTTTCCTCAAGTCTACTTGCTCTTTATCCTTGTCTTTTTAATCTCTTCTTTTCCCATCTCTTTTCTTCGTCATGCATATGAAAATATGCCCATTACAACACTTCCAGCTCCCTCCTGCCCCTTCACCTTACAGATGCCCCACTCCTGCAGGAGCACATCTCCCCTTTTCCTCTTCCCCTCCCCTTTGAAGTCAAACTAAGTCTTTTTATGAGATATCACAACACATGCACTCTCTCCACCTTCAATCCTAGTGGCAAGCAATGCAGTTTCAATTTCAGCCCCTGTTTTCTATGCAGGAATAGAACAAAAGCAGCTTTTCTTATTTTCACTTTTATTTGGGCTACATAAGCAACCACTGGATTTTGACACAAAGTGGTTGAAGCTGGCTACAAGAGAACTTGATAGGTGAGGAAATTTGGCCTTTTTTACTTCTTAGTGAGGAGGAAAAACAATAATAGATCAGAAGGATTAACTAGGACAGGATAAACAGAACTCCAGAAATTCAGCAGAGACCACCAAATTTTTGATGCTACAACTCTTTGAAAGCTGCCCTCTGGTAAGTTTAATGCAACACAGTGGTACAGGATAGCAGGCACTCCAAAATAACTTCTCAGTCTGAACTTAACGTTAGTCTTGAGGTTTAAAATGCTGTTGTCAGTAAGATAAAAATAGTAAGTGCCAAGAAAATGAAACTGGTTTTCAACTTTCAGCTTGACTGTGCACCTTTGCATTCATTTGCTTCCCTCTGCATGAACTGTGAAAATCTGGATTATTTCTTTTTCTTACACCTCAGTTTGTGGAGTTAAATATCACACTGGATTCCCTAACAAGCAAGTGCTGTATTTAAAGGAAGGTTTCCCATAAGTGGTTCTACAAGGCTCATCTGATCACTGAATACAGGTAAGATATTGACTGTTAGTAATATCTCACCATGAAGCATCTGCTTTACAAGTATCTCTTTTAGAACACAAACTCTACCATTAAGTAAACAGCTGTTGACTAAATGAAATGAACATTTTGAAAAAAAAAAAAATTAAAATGTTTAATGGTAAACTAAACATACACCTACTTTTAATATACAGGTAAGAACACCAAGGACCAACCTTGTACAGAAAGCCTGAATGCTAAGGTAAGAAGTGTCCTGCCAAAATGAAATAGATGCTTATCTTGGGACCTGTCCCTGCCAGAACACACACACACCTACACAAAATAAACTGTACCTGCAGCTTGCCCCACAGCCTGCATTTGTCACATCCAACACAGTCCATTATGCGGGAGATGTTCTTGAAATGCAATCTGAATTCTTCCTGTCAGTTAAAAACAAAATAAAAAAGCTTAAGCTAATGTACACCTTAGCTTTACAAAAACAGAATGTTAATGAACCTAGCACCACTAGAAATCTAGTACCATTAGAATATCAATTCTCTTACCAAAACTCAACAAAACCATTGCTTTATGTAGTCAGGCCATAACAAAGATCCTGTAAACCCAGAATCTGGTTTCCAAGTCACTTCTAACAGTTAATTCTTAAAAAAAAAATCCCCCAAAATACAGAATATGGTATCCAAGGTAATGCTTGGATTCTGTACACTGATTTCCTACCAACTTTCTCCAAATTTTCTGAGCTGTAATCTGTGTCCCTGCCCATTTTTTTTTTCTTCTATTATTCGAATCCCTTTTGAACCAACCACCTTTCTGACAAACAGGTTACAATTCACAAAAGATATTTCCTGTTCAAAACTATGGGTAGATTGTTGCTGTGCAACTTCAGACAGAGGGAGCAAGCACAGTGCAGAACTAATTAAGCTGATCTCAATTTTTTAAGGTCCAAAACCACTAGCTGGGCCAATAAAACACTGCCACTTTTCTAATGGCATTTTTTGTAATGCTGATGGCATTACAAACCACAACTGAAATAAGTGTTGTAAGTGTGAATAAACATTAAAACAGACCTTCATTACTGAGCATCACTCCCAGCTGTGGAATTGCAATTTAAACCAGTGGCATGTTAACACTGGAAGCCGCTGGGTAGGTACAGCATTGCCATTACGTTCCCACATCTAGGAATTATGTTTTCTAATGTTAAGCATTATATTACAAGACTATACTGTATATTGTGTTATGTAAGTCATCATTTTGTAAAGCAAACACGACTGGGTGGGGTTTTTTTTATCCAGATAATTATGTGAAACAGATACTCAAACATAAGCACCACTGCATTTAGTGGTAATACTCATTTGCCCCACCACAGTCCTGATGCCAGACTCAAGGCACAAAGCCAGAGATTTCAGTCTGCTTGGATCAGGACAGCACCTTACCATAAAGTTGATTAAAAGGCCTCAGATACAACTCTAGAATAGGCAGGGATAAAACCTTACTCTCAGCAGTATGTAGTAGGCAGAAGGGCTTTCCAAAATAACACAGTCTAATTTCAAAATGGGTATTTTGGATGTTATTCAGAAAACTAGCTTTACCTTTAGTGACTTGGCTCCTTTTTTATCTCCAGCAAACATGGACTTTTCATCAAAGTGCATATGGAAGGACCTAATAAAGACAAAATGCAATCAAAACAAATGCTGGCATAAACTACAGTGTTCAATTAACCTTGCTGAGCAGCTGATGCCATCAGTGTAAAGTATTTTTTCAGAGTTCCTAGTCTTTGTAGATTAGACCTTAAAAATTACTCTGTGGTATCAGTTTTACTATTCAATCACTGTAACTTGAAATCTGTTATTCAGAGTTTTGTTCAAATTATACCGAAATTGGCTTAATGTTTTCCTTCCAACTGATCATTGCCTGGCTACATCTCAGTTACCAAGCAAGACCAAGATTAGGGACAGCAGTGAAACCACACAACATGTTACCAATCACAAAAACTAGCAAAAGGGAGAGCAAAGAAACTGAACTTAAGAACGTTACGGAATAAATAAAAGGAAGAAGGGATGGCCAAACCACCAGAGGTTAAGCCTGTGATCAAAGCTAGATTACTCAGTGGACCATTAAAAACTGTACGTACCACTTTACTTTTCAAACTAAATCATGTGCATCTTATACTGAAGAATCAGAAAAAACAACACACAGGTTGTTGAGTAGTTTGAGGTTTTGTGAGCGCTTTTTGTTTGTTTGTTTTTAAAGATTGGTATATTCAAACCTCAAAATTATTAATCTCTCCTATCAAACATACAAATTCCCCTTGATTTCTCCCATTACTTAAATTTTATTTCTCCATTCCACTCTCCTTCTTGTCCTATCCTATCATGGAGTCACCTATTCTCACTTCCAAATATAACTGAAAATTTCAAACTACTGATAAAAAAAAAATATCTCTGCCTTACTTGGTATCCCTGAAGATATCTAGTAAGAGAGCTTTAGACTCAGCATCCTCATGGCCATTGCCAGTGTAAAGGTCCACAACTGCACGCTCAAAGTACGGAGCGACCTTTGACAAGGCCCGCAGCTCAATCAGATACAAGAAATACAAGTTCTTGAGCCTCCTTGGGCCTTCTCCTTTCGTTTCAGCAGGGTCAAAGCGGCGAGTGAACTCTTTCACATTTGGTCCCCAGCGTGGCTTCCCCCACGTTTCTACACAGAGGAAAATAAAATGGGGCGGGGGTAGTAAAAGAGACACATTTAGAACAGAAGAGCAACTAAGCATACCCCAACAATATTCAGAAAAACCAAAATACATACTACAGATATTGTAGAATTCTATTCAGCAATTTTACTTAGACATACCTTCGAGAAGATAATTTGCACACAGATGCAAGTTGATGCTAGCGTGGAGTCCAGAAATGAGTTTATAAAACACTCTTTTCTCAAGGCACAGACCTGTTCAGGAAAAACAACAAACAGATCCCAAACTAAATACTGGAAATAATTTATTAAAATGAATATACTCTGACATTTTAGTGATGCAAGTCTGCACTGCTGACTTTCAAGAGTTACAATTACAGCACTTGATTATTGTTAATAAGCCCTTACAGCCATCATAGGAAAAGTTTGCATCCTATTTTTAATATAAAGCAATACTAAGAATGACATTTGACATTTCTTGCTTGTTATTTTAGTGTTCTAGTAAACAGAGTCAAATAAAGATCTGTTGAACTGGCACAGATAAATTGCAACACAGAAATAAGATGCCAACATTGTTTGAGCAATAAATTTGAAATAATCTTGAATTTCGATGGTCTGGAAATCAGATGTGTACTGTGACCCATCTTAATTTCTATTAGAGCTGCCACTGAATTAGAGGAGTGGCCCTAAAGAAAACCACAAAAAGGCCCAGAAAATCTTACAGTACTGGAAAACAGATAAAACTACCTCTTCATAGCTGTATTGTAAATTCACTGAAGATGTAAATGCACAGGACAAAACCTTGGAAAATATGACTTGATGAATACAGATGTCTATAGCATAAATGGAAATACAGTGGCATTGAGATATCAGAATATAATTTACATGCAGAAATTACTTATAATTCCAATTAGAACAAAGTTAGAGACTACACTGGAAATTTAAGAGATTGTTTCTCTCAAAAATATGTTTGGGCAACTTTCCTGCCATTCCAATCTCCATAAACAGAAGCAGGAAAAGCAGATGGTGAAGCCTACCCGTGAGCCTGACAGGTGTCCTCACAGACATAAAGGCATGTAAATTTATATGCTTTCCTACAATACCACCAGACAAGTAAAGGCTTAGAAAAGGCAGAATGAACTAATTTTGAAGTTAAGTACATTTGACTCACTTAATTTTCTGCATACCTCCAAAATGGGATTTTGATTGCTACTACTGCAATAATAATTTCCATTTCAGCGTGAGTAAAAAGAAAATTGCTTTGCCTTCTGAACACACATACTTAATTTATAACTGGGAACAGAGCCACCAAAATCTTTAATGTCCTTTAAAGCTGTTTCCAAATAATAATGCTTACCAATATTACTACTAATAATGTTTCTGCTTAAATGCCTAGAATAACCAGAAAATTCAAATTAACTGGCAATGAAGTGAACTCCCCCTTTATAAAAGATAAAACACTTAAATGTTTAAGGAGTATGCTAAGTAAATGAGAAGATTTTAAAGACCCTCAAGAAGTATTTGAACAACTCAGAAGCTCTGCACAATTTACTAAAAATCTTAAACCGTGAAAAATATTTGAGGAGGTGAAAAAAGCACTACAGTGCTCCTTCTAGTGAATAGGCCACTATATTAACTCATCCAAGAGCCTTTACCTTCTAGCCATGTGTAGAAAGATTCTCCTGTAAATACAAAGAACTTAGTTAAATGAAGAGTGTTCATTTTCAACATTACAGCATCTTTATATTACTATGCATACAACATCAGCTGCCATCTAGACACAAAGTTAAATAATTTAGCTACTAAAAGGAGAATAGGCACTGAAGCAGCTAACTTGGAGGTTGGTTTAAATCTGCTGGGGACAGAACAGGAGAAATCCAAGAATGAGCATGTCTAAGCTACTGGTCAGGGCATCCAGCAGTGTATGGAAACACAAGTCTGATTAGTTGTACTGCTGGTAAAAGACACAATGGCAGAGTGCAATTCTGACAACCATCACCTTAACCTGCCTAAATGTTTCCTTTAGACTTACATCTTTTGCCCAAGAGCTTTCAGCTGACTCAAAAATCTTAAAGGCTGCCACAGTGTAGGCAGATCAAATACTTTCTCCCCACTCTCTCCCAATCTTCCCAAAATCAAGGGCATTCAGGAAAATACACAAAAAAATTGTCCCTCTTCTTTTAAGAGATCTGACAGTATCAATTGGGCTCTGGAAAAAACTAATAACATTATTACAACACATATTCTGTTACAAGAAAAAGAACCAAGAAGAGAATTGTGTTTTGCTCTTATCCACTCCTTCCCCTTACTCCAAATGAAAGTATGAGTCCATTAAAAGCATTTTCTGATCAATAATCTGCATAAAAATATAACTTTCCTGCTCTCTAATTTAATAACAGAAACATAACTTTCTTGCTCTATAATTCAATAACAGTAAAGTAATTGAATAAATCCAAAATCCAAAACTCCCTAATGCTTACTTCATTTCTGCAGGTCAAGGAAAATAAGATGACTTACCATCATCTCCTCCTTAGAGGGGGAAAAAAGAAAAGAAATGCATAAGCATTAAAAAGATAATTTCCACAACAAAGTAGTAATGAAATGCAAACTTAAATACAGACACTAAAAAATGCAAGAAACCTTATTTAATTTATAAAAAGCAGGCTACTTTCCTTCTCTCCATTCTTGTTCCTCAAGACCACACAAGACTTAACAGATTGCAATAATGGAAGTCACTAAGAAATTGCAATCTTAGTAGCAGCTGGCTCGCAGATTCTTGAAAGGTGTATTTTGGCTTCAGAAAGATGGTTAGGAAGCCACAGTCTTTAGTCTGCATTATTCAACAATCAGTCTCCAGTGTTCCTTCCTGAAATTCTGATTCCTGCATTAAACCATTCTTACAGTTCTATTTGTGTTATCAGCAATGTATCAGCTTTTAGTAATTATAAAAAATGATATATCTTGATTTTCTAATGGATGGTGTTTTCTTTAACTGAATCTATTGGCTAAGAGTTAATTCTTAAGGGAAATGAGACTGACAGGGAAAGCTGATTCATTTGAAGCAGCAGGTTGTAGCTTTCAATTTAAATTTGAAAATAAATCCCAAGTTATAAGAATACTTTTTTTTAAACACTTTTGCACATAACTGACTCCTCTTAAGTGTCCAGTCCATCAAATAATGCAATTATTTGTACACTTGAAATACATTGCACGCTATGGATGAAAAATGTACAACTACATTACAACAGGGTAAGTATGAACTGAAGTGACTAAACTAAATGCTTTTTGAAAAAAGAAACAAGAAGACAAGAGCACATTCAAACTGGAAAACTAGTGTGACACTTAGTAAACAGTTTGAGATGTACACGTTAGTTTTCATATCAGCTGATCTGACATTAATAAGCCTATTAATAGGGATAAGATTAGGCATGTATGTAATGAAGTACCACAAGCCTTAGTCTAAATATAAAAAATGTACAGCTACTTCTACAGAGGAAATTAAAAAAAGCAGAAAGCACACCTACAGACTGAAGACTGCTATCTATACCACTTGTAATGCAATAGTCACTATGTTAAAAGAAATGCATTGGAAAATAAAACAGGCAAGACCCACCCCTACTAGGCGCCAGTGGATTTAAAGGACGATAGACAGATCGAGGCCTAAAAAATAAGTTAGAAAACACAAAGATCAGTTTTGAGCTAAACTGAGGTACAAGTGTAAGAAATAGGCTTCCTTTCCCTCCCAATTACTTGAAGCAGTTTTCTTCGTAAATGCTGTTCCACACTCTCCAGGCAGAAGGTCCTTTGTACCCAGTGTAACGTTCTGGATTCAGCAGCAAGTCCACATACTGTGCATCTGGAGATCTCTCATCTAAACAGGAAAAATGTTGTTACATATATATATATATATATATATATATATTTATCTAACTGATTGATTGAAAAAAGGTTTAACTTAACCAGTCACATGGAACTAAATATAAACAAGAGGTCTGATAATACTATTCTGTCTTCCTGTTGGATTTTAAGTGCCATGTATGTAAAAATGCAGCAATATACATGCTAAACACAAAGCTCATAAGTATATAATCTATTCCAAAGTCCCCTGAGTGTCTCTAATTTCTATAATGTCTGATGATCATCTATGTGGTTTCTTTAAGTCCATCATGAACAGTTGACATACACTGGATTCCCTGACCCTAGGCAAAGACATAAACAGTGTTTTGTTTTAAATGTCCTCCAAATTTAGGGTTTGTCTGTCAGTATTTTGTTGAAGAGGTTGCTTTTATGAAATGAGTATACTGTATATAGTAGGTTCTTAATAAAGACAAGATCAAAGTAGTACATCTTGTAGCTGGTACATACTGTATATTTATTGGCCAAATCAATTTTTTCCTCCAAATATCCTTATATACTGGTAGAAAAGCCTGAATCACACTGCTTAACTGAACAAAACTTTCAGCATATCGCAGAACAAATCTCTTGGTTACAACAAGAAGCATGTTACTTATGCAGCCTTTCAACAAGCTATACCCTTATCTTGGAAGTTCACTACAAATTTCAGGTAACTTATCCAAAGAAAATGGTGAAACAGGAGTCTTTCTGCTTAAAAACACAGTAGAAACAGAAATAGTTTCAAGCTACAAACAGTAAAAAACAGGAGGAATTCACTCCTCTTTGAAATTCTAGATCAAGACCAACTCATGCTTAGATAAACCCCATATACAATACAAGCCGAAAGTCCAGAGATTTATTCATAGGAATAGACCAAGAAGTGCCACGTAATACTTCCTCAGATACTAAAAAAAGCCACAGAAACAGAGAGTGAAGCTGCTCTAAAAAAGAAGAGATGATTCTGCATGAGCAGTTAAGCATTGCTTCAGCAGCAGCAGCAAAAACAAAGAAAGGAGACTGATACAAGATACAACAATTAGTGCCAGATGAGAGAAAGTCAAATTACAGGTTTATTTATTTATTTGACTGCTAACCTAAGCAGCTCCTACACTCCCTGATCACTCGAGGTCCATTCTTCCTGTCATCCACATACAACTGAGTCTATGTGCACTGTGGAGCCATGCAACAGAGAGCTGGAAAGCTGACCTGGGTTACTAAGTTTTTTCAGCTAGATCAATTCCCTTATCTAGTTTATGATTAAGCCCAACAGGAAGAGAGGAGAAGAGACCAAGGGTTTCTACTTCCTCCCCATGACCCCCAGTAGTTATTCTCTCTCACTCTCCCTGCTCCAGATCACAAACTCATCCAACAAGCCAGTTCATCACAACAGTGTGGGAGGTGGCAGGGAGATGGCAACTTACTTTCCCGCTATTTAGGTAAGCCTAACCAGCTTACCATGCAGAAAGATGCACACCAGAGCCAGTGCAAAAAAAAAAAAAAAAAAAAAACCATACTGGAAGAACATAGCTGGTGATATCATCCTTCAGCAGGGCATGATGTAAGGAGAGATGGAGTTAGAATCAGGAACTACTTAAGTTAGTATTACTTCTAAAAGAAATGCTCCTCAACTATACCTTTCACAGCTCAGTATTACTAAAAAAATGCATGTAGACAACTTGAAGATAGTAGAGACAACAGCAGATAATTCCATGTAACAGTTCAGAGCTTACAGTAATGCTCATCAGCTGTTACAAAAACAGCTCATATAGAAAGCATTCAGATCAGACACAGCGGAAGTTCTGAAACAGAACTGCAGCTGCCAAGTCCCCTGCAGCTGCTACTTTCACAGGTGACACCAAACACAAGCCTAAAGGTAGATGAAAACATCTAGCATTATGCCCTAAATATTCCTAGCATAGAAAGCTTTCTATGGTATTTATTAAAAAGGACTTCAGTAGTCAATCCTGAACTTGGAAATTCTCACATTTATCTGAAAACATTGCTTTCCGCTTTGAATGTTACAAGCAAATAAAAAGGCTCACATATGTGGAGTAGAGGAACAACCAAATCTAGTATCCTAATGTTTTAACAACAAAGAAGTCCCTACAAATAAGGGTACAGAGATGATTTGAAAACAGCAAGGCTGGAAGAGGAACAAACTCAGTCCAAGCACAGTAAAACAGCAACAAAACAATAATAATGTTTCTTAGTAGTAAGGAAAACCAGCTCAAGCCATTTGTTTTGTATTTGTGCTAGATGCAATTTTTTTGTAAGAAGCTTTTTAAAAAGTGTTAGCCCCTTCCCATTTACCATCTTTTTTATGTATATAAATATCTCCTGTTCAATACACTAAAAGGAGCTAACCATGAATGTGCACTGAGTAGGCTACCAAACACTCCTTGTAAAATCACGAAAATTTGCACTTTGTGTGAATGATATGAACTGTCACATTTCTGTCACTTGGGACAAAATTAAAACTTCTTAAAAATGCTTATTTATTTGTACAGAAACCATTATTTTTTGCATTTTTATGAGACAGCAAATGAAACAAACACTCTGAAAAAGCTTAAACGTTTTACCATCAAGTTCACAAAAATGATCCTGTGAATCATCGTATCTTGCCCAGTCAATGAAAGCCTCCTTACTTTGGTTACTGAGGGGGAAAAAAAAAAAAAAAATTTAAACTTTTAAATAAACAATAAGAGCTTCTGAACTAAATACAACCCACATATAGGTTGGAAGCGGATTCTCAGTCAGTATATCTGAAACCTGAGAACATATGGAGCTACCCCTTGTTAACTGCACTGAGATTCAAGTAGACATCAACTGCAGTACTTTCAAAAGTCAATTTAATGTTGAGACAAAGATTTCACCGTTATTTGAATGAACTGCAGCGGCTTCTCTTCCTTCAGCAAGAGCTTGGTAAAATACGTTCATAGAGTACATTTTTAACACATTTCAAAGTACTACTTTAGCAGCTGTCACTTCAAGGGTGGGGGAGGGAAGAATAACTCTGTTTTCATAACCTGTACTTTCAATGAAAGCCACAACTGTTAGTGCCTTACTTTTTACTGGGAGACTAGATGTCTAAATCCCTCTTCAAAGCCAAAGCACTCTATGAATATGATTTGTCCTAAGCCATTTTAATAATAATGGTATTTCACTCACTCTAGCATTTTCAAAGGTACTCTGTACTTAGAGAGACAAGTAGTTTGAAGTTTCACACTCTGAAACATAAACAGTGCCAAAACCTTTCTTCTGTGACTGTGCAGCACAGAACTACTGATGCCACAGTACTGACAGCAAAATGTAAGCAAAGTTAAGATTGGGAACTCTGCTCCAGGGTGCAGGGAAGCGCCTTGAGAGAACAAAAACTATTCCGTTTGATCAAATTAGCACCAGCTCAACTCTACAAACAGAGGCAATTCTACAACAAGATACATTTCTAACCTTCTGTCAAATCACAATTGGAGACATTATACTTGGCATTAGGTGAGGAAATTCTCTGGTAATTACCAACAGAGAAGATTTGATAACCTAAAAAAAATACATCTTAAAAAGGAAAACAACTCAAAATCAAGATGATAATGCACTGCTAGGTAGAGAACATGGAGAGTTTCTTGCAAAGGACAAACTTGTCCTCCACTTACCTGCCCTCTCCCCACTTAAATCATCTATCCTACTCTCATAAAGGCATTTTCTCTAGCTCTCCATTTACAGTCTCACATTCTTTTGCCTTACAAATATAGTTTCTTAGAATAGCTTCTTACTTCCTCTGAAACACCACATACCAGGCAGAAACAGTCATTTTTTGATGGCACAAGAAACAATTTCAACAGCTTTACCAGGTAGAACTGCTGAAATTTGTGGGTAGACACCATATCCCTCCATTAACAGTGAAGAATTTTTTTTCTATTTCTATTTTTCAAAAGTGGAGAATCCAGTAGAGTGTTGTTTTCTAGATGCTGTTCAGAGACTTTTGTACCCAGGGGCAACACCATCCTGCAGAATTCCTCCCGCCCAACTTTAACAATGCTATGCAATAAGCAAGATCAGAGAATTGATCCAAGCTAAAAATAACTTTGCCAACAACAAAAGTAACTCAACTCCCTGATCTGGTTCACTGAATGATCACAAATAGGTACATCAGTGCAACAGTAGAACAAAGCAGGACCAAACCCCTTAATCCAGAACAGCTGTTGAGAACAAAGAATAAAAAAAAAGTGGTTCTACTTGCAAGTTTCTTCTGACTCTTAATGCTGTAAGATATCTCTATTAGGTAGTATCAAAGTATATTTTAAACAAAACAAAACAAAAAATCTGCTTAACATTTAATACCTTTGCCTTCAGATGTTCTTGTATCATTTCCCACTTACTTTCTTATGGGTTATAGGAAGAATGAAGAACAAAAACCAGGTCATCAGACACAGAAAATAAAATGCTCCTTTCTTACTAGTTTTGTACTGTTGATGTAAACCACAGCATACCTTAAAGTACTGTTAACTGCTCCCAGCTTGTTAGCTTGCTCACAGTCTTCCAATTCTTTGGAATTATTTGCTGCTTTTGAATACTGTAAAAAAAGTAATATTTAATATGCAAATGAATTACTGTAATCCTCAAGAACAGATGTTGTGAAAGGTATTTCTAAGTATAATCACATCCCAAGTTTCAATTCATTTCAGTAGGTATATTTATTAGTTTTGGCCATTTTCCCCTCATGTTTCTTTTAATCCAATTCATCAGCTCATTTCAGACATTCATGGTCTGGAAGACAAGCTTTTTCAGCTGAATTGAATTTTGCTTATTTTAAAGACAGAATTGAAATATATAAGCTGAACTTTGGTTCTGAAGTATTTTTTAGAAAGTAATCCACTAAAATACTTACTTCTGGAACACTTCTAAGGAAAACATTTGAAGAATTAAAGATTAAATTCTGCTATTCTATAATAATATGGTTATGTAAGGAGAGACTTTAAGTCTGTCAACTTAAAGCTCAAAAAGTTCTTCTAAGTTTTGGAACATAAAAAGTAGTAACAAAGCTATCTTAAAAGATAAACTCAATTTCCTCCTTTTGAGGGTTTTGGGATTGGTTGGAGAGGGAGGGGGGGTATGTGTACTTTTTCCAGACTAAACCTTAGGTCAATTAATAAAACAAATGGTAAATCTTAGAAGAAAGTATAATTAATTTGTGAGGATTGTTCTTTGGTCAAGATGCCAGAGGCAAAGTACCACCACAATATGTATCACTCAAAAAATGAAAGTATTTAATTAAAACTGTTCAGACGAGTAAGCAAAATTATTTGCTTTTTAAAAATGTATTTGCCTGAACCAACAGAAGAAAGAACAGCAGAAGACCTAAGAAGTGAAGGAGATTAGAAAAAACAAATAATATATATCTTGTTAGGGACCTTGCCCATAAATATTTACTCTAGAAAATTTCTCGATTTTCTTGGATTTGAAAGGTGTGGGCCCTCATTCTTTAGCATTATATGGATGTTAAATGGAAAAAGGGGAACAACGAATGGCCTTAACCCAGACTGAAACAGATACTGCTGATGAAATAACATACTGAGATGCTGAAGTAAACATTCTGCATGTCTAGAGTTGCAAACCAATCCCTACCCTGAAGTGAAAAAAGGTGACTGCCAAGATTAGAATCCTAAATTTATGGTTTCCAACAAAATGAACATTCAGGTCTCAAAACAAAAGGCTTCCAGCCTTTCCTATTCTCCAGTGTTTAATAGCAACAGTTGTTGGATCAGTGCTCTGTGACCCCTGACAAGATCAGGACAAAATATCTGTTCTTGCCAACCAGGATCTCCTAAGGCCAGTTACTGGAAAAAAAACAGAAAAGAGAAGGGCAGGAAGTAAATTACAAAGTTGAATGTTGTAACCTGGAGTTACTGTATCCTGTCCCTTGCTTCAAAGATTAATATAGTTTAATGTCTAGCCACAAAATATGCATTCACCACTCAAATACAACAGAACTATAGAAAAGGAAATTACTGTGTGCCTCTACAGCACTATTTAAAAAGTCTTACGGTGGTGTCAAGAATTAAAAAGACATCCTCTATTACTAACTGCACTCCTATGGAGAAGTGTAACTTTGGTGTTTGCAGCTAGATGAGTGTTCCAAAGAACTGTTTTCTTCACTGTTCAGAAAAAAAAAAAAAAATCCCCACAAAACCTTAAATAAAGCTAGAAGTTTACAAGCTCCTCTACATTAGGAGAAAAAGGCAATGGAAACTGGACAGAAGCCACAGAACAGAAAACCTCTCCAGATGATTCTATCATGAGTGTATCTATTCAAAAGATTATAACTCTCAATATTAAAAAGATGCCTTTGGTTATTTTCAGCTTTCCAAGACTAACACTATCAGGATGGAAGAGAAACTGGACATGTATATGCTTGGGGAAAAAAACACACCTTTTTTTAAACCCAGTACTTTACAGATAAGCCGTAAGGTGCAAGACTTCCCCAAATGCGAAATTGGCACAAGCTAATAGCACAGTACTTGCACAGTCCTTGAAACAAAACATTCATACTAAAATGAAGTTGGTATTTCCTTAAAAGGGATATTAAACAAGATTGTAAATTTTTAATTTGCTCTACCAAAGATCATTTAACTGAACCATAAGAAATAAGAAAATGGTGTAGGTAAGATTTAAGTCTGTTCTGCTGATAATTTTCACCCAGAAGTATTTCCTTCTGTAACAGACAAGCAGCACCTATCAGTGTCTTCTACTGCAGATGAGAGGTACAGAATTGCCTAACTGTCTGTAGCTGGTTTCAACAACCTGCAAGGCAACTCAACGGAAACCACTGTACTGAACATACAGCAAATTATAGCTTCCCAATGAATATATCCCACTTTCTTTACTGTGGTGAAAGCAAAAGAAAGTGTTTTTTCACTTCCTAAATCCAATTTGATATGCTCATGTGAAGTATCTAAAGAACAGCATACTCTTTGGTTACTATTTAACAACTTATTTATGGCTCTCAGGATTAATCAATCAGGAAGCTCAAATGCCTGCTACATGAATCCTTTCTGAAACAGTCTTTAAAGTCTTACAGTCCCTCTCCTTAGGAGGTATTGTGGTATTCCAGGAGTCATTTTTTCTACAATCAAACTTGGAAGACAAAAGAGTCAATGAAAAAGAGAACTGGCAACAGATTATTCAGCCAAAACACAAGATCTGCTGCCCAGAGGTAGTGTCAGCTTTTTAGAACAGCTACTGCTGCTTGTGCTGGAATGGTAAACTGACATTTAGGTCACATCACTGAGAAAGATTTTTCTTCTCTAATTACCAGGAACCTTTAAATGAAGAGGCAGTCTTTACTTCAGAGTGAGTTAATGTATGTATAAAAGAAACAAGACTTCCTCTTGAGCTGAAGTTTGGACAGACTTGCCTGCTCTGCTCCAGACAGCAACACACAAGTCATCAATTCACAATGAAGTATTACTCATCTCAGCTATCTCTGATAACCTTTCTTGGCACGAGATCTAAATCTAATGCCAACAGTCCTTTTCATAAGTCCTTTATGGTATGGTGAATCACATTCAGTCTGCCCAGTGAGGTGGAAAGCACTGGGGAGGATGGAGATACAACAGTTAATCAAGAGGTGAGTGCCTACAACACCATCAAGGCAATCAGTAGGAAGATCTCTCATTTGGGCACCATTATCCCATCAACTGCTAAAATCCTCATTCTTAGGTATTGTGTTTAGGATATGTGGGTAGTCTTTTTGCTCTGACCTCTTTTCCTAGGCATATATAGCCTCTTGACTTTTTTGATTTTGCTAGGATCACTTGGTGGAAGGATAGCTTGGAGAGATGCAAGCAAAAGCCAAGAGCACAGACTGACTGCTTAAGTTTGCACTGGCCATTTTGGCCTAAACTGTCTTTAGACTAATGACCAAATAATCTCTGGACTAATGACCTCTTGAAAATAAGGCATAGCAGAACTCCAATTATTTGGGTTCTTTTAATATTAGATGTTGTGATTATTTATGATTTTAAAAAAGATTGTGCTGCTACTGTCTCTGTGCATCTTAGCCTAAAACTTTTTAAAAGGTAGCCTGTACTCAGAAATGAAGCAACAATTTTGCATCAGGCATTCTGTGGCCATGCACTGCTGTCCTTTGTCATTCATTGAATCAGTCTGCACCAGCTCTCCAGCAATGACAGGCTCAAAATGACAGACAGTACCAGCTATGTCAGAAACACTACTACACATAAAGGTAAAAAGGTAAAACCACATAAAGGAATTGATCAGTTATCTTAACTATTTCAGCAGTATGCAAACACTGAAGGTTTGTAATAAAAAAAGTCTCATAGCTGTTATAAAGTTAAGATTTTTTTAAAAATCAGAAAGGATTTTGAAAATAAAGGAGTACTTACTTTGTTAGAGCTCCCAGCCTTAATTCCAACAGGTATCTTACTCTAAAAACAAAAAAAAAAAATCACAGCTTTTACATTGCTCATAGAAATGTTTAAGCTTGATTAAAATCTACAAATTAGGTATCATTCCTATAGAGGTCAAAGCAAACTTGTTTTTTGAAAAATTAACTTGCTCAACATGTTATATCCAAAACAGTGCTACAGCTTTACAAGAGAATTAGAGCTTATTCTTGAAGCTATCTGCTTTATTCATAAAATATTTTGGCTGTATTTCTACTTTTAGAATGGAAAAGAAATTCATCACTTTTACTTAAATTTAAGCTCTCACTAGTAAATATAGTCACTATAGTACTAGCCAAATTGGCAAATTTTTAACCAGAATCCCTCTTTCTATTACATAAAATTTGATCCATACCTCAGGACAAGGCTCTACATGACAATCTTTGATAGAACAGTGGCCATCATCAGCCCAAAACGGGCATGGTCTCTTCAGGTTGACCTAAACATAGAAAACCAGAAGTTTACAATCCACACTTAAATAAGGCAACTGTAGAAGAACGTTCTCAGTATCAGGAAATCCTTTAAGTTAAAAGAGACGATACAAGGAAAGAAAGTGTTTATATAAAGTACTTTACATCAGGGGGTTTTGCGGGAGTTTGGTCTGTCATTTGGTTTCTTTTAATTAGTCTCTCTAACTCCATAAATGAAGCTTTGTGCAGTAGAACTGTTAATGATAATGGTCTCCAGTGAATGAACACAAACACATATTATATTAAAGCAAAAATAAAATCTTTCACTACTAAATTGAAATTGAAAATTACTAATTCAATTAAGTACTTGGATGATTTTGGATTTCAAAATCAAACTAAAAACAGACTATTATTTTAAAATGTTGAAGATATTCCTCAGTCAAAAAAAACCCTGATAAGACATTTAGCAGATGGTACAACTTCTTCTTGGAAGTGATGACAAATATCTTCTCATTACAGTTCAAACCTTGCTAGCACCAATATAATACAAGCAGAAATTTTAGGTTGCTTTCCCCCATTTCCTCTGTTCAATACACAAACACCATTCCAAGAAAAAAATAATGCAAAATGTTTTTTTGTACTTGTTCACTCGTATCTTTTTAAATAAAGAACAAAATAGTTTTACATTCTACGTCACCTTCACAGTAAGACCTATTATATAAAACTTTCACCTCCCACCAATTTCTACCAAAAAGGACCAGCTAACATGGTTAAATTACAACCTGCTTCAAAGTAAACTCTCACAATAAAAAATGCTTACACAGAGAGGAAGATATAAGTATCTAGGCTGCCACTGTTTTTACACAGAGGAATGCTGTAAAAAAAAAAGAATACTGCTGCCTAAACTGCAGATTAATTCAGAAAGAACACATGCAAATCAAGATGTACTAGTCCCAGAATGACTGAAGAGCACTGAAAACCAGTACACACACAAACTGAGGTTGTATACTGCTTGCACTTTTATCAAACCAATCATGTACTGACTACATAGAACATCCAATCTTCTTCAGGGTATGAGGTATTGGATTTCATTATTATCACTCAGAGTATTATTCAGTCCTTCCATAAACTAAAAGACAAATTCTTGATCATGAGTTTTCCACAGTTTGTGTGTTTTGATGTATAAAACTGGAGATACAAATGTTTATTTCTTTATTTCTTTCATTGGGAAGAGTTCTACTATTTAGAAGCCACCTTGCACAATTTCTGCAAGACTTTATGAAGTTTTCTCTGTCCTTTAAATAAAAATTACCTCATCCATTCAGTATTGTACATTAAGGCTTGAGGTCTTCCATACCACCACACATTATTGGCAGGGGCAGGGGAAAAGGACTTTCTTCCAGGGAGAAGACGTTCTTTCCAGTTGAGAAAACATGGCAGAAGAAGTTGCCTGATATTGTCTATTATTTTTTCCCCTCTGTTTGAATCACTTCTTTTCTTATGCCCTCTGTCATTAGTACTGTTGCTGTTACTGTTCATTTTCTTATCTCAGTGCTGTTTCGAGAAAACTTCTTATCTCAACCCATGATCTTTACCTTTTGTGCCTCCAATTCTCATCTCCATCCCGAGGTAGCATTGAGAGGGAGAGGAAAATTGGAGAACAAGAGCAAATGGTGGTTTGGTGGGGAGTACCATTCCTAAACTGCAGCACCTACTTTCACAATTTCCACATCCATTTATGTGCTGAAAAGCGCTTCCATCATTCCGCACAGGGATATCAAAAAAGCCATTGCTTATTGAAACAGGAAAAGGTGAAGAATGTTCTGACTGACTTACTCAGTTTGCTTGTTCAACACAAATTCTTCCCTGCACCAATGGAAGTATTAAGTGAAGTGTGCTGCTGGGTGGACTGCACACAGGCCCCTGGAACTGCCCATCTATTAGGAAGATCAGTATAAAATATGAGGCAGGATTGCAGCACACCTTTAGAGTATGATCTGCAGAACTGCTGCTGAAATGAACATTAGCTCTAAATTTGCAAGATGAAATTACTGCTGTACGAAGTCTCATATACTTGTTGCTCCTCATCTTCATGCACTTTGTTTTGTACCTTTCTGTTGCCTCTGGAGAATCTCATTACCACTACTATGTGATGTATTAGTACTGAGGTTGCACATATCCTGTTCCTCCTGAAAAGTGAATTTAGAACTATATCATGTAGCAGGAGATTCAAGGTGCAGTTACACATTACTGCTTGCTCAAGCTAGAAAGGGAAGTCTAGTGCTTTCTTCTCCTTCTGCACTCACATCTTATGTGAGTTTAATATTTGTCCCATTCCAGATCAGCTAGATGACATTTTACATCCTGAGGAGAAAAAAACCCAAAACCAAACACAAAAAAATGCCCAACAAAATCAACAAAACCTTACCAACAAAACCCCCTACCAAATGACAAACCCAAAACACCCAAACTAAATATCTACCAGGTTAAGGAGATGCATTGGCCTGAGAGGTAAAAGTAGCAAAGGGGCAGGACGCTGCCCTAGAGGAGTGTGAACTCATTTTTCCAGTGGCAAGCAGCCACTTGATTAGCTCAGTCAAAATGCAACTTCACTCTCAAGTTAAGCATATCTGAAAATAGAAGTATTAGGCTTCAAATCTTCATTTGCACATCAGATAGCAATAGAGAGAAAAAATGCTTCAAGTATAAAAAGTGATATTACATACTACTTGAAAAAGGAACAGTTTTACTTATTTTTCAAAGGAATAACAGTTCTCTAGATAGCAAACACTAAAATCAGGAATAAAACAGCAACTTATTAGAAAAATAAATCGTGGCAATATTTCCATTTCAAATTATACACATTTCTTAGAAGATAAGCACTGCATGCTGTCATAAAATTGCTAAAATATGATCCATTTCCAGATGCAGCAGTACAAAGGCACTATCTTTAAAATTACCACTTATCAATTGAATAAAAGCAGTCATGATTTACTGTCACTGACTCCAGGATGAATATAGCAAACAAGACTTATTACCAACATAACTGTCACGGACTGAGAACCTGCTTCAACAAAATTAAAGAGCTACGGGCTTCTAATAGGCAACTTAATCCTGACAACTTGACTCGATACACAATCCTGCCCATATTTTCTGCATTTTATTTAAATTACTCAGGAAAAAAGTCATTCTAAGTGTACCTTGTAATATCTGAAGTAATCACGTTCTTGCAATTTCTGTATTTTGGGAAAGATCTTGAAAGTATTGAAGTCATCGATGCTTTCTATGTCACATAAACAATCATCTAGGACTCCTGTGAGCTATTGAAAAAATACACAAACATTTTTATTTAATACAGAAAGAGAATATTAACTGCAGAAAAATCCTTTAAAGAGAAAAAAGAAGGTAATTGAAAGAAATACTAGTGAAATGCAGTTCCACAGCAAATATTGCTCATAACAAAATACTGTGTAACATACCCGAAACTCAATGTAAAACGTAGCACTTTGAGCTTAAGCCCATCTCCAAATGCATTGCTAAATCAATGTTAGCAAGATCAACGATTTCACCCCTGAAATTTGTTGACACTTTCAGCATATAGAACTTTCTGAAGCATGAGCAACAAGATTATCCAAATTACAAACATGTGCTATATTAGCCAAGTTGCATTTCAACTGTTCTCCTACCAAATGCTCATGAGTCGAATTGCCAAAAAAAACCCTACAATCACACAATGTCATCTTATTTTCATATTTCTTCTCAAAGTGTGAAAACACTCATCTAGTTTCCTTAGAGGCATGAGGAAACGGAGTGTAGGTTCTTCTGTGCCTAAGAAGTTTGCAATTTCACAAATAAACTCAACAAATAAATACAAGGAAAACCAGACACAGGGATCTATATTGCAATGCTGTGAATATATCACGAAACTGAGTTTAACTTTTCCAGTTCTCATCCTTTTCCTTGTGCCAGGACAGCAAGCTGTACTGCTACTGCACTAGGTTAAGACCACCTCTGTGAAAAGCAGCACACACTGCAAGTGCAGAAGTTCTACTGCCAACACAGAAAGGGAAGGCAGGACTGTGCATGTAGCAGAGAGGACAGCTCCAACCAACCTCGCAGACTAGGCTGCGGCAACACTCTGGCTGAGACCCTGGCAGTGTCTTATTGAAAAGTGTGACACTGAAAGTGTGATTTTGTGAACAGTTATATAATAAATTTCAATAAATCTAAACTAACTCTCTTAGGCATAGCTTCCTAAACTACTTCAAACGTGTCTGAAGGCTTCAGATATGTTTATAAGGGAATGGAACCAAACACTGGTGCTTACTGCTTCTGTTCTTCAGCCAGACACGAAGTTCATTGACATCTATTATGGCCCAGAAATTATTTAAAATAGAAATGCCCATACACCTTACATCTTGCATGGGATTAGATGAACTTGTAACTATTAAAATGTTATGTGGAAAAGGAGACAAAAAAATATTTCGTGGCTTTTTTTTTCCTCCACAGATTTCACACAGATGAGATTATGAAAACATCTAATCTGTTTTATGCATGATAAATCACTCCCGTACTTTACAGAACAGATACCCTTATATAATCAAGCTTGATGTGAAAGAGCCACTAGAAACCAAATTTTAGGCTTCTGCTCCTTTATGAAGCATAAAGGAGGCCTGAAAAATGGATTTCCCCCAACTCTCTGTGAGAATAAAGAGGTGAGGATATGGCAATAAAGCATTTAAGTGGAAAATTCACCTTATGTAGATCCTACTTCTCCTGAGGCACTAAATAGGCTGTCACAATTCTGTAGAGCAGATACGGCAATGAAGTAAAATTAATTTAAGGAAAGTTACTTTAACCAGAAAATTTTCCTGCTGTTATGCTTGCCTTGTTAATGTTATCCAACTTCAAACCTGGGCAAACAACTGTCAAAGAGCCAGTGTGTAATTACAGGTTTTTCACAGTCCACATGACTGCCAACTTCAAAGTCAGTCTTGTTATTAATGATGCTTACAGAAATAAAACTCCCATGTACTTCAATCTAGAATAATTCCATTTAAAATTTCAATTTCTCTTATTGATCACACACAGGCAGAAATCTGTAAAGGTGTGCAGCCCTGACACATAACACCACACCACAAAGCAAAGAGTGTAACATTTCATTACAATATAAAAAGGCAAAAAAGATAACTTTTAACATTTTGCTCAAACATTACTGAACTGTATAAATAGGATGATACAAGAAAGAGGTTTTTGGACTGAGAAGATAAAGAGCAGGAAACTAGTTTGATGACCAGCTCATTAGGCTATCTACTGCTTACAAAAATAATTTTACCATCTATGCAAAATGGAAAATGCTTTTTCAGGGGAAAAATGTCCCAGATAAATGCAATAGTTACACTCACTGAAAAATCCTCATGGAAAAATAAAAAGCTGCAGCCTTTTTATTTAACTAAAACCTCAATTCTAAGAACATCTTTGAAAATGCAGAAGTTTATTTAGAGCAATGAAGTTTCAGAAATGAATCCTCCTCAAAAATGAGAGCTAATCTAGGAAATGATGAAGAGAAAAATTAATTCAGAGTACCAGAGCAAGCAAACTAACTTTTCCATTTTTTTTTCTCAACTTTTTCAGAACTGGAACAGTTAGCTCCCTGTATACATAAAATAGCAAAATCAATGTTTCCTTGGAAAGCATGCTCTAAAATTAAACTAAGCTGTATCTGTACCAAACCACAAATTATAAAATACTTTAACAGTATATATGAAACACTAATACTGCACAGCAGTGGAGTCAGTTCACAGCACAGTGATGCAACAGCAACAACACGGCTTCAAGTACCCCAGTCAGAGGTTTTTCTAATTAGTCTAAGTGCAGGCTTCAGTGCTCTCACTGATGATGAAACACTCCAAGAACATGCAGCAAATCGTTTCATTTTTGTCAACATCTGGATCTTCCAATGAATTTGTTTTTTCAAAGTGGGGACATCAAAATAAGAACAGCGTACTACACGGTTAAGACTACATATTGCAAGACCTACTTCGTTATTCACACAATTGGTACTTTACCTTTTTTAAATTGAACTACACTAGTTAACTGAGTCCACAAATATAAAGTCAAACTGTACTGTAAGTTATCACACTTTTATTACAATGGACAAGTATCATGGTTTCTTTTCATCTTTAATGACTTTGAACTCTGCAATAAACTAGAGAAGCATTAGCCTACTATAATTTGTATTCAAGAAGTCATCTGACATTACATAGCTGCTATTTATTCTACACTTCCAATATGCTTATCAAAGTACTTCCAGGTTTTGTCAAACCCAGTTTAAGAGAGTATACTTAAGAGAGTATAAGAGCTATACTGGAGAAGTGAAACTTAACTTATCTTCTCCAAGCTAAATCAGCCTTTCAGAAGAAAAGGTCAATGTCCAACCTGCATCAATTTCTCCTTATGAAATCTAGGGGAAAAAAACCACACCCAGCACTTTAATACTAAGGGAAAAGCCTGAATAATTGCACAGAATAATAAGCAGTCTATTCATATAAACAACCTTATTAGTGTTATCAGGTTGTTGTACTTAATTGCTTCGACAATTAGAAGACCACCTGGGACACCTTGTTTTGTTCCTTGGATGTTTCACTTTGCCATGGCTGCAGAAAGAGAGAACAGCCTTAGGTAACATGACTCCAAGAACTGTGGGCTAGCTTATCTTTCCCTGCACAAGCCAAACTCCGAACACAATATGCTAACAATTTTATGAAACAGCAATAACCAATCTCTCTGCCAAGCATCACGAAAAAACCCCCATGCCACTTTATTAAGTGCTTTTTTAAGAACTCCATTTCAATTAGCATTTAGTTTTTCCTGAAATAGTTACTAAAATAATGTAAATCAGAAACAACCTCGACTTACAACAAAAAAAGCTGCAATAAAAGTTATCTATGCTACTGTCATGACTGCCTTTGAGGGCCACTTACAGTATAGCATGGAAATTTAGAAAATATAAGAAAAATAATAACCCTGAGGAGCAGCTTTGTTCCACGTGTATTCTTCTATAAACTCAGTGCAATGTCTTTGGCCCAGCTGAAAGCCTGTCCTACGTGACAGCAGCTATCATTGCAGTCCGGTCACACGGGGGATGAACAGCGAGCTCCTAACTACAGACACCTGCCCTGCCAAAGCTGTGAGGCAGCTTACAGAAGTGTTACAGTGTTCTCATCCTCGCCCCAACGTGGGCAAACACACCCGACCTGGGCACTGCCATCACCACTGAACATATGGCTTCTCACAGACTTCATCAGGGCACCGAACTTTCCGCCTGCAGCCACCACGGGCGTGATCCAGCCCAGAGCTCCTCATGCCATCCCACTGACTGATGCTGCCCGGGCTCCCCGCTCAGACACTTCCCCCCGGGGCAGCACCGGCCCCGGCTGGACCGGCAATGCCAGCCGCGGGGTGGGAAAGGGGAAGGACGTGAGCTACAGACTGTAACGAGAAATTCCCCGACTTCTCCGCGGGGAGCCTGCCCATGGCACGGCCCAGAGCTGCCCTCTCCCCCTCGGTCCCCCGAGGTGACCCCACCTCCCCTCCCCTCCCGTCCCGCCGCTGCCCCTCCGTGAGGGCTCCGCAGCCCTGCCCACAGCAGCGGCATCCCCGCTCCCGCCGTCCCGCCGCTTCCCACCTGGGCCTCCGCTGTCAGGATGCAGCCGAGCACCGCCAGGAGCCGCGCCGCCAGCCGTGCCCTCACCGCCGCGCTCCGGCCGCCGCCGCCACCGCTCATGCTGCTGCTGCTGCTGCTGCTGCCGCCGCCGCGACTGAGGGAGGAGGGGGCAGCCCTCGCCCCGCCGCCGCTGGCACAGGAAGGAGAGGGACGCGGGTCGGCGGCGGCAGCGTCTCCTCCCGGCGCGGCGCGGCCGCTGCTGCGGGCGGCGGGACCCGTCGGGCGGGGGCGCCGCGCTCCCCGCGACCCGCCCCGGCACCGCCGCGCGCTCCCGGGATCCTCTGGCCAAGCAGCGGCGCCGCCGCCGCCCCGTTCCAGCGCCCGCCGCTCCCGGGCCGCCGCCGCGCGGCACGCCGGGAGATGTAGTTCCCGTCCCGGTCCCGGGGCCGGGGCGGGGCGGGGCGGCGGCGCCCAATGGGAGAGGACCACGCGCGCCTCCAAAACAAGTGGCGGCGGCGCGCGAGGGGGAGGCTGGACGCGTGCGCGCGGCGGCGGGAGGGCCGCGTGAGGAGGGGCGCGCGAGGGGCGGCGGCCGAGTGGGACCGGTCCCGGTTGGGCCCGGCTGAGAACCAGTATATCCCAGTATATCCCAGTATATCTCCGTTCATCCCGGCCTGAACTGAGCCCAGGCCAGCGTATCGCAGTCCAAGCCCATTTAGCCCAGTATCATTGAATACCCCGAGCTGGAAGGGACCCGCAAAGATCATCAAAGTCCAGCTCCCGGCGCTGCACAGCACCGTCCCCAAGAGTACCAGCAGTGCCCGAGAGTGTTGTCCAAACGCTCCCTGAGCTCCGCCAGGCCCGGTGCCGTGACCACCTCCCTGGGGAGCCTGTTCAGTGCCAGACCGCTCTCTGGGTGAAGAACATTTTTCTAATATCCCACCTAAACCTCCCCTGACTCAGGTTCAGGCCATTCCCTCAGGTCCTGTCCCTGGTCTGAGAGTGAAGAGATTGATATCCGCTCCTCCACTTCCCTTTGTGAGGATGTTGAGAACCACAATGAGGCCTCCCCTCACCCTCCTCTTCCATAGACTGAAGAAACCAGTTATGTCTCAGCCTATCTCCCTATAACCCCAGTCTGAACCTGGTCCAATTCCCACAGCCCAGTCCAGACCCGTATAAACCAGTTTGGCCCACCATACCCCAGTGCAGTGCAGGGTAACCCAGGGGCTGTGCTGCCCCAGCACCGAGCGGGTGAGCTGGGCAGGGCCACAGTTGGCTCAGAACCAATTTTTTGCTCCCAACAGTTAAATGTTCATCCGTAATTAATTTTCAGAATTGCAAAAAGTCATGTTTCTGTGAAAAAACTTGAGTGCTACACTGATTTAATGTGCAAGGCTGCTGAAATTAGGATTTCATTTTCACTTCAGATGCTAAAGAGAATACCCCTTTGCTGGAGTGTGGAGACAAGCTTTGCATCTAGGGTAACTACGGTCAGAGAGCTTAAACGTTTTAAGACTGACCTTTGTTATTTACTTACAAATTAATTCAAATTAGCTTTCCAGTACATTTGTCCCTAAGGGGCCAGCATGTCACAGATTTTTGCATTGCTGAAAACGTGTCAAAGGGATGGTGTCTAGGAGTTACAGAGACCATAAGATGAAGTAGGCAGTAGTTTGGTTCCAGAGAGATGATGTAAATGCTCCTTTCTTTCCTCTCTGGAGTACAGGCAGTACAACATAATTTGGGAACAGATGACTAAATGAGAACCTAGTCTACTTCCAGCATCAGTGGAGCAGTACATTAGCTAGATATTCGAGAAGAAATTAGCAGAACAGCTATTGTTAATGTTTACATTGCCAGAGTTTGTTCTCAGTATCAGTACTCCATACTTTATCACAAGTGGTTTGTACTTCTCACAAAGAAACTGTTTCTGTTCAGCAGATTAACGTGAATTCATTGTATTTGTTTACATTTTGTACCTTTGAATCTGGAAAAAAGTTTCCATCATGAGTATTTAGAAAAGCCCTAAAACCTTGGAAGAATCAAGCACTGTCACAGACTTGGGCTACATAAAAGACTCTAAAAGTTAGAAGTAAACTGACATATTTTTAAGTCATAGTGTTTATTTAATTTTCAGTTCAGATCACTCTAGGTTAGCTACAGAGGGTACTTTATTTCTTCACCTCTAAAATGCATGTATCAGAAGTCAGTTGTGGTTTAGCTTTTTACTGCCATATTAGAAGGATAAGGAATTGGCTGTAAAAATATATAATGGATAATTTTAAGAGGCAATAAAAGAAATATTCCTTTTATATATAAGTATTATCTAAGATAGCAGAGCTGAATGTAGCTTAACACAGTTTTCTAAACTCTAGGGTATTTTCAATCTTATTTTATGGTTTAGTGTCAATTTAAATCTCTGAATGCTACTTTACTTGTATAAAAATATCTAAAATACTCCAAACATAAAAAACCTAATAGAGGATCTCTGTGCGAAATCAGTTTCAGGAACGATCTGCAATCTTATGATTGCAATCAAAACCCAACAGCATGTTACAAAGTTGTGTCTACTAAGCCTCTTTCTTTAAAAGAGAAATTTGCCACGATGTTATGAAATTTTAGCAAGGGCTGAGGACAAGCCCTTCCTGGGAAGAGGGATAATCACAGTTTACAGGTTGCTGGGGTCATGAAGAGTCTGGCCTATATATTTAATTTTTCAGTGTGGTTGTCATAGGAACAAACATCACCCGTGATTTCATAATATGCCCTGCTGTTACACATGTTGACAGTTTCATTTACAAGCACTCATGTTTTCTTTGTATGTGCAAGCAAAGAAACCTCGAACACAGGAATTAAAAACAGTATTCTGTATTAAATAAGAATTAAGTAAAGCACATCAGAGTCACCTCTTCCTCATGATCTGTGTGTGATGTTCTCTAGCATAGGCACAGGCCTGGGTGCACCAGAGAGAGACAGTCTTTGAGTGAATGCAGCAAATCTGCAATTACCAAACTTGCCTCTGGCCTGAAACTGATCAAGTCCTGCAAGTTTTATTGTATTACCTCCACTGGTGCTTTTTAGCCAGCTCTTATTTGCCAGAATTGAGCTTATAAACTCTGGCTGTAGACAGAAATAATGATCTATGGGCATCAACTGTGTAAAAATGGATCTTAGAGATTATTATGGACTGATTTAAGTGAACATACATGGTAAAACAGGGTGGCTCCACATTTCCCATTAGGAGAAACTTGATAAAAATCCCACCTGTTAAGTTCATTAACTGGATTTCAGTAATCTGAAATGTGGATTTTTATTTTGAAACTTTTTGCCCTTGAAACTTTTGCCTTTATTTATTTTTCCACATTAACTTTTGAGTGAGTCCTTCCTAAACTTAGGAGAGTAAACCAGAGGAATCAATATGTCACAAACTTCTGTTTAAGTCTGGCAAACAGCAGCAGTGGGAGGGCAGTACCTGTTGAGCAATGGAACATCTCGTGGCAGTCTAGATTTAAATGATAGAGCAAAGCACAGCTGTGGGTAAGAACTTTCAGTAAACCACCTGATGGAAGTACAGAAAGCCGCCAAGTACCAGGGCACATGAGCTCTGTGGTCTGTCAGGCCTCCTGCCATGAAGAGCTTGTACACCCTCAGGCCTGTTCTGTCCTGCTGTCATTAGGCCTGACACAAGTTATGTTTCCTTGCAAGTCATGCCACACTGACATCTTGTTCCCACCTACTGATGTCTGCCTTAAAAACCACAGCCTATGCCCAAGTCTGCGGCAATGGGTGCAAGTATCTTCTGAAAAGCACCAATGGATGTCTGAGGTTAGCACAGGAGTGTCACCTGTAAATGGCAAAACAATATGTCAAATTCTGTATAGTGGTAAAAAAGGTAAATTATTAATAAGAAAATACAGCAATATTTTCATAGTGACTATGAGGACAAAAAGCAAGAAAGGTAGAATGCAGTAAAAAATAAAGAATAGCAAACTACAGGGAGGAAGCACATTTTTTAGGAAGTTTTTGTAGGTGATGGAAAACTAACTACAAATCTTTGGTGCACCTGTATTCTCATTTCCATGTTACAGCTGGATGTTAACAAAGTGCATTGTGTAGTCTATAACAGCATGGCTGAGTGATGAGTAGAAGTCATCTATAGAATATTGACATTCCTGTAGAACCAATACTTTTTAAAGAAGGATTAGCAACACAGGAATGAGCTATTATCTCTGCCAAACGTCTGAGCATGGTGGGTGTGATGAAAATACATAATCTTGTTTAAAAAAAACACCTGAGATTTGTGCACTTGCTCTTTCACTGTGCATGCTTATCTGCCAGCAAATCTGACCATGAGGTATAGATCTCCTCTGAATTGTACATTTACGGAAACAAGCAGCCAGGGAGGGGGACTGTGCTGGTGTCCCTGCAGAGGCATAAGCTCAGCCTGAAATCCATCCTATTAGGCTCAGTTTCAACATGTCAATCCAGAGGAAGCAAGGGTTCACTGTTTCTGTGGTGTGTGTTTGACTTGGACACAGCACAGCTCCTGCAGTGGTGGGAACATTTCCACATCATGCAGTCCTGTCAGGCAAACAAATTATCCACAGGCTTACATAAGATGGTCTAGGTATGTGTCATTTCTTACATTTTCTCCATATAGTGCTGTTTCTGTCAATTAAATGTCAAAATCGTGACGTTCCTCTAAAATAACTGTAAAAGAGCAGACCAATATCATTATTGGCAAAGAAAGTAGTTTTAACTTTTTAGGTACTGGTTAATTATTCCTACTCCAAAGCAGTCTCAGAATTTGCAAGAACTTTTCTAGCAGCAGTCTGAAGCTGCTGACAATTAAAAACTATTGATAGGATACTGGGAGAGAAAATGCAGAGAGGTTTCTTCCTAAATCTCCTGAAATACAGGAGGGGTGGAGCGTTTATGTTGACATAGAGGTATTTTACTCAATGTGAACTTCCTTAAGTGAAGATGTTTGAAATGTGGAAAGCAAACAGATGAGGAAGGGTAAACAAGGTTGCCATGTGATTCTGGCAGGCCCACAGTTGCCATGACTGTTGGCAACCTGTGTCGAGGCATGGGGAATATTACTGATCCCCTGTGTCATTGTAGCATTTGTGATCTGGAACCAAAGCTCTCTATTTCCATGTGGAAAAGCTACAGAGGATCAAATTGTTTGAAAAAAAATTGGGGTTTTTTTTGTTTGTTTTTTCATGGAGGGCGGGAGGGTTGTGTGTGTGTGGTTGGTTTTGTTTTTCTTTTTGTTGTGGGGATATAGAAGTTATATTTTTCTGGAGAGGAATGTATTGTCCATGGTTTTATCTGCAGTCTTGTGCTTAGAAGATGGAAGCCCCTTGAGACTGTGTTAATTGTTATTTCAAACAACAAATTCTCCAGCTGTATATTACCAGATAGTTTGTACATCTTTGAGAAAAGCCTCAGTCCTCATCAAATATGGCTGGGTTTTTTGATGGGGTCAAGAGGAAAGGAGTGAGAGGAGATCTGCATAGATTTGATTTGTGAAGACTATTTGAAATTACTAATTCTGCATTTGAGTGGAAATTTACAAAATTCTGAACTCTTCCCGTTATGAGCAGTTATGCTGAATTTAGTAGCTTATAGGGTTACAGCAAGATAAGATACAGACAGTACTTAGGTTTAGAAATTTCATGAGAAAAATAATTCAGCATTCTATGGAATGCCATTGCTTAAAGTTATCTTAGTCTGGACTTATCTTTTATGATATGGCTGTATTTAGTTTTGACAAAATAATTGCTGGCTTACTGCACTGGTCAGTTAGCTAAGTAACAAGGATTTTGACAACACTCATTACAGAATGATACAAGAACAGGCATGCAACAATCACTGAAAAAGATCAATATTACTGAAGTTAGCTAAAAACCAAATAACAGGTGTGGTGGTGCATACCCACCCCATCCCTTCCTAGGCTGCAGTGTGAGAAATGCTTGTTTGTGACACCGGATGACAGCTACTGTCATCAATTTAAATTGTGGAAATAACAGCAATTTCATCTTTATCATTTTTTTTAAAAATTATTATCATTTGTAACATGCACAAGAAATGAAAAGTAATCCATGGGAAAACACTCCATATTAATGCCTAATGGACCAAAGGCTACTTTTAGTTATGCCAGTGTAAGCCAGTTGGCTAAACTGGAGCTCTCGCAGTGTAACAGAACAGAATCTGTCTGTAAATTTGCCTCTTTAATAAATGAGTCAGGTGGCTCACGAAAGTGATCTTTATAATAATAGCAAATTCAGTTATGCCGGCTTCTTTTGCTTGTATTGTACACTAAGTAGCAATACATAATATTTCTTATTTAGAGAGTGATTTCATGCACAGACCCCGTTTAAGAAGCCTGTGCTACTTTAGGCCGAAACAATAAGTGAGAGAATTTGCCTGAGATGACAGTGGGGTTCCAAAGCAATTGCATCCAAAGATTTGACTTCATCATGGTATCTGATGCGCCCGTAGCCTTAGAGGACGAAGTTTAAATATCTGTGAGAATCCAGTGCAGTTTAGGATTGTTCCTCTGCAGTACTTGCGTTTGTAAACTCTGTCCGTTCACCTTGAGCCACCTGCGGATGCACCTTAAACCTACTGGGGACCGCCTTTCCCTGCCGGAGGGCAGTGACTGATTTGGGCGCCTAAATGTCCGCAAGAACAGGAGAGCGAGCCCTTGATTTCACAGTGCTGAGGTAGCTCACTTGTAGGTCCGAACTAGCACTGTTTGACGAGCGGTAGGTGCACCCCGTGTCCGTCCGTGGTCTCAGCGAAACACCCAGGGGAACACCTCCCGCATGGAGGATTTAACCCGACGTATCCGCTGGGCAATGCGGGTTCCAGCGGCCGCGCTCTCTCCGCCCTGCGCGGGCCCGACCTGCCGTGGCGCCCGGCCCGTACCTGCGCGGGGCGGTGCAGGAAGGGGGCGGCGCGGCGGGGCGGCGGTTCCGGGCACGTCGTGTTCCTCACCCCGGGCCCCGCCGCTCCCCATGGCCGCTCCGCGGGACGCGCTGCCCCCAGGTGAGATGGGCGGGCGGGCCGGGGTGCCCCCAGGTGAGGGGGTGAGGGGCGGCGGCCGCTGCCGGAGCCCCCGGAGCTGCGGGACAGGCGATGCGCGGGGCGCGGTGCCCGTCCCGGGCCGGGCAGAGCCGGGGCCGCGGCTCCTGCGAGCCAGGTGAGGAGCGCAGCCCCGGCCCGGCTGAAAAGAGGCTTTAAGTTGCTCCCTTCCCCCTCCGCAAGCACCAGTTAAGTGTGGTAATAATTTATCGTGTGCTCTGCCGATGTGCTGTAGTGTAACTTGTCTTGTCAAGCCTGCTCCCGTATTTAGCGTGCGAGTTAGTTTGCGCTAGCTAACAGCGTGTTCAAAATACCTTTTAAAAAAACATTTTCTTAGAAGCCCAGATCTCAGGGGCTACGAAGTCCACACGCATTAACTTACATAGTAAATGGTAATGGTGCAAATGACTTTTAAGCACCTCACCTGTGGTGTGCCAGCATCGCAGATTTTTCCATACCTATCTGCTCAGACAGGGAACAAGTTTTGAGCAGTTAACAGTAAACAAAAATGCACAGATGCTGGTGGACTTGGGCTTTTCAGGGTACTGAATATTCTAGTGTAATTTGCCATATCTTCTCCTCCTATTGAAATCTGAATTCATGTGCCTTTAGTCAAAGCAACATTTTTTATTTGGGTTTAATCAAAGAGTTCATCTCTATGAGCAAACACAGAGAGTGATTACTTGTTTAAGTTGTACTAAGTTAAACTATTAATGTGTATGCCCAGCCTTGGTGTGAAAAAGGTCTCATGTGCGTGGTTAAACTGTGTAACTACAGCCGACCTTAGGTGCTTCACTCAGCTAGTGGTGGTGTCAGGACTGCGTTGCAGAGAAAAACTGTAACAGAGGGGAATGCTGTCTCTGCTGCTTGGTCCTTTGTGAACCCTGTCCTGCTTCATGGTCAAAATGCCAAGGTCTCCAAAACTCACTTTGAGACTTCCTTCCAATGCAAGAATGAAAAGCAGAAAAACTGTTCACACTGGTAAGTGCAGAGCATTGCATCCCCGTTATAGTAGCAGTATTGCTACTGGAACAGAGAGTAACAGAGAGAAAAGGGGCATTGGTGCAAGTCTGCTGCTCTTCTTGCAGACTGGTCGTACTGGATGGGCCCTGGCAGAGCTGTGGCAGCTGCTGAGCAGTGTGCAGGTGCTGTGTGGCAGAAATGAACCTCAGGAGCAACCACTGAACCTGATTTATGTCTGTCTGAATCAATGTGCACATGCTGATTTATGTCCATCTGAGTCAGCTCACTTGTGGCTCCCTGCAGAAGTGTGGGGAAGCAAATGTGGTTCAGTGTCTGTATCCTGTCGGGGTGAGTACAGTGGTAGTGATTTTGTGAGGGATCCCAGGTAATGTTGTTATGAAGCTGTCTGTCAAAGTAACCATGAAATCAGACCGCCAGTCAGATGATAGTTCTGTTGGTAGTTCTCAGTTCCTGTTGGCCTTTCAGCATGCAAAACTGTGGATGGTTTACATCTGAGATAAACACAGAACTTTCCTCTCTACTGCTTTGTGCACCTGTGTCCTGCTCCATGACATGAGCTGTGGAATGTTGGGTAAGATGCATGATGGAAAGAGAGAAAGGACATTTGAATTGCCTTATTCACAGTAAAATACTAGGTCCATGGTTTTCAGATTATCTGCTTACTATGAGTGGTCAATAAGACCCTGGTGAATCATCTGCCGCCCAATATGTGGAGTCTTTAATCTTAGGTGCAAATATTCATGCACATATGTGCCACTTATAAAAAAAACGAAGACTTGGTAGTGCTCTGCAACCTAAACAAAACCAACTATTCTTCTTACTGTTCTTCATGAAGAACTATTAAATAAAGGGAAGCAATTGAAGTGTAGGACATAAAATGCAATTTTAAAATACTTTCCAGGATGGATGTTAAGCAAGAAAGATGCAGATTCCCATGATGGTGTTTATGTGTGAGACCTAGAAAGCAGGAGTGAGAGGTACACCCTTGTACCCCATCATCTCTTGGCCAATTCCTTGTTTCAAATGCCTGTATTCTCTGAGCTTCTCCAGTTTTTTCAGTGCTTCCCTCTGGATTGTGGAAAGTAAGTTATCAGTGTCAGAAGTACCTTGGTGATGTCATGGAGGTGTAACAGAGAATAGGGGACAGAGCCCTTACCATAGCTACAGCAGCCAGTGAGGTTCACCAGGGCATGGGCATTCTGTAGGGTCTGCCTTCATCTGCCTGAAGGCTCCTCTTACATGGGAAAAATAAAGTTCTGAGGGTTGTTTTGTTTGTTTGCTTTTTTTGTTTTGTTACTGCCCTTTTTATTTCTTTTTTTTTTTTTTCTTTTTTTTTTTTTACTTCATCTAAGAATCTGTAAGGGGGAGCTGAAAGGCCTCCAGAATAAACCAACAATAAGGTGCATGCTTTGCCACTAGCTTTAAGTGGAAAAACAGTGATACTAGGGATGCCTGGGATGACCTTCATCCCTAGAGCCTTTCTTTGGCTCCCAGTGTCTCCTTGTTTTTCATCTTTCCTTTACTGGGTGAACTTCTCTTTGCCCAGTTCCTCTGCAGCTTTCCACTGTAGTTCCCACAGGAGCCTCTTATTTTTGGCCCTACCCTCAAGCAGTGTCTTATGCCAGTTTATTGTATTTTCCCATGTCTCAGTGACTCTTAATCTCTCTGCATTTGAGAGTTTGTGCTGACTATTGCTATCAGGACAGGCTTTATCCAGAACATTTTGTTAATACCGTGTTTCTGGAGTAGGGATTTCATATTTACCAAAAAATACGTGTGACAAGAACATGGAGGTTTAGTTTGTTTGTTTTCCTCTTCTGCCTATAGCTTCCTAATTTGCAATGTGAACAATGCTCAACTGTGATTTCATAGGCCCCGGCCTTTTTTAAACATTCAGTGTGCAAAGACTCTGCTCAGCCTTTGTCATCTCCCCCTCTGATAATGTGCCACCTGCCTGGACAATGCCTGTGGATTTCCTGGGGGCTCTACCACCGAGAAAGGCTTGACTTGGATTCTCAGGGACACCAAAGAACTGCTGCTGGTGGGGCTGCCTCACAGAAGCAGGAGGGAGTACAGCTCTGTCCTGCTGCTGCCACCTTTTTTATTTTTGGTTTATTGTGCTGCCTTGCATTGGTTAGTGCTGCAGCTTGTTCTGTTGTATTGTAGGAGTGGGTCCCCAAATAAGCAACTGTGCTAAATTTGAGCTGGTTGGAATAGTGTCTTTGTAACTTCTGTTCTGTTTTGGGCCTCAGTGTTTGTAATGTGTGCTATGTAGTTAATTTCTGTGACTCTGTTCTGAATCTACTGGTTTTTATATTCCAAAGAAAGTAATCACCAAATGCTGATTACAATCATGTCTTACTAGTTGTAGCTGAAAACTTAATGTGTACTTGCAATAAGTGGCTTTCAGAGTAAGAGTGACAAGAATGAAGATCTTAACCACATAATTTAAAATGTTTTTCAATTTTTGAAAACATTTATACTTATCAGTATAGAAGAAGAGATTTCTGAAAAATATGGCAGAATGATGTTAAATTACAGGAGTAGTTTTGTGAATCCAAACTTCTGTATGAGATTTGTTTCAGACTCTCTGTGCACTTGTGGTCAGGATTCCACTAGTATTTGTCAATTTAGCCATTAATGCAGAAGGGTTAACATTTCATGATTCACCTGCAGGTGCTTTGAAGATTTATTTTTTGATTGTCTTGATATTAATATAGTTGAATTTTATGGTTCTGTTTTACACAGATAATTAATATTTTGCTCAAATATTTTTAAATTAGTATTTTCGATTTTCTATTGTAATCTGGTGTTTGTTATAGTATTCATTTTTGTTGTAGTGGGTATGTTCATTTCCTGTTTGAATTATTTCTTTGAGGGAAAAATTGAATGCTGTCAGTAGGAGAACAGAACTTAGCTTTTAGAAAATTTACAGAATTTTTATTATCTATTGCTGACGTGTTTTGTGATTTTTTTTTCCACTTAAAATAGTTTAGGATTTTAATTGAAGTCTGTCTTTTGTTAGGTTAGGGTTGGGTGTCCTTATCACATGCAGTTTCTCATCTCTGTGCTAGTAGTTCTGACATTTTCCAGTTTGTCATGTTTTCTTGTGGAAATAAGACATAATGCATGTAATGGCTGCCTAGTTGTGTTTTATCTTGGTGAGACAAAGAAGCAAAATATGAATTGGCAGAAATATTTTGATGATGATGCAGTGATAAAGCTTTCTTTTTTCCAGCAGATCATGCAGCAAAAGAGCCAGTGGAGGATACGGATCCAAGCACTATTTCCTTAACAATGGTTTGTGTTTCTGGTCTAGTGCAGCTGAAATCATTATTGCTTTCTATGCTTATGTAATGCCACAGGGAAAAAAAAGCATTCAAGGATGCTAACTCAAACTATGAGTGTATATACAAGATTTTGCTTATCTGTCTGACTGCACAAACAAACTTTAATTTACTAACCTGTGCAGTCAGAGTGTACATAAGAAATACCAAGAGATGCATCAGCTGAATGGGGTAGTATTAACAGTGGAGCTGTCCATGGAATAACCTCCAAAGCCTTGGCCTTGCCATCTCTTGAATTTAAAAAAGCCCCAGCAACGGAGAAAAATTGGTGCTGATGTTCTTCTGTCTACACAGTTTGGATGGATAAAAAACCCTACCTAGGGCTTAAAATTTCAACAGTACTAAGCGATCATGACTTCCTGTAGCTGATTTGAATCAGGAAAGGCAGGATGCAAGAGCAGTGCCTTAGGCAGGCCCGGCTGAGCCTGGGGAGGGACCAGACCGTGCTCTCTGGTGCTTGCTGCCACACGAGCCCGCTTGTGTCGGAATCTCAAACATCCCCGCCTCCTGCCCAGGTGGGAGGAGAAGTAATATGAAATTCTATTAAAACTTTCTAAAATGTCGCTTTCTATAAAGCCACACCATGTAAGGATGAGGGCCATAGGGAAGGAAGTAAATTTTGGATATAATAATATGTTAGGTCATGCCCAGGAATCAGTAGCTGTCTCCTTAAACTTAGTGATAATAGTTTCTTATTTCATCTTAATCAGCTATGTAAATTTAGAGCAGCAGGGGAAAATATTTCTTTTTCTTTCAATGCAGTAATATTTTATTAAAGGTTTAATCTGCTAAAAGAGAGTTGGCAGTCATGTCTGTTCCTCCTGGCATGCTTTATGTTTTCAAGATTATCTTGCTACTTCAGTACAAAATTTCTTTCTAAACTCTGCTTTTTCATGAAAAAGGCTTTAAAAATACTGTAGCAAAGCAGCAATCTCGATTGCTTCTTCATGTGCTAATCAGTAGTGTTAGTAACATCTCAGTTCCCACAAAAGTGTTGCTGTATCTGATGGTGAACAGATCACCTAGTAGCAACTTGAGAGATACAACTATAATTAAGCACTTACAAAAGTACATAAAAAAGTATATAAACACTCTTTCCCCAGCACAATTACACTCAAAAAAAAAAAAAAAAAAAAAAAAAAAAAAAAAAAAAAATCTGTGTTTCTTGTCTTTTTGTGACAGACTGAAAAATATCCTGTCCAAGACACAGGAGTACCTAAAGGTAAGTAATGTGAATTCTATCTATTCAGATGCCAATGATCTGGGTTGCTATCTGCAATAACACCAGTGGTGTTACCCAACAAATTGGAATACTCATACTTTTTGCTAGATATTTATGTTTTAAATGTATTGCCCTCTTTATTTTTAAGGTCAGTTTGGTGTGTATATCTAACTTTTGAAATTTCCTTCCCAAGTTTAGCTTTGATCTAAAAGTTACTCTAAAACTATCACCAGAAGACCTGGGTTCTCAATCAGAAAGGAAAATACAGTGGTGCCACTGAAAGACAGGGTTCAGACAACAGATGGTAGAGACATCATAATGTTAGATGGTGACTTTGAAGGGACTACCAGTGCCTCACGTTGTTAGAAATACAATCAAGAAATACCTTTCAGGTCTTTTGCCTCTGACTGCATTCCCAGCCTCATAACCAGTCAACTCTTCCTGCCATTTTTTACCTTCAGCAGGTGTTAATACCATCTACTGGGGAACTACTATTAGATCCACTCTGCACAAATTCCTGCCTTTCCTTGCTGAAAATAGAGTCAGGAAATGCAGGTTCTGAAGAAAAATACCTGGATTACACAGTGTGAATATCCTTCTTACATTTCCTTGACATGTGGGGTGGGTTTTTTGTTGTCATCCCAGGCTTTGCCATTGATTTTGGCCAAGGAATGCACTGGCAGGGGCTTGGTTGAGGAGCACTCTGCAGGTGGTGTGTTCTCCATCCTGTGTTGGACAGCAGGTCTGCAGTGGGACAGACAGAGGAAACTAGGCTAGTCACAATGGAAACTTCTGCTGAGGAGTGGGAGCAGTATACAACTGGGGTTAAAGAAAAGTTGGAGATTGTTCTGGGGCTTGAGAAAGCCAGAGAGAGGAAATGAGCACTCTTCAGAAGTGCTGCTCAGCAGGGAAGGATCATGTGGGATGGAGACTATTTGAAGTCATAAACTGGTTTCTGTTTATTTGCAGGCAGGTGGTTTGGTCCTTCAAAATTGTTTATTAGCACCAAAGCAATTCCACTGAAATATTTTTTTCCATGTCCTGTTTTTTATTTCACCTGTGACATTAGATCCTCCTCAGAATTAATTAGATAAATTCATAAGTTTCAATTTATCAGGGTTGTTTGAAATCCAAAATTGCATATTCTAAATGCACCTAATTTTAAAAGGAAAGCTAAGACATAAATAGAAAGGTCAGCACTTTCTGTAAAGAGGAAGTGCACTTGGTTTATATTTAATTTTCTTACTAAGTGTAAGAAGATGTAATTACTAATATAGCTTGACATTTCCCCTTTGAAGTTGAATGTGATGCAAATACCTCTTAGTATTCTGTTCATTCTATGAATCTAATTCTTTCTCTGAGAATGGCTTTTCACAGTTATTTCTATAAAAATACAAACTTAGAAGTATGAGTCTGTCAACTAAAAATTGTAACAGATGTGCCAATCTGATTCTGTATAACACACAATTATGTTTGTTTCAGATTTAATGTTTGAACTGACAATACATTGGTGAGAGGAGCTGTCTGTTGCTTTTATTGGTTAATTAATTAATGGGCCATTTTGGAGCCATAACGTACTAAAGTTCTTGGCACCCGTTTTTAATTATGAAATAAAATGGAGTTGAGGGAACTTTTTATCTTGTAGAGGTCACCTTAATGTTTATCATGATTTGATAATAATTATATTTCCACTCAAATATAGAACAAATTTCACACATATTATTTCTACAGTTTTGATGCCCATGCCCTGCATTTTTAGGCAGACTTTTTCTTTTGGGTTTTTTTTTGTCTCTGGATCTACATTCATAAAGAATAATGATGATCCTCTACTAAACATTGACATTACTGGGAATGAAATATCTTTCAACAGTCTTACAAAACCAGAAAAAAAGGAGAATAATGGCTTTTGGTTTTCTTTTTCTTGGAAGGACAAATTCTTTGATTCAGATTAATTTCTTGAGTGAGTTAGGAAAAATACTGCTTTTTTCTGTTATGTCATGATTCATAAAGATAATAGTGGTTCTTCAATGAGATTTTGCCACTAAACAAACAACAAATGGAAACATATCAGCACTACAAATGTGGTCATCCCATGGAGAGTTTTTGTGTGTAAAAACATGTAGCATGTAACCCTTTTAAAGCTTGTGTCGATGGTTGGTCAGCACCTGACTCAGGGGAATTATGCAAATAGTTTGATGAAGAGGACCTTACTAATCATGCAGAGTGAAATTTGTCCATTTGCACAAGGTTCACAAAGGGTTTATGTATCCTTTGTATTCCATTTTGAGGAACAAAGTGATGCTTGAAAGGTTAATAGAGTTTGTGCTGTACTATGGAATGTTGTGCTTTTCAGTGGACTCCCAGGGCTGTTGATAAACACACTTTGAAATGGATTATTTCAGTGCTTCAGCAAATTCCTGGGTAGTAGAAATCGGTAGGATGAGTCTAGTTCACAAAGGGGCAGAAGAAAAGATAAATATTTATGCAGTACTTATTTTAACTGTCATTCTAAGTATGATTAGAAAAGCAAAACAAAAATTAGAGTGACTTGTGACATCTTCAGCCTACGTGGTTGTATTAGTTCAGTTAATATTCTGTAGTCAGCTTTCTGGAAGAACAACATGACTCTTGCTTTAAAAATAGTGTGATGTTTGTTTAGAAAACAACTGCTACTCTAATATCTAATCCCTGCAAGGATTATATTTCTTCTCACAGTCATGCTCTGCGTGATTGTTACAGACTCTGCTGATTTAACATTTTTGGCTTTCAATTTAGCAATTCCCAGTGTTTGATCATGGTATGGAGTTAAATTTTATATGTTAGACACCTACACCATAATTTATGTTTGATAGTCTTATTAATTAAATTTCTGTGTGAGTGGAAGACCAGTGTTTCCCACTCTTTGCCTTAGATGAGGAATACCTAACAGATCAAGTTACTTTGGAAATTGCATCTGTGAACATCAAGACCCTTACGTCAGATTCTGGCCTGATCCAACAGGTAAGAAAAATGATACTTGAACGTGAACTAAGTTACTGCTGTTAATTGTGTTAACAAATAAGTATATTTTCAGACTGTATCTGCAGAGCACAAAATTATTCAGTAAAACAGACCAGAAATTTGCTTTCTTTTCAAGAGTTCAGTGAAGGGAGCTTTCGTGGAGAAGAGAAAAAAAAAAAAAAAAAAAAAAAAAAAAGATTATTTTATCATTAACATATACTTTTTAGTTTAAATAGGTTTTGATCAATGTATAGATGTTCTGAAGAAGAGCCAGCAAAGAGTTAAAGCTTTGTCATGCATGCTGTCCCTCTGGTGAAAATAAAGCCAGGCAGAGAAGAAGTGAGGAAGTAAGGAATCCTAGATTTTGCCCGTAGGGAGGCATTCTATTGTTTTGCTTTGATTTTGGGACACTGCTCTTCCCATAGTTGAAACACTGTCCATTTTTTGTGAAATGTTACATTGCCATAGGATGGGCAATGAGTGACCCCCATGCTCCATGGTTATCATCTTTCAAGTGGATGTTATTTGCTGAATTTCAAATTGATTCTCTTTGGGTTGAGCAGAAAACTTGGAGAAGAGAAATGAATGAGCATTTTCCAGCAAGATGAAGAATTAAAAGGAGTTCCTAATGCCAGAGTCCCAGCTGAATTCCATCAGAAACAAACATGAGTTTGGTATGCATTTCACAGATGATGGAGGTAACTGTTCCTTGCCATCATCATGAAGAGAGCATTTATTGGCAGCTTAGAATTACTGTAAAGATAATTCAGTGTATTAGGGTGGTAATGGTTCCACAGAGCTGGAAAACTTTCTACTTACCTTCAGACTGTACGTAAGTTTATGGCTTTGATTAGACCTACAGAGGATGACTGGATCTTCATTGTGGGCAAAAAGTATTCTTGCTTAATGCCTTCATTTCCCTGGCAATAACACTACATTGTCTTACTGCAACTACATTACAAGAAAATGATCTTAAATAAACCTGAGTGCATGTGACTTGATAAATTGGATAATGTCTGATCAGTAAAAATATGAATTTTGAAAAGAGATGTATGGCACAGGTAAGTATCACTGCTTTTCTTTGTACTTTTTGCAGTACTACCCACTCTTATATTTTATGCCTCATGAGGCATGTATAATGGCATAAGGACACTTCAGCATTGGCTTTCACAGTAAGGTTTGAACATTAATGAATTGATAAAGTCTGGGAAATGAAGGTCAGGACAGCAGTTAAGTGAACAGTATCTGGGTTTTTTGGTTGGTGGTGGTGGTATGTTGGGTTTTTTTTTTTTTTTTTTTTTTTTTTTTTTTTTTTTGTTTGTTTGTTTGTTTGTTTGTTTGTTTTGTTTTGTTTTGTTTTTGTTTTTGTGGCTTTTGGCTCAGTTTGATTTGTTTTTTTGGTTTTTGGGGTTTTTTTATTTGCTTATTTGTTTCTTGTGAAGTAGATATCTGGGGAGGCTGAGCTGTCCTGGGAACTTCCTCATTGTCCCCAATGAGTTCCCCTTCTGGGAATTTGCTCCTTGAGGCTCAGTAATAACATTCTGCCTTTTTCAGGAATTTATGGGAGTGGAGACAATTACTATAATCAGGAACTTCAGATTTAATATATTTTTTTTTTAACTTTGGATGCTCACATGTTGCCATGAAGGCCAAGTTTACGTTTGAAAAGTGCTGTCCAGATAAAGCTGTCATGGTAGAAAAGTAAACTACTAGAAGATAATGGCAGGGCTTATTCAGTTGCAATTGGCATGTGCAGTGTTAGATCTCTCTTGAGCAGACAGCAGACATTTTGATGTTGCATGTGTGGTCCTGCAGTTTTCAGAGAGTAAAGAAATACTGAAAACAGTATGCAAATTTTTCCTTTCTTAACAAAGTCTGTAAATATTTTGGAGAGAGTTCATCTTCTTTATAATTAGATTGTGAATGTATGCAAGTTCACCACAGCAACTGCAACTGCCTGTATTCTATTTTTAGTGGATTTCTTAGTAAAGAAGGTGTAGCAGGTAGGACTAGAGTATCTTATTACATTATATTGTTACCCATATATTGACTTCTGTTTGTGTGCACAACCTGCAAAATTAAGCAGCCTGCTGTTACAGTTTCAGAAGAATGACACAGTACAAAAAGATCAACCATACTTCATTGCAGCTATCTAAGGGGAAAATCCCCTTCTACTTTCATCTTTAAATCCTCAACAGAAGAAAGCTATTTCACCTGGCTCCACACCTGCATAGTTAAAGTAAGGGCAGCTGCAGTTTCCCTGCAGTTCTACAGTCAAGGAGCTGTCCTTCCAGTTTGTAGAGGTTGCTAAGTAGTAGAATTTAAATGTTACAATGTGTGTTACAGTCTCAGGCTGCTAAATAATTTCATTATGTTTAATTAGCAGACAAAACATCATGGAGGGAATGTTAACTTCAAACAGGAGGAGGGTTAGATGTGAGCTGCAAAAATGTTCACATCCACCTGTTGTCTAAAAAAGCTTCCCATGTACGTAAAGAAGTTTGTAAAAAAAATTTCTCCACTTCGCCTAGATCAACAAAACAGTCCCTTACTGCTGTTTGTTACAGGCAAAATTCTTGTTTTTCTCATTGCAAAACATTTAAAAATCTTTTTAATCAAACCATATGATTTGTTAAATAACTTTTGGGTGTTTAAGAGAGAGTTACTTAAAAGATGTAATGCTACAGCGTATCATTAATAAAAATGCTGTTGTTCAGTGCATACAACTAATAGAGCAGTTTTATGAGCCAAAGCATGGAAATGCTGCCTGAAAAGGCTGCAGATTGTTAGCAGTTCCACAAAACTATATGTATATTCTCTGTCTGACTTTACAAGTAGCTTGGGATTCTTTTAAGTAATGTCCTACTGGTTGTAAATTAGTCAAATACTTATTCTGGTGTTCAATTACATTGTTTTATTGTGACTTTATATTTGTTTTCTGCTTTGTAGCCAGAAGACAAAGACACACAAAACCATACTGATGAATCACTTTCAGGTAATATGTCAGTTTTATTGTTCTCCATATTTTATTCCTAGGTTTTATTAGAAAGTGCTTTTTAAAAAACTGCTGTTAGTCATAACAAATAACTGCCTGGATAATTAGTGCTTATGGAGCTCATTTAATTACCAATGTCATTTACAGCTTCCCCTTTGTTCTAAGAGGATGGTGATCAATAATGCAGACCATACAAAATACGCAAGCTGGGCTTTCCAAATACATTTAGTACCTCTGCCTTTGGAAGTGATGTGTAAATAGCTGTCAGGAGAGAGCAGAAGCTGGCAGTAGGCTGTGAGTGCTTATCCCATCCCTGTGTGAGTTCTGCTGGAGAGGGGTGTGTGTGTATGCTGTACAGTTCTCTTAGTCTAACAGTAAGAAACTGAGAGTTCCTATCAGTAAAAAAGCTTTTCCTATCAGGTAGTATTAGGGTCATGCAATTAGCTGGGTAGTGCTTGTCAGTGTCTAACAGAGGGGCACCTTAGAAAAGCAGGATTCTTTATGATGTTTTTGATAGTCTTCCAGATGGTATAGCACAAGAAGCAGGTTGGTTTAGTTTTGTTTACTTATATCTGTGCCCTTTTACAGACGTGTTTTCTTTACTCCTTCTTCTCTGTTGCTATTGGAGGACAAAACTTGCCCTGGCAACTGTGCCAGAGTAAATAAGATGAAATTCAGATAGAGTGCTCTCCTGCCCTCTAAGCTCAGCCAGAAATTTGATTGGATTATATTTATTTTGCCTTGTTTGTGTAAGTAAAGGTTGGTATGAATGAAGCAAGAAAGTTTTGTCTCACTTCAGCAAGAATTAATGGTGCACAGGAAGAACAGAAGAGTTAACACACATATTGCTGTAGAGAACAGCTGCAAGGCCTGTGGAATACCTGTGAGCTAAGGTGTCACCAGAACATGTTTCCCTTGAACAGGGAATCTAAGCATTTGTATGAATTACGTGTCTTCAGCAGTGTTATTGCTGCACGTCTTAACTTGTTGAAAAGTTCATAAGTTGTCCTTGGCCTGCTAAAAGAGCAATCTGGTGAGCAGTGTTACAAAACTAACAATAGCCTGTTCTTACTTTAAAAATAAAATACAACGTGCATGCAGACATTATATTCTGGAATTTTCACACAATCTCACCATAATTACTGAAAATAAATAATTGATGTTAAAAAAAGGAGCCACAAAATCCCACAAACAAACAGCCTGTTGTCCTTATGAGTAGGTGGCACTAAATACCAGATTTGTCCTTTGCCAGAGATACAGTTCAGGCCTCTGATACAGCACTTGTAAATTGTGTGTCACTGTTTTCTATTGTTTTTAATTAATTTTCTATTGTTTTTAATTAATCATTTGATTAAAATCAGCCCCTTTTTCAAAGAATTTTGTCTGAACTAGGACTAGCTACTTCCCTATTTCAAGTTGTACAATGTGGCTGGAGCACAGAAACTTTAGGAAAAGCCTCTAGGCTTGTGTCCATTATCTACTATTTGGAGATACCAGATTCTCCCTGCTTTCAAAAAGGAGCAGGAGAGTTAAGGTCATATCTGCAGCTAGAATACTCAGACCATGTCCTGCACCATTGCAGTGTTAAAGGTCTTGGTATTAGAGTTTGACTACAGGTATGACTCAAACTGGTTTCTACATGGTTTAAGGGGTATTAATATATAGTATAGTCTGATAGCACCACATTGTTCCCAGGTTTGGGAGAGGTACTATGGTGTGTAGGAGATTTCTAAATGGCAGTTTTCACTGCAATTTGATGCAGATTTCTGAGCATACCAGCACCTCTTTCCAGCAACTTGGTATTTTAGTTTTTCTCACACATGGAGGAGTATGGATTTTATTCCTTTTCATGATGTATATTTAAAATAGGCTTTATTGGTAAAACAGGAACAGTTTTTATTGCAAGAGGCTTTACAAAGGAAAGGAACATACCGACTTTTTCACTGTGTTGAAATACTAGATGTTAGTTGCGTTTGGATCTGTCAGCAGAGACTCTCCTGGTGCATGTATCTCATGCTGTTATGAAGACAGCAGCTCAGAAATGCAAAACCTTTTCCTTCATTCTACAACACAGGTACACAAGATGCATGGAATGCATGCATAATCCTGTTGGTGATGTAAGCAGGCGTTGTGGCAGATTCAAGGAAGCAACATTGTTCCAAAAACAGAAAAGGGGACTATCCTAGCTCACGCACTGCATTGAATCACGTCTTTTCTGTAAAAGTATAAATATGGTACTTTCAAAATTACTGTCTTTCAATTAAAGCCACTTTTGATTAGAGTGTAGTGAAGAGAGACACTTTAGAAAGTTAATTTCACAAGCTCTTCATGAGGAGAGGCATTGCATATCACTGTTCTGACTTTTTCAGAAGCAATTCAGAGCAACTCCTCAAGCCTTTATGCTTTTAACTTTTTGTTCCTGGTGATACCACAGCAGTAAAGCCTAATTTCTTCCCATGTAATGGTTTTCACTGCAGATCTCAAGAAAGCCTGCAAGGAAAATGTCACCTGCTCCTTGTGCTTATTCCGTGCGCCGACCATCAGTGACATGCTCAATGATGAGGACTTGTTGTACACAGTGAGGCTAAAGCTGGATCCCTGCCATCCAACAGTGAAAAACTGGAGAAATTTAGCAAGCAAGTGGGGGATGACTTATGATGAATTATGTTTCCTTGAACAAAAGCCCCAAAGTCCCACCTTGGAGTTCTTGCTACGGAATAGTGACCGGACTGTGGAGCAGCTGATTGATCTCTGTAAATTTTATAAGAGAATTGATGTTGTGAAAGTGCTGCTGAAATGGGTGGAGGAGGAATGGCCCAAGAGAGGGAACAGAACTTACCAGAATGACTTCTAGGTCAAAGAAAGTTGTTAGTCTGTACATGTTAAATGCTAGCTACCACTAATACATTGGAGGTTTCCCTTGCAAGAGAGAGAAAAGTCTGTGCTGTGGGTTTGTATACTGTGTATGATTTATCTACTGTATACACAAATGTAAGCTTTATGCCCTCAGGGTTGCAAAGATAACCTTCCAAAAGGGGATGGAATAATCCAGGTTGTGTTCTTGAGTCTGCAAATACCTTCAATTTCTTTGCTGCTGTTCACAGCCTTCCAAAAAAGAAAAGAAATGAAAAGGCCACTTGTTTTACTGCAGCAGTTGTGAACCATATCAGTTGTGTGCTGTTGCTATTGGGAAAGCCACAGTTAGAAGGCAAGTCTCTTGGCCTTACTGGTAGCCCTTCCACAATTTTGTATGTTTTACCTAGTACAAGATAAGGTGGAATCTTCTTCTTCCTTTTTAGTTGTTTTTTAAGCTTTGTGACACTGTTTTTTGGCACAGGAATGAACACCTCAGTGTTCCAGCTGCAATTTGGATCTGAATGTTACATTTAACTGAATATTCAACATCACATTTGAGCAAATTAAGTCTCTTTTATGAGCAAGAGTAGGCATTAAACAATAACAGATGGTAAACAAAGTAATTACTCACATGCTACTACATCATAGGCCATATATTTACTCTAAGAAGAAACCATGCAATTCAGAGAGACTTGTCAACCCATAACCTTTAGGGGCCAAAAGAACCAATTAAAAGGCTCTATGCTTAAAATTACTTTCCAAAGGTTTAAAGACAGTGTACACTCTTGAGTGCACGTATCAGATCCCTCTCACTTTGCAGTGTGAGAGGATGGCGCCACAGGGTATTGTTAGTATTGACTGTAACTTCCCTTTTCACAGGCTGTGGTTTTTTTCTTTACAGTCCTGTGGGTTGGCCTTACTTTCTGTCCCACACCAAGGCAATTGCAGTCTTGTGTGAATCTAGCACTATATATTGGTTAAAGCCACTCTAATGGAAAATGAACAGCCGAATTCACCTACAGCCCAGGTGGATGGTTATTAAAGCACTTACAGTGGTTTAGACTGATGTTTTTCTAAAGGATTTTGATACTTCGAATTACACTGTTTACATTTTAAATGTTTCAGAATTGGCCTTTTTCCTACCATTTTTCTGACATCTCAGGCAATGTAGTATGTACATAGGTGTATATGCAAAGCACTGGTCAAGATGTGGGGCAAAACTAGAATAGGGTGCAGGTTGATACACAGTTTACTTTTTGTGAATAGAAATAATAAGAATTAGTAGCAAAGCTGAGGGAAGTCTAATGCTGTATGCTGAGTTTCTTACTGTAAGAGATTGAAAAGGCACCTCTAGTAATACTTTACTATAGATACTGAGTGATATGGTTACAGAGGAGCTAGAAGTAAAGACTAACATTTTCAATGTCAGGCACTTAAAATTAACTTTATTTTAGTGACATCGATAAGCTGAAAATCTTTTTTCAGGGTAAAGAAATTGACCTAAATTTGAGGTTTGAATTTTTAATTTTTTTAGAAAAGACTGGAATTTGTAATGAATTTTTTTAACAATTCCTCAAAAAAGCTGCTACTCTTTCAAACTCTAGTTTTTTAGCTGTATTTTGAGGAGGAAATTTTACTGCTCTGTCTTGTTGAGGCTGCAGTTCAAGTGTTTAATGGTTCTCTTCTAAGAGTGGGGATTTCCCAACAGATGTCTGTCAGCTTGTAACTTTTGCAAATAATCTTCTGTGTTGAGTTTGATGCTCTAAATTCAGCTTTGGGGACTATTGCTGTGGCTGGGCTGCCTGCTGCCTTCAGTTCCTACAGAGACATCCACTGCCAATGTCAAATAGCCCATAATGCAGCTTGTCCAGCCTAATTCCCATACCTTGGGCTGACTGCATGTATGGTTTAGGATGATATGTCTGTATGCACACATAACATACCCTCCCATAACATACCACAGTTATGGTAATATCTGTATGGTGTTATAACATGCTGTGCTTTGGTAGATCCAGACCAGCTGGAATCCTCACCCAAGAATCAGAATGGGAATATGAAATGATGCAGCAGCCTTCCTGAATCAACATGTTAAACTGAAATCTACCCCTTTGCCTGATTTCTGGGTAAAACTTGTAAAATTTGTCTTGTGAAGATGAGTTTGATCTCTTGGAGCTCTTCAAAAGTCAATGTCAGATGCAAGAGTTCATGTTGGATGGAAATAAAGCTGCTTCTGGGAGTTCATAGGTGGATTCTGTATAAATTCAGCTCTGAAGTTTGAAAATGTTAGCCTTAAACTTCACCACACACTGGATTATTCATTACTATACTTGAAATACTTTTTTTTCCTCCTTGTATGGCATAAATGGAGATGTATACACTCTTTTTTTTGTTTGTTTTATATCTGTTTACAAGATACTGGTTCTAAGTGTTCAGTTTATTCTTATGTCTTCTGTTATAATGTGTACTATTTTTAGAAGAAATATAGTTGTCAATGTTTGACTTCATTGTATTTGTTTTCATTACACCTAGAAAACAGCTGTTTTCCTTAGCACCAGTCACCTTGGAATTACTGAACTATCAATTACTTGTTCTGTGTAAAAAATACCTTATATATGAAATTCATGATGCCTTAAAGCACTTACGTTTGCAACACATACTGCTGTTGAAGAAAGGAAGATGCATTTTTTAATCTTTTTCATATGAAAAATGATTTAATTTTGATAAGATGACAAACAAAACTATTCATTTAGAAACTTGTAGCTGAGTTACTGACTAAGAGAGGTGTGAAACCTGTATGGGGTGAACTTTCCTGAATTAATAAGCAATCTGATATTGGACACTAAAAAGGCTCTACTAGGCTATCAGTTTTGTTCCATAATATCCTTCTTGTATTCCTGTATAACACCTGCTCTTCCTTCAGGGATTTCCAGTTTTTTGCCTGCTGGCTCTGTGCCTGCAGGATGATCAGTGGCCTTTGCCACCCATTGTAGCTTCTATGAAGCTGGCCAAATCACTGTATTATTTCATTCTTGCAAGCTTATCTAAGATATAATGAGCTTAATAACTGTTCTTCAATGACAAAGTTATGGTGCTGTGCTCCAGGAGAACCTAGTTTTCCTGTGCAGACAACTATGGGGTATCCTCAGCAAAATGGTGACAGGGTCCAGTTGTGCAGAGGGGAAATGGGCTACTGAATAACTGAATCAATATGATTTCAACAGAAGCCATTTATTGTTTGCATTACATGCCAGACACAGATCCTAGGTGTACTGTCCACGTGGGCACGCATTTCTGGGTTTGCTAAGGTGTTGCTTCATGAGGCAGGCACACATCCTTCAGGACATCCAGTTGGTCAAGTGTCCATCTTCACCTTGTGCTTCTCCTATTTAGGGTTTACATTTTTTGCAGACATTTTCTCAGGCTCTCCTCTTATTTTTGATCTCGTTGTTTTCTCAGTAACCTTGATGAATTCCCGAGAGCTCTAACAACAAAACTGCAGGTGCTTTGATAATATTACTCAAACCAGTTTGGCTGGTGCATTAAAATGGCCTGTTGTACAGATACATTGCTACACAGTTGCCTTACTCTCTGCATGCACTTCCCTTGCATCTGTGGAGAGGAATGCAGAATAGGTTTGGGACTGTCCTTTGGAATCTACCATAAAGGATAGGGGTAGTCAATATGGTCCCAGATGCTACAAATAACTTGTACAGAAACTGTAAACCGAAGGTTCTTCCTGAACCAGTACTGAAAAATGGAGAACTGCAGCTTGGCCTGGGCAGTGCTTTGTGTAAGACGCTGCATATTTTTTGCTGTCTCAAAAGGCCTCCCACAGTTCTAAGTCAAGCTGTTAGCAAGAGGAAAGAAATGTAAATTCTGCCTTATGGTTCTTTAAGCTAGGGTGGCACTCTTGACTTGTGGCCAGACATAGCTGGAAATTATTTGTCAGACAGAATTATTTAAACAAGGTCAAAGAAAGTGCATGGCATTTATAATAACTTAAAGAGCAGCCTACTTGTGTAATTTTTGCTGCAGATCATGTTCTTCTGTCCATGAAGGCAAAGCAATTAATTATTCATAACTACTTTCAATATATCTTGTCAATTTTAAATTTGGGGTCACTTTTGGACAGAAGGTCAGAGCACCATTAAAATGAGGATGTGAGCTTGTTTCAACAGAAAAGTGCATCTCCTAGTCCCTGAGTTCAGCTAGTCTTGATTCCATGGCTATGGTTAGTTGGCCTTAAGTGGATGGGGAAGGTATGGATCTACTGATCAGACAGGCTGGATATCAGCAGCACTAGAAGAACTTACTTTGAGAGGGGCAGTCTGTAGTATTTGCCTGTATTGTGGCCAAGGACTGGGACCGACTCCATCTTACAAGAAACTGATGGCAAAGAGAAGTTGACGGCCTTGGGAAAAGGTTGCTGTACCCTCTGTTAGGGGCAGAGGGGCACTTAACAGCTGGGCATACTGGGTTTCTGTATTTTGCCTTTGTAAAACAGTGATTCTTGATTTCAAAGGCAGGTCCTTTGAGGAAATGTATATTTGTTATTGTGGTAATGAGCATTGTCTGAGATTCTTAAATGAGAAAGAGCAGCGCAAGTAACTTGGCTAATAAATCTGTGTATTTATGTACAGCAAGGGATGGATACACAACTTTACACATTCACGTGAAATTGCTTATCATTTTTTGATTATGAGTTTGCTTCAAAATTACCCAATATTTAATTTGGAAATGTTTTTTGTCTCAAAAAAATAACTGAAGTTTCATGTTGTTGATGACATAAAAAAAATTTACATAACTAAAAAGTTCCTTAATAGAGAGTCAGGATAAGAAAAGAGCACCCAAGTCCTTACAGTACTAAAAAATATCGAGTGTAAGCTGAGAATTCATTATTGTCTTTGCATCAGCATATGTGAGCTTCCCCTATTTCATTCACAATCCCATGAACAGGTTTGGTGGGGTTTTTTTGGTCCTTACTTGCTTTTGCCTCTGCTTTCTCTGAAGCTGATAAGTTCACTGTCTCAAAGTTCTGTTAAAAGCCTGATCCTCTCTAACCATCAGGAAACATCTACCATCTCGTGGTGAGAGGCGATACTACAGCCCTTGCACTTCTCCCTTGAAAATGCAGGAGAGCTGAGGGCAGGTGAGCTCATCTGTAACTGCAGAGATCCACCAGGGGATATCCAAGAGCAGCTTGCAATGTGGATGGTGAAGGTGGAGTTCCAGGGATCTTGGGTTTGGTCACAGGCCCCAGTTTGGAGAACATTCCACAGTCTTTCCCTTTGTGCAGATGCATGGTATTTTCTGGTTTATATCAGGAAATATATTTGCTGTTTTTTATTCAGGCCGTAGATAGACAGGGACTGCATCACTACGTGCAGATCGCGGGACAACCGCCTGGGGGTGGAGCTGTGGCAGCAGAGGGAAAGCACAGGCACAGGTTTCCTCTCCTATCTACTCCAACGCACATGAAGGAGTGATACTGACTACTTCAAGACACCTAGAGTGTCATGTCACTGATAAAAGAAAGGAGGGATGAGTATGTTTTAAGGGTTATATGGCCTATAATTGATTTTCAAAAGATCTAGTGACTTGTTGGTATCTTGTTTGTCCTTTGGCCCCCATATCTATTCTGTATCTTGTTTACTCTTATCCTTCTCTTCAATATTTTGCTTTAAAAAACAGGCATTGCAACAAAAAAAAAAAAAAAAAAAAAAAAAAAAAAAAAAAAAAAAAAAGAACACTTGTTAGTTCCTGCAGCAGCTGTAGCATTTTAAGCTTTTGAATCCATAAGCCCATGTAAAAAACCATTTTTATTTCCTGTGATTTGCAAGCTTTAAACTGAAAACTGGAAGCTCTGAATGATCACTGAAGCTAAATAGTGATATATCAAGGAAGAGTTATGGAAGGCCACTGATTAACTTGTAGCTAAGCAAAAGCTGAGCCAGCTGGGCTGTCAACTGAAATTTTAATGTTGGTGTACCAAGAGGTGGTGACTCATGTCCTCTGAGTATAAAGCCTTTCAAAGAAGCTAGGGGAATAACTGAAGTTTCATGTTGTTAATGACATTAAAAATATAAATAATAATAATAATAATAAATATATATTACATTTACATTCCATCAGAAAATGCTGCAATGCACAAACAACTCCACTAACACTACAGAAGACACAACAATGTCAGTCTTTTGAGATCATATGAAGCCCTTAAGCACAAAATGTCTGCTGAACAGTGCAATGTGCTAGAGGCTTTACCCCTGTGGCCTGTAGTACTGTATAAACTAGGGAAAATTACAGTTATTCTGGTACAACAACAATATAAAAAAATTAGCTGAGACTAACTTCCATGGTCAGGGGCTTCTTAATGGAGACTAGTGTTTATTCATGTCAAATCTAGAGAATTCCATTATTGATGGAAATTTTATAATTGGAACTGTGCATAGAATACCATGCCAAGTAAGTGTGACTACGTATGTTTCCACCTTGACTTTGGACCAGGGTTTGCTATCCTGAGAGGTACATGTTATAGGCTTGGCATCAAGCACAGGAGAGGCAGGTAAAATTTCTTAGGGATAACAGGGTCCTTGATGAAATGCTACCTTATGGCCAAGAATACTGCTCTATTTACTTCAGCTGAAATTGGCTGCATCTGTCTTGACAAAGCATTTCTATTTTTCCAGCAAGCAAAATTCTGCTGGAACAAGAGAAATCTCTGCTGACAGGACTACACACAGACACAGCAATGGTTGAGTGCACATCAAATTTAAAAGAAAAAGCCTGAATTAGGACTTGGACTGTGGAAATAAGGGAAGACTTTGTTATTTGCTGTCAGGACTGCCATTAGTAAATGGTGCTAAAAATAGCAAGACACAAGAAATCAGCAGGAGAGTGACAGTCTATGAACAAAGCAACAGCACTGTAGCACAAAGCTGCTGAAGCTGTAACCCAACTGACTCATTGTCAATGCTTCATCAGGTTTAGGAGCTGAAACAGGGACTTTCCTGCAAATTTCATAAACTGCATATGACTCAGCATAAAATCATGTTAATGAAGCAGCTGTCCTGCTTCAATAAGGAAGTGGTACATAATTCAAATCACAGTGTTTCCTTTGGATTGTTTCTTCCCAAAAGTAGAAGAGCCCTGAGCAAGAAGTAGTAAAGTAGTAAAACTTTATTTTCTGTGGTTCTAGAAACACTTCCACTTATTGCTCTTCCTTTCAGCATCATATTTTTTATTCCAACCTTTCAGCATATTTTCGGTCTTTGCTGTTTGACTTGAAGTTTCAAACCTGCTTTGAGGTTGCAGTCTAATACTGACAATTGAATGTATTTAATGTACTTATATCAGTCTGGTTTTATTAAAGTGTTCTACTCTTTAGTTATTTCCAGAGTGCCTGGAAAAATAACTTCAAAGAAAAACTAAGTTCAGGCTCAGGACCTTCTATTTGTTCTCTTTTTGAGAAGTGTTGTGAATTATGTAGAACAGTTGAACAGCATGCTTTTTTGCTAGCACCTGACTACACACAATAGTTGTCAGTCCTCTCTCACAACCATGCATGATTCTAAGGTACCTTTCCTCAGGCAATCTGCTTTGCTGCCCTTTTATCTGAGTACCTCATTTGTGCTGTTCTCCTCAAAAGAAATGTTATCATATCTTTCTGTGAATGAATCCTTCAAATCTTATATAGCTAACCTGAGGTACCCATTAAAGCAGCAATCCTACAACTATCAGCAGAAGTCTAGCAAGCAGATATGGTTTGAGATGGGGCTTTTGTGTTGATTAATTGTGGAATAGAAGACTGGATATTATCTAGCTAAGATATTGTAGTGGTCTTTGTGACAAGTGGCTGAATGACATCCTAAATTCACTATAGTCACATACATTGCTTTTTGCAGGGCAAAGAAATACTGAATGCCTTTCATTGAATAGGAGATGGTGATTTAAGCTTGTGAGCCCTTTATATTGCACTTTTTATTTTTGTGCTCATCTCTTCCCCATCCAGTGTATTAACAGGGAGATCCTGAAGTAGTGCTTCTCTGAGCAGACTGTGGTTACACATCATGAGCTGTAAAACTGCAAGGGACTTCATTTGCCTTCTTGCTTACTAGACCAAAACTGCCAAAATCACCCTTAGTGGGGCCTGCAAAGGAACAGGAGGATTGAAGTACAGCCTTGGGGTGGTGATTTTAAATCTGGGTTGGGTATAAGATTTCCAGAAACACAAAGGTCCTGGGGCAGCAAATGATCCAGTGTGAGCTTTGAACCTGTGTTTGAATCTGGTCACAGAAATGACCACAGTCATCATGGGTCACTGGAGAGCCTGGAGAATTGAGTGGAGACAAACCTAATGAGGTTGAACAAGGGCAAGGGCAGGGTCCTGCACTTGGGGAGGAATAATCCCAAGTCCCAGCACAGCTGGGGGCCAATCTACTAGAGAGCAGCTTGGCAGAGAAGGACCTGGGAGTGTTGGTGGGTGAAAGCTGACCACGAGCCAGCAGTGCTCTTGCAGCCAGGAGGGCCAATGGTATCCTGGGGTACATTGGGAAGAGTGTGGCCAGCAGGCTGAGGAGGTGATCCTGCCCCTCTATTTCCCCCCTACAGAGGCCACATCAGGAGTGCTGTGTCCAGTTCTCCTCAGCACAAGAAAGACAAGGAGCTTCTGGAGAGGGTCCAGCAGAGGCCACAAAGGTTATGTGGGGTCTGGAGTATCTTTTAGGAGAGACTCTGAGAGCTGGGCCTGCTTAGTCTGGAGAAGGCTGCGAGGGGATCCCATTAATGCACAGAAGTATCTCACAGGTGAGTTCAAGAGGATGGTGCCAAACTCTTTTCAGTGATGCCCCAGTGACAGCGTGTGGAGCAACAGCCATAAGCTAAAACCCAAGAACATAAGGGAGAACTTCTTTACAAACAGGGTGGCAGAGCACTGAACAGGCTGCCCAGGGGAGGTCGTGGAGCCTCCCTGTGAATTATTAAAAAACTATGGGTATTGATCTAATACCATATCCAACTATGATGGACAAAGACTCTCTAACAGTTTAAAGTTAGAAAGTGTATGTTTATTACGACGCCAGGCAGCATGCTGGATAGCTCCCAAATACACACCACAATTTACAGATCATCACAGGGGTTTTTATGTACAGGAGTATTGAATACACAAAACACAAATGCATATTCATAACTCTGGTACATCCCATTCCCCGCTTCCTATGGTAATTAGCCCAAAAGCCATCAAGCATCCGTAGTTTGTTCTTTGAAATGGGTCGGTGGTCTTTTTTATAGGGTGGGGTCCCAAAATGATGAAGTAAGATGGGTCTTCCTCTCTTTGACTTTTTAACCTTTAGTGTTAGTGACAGCTGAATCCTGTTTTTTTCAGGACTGTTTGATTTATGATTGTATTGTATTCATGGGGTATTCAGGATGCAAAAGCCTAGTTTGACAGCTTCCATGATTTATCAGTTCCTTCCATGATTTATCAGTTCCTTCAGTCTGGCTTCTGTTAACAAAAAGGGAAGTCTAGCTACATTATCTCAGCACTATCTATTTTGACTAAAGTCTTTAATTCTTCTAAATCAATGCTTCACCCGTCTGGAGACCTCCAAACCCCACATGGATGCATTCTTATGTCACGTGCTCGAGGTGACCCTGCCTTGGCAATGGGGGGGGGCTGGAAAGGCCCTAATGATTGTGTGACTGTGTGAGCTGTGCCTGTGTCAGGAGATGGGGCTGCGCTGTGACACGGGCCCTTCAGAAGAAGGCCAACACACACACAGGGAGCGAACGGCTCGCAGAGGAAGGAGCGCGATTGACTTCACAAGGTGCGAGCGCAGCCCGCCATTGGGGCCCCCTCAGGGGCCGCCTCAGCCCCCGCTGGAGGGGGAGGCGCCTGCGCCGGGCACGCGCCACAGCGCCCGCGCGGGCCGTGCCGTGGTGACGTCACCGCGGTGTGGGCGGGGCGGGCGCGGGGCCGGCGGCGATGGCGGCAGCGCCGGGCGGGCGCGACCCGCGGGTGTGCGGGCGGTGCTGATCCCGCGGCACCTCCTGAGGTAAGAGACCGAGCCGAGAATGCAGCGACACGCTCCCTGCCCGGCCCTGTGCCTGTCAGGGAGGGGGACTGCTCCCGGTGGGGAGCCGGGACCGCCTCGGTTCGCTGTAAGGCTGAGGCGGCCGGAGGGTGCTCGGTGCTGTGTCCTCCCAGGGTTCGGGAGTGTGGGGTTTATAGCGGGGAACGGGGCCACACCGCCGGTGGTCTGTACTTTGCAGATATCCAGAGAGTATCTCGGTAGTTCTCTTTGCAGAAGCCTTGTTCGCACGGGTGCACAATCTCGCTTTAATTAATTGTAAGGATTGGCCGGAGTTACCCTCACGGAGGTAACTCATGAAGGACACATTTCCTGTGTCACAGTGGGAACTATAATAGCTCATGTTGGCCTCTATGGTTTTCTGTTTGTCTGTGGAAGATATAGTATAACAGCTCATGTTGGCCTCTATGGTTTTCTGTTTGTGGAAGATATTTCCAGCCCTTTGCAATGTGTGAGATAACAGGGCAGTTTCTGTATCTCAGCTCTCAGAGCAGAGTCAGGGAACCTGAACTTGCCGTGTTGCAGGTTTGGTGTAACACATACACACACACACAGTGGTTCCTCTGACAGAAGGACACAGGAGAGCTTTGCAGTTGCATGTCCTGCTTTTGACAAACAGAGCCTCAATTGCATCTTTCCTTATTATTGCGACCTTGCCAATAAAATACCGATGGGCAAACAAGGAAACCCTTAACTCATCACTTTGTCATAGTGCCACCTGCTCTGCCAAGATCCTGTGTCAGGATCCTCTCCTGGCAGGATGTAGATTGCTGTTGCACACACAGGAAGTTCAGATAAGCAGTCTGCTTATCTGCTGGTTTGTAGGTTTTGTTTTCGTGGGGTCTGCTGTTGGACTGTACAATGGTAAAGGCAAAATTATTGTTTGATTTGGTCTTTATTTTCTCTTTTTAAAAATGAAATCAATAAAATTTGCCCGCACAGGCAAAAGTGAATTTATGGTGGTATCCCTTGAGAAGGTCAAAGGGCAAAATAGTTGTGCAGTGTTGGCACCTGATGTTCTCAGAATTGTATTCTAGATACTGGTCTTAGGTGGCTCAGTTAATACCCATCTAGTCCAAATCTCCAACAAGATAAGCCAGATGTTGCAAAATGGACCACACTATTGTTTAATCATTGCAGAAGATAAACCCACAGACCTCAGGGTTTTGGTTTTGTGTTGTTTTGGATTTTTTTCTGGTGTTTTTTTTTTTTCTTAGTCATAACATTGCTTGCTGTTGTCACACAGTAATGTGGCTAGAGCCCTCACCATTGACTTTTTCCCTGTCTGCTTGTCATCACCACAGCTTGCATGCTACCTTGTTTCTCCAGAATATGCCAGAAATAATACTTAGTAGTTTCAGTTGGGCCCTGAATTTTGGTCCCTTTGTTAAAGGATCACTTTGCTAAAAAACTTGCAGTGTAGCTGAGTATACTCACAAGCTTTATTTCTTATTAATATTGTGCATTTAATTCTAGTTTTACAAACTCCTGTAATTACTTGTGGAGTTCAGGGATTGTATGTGTTGGATGAAGAAATATAAAACACCCTCTGTTTCTCTTCTTTGTCTGTGCCTAGTATTTTTTGACTTTATGTAAGATAAAAGTTGAAAGGGCAAGGTCACCCACCATGGCTTGTCTGCTGTGGGAAATCTGGGGATAGCAGCTGCTGCTGAGATTGTTTACCAGTGTGGCATCTCAGTGCTTTAAGCAAGCCTTTTAATTTCATGTTTTGAAAGTCCAGCAGATTTAGTAGAAAGATGTTTGCATCATTTCTTGTGCTATTTATAGTTGTACCTTGGAGGGTTTCACTCCATGTTGTGTCACCTTGTTTCTCTTTAATTAAAATTGTTTGGGTTTTCTTTTTGAAGGGATCCCTCCTTTGGTGTTGCCTGATCAGTGAGTTCTTTACATACAGTCCAGCAGTGGCCACACAGAACTGACAGACTTCAGCTGGAGGAGGGAAGATGACATCCTTGGCTGCAACTCAGGAGGAAATGCGTAAACTGACCTTGGATACACCACAAAAAGAAATCAGTGAACTGCCCTTGGATCCATCACAGAAGACAATCAATAACCCGGTAACTCCTCTGTCATGTCAACACTGTCTCCCTTGGGAAGTGGGACTTGGCTGTTTTATGTCAGTGGTGCTGTTTTGCACAGTGAGGGAGCTGCTGGGGAGCTCTGCGTCACTCAGGTGTTTGAGAGAGAATGTCACAGGTGACATGAAGAGCTGATGGTGTTTAGAAATTGTGCTGTAAGCAAATGGACAGCACGTCCAAAAGAGGACAGATGTTCTGTCAGCCTTGGAGGATAATCCTGTTTCATGTACAGCTTATGTAGATGTCTGGCATTTTTGCAGAATGTGCTGGAAAGTGAAAGTATGATAAGAAGTGTTTTCAGTCCTAATTCTCTGTAAACACAGGTGGTGCCTGGCAGCTCTCATGAAACGTGTATTTTGGGTGCCTGTAACTTCAGTCTGAACAACTAAACTTGGAGTCTTTTCATAGTTCATATCTCAATTCATAATAAGCCATATTTTCTACAGAAGACTTGAACTGACATGATTCAGCAATTGCTGTCACTTTCCAAATCCAAAGACTGGATTTGACAGAATTTTGTTTGCCTAGCTCAGAGTCTGGAAACTTTCTCTGAAAAATTCTAGCATTCTCATGGTCTGTGGCAGCAGCCTGACTTTGGCTTACCCTAAGTGCCTGAAGCTGTGTTTTCTGTTGTGTCTTAAAAAAGGTAGTTCATTTGCACCTGCAGGAAATAGTATTTTTACCATTCTGTTCTAGACCCCTTTAGAAGTACTAAAATCTGTGAAGTATTTATGGGGAATGTACAGTAACACAGACCTGCACAGGACTTGCTTACCATTGCAGCTTTGCACTGTCACACTCTTGGGCCCTCAGTGAATCCGATTGTTTGTTCCCAGTGTGTTCACTGCCTGCAAAGTGAATAGAGTTAGGGATGAGGGGGGAATAGTTTCAACCTCCTTCACAAGAACCCAGCTGGAACAGGAAGGAAAGCTGTATGATTAACTAGAAGGTGGAAAAACTGAAGTGCAAAAGGAAAGGGAGAATGAAAGTTGGTAGATGGAGATCTTGGTGGGAGAGAAGATGTGAAGAGGATTAGGAGATGTTGAGGACAAATGAGCCGTGTCAGAGAGAGACAGAGTCCAGCAAAATTGGGTGGCTGCAAAGGGACTGATCAGTATGATGGGTGAAACACTTAGCAGGAGAATTCAACTAGAGCTTAGGGGTCACGAGCCTATTGTGGGACAAAGAATGAGTATTTGGGATTGGAATATGGAGGCAGAGTTGGCAAAGATGGTGCCAGTGACTTTGGGACAGACTCCAGACAAGGCAGAGAGCAACCTGCTCTATGTGACCTTGCTTTGAGCAAGGCATTTCATTAGGGAGACCAGAGGTGTCTTGCACCCTCAGCCCTTCTGTAGCAGGGCAGGTTATGAAAGTGTCATTGTTTCAGTACATTGTTCCAATTAGCAGCAAAACTTCATAGCTTTATTAAAGGTTTGAGTTTGAGATGTATTTCTTCATTACTGTACTGTTCTCAAGTGTGCAGGAAGTCTGTTTTCTTCCTTTATGCCCTTTGCTCCACTCATCTGACAAGAAATGATGTCATTTCCCATCTGATGGGGCAGCTGTCTGATATCCAGCATGTGGGATAAAAGCTTTTATCATAGTCCTTTCCTCTGTAAGACCAGAATATTTCCTCTTGTTTTATGAAAACTGGCATTTTCTTTTAGGAGGGACATCACCTTTGAGATCTCTCAAACTCAGTTAACATTGACATTGGCTTTAGAGCTAAGTTTTGGAGGTCTGGAAGAAAGACAGGATGATGGTAGATCATGCCTTGTGACAAGCACTATTTTAAATAAATGAAAAAGCAGCAGAAGAGGATCTTGAGACATGAGGAAATTACAGGCACATTCTGTGATTACAAAGTCTCATTAAGTCTGTAGTATTGGACCCGGAAAATGCTCTCTTGTGGTCTTGTAGGTTCCACTTCTGAGCTGCTGAAGTGGTGATGGGCCACCTTTTCTTTTAAATAAATACATCCTTCTGAATATAAAGGAGTGCTTTTGCCACAGTTCCTTTTCAGGAGTATAGAACTTTGCTTCACTAAAGTGGTCAAGTCCCAGTATCCATGACCTGTGTGTGCTTCTTTGGTTTATCTTTGGACACTGAACCAGTAATTTACTACTTTATTGCAATAGAGCTACTGCCCCTCAGGAGCAGAGTGTAAAAATGAGAACAATCAAGATACACTTTTTCTTTTTTATTATTATTGTTCTTATTGTTTGAATAAAAATTATCTTCTGGTGTGCAGCTTGTATTTTAAGGAACCAAGAGACTCCCAGTAAGCAAAGGGATTTCTCTTTTCTTTCACTTTTTTTTGCACCTGATTTCACATTTTGGTCCTCTTCTACTGCACCTGCTAAAGCCAATAAAAATGATGAGACTTAAAACATCCTGACAATTTGCTTTAGAAGCAAGTTCTGGGGTTTTTTTTCCCAATGCAGAAGATGACTGAATTAGGTTTTAATGCAGTGGGTAAGTATCTGAGAAGAAAAGTGGAGAGTGAGCAGAAAAGGATGTATATCTACTGGCAGAAATGATCAACACTCTGGATTTAGACAATTTCTGTTGTTCCTTTTTCCTCACAGACTAACAAAAATATATGTCAGCAAACCCATGTCTTTTCATATCTATCTGTTTTATGCAATGATCTATATATTTTAAAAATAAATCTTAACTTGTTATTTTATAGTACAATATTCCATTCAGGAGTAGTAATTCCAATGTGTTTGTTACTTTTGTTGTTAAATTACTGGAACTCTTGTTTGCAATTGATGTTTCATTTCAAAGGTATCCTAAAATCTTACAAACTACCAAAACCAACCTTGGCAAAATTTCCTGTCTTTTAACCAGGGTAAAAGCAACATTTTCTACCATTTACTTCCTTTTTGAATCTGGAGCACATCACACATGTGATGAGATGTAGACTTAGTTCTTTGCCTTCAGTCCAGGCATCTGGGAACTTCCACAGTTTAATATGAAAGTGGTTCTTATCCCTTCCTGAAATGCTGAATGATCAGGGTAGGGCTTCTGTGAGCATGTCTGAGTCTTTGCCAGTGAGCTGTGCTGGGGTGTTTGGGGCTTTTATCCTAATTGACAAATCCCTCCCTATGGCTTAACAACTCTCACCATGCTGCCATTTCAGTTCAGTGTAGCATTCATATGGTACCTTCTCCAGCTATTGATAAGGAAGAAAAGATAGTGAGGCTTTGAGCCAGACTGCATACTGTAGACACCATAAAATCCAAGACTCCTGAACACGCCTGTTTCAGTGCACTTTGCAGTTCTTAGCTCATTAGGATGAGGTATTTTGTTGTGTTTGTGTAGCTTTTACTAAGAAGACACTCTGTGACATAGTCTCTTCCTAGCACTGTTTTCCCTATGGGGCAAGAACAAGCAAAGAGGCAGCTCCTGTAGTCTGGGGTCAGGGGAGCTGTGGAAGTTGCTCCTGATACCAGCAAGGGGCTCATAGTCGTCAGCCCTTGGGAATGGCCTAATTTGAAGTGAATCCTCTTTATGCCCTATGAATAGCGAGGCAATAAAATATTACAACTCTTCATTGGAGAGCTAAGAATGGAGGATGGAAATTTTAGTTTTAATTTTGTTTGAAAAGCTTGGTTTTCTTAGGGGAAAATATGACAAGTTTTCCCTTTCTGTTGTGTGCTCTTTTATATTAAAAGCTAGCTGTGTTTCTTTTAATGTTGTAGAGCATCATATAATTAAGAATACTAATTTTTAAACTATTTTGGGGTTATTTGCCTTCATCACAAAATGATATTGGAATATTTTTTTCTTCCCTCTTCTAGATCATTCCATATGTTGGGACAATACATGGTGGCCTTGTTCCTGGAGGGCTGATTGTGATACGCGGGACTGTTCCTGATGATGCAGACAGGTAGAGGCTGTGTTGTCATGTTTCTCAGTGTCACCATGTGAGCAGGAATGTAATGGATGAAATGTTTCCAGAGCTCCTACTTAGAATGGCACACAGAGGCTTGATCTAAATCCCTGTGGTAGCATCAGATTGAATCAGTCTTAATGGGTAATCTGAGACTAACAAAATTGATAGCTGAATATGTTGTGGGTAGGAATTAAGTTAAACTGGGATAAGGAGGTATGGACTAGTGCTTGTGCCCAGTAAGGGGGTTCTGTTCCCTGCCCTGATCCAAGGTTCATGTGATATATTCTGCTAAAGGTGATGGAAGGTGATGAACACAGTAAGTGACAGGAGTACATGATGTGAATGATAACCACTAAATAAATTTAAACATTGAATAAATTTAAACATTAAAAAAATTTAAACATATTCACTGCAGTAGATCATGGGAGAACCTTTCACAGCTATGTAAGAGGAAAGGAGGACAAATGTTTGTTTGGGGATTTTTTCTTATCCAATGACATTCCTTGTGTCTGACTGTTCTGACAGTAAAACACAAATGTACCAAGCCTTTAGGTGAGTTCTTGAGAGACTGAGCTGAGTGTGGTTTGTCTTATTTTTCTGATTAGGTTCCAGGTGGATTTACAGTGTGGCAGCAGCACAAAGCCTCGGGCTGATGTGGCATTCCATTTCAACCCCCGCTTCAGAAGGTCTGGCTACATTGTTTGCAACACACTGGAGAGGGAGAAGTGGGGCTGGGAAGAGATCGCTTATGAGATGCCCTTTGAAAAAGGAAAGTCATTTGAGATTGTCATCATGATTTTAAAGGATAAATTCCAGGTGAGTTTGGGTTGATTCTTCATCTGCAGCCATTGCCAGGCCAATAAAACAGAGGTATTTTGCATAATTGAAATAAATATTGGGGGTCTAGGTGTTTCTGTTACCTAGGTATATAGTCTAACTACAGAAAAGTTTAGAGCTTTTCTTTAAAGAGGTGCTAATTACGTCAGACCTTTAATTTTGTATTGCTTCCCTCCAAAGGAACTCTCTGCCATAGCTAATGGCTACTCCACCCTTCCCTGTGTATGTGCAAGGGCTAATCTTGGCATAAACCTGTTCTGTGACTGGTGTAGGACAGTCCTCTTGGAGGCGACAAATAATGTCTTGCTCTGTCAGACTGCAATAATAGATTCTATTACATTGATAATACCACATGGGCAAATGATCAGGTGTGAGAAACAGAGGTGTGAAATGTAAATTTTAGTGTAGGCAAATGAATCTCCCTCACAGTGATGGAAAGAGAAACTGAATCATGGATGAGCTGAATTTTGTTGATCTGATATTTCTAGGACACTCCTAGGATAGTTTTGTACCAAATTGTTTCTATAACAAACCAGTGTAAACCAAAGATGTGTGCATAAAATTTGATACATGGCTGGTGTAATGTATGTTTAGTACAAGTTTTCTATTTTGCTTTCTGTCTCTTTAGGTGACTGTAAACAAAAAACACTTGCTGCTCTACAAACACAGAATTAGCCTTGAAAAAATAGATACTCTTGGAATATATGGCAAAGTGCAGATCAAAACCATAGAGTTTATTTCTAAGGTAAGTTGTATAGATAGCTGACTTGTTTGATTCATTTCCTCTGTCCTGCTAAACTGCATAGTTGGTTTTATGGTGAAAGGGAAGGAAGGAGAAGCAGCTACACAGTCCAGTGTTAGTAAGGAGATTTTGGTTTCCCCACATTTCTGCATGTGACTCTCATGGGGATTTCCGTCTTCCTATTTTAGTCTTGCAGTTAGGGGCAAGAAAGTGACAAAAGTTTACAGCTTACAAAGTTAACAGGATAGATGGTATAAGAATTGATTTGATTTAGTCTAGGAGTGAATTAGACTTTTCAAATATTGCAGGGGCTCCAGAATGAACTCTTGAATATTCAGTGCTTCTAAGTGACAAGTTTAGCCATGGCTGTAATTTGTTGCTTGGCTTTGAAATGCCAAGGTCAGCCACAGCTGGAACTCCTTGTGCACGTAGCCCTGTATTTCCTGTTTAACTGACTGATTTGTTGAAATGAAGTCAGAACTGTACATTTATAGGGATGAGAAGAGGTATTCTTCCTCAGAACTTTGTAGCTTTGACTTGACCAAAGTGCAGTGAATTCTGAGTGAAGGCTGTGCTGTGCCTCCTCTCAGCTACCAGCTCTGCTACTGATAGTAAACTAACAGGGAGTTTTTCCCTGTGCAGAAGGAGAGATCCTTTTGTTCAGGGAGAGTTAGAATTTTAGGACAGAAACAGAAGGTGATAAATTCCAGGGAGACACAGAAGGTGAATGCCTTTTCCCTTTTCTGCCACTCACTAAGGTGGCCTGTGTCCTTCTGTGAAATACTACGGGTCTCTTCGGCACAATCTTCACTATGTTGTGGGCAAAGCTTTTGGCTCTTGCTGCCAAATATCAGGTCTAACTCAGGGAAGCAGACTAATAATTATTTTGGTGAGAAGTGAAGCTAAACATGATGAAGTCTAAGCTTTAAACATAGGTTTGCTATGTTTAAAGATCATTTGCAAAGCTGGTAAGCAGATTTTTATGGATCCCATCACTTGGCCTTGGGCGTGTTGCCATAATAATATTCCTGAAGAAGCTCTCTGTATCCTGATCTTGGAGGACTGACTCCAAGAAGAGCTTGAGGGCAAGCAGGTGCTTTAAGTTGGTTTCTGACCCAAGCACAAAACATACCCTTGGTTTAATCTGTGGCTGCTGATGCTGTATGCTTTGTGGAAGAAAGGAATGGAAAAAGCCGATTAAAAGTCTTTGCTTTTAATACACTTTTCTGAGGAGGAAGTTGGAGGTTTGTATTGGAATAAACAACCTGAAGACACAATCTTCTAGGGCTAAGCTAGAACTGTGTCTGCCATGGCCATGTTGCTTGTCTGTCCTTCCCCATGAGAAGGGACAAGGATGCAGAGGACTGCTTAGAATCCCAAGAACCCCGCTCTGTGGACTTGCCATACTGCCATTTCTACCCCAGTGAGGAAAACTCTGTGGGTACCCTGAGATCCTGAGGGCTTGACAGTGCTCTCTCTGACTGTTAAATAAAGATTCAAATTGTAATGAGGTGATCTTCAGAAATATTGATTTGGCTTCAGCAGTTGATCTTCAGAACTTTTCTGTAGTTTGTAGGGGTTTGCCTGGCTTTTTCATTGTCACAGCCTTAGATTTCCATCGTAACAGTTCATCATTCAAAGCATGATGATCCTAACATTGTTCTAAACCAACTTTATGCTAAAGTTGTATGACCTTAGCAATGATACCTAAATATCTCTCTTTCTGCAGTCTTTACAAGGCTCTCAGCCATCGTCTCTAGGAGTAACAAAGATAAGCACAGAAAATGTACGTATGTTTGTAAAAGGTTGAATGAATCTCCCTGTTGTCTGATAAGCTAGATAATATTCTTTTCTTCTCTTGTAGGGGGAAATGCCAGATGGTTCACAATTGGTAAGTGTTTCCTATAGATTTGTGGCAAATGTAGAATAAAAAAAGATCAAAAATACTTCAGTTATTCATGAAAAGACATGCACAAAAGACAAGAAGGAAGGAATTGATGGTCCACTGGAGAAAGATCATCAGTGAGTTTTGTAGAGGGTTATCCTCCTCTCTGCTGCTAGTACAAATGAGACTATTGTTAAATAATTTAGAAAACCCAAAAGATAAACACAGCATCCACAACCATAAACAAAGAAATTAAAATAAATTTAAAGTGAAGTATATGAAGTTTTAAAGGACCAAGTCACATCTGAATTTTTTTTTTCATAGGCATGGGCTTTGTTTTCTCTGCCTTAGGGGATGCCTGCAAAGCCAAAGTATTCTGCAGTAATATTATGTTAACATGTGTGGAACCTACATGTCTGCTACATCTTCCTCTTGCTGGCAGATCCCTGTGTACATTTTAGGTAGCTGGATGCAAGCATTGCTCCTTAGGGGTGGAACTTGCACCCAGCTAATATGGAGTATAGATGTAATGAGTGCTCATCTTTTTGCAAAAACATGTGCAGGTGGACTGTATCTACACTGGAGCAAGGACTGCACTCAGTCTGAAAAGGGGTTGAAGCCAGGAATATATACAAATAGAATTTGTGGAGAAGGTGAAGTTGCAGTGAGTGCCATAACTTTAGATGCTTTGTCACTTGACAGCCTGCCTTCTTCAAACAAAACAACATGCAATTTCGTAATTAGCAAGTGCTGGACTTCAGCAAAAATATAAAATTGAAGTTCTTCTCCATTGCCTTCTTTCCCCTGGTAAAAATAACTTCTAACACAATGAAAAAAAAAAAAAAAAGAATAAAATACTTGCAGTGTCTATTATTTTGACTTGCTGTCAGGAGGACAGAACACTTAGTGACTCTACTTCTAGTACGTATGTGACCGTGGGACAACAACACACCTTAGCATGAGTCTTACTCTTTAAAGCAAAACTGGTACTTCCAGAGATGGGAAGTCATATATAAGTTTGAATAGTTATGTGATACAAATTTAAACTATTACAGGGAGTTTAATGCTTGCTTTTTTGTTCTCTTTTTCTTTCCCCTTCTTCCCCTCCTTCCACTCTTAGTGGTGGCAGAAGTTGTAAATAATGTTTGTTTTGAACCCAAGGTGGTAGTCTATATTAAAACCCCAAACATTGATGTAAGTTTTCCGCTATAGTATGAGGATCCCGCAATATGCTGGTAGGAACAACTTTAGCTGTAAGTGCAGATTTACAATTGTAGGGCAAAATTTCTTCCTGTCATAGTAAAGCTGAGCTTGTATAAAAAAAAGTGAAAAAAGTAAATCACAGTCAAAATTTTTACTGAGGGTGTACTTCCAGTGTGTTCCTTATGTTGGGAAACTTGATACTGCACTTCGTCCAGGATGCACAATTGCCATTAAAGGAGAAGTGAATAAAACTCCAAAGAGGTACGTGTTACTGATGGTTTTTTTCTGTTATTTGACTGAGGTGCTCTTGAGAATGAGTAGGCTTTTCCATTGCCTCTGTATATCCTTACTCCCTTGCAACTTTGCATCTGGAATCATCTGAAACTACAGTGCAGTTTCCTCAGGAACCATCAGGATTACGGCTTTAGAGATGACTTAAAAGAGCAGCTCTATTGTGAAAAGTGAAGGTAAAACCCGAGTGTCTTACCTACTAAATCTGTGTCATTCACAAATTTGTGTTTTTGTTCAGGGCTCTCCATTCTGCAGGAAGTGTGAGCAAATGCACTGTACAGAGACAGCTTTTATTGTAAAGAGATCCAGGAGTAAGGATCTGGCAGAAATAGGTGAAACACAAGTGAGGCGAGTTGCTGGTGTGCTCAAGTGCTGCATGTTACGATATTTTTCTGATAAATCTCATTGGTATAAGCATGAGGGTGCCTAACTGACATTAACTGAGTGATGAAAGTGATAATCTGAGTGATTAAGAAGGGTGTAGAGCACCTCTCCTAAGAGGAAAGGCTAAGGGAATTGGGATTGTTCAGCCTGGGAAAAGAAGTGCTTCAAGAAGACCTAATTGTGGCTTTCCAGCACATGAAGGGTGCCTATAAGAAATACGGAGAGACCAGCACATGAAGGGTGCCTATAAGAAATACGGAGAGAGGCTATTTAGAAGAGCATATAGTGACAGACAAGGGGGAATGGCTTCCAACTGAAAGAGAGTAGGTTTAGGTTAGATATGAGGAAGAAATTCATTACTGTAAGGGTAGTGAGACATTGAAACACATTGGTTCCCAGAGAAATTGTGGATGCCCTATGTCTGGCAGTGTTCAAGGCCAGGTTGGATGGGGCCCTGGATGGAGCAACCAGATCTGGTGAAAAGTGTCCCTGATTGTGGTAGGGGGGTTGGAACAAGATGAGATTTAAGGTACCTCCCAGCCCAGGCTATTCTGTGATTCCATGAAAGCTGTTTGGGGTGTATGAGCAATAATTCTGGTAATGAATTAGGAACAAAGGGTTGCAAAGAACACATTTTCCAAACATGAAATAAAGCTTGGGGAGGAGGGGAGCACAACACAGTCAAAATGGAGCTGAGCAAATGTCTGAACAAATGCTCTTTACTTTAAAGGTGTTTTTGGCTGTTCTGAGTTGACGGTGCCTCCTATCCCCATATCGTGGACTACATTGTTATGTCTAACAGCTGCCCCCCCTTCGGTGGGCTGGTTTTGCTGCAGTGGGGCTGTCTCTTGGCTGCTGCCTCTGCTGCTCCCTGGGCTACTGCTTCTCTCTGCTGCCTGCTGCCCCTGGGGCGGCTGCTCTCTGCTGCTGCCGCTGCCTGCTGCTGCTGGCTTTCGCTGCTTCTGTTGTTTTTTTTTTTTTTCCTTTTTTTTTCCCCTTTTCTTTTCCATTCCCTCCGCCCCCCCCCAAAAAAAAATTTGAACCGGCTCCCGACCTGACCTGAGAATTCTGGGAATCTCCGGGGAAAGAAGCTCTGCACCCTCTCTTCACAGTATTGTTTTCCTTTTCCCTTGTGTTGGGGAGTGGTTTTTCTCATTTGTCAATAAACCAGTTTTTTCCACTTTTTCCTCCGAGGAATTCCTTCCCAAACCCAGGGCTGGGGGGAGGGGTGGTGAAAGTTTGTTTTCTTTAGGGGATTCCTTTTGGAGGTTCTCCCCTAATTTATCCTAAACCAGCACATGGCTCTGCAGAAACATGCCTAAAAATGAAGTAGTTAATTAGAAATGAAAATTATGAGAAGCATGTTTTCACATTGTGTGAGTGGGCTGCACTCCTGCTTCCTCAGGGCATGTTTCTTCCCTCCAGTTGAACAGCATTCAGAGTTCATACTGGAATCCAAGGCCTGGAATCCTTATCCACAAAATTTGGATGGACTTCAGATTGAATAGGATAACTAATGCTTAGAGCGTAGCATTTATTTTCCTTCTTTTAGCTTGTAAAATTTATTAGCACTTTTCAAGTGCTGAATGTGCTCAGATGTGTATAAGCATGAGAGGCTTTTGGCTGTTAAAGCATGCAGGTTGTCTGCTTTTTATGTTTATGCTTTTAAACCTATGTATTTATATAGACTTTCTAAGTTATTTCTCTTGCTCAGTTCACACAGCTGTAGATGTTGCTTTTTCTTGGTGAAAAAGAGAACTTCACAGCTTGGAAGTGTTGCAGTATTTCCTATCTGGACTGAATAATTCTCCAAAGAGGGCAGCAGTCTAACAGCTGGAGCTAATTTGGGTGGGGAGGGAATTTTTTTTTCTTCAAACGAAGTAAGGTCTTTGCCATAGGTTGAAGCATTCATTTTAATTTGAACGACTGTTCCCTCTGAACACCCTTCTCCCGAGCTCCCCTTTAGGAACCCTGTTAGGTGAACATGTCAGTGATGGCAGAGTATTCACTCAGCCTGGGCAGAGCTTTGCTGCCTACAAAATAACATTTTGTATGCATGGTGTCCCAGCAGTCTTAAATGTATGGACAGAATCCTTCAACTTTTCCTTAGAGTCCAACCAGTTTGTTGGCAGAAAGAATATGGTGTCTTTAGGTAAAATAAAGCCTTCCACTCTCCATTGCCTGAGTGAGAGAGGTGGGGGAACAGGCAGGTCCATGTATTCCTGTGAGAATGCTACTTCCTAGTGCAGTGAGGGAGCAGCTCCATAGTTTCTTGCTGAGACATGTACAGAAAGCTGTGGGTGATGAAGTGGATCTAGCAGGATCATGTCCCACATTTGCTGCCTCCAGCAAAGGTTTCTGTGCAGAGGAGACAAGTGCATGCTGGCTGCCTGCCTGCTTGGTTCTTCAGGTGAGTCACAGCCCTGGCTCCCAAACAGCCTGAGTATTGGCTAAGGACTTGGTAAATGGCATTGACTGCTGTTCTCATGTCTGTAAACCCTTGGTGCACTAAACTTAAAAAAATATCTTCCAGCTTTGCAATAAACCTGAGACCAAGTGACTCAAAGGACATTGCTTTACATCTGAATCCCCGAATGAAGAATAAAATTTTTGTAAGAAACTCCTACCTTCATGACAGCTGGGGAGAAGAAGAAAAGGAAGTTGCTAACTTCCCTTTCAGTCCAGGGATGTACTTTGAGGTAAGATTAACTGAAAGAGCATCAAACTGAAAAATCTGCCAAATGGATTAACATTGGTGGTTAAATGTCCTATTACTAATACAGATTTAAATAAAATTGCTATTCCTGCATTTCATGTCTTGAAAATACTTAGGATTAAATGGGACCACAGAGAGCAGAGGTTTCTCTTTATTTAGTAACAGTTTTCTTTTTAAGTAGTCGCAAAAATTCAACCTGTGCTAAGAGCACATTTAAATTAAATTGAGTTGGACTTGATGATCCTTATAGATCTCTTGCAATTTAAGTTATGCTATGATTCTGTGAATTTTACTGATGCCCCATTTTTGTTTTTAAATGCTGCTTTTGCACAAAACACTATCTGTAACAGAAACACTCTTGCCCAAGTCTATGCCAGGTCATCAGATTGTTTTTCACATCTTACCTGAGCTTGAATCTTAACTGTTTCTCTTTTTGCCTTCCAGCTGATTATTTTCTGTGATGCCTACCAGTTCAAAGTTGCTATTAATGGTGTTCACACTCTGGAGTACAAGCATCGTTTTAAACAGCTTGAAAAGATCAACATAGTGGAAGTCACAGGAGATATTCACTTGTTGGATGTGAGGAGCTGGTAGTTCTTTTCAATCACTACTAAAAGGATTTAACCTCTTCTAATGACAGTGCCTCCTTGTCAAGTACAAACAGGTGCTGACTCATGCTGAGCCTACCTTTAATCTATCTAGGCTTCTGCATTTGCCTCTCTGAGTTAGGCAAATACCAGAAATGCTAACTGCAAATTGAAATCCTTCTCTCCTTTCCTGGCAAGCTAAGTTAGTGTTTGCTCAGATAAATCTCCTGTATTACTGAACCTAGCAATATGAAAATGCTGCATCATACTGTGTCTAACAATTGCACTCTGTATATTTAAGTTAGCCATTTGGCATTCCTTGATACCATCCATTCAATATTGTGAAGTAGAAATGAGACAAGAATAGGATCCAAAGATACGGTTATCCACCTCCAAAGGGATGTTTATAATTTATTTGAGAGAATTATGGATTATAATTTTCTATGTCTTAATTTATGGTAGCACCTATAACCTTTACAGTGAATTAAACAGTTGACCCCTTACTTCTGGCAAAAGGCAAGAAGTTTGATCTTACCTCTTAGCCTGCTGCTGCAATAGCACCATCTCTGACACCTGTGGTTATGTCACCTCCTGCTTACAAGGGCCCAAGATTTCTAGCTTTTAGTTTTCCAAAGTGAAACACAGGAAAGTGATTTAGCTGGTTTAAATTACAAGAACTTTTGAAAACTTGTTTGATCTGAAGTGGCTCCTAACTGGGTCAAGAATTCTTAGGGTCTGAAGTAGATGTTTGTGGGTTTCATTTTAAGACAGGTCTGAATCCAGGTAGTCCAGGTGGGGTTTCAGCTGAGATGGTACTCAACTACTCAGTAGTAGACTAGAGAATGAATCCTTTTTCAGTCTTGTATTAAAATACTATCCATGTGAAATAAACTGTCCCCATTCAGTTTTCCGTACAAATGTCTGTCTTTTTATAATCTTTTTAAAAATAAGTTACTACTGGTTGTCACTACATGCCTGAAGGATGTCCCTGTATATCTTAAGACAGCTAATACTGAAGCAATTTCAAGAATAAGATGTACACTAAAAGACTTTAAATGAGCAGATTTAATGTATAAAAAGCATCAATAAAAACATATGTGAACTCTACTTTTCTCCAAATATTGCTAAGTAGCTATGATCCCTTTTTGGTCTATTATCTTGTTTTGTTACTGTCTTACCGGTATTTCCAAGTTGGCAGTGACCCTGCCTGGAGAACCATTTCCACATCAAGGAATTAGTGATCCACAGAGCAGCTAACCTGAGCAGGCACTGGGGCTGGGCTGTACATACCCCTTGGCTGCAGGATAAACTCATTGGAACAGAGGAGCTGGTAGGCAGCTCCTCATGGCAGTAACACCACTTGTGTGTCCCTGCCTTTAGCTACAAGTTCAGCAGATGTTCTCATGGGAATGTCCTTTTTGTTTGACAGCAGACACAATTAACAGTTTTAAGAAAATCCTGTAAGAGCTCGATGTGGTAATCTTTCCATATATGGGATCTACATGGCATGCTGCACCCTGAACAAAGGCTCATTCCCAGCATCAAATGGGATTTAAGATTATCCTCTGTATAGTGTCAGTTCTACCCCATTACATTTTAAACCCTATTTTACAGTCTGAGTGCCTTTCTTAGTACCAGTGTAATGAACCAGCACCTCATGGTGCAAAACAAGTAGTAATTTTTTTTTGTAAATTCATTATCATAGCAAGCAATTTATTTTTGAATTTAAGCTCATCAGTAGCAGTCTTTAAAGATTCTAAGACAGATTGAGTTCCTACATGAATCATAGCTTCTTGAAACTTCTTTGGGTACTTTCAGTGGGTATACTTTTTACATCCCTACAGCTGACAGAGAAAATTAGATTCTCAGGATTGCAGTGCATTGGTCCAGTGAGGACCATGCTTGGAGCATGACAGCCCCTCCACTGGGACAGTAACTGTATACCCCAAGGACAGCAGAATTCAGGGAGTCTCACCTGTTGTCACTCAGGATTTGTTTAGAGCCTGTTCCACTTTCCCACTGTTAAGAAAAGAGCAGTGTTCTGGGTTGACAGTGCCTCCTATCCCATATCTTGACTACACTGTTATGTCTAACAGGTGCCCCCCCCTTCGGAGGGGCTGGTTTGCCGCGGCAGGGCTGTTTTCCTGCTGCTGCTGCCTCTGCTGCTGGCTTTCGCTGCTTTTTTTTTTTTCCTTTTATTTTCCCTTTTCCCCTTCTCCCCCTGAAGATTTGGACCGGCTCCGGACCTGACCTGAGAATTCTGGGGATCTCCGGGGCCCGCGAAAGCAGCTCTGTGCCCTCCCCTTCACAGTAACTTGAGTTTGTTTCATTTTATTTCATTTTCCCTTGTGTTGGGGAGTGTTTTTTTTCATTTGTCAATAAACCGTTTTTTTCCACTTTTCCTCCGAGAAATTCCTTCCCAAACCCAGGGCTGGGGGGAGGGGTGGTGGAGGTTTGTTTTTTAAGGGACTCCTTTTGGAGGTTCTCCCCTAATTTATCCTAAACCAGCACAAGCAGTTAAGGAAAAGTCATAAGAAAAGTCCCCAGTCCATCCAGAAATGATAAAGCCAGATCCTTAAAATATTTTATTAAAAAGTTAAAATCTTGTCTTTAATAAAAATTATTATGACAGTTTGCCTGTAAGACCTGAATGTGTAAAGCTGACACAATTCAGACAAAATTTGAAAACAAAGGACATAAACTTAGAAGTAGCTTTGGAGTGGTTCTCCCAAAACGACTTCCAGTTGTTGAATTGTCTTCTGACACTGCTGTTCAACTTCTTCACATTCATCTAGAAAAAGAAATTAAGCAGGAATTAAGTAGAGCAGTGATTACAAGACTACCCGAGGAAGGCTCCATCATTCATCAAGGCTAGAACCATCCTCAAACACCATCTATGAAATTATTATTCAGAAATATTTTGTCACTGAACTAGGCAAACTTCTTCTACTAACACTGATCTAAAACCTGCACATGGGAAGATGTGCACAGGCCACAACACTGTAATTTAACTGAACTTCATAAGTGTGTTTGACATAATCCATTTTAGTTTCTATTTTGCACAGTATAAGCTACCATATACAAATTCTTAAGGTTTATAGCAGTTATAAAAATGAGCCAGTCTGAATCTTTGACATAAGTCACCCTTCACTAATGCCAGTTTAGAACATTACCTTCCATAAGCTCAGCTAAGAATGGAATAGATTCTGGTAGCAGGACCAGGTAGTTCTCCTTCAGTTTTTGTGCAACTTCTATCAAAGCAAGCAGGGCAGCAAACCGGACCTAAACCAAAACAATTACATAAGGAAACAAACATTACAGTACAGTTCCCTGTTTTCCCCCATCCCTGCCTTCTTTCCATTCATTATAAGGTTATAAGCTTTCATTACTGAAGGGAGCTAGTTTTAAGCAAATTTAAATACTAACATCTCGGTTAACCTAATGGCAAATAAAAAGTTGCAAGAAGCAGGTAATGTTGCTAGAAGTTATTTGATATTATGGACTTCAACTTCCTGTCACAATGCCACTTCCACTTTATCGGGGCTTGGCTCAGCACTGTGAAAAACCAAGTACACTCCCTTAATATCTATAACCTATCAAGAGGAGAATCTTAAAACTCTATATATTAAACAGGTCTGAAAGCTGATAACTGTCTTCCAGTTTCCCCTCTAAGTGGCCCTGTCTTCGTACACAATTATCTCATTCCAACAGATGCCAAATATTCAAAAAGCCCCAACCTCACAGCATGAAACACATGAAATATTTACTGCTTACAGTGAGAGCAGAAGAGCATGTTGCCCTCATCTCTACAAGTTGGGAGTACTGTCGTACAGCACCAGTATTTTGATTTAGGCTAGTATTTCAGCAATGACTTGGTTAATTCACTTCTGATTTTGAGGACACTGTTCCCATTTTCTAGCATGACAAAGAAAACCAGTTCAAATTCTGATAGTTTCCAACCTTAGGAGAATTGTGCCTTGTTTTCAGCAGGATCTGATAGTTCAATGGTTTCCAAAGAGAATCATCTGCCATTGCCACTGAAAACTGAGCTATGCAGGGTATCAGGTGTGCTGTCACTCTTTCCTGGAACTTCTCATCTCCTCCAAGCACATTTTCTAGCTGTGGAAGTAAAACAGATCCAGGGTCAGATAAACCCATCCAAAAACACTTCTAGCGTTGTTTTTCAGGTAGTCAAGAATTAAGTCAAAGCTCATCAGTGGGAGTGCACTGGTCTGCAAGAGCTCAATAACATGCATAAACCTTATAGAATGAAGATATTAAAAAAAGGATAAAAAATAATAGTAATTCAGAGCCTTAGGCAAAGAAATCAGTCCTGTCTGTGACCCAAAGACAATGAACTAATCCCCTCTTTTTTGTTAAGGGGGAGGACTGATACATTTTTTTTTTTTTTAACTATGAAAAAAAAAAAAGCCAGCTATGAATTGTTTTCATGGATTTGTCAATACCTGATCAACCAGAGGCTGCATCAAGGTCTCTGCTCTTTCTTTACTCAGGAACTTCTGGGTATCAAACAGGAAGAGCTTGTGCAGACAGTCCATGGTGAACTGCAACAGTAGACAGCTCTTTTCTGTGTTATTGTCAGAGTCAAAGAAAGCTTCATCTACACACCAGCCAAGGAGAAGAAAAAATATATCATCAACAGAATGAAAACACAAAACCTACCCCGGCATGACAGAAACATTGCTAGTCTGTCATTGCAGCTGTACTCATCACTCAGAACAATAAAGTGCGTGTGATACATTATCTGTCTTTAAGCTACTGCCCCAGCAGGTCTGCTACTGATGGAAATAAAATAGAATAACCACAGGCTACAGGAGAAGTGCTTGGCCATACCTGTGGATATGGAGAATTTCTTCAGGTTACTACAACTGGGATGTAACCTGGGATGGGCAAATAGTTTCCCGTAGAAAATACTAACACCTATTTTTGCCCAAGAAAGCAAATATTCTCTTATGTGCTACCTGGTGTATTCAGAGGAGTCTGAATACACCAGGTAGCATAAAAGAGGAGTCAATGAATGAAAAAGAAAAAAAGAGAAACAAGTCTCCCTCTTTCTACACAATTTCATACTCAGGGAACCCACTGGGACTGACATTCAAAATTTTCATGTGGTCTCAACCTTGTAATAGCAGCCCCATGCATGGATGAAAAATGTCCTTTGGTTCCATCAGAGAAAGATTTCTCATTTACCAGAGGAAGAAAAAGGAGCGAAATGAATTATGTGTGCTGTGAAATAAATCTTGTAAGACTAAAATTTCCATAAGTAAAGTTAACCTCTCAGCAATCAAGACTAAGCCTCTCTGTAGCCAGTAACTGACAACTCACCAGTTTTAGAAATGTTGACTTGGTTCAGTGTCTCAGCAAATGGCTTCACTAAATGACCAGCAAAGAGGGTGAAGAGGCCCTTGAGCTTGTCTGCAATGCAGTCTGCTATTCGGTGGAATGTCAGCAGCCTGTCTCTTAGGGCAGCCTCTGTTTTGGACCAATCAAAGAGCTGAAAGTGAAAGGCAGATTAGCTGTTTCCTGTGTCTGCGCACTGGAAAACAAAAACATGCTGGTGCAGAAGAATTACATTTAGACTTCTTACCTTGAAGAAGAGGGGCCTGAAAGAAGCCTCAGAAAGCTTCATAACCATGCTGATTAGACAGTCAATAATGTAAGCCTCGATCTTACCAACTTCCTCTAAATCATCCTAGAAAAATCAGAAAACATAATTCTTAGTTTGAAATGTAAGAATTTGAGCTTTCAAAGCACATTTTAATTTTGTCTGGTTGAGACTAAATGCTTAACTACCATGTTTTCTACCATAAAACCAATATGGAACAGAATATCTTATACCCAGAATTTCAGAGCACATACACAATGGAAGCTACTAATCTTTTTTTAAACAAGGCATGTTTAGAACTGGCATGTAGAGAGGTGCAGCTGCTGCTCACCCTCCCAAATCAAGCTACCTCAGCATGCTCTGTTCGGAAGTTCAAGACTTTCATGAAAAATGCTGTCAGTTCAGGCTGATGGGAGATCAGGTGCTCCTTCTCCATACCAGCAATGTGCTCCTTCAAAATGTTCATAAGGGGACCCAGGCAGTTCTGCCAAAACAAAAGCAAAGCAATGCAAATGCAACTGTGATATTGACAGTAACTGAGAAACATAACTAGAGATTTAGGTACTTCATGCATTTATTCATTGAAATACTGTGGATAAAATAAATGCTTTTTTCCCAGTACTTTTGGGGGCTTAAGTTAGTAGGATTCCTGAAAAGCATTTTGTCTACCCTCTGCCATACTGGAGAGAATTCTAACTCACTCATGTTTCTAACAGGTAAATGAAGTCCTTTATGAATGGGATGATCTCTCCCAAGCATTCCTCATCTAACACGCAAAAGACATTCAACTGCTGGGCCTCTTCCAGATCTACCTTTCCTGAATCACTGCAGCAGTACAAAAACCCTAGAGATTTTAATATAAAGACTATGGTAGATTTGGCTGGGATGGAGTTAATTTTCTTCAGAGCAGCTCACATGGTGCTGTTTCAGATCTGTGACCAAAACAATGCTGGTTACACATCGGTGTTTTAGCTATTGCTGGACAGTCCTTGTGAGACTTCCTTTGTTTCTCAGTCTGCTGCCACAGTGAGTGGGCTGGTGGTGGCCAAGGTGCTGGGAGAGGACACAGCTGAACCAAATTTCGGTCTGCTTGTTTCTTTTTTTCTTCTTTATCACAGCACTGAAAGATGAAAAAAGCCCTTACCTTCCGAGTATGCAGCACTTCACTGTAACACTTAGTCACTGCAGGCAGGAGTATTCGGGGGGCCAGCCTTGTTGCCAGGATGGATTTCAGTGTTGCTACACGGACACTTATCTGGGAAGAAGGACCAAACTCGGCCACAATCTTTTCCAAGCGGACAACCTGTGAGGAATTCCAACAAAAGTCAGGCTTGCTTAACAACTTAAGAACTTATTTTATAGTAGTTGTCTGCTGCAAATGTCAGACAGGAATTTTGCTGTTTGCACCGCTTGGAACACCTTACATTAAGCTGTCTGTGTACAAAGCCTCACTGTCTTCAGAAGACAAACACTGACAAATGCCCATGTCAGCAGCAGAGGGTTAGAATGACTCCAACAAGAGTGTCAGATACACATTTGAGGAGATTGTGGATGTTACAGAATGATCTTTCATGACTCATCTCCCTTTCCAAAGAGGCAAAATACAACCTATCTGAGGGAAGAGAAGGAGATGCTCTTAGGTGCTCTGAGTTACCTGCATAAGAAACTGAGTAGAAGAGTAGTGTTATGAGCTTTCACATAGTTGGCACACACTCCTACTTCAGCTTCAGAGAAAAAAAGTAATCTCTACAGCTTCTTCTGTAATCTGGGCAGGTCCTGTCCCCCATTTACACACCTGTAGGAGTCACAGAGCTCACCTGCAACAAGCACTCCAAAAGGTAAGGACTAAGGAAGTGTGGCAGTGTTTCTGCAACCTTTAGCAGAGCAGTGATGGCACTCAGCAGGTAAATCTCATTGGAGACCAGCTCCTTTTTACTTTTTAAAGTCTTCAAGAGTGCTGGCATCAGTCTGTGAAAACCAAACATAAGCAGAGAAAGGTGAAGTAACTGACCATTTGGAGGTATGTTTCCAATGAAATAAATCCATCTCTTAATCCTGCAGGGACAATTTTCACAAGAATTTTTACATGTGGTCTTGAGAAAACTCAGTATTCTGGGCTCATTGCCATATTTTATTTTGAAGCTAACGAAGGATATTAGATTTAGAATCACAGAATGGTTTGGTCAGAAGAAATCTTTAAAGATCATCTAGATCAACAGTTTTCACTTTATCATGTTACTCAAAGCCCTGTCTTTAGTTTTAAAGGTTTAATGACAATAAGAGGCTTATATTTGTAAAGAAATGAAATAGTCTTACAAGGAATAAGTTAGATACTCAGATTCTTTTTGAATAGGGAGAATAAAATAATGTAGCATTAAGGGTTTTCAACTGTACTCCTTCTCATGTTTTTAAATGCAATCTGTTCCACAGAAAAAAATACAGACTATGGTCTGATTTTTCTAAAGCCATAAATGTTGCCTCTCTAGTGACAGCAGCTGACTCCTTAAAGTATTCTGCTGTGATTATAAAAGTCTTGCAATTTTCCCCACTAGTTTCTTAGTTCTATGACCACAAGCACAAGAAATACTTTTAATCTTGTCTACACAAAACACACACAGGGGCAGACTGCCATCTGGCCTTTATCAGCATTTTGGTAATGCATTTTGGTGTAACTAATTCCTGCTGCAGTTGGTTCTGTTAAGAAGAACCCAACAGTACCTTGGAAGATGAGGAATTGCTTGGGCTTTCAGTGTACAGGTGACCTCAGCTATACAGAGCAAAGCACTTCCCACCACATTTTTTTCCTCCTTCTCTGAAGAAATGAGATCAATGGCAGTTTTCAGAACAGGCACAAAAGGCGCTGGATTTTCTGTGCCAAAACCTTTGCAGAGCAGCTTGAGGCTGAACAAAGCAGTCTGCCTGTTGATGGCTTGCTCCTCCTCTTCCTCCTTTCTTCCACACTTGACAATGGCAATGAGCTCAGGAACCAGCTGTAAGAGCTGCAGGATCTGAGAGGACAGGAGAACAGACACATCAGACACACATTTAGAAACTCAGTACCTGCAAGGTAGATGTGGGCAGGTAGCCTTCGTGTCGCTGCTCAAGAGCCTTGCCTTAAGGCTTGGCACCGGTACTTGGCATCTTCGCACGAGGTCAAGCACTTGCACACCAATCCCTCTCTGGGTATTTCTGCTAAAGGAACTGGGTTTAACCCCTTTGCCTCACCTGGCTCTTCTGCCACTTGGTGCGCTGCTGCACCTTGTTGTTCAGCAGGTCCATGGCTTTGCGTCTCACTGATGGCAGCTGGTTCATCATCAGGCCCCCAATTACAGGGATGAAGGTTTCTGTGGGCAGTAAGGCATTGACCTACAACAAAACAAACAAAGCAACACCATAGATGCTTTTGCATGCACTGTGACATGGTAGCCTCCTGATAAGGCCTCTTCAACTTCCCTCATGGGTTTCAGGATCAAAGAGAGGACAAGTGAGCAATGCTGTAACAAGGCAAATTTCAGCTAGTCTGTGTTCACTGGCTGCTAAGCAGCCATTATCCACTAGCTCTGAGATTTCCTCAGCAAGTCCTTTTGTCTGCTCTCATGAGCTATATCCCTCTTTATCCAAAATAATTCTGCCAATGCTCTCTGCATGTACATCATGAAAACTGGAATATGCTTTACAGGTTAAAAAAAATAATTCCAAGCTGTAAAAAGAAGTATGTTCTGATTTATGCAACAAGATAGTCACTCAAATTCTACAAATATATTTCTAATCAGAAAAAAATAGTAAGATGAAAAGTGTAAGGATTTTCACGTAGAAATACACAACTGCATTAGTTAAGTCATTTTATGAGTTAACAGAAATGCTGCCAAGAGCCATAGTGAAATGACTGCTTACAACCAGCAGAATATTAAACTAAAGGAAACAAGCATTCCCGATTTTTGTTCTGCTTGTTTTAAGAAGCTGTTACCTGTAGTTATTCAAGTTGTTAGCTGAGTTTAAACATTGATGTACCAGGCTGCAGACCATGCAATGAAATACAGTAGTGATGCAAGAATAAACCCTACAAAGTTTATAATCGTATGAATAAGCAAGAGCAGCGATGTCCCAGTGCTAACATGGGGGCTACTGAGACATACTTTATCCAGCATATCGTAGCACTTGCTAAGCAGAACCCTCCAGAATTTGGCTGTTGGCTTGTCCACATTTCCTTCCACTGAAGATGCCACAGTGTTTATATAGTGAAGAACTTCTTCTAACAGCCTAGATAGAAAGGAAGTAACTTTTAGTAAGTAACAAGGAGACCAAAGAAGTCCATTGTTACTACTAGAAAGCATAAAATCTCACAAGACAACAAAAATACAAGGAAGTGAAACAGAAAAAAGTTAAAAATGAGCATTCTTGGAATACAGCATTTAAAATACATCTTACACCCATTTTCTCTCGGAACAAACATAAAAGTTAGGCCTCTGCAAAAGAAACCTTCAATTTCATATCACTGGCTTTTACAGCGCAAAGGCTACAACTGTGATCTTTGATTACTGGTACTTACACCAATACAGAGGCACCTGTGACCCATGATTAATTTTTTTTCTACTAATAAATCAGTATATTTTGCTAAAAATCTGGAATTCCTTTAGTGATTCAGACATGAATAGCATGACAGCAGGCCAAGCATGTAAATAACCTCTATCAAAATACAGAAAAAGAGTGGATATTGGATAGAGCAATCTTACAGAAATAAAAAGCTCCACATTATTCTATTAAAAGAAAAAACCAAACCAAATTGAAACCAAAACCAAGTAACTTGCACATAATAAATACTGCTTGTTGCAGAGAACATTAAGGAAGTATCATTAGAGTAAAAGATATTCTAATGGCAGTACACTTAAAGATATTCCTGGGTTGCAGTAAAAGCTAAAAATGGGAGTAGGGTATATTTAAAGCATACCTCTGTTCCAACTCCTGCAGTTCTTCTGTTTCTTCATATTCAACTATCTGGTTTAAAAAGCAAGAATGAAAATATGAAACCTACCTCCTCTCATTAAACTAAAATTCCAGAATACACAAATTTGGGGTTTTTTTATTCAAATGTCCACTAACATGGTAATTATGAGTCCATACATTTGTACTTAAGCCATCATTCTAGAAGGAAATCTAAGAACTTTGGGCAATGCAGTCACATTAGCAAATACATTTCATGCTGTTGGATGATTTTTGGCTGAAAAACTGGGACTACCAGCTAGAGTGAGAGCCTGAAATCCATAACATTTTGTCTTTTCAATTAATAGCATGAACCCTACACTGAATTCGGAGTTACACAGCCTCTGAGTGAAATCCCAAGCTCCATAAAACCAGTGGAAATACACTGGGACCAGAATTTCACTTGGTTACCTAGGCATCAGTCATAAAAATGGAGTCTGTCTGGAAAAGTCTTATTAAAAAATAAGTAGCAGTACTGAGAGGTTTCCAAACTGTGTCAATAAAGGTGTCAGCAAGATACACTGGACAGTGCCACCCCTTTGAATATACAGTTATACTAAAAAGTAGATTACACCTCAGCTATTACAATAAGGCAGAATCATTTTATCAGTCTAGAAGCAAACTGCCATTATTACCTTTTTTACAAAACTCTGAGAGGACAGAAGTTGTGACATAAAGGAGACTGACAAGAATTTGAAATGCCGGAGTTGTTTGTCAGAGTGAGACTCCACGTTGAAGAGCTGCCCATCCTGATTTTTTGGCTTTGTCTTGCACGTTCTCAACTTCTTTGTCCCAGGATCATCTGTTGAAGACATTGACAAAATGAATTTGCATCCAAGAAAAAAAAAAGATATTTCATTTCTGATCACAGAAACGAAGTAAAATTACAGTTGTTCAAAGCCCCATCCAGCCTGGCCTTGAACACAGCCAGGGATGGGGCATCCACCACCTCTCTGTGACACCTGGTCCGGTGCTTCACCACTTTAAGAGTAAGAAGTTTCTTCCTTATATCTAGTCTGAATCTATCCTCTTTTAGTTTAAAACCACTACCCCTTGCCTCTTATATTAGGAAGGTTTACATGCATTTGCTGGCTCTGTTTTGTGGTTACCTTCTTTGTTCTCTGGCAGCTCTGTCAGGTACTGGATTATTTTCATCACACTCTGGAACTGAGAACGTACGTTAAATTCGCAGCAGATGGAAATCCAAAATTCAGTGTCTGCTTCCAGAACAGCATCCTGTTAATGGTTCAGAAAAAACAAAGAAATATTTCAAGGATTAAGAAAGAATATTTCTATCAATAATAAAAAAAAAAATACTCAAAAACTCCTCAGTGAGCTTGTGAAAATGCCATGCTGACCTTGACACTGCCAGGATTAACATTGGTGGTAAAAGCAGCAAGCTCTTGGAGAGAACATAGCTCCAGAGGGTGTAGAGAGAGATTAAACTGCTGCAGCAAAGACTAAATGTTCCTTTAATAACTCTTTCTATTTTCCCCATAAATTATGCTTTGACCCAATCTTAGGGTCTGCCTACACAAAAATTTAAGAGGGCTTTCATCTTGGTCTGTAAAGACCAGTATCATGTTTCACAAACACAACTGAAGGAAAAAATAAACAGCTTCATTAATATTGAAGCACTATATAATTGGATTATCAGCTCTTCAGATCAAGGATTGCTGCACAATATGATGTGATTTATTGCTCAGGCTCCAGGACATAAAGCTATTGAATGTTCAGTACAAGTCATAGTCAACATCACTGTCAGGTTCTGCTGTAGCACAAATCCAGAGCTCACTACCTTTTCCAGCATAACCTGGGGCTTACTGAGAACTTTCTGAAAGACAAGACCATGAACAAAAGAGATTAGGCTCTCAAGGAAAAAGCCAACCCCCCTCAGGCTGCTAACCTTGTCTGTGCTTGACGTTGCTGTCACAGTTTTGGTGACATACTGCTCAAAGAGCAACACCAGGAGAACCCAGAGGAATTTGTCTCCTCCCACCGTAGTGATCAGCTGGGACAGGATGGGCAGGCGCCGGTGCTCCGGCACGTGGGGCAGGGCATCCACAAACACTCGAATGATCTTGATCACCACCTCCTGCACACTTCCAGAAGACTCTGACAAGTCACTGTCCTCAGCCTGTGCACACAGACAGCAGGTGAGACAGGTTACTGCAGATGGGCACAAGGTCCTTCTGGCAACTTCAGGAAATAAGAGAAAGCACTATGTGCCAGCATTGACAAATGCATAATCTCAAGGAAAATGTACGTGTTCACACATAAAGTTTTTAATCATACAGTTCCTTTTCACTGTTAAAGGAAGATGCTTCAAATAAAATTTTAAAATGCAGAACAGAAGAAAGAGAAACTCTACTTGGCATCAGCTGAAACAAAGAAGACATTTTCAAGAGAAAGCAAAGCGACATCTTTCAGAAAACTGAGTTAGGGTCTTAGATTCAAGGGCCTAGGAAAATTAATATACATGGGCTACATGGTCTCAAGTAACATTAGTCTTTTCCCATATGTAATAATCGTGTGTCATGAATAATTTGTCACAGAAACTTGTGTGGGCTCCTAGGAAAGGTTTTAAAGCAAAAAATTAGAGAAATCAATTTGTCTCTCTTTTTATACAACAAGAGGATGAAAAATGTGTACACAAATAATTAAAAATAGTCTGAGAAATCCTCACCCCATTATTAAAGACATTTTTTTCCCCCAATTCATTTTTACATGACAATTATGACATGTTTCATGTTTAAATCTTTAATGATCAAGAATTAAGATTGCTTAGGTGCAGGTGAAATCTAAATGAAAAAAATGTTGATTTGAAAAATGAGGATCTATTTTTGTTTTAGTTAATAGCCATTTATCTAAGAGGTCCAGGCAAAACCAAGAAAAGCCTCACAAACACCAGCTGGAAGAATAAAAGCACTTCCACTTCTTTAGGACCATGTCTACTATTCCTATGATCATGACATGTTAATAACGGACTAATAACCAGGTTCTTTCTTCCAATGGTTCCTCTACTGAACTTGCCTGCTATTTTCATGATGAAAAGCTTCAACTTATAGTATGTTTCAGGTCTTCTCCATGTTTAGTTTTGGTAATTGTGGCTAAACCATTTATAAAGTGCAGGAACTCAAAAGACTGCAAAGAAGCAGCAGTCCGATGAACTTGGTCAGACAGAGGAGTCTGAATTATATTATATTACATACAATTTAATGTCTATCAAAATTATCCTAGAGTATGTGACAACTTATTCTACCAGCAATATTCTAAATAATTTACTTAATTAATAGTCTTTCCATTAAGTAGACAAATGTACCTGTATAAGAGCAGGAATAACCATCTGCACTGTCTTGTTAATTACTTGGAAAGTGTAGGTATCATCCAGACGCAAGACGTTTGCTCCCATGAATGTAAAGATGGGCATAATGTTGTGAAGAACTTTATCCTGGAAAAGAACAGATGAAATTAGTTCATGCTGTTGTGCATATCATACGTTAAGGCATTTTTCATTCCCAAAGTGACACTAGATTCCTATAAAAAAACCTCAAAAAAGCAAAGGAGAATCATGATTATCTTTCAAAATCTCCCTAAGTGAGTTTTAAATACATACTGTCTCTCAACACTACTTATGGTGTGATTGGTAGAGTTCTAAACATTATTTATAAACCAAGACACATACCTAAGCAAGTAACTAAGAGTGGAAATTGAAAGTTTAGTGTGATAAAACACCTTGTATCCTTCCACTTAGTGCCAGGTGAATACAAGTAAAAGGAGCTATGAGGAGCTCTGCAGCAGCACAAATATGGTTGTGGCACAAATTCCAGTGATTTTTCCCACCCACCTTTTTTTGTATCTGTAAAACATCTGCAATATCCACAATCATACAGTGTAAACCAATCATGCTCATTTCAATTTTTGGCTTTTTAGGGGCCTAGACTGCAATCATAGTAACCAATTTTATGAAGGCTCAAAAGTTAGTTTCCTAGTTTTTACAAGGACTTGAGCAATAAATTATGGGCATATTTTTCATTTAATTTTAGTGACTGGAAGAAGTGGTTTAGATTTTAAAAGTGAGATGAGGTGAATACAAAATGTTTTCTTCTATTCTGACCTTGAAAATTTTGTAAGAGCCAATAATAATGTAAAATAAATGCCTGGTTCTGTAACAGGTGATGGCAGTAAGATGGAAACAAAAAGCCCCAAACAATAAAACCACAAAATCCTCCAAAAATGTATCACAAACATCACAGTTTTGTCTTTCAGAAAACATACTATCTTTCCAAATGTGTGGACAAAATATTGAGGTGAATATAAAGATGCAAACTGAGTTTGACACATTTGGATACATTTTGCTGGTTTAGAGTTTCAAAGCAAAAGAATCTTACAACATTGTCCAGTGAAATTTCAGTCCATACAAGAAAAGGCCTGTTTCTTGGCCAATTAAAATCAGAACAACACAGTTTTATTATCAACTACAATTACATTTTTCAGTGTTGTACAAGATAGGAACTTGTAAGAATGCACACATTATCAGGCCAGGTGTTTTCCCTTTTTATATAAAAAAACAGGAGAAAGAAGAAACAAGGCATGAGAGCTGTGAGCACAGTGGGAAGGTGAGGCAGGGCTGGTGTCAGAAAGCTTCTTCCCTTTCTACTGCACTACACTGCAAGCCATAAATGGTGGTGACCAAAACATCAAGACAGAGGTTTGTTTTCAACTAAAATGGAACAGAAAGCCCTGAAAGAGCAGGGAACTTGTCCATTTTGCCTCTGGCTCCTTTTGAGGAAGTTTTTCCCCACAGAACAGATGTGTATGTTCTTCACTCTACTCAATATCTGGAAAGCAAAGAGAAGAGTGGATGCTTTTATTCCAGGTGTTACTTACAGGAAACATTCCAGCAACAGCACCAAGGAGCAGCAGAGCATGGTGGTGGGTCTGGGGCATTTTAGAAATCCTGATGCACTGAACTATCAGTTCTACGTTGAATTTTTCTTTGTCCAGGATATCTGCAGGTAAAAAATATTCACTGATTAACACATTAATGGTCAGCCATGTAGGAAGGAATAAACAGCACACTCAAGCTCTGTTTTCAGTTTGCAGACCATACCTAATGCATCTACAAAAAATGATTAGGAAGGCAAACTTGTACACTCTTACAGAGGAATCTCTCTCTCCTCAATGAAACAGTGCAGACTGAAGAAAAAAAACAAGTTGATCATTGTTTTAATGCTGACTTGGTGAGAGAATTACCAAGATATGAGTCTGGTGATTTTTACCTGCTGGGACCTTGCTACCATCTGATGACAATCTCTGACAGATGTTCAGCAGGCAGCTGAGGATCAGCTGCTTTGTATATTCCATATTTTCTTCTTCTGATGCCGTGGGTTCCAGACACCTATACATTCATGAAAAAAAATGAGATGGAAAAATAAGTGACCAAACTGCATATTAAGATACAAATAAGAAATTGCAATGTTAATTCCATGTAAATTCTAAACTAAGGCTTCCAAAAAGTCTTTGCCAAAAGTTTCTTTTTCTTTTTTGTTTTCAAATGCATCAAATGGTCTAATAGAAGAAATTTATCAAAGCACTATGAAAAACATGAGTATAACCTGGACCATAATTGCCAGTCCATGTACAAGCAAGTCATAAGGAAAGAAAGACAAACACCCAATATATATATAAACTTTCCTAACTGCCTAGATACAGGTCTGTCAGGAAAAACAATAGTTTCTTTAAGTTGCACTGGACTAAGACTGCTCCACAATGTTGGGAGGAATTTCAAAGCTTAAAGAATTATAATAGCTCTACTGAAGACACGAGTCCTGCAAATTAGCCCAGTTTTAGGACAGGTGTCATCCTTCCTGGCAATCCTAAGCCCTCTGCCTGATAAAGTTTTCACACAAGAGAAGCTATGCATCATGTAAAAATCTTACTGTTTCAAAGGGAAACAAATAAAAATGAATTCCCATACCCCTCCTCTGATTAAGAAGTTCAGTTGAAAAAGGCAAGCTAAGCTACAAGACATGGCAACAAAGCAGAGACACAGTAGGCCACATTTCCATGCTTTACAAAGTCTGCTGCAGAAGAGAAGGCTCCAGGGCTCTGTTGTGGGGGCACCATTACCTGCTCAGGAGGTTGAAAAGTGCAGGTACCAACGCCTGTGGACGCCGAAGCTTCTTCTTATGCTGCAGCAACTCCAGAATAAGCATCACTCTCTGCCAGCTGAAGGGCCTTGTTTCTGCTGCCAATTCGGCATCTTGAGGCTTTCTAAAAAGACAAACAATCAGGGATTTGCAAAGGAAATGCTCCAGTGCTTCAGGAAACACACTCACACAGCCAAGTAAAAAAAGACAATTTTTCTTTCACATAGTAATGTATGTCCTTGACTGCTGCTCCCTGGAGAGGTGGCAACGTGTGGGCTTTTGATTGAAGCAGCAACACATTTTCAAACAACAAAAACAAATTCAGACCGAACTTGAAAAAACAAGTGTTTCTTGGAAACACTTCTGGAAAAAACATCTGTTACCAGGTAACTGTCCAAATGATGATCTACTTGCCATCCAGGAAACTTGCTTCTCTGGAACTACTAGTGGTTAACACACTGACTATGCAGGCAATGTGGGTTATGTGAACCTGTGTGTTTGTAAACTGTGACAGTTTAAGATGGGTCAATCTAATAGGTGATGATTATTCAAAATAATCAAGTCAAGTGAAGGAAAATTAGAAAATTTCTCACGTCAAAAGTAGCTTGGATTTATTTACTGTGGACAGGGAAAGAAGAAACAGTCGCTTGCATTTTCAGTACAAACTATGCAATGTATTAAAACAAGTGGTGTTTTCAAACTGCAAGGAAAATACTTATAGATTTCTAGTTATTTTACCTTTGTTGCTGCATTTTCTGCCTTCTAGTCTGTTGAACAGTGGCCAGACTTTTGGTTTTCTCAGGAGGCTCCAGTTCTCTGACAATCTGCTCAGCACACACTGTAATCTGAAACAAAACAGCAAGCACCAATGAGCAATTTGTCACATCACATATCTCTGCCCTGCCTTTTTTTAAAGAACACATCCCTTTCATGCACATATGGGTATATAATCCACATATTCCTGTCATATGACAGAAAATGAAAATCAGTGCAGCAGAAGTGACCTGCTGAATTCATTCACTTAGTGTAGTAAATGACTAATAGGTGGCTTTTAAAGAAACACCTTTTAAAAGCAGTCTTTTAACAAACTTTTCATGCCATTAACAGTTCTATTATTTGACAAAAAAACCTCCACTCTTTCCCTTCAATAAATGATATAAAGAACAAGTGTTACTGAATGCAGGTGACACAAAATCACACTGCAACAGGTTTGAACATATTTCTGTGTCCTGGAGGTTGCCACTTACCCCTTTAAACACACTGCTGATTGTCTGGGCACAAAGTGGGTTCTTACAATTCAAGAGTAAGTCAAAGAGTACTTTTAGTAGCTTCCGTTGCACCATCCCATCCGACAGAGCTGCAAAGAATGGCTTAGTAATCTACAAAAGGGGAAAAAAAAGGATGCAGAGAGGCTTACTCTAAGAGGTTTACTTTAACTGTTCAAGAGGGTAACAAAATTGCAAAGTGTGGAATTAATATATGGTGGATTCTGTATGACACACCCCATCATGCAGTATTGCAAAAATTTAAATATTAACTATGTACTTGTATATATCCAGAAATCTTAAAGATGTAAATCACATACATGTGAAATATTCAACAGATAAACTGATTTCTGAAATTTTTCACACAACTTGACTCGTGTGGAGAACAAACTTGCTGTTGCCAGCCTTTGGGAAGTATATGCCAACATCTGGCTAATATAGGCCCAAATTTGTAGCTTCCTTCAAATGAAACCATTTCTCACCTACTGTATTTTGTTGACAATTTTTCCTCATATAAAAAACATTAAGTAAAGCTCTTGCCTGACTGACAAAAACCTAAAACCTGTGGAACAGTAGTATCAGTAACAATACAGGAATTGACCTGTGTGCAAATACAGTATTGCTATTTTGTGCCTCTCAAAATGCAAAAAATAGAGCAAGCAGCAGTATTTCCTGATAATTTTAGGAGTTCAAGTTTTCAGCCTGTTCAGATGTTTCAAAGACGCTATGGAGACATTGAAATCTTGTAGTAAAAACAAGACTGGTTGAAAGCTATGGACTCCTCCACACAGAAAGAACCCTTGTAAATCCAATCTCAAACACTGCTAGCTGCTTTATGCATAAAAACAAATAAAAGGTATTTCATAAAGCCATACCTGCCCAAGTGCTGTGATCTGAAATGGTGGAATCTCTTCATATATTTTCTTGGCAGCATGCAGGCTTTTGATAAATAAATCCAGACTTTGCTGATCCTTGCACAGCAGGGTTGCTGAATATTCATTAAACTTTCCAAGGATTAGATGCAGGAGAATGACTTCATCTTTTAACATTGCCTCAGGTTTGTTAAAGACCTTCTCTAGCAAACGGTCTAGTGCAGGCAAGAGGTGAGAGAGAACCATCTGCAAACAGAGAAAATGTGTAACAGAAGTTTTTATCCATTCTCAATTTAACAACTTTCCAGTAGCACAACTTCATTTTACTGCAGCATCCTCTCCCTCAGACCACACTGCACACAGTATTTTAGGTAACAGCTGTTCAATTGGAAAAATACAAGACATAATACAAGATTACCCCAAGTACCTGCTCATGTACTCCTTAGCTATCCTCTGCAGAGCAGTATTTCACAATTTTGAAGTATAGAAACAAAGTAATTTTTGCACCCATTTATGACTGCTGTTTTCACAAAACCCAAATGTGAAACAACCAGTCACCCCCTCTATGCAGTTCACAATCTTTTCAAGACACATACAACTGAACAGAACATAAGAATTCTAATTTAATCCACTTTTTGAACTTTGAAATCATATATTTCCCAGCACCTGGAGAATTCTGAATATGCTAGGTAAGAGTTGGTTAACATATATAAAAAAAATTCAGAGTACTACTTAATACCTTGCAATTCTGCACAGAAAACTCTATGTTCACAAACCAAGGTAATACATTTCTCCTGTAACAATCTCTTCTGAAACAGTCTTTTTTAGTAATATCAAGTGAGTTTCCTTAAAAACTCCAATGCAAAATTCCGCAGCCATTACATTCCTGGAAGCAGCAGGAAAACATTTTATGTTTCATTAAAACATACTTTGCAGCTTCACTGTGTATTATTGGAGGTATCAACTTAATACCTAATAGTCTAATACATTATGGAATTATTTAACAGCATTATTACTAAATGAAATGTTATTTCAGCATTTCACTCAAGTGCAGAACCCATAAAAAACCTCAAAAGGCAGCACTTACTTCACCATGGATTTCATGAAGAATTTTCATTAAGTTTCTTGCAATATATGATGGGAAAATAGGGCTCTGTACACAATCAAGTATGTTTTCCAAAGCTTCCAACAATTTTTTCTTCTGGGATTTCTGTTTTGGCTGTGTCTCAAGCTCCTCAAATAGAGTTCCCATAATCTAGTTCATTAGCAAAGTGAAAATTAAGTTATTTTCTTGCAATAAAAATGCCTTGAAACAACAATTATTTGATGTTTTCATAACAGTGCAATCTAGACATAAGCAGAGTTCTTCATCTGGAAATAAACCACCATTAATGACTCTTAGGTTGTCAGCTCTCTGCACATAATAAACCACATGAATGTTTCTATAGTTCCTAAAAAAATTATAAATCAGTCCACTATAGGATACAAAGACAATTAACTTCCCTGGTTAACTTGATTTCTTTTCTGTAAGACAGAAGCTCACAGCAGCAGACAAAGCTTGTATTAATGTATACCTTAATTAAACAAATACCTGTGCTATGTACGTAGGGTCAGATATAATCTCTTCTGTCTTTTGCTCCAAATTCTGAAGGATAGGATGGAACAGAGACTCCTTTATTCCTCTCAAGGAATGGAGGCAGTTGAGAGCAGCCCTTCGAACTTCACTCACAGGACTTCCCAAGTTAATCAGCAAAGATATCATCACTGCAAGAAGAAAGACGAAAAGAACAGAGTAAAATGAGTGGTGAAAATTTTACTGTAGCTGTCCCTGAAGAGGCATCAGAATTAAGAAGTCTTTTCACTGTAAACCTCTAGGGCACATAAAACCAACATGAGTCTCAGATTCATGACTCTGAATTTCATCACAGTCCCTATATTCATGTTTAAGCTCAGAGTTCATATATTGCTACTGACTGTCACCCCCTGGCACTGCACAGACAGTAATGTCCTGTAACTGACTCCTTCAGCACAGCACTGTACTTCTTTAACACTTTAAAAATTATAAAAAAGGTGGCTTTACTTACTTAAGCTTGGACTTAAATCTGCACCAGTGAATCAGCAAGAGAACTATCTCAGCCCAGTGCAGCTAAACATAAATAACTCCAGACACCCTTCATGGTATAAAATATAGTAAAATTGTACAAAATTAAAAAGTACTGTGATTGAGTTCTAAGATGATAGATAGATAGATAGATAGATAGACAGACAGACAGACAGATAAGAGTTTTACTTTACCTGGAGATGATGGTGATAGCAGTTGTTTCTTTTTCTGGTTTGCTTGTGCTTCAAGCAGTGCATACCCAATATACAGAGCCTGAGTCTGTAGCATTGCATTGACTTCATAATTCAGCTGATTTGAAAGGTTGTAACTGTAAGTCCATAAAATGGAAAGGAATTTGAAGAGAACCTCTGAATCTTTTAGATGTACCTTAGATTTAACACAGTGGAAAAGGAAAAAAAAAGAAAAAAGCACTTCTTAAATTTATTTGGCAAACTACTACTGAAAACAGAAATAAACCACTCCACCCACTTCCAAGGAGTACACCAAAAGATAACTTTGTCTCGGAAAAGCAGAGAAACAGTATCTTTCAGGAAGAAAGTTTTTGAGTAAATGCTGCATGTACATACAAGCCCAGACATTATTTACATATGCATGTGAAAAACCATGAGATGATGTAATAAGGAAACACAAAATTTCTCCTAGAGGTTTTCCTTTCAGTTTCTGTATTTAAACAGTACCAAATTTTACAGAGCAACCCTTTGCCACGCTACCAGACAGAACCAAAACTTTTTACTCAAACTTTAGTCTCTTGATCTTGTCCTGCAAATCAGTGTTATGTTTTCATCTTTGCCTCAACTAGTACATTTGTGTTTTATTTTGGTTTTTTCTCAACTTTCGTTTTCTATTATTACATTTAATTAGGTTTAAGTAACTTCCATCTCCTCACAGTACTTGAACGCCACAAGCAGCGTTGCATGACCTGTGGACCATTCTTCTCAGTTTTCCATAAAATTAATGCAACCATGTAAGAGTTGATGACCCGTAATTCAGAGCAACAAATGCAAAATAATACCTTGAATAAGAGATTCATCAATGCTCTGTACTGATGAGCATTGCTTCTCTCACTAGCTCCACTGACAAGCAGGTCAAACAGCCCCAAAAGGAGGTGCAGGTAGTCTTGGCTATCTTGATGCAGAGATTCGGGATTCCACCAAGATTCCTCTAAAAAATTCAGGTTATAATAATATATTTGGTTGATTTCACGTTCACAAGCAAGTTATCTTTACAGATGTCAATAACAAAGGAGAAGGTTAGGGAAGCAACATCTTGATTCCAGGAACTTCTGAAGGAAAAAATAATTAACTTTCCTTTTTCACTGATGTAAGGGACAGGCAAAATCTTAACACCCACCTTCTGAAAAGGACAGTGGAGGTTTTAGGCCATTAATGAAGTTTTTCAGTAAGAACAGGACCATAGCTGACTCCTCTGCATGAGCAGTCTCATCACTATCAAGCTTTTCTATATACGCACTTAACAAATCTTTAGGCACCAAAGTTTCCTCTGCTGTTACAACAGACCAATTTAAGGGAGTTCCCTGTGAATGAAAAATTATTTTAATGTATTCTGTCCCAATTCCACGCAACAGAAACTAAAAATTTAGCATTATAATTCAGCAACATTTAATTTCCAACCTCCAAAGAGGTATTCTTATGGAGTGAATTACATTTCTGATTTTACATTGAAACTTGCATCTGCAGTTTAAAACCTATGCCAGCTCTTTCTACCATAATTACAGTGTACATAAATGAGGTAACAGAAGAGTAAAGTATCAATCTTTCTAAAATATCTCTTCAAAGGGATTGGGAATTGCAGCATTTTTGACAGCTAGTTTAACACTTTCATCTAGCTCTGTTCCAGAAAAATAATCTGTATCTTTCAGATACTTGTGTTTACAAAAAATCATTAATGGAATAGCCTGAGGGCAGAATAAATAATTATCATATGCCACTGTGTGTATATGTGAGGGGATGTACACACAGAAACACAGGCCTGCTCACATGGGTTTCTTTTCTTACACACAGAAAAAACCTAGAGCTGTTTCTCAACAAAATAAGTCAAGAAAATTCCAACGGAAACACACATAAAATACTAGAGTAGTTCTTAATGGCACTATTGCCAAGTGTGTGTTTTTGCTCTGAGAAGAAATGAAGATGAGATTTTTCAGTCCTTCTTGAAGTTTCTGAACCTGGCCTTCAGTAAAAACAATTTAAAAACCCTTCTTAATACTGTTTTTTCTTAAAAATGTTTTCAGTACAAAGAAAATGTCCTCTCCACACTGTTAACATCTTACCTGTGCAGGTTTACAAGTTCTGAGATTTTGAATTTTTTTATCCAAGAAGCGGAAGACTCTGATAGCCATTGGAAAATAATTTTCCTTCATCTGTGTATTACAGCAGCACTGAACAAGCACTGAACCAATTATGAGAGTAGCCACTTTCTGTCTCACACTGTCAGATTCCGTTTCAGCAACGAGTATCAGGCCATCAACCTTAGTAAAAGGAGTTTGGGACAACAAAAATCAGTATTACGATGGGATTTCACTATTACTAAATTGAACATGTAAATGAAAACTGGGGTAATACTGTTTACTTTCTATCACAGGTAAAAAGTTACTGTCTCCTGTAATTGTACTCTTTGAAACCTTGCAATGCACAAACATCAATTTCTATCAATTACCCACAGGTACACTTGCTTACTCTCTAGGATTTTTTTTTCAGGAAACTAAAAATTCCTTGAATTTAGTTACACTAATCATCTGTCAAAAAAGATAACCACTTCTTTTCCTTATGTTAAGGAAGAAATTGGTTTTATATGGACGGTATTGTGGTTTGCCATTAGACATATATATACACACATATATATGTATTTATTTATAATTATACACACACACAAACATATATTTGCCTAGCAACCTGATAATGGCATACTAAGGCCTAGAGCAGCCATGCAAAGTTCTTCTATGTCATGTTTGATTCCAGTTACCACCTGAAAAATAAAACTTCTTTGAGATTCAGCTGACAAGGTACACTTACCATTTGCAATAGCAAGGAAGGGTCCCCTGAAGTCAAGTTTTCAGAAAGTAGCAGAATAATTTTCTCATTGGCCACTCCAACCAACTCTGCAGACTTGGTAGATTGAATTGCCTCTTGAAGAGCTAGTCCAAGGGAAAAAAAATAATCTAGATATAAAACTCACATATTAACATACTGGTGGCTCAATAATATTTAGAATCAGTCAGAAACACACTAAACAATTTCACTAAACTCTTTTCAAAGAGTTTTTTTAAGAAATCCATTTCTTAAAAAGGTTACAGTTACAGCAGGATACCTGATAGTAACAGCCTGCCTCCTTCAATATGTGTTCAGGTTCAATAAGGATGAGGTCCTAACTTGCCATGAGTTTTCTCTTATCAAATTAGTTACAAGAAATGCTTTACCTTCTGGCCAGCCTCTCAGTAAAGGATGTAAGGAGCAGAGATCAGACTCTGACAAGCAAACAGCCATTTTCCAATCTGAAGATTTTGAATTTGCATTAGTGATTATCATAAAAGGCAACAACTGCATTACTGCTGCATCCAGCAGCTCTTTCTTCTCTTTCAGAATATCCTCTTTGACTAAAATTTTTACTGCTTGCTCCAAAACCTTGTACCTAAAAGAGAATAAATCGTGTTGAAAATACATGATTTGTATTGTCAATCATATCAGCAACATTTCTTTGATTTATTCTCTATTCTCCATCATGATTTTCTGTATCTAAACAGCAACAAGAACAAATAAGGAATTAATGAGAAATAGTATGAAAATAATTGAACATCTCTCCTGTAACTCAGCACAGAAATAGCATAACAAAAAACACTTGCAGAAAAATATAGTTTTTAAAGTATTCTTTCCAGTTACTTTTAAAAACATTAATTTATATAGGAAGAATGTAGACTGAAAAATAAAAAAAAAGCATGAACATACCACTTTCCATCCTTTGAAAGATCAGCTTTCTGGAAAATGTTCAAAAGACTTGATACTATTACTTCTGGACTAACTTGTTCCCTGAAAGTCTGAACCATAAACAAGAAAAAGAAATGAGAATGCAACAACATACAAACAGTTTACCACATCATAATGGAGAACGCATCTGCTATACCAAGTGGAAACAGAGATCAAACATGACTAACTGATTCCTGCTGATGTTCATGTAATGAAAATACTATCAGGTGAAAAGAAGTAATAAGGCTGCCCAGTATGCCCTGTTGACATGCTAAAGTATAGAGAATTTATTGACTGAGGAAATGTTTAATAAAATTGATAAACTACATGTAAACTGTGTTATAATTAAATAAGAATTTTACTTTACATTGCATCTGCATCACGGAAATATAAGGCATTAACAAAAGATACTATAGTTTAAAGGAGCACTCAGGTGCTTCTATTCCTGTTTATTAGTGATCAAGAATGAATGAACACACAGATCAATTCCACTACTGCTAATAATATTCTCCACTACTACCAGCAGAAGCCATAAAGACAGACTGTTACTCTAGCTGGAAACAATCAGTACAATGCATACCAGAGTCCTATCCAGTAAACCTGAGCTGGAGCTCAGGGCTTTGCCACTATCAACTGACCAAATGACTCGCATATGGAAAAACTCAACTGAGCACCTCTCACAAGAGTAATGTCTTGTGACTGCACCACTTTGCATCCAAAAGACAGATAATGTGGCTTGCCTTTTTATAGAAAAATGTACAGAATAAGCAGGAAGCATGCCTCAAACAATAATCAAAGATTTAAATATGCTTCAGTAGCTACATTAAAAAAAAAAGAAAAACAAAATTGATAAATTCATTTTAACTGCCAACACCTTGGGAAGGACAAGGTAGCTGAGATTTGAAGGGAATTAATGAAATGTCAACAACACAAGCTTCCTAAATTTGTGCTGCTGCTGCTTTATCCTGTTAAAGGATAAAAGTCATGCAATAAGGACACAAGGACCAGAAAGACAACTACACAGAATACATTCCAGACACACACACATTCAAGACCAGGTAAAATCTCACATGCCAGAAGACACACACTTACCTCCAAAGAACTGAGAGCAGACATCACAACATCTCTGTTGTCATCCTTGAGCCGTCCAAAAATCGCTTCTTCTATGAAAGCCTGATCAAAGCCTTCCTGAAAAAATAAAGGAAAACAGAGTCCAAGAGAAAATAAATCACTTCTCTGTAAAACATTTTACAGGCTTTTAATAAAATATCTGAATTCTAGTGTAAGAGAAGTGGTAATATCATCTAAATTAAAATTCACAGGCAGACTAACTTTCACTAACAAAAGAAAGAAAACTAGAAATATTCATTAACTTGGATTTTATGAAAATGCAAGCAGCTAAATCAACAAGAACTATATCCAGACACCAGAATATGGGGAAATGGTGACAGAAGCCTACTGAAAACACCATGAAAAGCAGTAAGGATGACACAGGCAGTTTCACATACCACTCATCTTCAACTGGTAAGTCTGGCAAACAACTTTTTGAAGCCATTCTATGTTAAGTCAGTTCTGTAAGTGAGAGATTCAGACACAAACCTTTGAGGTTTCAATAACATCTTTCAAATGCTGAAGAGCCAAGACCCGCACAGCAGGCTGAGGATGATTCAAACTAAGCAGCAGGGAGGTATCAGAGTCTTCCAGAAACTGAAATACAGATATCACAGTGACCCCATTGCATGTTAAAAATACTTTAAATATACATAAGGAAAATGGGAGACCTTCTTATGGCAATTTTTTGTACCAAAAGAAAACCTTCATAATCAAGACCTAGAAATTTAAAATTACAGTATAATGATATTGTATAACTGGTTTTAATTATTAAATTTCTTCACTATTGCAGAGAGTTTTTGGAAGATAGCTTGAAAAGTACAGTAAGCCACAGACACCATTATGTCCTAGAAAAGCATTACACTTATCTAAGGATTCTGAGAAAGCTCTAGTGATAATGTCAGTGTGACAGAGCACAGATAGAAACTGTTAAAAAGGCATCCCTGCTAGTCCAATTGCGTGCACTTATCTCAGGAACCTTAAAAGCTGGAAGAGAGTCATATGCCTTTGTCCTGCATGCCTTGTTTCTCTGTTAATTCACTTGTTACTCAGATACAGAATCTGTGCCTTTGTTAAATCAGTGCAAAAATTCAGGAAGCGCTTCTTTATGGAGTTTGTCATATTTTTTTCAAGTGCTTTCAGTCTTTCAACCATTGCAAACAACAGCCATAATACTAACCAGCTCTTATAATAAATTCCTTGGCCAGATCTGTTGTAGTAATGGTTATTCTGTGTTAGGCTGAGTTTCAATTGCTCTTCAGAAATGGCACAGGAAGAATTCTGTGGTCACTCTATTCTTCCCTGTTACCAACTGTAAACATTCATACAATCAGTGCAAGGAAAAGGACCAAGCCATCTTCCCTCAACAGTTGTTTCTCAGCTTTCTCAAAACAGACACCTCTGCCACTGACAACATCCTTAAGTAAGATGAGGCCTTGCTGGGCACCACTGTGTTATCACTATTGACCACTGCAGTGTATGTAGTGGTCCTGTTTCTAAGGAAAAGAATTATTGGTGGCAATTAGAGCAGGTGGAAATGTATCAGTTTTAACTAGGGGAAAAAAGCTTACACTCATGAGTCCTTCCGATAAAAAAAACCTTAAAAGAGCTGATAGCTTTTGTTTTACCACAGTTTTGACCAAGTTCCCCCGTCCCCAAAATATTTAATCAAATTAGGGTTGTTTGTTTGGATTTTTTTGTGGGAATGGTAGACATTTTGTTTATAAGGAGGAATAGAGAGCAGAATTCTGTCAAAAATCAGCCTTCTGACAGTATAACCATGTAAGAGCTAGGATCACAATCCTACCTACCTTGTACTTGCCACAGCTTAATGAAAGAGAAATAAATTGATGAAAAAGATTTTGGGCAGCCTCATCTTTGCAATCTTCCAGGTGCTTCTCCAACACAGAGTCTAAGGCTTTAGGATACCTGCCAAAAGGCAAAATCATCAATGTTTTCTGCAGAAGATTATAGAGCAGAGAAGGTCATGCTAAAAGTAAAGAGCTGTAAAAAGCCAGTAGGTCTGTGTCCATGTATTACAGTGATAACAAAATATGTAAGGACTAATCAGTAAAACCAAATTTGGACAGAGATGAGGAATCAGTTATTTCTTTTGTATCTATTTCAGCAAGACTCACAATAATACACCAAATAATACAAGATCATAGCTGATATCACCACTCTACAGACTGTGGGTCTGTCATAGAAAAATGGAACTTACTTTTTCTCAAGAAGTCTGATAAGAGGAAGGATCTTTTGATTGAGTGCAGCCATTTTGGTGGGATTAGATTCAATCTCTGTACCATGGGAGATAAACTCTTCAAGAAACTTGCTAAAAATACAAACAAAAGGAAAAGCCACCATATTTTGCAGGGTACCTTTTTCATTACTGTTATAAAGCACAGTGCTTAACAGATTAGGATTAATATACATTATTTACTGTAAGTACAGATTTGCTGCTGGCAAAGTTTCAGCTGTCCCACAACTACTCCCACAAAGGCTAAATGAATGAATGGCTCTTCTGGGTTACTGAATGTTTAAATATCAAAATCCATGTCTGGACTTAATTTATGAACTCAGAAAAACATGCTCATATAATGCTAATGTCATTGTCAGAATTATTTATTATTAAACCAGAAGTGACCACGGCACTCCATAAGAAAAAGAACTGAAGTCAACTCACGAAGCCAACAGGGAATCTAAATCCTTTTCCAGTGGTATACTCTCAAGGATAGCTTGAAGATGCTTGATGTAAATGTCATTTTCTGTCTCCTCAGATTCTTCTTGCTCCTCTAAGGTCAATCATAAAAGATGAACACCAGTTAGAGAACAGCCCCTTTTTACTGATTAAAGCAAACAGCTTGTACAGGCATCATCCTCTGGTGAACCAAGCATACAACCTGAAGACCACAGTGCTCACTGATTACCAGCACTAACTCTCTGTGATCCATTAGCAATGCTTTACACCAACGCTGTTAAAATGCCTAAGCCTGGATTGCTGCCAGTAAATTCAAGAACACTTTGGCATATTCCAGACCTGCTGTTAAAAGCTGCGCCAGCAACTTCCCTAGAGCATTCCTTGATGGGAATCTAGACCTTTTTTAACAAAAGAGCTTTCCCAGTTGTGATTTGGCACTACAATACCACATTGCAAACAGACTCAGGCTACAACTGTATGCCAGCCAGCCTTGCTGCCCCAGACTATTTCCAGGCACATTTAATTCACTGGGTAAACACAGCTGTCCCCTAATTAAACCTCATATGCAATCTACTCAAGATTTCACAGTACTACAATACACCTCTAAGAGATAAAAAAAAAAAAAAAAAAAAGGAAAAACAAATATGCAAAAGGTCAATCAGGTCTTCACAGGTATAGGCACAGTTTCAATGGGAGAAGCAATTACACAGCTGTGACATTAACCACAGTTATCTGTCCTTAAGGCTAATGAACAAAGAACCTGTGCTAACTTACCTGTATCACTTTTTACAATGGTGTGGACAAGGTGAGGCAACAGGTAGCGGAGGAGAGGAGAGATGTCATAGCCTGCTGACAGGCCTTGCAGAAGTGTTACCAGCTCTGGGCTTTTGCACAGATAATTAAACGGCCTGCACAATTGAAAGAGGGAAAAAAGAAAAGCATGTATGCTCACTTGGGTTACAAACACTTTCAAAACTATGCTGACTTCACAAGGATTCAATTTTCAGTATCAGGTAACAGCCCCATTGTGAACAAACACTGAAAAGATTCAAAGGGCTCCACTTCCTTAATGCCAGATGTTTATGGCACATTTAGTATCTAAGAAAAGAAGGTACTGCCAGTCATGTTGAGCACAGCTGCTGCAATGGCACAATGAACCTACCTACATTTTTTGCAAAGCTGGTAGTAAAAGGAAAATAGAAAATACTTGCATGAATTACAGGAAGAGACAACTTCACACTGCAAGGAGTGTATCCATCCCCCAGTGGCAGCAAAGGGGGATGAGAAGTAACCATGCAATGACAGATCCTCTGAGGAGAAGCCATTTCCCTGTTGGCTGACACAAAGCTTCATCTTGTCTCCTTTTACACCCACCTGGCTGGATGCTGCGTATCAACCCCACTCCTGTGCTTTTTAACCTACGACAGTGTTGAAATACCAGAAAGGTAATCACTCTATACATTCCTCATAAGATTTTTCCTATTGGAATACTCCTCTCTGCCAGCAAGCAAATTCCCTGTAGCATGTGGGACTATGCTCAAATACATGTTACCAGCATAAGCCAACTGTGCCAGAGCAGGGCAAGACAGATGGATGGGAAGCTACCACATGAACCTCCAGGAGAACACCTCACCTGAAGTGAGACCAAACAAGTGATGGTATAGAAGCACTTGTGCTTCAGGTGTTAAACTACACCAACTCAAAGCCCTTCTATTGAAGGGGCAGAACTTCTTTGCACTTTCCAGAAAACCTCATACCCTGCCAAGGGTTCAGTTCTGCACGTTGACATCAATCCCTTACTAAGAGAAGTAGCAGAAGGAGCAAGAGGTGACCAACTTGCACCACTGAGACTCCTCTGCTGCAGTGAGAATACAAATTTTCAAAGTAAGCCAAAGGAACTTGTGAGCCCTTTGAAATGTCACCTACCAAAACTTCTGACAGGGAAGTATCCCTTTAATGATGAGGATATAAAGATTTCAAATTATCAAAGCGCAGTTTGGAATTTTAGAAAGTGGGAAAATCCGTTCATGTAGACTTACTTTTTCCCAAGTTTATCTCCATTCTGAGTTTGCAGAAGTAGGTTCAAGCAAGCCAGCCCATCCCTGATTAATGAGGGCATTTTAAATAACGACTTGCTTATCTGTACCATCAAGGAATGCACCAAGGAAGTCTCCACTGTCACTTTTACTGTCATCTGGGAGATTATCATGTATGTTGCAGCTCTGTAATCCTGTACAGAGGATTTCAAGCCCTAGAAAAAGAGATAAAGGTGAATTTTTAACACAGAATAACACAAAAGAGTACATTAACATAAAAATAATTTTTATCCTGACATCCATGGAATTCCACTATGTTCTTTTCCATGCTAATGTTTAAGGCATCTGTAAACTCAATCTTCAAGAAGAAAAAGCTCTCATGCAGGGTCCACAGATAAAGAAGACACATTTATTAACTCCTCTATTTGTTGACAAAGCAATATTCGTGGAAGAGAGAGGATATTAAAGCAGGCTGTCTACCCTGACACCATTTCCTCATGGTTTAGCATCAAAAATCTCAAAGCGAAGACATTCTTCAAACTGTGTCCCCATTTCTCACAGCTCCATTCCTCAGGCAGAGTAGAAAACAATTCCTAAAGTGCTCATCTGAAGTGTGAAAAAGCATTATTTCCCATGGACCCTCACCTGTCTGAGGTTTCAAATCAGGCTGAGTGGTACAGTACGTGTCACACAGGATGTCTTTACTGGATGTCATATGCAGATGCATGTCTGCAGAACACAGTACACATCATCACACAGGAGGGAAACAGAGCTTCACCTACCTTTTGGACATAAGGAAGCAGCAGAGAGACCATAGTGTCTGTTATCTTCTCTGCAGCTCCAAGAGCCGACACAATGGTGGAAGCATAAAACACAAGGAGAACTCTCAGTTGAGCGGAGTTGCCAGGACACTCTGAAAAGACCTGGGTCACAGAAAAAAATAGGTTGTTCAGACATCAGGGCAAGTGGAAATGCACACATGGCTTCCCTCAAATCACCAAGATCTTCACACTCCAGCCTGCAAACTCCAGCAGCTCCTGCTGGCACAACTGAAGCCATCACCTCTCACAGCAGCAACTCTTGCCAGAGGTTACTGCTCCTCCTCACAGACACGGCAGATGGAAATGGGTGCCGATGGAGGTAATCAGAATAAGGAAGCCCAAAGCACTTGTGGTCTTGGTGTATTGCTCAAGACTCAGAATGGACAGATAAGAAGCTAACTGGTGTTAGGTTTAACACCTCCTTCTACATCTCTGAATAAACTCTGCTACTGTGTCTGCTTTGCTTAGTTTGACAGCAGATGCATCCCAGTTCTCTAAATAACTGGATCTGTCACACATCTTACACTTCTGAGACTACAGAACTAGCCCTCTAGGAGACATTAGCTAAAAAAGAACAACAAAAAAATTGCCCACCTTCTAACATTCTCAGTTTCAAATCCTCATGAATATTCGAAGACATGTATTTGAAACACCCATGACAACCCCCAGAAGAGACATGGAAATTCAGAGCACAGTTAAAAACTAACAGCAGAAATAAGTTTATGAAAGAAATTAAGATAATGTACCTCAGTACCCTGAGGCAACACAGTAAATAATAAAGTCTGGCCAAATTGTTTTGTCATGTCTCATTGGTTCTCAGCCACTTCCTTATAAGAACTTCTGACAGACTGTCATCTTCACAAATTATAATAAAAGAAATCCTCATATTGTTTACTGATAAATTCATTTTATCAGTAAACAATATTCATTTATAAATGAATCATACTGATTCATTTTACTCTCTGATATGCAGTTCAAAATACTAAGAAATAGCGCACCACTATAAAAACATGGGCAAGACAAAGTGACAACAATGTTCTAGAATAAAAAACAACCTTGACAGATTTTGCCACCAGCCTGCAGATGAAATCCATGAAATCCAGGTCTTTGTAGCAGTGTGTAATGACAGTACCCCTTGCCAGTGGGACTCCAGGTTTCTTTACACAGTGAAAAAGAGGTAAAATTAGAACAGTCAGAGTAAAGCGAAGCACAGTAAGTAGAAATTACTATAATCTCCAAATTAATCCTACTGATCAGTTAACACCATTTAAACTGAAATAAGTTATGGATTTCCACACACTGCTCTAGAATGTTTTGCGTCTACATTAAGATAGATGATGAAGTGAATTACATTTTAACCTACAAGCAAATAAACATAAATTTTAGTAATTGATGTATCTTGCTAGCAGTAGCAAATACTTACAACTTAAAAGCATGCTTTAACTTAGCCAAAACAAAGAGTATTTACAGTCAAAGCTTTTTAATATCAACTTCACCTTTAAAGAAAGATAGCAGAAACAACACATGGGCATCCAGGCTCCATTCCTGTAATTAAACCTTTCAGTAGTTCTACAACTAACCACATAAATTGGTGGACCATATTCGTAAGCAAAGTAGAAGAGTCAGGATATTATTAAATAAAGTCCCTCAAGGTTTTTCCATCTCACATCTGTTAAATACTTTACCCGTATTGGATCCATCCAATGCCACTTATGAGTTGGGCTTTTTATATCTAGAAGTTGAATAACTCTCACAAATAGATTAGTCTCATGATATGGCAGAACACAACCAATCAAACTGTCTTGATTGTAGAGATGAATGTGAAATCTAAGGAAAAGAACATACACATGTAGTTAAAAAGTATCTGGAAGCCAAAAAGGAAGAGAGACCCACCCTCTCAGAATACCTTGTTTACTTGCTTTTAAGCAAGACCTGACACGGTTGTCATACTGACTCAGACCTACGGTCTACCCACAGTCCAGAAATTCAAGGTGGCCACAAGCCTCTATGTGCTAGAAGAAAGAAACAGTGCTAGCATTTTTTTTCCCCTCACTATCAACAATTTTAGGTCTCTGTACGACTAAAAATTACCTGAATTTCTTCTGCACAGATTTCAGTATTAAACCAGAGAGTATAATAATCTAGTTTGAATCTCTCAATATAATATGTGTATAGAAAAACTGTGATTCAAAGAAGTATGTTTCAGGAAAGTCACAACCATTCATGATAAGAAGTACTGCACTTTCTGCATTTGGGTTAATTTATGTAAGTAAATATAGCATCACAAAGAACTTCACTGATTTTTTTCTTCACATCTTCTTACAAAACCCTGGAATAAGAATAGTTAGGGTTCATGGTTCACAGTTAATATTGAAAATTTGCTATTTTACAAAGCCCACTTCTAAAAGCACAATATCAAAGTCCCTCTCTATGTGCTCTGTAAGATGCCTGGGCTGGGCTACTTTGGGGAAAGCCAGGCAAGGAAGTATTTGCTTTTATAGAGAGTGCTGTGACAGATCAAAATAATGACAGAAATTTATCAAAAGGCAAAAAATCTAATTGGGAAAGAAAAGCATCTGGCCCCATAAGGACTAAGTGCAAATGCACATTATTAACATTCTAACCTCTATTTTCAGAAAGCTAAAATAAAATTATTCAAAATCTTTCTCACTGGGGAAAAGTAAAACTTGCATTTCTAGCCTTATCTATTGACATGTAGGACATTCAGTGGATTACCTGTGAATCAGCCACTCAAGGCACTTCTGGGCTGGCTTAAGCATAAAGTAAGGGGAGAGGTGAATGAGGAACAATGAAATATTCTTATTCAGCTGCTGATTTACTGCTTTAGTCTGAACACTGCGTTCAAGGGCTTTGGATGTGGAACTAAACAAACTGGACTGGAACTCTTCAAATGCAGGATCAATCCCCATCAGCTCTTCTAAGCCAGTGCATCCTGTGGGGGGAAAAAAAAATAAAAATGGGAGGAATGCTTTAAACACAACAGTTTCTGTTCTTCAGTCCTACCTACTTACCTCCTCACTGGCATATCCAATTTTTTTGCTATACTGGTATATGTCATCCTCACCAAGCAAACCAAAACAAGGAGTAAAGAGGCCTAAGACCAAAACCTTTGATATACTCGAACTATTTCTGAACTGACAAAGAAAAATAACAGTAGCAACTAACAGCAGAGTGCTCTTGCAGTGAAGGCCAGCAGCATCCTGGGTTGTGCTGTCTGTGAGAGACAGCTTTCTTATTCAAGAGTGTCACATTCCTGGATAAAATTTTATACAAAAAATGCAAAGGGATAGAGCATAACTAATTTGAAGTGTGCCAACACAGCAAAGGCTACTCCCACTTTGCATTATTTGTGACTCTAACGTCACCCAAGAGCAGGGCATCAGCATGTTTCCATGAAACACAGAATTCATGTCAAAGGCACACTGGGAGATTTCCAGTCCCAGGCTCTGCTCAAAGCAGGGTTAGAAGGGTCTCCAAAATTGGACCAGGTTGATCAGGATGTTATCCTGTCAGGGTTTTCAAAAAAGTCACTTTCTTTTTTTCCAAGGCAATCCAGACAATCTTGTTAACTGCTTGACTGTTAAAAACACACTGAAAAAGCTTTTTCTTCCATCCAGTTTTAAACTCCTACTTTCAACTTATACCCACTGTCTCCTGTCCTGCAGCCATAGACTCCTGTGAACAGCTTTGTGCATCTTCTGGGAACCTCCCCAAAGGTAGTGGCAGGCTCTTTGAGACCCATCCAAAGCCTTCTCTTCTCCAGGCTGAATGACACCAGAGGCATTCCTCTCATCAGCTTTCCCTCACCGGGCAAACTCTCCAGTCCCTGAGCACCTTGAGGACCCCTGACTCTTCCCCATCCATCACCTCACCCCTGTGTGCCCACAAATGTGCTCGCAGAGGCACCGCTGTGGTTTTCCCAAGGACTGGAGTGATGCTGACTAGCCGGCAGCTTTCTCAACTACTCTTTTGGCCTTTTTTGGATACGGGTTCGCTTTTCCTATTTATCTCTCTCAGTTGTTTCTTGGGAGCGTCTTAAAACCCAGCGGCATCCGAGCAGCCAAACTCACCGATGGCGAAAAACGTGTCCCTGTCAATAGCCGCGGCCTCCTTGCAGGTGAAGAGCAGCGAAGCCACCTCGCTGCGGTCCAGGAGGCTGGGATCGTTCTGGGGAAGCGCCAGCCGCTTCAGCTGCTCTGCCAGGGACGTCATGGCTCCGCGCTTCGGGGACGGGAGTTTGTGGAGAAAGCTGTGGGAAGAGAAGCGCAGCAGGCCCGCGATGAAGCGGCCGCCTCTCCCGGCCCCTCTCCCGGGACGGGCAGTGTGGCCGGGCCGGGCCCAGCCGGGAGGAAAGGGGACAGTGCCGGGCGGTGACGCGTGTCCCTGTCCCTGTCCCGATCCCGGTCCCGGTCCCGGTCCCAGACCTGGCTCCCGCCGCTCCCCGCCGGGCCGCACGTGGGCTGCGCGCGCCGCTGACCCGGAAGCGGCTGCTCCAGAGGCTCGGGAAGTTCCCGCCCCACCGGAGACCGCCCGGCCCGGGCCCGCCCCGCCCCCGGCCGGCGGGAAAGGAACTTGGGCCGGCAGCCTGTGCTGAGGGCCGTGGCGCCCTGGCCTGTGCCAGGAATAGCGTGAATTAAGGGACAAAAAGGACAAAAGTCGGACAAGTATCTAACTTTAACATTGTTTTTTTTTTTCTTTCGGAAGGAAACTTCCATTAAGACTCCAAACACTGAATTGCAGTTCACGTTTAAAAAGGAAAGCGCCTGTCCCCAGAATCTTGCCATAGTTTCCTGTGAAATTCAGTGTATTATGCCAGGAATAACAGTAACAAGAGGAACAAGTAAATATCATTATGGCCTGTGCTTGTTTCATACCTCAACTACAATGGCTCCACCTCTCCTGCCTGCTTTCATGTGGAGCTGGGAGAGACTCAGTGGGCACTTCTCCATGAGCTTTGCCCACCCAGAGGATCAGAGTGTCTCACCCAAGAGCTCCTACCTCTGTCAGCCTGAAGGAACCTCCATCTAACCCTTACTGTGAAGATTAAGGCTGTTTCCAGGCTTGAAGTAGCACTTGAAGCTTTGAACACCAGGAATACACTCTCTTTCTGGTCCTATAAGGAAGGGCCTGTAAGGGGTCATGGAAGCACCATGAAGGCCAGCCACTAGGTCTGGCTTTGAGCATTAGATTCTCCTTCTTTGGTGGGTTTCTTGCCTGTACAGTAGCTTGGGCTTCCTTGATGAAAGCTTCTTTCTTCATAACCTGCAAAGCTTCCTCATAGCATTGTCAGAAGAGAAAAATCATTCTTTCTTGTAAGATCAGAGGACCAGCACCCATGGAGCATCCCTTTGACTAAAGTGGTCTAAGTTACAGAATAGCGTGGGAAAGAGAACCAGGGAGAGGATGGTCAGGTCCTGTGTCCAGTTCTGTGCCCCTCAGCACAAGAGGGATATTGAGGTGACGGAGCCAATCCCGAAAATGGCACCAGAGCTAGTGAAGGGTCTGGACACAAGTCTTGTGAGGAGCAGCTGAGGGAGCTGGGGGTGTTTAGCCTGGAGAAAAGGAGGCTCAGGGAATGTTGTCCTTCTCGGCTACTTCCTGAACGGGGACGGTAGCCAGGCAGGAATTGGCCTGTTCCTCCAAGGAACAAGTGACAGGACTAGAGGAAAGGGCCTCCAGTTGAGCTCGTTTAGATTGGATATTTAGAAACACTGTTCACCATAAGGGTGGGCAGGCTTTGGAACTGAAGGGAACTGCCCAGGGAAGTGATGGAGTCGCCATCCCTGGAGGCACTTGGAAGACGTGTAGATGTGGGATTTGGGGACACGGATTAGTGGTGGGCATGGCAGTGCTGGGTTAGTGGTTGGACACAATGACCTTTGAGGTCTTTTCCAACCCAAATGATTCTATGACCAGCTGAGTACATGTAGGAGGAGCAGCCGTGCCGGCATGGGGCTGGTGTCCCTGAGGGAAGCAGCTCTTGTGGAGGTGTCACCCATCCAGACAGGTGCCTCGAGGGCAGTGTCCCTGTGGAGGCAGCAGTGGACAGGTGGAGATATCTCAGCGAGGTGTCTGTGGCAGGGCTGGCTTTGTGCTGAGCTGACCAAGGCAGCAGCCTGGGCTGGGAGTGGGGATCCACCAAACGTCTGTTCACCAGAGAAGAGATGGACAACAACTAGAGTTGTTCTACCTTAGAATTTTTCTTTACCTGGAAGGGAAAGTGCAGGACTCCCATGAGCAGAAAGTATTGAAAGCTGCAGTAATGGGTGTGGGCTAGATCCCAGCTGCAGAACCACAGAACGATGTAGACTGAAAGAGTCCTCTAAAACCCATCTGATTCAGCCCCAGAGTAGTGCCAGCTCAGAGCATTTTGCTCATGGTTTTGCCCTGTTGTGTTTGGAATATCTTCAAGGGTGAAAATTCCATGCCTCTCATCTGACATTTGGTTAACCTGAGATTAAAAATAAATTTTTGATGCTAAACTCCGTGATGTCTCCAATCAGTTTGCATTCAAGGCTGCAGTGTTCTGTCCCTGGAACTTGGTGCACAAAGCCGTGAAGGGAATGTGGCTTGTGACAAACCAAGAAAAGCCTGGCACAAAAATCAGAAATAAAATTTACCCCAACTGATTTCAGCAGATGGACAGAATGATACCAAAGATAATAATTCCAGCACCAGTTCTGTAAAACTATTTCCATATATTGTTGAAAAGCTTTATAGCTATGACAGAAATAACAGATTTGTTTATAAGGCCGTTGTACTTGGCAATCATTTGACATGCAGTAGAAGTACAACATGCTGATAAAAGTCTGGGATTGCAGAGAATTATTTAAATGTTTAATTTTATCCGTTGTGAGTGTCCCCTGATTTCAACAGTTTGTATTCCTCTCTGCTTTTTCTTTGCTTGGGTTAAGTTAAACCATTGTAGGTGTGGCAGCAGAGGAAGGAAATGCAGCTGGATTTCCGACTGTGCCTGATGATATTTACCAGTGCCTTGTTAGACAGAGTGTGTTAACTCTGTGTCACGTTCCTTCTGCCATGGTATGATCTGGATGTAATGACAGCAATTGCTGAGCTGGTAAGAGTTGCTACCACTGCAGTTATAACAGTGTCACAGTGTTTGGAGGATATAACTGATTTAACAGGGGCTGATATTATTTTTCTGATGGTTCTAGTGCTTGAGATTCTGATCACCTAGCAAAGGAGCTGGCTGGGAATGGTGCAAACCAAAAGGCTGGTTTTATTGCACTTTTTCACATTCCCTGTGACTTCTGTGCATCCTCTTCTTTCATGAAACTTTCATGTGACCTTACTTTTAGCATAACTTATAACCTGCAGAAATATGCATATTTCCATACCTAAAAATACCAAACATTAAAATATCTAGAAAATATACAAGGGGCAGAAATTTGGTTCTAAAACAAGAAAACTAGACTTGTTTGTTTGTTTTTAGCCATGTGGTTCATTATTCAAATACTCTATCCAGAAAGGTAAACTGGAAGTTGTAAATGCTGGAATGTGTTCAGGTTTTGCAGTACTCCTATCCCACTCTGTTTTCTCCTATTGAGACCTGCAAGATAAAAGTTTCATACCTTTGTGCTTTCTGTTCCATCCCTGTTTGGTTCCAGAGTAAAGCTGGAATTTCCTTTGGAAGTTAATTGGAGGAGCAGAGACACCTTCTGCAGAGGGAAAAATATTTGTTCTTGATTTGATTATAAACAAGTGTTTTGTGGAAAAATACTAGCTCAGAAAGTCTATTAAGGAAATATGCTTTGTTGGCATTGTAATTATCCAGTGTTGAAGCTGAGCCTCATGGAGATTTGCTCTATGCTGGACTCCAAAGAGGGGCTTTTTTGAACTGAAATCCAAACCTGTTTCAAGTAGTCCCTTTATTTTCTCATCACACAGATGGTCTGTGTAGGTGAAATTCTCATAGCCGCACTGCAGCTGAGATCACCTCTGCTGATAGCTACTATTAAACTGCATTTGAAAGAATATATTACCTGTTAAAATTATTAGATCTAAGAATATAAATTGTCATATGCTTTTTTTTTTTAATTGGGAGAAAGGTGATCTGTTTCAAGCATTTCTGTAAGTTATTCACTTGTAAGCATTGGCGTGTTTGAAAAGGTTTGATTGAGAAGGGCAAACACTATGAAACTTCTAATGTTCTTTACTTTTGTAAAAGTACTACACTAAGTTTGTGGTACTTGTGGAGAAATATAATGGATGTCTTTATGTGGACGTCCACATATTTTTATTTATTCCTTTTCCTTTATTCTTTTTCTTCCAACTCACCTCACCAGCTGTGCATTGAGCAGAACTTCATCTGCATTGGTAAGTACTGCAACCCAGCAGGAAGAGATTTGTAGAATGAAATGGTGCTGAGGAACTCTCATCACACTGTGTGCATTTCAGAGGTTTTATGCAGACCAGATATTGTTCTGTCTGATCAAACTCATGTGAGTTGCATTCCTGGAATGCATCTTTCTGGTTTGGTTTAATTTTTAAGCAAGAAGTAGAACCAACTTCATGTAGAGAGGAAAAAGGAATCTCTTCTGATAGAAAAAAGGGAATGCTCAGTAGTGTTTGATTGTAATATGTCAGAATGAATGTGAAGGAATTGAGTGCTGCCTATGCAATTTACTGTTTACATACCAAATTAAAGTGTTTGTATTAAATGCTCTTAAGCATTTTCAAATGGTTATTAATTAATTTACAAATATGATGCTTCTTTTTTCCTTCTTGCACCACCTTCTGTAAACTAGTGAGCCACCATGATAAACAATTTTGAAGGAGATAGAAGAAAGCCACCTTCCCTGTCCTTCCCATCACTTGCTAATAATCTCGGTATGTTCCCTGACATTTCCCCATGCCATTTCTAATTGGGAATGTGACAGTGCCTGGCATCTAAAATAGAATCTGGTTGCAGCATAATGAAGTAATATTAAAACCTTTCTAGGATATGCAAAGATTGTATTTTTTCAGAGTGTAATGAAGTTCTTTAATGTTTTAAGCAAAATTATGTGTTAACAAATCCATGTGTTTAATATGGGTATGTGGCTGCTAACTGAACTGTAAACCAATCTGTGTTTCAGAGCAGTGGCTTGAACATCTTGTTCACCCAAGGTAATCTCATTGTCAAGGAATATATTGTGTTTTGCTGTTGGTGTTAGGAGGCATGCTGAAGTTTTGGAGTTTGGGAGACTGTACAGTTAAATCTGCTATTCTGTGCTAATCCATGTTCTTTGTTCTTAATTCATGTATGTATCTGCTCCCTATTAGAAGATTATAATTTATAAGAATACCCCTGTTGTCTCTGAATTTATAGAGTTACTGTGATTTATCAGGAAGAACAGTGCTTTATTGTGTTCTTTAGGCTGCATTAATATTTTTTCTCTATTTTCAGTTCTTTCTGTACCCTGTGACAATGCAGGTGCCCACCTTCACAGGTGGGCATTGTGAGGTGATGAGGTAGTACCTTTCTCAGGGTACACATTGGTAAGGCTTCCAGGCCATTATTGCCTTGGCTAAGCTTTTGCTGGAAGCAAAGAGATGGGAGCTATTTTGTCCTATAGCAAAGCACAGATCTAAAATGAGGGAGTTCAGAGTTATTTTCCCTGTCTGCTTTCTCCCATAAGGGCTTGATCTTTTTATGGTTGTATCAGTGAAGCTCAGGAGTAATTCTGATGAGGTCAGTGAAGACGTAGGAATGTGCATCTGGTGTAGCTGGAGGCAGACACAATCAAGCATAATTCATAGAATCACAGAATCACAGAATGATTTGAGTTTGAAGGGGCCTTGTAGATCATCTAGTTCCAATCTCCCCACCATGGGCAGGGACACCTTTCACTAGACCAGGTTACTCAGAGCCCCATCTAACCCGGCCTTTAGCACTGTCAAGATTGAGGCATCTGCCACTTCTCTGGGGAACCTGTTCCAGTGCCTCGTCACCTTCATATTAAAGAATTTCTTCCTAACATCTAATATAGACCTACCTTCTTTCAATTTGAAGCCATTCCCCATGTCCTAGCACTACAGTTCTTGACAAAGACTCCCTCTCCAGCTTCCCTGTATCCTCCTTCAGGTTCTGGAAAGTTACTGTTAGGTCTTCACACAACCTTCTCTTCTCTAGGCTGAACAGCCCCAACTCTCTCAGCCTGTGTTCAGAGAGGAGGTACTTCAGTCCTGTTATCAACTTTGTGGCCCTCTGAACTTGCTCCAACAGTTCCATGTTCTTATGTTGGGAACACCAGAGCTGGATGCAGCACTCCAGTGGGGGTCTCACAAGTGCGGAGCAGAGGGACAGAATCTCCTTCCTTGCTCGGCTGGCCATGCTGCTTTGGTTGCAGTCTGGGATTCACTTGGCTTTTTGGGCTGTGAGCACACATTGCTTGGTCATGTGGGGTTTTTTGTCTACTGTCACCACTCAGTGGTGTTTGAGGTTACAGAGAATTGCAATTCTCACTGCCAGATCAGCTCTGAAGGGAGAATAATTCTTGAGTTGAACTGAAGGGCTGGAAGAAGTTTCCTTGCTAGGTAGTGCATCCAGCACATCGACTCACTGGCCACTGTGGGAGACAGTGTCATATTTTCCTGGGTTTCCTTGAAAATCTATTGTAGCTTCCCCCAGCCATTAATTCTCATGTTTAGTTGCATTCCAGGTCTAATAATGAATAGAAACCCTTTAGATGAGGTGGTGGAAAGCTCTTTTGGGGATTTTACTGTATTAAAGGCCTTCTGATAACAGACTAAAATCTTTTGAATCAAAATTGCTGTAAAGGAAACTTTTAAAAAATATATTCTACGTAAGGAGAAATAAGCCCAAAATAAGCAAGCTAGCTTCAGCTAGACACACGCAGAGAAAGCATCATCTTGAAAAGTGTAGGCAATAGTCATCTTTGTAAATCCATTTGTATCCATTTGAGGTAGTCTAGTTTATCCTAGGAACATCAGGGAGAGTAAGGAAGACAAATGGAGAAGGTAAATAATGGAAGAAAAAAGCTGTCCTTTCAGTGCTGAGCTGCTTGATGAATTGTGACTTTTTTGTTTGTGTAAAAAGTCAGCTAGAAAGTTGGATTATAGAGACTGTGTAATAGTTGCAATGAAAAGTGGGAAAATGTCTCTCATGATTGCTGTGAATGTATAGTCCTTTGTCATGCTCTGGTGTTTCTTAGCCTGGGGAGAACAATACTGGGTGTATAAATTAACTGTTTATTATTATGAAAAGGTGCCTGTGCCAGACAGTCTACTGAGAGAGTAGGTGTCATAGATCTGCTGTGTGGTGGTTGTGAGTCACATTGTTTAATGCATTGGGAGAACTTGGTAATTGGAGTGTAGCAATGTGGCCATTGGGGACTTGGGTGTAATAAACAAAAAGGAAAGTGGTGTGTACTAGACATGTCTCATCATTCATAGCAGGGCTGGAAACAGGAAAAGAGACAATAAACTGAAGGATGGGAAGGAGGAAGAAGTGATCAATAGGGAACATGCTTAACACACTTTTCTTACTGCAGTGTACAGTCTTGCTATCACCTCCTTCAGTTGCCTGTTAATCAAGCAATTGACAGGTGTTGGAATAGCAGCAGATCTCACTCACCCATTCCTGGGCTGTAGCTGTTCAAACCTCTGTTTGCTTGTCAGCCAGCCAGTTTCTGGGTCTTTAAAAAAATTTTAAGATGAATCACAGCTCTCTTTCCCTGAAGAAGAAATAGTGTTGTTCCTATTTGGATGCACTAAATACAAATTTCAGCCTTTTTCCCAGGCTGGCCACTGAAGTCTGTGTTGCTTTCATTACTTCATTTGTCCCAGTCACTGCCAGTCCATGGGCCTTTTCTGTAGCTGGTGAATACATGATCTGAACTACAATGAGCTCACAACTTTATATGACAATTCCTGAGAACAGGTATGATCCACATTCAGTAGCACAGAAAGAATATTTATCTGCTGGTTTTGCTGTTCAGTCATATTCAGTAACATATTTTGTTTATTCACATTCTAAAGTTTAATTATTTTACTTTTTTTGTGTAGGAATGAGGTATGTGTTTATGTAATGCCTGGCACAGTGGCACTGTAATCACTGTGAAAAACAGAACATATTTTAATCTTTGTGTATGTATATGTGCATACATGTATGGGATGTAGTAATACTGTTATATTTTAAAAGTATTAAAGAGTCAGAAAGTGCATTTTAATGATACTGAGTCGCACAGAGGATCTGCAGTCACAAAAATTCCCCATTTTTTTTCTCTACATTTCAGTGCCATTTAAAAAAAGTTTGGCTTTTGTATTTGCTTTCACTGTGGATTGGAAACTGTTGATGCTCTTATGTATTGTGGGGATTCTTGGAGGGGAAAAAAACCCTGTTACTAGAAGAAATAGTGTGTTAGATGAGGGTATGCATCTGAGTTTTACTAATAAGCCTGCATCTCCAGATTTGCTGATTACTAGAGGTGTCATGTTTTCAGATTTAAAATAGTGGCTCTGCTGTCTCTGTGCCTTGCAGCCTTGCATAAAGTAGTCTTGACAACTGGTAATGTTCTAGATGGCTGCTAACAGCTCTTACTGACAAGTGTATGTCAGTGGGTTCTCTACCGCGTCTCTTACTCTCTGACACTCTGCCTGCACTGTCCATATTGGGGACTTAAGGGAGTTCTCTGCAGAGAAACTACTTGGGAGAGACTCAGAGACCCTGTGACATCAGAGGCAATTCCTTGGATACACAGAGATGAGGGTACTATTTCTTGACAGGCACTTAGTATAGGGCCAGGAAGGCAGCCTGAGCTTGAACATGTAGTGAAGGGGAGTGTGGAGCACTGAGAATTAGGTGCTTCTGGCACTGATGCTGAAACATTTATTTTAAATAAGCCTGGTGGCAAAACACCTCCTGCTGTGGTACTCTCAAGTACTGCACAGGAGAGGTTACACTTCAGAATCTTTCTCACTTTTCTTACAGTGTGATCCCTTTGGTTTGTATTACCTGCTGATTCTTAACAGCATGGTGATGTATGTGGCTCATTTTAATTTGCAGAGGGGCAACAAAACACTTTAAACAATTTATGAGTAATTTAATCCAGAAAAATGTGTCTAGTCTGTGTCATTGGAACACATTTAATGACTCTTGTGTGTGAACTGCAGCTGACAGATCTGAGATGCAAAACGTGATGTTATTTCTTGAGCAGAAGCTGGCTGTAGGGGTTATGCAACTGCTGGGCTGCATTGGAAGCCTTTAGTGCTTTTCTTGACATCATGTATGAATTGTCTTCCAATTCACAACCCATTTATAATTACTTAATTAATACTTTATTTATAATTAGTTGTAGTACAGTTATCTTTTAAAAAATCAAGATTATAATTTAATTAATAGTGGACTATGCCACAGTTAAGTTTTCCAAGTTGTTTTGTACGTATCAGTATGCAGACTTTGTTTGCATAGTCACAAACTCTTTTTTTCCAGAAATTGTGCTTTGTTCAGTGCACTGCATGAGCAGTTCTCAACAGCATTATGATTTTTCTTCTTTATTCAGTGAATATCTGTTACACTCATTTGGAGCATGTTCCCAAATATGTAATTTATGGTTTTCTGCTCTGGTCATCACAGTATTTGTACTTGTCTTCAGGTATTCCAAATTTATCTGTTATTTGATTTTCACACACTTATACTTGACACTATTAGTATTATTCCTGGTTTATAGAAAGAAAACTGAGGCACAAGCTCCAAACTGTATATACTTCCATTTCCCCATACAGTGGATAATTTTATGATAACGAATGCTGTTAGTATGAATTTTGTTTTTTCCCTCATGAGCTTTACAGAGTATAATGACATGCTGCACTTTTCCCCTTCAAACCTGATTGTTTGAACCTTTAGAATCCTAAATTTTCCTGGTATTTCCATCATGCATTATTTTAAACATTCTCTCCTGCAATTGGAAGTGCTGTGACTCTCCCAACTCCCACCACTGGTACTTTCACAGCAAAAACATCAGGCCCCACAAATTTAGGTCCTGAACAGCCTGATCTTCCATAGATCGTCTGTGTGCCAAGGTTACCAATGAAAGTGGTACAAGAGGGATCACTAAACTATGGGGAACAAATGAAAACGTGTCATGGTGTTCTAGAAACACATTCATGACAAAATCATTTCCCAATCCAAAACGATTTGTCCAAAATAATTTAGAGAAGCCTAAAATATATTTGAGTCCATTCATTTGAATTGCAAAATGAGCTTTCAGCAGAATGTTTTTAGAGGAGAAGATGTGTTCAGGTTGTATCTACTGAAAAATTAATGTGAGAGTTTGTATAAATACATGTGGAGCCTTACAGCCTGTAGGGGTAATTTCACCTTTGTTGCTGACTCCGCCTCCAGTGGCTGTTTATATGAACTAAAAAATTACCTAGAACAGCTTCTGGCTTAGAAAAAAAACCCCACACATATTGAATTTGGTTCAGCTGTGAAATTCTGGAAGATTACAGCTATTCCAAATTTAACTATAGGACAGAACAGAGATCTAGACTGCCCTTTAGCCAATTTTTTATAAAAACTAACTAGTTTCAAAGTGAAGAAGCATTTAAATGCTCTCCTGTCCTCCTTTGCTTATGCTTAACTGAACTTAAGCAGGGAGAGAGGTGAGGTGCTTAAGAAACAAGTACTTGTCCATGAGTAGGTTATTGCTGGTAAATCTCAAGAGCAGTTTGATACTGGAAAGTGTGCAAAACTGATACTCATTTCTCCTGACGTAAGAATATGTCCGAAGTTGGTGAGAAAGAGATCATAGCTGGAAGGAAACAATTGTCTTTAGAACTGGAATTGGAAAATTCAGGTCCTGCTGTTTTTACATCAGGCACGGCAGGAACATTGCTCATTTTCTCAGTGCTGGTTCTTAATGCAGCTGAGTGTCAGAGTGAAACTCTGTTGGACAACATGGAAGGACAACAGTTCTGGCAAAGGAAAACTTGTGCTATACCTAAAGAACATGTTATCCATGTTTGGCAGTAATACATGTTGTGCCTAACACTGCTCTATACCGGGATGAATTTGCTGCTTTTATTACTCTTTGTATCACTTCTGTGGAATTAATAATAAATGGATAGTATTCATTTTTACAAACTGTTCAACCAGGTTGCCTTCTTGACTGTGTAACTTGAGTATCATTGATGTTAGTGATATTACACTGGTGGATCTGGAAAGAGAAATGAAGGCATTGAGACTGCAACTTGTCAAAGGTCAGTTAACGTGTTCAAATGCTGAGTTTAGAACACAGCAGTGCCTGATATCCTGTGCTCATAATCTCTACCTCATACCTCAGTGATTTAAAACCTGTGCCCCTCAAATAGTTGTTGTCTGGAATATCTAACATGGTTGATGGTGTTTGTTTCTAGATAAATAAAAGCATATTGTCTTTGCATTCCTTGTCTCACACACACACCTCTCTCATTGTTACCGTAACTATTGCTGAATGATGTCATGCCATTTTAGATGACAGTGTCAGTTAAACTAGTTAACGGTCACAGGCTGGCCTACAAAGGGTTTTTTTTAACTGGTTGTATTCATGAAGTACAAATTGTATCATCAGTTGCAGCTTTCGCATTGCCCTAGTCACACAGTTTCTTCCTTGCTTAGTATCTGTGTGGTAAGGCTAAGCCAGCATAAAATAGGAACACAGGCAGGATTCTGGGAACACATGATGTGTGAAGGTTTCTTCAAATGGTTTGTAACAGGCCATGCTATACCCCTAGTCCTGCTCCTTGCATTCTCGTCACTGAACCATTTTTAAAATCCTGGATCTGTCTCACCATTTTTTCCACTCTTACGCCAGCCCTATTTGTAGTTTCCCCACCTGTTGCTGTGTGTATTGCCGTGTAGCTGGCTGCATGTTGCTCCACAACTTCAGTGTGCCAACAGACTGATTGCAGTGTGCTATATAAATTATAATATATTACTTTTCCCAGATTTTCTTCTGGCTACTTCTAATCTGTACAAAGCATCTATCAAAGCTTCTGATGTTATTTAGTCCATGATCTAATCTGTCTTTGTGAGTTGCATCTACCCTGACAAGAACCATTAAACCAAAAGGACACCCTCACAAGAGCCTAGCTCAAGGGATAAGGGACTTTTGGTGTCATGGTTCCTTATGAATAGAAATATGTCAGAATGTTAAATCTGAGGGCTCTTCTCATTCATGAAAGGAATGATCTTGTGCAGTGCTGCCTGGCAGTGCCATCACTAGAGGGTTTGCCCAGGTATGTTACTCCTTTCACCACTCGCCTTGCAGTTTGTGATTGTTATTACGTATCACAGTATTGCCTAGTGACTCTGGCAGAGACCAGATGTTGATTGATTCCTACTACTACCTGCCCTGAACCCTCTCTGAGATCCAGGGCCATCTGCTGTACAGGATGCAGGGCTCTAAGCATGGCCCTACAAACGGTAGGAATACTGCCTCCGGGGTATAAAGGACCCTAAGTCCCTGAGCAAGCTTGACATCCTAGAATAATGCTAGGGATGTTTGGATGCAGGCCACACACAGTCAGGAGGGGTGAACATGGAGGTGAAGAGTGTATGATAGGTAAAGCACACTGTAATTATAATTGTGTAAATTCCTCAAGGCTTTTAGACAGACAAACCCTCTGCTCCTGAGAATTCTTTTCTAGGTGGACATTAGGGACCAAAGGAAGCATTGCTGACACTGTTTCAGAGATGGCAGGGTGCCCCACAATAAGCTTGTTTCTCTCAGTGAGAGTAGTCTAACAAGTTAACACTCAGATTTTTGGGAAAATTTGATCTGAATTGACTTGCTCAAGGTCACATAAGGGCATCTTGAGCTGGCATGGTCACACCATGTCTCAGCCCCGTGATTTTCCTTCCGCACAAAGGGTCGGCAAAAGCCAGTGATGTCAGTGCAGTCAGCATTTTCTCCATACCCCTGAAGCCCAAGCTATGCTTTGGTAGTATTTGTCGGTCCCATAAATGTTTCTTGCTACACTTCATCCATGGCTGAATTCCAGGGACAGAGTAAGTTGTCTCTATATATAGCCGATGAAACACTGTGGGATCTTCTGACAATGACAGTTGTTACTATGAAGCCAGCAAATAAAATTTTTCTGTTCTTTCTTAATTTTTATTTCCAAACTTGTCATTGGAAATGATACACTTAAAAAAAAGTAATTAGCTACTGTATCAATATCACCATGTATGAGTAGCATGGAGATTTTTCAGAGTCAAATTTGTGCCTCTTGGTGCTAAATGTGAGAGGGCTAATATGCTCAGTGCTCACAGTGCTTTTCCTTAGCTCAGATAAAATCAGGGGTTTGGTTCCCAGATGTATGGCTCTGTTCTCTCTTTCTGCTTTTCTTCTGTAAGTGTTGGTTTCAGAAATATTAAGTGAGTTTAAAGTTTATTCATACTACATTTACATAATGAATTTAATTCCTTGGTTTTCTTCTTACAATATAGTGTGTGCCTTGCGCTGAAGAACGGAGGTTATATTTATTGTGTTGCCAAAAACCAAATTCCAAAACACCTCTAATAAATGATGAATGCATTTTATAATAAACCTTACCTTTCTGTTTACCTTGTTAGGGAAATTTATGCATAATTTTAAACAGAATCCAACATTTTGGCCCAATCTAAATTGTAATTTTCTTAAGTAATTCAGATTTTTGTTGGTTAAGCTTTAAACCAGTGAATATTTACTACCAGCAAAAATATTTTTTATGTACCAGCAACAGTTATGGCATGCTTTGAAAAGAAAAGGGTTTTTTGATCCCTGTTTTAAGAGTCTATTAACAGTTTACACAAAAGAATAGTCACTTTGAATTTATTTTCTTTTACTTTTCATTGACTTCTTTCTTGAGAAAGCATTCTACTGTTCTTTTTCACAAAGAAACAGGCTTTGATGAGGGCGAGATGATTACTTAAAGACTCAATGACTGATCGAGCTCTCATAACGTTCTTTATCTTCCTGTGGCTTTTGTGACACAGTTTTGGCAGATACGAACTATTGTGTTCCTACACAGAAGTGTTACAGCTGAAAACTAATGGTGACCATTTCCATGTCAGTTGATTGTTTCACAGGCAATTATTTAAGTGGAGAAATCTGGCTCATTTCTTATTCTAGATCTCATTAAGTTCAAATAGAAGAATGATCTGGTGAAACACTGTTGCAGTGTTCAGCATTTTTGAAGTTTTAATAAAAGTTGTCGGTTTGTTCTACAATTTTGTGAGAGGGAAGCCTAAGAAGCATGTTGAAGAATTGAAAATCTGAGAAACAGTAAAAAAATGCAAAGGACAGAGTTCTTGAATGATATGATGTCTTTTGACAAGTAAATGAATGTTAAATATCAACTCAGTGAAAACCTTCAATTTCATTAAGAAGAATGATAAAGATTAATGTCCTTTAGGTAGAAAAGCCCTTTGATCCTCAAGGAGCTTCATGCAAAGCATACCAGAAGGCTTTCACTTGGGTGGTACTCACTTGTGTGAACTCACAGATCTGCTGCAGCTTCCAGGAAAGATCTGGCCTTTTGGTGCTCCTCATGCATGGGAAGTGATGCCTGGTTGCCACAGTGTTCTCCTGGGTCCAAGGCACCATTCTCCTTGCTAGGCTCTTACTAGTGTATATGTTAGCATGAACTACAACTGCACGTCTTTTGCCAAATAAAAGACAAAAGTAGTTGACAATTCAGCTCTGCCATCTCTACTGATCTTCCCCTGCCACCTTATTTTTTCTAATCCGTTTGGCAGTCATGAGTATCCTTTTGTCATGCCCCATTGTAAACAACCTGTGTCATTTCTACCTTAAATATACTTGCTGACTCTCAGATACCTTGCCATGTCAGCTTAAGATTCCCTATTCATATGGTTCATTGTGTTTCTTTATTTTTCTCTCTTTAAGATTTTTGTCCTTTCTTTTCTGGTCAGATTGCTTATTTCTGTTTTGGCTTTATTTTCTTTCTCCTTAGGCACACATGGTTCGTGGCTATGTGACGCTGCCAGCTTAATTTGGGAATAGTCCCAACCTACCTCTCATGTGGGAAAAAGCTTGGTGAAGCAAACTGCTTTATTCATACTACTGTGCTAGGCACAGCTTTCCTATTCTCTTGTTGAGCTGAAAGGGGCAGCTCCCTTTCCACTTCAAGTCTGGCTCTCTTTCCACTATGGACCTCCATTCATATGCTTCTCATTACCATCCACACAGTTAGTATATAAAATTAAATTAAAGTAGTAAACAAAATACCAGATACTCCTCCTAAAGCTCCATCTATAAATATCTCCCCTGCCTACTCATGCTGTCTGATTAAGAGGCAGTAAGCAGTTGGTTAGAGAACCTAAACCAGGTCAGATTCCATCAAGATAGGCAGGATTTTTTTAAAAAATGGGGCTATTCCATTTAGCTTTCGGTTTCATAGGTAAAAAGCCCAATGCTCCCAAAATGCCCAAATGACAATATTGAAGCCTCCTATTTTGACATTTTCAGAATTAAAAAGATTTTTTCATTCTGATTTTTTTTTTATCCAAAATGGACTAATATAAGCTAGCCAAAGTGGATCTTGAAACACTTGATTTTTTTTTTAATCTCTCAGACTGAGAGATACTGTGGTTCTGACTGTTGGTTCCTAGGAACAATGAAGACATTTTTGTTTTATTTGCTTTGTTATCAAGTGGTTTTTATGCATCTACCAAGTAAACATGGAATAATGAATAGTACCTTTGCAGCTGTAGTTAGCTGTATTTTGAGAAAATCCAGTTATTTTATGAAAAACTTAACCTTCTTCAAGAATTCTAGAAAATTTGTGTAGATGTCTTTTGATTTCTAGAAAGACATGGGTCTGGTTCCAGTCCTAATCCACAGTGTGATTGGATATTATTTGTCAAAGAAATTCTATGCCAAAGCACCTCAGTTTTTATTTCATGCCTGAGGTGGGCACCCTGGACCTTATTAGAGGGTGAGTACCAACAAATCAAATGTGGGTTGTAGCTCAAAACTCCCTGTATGAAGCCATTCATCAGTTACCTGTAAGGCTCGCTTGTACTGCACAGTGGGGACTGGTGCAGAACCATTTCCATCCATGTAGATCCCCAGACAAAGCAGTGCCAAGGAAAGGCACAAAGCTGGTTGCAATGCCTCCCCTCTAATGAGGGAGTGCGTGGAAGGTCACAGTTTTCATCAGTGCAGGAGAGCTCTTTGCACAGGGGCAGCTCTGGGTCACACACAATTCATGTGTGTACTTCTAGGAGGACTCCTCTGACTTCTTCCTGCATTTCCTTTAGAAACTTCTCCTGTGCTCTCTTCAGCAAATAAGAAGAAATGTTTTTACTGACTTTGAAGGCTTGAATTATGATTTTAGTGATTGCAGTTAGACTTGTATTGAAAACCAAAGGTGACAACCCAGCTATAAAAATAAACCACACTGTTACACCACCATACATATAAAGGGTACATACATGAATTATGTTGCTTTGTAATTGCTATTTGATCTTGTCTCAGAGTATCCTAACAGAATACTGATCTGCATTTGAGCAAATAGCATTTGCTTTGTTCTGTAGGTAGAAGTGTAGCAACCTTGAGGGTGTTTGCACTGAGCAGGTGAAAAGCATGGGGTTCTGTCTGGCTGCTTAGATTTGGAATTTCATTTTTAGACTGTTTATCTCACAGTATGTACATCAGTCTTCAGAAGTTCAGCTTGCTGTTATTGCATGAATTGTTGCAGTCCTCTTCTGGATTCCAGTTTGCAACTTTAGTGCTGCATTTACAAAGTTTTTTTGAGTGAGGAGCAGGTATTTGCTGTGCATGTGTGCATGTTCTTCTATATTGCTTGGAGTTAAGGGATAGAAGGTGACTTGGAAGAAAACAGAGCTTTAGTTAACCATATGAAATGGAGGGCATATGCTGTCTAGGTGTAAATTATCCTGATTATTCATTCTCATTGGCTTACAGACCTGCTGAGCCTTTAATGAGAACAGTTTTCCCTTACACCTGGTTTTGTAACTTACAACTTCCAAAAGCTCAGCTTTGGTGAGCATTTTCATTTTCTAAGTGATGTTCCTCTGGTATCCAGTGCAGACACCACTGGAGAAGATGACCTTGGCTGATGAGAGGTGCAGGCATTAATGACAAGCTCCATGAAGAACGTAGTAAACTTGCCAATTCCCAGAAGAAACATTGTTGCCAAGGCTACTGAAATGATAGGGCACGGGAGATACCGGACATGCTTGATCCCAGCGCTGTCCTTTGATATTTTGCCCTGTGGAAAGCACGGGCAAGTTTTTCCTGCCACACACTTGTAAAGTTCCTGGTTCCACAGGGCTTTGTATGCGCATCTTGGTGCCGGCTTTTGGATTTACTGAGAGCGTTTCCTGGACAAAAAGATAACGTGTTGCTTTTTAAAGCTGTGCTTCCATGCTGTCTGGTTAACTCCAGACCTATTTCCACTGGAAAAACGTTTCATCACTTGGGTGTCCTTGCTGGGTTGTCTGGTGTAATCCTTAATCCGAAAGTGCCCGGTGGCTCAAGGCGGGACACGGCTAAAGCCGGGCGATGTGGAACTGCAATTAGCGGATCGTAGGCGGGTCTTGGGGAGCGGGAATACATGTCAGTGAGAGAGAAAAGACCCCGCACAAAGGGCAGGTGTGGGCTGGGCTGGGCTGGGCTGGGCAGGGCAGGGCAGGGCAGGGCGGGGCTGGGCAGGGCGGGGCGGGGCAGGGCAGGGCAGGGCAGGGCAGGGGCCGTGTGTGTCTCCCCGCCGGGCCGGGCGGGGCGGGGCGGGCTCCACGTGACGGCCCGGCGGGGATAATAAGCGGCGGCGAGGAGGCGGCCCGGGCTCCTCCGCAGGGTCAGCCGCAGGGACCGGCAGCAGCAGCAGCAGCCGACAGGGACACAGGGAAGGAAGGTCACCACAGGTCAGCACATACCTGGCAGTTTCAGACTCTGCTCTCAGCAAGATCAGTCAATATCCGTTCCCTGTCACTTTGGAAAAAGAAAAAAAAAAAAAGAAAAAAAAAATAAAAAAAGAAAGAAGGAAAAAAGACACTGCTACCTCTCAGCGCGTAAACTAAACTTAAATCATAGTAGAAGCCACAGCAGCTGAAGCTGATCCCCAGGTACCATGAACAGCATGAATCAGATAGAAACAAACATGCAGTACACCTACAACTATGAAGAAGATGAGTACATGACCCAAGAAGAAGAATGGGACAGGGACCTGCTCCTGGACCCAGCATGGGAGAAACAGCAAAGGAAGGTCTGGAAATAATGTGTATCTGTCTGTGTGCTTCTGTATGGAATGATGCCCTTGTCTTACTGCCATGCTGTGTCTCAGTTGTTGGGGTTGTACAGCAAGGGGTTCCAATAAAATATATTTTACATTGTATAAACCATTTATATAATGTATAGTAGCTATGCCATATTTTTAGAATAAAGCATTCACTTTTTGATTCTTAAGTGAAACCTATGTCAGATGAAAATAATTTATATAATGTAGAGTAGCTATGGCATATTTTTAGGATAAAACATTCTCATTTTTGATTCTTAAATGAAACCTAGGCCAGATGAAAATAATTTATGGGAGTCAGGAGTTTATTTTTATATTGCACTGTAAATATTCTGTCAGTACCTCTAGATTTATGTTTAAGTATTTCGTAACTTTTAACTTCACTTCTTGAAGTCAGAGTCTTCCATTTGGAAAGCAGACTCTGAATTGATGTGTGTGCCTGATGGATTTTCAAAAAGAGTAAATTGCAATTATAAACAGAGATGAATGAGATGGTTCAAAATTAGCGTTCAAAAAAGTTTGCAGTATTTCTGAGAGCAGACTGAGAAGTCACTTTTGAAATTGTGATCTTGCAAGTTCAGCTCTTATTAGAATTTATTATTTATCTCCATTCTGACTGAATGACCTGACAAGGAAAATATTGCCTAGAAATATATCCAGGCTATATTTGGAAAACTATATGTCATGATTATGTTCCTATATGCCAGTCCACTGTCTGGGAGAAAAAAACCCATTCTGTAAACTCCTTGGAATACACAGTTTTAGAAGAAATGCTTCTTGCCTTGTAGGTATAAGAAAACTATTGTCCCACCAGGTACTGCCTGTGTTCTTTTTCTGAACATAGGCAGCAATTATGATCCCAGCAACACTCATGACAATGCTTTGGTACTTTAGTAATAATTTTCAATATCTAGTTTCATAATGTTAAGCTTTAAGTAGTAATATTTCCATATTTCCAAGAAAGATGAAATAACACAAAGGATTGATTGCCTCCTAATTTAAAAGGTGATGTTGAAGTCACAGCTGACAGATCTGGGATTAAAAGGTTATCTGCTGGTTACAAGAATGAAAAAAAGGGGAGGGAGTGAGAGGCAGTGCTCTGGACAATAAGGTTGAATGTGCATTTTGCATAGATGAGCAGCTTAAGTAGAAGGTGCCAATTTAGATCTTATGACAGTCTGTCCCACTGTTACAGCTTCTATAAAAGCTATGCTATAAAATATAAAAGTAAGAGATGTTGGAATAGTTGGGGCCAGTGGGTTTACTTTTCCACAAAAATTTGTAGAAGCAATATTTCCTCTCAGATTTAGCTTGTAGCCTCCCTCATTCTGTTATTTTTAGCTGGTTTTGTTCATTTTCTTACATTCATACTTGTTCAGATCCTGCTGTGTGAGGATAGGGGGAGAAGTTCTGTTCTATGTTCAAGTTCACTTTTCTTGATCTACCAGCTGCTGCAGCTCCGAACAAATTATTAAGTTGTACTCATCAACACTGGCATTTGTTTTAATTTGGCACTCTTCAGATGGTGAACTATACTTCCATGTTTTAAAATGAGAATTGAAATTATCCTAGTGCTAAAGTGCTTTTGTGACTTGAAACTGCTCAGCTGTAAGAGGTTGTGTTACATCTGATTAGGATTCAATTGTCCAGTATTTCAGAGAAGGCTGTTTTCAAAAGAAAATGGACAGGTTACTAGATACTAATGCACTCTAATGCAGTTTTCCTTCAATCCAGATAAATGTTAAAAAATAAAGAGAATTTGGATTAGGTAAACATTCTTAGGTTGACAATAAGTCTCTTGATTTTTACAGGAAAGTGGGGAGCAATTATACTGCATGAAAATTTGAATTGAAAATTTTATGTTTCCATTCCTCTGAACAGGCAATACTTCAGCAGAAAGTCAAATTTCTACACTGTCAAATTAAAGCAGACTCTGCTTTGCTTCCATAGAGTAGAGAGTGTTGTTTTCCTACTTAGTGTTGTCGGTTCCCAGGGTTTAGTTTTAATATTAATGTGATATCATATTCAAATAAAATTTACAAGAGGGATCCTTATTCCTTACCTTTGAAAGAAATCTGAATTTATTATTACATGAAAATTAAGTACGCACATGATAAAAGCCCTGATAAACTTTGTAGAATGTCAAGGCTTCTATATTTTCCTAATTTGTGCTAAGACAGTTGCAGAAAGTGCTCTCTTAGTTTCCTTATTCATTAGGAGAAGATTGAAAGTACATGGGTACAGATCTTTGTTCTAACTGGTAATACAATATTCAGAAGTGATCTTGGTGGAGCCCTGGCAGTTGGCAGCATATATTTTCTATTAGACAGTCTTGGAACAACCCAAAAATAAATGCCATTGTTTCTATTGTGGGCTGCCCTCTCCAGACTTGCCATTTCAGTGATATGCCTGGTATGAAATCTGTCAACAGATGCTGGTAACACATGATGACGTCCATAGGATTACAATGGAGGTGACACCTAATTATAACCATGGTTTGTAGAGTATTATGGTCTGCTGTAATCCAGGCTCCTTGGTGGTCGCAGATGTCCAAAAATATATGAAGAACGCTATAGGAAAGGAAGCTGAGTTGTAGTTTAGCACTATCTGAATGTGAACAACTAAAACGACTTAGTTGAGGTAACATTTAGCCTGTGTCAACTCAGGATATCAAAAAAAATGCAACCATTTGACCATTTCTGCATTAGACGATCTTGGCAAAAACTTAAATGTGGTTGAACATTTCAGACAGCAACTTTAAAGAAAGCTAAAATTGTATTTTGGATGAAGTCTGCTCCTTGACCCACTACATTTCCACTGCCCAGGTGCCCTAAATCAGCAGCTGAAAGATCTGTCTATGCAAGTGGTCCCTCGTTTCTTCAGTACAACACAGAAATCAAAAAGTATTGGAAATTAGAAAGCCTGGCCAGAGAGGGCGGGATTATTTTCTTCATTCTGCTCTGTAACCCCAGACAAGGTCAGCTCACCTCTGACATCAGTTTTCTCACTGGTAAGAAGAGGACAGCAGTGATATTTGTAAGAACTGGTAGAAGTGTCTCGGGGTTTCAATCCGGTTGTTTCCACCCGAGATTCCAAGGCTGGCTGGTGGTTCGTGTGGGCAAGAAGGGAGTGATTTTCCCTCTTGACCTCTGAAGGATTTAGGTCTGCTGTCTGACTCTGTGTCTCTGTGTTCTGTGCTGAGCTCGGTGTTCGGCACGAGAATGAAGGGAGTCTCAAGGTCTTGGTTTTCTGGTTTCTCGCGTTGTTTATTAGTTCTTATCTTACAATTCTTTGTGTCCGGCCATGGTGTTCACAGCAGCCTGGACACGAGGTGACTCCCCTTCCCCTGTGTCCGGCCATGGTGTTCTCAGCAGCTCGGACACAGGGCAACTCCCCTCCTGTGTCCGGCCATGGTGTTCACAGCAGCTCGGACACAAGGCGACTCCCCTTGTGATGGGAGGTCGCTACCTCTTATACAGATAACTACGTACCCATAGTTTACAATTCTGTGCCAATGTCTATCACCTATACTAACAGGGTCATGTCTACTTTGATCCAATCCACTGAAACTATTTTGTGCCCACGTCACTGCAGAAGATGGATGCCAAGGGAGAAGAAGAAGAACCCAGGGCACCGCCCTAAAATCACCATCTTGTCCCTTTGCATCTACATTCTAAAAATCCATAACTTCAAAATCTTCTGCACAGTGATAACTACACTACTCTCAGTAACACCTTTGTGACTTGCAATTCTTCTCTGTGTTAGATGTTTTTCTCATGGACCAAAATCAAAGACTGTGTCTTCCTGGGCTCTGTGCCCGGCAAATCCCCCTGCACAGACCCCAGACCCTCTTTTTTGGGTCCCAGGCCTCTCTACCGAGGTCTGTGACTTCCCAGGGCGCCCAGAGGGATGCCCTGGACTCCAACAGAAGTGATTTGTACTGTGGTCTGTCAGACTAGAGATCCTGTCTTTCAGTCCCTACTCTGCTGGATGGGAGTGGAAGTGGAAATCATACTAGCTTATAATGGAGGACTGAAAACATAATTTCTCTTTTCTTCATAATAAATATATTTTTGAAATTTTCAAGAAAAGTTCAACAGACTCCACAAACATTTTAGTTTTCACTTCCCTGTGTCTCAATAGAACTAAAAGGACCATCAGGAAATTCAATGTCCCTTAGCTTAGGAAACCAAGCACAGCAATGCTACTTGAAATGCACACACAGTTTTTTTGCAATGTTTTTGATCTGCCAACACTGCTTGATGAGCCATGTGTTAATCAGCACTCTTGCCTATTTGCAACTTTTGCTATAAGTAATTATAAGAGTAAGTGTGCTTTTTAAAAACTTTTTTGTGAACTGTGGTGTGTTAGATTTCCAAGGAAGCTGTGAAACAAGTGTGGTCCCTTTTTCAGGACAGTTGTATTGTACTGTATCTACTGACCTCACATATTTCACATGTGCCTGCTGCAGTCATTTAGACATGTCTGACACTATTGCCCTAACACACATGAGGAAAGAATTGGGAACATGTTCTTTGCCTTACTGACATTGTTATAAATGAATGACGTCATTTTAGGTTGCTCTGTAGCCCTGGTACCACTACTTTGTTAATGCAGAAGGTTTTAATATAGGTGTCAACATAAATAATGACTGTTTGGATGGGTTTTTATACTGGTATAACATAAACAAGAAGATTTAAAATATTTATTTACCTTGATATTTCCCTCTTTCTGAATAAAAATCTTCTTGATGACACTGAAAGTTATGTATGAATGAGGACTTTGGAAAAGATTCTTAAGGAAAAGAGCTGTGTCTTTTCAGTCTTCAGCAGTGCAGATCAGATTACATTTCCAATTTGACCTGTAAGGATTTTATCTGCATTACCTCCTTTGGCTGGTAATATAACTCTTGTTGTCCTTGCAAGAAAAAAAAAAAAAAAAAAAAAAAAATAAAAAAAAAATTTGGAAGTTATATGTATGGCAAATTATTTGGCAGGAGCTATCAGAACTATGGATTATGGACAATGTTCTTATTTTTCTTATGGTGCTGCAGCTTTTTTAAGTTCAGCAGATTTGAGAGGTTCGTTGCAGCCTGAAAGAGAAATTGACCTTGTGTTCAGTCTGACTTCAGAGTCTATAAATAGAGTTACAGTCAGTATCCCGGATTTACTCTGAAGTTTGCTCGGTCTTCTATGGATGGAATCTAACTTGGTTTCTTATCAGAAACCTCTTCCTGTAAGAATTCTGGTGGATGAGAAGACAGATGTAGTGGAAAGAAACAACTTCATTCTTGACTGGGCAAGAAAAATAAGCAAGGATGAATGAATGAAAATTAAATGTAAGGGCAGCAGAGGCTGACCAGCAAAATTAGGTACTACAGAACCACTTCTCATGGATTTACAGGCTCCAGGTTGAAATCATTGTTGTGGAGAATGTAACAATATCTGCACTGTCTAGAGAGCATTCCAGCCTAGGTCTTCCTCTTTTACTGAGATTATCTGGAAATAAAAATGCTTTGGGTTTTGTTTTGTTTGTTTGTTTTAAACCACGTAAAATTATTTCCTTAAATAATGAGCCTTGGGGTTAGGCTCGCATGGCAGTCACAGAAACAACCACTAGAGGGTTTTTTACTGAGGTGGCACTTTTCACCCACTTGGAATACCAGTGGGATAGTTCAGAAGGCACGGATTCCCCTCTGCAAGTGAGCAACGTGAGCAGGGTCTGGACATGAATGTAGGAGGTGTGAGGGAAACAAAAGGTCCTCTCCTTTCTGAGAGAGTATGAACCTTCTCATTACTTATTCCTAGTACTAACCTGTTAGCAGTTGCATATTTCTTATAAAGAGTTGAGTAGCTATACTCAATTACTTTCAGGAGGGGATTGAATATGCCAGGAGGAAAACCATCCAGATTCAAAATAAACATGATAATGGAAAAACTGTGTGCCATGGTAGCATATGCTATTTCAAATGCTGAGTCCTACACTGCAGTTCTCTCCCTCCCCTACCTTTTATGCAGATAATTAGGATTGTGTAGGTGTCTTGGGAATTCTGTTGGCTGAAATGCAGGATTTTCTATTAGTATTAATACTTAAAAAGTGCCAACAATTTCTCCTTATTTAGGCTTTTTTTTTTTTTTTTCTTAGTGTTCAGCAATTATTTGGTTGTCTTGTATAGAATAGCAATGTCTTGCCAAATGATGCATGTTACTGCAGATGCAGGGGACACCTTATGAAATGTAAGTTTCAGCATTCCAAGGCCAAATGCTCCTCCTTCGGGTGCACCAAGAATTTACTTTTCAAACAGTGGATGCCAAAAGCTCTAACATTAAGCACACATAAAGAACATCTCTTGATTTCTTTTAAATCCTATGTGTGTTCTCAGTGGGAGATAGCTCCATAGAAGGTCTGCCTGAGAACTTGGTAGTCAACAGACAAACATAATTTTTTTTCTGCAAGAGCATGTCTTGATTTCTCACCATATACTGTAACTGTCCCAAGTGTTGGACACTGATGCAACAGAAGACCATGGAGTGGCAATTTCTCTTATCCTATGAAGCATTGCCGTGAGAGCAGAAGGAGTCATCGTAGAAATAGGGGATGTGTTTATGGCTTGTTCTCTACAATTTGTCTCTTAGAGATTAGTGCTTTTTAAAATAGTAACATGTTAAATTCCTCCTGCTGACGTTACTTGCATGGAATGGTGCTTGAGAGGAGCATGCTGAAAGGATAGTGGAACGTTCATATTTTGTCTTGGAAGCTGAAAATAAGGTGTGCAGCCCTGAATACTGTGATGCTGGTATATAAAGGAAAAATCAAAGAAAACTATTATGAAATTCACTTTACTAGAAATGATTATGTAGGTATTTTGTTTGAATAGGAAGGTTTCCTTTACCAGTACTAAGTGAGAGAAATCAATATATTACTCAATATTATGTTTTCTATTTAAACTCAAATGAACCTCTCAATGTTGACCCATTCCAGGCTCTGTAAGCTTTTACATGTTGTCAAATCGATAATTCCCATGGTCTCAGTTTAGCTTTTAATTGCCATTGACCCCCAAATAGCTGCCAGCAACAGATTATGAAAAGAAATTATAAGAACCATTTTATAATGGGAAGCAAAGGCTACCTGCTTCCTTCACTCATAGATACACATCACAACCTCCCCTGAAATTCGTGTAGTAAAATGTCTGTCTGTAGATACACTGATCCAATTAGTAAAGACAATAAGGATTGGAAGAAAGTATGGATCTAAGTGGGTTTCCATAAGCTGCAACCAATGTGCTTAAGAGCTCGAGAAAAGCTGTGTGTTAAGCAGTGGACTTTGCAATAATCTCTTGAGGGTGGGATGTCTGCATCTTGCCTGGATCTCTGTTTGGGTCACTGGAGAGCTGAAGAGAGAGGCATGGAAGGTGTTTGCTTGGAAGACCTCTGAGGGTTTTCAGCCCTGAGACCACAGTAAAAATGAATCCATGCTTATACAATTTCTAGCCCTGTGCAAACAAAAGCAGAGCTGGGGTAAATTCTGTAAACTAATGAATATCTGTAAGAAAATATCATGATTCCATCATCAATTTCCAAATTAAACTAAAAGAGCTTTGCAAAATGAATTTTGACTGCTTTTGGCCAATGGGGCCAGGTCAAGATCTTTCATTAAAACCCTTCTGTCCTTTCACAAGACAAAAGACATCATTAGGATGGAAAAGTCAAATGCCAACAAATGCCTCACGTGAATTGATGCCTTTTGCATAAATTCTGATCTGTTTAATGACTTTTAATTTAGCTAGTCATTTCTGAATTGCACTGTACGGTTCTGCTGATTAATTTCAAAAAGACTGAGCATTAAGATTTTCTTTAGTTGCAAATGGTGATTAATATGTAGATATTAGTGGTATTTTAGAAATTGTAGCAGACCCTGCTTACAGAAGAATGCATTGGATTTGCAATTGGAATGCAGGCAGATTTGATGCAGGATGAAACATGTCAATGAAATAGAATTAGATGGGAATTTGTGCTGCTTTGCTTTGTCCCAAGTCAAAAAATGTCCCTCCTGTGTGTTATTTTATATCCTTACAAATAAGCAAATATAAAAGTGCTTACACAGTTGGCAAGGTTGAGTTGGTTTCAATGGCTTTACTGCCAAGCATAATTTCTTCTGAGCCATAATTGTTGGGATAAACAATGTGTAGCTGATGTGGTATTCCTCCACTGTGAGCACTGAGAAGTTGCTGAGTGGATATCTCCTTTATGGCCATGCATTCTTTTCTGTCAGGTGATAGCAGAGAGTGTATTCACACTGAGCACTCAATTTCTTCCTTAATTAAATTTCGTTCCTTGTAGTTTGGGGTAATTTTCGTATCCTCAGTGTTTGGGGAACACCTGTTCATGAAATGCTGTGGTAAGAGTGTGTGATGTTTGTTCTTAGATCACTGGATTTGTTGGTTTGAAATATGCCTCGGGTTGAGAGACTTGATGCAAAAATGTTATCGTAACTAAACAGGTCCTATACAATGCTCTATTTCTACATGATAAAATTTGGCATGTATTTAAAGATAGAAGGTTTCTCTTTTCACATCATTTAACCAACACAGTGCTGTGATCACCCTCTGTGCCTGTTTCTGTGCAGAACCTGTAGTAGCTCTTCCTGCTGGCAGTACAAGGAACACTTCAGTACAGATCAAGGCATCGTGGTCTCAGTAATCCTCAAACTACTGGTGTGAAAGGCTTACAGGACAGGTGTTACTGCTCTGCAGCAAGAGACAGAGGCAGAAGGCTCTGAAATGCAATGATCTCCTTTTGTGAGAGTGTCTCCTACATGAAATGGTAGCTTGTAGAAATACACTTCATACTTTTGAAGGCCAGTCCAGAAAGAAACAGAAGGTGACAGCTGTCTGGCTGATTTTTAGTTGCTTTCTATAATTGGACCTAAAATTTCTGAGTGTGCACAGAGGACAGAAAATAAATCCTGAATTTACATCCTGAGTGCAAAAAGAGGCACTGCTGCTCCTGGTTTTACCCACTTTTGAGTTATAAGGATACACCACTTTGTCCATGTCTTCATCTCCAAAACAGTGGCTGTAATACCTATGTGCTGGCTTTGCAGATGGCAGTGATAAGTGTTTACTGTACTTGATATGAGTAAGATTTTCCATTTACTTCAAATGTTTCTTCCCAACTGCTCTTAACTGCAAGAATTCCTTCAACTTGAAATCTGATGTTTGTTTTTATTTCTCTTCAAAAAACTTGTAAATTAAAGAAGTCCAGCCATCCATTACTTTGATAACTTGCAGAACCTAATTTAGAGCAGACAGATTCTAATCTTAACTGTCCCTCTGAAAAGCCAAGCTCACCCCCACTACCATAGCAGGAGTCTCTGGAAAGTGACTACCCCAGGCTAAAATTAGCATCCATGATTATTTCTTAAGCATCTAAGGAAACACTCGTATTTTTTCTAGGTGTTGAACACCCAGGCATTTCCACTGACGTCAAGAGGAACTTCTGTCTATTTCGCAGCTTTGAAAATCAGCTTGCTATCTTGGCAGTCACAGAAAGCCTTAACTATCTAGCATTAAGTGATTTTTTTTAAAACTCTGTTTTATGTTTAGTCTTGGCACCACTGTAGCTTTTCACTGCTGCAGGGCTTAAGATATTTTACTCCTTAATGTGAAGCAAACTGGTACCCAGCTGCATTGAATTCAAAATTAAAAAAAAAAAAAATCAAACACCTAACTGTAAATGATTGTGTAGCTCTGGAGTGTTTTTTGACCTAAAGGAGTTCCTTTGGGCTATGAAAACCTCTATAGTCCAAGCTCATCTCCAGCTTGGTTCTAGAGAGTAGTTCCACCACGTTTTCTTTGGCAGAGTAGCTGATCATCTTTGACTCTACTATTATCCATGGGCTTCCAATCCCCTTCATTTGCTGGTACAGTGATCTTCTGCCATATACCAGATCATGGAAGAAATTTGAGGCAACCCTCCCTCTTCTTAATACTTCTTAATCCTAAATCATTTCAGTAATGTAGTTTGCAGTGCAGCCCCACAAGCAGCTGTATCTGTGCATGCGCATATTATGTACAATGCACTTATCACCCATCTGGCATTATAGTAAAAGACAAGCAAAACACCAGACATGAGGCTGAAGTTGGTTTTCTTTCCTTTTGTCTAAGGAACCAAACACAGGTCCCAGCATGGCTCCTGTTGAGAAAAGAGACTCTATAAACAAAGAACTTTTTATATAATTGGTAAAGCAGTTCACTTATTACAATCTGTCTAAACCTGTTGTTTATGCCTTCAGCAGTTACAATCATCATTGTTTATTTACCCATCTCTTCTTAGTTAAGTGCTTGAGAACAAGTTACTTAGTTGCATTTCTTATTCATATATAATCAATATATAATCATTCAAAGATCCCAAGTCATGTTTTGCTATTTATTCTGGTTTAAAGAAAACATAAGTAATTTAGGAACCTGAGCATCACTAAATATTATTTAGAAACTCTGAAATTTGTCTGAAAGTCTGCTATCTTACAGGATATTTTAAATGTTTTAGAAAATGTTATTCTATAGATAATGCCTCATAAAAAATAATTAAAGCATAAAAAAATTAACCCAGTATAAGTGGCATCTTTAACCACAGAAATAACTAAATTCTTTAAAAACCAGTTTCTTAAAACAAGCATGAAATAAAAATTGAAATTTTTTTTGTCATCAGTTATAATAGTGAAGTAATTCACATGGACAGATTATGTGCTTTGTGTATAGAGAAATACTACATTGAGTAATGTGGCATATATGCCACAGAGGAGCCTTTTGATTCATAATTGGGAATTAACGTATGAGGTTTTCCTTTCTTTATGAGAGTCTCAACTGAAACCTTAGTTTAGATTACAAGTGAAACTAGATTTGGTTGTCTCCAAATGTACTAGTGCAAAGACAACATCTTCTGCATAAATGGGATCGAACTATTGACATATTTTCCTATCATTTATCGGTGTCCAGGACTTAAGGATGTGTGTTTTGGTGAGGGTAAAATTGAAAAAACTTTCAGTATCTGTCAGAAGACCTGCTTTCATGATTATGGAAGTGCTTTAAAGAATGATGGTAAATTGGATAGGAACATAGTTTTATCCCACTCTGACAGTATTGACAAATTTATAATGGATTTACTTACCTGGCAATTTATGGAAATTGGAAAAGAAATGGAAGTTTATAATGGATTTACTTACTCACCTGGCAATGTAGTCTATAATTACTGGATAAAGATAGCATGGTGAAGAAAATCAACAGAGAAAGCAAAGGAAAGACATTTGGAAATCCAGTCAAATAAATCCTGGATTAGCCTACTTTAATTAATCCTTCTATTTCCAGAGGGCATACCTTTAGTTCCTTCCATACTGTAATGTGTGAATGCTTCTTTCATCCTAAATAGTATTTGGCCATTAAAATATGTATCTGCTGAAAAAAAACTGTTAACCAACACTCAGAGTTCATGAGCTCTTGGGAAACCAGGAGGAACACTGTAAGGTACAGCTGGTGGAAGAAGGACCTAAGAATGGAAACAATAGGAGATCCTATCTATTTATTAAGAAGGTTCATTTGGCACTGACAGGGTAGTGGTAATGCATGTTCTTCATTTAATACACTTGAGAGAAAGCCCTAGGCAGTATGAGGGGCATTGGCTTCCTCTTTGAAACACACCTGCAGATTTCTTCCTTGAAGATCCATCATAGTATCCCTTTTGGGATTACCTATACTTCATTTTCAACTCCCCACAGGGAGAGGCAAATGAAACAGAGATTGCTCTTTTTTTCTGTAGTAGTGAAGAAGTGGACAATTGGAAAAGAATATGGAGGGAGAGAGAAAATAGTAAAATGGCTGGTCTCAGATATTTTATCATTGCTGAAACAGTTCCCTCCAAACATGGTGGCATTTTTAATGTAAATCGTTTCCTGAAGAGGCCCTCTAGTTTGTTGATACTCTTGTGAAGCAGAAATATAGGAAAGATGGTGCTCCAGAATTAACTCATTCCCAGCTACAGAGAAATGGGTGAATTTCTTTTGACCCTATCACATTTCAACTTTTTGTCCCATATTTTGGCCCCATAACATATGAAACACCTTTTCCTATGCTTTTTTCCCTCTTTTTTTCAATATTTAGATAGTTTGTCTAACTAGCATTTCAAGTGAGACTTCCCAAAGGTCACTGTGCTCAAAAGTGGTCCAGAAAGCACCAGAATGCAAATAGGTCTCTGTTCCATTAACTGAGAATGCCTTTGAAAGTATCAGGAACTGTCTTAATTTTGTTCACCCAAGATCTGTATCTAAAAGTCTTACAGAGAGCAAGAGAGAGGGTGCATGGAAAAGAGAGATTTGGGAGCATGTGTCAGTACTTTGGAGTTTCTAACAGAATCTATGCACTTCATGCTCTGCAAGCTCTCTGCTTGGGTCTCTAGTGCCTTGCCTGACTGCTTGGGGAGGGGTATTTGGACAGCACTTTATGAGATGTGAATATGTACCTCTGTATAAATGCAAAGATGCAGTCTTTATTACATGGATGAGAGAGTCCATTAAAACTCTTACAAAAACGCATACATTTCTTTGTGGCACTCAATTTTGTGCAGTGTAGTGGCAAATCTATTTTAATGCCCTGACAACTGGGCAAGAACTAATTTATTTCTAGGAATGCACTGTGAAGTTCTGCGGCCAAAATGATTGGGAGTGCTGTGTAAGATGTTAGTAGCTGTACTACTGCAGGTTGTAATGTCAGGGTTGCTTGTTTATCAAGTGTACATGCAAGCTCTGCAAAGTACAGTGTATCAGAGCAGAGAATATTTGGTTAGGATGCTCTAAAGTTAGCTTACCCTGTTAGAGGAAAATACTGTTGTGCCATGCAACTAGCTGGCAGTCCTCAGAGGTTCAGGCTGGATGCTGGGTGTTCCCTGCCATGCCATGTAGGAGCACACTGGTTCTGTCAAAAGGCACAAGTCCTTGTGGGTGACACATCTCTGTTTCTGCAGATTTCAGTAGGAGGCATTTTGAAAGGCAAAATTTGACAGTGGTGCATGTAATGACAACAACAAAAAAGTCTCCCATGATTTGTTAATGGTTAAATTAGAAATGCTAGAAACCATATGGCAAATTTAAAGAGATCAATGTGTTCATAAATTTTTCCTTTGAGGGAAATACAAAATTAACATCTGAAAAGAAAAGATACAAAAAGCTGTTGACCAAAAATAGATTATTCAAAACTTCGTGTTGTTCCATTGATTTCTCTTTTTTTGTTTGTGTTTGGTTTTGTTCTCAAAACTTTACTGCCATTTAAGAATCGTGTTCTGAATATACTTGATTCACAGATGATTTTTTCAACAATATTTACTTTTTGAGGATTATCAAATACAAGTTCTTTCACTTTCTACAGCTTTTTAAGTTTTCAGAATGTACATGAGACTATGAAATACACTCCATTGTAAAGATTAACAGAGCCCGTCTAATTCTGCATTTAGAGTTCTCAGTCCATGGAATGTATTTATATTTCACCTCCACTGTGGGATAGAGGTTTTGGACATGTTAAGAGGTTTTGTAACTTGAAAGAAGTTGTACAGAAAGATGTGGAAGAGCAAGAACTCAAACACAGTCATTACTCACATTCTGTCTTATCTCTCTCTCGTTGAATGCAATTTAATATGGGGGCTATTATAACTCAGAAATTTGTTAGTAATTTGAGAACTTTGTTTACTTCACAGACTTTACCATTATTTACCATTCTCTGAAGCTAATCTTCCACATTGAGAATGTGCATTGAATAATCCTATGTAATCCAAAATCCAGAGGTATTAGTTCTGTTATGACGAGGTATTAACATACCCGTTGGTTTGCATAAAAGGCAAAGAGAGTAGAGTCATCAAGACTGTTGTGCAACTGTAAATGGTGTCATGCATATTGTTACTGAAGTAGAAGGGAAAATGAAGAGGTAAGATCATTACAAACAGTAAGGGATTGCTCTCCATTACTTCATCATGCTACTATGAATTATCCAGAGCTGACATAATACTTGTGCATTTGGACAAAGGATTCTCATAGAGTATTGCCTGGATGCTGTTGGGGACCATCTTTTTCCAGGGATTCATGCATATGATGTGAATGAACAAACTGTACTGCAAAAATAGTCATTCACATGCAAGAGAAAGCTGACTTGCACTGCTTAGCAAGGTGGTGACATTATTAATTAAAAGTCTCAGTATTGCAAAGCCTTCCGAGTGGAATATTCTGATAGATCTCACACCCCAGCTCATGGTGAAAGATAACCTTGTGCTGAAGATGGACTTTTAATTTATTGGTTGGGAATGTGTGGCTGATGGGAACCTTTCACTTTTAGGTCAGTGTTTTGAACCCAGGCCAGGTGAGTAAGTGACAAGGTTGCTAACACATGCAGACTGTTTGGTAATATCTATGAGGTGAGTTGTACACTCAGTTTAGCTCTCAGGGGACAGGTGTCCCCATCATTTAAACCACCAGAAATGGCAGCTTCATTGGAGGTGCCCAAAACTGACCTTATTAGTGAGAGGTAGGGACAGTGACTTTTCATCCTAGAGGTGAAAGCTAAATTTCTGTGTGTGAAAATGCTTTCTCAGATTGCATCTGTGGGGTTACTCACAGTCATTGCTATTCTTAACAGTTCCCTGAGCCACTTCTTTCTTCATACTGGAGGGGCTGGCACATTCACTAAAGAGTTTAAGAAGAGAAGAATAACTAGCATGTAACTAGATTTACAGTAGTAGGTAACTGGTTTGTACTAAAAAGCTCAATTTGATTTTTAAATGCAGAATTAATGCTGTATGACAGTGAACAGATAGTGAAGATGTTGGTAGTTATGTGTTGTTTTCTGTCTGTTCAGAGTAGGTTCTGGTTTTGATTAATTTTTTCACAGTTCTATATTTACAAGACATCTTTAGTTTTGCCAGCTTTCTAATCTCTCTTGCTACTGTTTCTTTATTGGGCTTTTTTATGGGTAGTGTTTGAGCATCTCAAAAACACTCATTAATGGTTAATGTCCCCCTAGACTAGTGATGTGGAATATGGAATGTTTATTATTATCCTTGAATACAGAAGTGGGATGTTGAAAAGCACTGAGCTATGGCTAACTTTTGCTCCCATTGTTATGAAAAGGTTTATAGTCCCTTGTGAGGAATCAGGGGTCATAATTTGCTCGCACACATTACTATAGACTAAAACCCTAAAATCCAAGTTTCTAGAATTCCAACATTTAAGACAGTAAAAACTTTTTTAAAATTCCTTAAGTGTCTTAAGTGCCTTAAAGGCTGTTGCAAAGCTGTGGAGAAAACACAAATGTCAGGGTGTCTTCTTAAGGATGATTATACATACCTCAGGAAATGTGTGTCACTATAGAACAGATCATGGAATCCACTTTCATTTTATTTTGGTTTGTCTAGTTTCCCATAAACACTCTTCTGCTTATTGACTTTGACTCTCCCTCTACCCTCTATTTTTTCAACTTTGTTTCATTATTGTTCTCTGTCTTCACCCTCTTCTTTTCTTTTTCTCCAATACCACTGACAAATGTCCAATATTAAATTTCTTTTTGCTAAGGGAAATTAGAGGGTCATATGAAAATAGAAGATGGAAGTGGGGATCACCACTTAAAGAACACCCTGACAGAAACAAAATTTACAGCTACCTGTTGCTTGCCAAGTGCTTGGATTCCTACAAGGGAGTTGTTTTCTGCTGAGTGACTTACTTTGTATTCTTTGGATCACTTATCTGTCAGGACACAATCTGGCAGGAAAAACAATCTTCTTGATATCCTTCCTTTTCAAGGCTGCAGGGTAGATGTCAGTTAGGAGATAAATCTTCCATGAATATCATAGAAAGTATGATTGGGAGAATTGAGACTTCTTGTTTATCCAAATCTGGTTTTCTTCAAATTATTTCACTGATTTGTTAAGATCACTTTGAATTGTAGCTCTGTCATGAAACATGCTTGCAGACCCATCCTTTTGCTGTCTTACTCAAATGTGATAAGCATGCACTCTCTTCTGTCATCCAAATGAGTAAGTAAAGGGTACTATAGTAAATGCTTCAGGGAACATTCCTGCAGAAGTCTGTTCAATAAGCCTTTCTGTTTCTGTTTAGAGTGGGCCACTACTCACCATTAGTAGGGATAAACTCTGGACTTGCTAAACACACTTCTTTTTCCCCTATGGTTTTGTGTGTAGTTTTCCTCTTTGATAAATAGCTAGCTGCTATTGCAACCAGCTTAGGTACATGACATAAAAGAGAGCTGCTTCTCTTTTATGAGAGTCTGGGTAGGGAACCTGCTGCCTTGGAAGGCTGACCTGAAACAGAGACAGAGAATAAAGTAGGTATTTATTGAAAGGCCTCCAGGATCCACGTTGGGCAGGACAGGAGCCTGACCCGGGCTACATCCAAGGTGGACCAAGAATGGTCACAAAATGGCTGACTGGTCATGAGACCTTACATTTTTATAAGTTTTGGTTCATTTGCATATTGGGGTTTAATTGTCCAATTACAGCCTCAGATTGTGAGGTCTCATCCTTCTTGTTGATCCCTTCAGTCCACTGCTGTTTGTGCTTTTGGGCTGAAAGTTGTCCTTGGTCCTCAGCAGGAAAAGGATTTGTTTTGTCTACTTACTCTGTGAAGAGAGTTTACTGGCACTTAATATGAGGCTCAGAACTACATCCCTAGGCAGCACCGAATCTGCAAGTAGGGAAGCTAAAGTTTAAGGCATCAGACCTTTAAAAGACTTTGGTTTAACCAGTGCAATGAGGACTAATGGCTAGAGTCTAGATAAAATCATGAGCAGGGGACATGCATGTACTTAAATGCAGGCTTAGAACTGTAGTACAGTGTAAGTATTTTCTTGCTTGTCCTTGGAAGTTTAATTTTTAGTATAAGATTGGATTTAGCAGAAGCTGATGCTTACTTACCTAGTTTCCCACTTTCATGTAAACAAAATGTGCCAAACCTTTTATAAGACTGTGTTTCTCTCTTTTTAATTAAAATTTCCACATGTAAATTTGCCACAGACCATTCTGGTCTGCTCAGGTGATGGGACTGTGTTATAAAACACCCAGAATTCAGAGAACACATGAGAAGCACACAGAGTATGGTTTGTTGTTGTTGTTGTTTTTCCCTGACAGTTCCTTTGTCTTTCTAGTTCCTTCACCTTAACGAATCAGGTAGCTTGCAATTGTTGTAAAGATAAGAATGAGTAAAGATATCACTATTTTTACAGTGCAAGATAAAGCCATACCCATGCCTTTAGTAAAGGTTTTCACAGGATACCTACATCTTTTATTTCTGTGTTATTTTTCTGAGTAGACTTATTTGCGTGATCCTTGAAATTCCAAAAATTAAAAGTAGATTTACACCAGCATTAGTTTTTGTTTCAAATGGGATTTTTAATATTGCACGTGTTCATACTTCTGAAATATCAAAGTTTTTGTTTGAAAATACAATTTGAGAATACATTTTGAGTAAGCATTTTCATTTTAAATTGAAAAAATATTCCAAAAGGCCCTATGGTACTGCATGTATTTTGGGAAGTCACATAGTTGGATTTTACAGATGCTTTCTAAAAGCTTTTTAAATGGGTGTCACCAACAGTACTGAAAAAGGAAGGGGCTTCCTTCAGGGAATAGAGCTGTTGGAGCATTATATTGATGGTCCATCAAAGCTCTGAGCTGTCTGAACACTTACTTAAATTTTCACACTTAAGCCTGAGGCTTCTCTCTTGCATGTAAAGATGGGCTTATGTACCTAATACTTCTATGCCTTTTCCAGCTAGCTCAGCTGATCCAATAAAGATACCTGCCTGCTCCTAATAAACTTTGCAATATTAACTGTTTTAGCTCTTCAAAGAGCTTGTGAAACCTCTCAGCTTCCTTCCTTTCGTTCTTGTTCTTTCCTTAAGAAAAAAAGGCAGAGGTGAGGATAGTGCAGGTAGTGACTCATACTAAATTTTCCATGCAGCTTGCTAGTGCCTCCTTGCAACTTTCTCTGTTGCCTCCTCTGAAAGAAAGAAGTAGTGTCACTCACTTTGTAACAAAAGGCTTAATAATCTTGACATTGCTTGGGGTTCAACCTTGCCAGATTATTCTTCAAGGGATATTTACATGCTCTGGGTGTTTTTTTGGTATAGTGAGCACTGTAAAACAGACGTGCAGTCATTCAGTACTGGAGGGAGTTGCATGTTTTACAGGAAACCCTAGACTCACAGGGGATTAGGCCACCTGCTTTACAAGGACTGAGGTCTCCCCAGGCTCTTCCATGCAAGTGAAATGCAGAGTGCCAATAAGACATGTGCAAAGTCCTGTGTGATGAATGCATCCCTTTGGTGACTTCTCCTGTGAGTGATAAAGCTAAGGGACTGGGAGGAAGTTCCCTCAGTTAGTAGAGCAGATCTGCTGCCAGTGCAGAATGTGCCAGCATATCATCTCTGACACCATCTGTTCAGCTATATGGATAGATGTGCTGGAGCAGGAAGGGCTTACCCCAGCTTTGGATTTGGGGTACTTGGGATGGAGTTTCTACTCACTTCCATTATGAGATGGTTTTGTGCTTATCCTTTCTGGTGTTCCCAGGAATTTGGCTTTGACATAGTGCCTGTGATATGAGGGTTTCCTTTTAATAACATTTTGTAATATGCTAAACATTTCCCCTACCTTAACCTTCATGCCATCCTTCACAATGTTTCTCTCTGCTTCACTTGAGTTGTTGCAATGCTCTGGTACATCTGGTGTTAAAATCCCACTTTGCTTCTTGGTGTTCTGATGTGATCCAGTTGTACTGGTAAAGCCCCTCTCCTGTTAGAGTTGTTCTAGTTATTTTACTAACATGTGCCAATGCATTTAGGTTTCCACTGCAATGGAAAAGCAGGGCAAGGGAAGAGTTTATAACAATCCAAGCCAACAGCTAAAATGTAAGATTTTATTTCTTTTCAATTCATAAAAAAATACTCATGCATGTATATGAGTATAGCTGCTCTAGATGCTTTAGGAACAGCTGAAAGATACCACGTGTAGTTATTGGTTTACATCAAGCTAGTTTAAAAATGCTGTGCAATTTTCTGCTGCATTTCACCTTCCAGCTCTTCTTTTGGGAACAGAACAAATGGTTAAGAGAACAAGAGCCAACACAGACTGTATCCTAAGTGCAGAGAAAACCCCTGATTCTGCAGCCATCAGAACATGCTGTGGACACAGGAGCTAGGAGATCATGTTGCAACTTCATAACTTATATTTTAAAACATGGATAACAGTCAGATGGGAAATTCTTCAAGGGGAAACCTCAGTCTGGCCTACTGGGAATGTTCTGGCAGAGCTCCTTCTGTAACACCCTTGTCATGCACTCAGAACCCAGTGATGTTCTGTATAATTACAGGGTGAATCACTGCATCCCTTTTAGCCTAGAAGTAATGGAGACCCTCAGCTAACACAGAGAGGAAAAGCCCTTTTGAAGAAGAGCTGTAAAGCAGTTTCAAGAAACAACTCTATCAGACTGAAATAATGCAGGATAATATGCATGTAAACAAATGTGTTGAATGTTTGTATTTTAAGTTAATTTTAGTCAGGTGTGTTCTCCTCTAGTTATTAGAATTTAAAATCCATGAAAAGCAAAACGTGCTTCTGTTTTCCTTAGCAGGCACAGAAAGTATTACATTTCCAATTCAAGTAAAACCAAGTGACTCCTTTGAGCAAGTAGCCTTTCTTGGGCTAGTGATAGGGGTACAGACAAGCAGACACATGGCTTTTGAAATAAATATTAATTTTGAACACTTATAACTACTATTGATTTGAGTTGGAGTGAGTGAAAGGCAGTGAGTATAACCTTGATATGAAATATATGTACTAAATAGGATACAGGTCCCCAATGCTTCATTATGCTGGATCCACTTCTGAATTTCAATACTGAATGCAAGCAAACAAATCTTTCTGAACTTGAGTGTATCCCCTGTGCATGCAAGTTATGCTGCTGCTTTAGTGATATTCATTGTGGACTTACTGTCGGTTCCAACCTAGAAATTTACATCTTCAGGAGGTGGAACAAGTTTTGACTCACCAGTATTGGAGTGTGTGGTGACTGGTGCTTTCTCAATTTTTATCCATATTATTACGTGCATATGTGAAACTTGTTATCATAGCATCTTGTTTTCTGGCTGAGAACCACTATCAAAAGTAAATCATCACTCACATAAAGAGGACATGTGGGCTTTTGCAGAACAGTAGAACAACTCAGATCTCAAAGACACCATTTTTCCCAGCAAAGCATGTCTTTCATTGTGCCTGTGTAAAAATATTTGTACAAATTGGGTATACCCTATACTTTTTCTGGCATTGTCTGCAGTTGATTGATAATTAATTAGGGATATCTCCTTTTGCTGCCCCTTGGTTGCAATTTTATTTGTTAGAGACTCGTAAAATTAAGTGGCCTGAGTAAATTACTGGGTAAGAGGTTTCTTTCCCCATAGGTATACACTTTGCCATCACAGATCTGTGAACTGTGGAGGCTTCACAAGGAGGCTAAGTGGGCATAGAACATAAACTGCATTCTCCTTCCTGGAGTTAGTGTTTCCAAAATAGACCTCTGACAGCAATAGACAATTAATGGTGCATTAAGAGAACATTCACCTGCGGGACTGCAAACTCTTTGGCTTCCTGCCCTGCATCCCCTCTTCTGGGGTCCCTCCTCTCAGAATGTTAGCAAACTTTCTTTTGTAATAACAAACTTGGAAAGGAGAATTTTTTTTTTTATTTATATTTTCAATTTGTAGAGCCACTTACGGTAAATAAATCCTAAAAAGAAATGTCTAGCTTTGTAGACACTTATTTGTGTCCTTCCTGGTATTCAGCTTGGTGCCTTCAGTCCTGCTTTGTTTCTCTGGGCAATCTGATACTCTGAAATGTTCTGTACAGCTCAGCAGAAAAAGGAATTTGCTTTGTCTAAGTCATTTAATAGCTTTTAAATCCCAATGGATTACAAATTTCCAGGGTACTATATGCTGGCTGTATCTTGATCTCCAGGACTTGAACATGCTTTGAATTGTTTCTCAATATCTATGAATAGAATTGTTAGTTAAAGCCAAAGCAGTGAGAACAAGAGGTGTCACAGTAAGAACAGAGGGATGAGGGTTAAATTAAATGTGGATGGAGAAAACTGTTAAAATTTGCAAGTTAAATTGTGCAGTAGCTTTTATGCAGTCACTAATGAATTGCACCCAGAAACATAGTTAACACTTCCCTAAGTATCATTTCTATAAGCATGTTTAGTCCTGGGAAAAATAAATTAGTTGGGAAGGCACTAGGCTTAAGAAGCCACACACCAAGAGTCTGCTGTAAAGTACCACAGTGGCATTTCCATGAGACACAGGACAACTGTCAGAAGGGGACAGATAGCACCAAGTCATGGCCTGGGGCACTGATAAAACACAAAAATGAGCAACTGTAGTTTAAATAAAAGATGTAACTGTCTTATTCTAGATATAGAAGGTAATCAAAACTATCTAGATACAGATGGTCTAAATAAAGACTCCTATCACAGTAGAGTGCTTCAGCAAAACTTGTTATTTCATGGATGGAAGCCTTGTGGTAATTCCACGTTTATCCTTCAAAATGCTACAAATGCATTACAACTGGAAAGAATCTTAAATAACCTACAAATATTAAAAAGTAGATAATAAAAACCACTCTGTCATCTAATTATTGAAAACAGCTTGACTCAACAGTAGCAGCATCTTTTCCTTCTCTATATCACAGCAAAATAGGATGATTATTGTCTGCATAGAATGAATAAGATGAGAAAACCATTTGTCTCTCAGGAAATTCAATACCATAAAAATGTCTGTTTTCAAGAGAAGCTATTTAAATTATTTGAAAACTTTGTCATTTTTGGATAAAACTTATATTTTGTGTCTATCAGTGCAGCATCAAGTAAGTTGATTCATATAAATAAATAAATAAATATGAGCTAAGAAGTGCCAGGATCCATTTCTTCTTAAGAAACTGAGAAGTAGCCTTCTTCACAGTAGGCATCAGATTCATATTTTAAGACTTCTCAACTGGTGAGGTTGTTGCCATTTAACTTTTAATAAAATGAAAAATGAGGAAAACTTATTTACTTGAGTGGTACAAGGTGAACATTTACCATAAATATCTGAAGGAAATGGCTGAGGTTTTTCTCCAACTTCCTCTCTGAGTTTATTATGGTGTGCTTGGAATAGTTCTACAAACTGCAATGGCATCTGCAAATAAGCACATGCCCATCACTTAAGCTTAATTAAAGAAAGGCTCATTTATTTAAAAGTTCAGATTTTTAATATTTATTGCCAGTTTGCCATGCAAGGTTCATATGCATTTACCCGTGAGTGCTTCCAGCTTTTTCTTTCTGTATTGCCACAGTATTATTCCTTCCAAGGAGCTTGTAATAACTTTTAATGTTTGCAAATGACTTAATGTGGTGCTAAGCCTTTTGAGATACATACCATCAAAACAACATACTGCTTGAGGCAGACAAATTAGTCTTATAAACTAGATCCTAACCCCATAGTGATCCAAACCAAATGCCATCCTATCACTCCATCATGTCATGCCCTGAGGGTGGAGGTGCCTAGAATCTGTGCTCTGAGGATTGGTATACTCTGGTTTCAGGTCTCTCATGAACTCAGTAAAGCTATTTACCTTAAAATGAGAAGTGTTCTGCCTTCCTGAATGGAAGCTAATATCCCTTTATTAAAATATGTTTGTAGATATGCTTCAGCTGCAACCTTACTTATCCCTATATGCACACAGAACAGCTTACATCCCTATCTACAATTCATCCTCTGCATGTCAACACGGATCCCTGCCCAAAAACATTTCCAGCACTTTCTTCTCTCTCCTCCTTTTTCTGGGTGCCTAGAATTAGGGATTTCAGTGCACAGCTCTGCCATATCCATAGCACTTCTTGCTTCCTTTCAATTCAGTAGGAGAAGATGATAAAAGGAAGATGTCCCTTGTCAGTGTAGGAGCACTGAGAAAAGATCCCAGTAAGTTGCCCATCAATTCCTCACATAAACTGAGTCAAACCCAACAATAGACACAATGTTATTATTCTTTAACAAAAACTTGCTTTTTAAAGATTAGACCATTTGGGAAAATTCAGTCCATGTTTTCTTAAGATATCAAATCTGTCTAGAATTTGCAGAATTCAGTTCCAGGGAGAATCTTTGTCTTAATCTACTATCCTTCCTTATTCTGTTTCCAAGAGATCAGAAATTAAATAATCTAAAGAAACAGACAGGAATAAAGAAGGCCAAAGGGAGTTTCTTATTTACAACTGGGATATATCTTGGGTTTTTTAACTATTTGAATTAAATGTTTTTAAAACTGGAAATTCGATGTAGCAAAAGGAGGAATTCCAAATTTAAGACAATTCTAAGAAGCTGAACTCTAACTTACTAAAAACATTTAGTAACAATGACTTTGTTATATAACTAAACACCTGCTGAAATACCTAGTAAATACAAACTTGCTTTATGTATCAGACACTGAAAAGCAAGGACAATTTGTCAGAAGGCTGAGAGAAGTAATGGGTATTTAAAACCAGACTAATTTAACTACTAAATTTTATAGTAGCCTGTGTTTTGACTTCATTCATACAAAAAGTAACATGTATGTGACCTCTGCAATGGAATTACTTCTGCTTTTCAACTCTGCAAGTAAAAGCAGACTTGATTATTCACTCTGGACACAAAAATATTCATGGTTGCTTTTGTGATCTTTTTTCCCTACCAACTTAAGTATCTGTGTTTGTGTCCAAGTTTTGCTTTTCTGTGTAAAACTTCTGTCTGAAGATGCATCTGCAAGCAGAATCTAGCACAAAATTGTTTCTATTCAAGAAATTTTTGGCATCTTCATGAACATCTGGGATAAGAATTTTGTACTTGGCAACATGTATAGAATGAATGGGAGCTGGACATCCAAATCTCAGATGCAGTGTTTACTCAGATGGCTTAGCAGTTGTTTGGAAAACACCCTGTTGATAATTTTTTTTTTTTAATTGCTTTTACAGACGTTTACAGCCTGGTGCAATTCCCACCTCAGGAAAGCAGGCACACAGATTGAGAACATTGAGGAGGACTTCAGAAATGGCCTCAAACTGATGCTCCTCTTGGAAGTTATCTCAGGTTAGTTAAAATAAAATTTTCTGTGTATTTACAGCACACTAACTGAAAGACTCTTAAAGGAACAAAATTTTTTAATGATTCAAAACAGTGAACGCAAACTCTAAGTAGACTGAAAAGTGAGAAATGAAACACACTGTAAAGCAAAAAGGAGGGGAAAAGAAGCTCTGCTTTTTGCTTGCCTCCAAAATTTTCTGGTTTGTGCTTTTGTTCCAGGATATCATAGTGTATCAGGGGATCATTGACATCACAGTGTTGTTGGACAAACCAAAAACATTGAGGACCTTGCCTTAGCTCCTAACACTTAAAAAACCTTTATACTTAGGTTACAAATTCATTTTATTCTGCTTTTAGCATAAACATTTTGCTTTACTTTTAATGACTTTTTTTGATTTACCAACGCTTTCAAAAGTGAGTTCATAAAGCGCACCTAGATCAATATTTAGTCCCAAATAAAAGATCTCATTTTTCAAAAGAGTGGAACATCCAAGAACTTTTGTTAACTGATATAAACTCACTACGTCCCTTTCATTATGCATTATTCAGAGGGGCAGTCTCCTAGGTAAGATCAGAATGCCCCTTAAGGGGAAGGGAATAGCTCAAGCTACAAACATACAAGACAGTTTAGATTTTTGCTGGAGATCTCAGTGTGGAAAGAAATTTTTCAAATGATCATTTCTTATGAAATGGAGACTCTTTTTAGAAATTACTATTCTTTGTGATCATTTGAAAATATAATTTTGTTCAAACACATCAGCCCTATGCTCTCAAATGAGCTGCCCTGCTGTGCTGGATGAGGTTGTTAGAAGCCATTCTTCCTGGTGAGATGTGCAAGGACCCTATGGCCGATGTGCTGGATAGAATCCAACCTCTCCTTACAGTCAGGCAGATAAGAATGATGAACTCTGAGAACTTCTACTTTCTTAATATTCAGCTACTGTAACAGACATTAGCAATGAACCTGAAGTGGAGTAGGAGGAAGTACACATACCATCCAGATGTTTAGGGCAAACAAAAATTTTGCTCTGGTTTTTCTTCTATATTAGAAAGATCAAAATCAGATGCTTCAACATTTGAATTTTCTTTTCAGGGTTTGGTTCAAACCTCTTTGACATTTTTTCAGAAAAACACCTATTAAGATAATTGCTGACTTTTAGTTAGTGTTAGGGCACATCCACTCTTGATTTCTAAGCACTTTTATGTCTGTAGCAAGGTGTATATAAGAATAAACACATTAATTTTGTTGTTCTGCAGGGGAAAGGCTACCGAAACCAGATAGAGGGAAGATGCGCTTCCATAAAATTGCTAATGTCAACAAAGCTCTGGATTACATCGCCAGCAAAGGAGTGAAACTTGTGTCCATTGGTGCAGAAGGTATGTGACGGATCTTGACAGTGCACCTTGCTTAGGTCACATCACCAGAGCAGTCTGGTGGAGACCCTTGGCCACATTATGTGCACTGTTCTCTACATATGAGTGCCTCAAGAATCCCTTAATGTTGATTGCTGGACTGTATCTGTGAAAAGACATGAGGTGGAAATTTTTGGACACCTGGAGAGGGATAGGGGTATAAAATGAGCACTAAGCTTAGTCTATCTCCAAGGTTAAATTGAATTGTCTGTGTTTCAGTAGGTGTTCAGATATTTTCTTTTCCTACAGAACATTTTGGTTTTTCCATACATTATTAAAAGTAAGGAGCTCCTTTAGAAACCAGGTTGGATTCTAGGGTGTGCTTTATACAGTCTGGCATCTTTAGGAGATATTATTCAGACAAAACAAAGGCTGACATCACTGCTGAGTGGCTGGAACCTGTTCCCATTTTATTAGGAGATATTCTGCAGCTGTGTTTCTAAAAATCAGATGTAGAGTTAAGGGAGCCATCAAAAGAAACTGGTAGCTGGGGAGCGATTGAACATATGAAGAAAGTGGAATGGGATGCTATTTGCTAAAGTAATTGCTTTTTTATTGTTCTTCTGTTCAGGTAGCTAAGTACCAACATGTGGTTGGCTAGCTAGATTCTGATAGATGTAAACTGAGCTAAAGAAGGCAGACTCACTGTAAGTGAATCTATGCCTCCATAAGAGATTCAATTAATTGTTTAAAAGTGACAAAGGTGTGTGTATGTGAACTTGTTGCTCCACGAAGATATTTGCATAATGGATTCAATAGCTGTTACCAAACCAAGAATGATGTGGCTAGCATGATATCCAACTACTTTTGATTCCTTAGCCTCAATGATGTGCTTTCTGTGCTTTTCCCCCCCACTCTAACATGCCCCTAGAGCAAAATTTTGCCTGTAACCTTACTGTGATGATGGTAAGCACTGCTGTATTCTACAGATATTTTTAGGCCTTTTAGATTGATTTATGAGCCTCTTCTTCCAGTTTCCAGATTTCTACAGGCTTATATGTAACCTTATTCTGGCTTCCAAGCCTTGATCCCAGGGAGTTTACTGTAATTGTGGAACTGGAGATTCATTATGTGGGATCAGGGTATCTGTAGAAATAATGGAGAGATCTGTCAACATTCTTACTATGGTTTGACCTAGCCCACTTGGTTTTTCAAGTATTGCTCACCAAATGTGTTCAGTTTCTAGATCTAGAACTCAAAAATCCCAAGAAACGTGCTCCACAGGCAGAGCTTTTGTTGGAACTCACTCTTTATTTATTTGAGACTGAAGTGGGTGGGTCACCTGAGTCCAAATCTGTATCATCTGTCTTTAGGCACATAACGGAGATCTTTTTTGAGGAATATATCATCAGTGGGGAGAAATGGGCAATTTCCACAGGCATTTCAGATCTCAGAAGGGCTCTATTGCATTTCAGAGGTGCCTGGCTCCCTCCATCAGTTGTAGAGACTGCTGGGGCACCTAGGCCCTTTCTTCAATTAAATGAAGTGGGGTGGAAAAATGTGCTGCAACCTTAAACCTCTGCAGGAAGGCTCTTCTAAGAGCGACATGGCATTGAATGGACAGCAGAGGGTACTGAAGAGACAATTTATCTGTGGAAATGAAAAGTAAGAATACAGATGCCTGTTTGATAACTGGTGAAGAAATGCTGAGATTACAGAGCAAATGAAAGGTAGTTTCTGTCATGTCGTGCAGAAGACTCTGAGGCTCCCTAACCAAAACCAGACTGTAGCAAAAGGAGTATCTTGTGGGACAGAGTGGTTGTTCTTGCTGATCATGGTTTGCACGAGACTGGAGTATTTAAACCAAGATACATCAGCTCCTGAAAGGAGCAAGCCAGCCCTCTGCACTCTTATCTCCCTTATTTTGCCCTGTTTATTGCTGGTCACTACTGCCAGGGTACTCAGGCTGGGGAACAGCACTTGGGCACTTTCTGAAGGCAAAGCATCTGGGATAGCTCAGATCAGGCAATGAAAAACATTCAAACTGATTCTGCTGTTCTCCTTAACAGCAACTGGCATGGGTTCAGATACTCTGTGATTTAGGTGCTCCATGATAATTCCCTTAGGGAACATGGAAGGAAAAAGGGCTGAAACCTCTTCCAGTTTTTCAGGCACTTGCTGCAAGTTGACTGTCCATGCATCCAGTATTTATTCTTGCATATAGCAGCAGGCCACACCTAGTAACCCAAGAGATTAAGGTGATGGTTTTAAGCTATTATTCCCTGTTTCTAGAATTCTCAATCTGTAAAATGGATGTATTAAAAGCAAAAACCAAATTAATTATCGTTTAAACACCCCTAAATTCTTAGCTGGAAGCATGGGAGAAAAATTCACAGCTACTGTGATATCTTAGGTGCAGAGAGGAGCCTGTCATTGTAAGACATGACACTATGCTGAGTATGGCCTGATGCCCACATTAGATTACATCCATGTGGGCAGGAGCAGATAGATTCACGTGCCTTCCCTCCCACTCTCAACAGGCTGAACACAAAGCCAGCTCTGGCACAGGCTTGCTTACTGCCCTGTTAAGTTTACTGCATCCCCTCTCCTAAATTTGTTACCTAAGGCACAGCATTGTGCTGATGCAGCAGTGCATTATCACATCTGACTGGGTATGGTTTCACAGTGTGGGACCTCTGGCACCAGTGTGTGTTTAAAGAGTCCCTGTGCCCCCTGGAACTGCATTCTTGCTCCCACACTTTACAGCCCTGCCCTCTTACTTGGTCTGACAACTGTTGCTGTAGCTCTGCTGGAGACTGGATCAGCAATCTGATCTGTTTTTAAAACACACTCCACTTTTTTTTTTTTTTTTTTTCTCTTTTGCTGCATTTTTCAGCATCGTTGACCAGTCAGTCATTATAGTAGGTTGGAATGAATGCCAGCAAGGAGGCATTAAGCACAGTCTCCTTAAGTTTGTTTTGTTATCAAAGTCTACAGCTCCTTAACTCTCTGCCCCTGTGTGTGAGCATGGGGTATGTGGGCCTGCCTGCACCCATCTGTTTGGGCATTCTCTGAGTTACATGGATGCTTGGAATACTTTTTAATTTCCAAAGCATGAAAGTTTTGTATCTAAATCTGCTGAGGATCATGTTCCATTGTCTGACATACTGAATGATGAAGAGCATGTAGGCCCAAGGGGAACAACTGGCATTTAAAACAGGATCTCAAAATGGTAATTCCTGTGGGACATCAGTACAAAAATAAAATTAGTATTTTTAAGGGATATTCTTTGAAGTCATCGTCATTATTGTTCTGAGCCTGACTTCTCTGGGCGGTCTGTGGAGTGGAGAGAGCTGGTCACTTTTAAGTGTGATGCTGAGCAGGACCCAAATTTATCTACTCTGACCTGTCTTATCAAAGAATCCCTTTCTCTACTGGTCATGAAATGAGACTACAGAGTCAAGAAGCTAAAAGAAAAAACTGTGAAAGTAATCCTTATGAACCATTCACAATCCACAGTTTCGATGTTTTCCCTTAAGTTTAAAAAAAGTGCAGTAACTCCATTTGCAAGGTACTTGCGTCCCAAATAAAATCAACTAGATATAGAGAACCACAAAATACAAGTATCCTGTTAATTGGAAATACTTCTGTATTGCTTTTCTGGGAAGTGGGGAAAATGTTAAAAGCTCAAGTGATCTCCTACAAGAATGTTAGAATAAACAAATAAATTAATAAATAAAACCAAAGCAGAATAAAAAAAAAGGGACTAAAATCTTTGAGAAATCGCTTTGTTTTACTTTTTCCTTAGACAGTTTTTATTGTTTCCCCTTCATTTTCTCTTCTTTTTTGCCCTCATCCCCAGAAAGCTGTAGCTCTGTCTATGTGAGGGGTAGGAGCTATATTCCAGCCAGAGCAAGCAGGCAGTGTGAAAAAAATTAATGAAGTCTTCTATTGACCTGTAGAGGAAAATTATAGGAATGAACTTTTTGTCACTGATACTTTTCAATATTTTAGCAACTTTGTTTTTCTTCCTTGTCTTGTACAGGAGTCTTTTTTTTTTGGTTGATTTATGCTAGCAATTTTATGAGAAATCAAAGCTGGCAAATCTCTTGAAAATCCTCCTGAGGCACAACACAGAAAATTCTTTCTCTTGCTCTTTCATTCTGTGTGTGTGTACATACGGATATGTAAATCAAAACAACGATGTAGTGATTATGCAAATCTATTAAGTGATTGCCTGACAATCAGCAATTGCCTCCTGAGTATTTAAATACATTTATTTTACATTTGAAGAAATTTGTCTTTACTGTATATATGTATCAGACATCCAATCAAAATAGGTAAGTGTTGGTTTTTATCAAACACTTGACTTCCCCCGGGAGGAGGGAAGAAAGAGAAGTAGCTACATGCTCTAATTGCCATTTGGTTTTTGTTGGTGTTTTTTTTTTTTTTTTTTTTTTTTTTTTTTTTTTTTTTTCCTGAAAGGGTTTTGTTTTGAGATTTGAGGTCTTTCAGGACCAATAAGGCAGGATGCATGGAAGGCAGGCAGAGTGGTGTAAGAAATCTGGAAAATTAGTACAGGATCCAAAGGTGAAAATGGGAAATTAGCCATTTATATATAAACTTGAATTATCACACTAACAAAATAAGTGTAGGGTAGTGATGGGTTACATGTTTCCTATCACATTTGTTAATTCCACAGGTTCAAATGACAGCTTGTGTCATGTCCTACTGCAATTGAACATTTATTTCAAGTTTCAGAGACAGCAGCTGCTCTTGTTCTGTAAAAGTTGCCCCTGGATTCAGGCAATTTTAAGTAGCAGAGTGACTGCATTTTTGGCTGGCACCTCTACTGGCATTTGATGTTAAATTGGGGAAATTCCTCCTGCTGCAAGTTCCTCCTGCTCCTTGCCCAGAACACCAGTGGGCCCCCAGGCAGACACAGCTGCTTCACTTTTTGAGAAAGGCTGGAGGTGACTTTTAAGTAGGGGAGCAGCTGGTGCCTGCCCTGCTCCACTGCTCTTTCAGTGTGAGGTGACTGGAAAGTCAGTCTGCAGTCCCACCTCCTCCCGTCCCAATGCTGCACCCTCCTTATAGTCTCACTATGTTTTTCTGAGTCTCTTGACTTACTTTTCAGAATGATTTAACATTACCACCACAGTTAAGTGATCTGGCAGTACATTTTTTTGGTGTTGAGAAGTTAAAGTGGTATCACTTAATTACAATGTGGGAGAATTGGATTCTGACCTGGCTTGTGGCAGGGATTCCCATGTTCTCTGTGTTATAGGTAGTCTCAAGCAGTCTTGGAATAAATTGAAACCCCAGAGGTAAAAAACCCAACCCATTTATATTAAAGATACTTAAATGTGTATATGCTTCAGAGCTGTGAGGCATTGCAGCCTCGTGGCCATGGTTCTGAACAGCTTGGCAAGAAGCTGTGTAGCTCAGTGGCAGGAGGTGCTGTGTCTCCTGAGCTGTTCTTCATGTCTTGTCTGAACTGGCACTAGAGGTAAATTCTCAGACATATTTAAGTATAGGGGAAATTCTGAGTACCATTTTATTAAAAAACAGTAGTTAATGTCCTGTAGTTTCTTAAAAATTGGGGTAAGACCCCAACTGCTTTTTGTTCCATTTTATTTGAAAATTGCTGATACTGATACTGTTCAAACTTTCAATATATCCCTTCATGTTCTCTCTAAAACATCATCCCAAAAGGTAAAGATTTGAAACTGTTATAACTACCCTGAAAGAAGCCTTTTAGCATGGAAGGACCGAAGTGACCTTAACCTCAGTAACCTTCAGTTCTACTGACAGAGCAGCACAAGCATGAGTTTGTTGAAAAATGAACCCAAGTGAACTCTGTGTGAATAAAAAATTATAGTAGAAGTAGAATTAATTTATTAGCTACAATGTATTATTTATAGAAATAGATTATTAAATAAGATGAAATTGAAAAAAAACCTTTTAAACTACTACTACTATATCTATTTTTCACCTTAGAAATCGTGGACGGCAATGTGAAAATGACACTGGGTATGATCTGGACTATCATCCTTCGTTTTGCTATTCAGGATATTTCAGTGGAAGGTAAGAGTAATACAGTAACGTTAAATAATTAAGATTTTTTTTTAAAGACATTTTTAAATTAATTGTGTATAAGTGAAAGGAGTGATTTAAAAATAATATTTTTCACAGAAACTGATACTGTAAGCTCTGTACCTGGTGACAAAATGAATTTCTGGAGAGACCTTGAGCCAGCTTTCTAAGTACAGAAGTTCTGGTCATGTCTCTCAGCTACAGAGACAGAAACATGACTGTGTTTCTGAGCTTCTGAGCTGTACCTTTGCGTTTGGTTCCATTTCCAACACACATTTTTAGTCATCTCCATTTATCACATTCTTTGCAAATAAATTTCCCCACAGTGTTTCAGAATTTTTTTCTTAACTTCCACTTGGTAACTGGCTCCAAAAAGCATGTTGCTACAATACTCTTTAAATCAAGTCTATGCTTTGATAGTCTAGAATTCTAGAAACTAATCTCAATTTTCAAGAAAAATAGAAATGTTTCAAAGCTCTGCATGTTGTCCTGCCCACATAATTGGTGGGATATTAAATGTGGACCTAATGGTTTATTTAATAATTTCTGACCTTTACTTATGCACTCAGATGCCCATAGGGTTCAGATAATAAATGTATCTTTTGGGCACTTAAACCTCCCCATAAGCAAATGAACTGAGACTACGAGAATATTTCATGTAGGCACCAACACAATATTTTATATCTATTTGCATTATATTTTTGTTGGGCATTTTTCTCCAATGTACAGTCTGCTGTCCAAACAATATAATTCCTTCAATTTCTAACATCCCAGAACTTCTGTGCAGGCTGAGACTCTAATTTTAACTGACCTCTGTATTCTAATGAAATTCCAATAGTTGGTTTATATGAATATCTTTTAGGATTAAATGTTAGTTTATGCCATTCAGTTTCAAGTTGCCAATCACATTTAAGATGACAAGAAATTATTACTTGAGCACTTCTAAATTTTTTCTTATGTTTTACTTCCTTGTGTCTTTTACAGAGACATCTGCCAAAGAAGGGCTGCTGCTGTGGTGTCAAAGGAAAACTGCTCCTTACAGAAATGTGAACATTCAGAACTTCCATCTTAGGTAAACTTCCATTATTTCAAGAGGTAGAAGCAATTTCAAAAATGCTATGTCAAATTTTACCCATGGTTGTGTAGGTATATATTTAATCAGAGAATTTTGCTCTTCACTGTTAACTAGACCTTATTCAAATTCTCCTACTCTGTCTTCAGAGTGTTATTTTGGTTACCCCTTTAGCATTATTTACTATGACTTCCAGAGTTACTATTTAAAAGAAAAAGATCCTGCTGTATATGGAATGACCATATTACCTTTTTAGAGGTCCTTTGTATTATATGGGAATTCCTGAGTACTGCAGCATATTGGCAAATGACTGCTTTCAAAAGAGAGCCACAGAGAAGTTCTTCTGGCAAAAATACCAGTGTGTTGAGCTTGTGAACATCTTACTATGATGAATCATATTATTATTATTAAATAAGATTAAATTAAAAATAAATGTTCTTCATTTATTATTTTGCAATGTACATTACCATAAGGAGCATAAGATGCACTTGGTACATACACAACAGCAGCACTGTAAACACATTTGTTGACAGAATCAGGCTCATAATCTAAGCTGGAAAATTTAGTGAAGCTCCAGCCTTGTGTTTCTGTGTTTTCATTAAGAGCTAGAATGGGAATTCCAGGCCCTGTACAGATTGCCTGGTTTGGGGATTTCACTGGGCTAGTTCCTGAATCTGTGCCACTGGCCTACCTCATTACAGTACATGACTTACCATTTGCACCAGGTGATCTTCCCTTCCCTGAGACTCTTCTAGTATTTAAAACAAGAGCTCTATATTAGTGTTTTGAATTAATTCTTAATGTGTAGTACCTAAAGCACTTTTAGTGACAAAGAAGACACAGTTCATACATACATTCCAAGATAAGAAAAAATTTGTTTGATTTACAATCTCTGTATTGCCTTTCAGAGATCTGAAATTTGTTATGTGTTACTTTCCTAGAATATGCAAAGATATATTTAGTAGAACTTTATGGATCACTGTAAGTTACAGTGTCAGAATCTTACTGTATATATGTACATACACTGGTCTGATACATGTTATGGGGAAAACATCTTGAATGGAAGTACCTTGATTTATGTTTGGGTGGATTGGCTCTTACAGTACTACTTTGCTGTGGGCTATCCAGTTCATTTTATTTTGCACCTTTTGGGGAAAAAAATTGGTGCTGAGTTTGATTTGGTTTTTACATTCTAGATGGTTTTATGTTATACAATGTAGGTATATTCTGCTTGATTTACATTTTTTTTTTTTTTGAGATGGTTCTGTTATTTGAAGGACCTACTTAGAACATCTCAGTAGTAGGGATTTTAAGTCTTAACATGCTTAGGCTCGCACAATTACTGCACAGGACAAGACCTCAAACCCTCAGTCCCTCTGATTGCTTAAAGTGTTTGCATAAAGTATCTTTCAGAATAATTGCTTCTGGCTGAAAGGAACCTCTCATAATCTTTCCAAAAACATGTCATTTGTACCTCCATTCATTTCCTGTTCTTCCCACAAAACGTAGTGGGTCTGAAGTCAGGGTAAAGTGTAAGAGCTCAGATCAAAGCTGTCATAAGTGTGAAGTGTTTTAAATAAACTGAGCTGAATTATGATTTCTTACTTTTTTGAGCACATGGTTGTGCCAGCAAAATTCTCAGAAATAACAGAGGAAAAGCTCATTGCTTCAGCAAATTCAAGTAATTGCAGGTTTGCTCTCCTTTTATTTTTTCACAAATATACTGTGAATGTAATGGGAGATGATGCACTTTCATTGATGAATGTGTACTTGTGCTGTCCTAGAACATTGCATGAATTAAGCAATTGAAATCAGGGACTGTTGCACAAAATGTACATTGCCTAGAAAGTATATGAAGTCTACATGGAGTATATGGAGTATACCTTATGTGTATATGGACTGTACATATGTACTATAGTTAAAGGAGAACAATAACAGAGCAGCTCAGAGAGAGCTGACAGGACATAAATTCAGGATTTGACAGAATTCCTGCTTTAATTAAAGCCTTGAGCAAGGATCAAACTGTAAAATGCCATGACTTTATTAACTAATTTTTTTTTCCATTTTATTTTTTTGTTGTAAAGCTGGAAAGATGGCCTTGGATTATGTGCACTTATCCACAGACACCGACCTGATCTTATTGACTACTCCAAGCTAAATAAGGTCATCAGTCTGGGTGGTACAGCATGCTGTCCTGCAGTGATTTGACTGGCTTATGGTTTGCTTAGCATGTTTTCTAAAAGACAGGCTGAAGAGTGCATACTAATTCTGACTGACTTTCTAAGGTCCTTCCCAAAAAAGCCTCAATGACACAAGGGAGAGGATCTCCTGACTGCCCTGTGTCCTTTCCTTCGCGTAACAAAGACTTCAGTATTTAATTGCAAATAATCTGGCCCTCACATTCTGGCAGTAGATGAAGTCTTCACACTGCCCAACATGGATGTTAAATCAAATAAATTGGAATTATCCATTTACTGCTGATGGTATTGTCCATCCTGTTTTTATCTGGTGTAAATGACTGTAGATTGCAGACCAGTAAACACTGGCATGACCTAATTAATCCTAAAATTCCTTAGAACAAACACTACTCTTGCTAATTAGGAATACACAGTAAATTACTAGTCTTACATATTGAGAAAGCATTCACTAATTCTCAGATTATACTTCTTCCAGACAAGTGGAACCAAAACTGATAACCTAACCTCCTTAGCTAGTACCTCATGGGGATTGAAAACTATTTTATTATAATCTGCTACTTATGGCAAAATGCATCCTTTCTAAAAGATACTTTGGTTAGAGAGGGAGAAATGAGGAATGAGCAGTAATGTCAGAATTTCTTGGTATCATTACGGAAGGAAAAAAAACCTAGAAAGAAGTAGAATGTTGTTGTTTCACATTAGGTCTCAATACATACATGCTGTTTACTCTTCTCTGGAATGAATGCTTCTTAAGGTCTCATGTAAACACCAGTGCAACAGAAACCTTAATCATGGTTTTAATCTGTTGTGTGTAACTTTGCATTGATGAGAGAGAGTGGTAAAACATCAACTGTACTTTTCTATTCCATGCCCTTTCATTGCAAATTGGTTTACCAGTGGAATCAACTGTTATTAGAAAGTTCTTGCTGAAGAAAAGATAAATGAATGAACTGAAATGATTTTAAAACTTAGTCTGTTTTATATGTTTATATGTTCAATTTATGCCAGGATCCCTGAAGTGTGCAGTGATGAAAATTAAATGAACTTAGTACTGAACACATAAGATCTTAGTTTAGGCAGCTGTTAAGATATCTTCAGATCTGAACCAATGGGCAAAATATTAGCCATCAATAGCAGCTTGTTCTCCAATTCTATAGGCAATCTTTCCTACAGATAAACAGAGTAATGGAATGACTGAGCTACCTGTCTCTGTGCACATGTGCTTATTATGCATGGCATGAACAGAAGTGAGTTTGAGTGAATCTGTGCTTTGAATAGTGGTATAGTGCTAAAGAACATCACAGTTAACCCTCCCATAGATGAGTGCTGAGAAAAGGGAACAGAACATAAGCAGGTCTGCTTCAATGTTACTATTTTCCTCGTAGAGGTTTCCAAAATAAGAACAGGTCAGGTTTCAAATTGAGGCTGAGCTGTTGCACATAAAGCACATGCAGAAAAAAAATTTCCTTAAATAGATCTTGCTTTTCTGGCCTGGCTGTGTTTGATTGACTCTTCATTTTGGTTACATTAACAGCTGTCTTGGTGTCTTGTTTCTTATCTCCTGCATGCTGTCCTTTCCTTTTCTCACCAATATATTTTGTGTGAACTTGTAGCTGGAAAGATGGCCTTGCTTTCAACGCCCTTATCCATAGACACAGGCCTGATCTCTTTGACTATGCCAAGTTAGACGAGGTATTTCTTTAGCTGTAGCTGAGATTTTTAGCTACTGTGGCTTGTAGTTCCGTTTAAAAAGATGGGTGATGGAAATCTCCAATTATTGAGAAGCTGCTATGATTTAAAAGCTATCTTATACCTATGGAGCACTATTTACTCATGCACTTAGTACCAAGCACACAAATAGGAGATGCTCATCACTCATTCATAAGCGAAGTGCTTTAACCTAGTCAATAGGTCTCACTTAGATTTACCGTCTTTTTTATTTTACTTTTCTGCACCTTATTTTCCCAGTCTCTCTCTATAGATATGGGCATTCAGGGTGGCTATGACCAGTTATTAGTTTGTGACTATGTCAAAATAATAGTAGCATTTATGGCATGAACTACCATTTCACATAGCATGTTTTTCCTCCAAGCTGATATGGGAAGGTTGCCTTAATGGCAGCCCTAATCTGACACACTCTTTCATTGCCAGCAACAGCTGTCTGTAATGTAAGACACAAAATCTGTGCTCTCTATCTGAATTGTGCTCACTGCTTCCTTTCTCTTTCCTTCAAAAACCAAAATCTCAAAACCAGAGGAAATGCTTGAATTTCCACAGCCCTGAAATTCCACTTATAGAGGCATTACAGATTTTTATTTTCAAGCCCAAACTGACAAGTTTCATTCCTTCTGAAGAACAATTCTATCTGTGCTTGCTTCTTCTCATGCATGCACCTAACCAGCAGAGAACTCAGTGGAAGTCATAGCCCTGTGATGTACTGTACAGTGGATATAAAACAGGCAGGGCTGTGTTGAAGAGTCTCATTTAGCCTGCTGGTCCAGTGGCATTTATTGTCTGTATTGCTGCTGTACTTCATTCAGAATTAGCTCAGAATTGAGTGTACACTGTTACCTGTGTTCACCTCCAGAATGCATTTCCCAGCAGAGTTTCAGCAGTAGATAACAGCTTACTAAATTTTTCTTTTGAAAATGTAGCAGCAGATAGACCAAAAGTTCATATACCTAGACTCTGTTTTTTGAAGAACAATAGTTGTGGCTCCAGTTTACACTTTGGAAAAGGAGATGTTAAGATTTAGTATACCTACTCTAATCTTGCTTCAAATAAAAACTTCTATCTTTGACTCATTGTCTTTTTTTCTTTAATGCAGGATGACCCCATAGGGAATATCAACCTTGCCATGGAAATTGCTGAAAAGCATTTGGATATCCCAAAGATGCTGGATGCAGAAGGTGAGAGTTATATCTTACTGAAGTTTGTGTTGCTCATAAGCAGGACACAGTAAAACTTCTTCCTTTTTTTTTTCCCCTAGCAGATTTTCAGTATTCCTTCCATATGGATCATAATGTAGCAACCCGCTTCATTTTCAAAAGATATTTTCCTTTCTTTTCCACATGCATTGGATAATTTCAGTCACTTTTTGCTTTATTATTTATTATTGATGTTTGCATTTATTACAGTGCTTTAGGCCCTAACCTCAGCACATGGCCTCACTGTGCTTAGGTAAAATGCAGGATCTAAAGTTAATCCTTGCTATTAATAATTAAAATTTAATAAAGGGAAATATATCTGTAAGCAACTTAAAGCATATTCAGTTTTTTAAACATTTAAGTGAGAGGGCAAAAATAGAAATAGTAGAAGTACTTCAAAACTTTGAAAATATACTAACACATGCCTCACCTCTGAAAGAGTGCTAGGTTGAGGGAAGCATTTTTTGGTTTACTTTTGTTGTAAACTTTTTGCAGTGATACTTTTAACAAATAATTAATGTGTCTCCAATTATCTTGAGATTTCCTGAATTTCTTCAGGAAAATCAAACTTTTGTACTCTGGGAAAAAAAATCCTGCCGAACTACTGGAATTTGCCTACATTAGTTCAAAGCATTTTCCCCCAAGAAGGGAGACTCAGCTCTGGTGGCTTGTCAGTAGAACAGTGATAACATGGGAATTATCCAGAGCACTCAAACTGACTACACCTGCTCCTCTTGCAGTCTTGATTTGGAAAGTTAGACAGGATGGTTTGGAAAATGCAGGTTGTAACCTCTTCATTGAAGAGTAGTTTAACTTTCATGCTTTAAAACAAATTGTTTACATTTCTTGATCTGCAATTCCCCTTTCAAGCACCACTTAATTATTTTGCTCTGAAATATTGTGCAAGGAATAAACAGAGAAGTGCTGTCCCCTTGCCTCTGAGCAGCTTTCTCCATTTTTTTTCTTCTCTTCATAGTCAATATAACAAAACTTTTATTTTCCTCACCAAATTTTCTGCACATTCTATTCCTTGTCTTACTATTCTGATCTTGACAGGGGAGGAGGTAATGAAATTATATTCCTTCTGATACCCTTCAAGTATTCATGGTCACTTTTTACCATCTTTACTTCCACTGTGCTCTCCATGGAAACTTTGCAAACTTTTGTTCACAGCTACATAAAATAGATGCAAAATCAGTAAATATATGGGTCGTGAACCTAGAAATCTCACTGTTAATATCAGAAATTTTCACTCACTCCAGGGTCTTTTCAAGTCAGTATCTTCCCACTCCTTACACTGACAACAATCCATGCAGCTTACACTAGAATCATTCATTACTCATTAACTGCTGTAAAAATGCCTTTTCCTGCATTCCTCTGTTAAGTATTGAAAAGGTCCATTTTTAGCCATGGATGCATACCGTGTTTGATCCACTTTATGTTTTCACTCTCCTGCCATGGCAGGGACAAAATTATTAGCCAGGCAAGCCAAACTGTCCTGTGATTTATGCTATTAACTAAAGATGGGCTGGCACAGGGATTGCAGAGCTGCTGCTATCCAACTTTTCTTAGCACAAAATGTATTTCTGGACTGCAGGAGCTGCACAGGTTTCCACTATATGCCAGTACCCCGTCAGCCACTGTGCTGATACACACTGAGTGCAGTTCTGCTTTGTGACTGTCAGTGGCTGTGTTTAGCTCTGCAGTAATTGCAGTGATTCAGATGAAGTTGCTTTGGAGTGGCAGTGAAGCTGAACCCAGTAGATCTGCCAGCCATGCCATCTGCTTGGAAGTTTCCACAAACCAGAAGGTAGCAATACCCTTCTGCACAGTCTCAGTCTTCAGATGTTTTGACATTTCAGGAAGAATTGTATCTTTTGTGTTTGCTGATTCCTAAAGCCTAGGTGGCCTTGCACTCATATCAGTAAACAGATGCAACCTGAATAATTGTGTATTTATTTGGAATCCTTACAGCACTGAGGCGACACCATTAGCATAATCAGATGAAAGTACCTTGTGAGAATTTCTGAGCAGTTAACCCTCTTCTCTCCACACAGATGTAGTAAACACTGCCAGACCTGATGAAAGAGCCATTATGACTTATGTTTCCTGTTACTACCATGCATTTGCTGGTGCTCAGAAGGTGAGATTGTAGATGGACCAGATCTCATCCTTCACCTTCTGTCTTGTTTTTTTTTCAGCAATTTTTCCTTTTCTGATCTTTTCCTCACTAGTTACTAGAACAGCATCTTAGAGCTGAGCTCATTCCTTGTTGCCTCTTTTCTCTGTGAGCTGCTGTTTTGTTAGAGCCAGTAGTATCCATTTGTTCCATAGAAACAAACCTCATCTTTCTGCATATTTACTAATAATATCCAGTAGGTTTTTGACAGCTAGTGACTGAATGGGAGAGGGTGATACTCCCTTTAAATGAATTTGTGTGCATTCATTTGAAGCACCATTAAAAATGTAAGAAGAAAACAAGCTGAGTGAAAAACAATAGTAGAATGCCATCTTTCTTCTCTCTGCTGGATATTATTTCTGCTACAGATGTCAAAATCATCATAACATGCTCAGAAAAAAAAAAAAAAACCCTTTCTCTTACGCTTTCAGAATTGTTTTTAAAATGCTTAATGGTAAGTACAAACAGCAACATAAAATGATACTCCTATGCAAAACAGTCACAGAAACATATAGAGACATCTCAGATAAGCTCTGGAATCATGTCCTAAAGAAAAGAAGGAAAATTTTAAAAAGTAATACAGCTTGGACTTGGGCATACTTCAGGTATTGATAATATAAAAAAATACTGATATATAATGCTAAGGTTATAACTAATCCACATGCAACTTCAAAAGAACATCTCCCTAGATTGAATTTTAGTCTGCCTTTCCTGTGTCTTAGTCAAAACCTCCAGAATTTAAGTCACTAGACATATGTGTGCCAGTTCTTAAGCAGAGTCCTGGTAAAATTGAGGTTACTCCTCCTATGACAATATTGCTGCATAAAGCTTAATGAAGAAAAAATAAATAATCCTCCTCTTTGTATGAGCTTATATTGAATTTTTAGTGTATTTTTTTATTCTATCAGCAGCCCTCAATCTAACAGTAAATTTATTACAGCTTTATAGAATTTCTCGAATACAGAGCTATGGACAAGAAAAACAGTAAGAAGGACATGAAGTTATGCGTTTATTTATTCATCCTATTTTCTACTTCTCGACTCTTTTTTTTCTTGTTTTATTTTAATTTCTCCCCCCTCTTGTAGATATTGTGAACACTCCCAAACCTGATGAGAGAGCTATCATGACATATGTGTCCTGCTTCTACCATGCTTTTGCTGGAGCAGAGCAGGTATCAATCAACTGTCCCTGCAGGTTGCTGTGTTTTTGATTGATTGTTTTACATTTCCACTAGTTTATTAAAAAAAAAACCCCAACTAATTTAGTGCTATGTGGTTTTAATTAATATTTGCAAGTATTCCTTGAGCACTAATACTTGTTTTTAACTTACTCTCAAACCTGTTTTAGTTACGTGTTGTGTAACAAGTTAACATCTTTAATTCAAATAGACATTCTGTTTCTAATTTTGGGTCATTATTTGGTAATTTTAAAGACTGTTTCAGAAAAAAACTGATTTGAAGATATCCTGGAGTTGTTGCTTGTTGCTACAACGTCTAATGTGTTTACTGCATAACAGAATGTTTGACTTTTGGAGACTAAGACTTACTCATGCTGAGTAGCAATTTGGAGCTAGATTTTCAAAAATGCCTAAAGACACAGAGGGGCACAGAAGATATCCAACACAGTATTTGTGCCTGGTTCCCACTGAAGCCAACAGAATTATTTGTGGATGAAAGTACTAGTATAAAAGGCATAAACACCAGCAGCAGACCTGTCATCGGTGGGATTTTCAGTTATAAATGTGGCATATCCCACTCTTCTGCTTCATACATTTCTAGCCTACAAATGGACATAACCCAACTTATGCTAAAAAAAAAAGAAGAACCTTTAAAATAGTTGATATTTTCCCTTCATCCTCAGGACTGAATTTCTCTTCCTATTTGCTAGGTGCCTATATCTTATCACAGCACAACTGCTGTTGTGCTCTCTTGCTCCTTGGTATGAAAGTTTTGCTACTCATGCAAAAGGGGAATTTCAAATACTCTGTAACACAGGAGTCTACATGGTTATTTATTTGACTGGATATATTCCAGAGCCATATTTGTATGAAAATATTGCTCTGTGGTATCAAACTAGTAAATTTTAAATATGGCAGAGCTACACAGCACCTTCACATATAAATTTGTCAGGAGGCATGAAAAGATTTGCTGTCAGTGGTTGAGCTGCACTTATTCTCACAGGTATATGTACATATGATACGCAGATATAGAGTAGTCTGAGACTCCTGCATCACATGTGGTGTCTTTCCAGTGTGGCTAACAAATCTAATATTTGTTGGACGTGATTTAAAAAAAACCCTAATAGGATATCTCTAAGAATGGCCTAAGTTGTCTTTAAAAAGAAAATATTTATTAGACAACTGTATGATAAGGCTTCATTGTACAACAAGGGGGACCTCTGTGCTGATCCATGCCTCATTCAGGCCATTGGAATCTCTGGCTGCAAAAGGAGGGAAAATGAGTATCTAAGCAATCTAGGAGCATAAATCACCAACTATAAAAGAATGTGATCTTTTATTTGCAGCAGCCACATTCTCTCTCTTTCTCCAAGCCTATACCTTTCTCAGAATGTGTTCATTAATACGTCCTGTTTATTCACTGTGTGTTACAGGCTGAGACTGCAGCTAACCGGATCTGTAAGGTGCTTGCTGTGAATCAGGAAAATGAGAGGTTGATGGAAGAGTATGAGAGACTAGCAAGTGAGGTAAGGATGCTCTATCTGCAATGTGGTGACAATAATGAAATACTGAAAGCTGAAAGATTCATGCACTCTCTTCAAGACAGCAAAGTGGAGACACTGTAAGGGTAAATCTCACAGTGGCAGGTTGCAAAGCACAGTTGCCCAAGATATTAAGCTTCAGGTGACTCCTTTGCCACAGACTTCCTGTGTGACCTTCAGCAGGTCAGTCAGTCTTGTTAACTGACAGAAGGATGTCTCAAGGATTGTCATCCATCTTCCCCAAGACCAAGCTTCCTGTCTTTCTGAGCTTTGAAGACAGCCATCCTTGATCACATGTGGAACATACCAGATCCTGTCACTCCAAGCAAGCCTCTTGGCTTTGTGTACTGCAAAGCACACCTGGCCAGGGTCTGTCAGGTTATTCACAATTCACCTGAGAGCGTGGACAGCAGATGAATGTACAGATGAATGTGCTCCTCCTATCCTTTCTTCTTTAATGGTAAATCTGTTGAGCAGGACTACAGATGTACAGTGCATAAATGAGAGCTCTCTTATCTTTTATTGCTTAACCTGCAAAAACATACTGAGATCACGGTACTACTTTCTATATCTAAATTTCCACAAATGGCCTTCTGAGTGAAGATTTTTATATGACCTGAGGCTGGTTTCTGTCCTGATCCATAACTATGACTACCTGAAACACCAAGACCAGTACTTTTGAAAGTGGCAGATGATACTGGGTAACTCAGATTTTGAGTAATTAAAGGCACCTTAGATGTGTGTTAATCTTTCTAAAAATCAGAGTATTTCTAGAAATACCTGGAATATCTGGGCAAATTTGCTACAAAAGTATTGTTCAGCTTTGAATATAATATCTTGTGCTTACTCACCATTAAGGCATCAGTACCAACTGAAGTCAATAATATTAAAATGGAACAAACTTAACTAAGATTTATATGTTCAATATAATCTTTTTTTTGGTTTTTACACTGCCTTTACTTGACTTGTTTATGTTGGTTTGAAAGCTTTTAGAATGGATTCGCCGGACAATTCCTTGGCTGGAAAACAGGACCCCAGAAAAAACAATGCAGGCTATGCAGAAGAAATTAGAGGATTTCCGGGACTACCGCCGCAAACACAAACCTCCCAAAGTCCAGGAGAAATGTCAGCTGGAGATCAACTTCAACACCCTGCAGACAAAACTGAGGATCAGCAATCGGCCAGCTTTCATGCCATCAGAGGGGAAAATGGTTTCAGTAAGTAAAGGAGGCAGAAATATTCTATTTGCTTTATCAATGATCTCCCAAAAATATCAATGTGAAGGATTGAAAGGCCATTCTAAGTCATTCTCAGAAACATTAGTTTGTCGGACTTTTTCAATACCAAACTCCTTTTACACATTCCCTTTTGTTCCAGAATCTTGCTTTCTAATAAGCATGCTCCTGCCTCTTTGAAGGCTTTCCCAAAAGTGAATTATCTGGAGATGCAAGACAATATAGAGCTTCCTTCGGGAATGTTATCAATACTTGTGGATCAGTGAGCCAGTGATTGCTTATTTAAGCAAAACTCAGTGGTTTCACTGACATTTTAGTCATCAAACAAACAGACGTTGCTCAATACGTGTTTCTACATTTTTCTATTCTGCTTTTTCTTTTATGTCTACAAAGATAAGAATAGTCTGTACCAAGAATTCTCATCTGCTGATAAGTACTGTGACTTAACTGTGGCTCAAAACATTTCCTGTGGAATATAGCAAACATGTTTCTGTACTCTCTTCTATCATTGTGTTTTGGTTTCTCAGATTTCATAAACAAAAGAAATTGCTCTATCTGAAAAGGGCCATTGTCCACTCCCTGTATGCAGAAAATAATGGCCCTATTACTTCAGCTTCCCAAATATGTCCTTTTTGCAAGGAAATTCTCAAAACTTTGTGTACCACAGAAGGTGAAATGAAAATTTGTGTTCCAGGTAAAATATGCACCAAATCCTCTTGATACTAATTACCTTGGTATTGTCAACTTGTGAAAGCAGAACACTTTCATTTTGATAACAGATAGATATATTATAAAAGAGCACATACATTGTAAAATGGGAGGTAAAAGCAATATATTGTGAAGACATTGGACCCGTAGCCATGCTTGGAAACCATTTCTATTGGGGCTTCTTTCATGAACCCACCTGAATAAAATGCACTATGAGGAGCAGGTGTCTGCACTAAAACACAACTGCCTGACACCATTTTCTATGATTCTGTGATTTTACAAAATCCGAACATAAAACCTTCTCTTTTGGAAGCCAAGTTGTGAATGAATTAAAAATCTGTAAATTTAGATAAAAAGAGATTATAGTTTCATCGGTCTCTCCCATGTATTCTCTTCACAGGATATTGCCGGCGCTTGGCAGAGACTTGAACAAGCTGAGAAAGGCTATGAAGAGTGGCTGCTGAATGAAATACGGCGACTGGAAAGACTGGAACACTTGGCTGAGAAATTTAGACAGAAGGCTTCCACTCATGAACAGTGGGCATATGGTGAGGAGAGATGCCTTTTAACATTTTTAGCATTTTAATGTTCAAAGTTGAACCGTCAGTGCTGAGTATTTGCCAGCTACGAACTCACTCATAAGGAGTTTGGACAACTTCAGACAATCTAAAATAATAACCGATAAAATGTCAGGTTTTGTTGACTGTAGTCACAATCTTAACTTGTTGGCATGTTGCTAATGAGAAGTAACTGTAAAAATCATACTTGAAGTAGTGAGTCAGACTTAATGGGAATATTCTGCATTTGAATAGAGGCCATTGCTGCTAAGGTATTCCTACATAGTTGTACACCAGCAATCCAACCAGGAACACAGTCATACTGCTGGCTCAGTGTGAAATTATTAACAGAAGTATTCTGAGTTTATTATTATTTGGCTATTACGATGTTCTGAATAGTCCAGATAAACTACATGATACTGGACTCATGTCTGCTTTGCTCCAAACCCTGGAATACATGCCATTTATAGTTCTGGCTTTTAATGGTGACCTAACCTTACCTGTAGTTGTGACACCTGTAGGACCTTATGGTGGCATTCAGTTTTGTTGGGGACTATTAAACATATGTCTGCTCTATCATCCTGATGACTGTCTTCCTGTTCCTGCCATGCTTCTGGCTTTTTCTGGACAGATTCTTTTGACACTGTGAAAGTGAGTCAGAGTCCATCCTCTAACAGAGTTGCTGGAAGCATGCAAGGCTGTAAATGGTTGCCAAGCAGATACTAGAAGGGAAACTACAGCGTTTATCAGCCCTAAGAGCCGGTTTTCTGAGCATAAACTACTCATGGTGACAAGTTATAGCTGTTGTGTAGGGAAAACTTCACGTAAGCTGGAACACAGCAAGTGGAACAATAGTTGCTTCTGGCTCTAGGATTCATAGAGCTGCAAATGCCATGTGGTGACTGCAGCTGCAGGGCCTGTCTGTGTGGATTCAGTTGTCCAGCACAGAAGCTACTCAGCAGCAGTATTTCAGTTTCTACTTAATCTTTGTTTCTCTAGTCTTTTGTAGATAAGTTGGCATTTTCCACTTAAAATTTGGTGTTTGATACAAAAGGCAGTCACACATCTCAGGTTTATTTTTTTTTTAAGTGCTGAAATGAATAATGAATTGAAGGCAGAACATAAAAAAGAATAACAGATCATTAGTAAGAAGCTGAGCATAGCAGTGTCATTTCTGTTTTTTTAAGTCTATTCTACAAAAAATTATCACAGTGGTTTAGAGATACAGTTTTTGCTAATATACCATTTTTATGCCAGTTTCTCCAGCAATGTAGAATTCTCCAGCAACGTAAATTCTCTCACTATTTTAGACCTGTATAAGCTGCCTATGCAAAAAACAGGACATTACTGTGATAACTTTAAAAATATGTTTCTAATTAACATGTGCTGACAATTTGCTGCTGATTTTAGTGGGGGTGGGATTTAATTTCATGCATACAATTTTCACCATGCCTCAACTAAAAAGTTGATTAAATTTACAATTTTCCTAACAAATAGATTACTAAAAAAATGAGTAACATTTTCATTTCCTCTTTCAGGCAAAGAGCAGACCTTGCTTCAGAAGGATTATGAGTCTGCCTCTCTGACAGAAGTCCGTGCCATGTTAAGGAAACATGAAGCTTTTGAGAGCGATTTGGCTGCTCACCAGGACAGGGTGGAACAGATCGCTGCCATTGCCCAGGAGCTGAAGTATGTTCCATTTAAAGGCTTGCAGCTGCTGACATTTAACTTTGCGATAAACTCTTTCCAATGAATTTGATAGTGTCATAGGTACCAACGTAGGAATTCCAGACATAGCTTCATAAGTATATTATCTGAGCTGGTCACTGAGACCTTTCCCTCATCTCCCCCTTACCCCCAACCAAATATAGATATTTAACTGACCGAAATTATTTGAAAAGAAACATTTTCAACTTGACTTCACAGTAGTATTTTAGCATTAGCTCTATCCATGGGTCCATTGTGGGTTGATGGGACTCCTGGAGGTGTTTATTTCTCAGTTCATATGGTCTCCTGAGAGGTATGGGCTTTGAGTTGTTTAACTTAGAAAATCATTTCACTTACACAAATTACAGATCAATTACATATCTTCACAAGTATATTGGTCCCTTCAAAAGGCTTCACATCCCTTTATTTTCTCTACAAGAGTACGTAATGCACTGACTTCCTGCAGATTTAATTGTCTCTAATATGCTTATTTTCACAATCTCTTGATGTTATATCTGGAAGTGCCATTGTCTCCATTTTACAGAAGGGACAGTGGAAACGAAATAAATTGCTCTCAGATTCCTGCCCTTGGCTTCAGCTCTCCAAGTTTCAATTTCACACCTTGAACAGGCAGAACAGTTACTGCTTATAAATGAAATCTTAGAAACATGCCTTTTTTTCCCCTTTGTGAAGGACCATGACTTACAAACAGCTCCATATTCATTAACAATTAAAAATCAGACACTTGTCTAAAAGTGTAGTTCATATCTGATAGCAGCAGCACTTACAGTAATTGTGTAATTCAAATAGATTTAAAAGAAAAATCCCATCTTCAAGATTATTTAAAGAGAAAAAAATTAAGCACAGTGGGCAGAGTAAGTACTGTGTTTTGGTTAATGTAAAAGAAATCTGAAAAAAACACAGAGAATGGAGATTGCCCTGAATATGTGAGATTAGGAAACTTTCTGGGCATGCCTTGATTTCTATTGTGGAGTTATTTCATAGAATGGCTTGGGTTGGAAGGCACCTTAATGATCATTTAGTTCCAAGACTATGGATATGGACATCTTCCATTAGATGACGTTGCTCAAAGCCCTTTGCCTTGAACACCTCTGGGGATGGGGCATCCACAGCTTCTCCTGGCAACCTGTTCCACTGCCTCACCACCCTCACAGTAAAGAATTTCTGCCTAATATGCAGTCCAAACCTGCCCTCTTGCTGTTTAATATCATTCCCCCTTGTCCTCATTAAAAGCACCTCCCCAGCTCTCCTGTAAGTCCCCTTTAGGCACTGGAAGACTGCTATAAGGTCTCCCCAAAACCTCCTGGTCCGCAGGCTGGACAGCCCCAACTCTCTCAGCCTGTCTTCTTAGGACGGATGCTCCACCCCTCTGATCATCTTTGTGTCCCTTCTCTGGACCCACTCCAACAGCTCTATGTCTTCCCTGGGGGACCCAGAGCTGGATGCAAGGTTCCAGCTGGGGTCTCACCTGAGCAGAGCAGAGCAGAGGGACAAAATCCTCTCCCTCTCCTGCTGCCCATGCTGCTTTGGATACAGCCCAGGGCACGTTTGGCTCTCTGGGCTGTGAGTGCACATGGCTGGGACATATTTAGCTTCTTGTCAACCAGCATCCCCAAGTCCTTCCTCCCAGGGCTGCTCTCAGACTGTTCTCTAGCCAGCCTGTATTTGTGCTTGGGATAGCCCCAAGATTTGTTTCTCTTTATACTAAAGAAACTTTCTGTAGCACCTAATCATTGCTAATTCAGCTTCAGCTTTATGAATTATGAGGAACTTTGGGAATGTAGTATACATAGCACAGCATCTGCTTACCAGTGTTTTGAACCCTCTGTCCTTTACCTCTGGTGACGCCAGTGAACACTGTATCCTGTCTATTTTGGGATTGTCTCTTCTCAGTTGTTTCAGTAATTTGCTGTGTGAAGTTAAACAAGTTATTTGTGGCCTGGGCTGCAAAGGTGCTGAAAGCTGATTACATTTAGAGATGCTCTAATTTGACTTCTCTGCTTCTCCACACAATGGTGTTATCAGTGCCTGATTTTTCACTGTGAGTCTGTAATTCAGTTAGGCTTAATGACCATGGGGAACACTGAATGAAAGGTCAGAAAGGTCAGGTTTTATCACTGGCTGCAAGCAAATGGGCAGCTTCCATTTAAATACTGATTTTAATTATTTACACATAATTCCTTGCACAATAAAATTATGGAGGAAAATGCTAATTTCTTTCTTAATCCATAGTTTTAAAGAAGGATTAATATCTGAATGCTAAGAAATGTACATTGGCATCTGATACAAAGCCTGTTGAAGCCAATGTTGGTATTTCTTTCTTGATTTTTGTTTGGTTGGTTGGTTGGTGGGTTGGTTGTTTTTCTCCTCATCACTGGAGCAGGCCTGTACAGAAATCTGTGTCTAAATTCCAAGTCAGTACACCTCCATGTTTTGTTTGAGTCAATCTCTTGGATGCCTGATCTTGCAATTTCAAAGGAGAACTATTGGTGTACGACCTTGAACTCTACTAGTTACAGTTTCCTGTCCTGGTATTTTCTGCTACAGCTCAGTCCAATATGTGCTTAAGGTTAAAGTTACTACAAGCTTGTTGATTGATGCTATTTAGATAGAAGGTTTATGTGTGTATGCAAACAGATGATTCCAGCCAGGATGCTGCTATAAGATTGTTGTGTTCCCAGCCTGTATAGACTTAGATATCCCTTGGCAAAGAGGCATGACAGGGCTTGGATAGGGCTTTATAAAAAGGTGAAGGGGAACAGGCATTCCTAAAATGAGATTTGCCATTTATGAAATAGCAAATGCTCATTTGAGTGAGCTGTACTATAAAACCCCATATTAATTTATGATCTTATGTGCTCATTTCAATGTTTCCAATCATCGAGACAAAACTTTGGAATGTCATTTCTTGTATATCCATCACTTGTAGTACAGTGACTGATTTTCAGCCAAGCAGACCATTATCTGTAAGACTGATTTGAGTAATTTTCGTTCTGGAGACGTGGGCTCAAATTGTGCTTACGTGCACGGTTAACATGAGCCTTGTTCTGAAGCACTGCTAAAACATGTTGCTCAGCAAGTTATTTTTGTGGCACTATCACTGTTCCCAAAGTGAGCTCACACTTAAGTGCTTATCTGGATCCAGCCAAAATTTGACTGAATTTTTAATTTTTGACAGATAAGATTGAGTTACTGGTAAGATCAATAGTGGTAATGTAACGATTTTTAAATTCCAAAGGCTGTAGGTTTCAAATGGCCAAACAAATAGAAAAACTGTTCTCTTAGAAGGTGTGTAACACGTGAGCAGCAGTACTTCACACACTGCAAAGCAAAAAATTTTTACAAAATGTAAATCTAGTCTCTTCAACATTGAGAAACATACAGAAATTAATAGAACAGAGAATGTAACCCTGTGTTTTATTTCCAACTAATTAATCTTTGATGAGTTATTACTTACTCTGCTCCTGCTTTGAGCAAAAAAATCTTCTTTGATACCTATAATACGCTTACTTGAAGTACACAAGAGCAGGCACAGACAGGTAGTGGGGCTACACTGTTTAATGCCACTTGGTAAACTAACTTAAGATTTAGTTAGTTAGCACTGTGGGTGCCCTTTTTAAAAGTTGTTTTGATCTTATTCTCCTACCTATTTGTTCACAGCACATATCCCTGGAAGGAATAGGATAGTAGAGATCTCATGGGGAATGACTGAATCTCCCTGGCAGAGCTTGTGGAGGAAGGTGGCGTATCACCTTCCAGGACTTTGACCACAGCTGGTACAATCAGTCCCTCACTTTCATGGAAGGACACCTGCCCTTACCCTTAATCGACAAAAGGAGATAAGTGACCCATTGAAGCAAAAATAAAGTTTGCTCACTCAGGAACATAATCTAATAAACATAATATGCTATAATGAAAACAAACCCAACAACTTTCAGCCAAAAACTCATGACGGCAAAATCAATCTCATCATCCAAGGTTCTACACTCCTGACTTAAAATTTCTTAGCAGATAGGTGGCTTTTGTTGTATCCCTTGAAGGCTAATGAAAAGGCTTCCAAAGAAGGAAGTGAGTTTTCCAGTTAAGAAGCCCTTGTACCGTGTGACTTGATGGCAATTTTCTCCTTACATACAAGAGTTTACTTTCACAATTTTGGGTGTTTTTTATTTTTTAAAATTGTTTGGAGGATTGGATTAGAGAATACCTAGGCAAATGTGACATCTACGAGTCCATGGGCTCTGGTGGGCTGCAGAGAACAGTACTAAAAGAACTGTTGGATACCAGAGTGAGACTACTCATGATGCTCTTTGAAAGACCATGGCAGTCAGGAGAAGTGCCTGAGGACTGCAAGAAAGCAAATGTCACCCCAGTCTTCAGCAAGTACAAGAAAGAGGACTCAGGGAGCTACTGGCTGGTAGCTCCAACCTCATTTCAATCCTTGGCAAGGTGATGGAGCATCTGATTCTGAAGGCCATCTCTAGCCACAGGCAGACAGGAAGGTGGTCAGGAGTAGCCAGGTAAATCACCAACCTGACTGCCTTCTCCAGTGAGTCAGCTACCTGGATGGATGAGGGAAGACCAGTGGATTTTGCCTCTCTTGACTTTAGTGAGGCTTTCAGCACTGTCTCTCACAATATCCACATAGGCAAAGTCAGGATGTGCAGGCTGGATGAGCAGGCAGTGAGGTGGATTCAGAACTGCCTGAATGGCAGATCCCAGAGGGTTGTACCCAGTGGCACATGGTCAGGTTGGAGGCTTGTCACCTGTGGTGTCCCCCAAGGTCCAGCACTGGGCCCAGTGTTATCACTGACTCAGGTGAAGGGGCAGATGCCTCCTCAGCAGGTTCACTGAACACAAAGCTGCCAGGAGGGGCCAATAGCCCAGAGGGCTGTGCAGCCCTTCAGAAGGACCTTGGCAGGTTGGAGAGGTGACCAGAGAAGAACTGACTGAACTTTAACAAAGGCATGTGCAGGATACTGTACCTAGAGAGGAATAACCCCTGCCCAGGACAGACTGGGGGCTGAGCTGCTGGAAAGCAGATCTGTGGAGAAGGACCTGGGGGTCCTGGTGGACAACAAACTGTCCAAGAGCCAGCAGTGGCTCCTTGTGGCCAAGAATGCCAATGGTGTCCTGGGATGGATTAGGAAGAGCATTGCCAGCAGGTCATGAGAGGTGATTCTGCCCCTCTACTCAGTCCTGGTGAGGCACATCTGGAGTGCTGGGTCCAGTTCTGGGATCTTCAGTACAAGAGAGACATGGAGCTCCTGGAGGAGGCCAGTGGAGGGATATAGAGATTATGAGGGGACTAGAACATCTCTCAAGAGGAAAGGCTGATGGAGTTGGGCCTCTTCAGCCTCAAGAAGCCTTAAGAAGAGGGGGCCTCATCAATGTCTGTCAGTATATAAAAGGAGGGTGCCAAGAGGATGGAGCCAGGCTCTTCTCAGTGGGCCGAGCAATAGGACAAGAGGCAATGGACAGAAACTGATGCACAGGAAGTTCCATCTGAATATGAGGAAGAACTTCTTTACTGAGAGTGACTGAGCATTGGAATAGACTGCCCAGAGAGGTTATGAGTCTCTCTCACTGGAGGTGTTCATGAACTGCCTGGCCTCAATCCTGTAATGTGCTCTAAGATGACACTACTTAAACAGGGAGGTTGGACCAGGTGACCTACTGTGGTCCCTTCCAACCTGACCCACTCTGTGATTTTGTAATTCTGTTGCGGTATTTCTTAGCTCTTTTACCATTCTTCACTTTCAACAGTCAATTGACTTCAGCACATCTGAAGCTTCTTTTAAACAGAATGCTTCTCATACTTCTTAGGTTTATCCCAAACCAGGTTGCTCTGACTGGGCTTAGAAGAGGAAACATAAACACTGCCCCTAGCCCACAGAGCTTCTGGCTTCCAGCCTCTGGCTTCACAGAGGAAAGCTGCCTCTGTTGTCATTTTGTCCTCTGTGATTCTCTGTTTTACTGGCAGCATGATCTGTTCATTCCTCTTGCCAATTGCCCTAGAGAAGAATGCTAAAAAAAAAAAAAAAAAAAAAAAAAAAAAAAAAAAAAAAAAAGAACAAGTTCTCTCTGCATTTTATGTCTTGTTCAAGCCTTGAGGTAAACCTTACGTTCATATTGCCATGTGTCACGCATTTACAGTCTCTGCAACACTTAGTACTGGGCAGAGTGTTCTCAAGGCAAAGCCAAGAGCTAAATTCAATGGATGGCGATGCACCAATAAAAGTGAGTTTCCAAAGTGTCAAACACATGTATTATGGATGACTATCATTTGCCACTGAGATCAAAAGTTCAGCTTGAAGCAGAGTCAGTGCAGAATTTCAGGACAGAACCTTAAAAATTTATTCCAGTCTCAGGCAAAATATTAAGTTGCTTCCTGTCAGGATGATATTAGCCTATTAAGCAGATGAAAAAGCAATGGTAACTGCTATCCTTTGTGAATGCACTCATTCATTCTGGTGGCATATGTGGGTCTGGAGATCCCTGTTCTCTGAAGCAGCCAGTTCTGGGGTGTAGATCCGTGAGGAGTTCCTGGAGACGAAGATGAAATTTGTTCTCTACGCCTCGGATCTCGGAGGCCCCTATCAGTACTGCCAGGCTTGTGAGAGATTATACTTTGAATGCAAAGTGTGTATGTGTTTCTCAATTAAATAATTTCAAAGCATATAAGGATCATTGGATTATTTAAAACAAAACTGATATTTCAGGCCAATTAATTTAAAAGGGTACCAATCTTTGCAAACTTGATAAAGACCAAGACTGAAGCATTCTGGCTATCAGGGGATCGAATTGCTTGTGTCACAGGAATAGCTAAGGCAAAGATGCTTGGACACCTTAATTGTCTTTAATATTTGGGTATCACTTGATTTTTCTCAGAGGAGATTGATCCTGTTCTGTTGCTGTGCTTCTCGAAATGCTGAATGCCTAAACAAAATGTCTGTACTGCAATAGTTGCTTACCTTAGGAGAAATATTGCAAAAAAGAGGGGAAGAATTGTTGAAGACCAGTGGACACTGCTCCTGTCTCTCAAAAAGTCACACAAAGTTTTGTCTTTGTTTTTAGTGAGCTGGATTACCATGATGCTGCAAGTGTCAATGATAGATGTCAAAAGATATGTGACCAATGGGACAGCCTGGGAACACTCACTCAGAAAAGGAGAGAGGCACTGGAGGTAAACCATATAATAAGGATCAGCAGCTCAGCTGAGGAAGGGAGAGGGAAATGAACCAATTATTTCAGATCTGGAAATGGTGCCATTGAGCATCCACTTTGGAGTCCAGATACCAAAGACCCCTTTCCTCAGATCTCCATTTCATTTGGACATCTCCAGTCCATTTTGCAAATGGACTGAATTACTCAGAGTAGACTTGACAATAATGAGCTGCCATGGACAGTTCTAAACCAGCAACAAATGGCATGTGGTTTGTAGCACCCCTCTGTGGGAATCTGATGTCGGCAAGGCTAAAAGCCATTGGTTAGTTACCTTTTTATACTAGTCTGAGTTTGTATCTTGCATACCTTTCTGTCCAGCAGTAGGTTAATTTTTGGTAGTGAGTATTGCAAAGTACTGAGATACTTTGCAAAGCCTTGTTATTTTGGAAAAGAGGAAGTCATACACATAAGTGCCAAGGTGGGAAACATATGTGTAATTCTTCTCTTTTGTACTTAAAAGAAATTACTAAATCAAAATTAGCAGATTTTAATTCATTTGCAGATAGATCCCAATAGCAAAAATACTTAAAATATACATTTAAAAATACTTAAAATATCAGTATTGTACTTCAAAGGCATATACCCACCCCTTTGAGTGTGTTGGATATGAGAATACTTTTACTGCAATTAGTACTATTGCCTTGAATGAGAATCCTTAAAGCAGGTGGTGAAATCAATCAATGCAATCAAATGCTTTTGAAAAGACAAACCATAACTTTGTATATGGGTGCGTATGTGTGTGGAGCTTGATATTGCCCTAATAACAAAAGAATGCACTTTTCCCAACCTGTACAGAGGACGGAGAAATTGCTCGAAACAATTGATCAGCTTCACCTGGAGTTTGCCAAAAGAGCTGCTCCTTTCAACAACTGGATGGAAGGTGCTATGGAAGACCTACAGGACATGTTTATTGTTCATAGCATAGAGGAAATTCAGGTAATTGTATTATTTCTTGTATCTACACCCAGTAGCCAGGATGTTTGAGAGGCTGAGAGAGGAGCTGTGCTTATTTACAGCAGATCTTCCAGATGCTTGAAGAAATGTTAGAGTTTTCATGCTTTCCCTCTCTGTTTCTGATTTTAGAGTTTAATCTCTGCACACGATCAATTTAAAGCTACTTTGCCAGAGGCAGATGGTGAACGACAGGCCATACTGTCAATCCAGAATGAAGTTGAAAAAGTCATCCAGAGTTACAGCATGAGAATAAGTGCAACCAATCCTTACAGCACTGTGACAGTCGAAGAGATTCGTAGCAAGTGGGAAAAGGTAATGTATGCTAAATTGCTAAATACAAAAAGGACATTGTAACACATTATTCCAGTTTAGAATTACTGAGAATATTCAGAGAACTTTACAATAAATCTGTAAATTATTCTAGATCATCAGATGCCAGAATGAATTTCTACAGTACCTTATGCTCTCCCTTATGTTTGCCAGGCTTGCTTCTCAACATCCCTTGCTCCTGTCACGCAATATTACCTATGTCCTCTTTGGCTTTCTGCCAGGGCAAGAGAAGCATGTGTTGAGGCTAGTGCAGTGCTGGTGCCTGGCCAGGGTTGCTGTTAAAAGAACAGAAAATGATTGTATTCTTTCTCTTAGTATAAGGAGTAATTTTTGTGTTTCTTCTACCCAGATACTGCTTTTCAAAAACATTGTATAAAATCAGCATCTTTGGGACCATTAATGTTTCTGTCCAATTAAATTAAAATTGGCATTAGGAACTGAAAAGTACTGGGAAGGGATTAAAGAGAGGGCTCCTAGAGCAATCACACCAATTTCATTTCATTAGGAATCAAGACAGATAAAATGCTGCACGTAAATGATTGTGTAAAATAAAGAATTACAAAAATTACATGGACAAGAACATACCCTGAATGGGTAACAAAAATCAAGTAGTAAGGACTAAGGTTAGAATCTCCCTGGGCAATTCAGAAGGGTAAGTCAAACAAAAGCATTTGCAATGAATTAGAGACCTCCAGACATGCACAACAGACAGAACATATCTTATGTTATTCTATTCTAATGGAGGCACTCAAATAAAATGTTTTGCACTGACTCCTCTTAGAACAATACTTAGAGATGGAAAAATCACCTTCACCTTTCAAAAGAAAAACAAAGTAACTGCTCTAAGAGCAGTGAAAGTGAAATAATTTTTAACTTTTTCAAACTTGAATCCAACCAGAAGTGAGAATTTCTTCTCTCTGCATGTCACTCTCTCTGATCAGGCTGCCCAACACCATGTTACAAATTTCTTATGTTAGTACAGAATTTGTAAATAAAATAGTGATCATTCTGGCTTTTTCTTCTGGTATCGACCTTCAGACCAATAATGAAAATTAGTAGCTCTAGACTTACTTGTTCCATTTGTTTTAAAACTATTCAGTTGTGCTTACTGACCTTTAGTGCCTTCCCACTGTAACAGGTGAAGCAGCTGGTGCCTCAGAGGGATCAATCCTTGCAGGAGGAATTAGCCCGCCAGCACGCCAACGAGCGCCTGCGCCGCCAGTTTGCTGCTCAGGCCAATGTCATTGGGCCATGGATCCAGACCAAGATGGAGGTGAGTGTCAGACCCTCATGCAGAAGCTGATGAAACAAAGTGATTCATATTTTTTTAATCTACTTTATTTACAAGGCAACAGCAAAGTCAATGACAGCTTGCCAGGTGTTCGGTCCTTAGCTATTTAGCACCTGTTAAGATTATTCTTAAAACTGTGGAACTATGTACAAGTGGTACCTTGATGGGTGGCCAGGACATTCAGCTTTGAAAAACTAATCACTGAACAATTACTGTTTAGCTTCTGCTTTTTGTAGAAAAAAATTATCAGGTTCACTGGAGTGTCAATACTAATTCCAGGTATAAATCTGACACATTTCTTTTGAAATGTATTTTCTGCAATTAATTTCTCATCTCCACTGTATGAACATTTTATTACTATTGCTTCTTAGTATAAAAATACATCATATTTATGTCAACATTGGTCAAGTTAGCACATCTGAAGCTTAAATTTTGTGGGACTGGGGGTATCTTTTTTTCTTTTGACAGGAAATTGCCCGCAGTTCTATTGAAATGACAGGGCCTTTGGAGGACCAGATGAATCAGCTGAAGCAATATGAGCACAATATCATTAATTATAACCACAATATTGACAAACTGGAAGGAGATCATCAGCTTATACAAGAAGCCCTGGTGTTTGACAACAAGCACACCAACTATACCATGGAGGTAGCCATTTACTCCCTTTTGTATTTGTTAGTTTATTCTGTCCTCTTGGCCATGTAACTACCTTCCCTGATTTAAAGGGGCTGCCACAGAAGATGGAATTTGGCAGACTTTCTGACAATCTCATAAGACTTGTTTTATTTTCATTTACTTTTTAGTGAAGTACCCATTTAGAAGCTAGATTCGTATTTTTCTGTAGGCCATTTTTATTTTGAGTGATCCTTGTTCATAATACAGAGTTAGTGGTATGGAAAAGGTATCACATAAATATTTAGAGCTGATTTTTTTCTTATTGTACTTTTTATACTCTTAAAATAATATATTTGCTTCCATAATAACTCAATATTTTCTCTCCCATAGCACATCCGTGTTGGATGGGAGCTCCTGCTTACCACCATTGCTCGAACTATCAATGAGGTTGAGACTCAGATCCTCACAAGAGATGCCAAGGGTATCACCCAGGAACAAATGAATGACTTCAGAGCATCATTTAATCACTTTGACAGGGTACAGTACTCCTGCTTTTTCTCAACTAGCAATATTTATGCTTCCCAAAAGTGAGTTTCTTGGCATTCCAAACATAAGCCTTTTTAAAAACCTGCAAATGCACTACAAATGGGCTCTTTTTAAAAGAGAAAAAAAGAGCAGTTAAGAAAGAATTTATAGCCATATGAAGTCATGGGATGGCTTGGCTTGGAAGGGACTTTAAAGATCATCTAGTTCCACTCTCCCCACCTTGGGCACAGATGCCCTCCACTAGATCATGTTGCCCAGGGCTCCCCACAGCCTAGGAGCATTGTGCACATAAAGTAAAGATTAATTTTTTGCTTTTTAAATGTAATGCAGAATTATAACTCTACTATTATGGTTTAATATTTGTTCAAATAATAAGCAGAACTGCATAAACCTCTGTGCTTTGGAAAATAACATGACCCTTTATTTTAAGACAGTACAGCATGTTCTAAGTACTTGCCGTTGTTTCATCTCATTAAATTTAGATGTAATTTGTATCACAGAGGTTTTTTTCCCCTTTGAATCACAACTTGCCTCCCCAGAAATGTATTTGTAGGGAATATAGTTGAGACACTTAACAGTTGTCCAGGAATATCCTTTATTTTTCTGGCTGTATGTGGGAAATAAGAGGCTGTTACGTTTTTTAGTTATCTAAGTATGGATGAGTAAAAAAGTAGGAAGGAAAACACTACTGTGAAGAAACTTAACTCACTTCTGTGAGTTATGCAGTATTCATGGACAGAGTGTTATAAAGAAAACTATTAATAGACACAACAGCAAAATATATGCAGATGAAGATCTGACATTTGCAGTTGGAGAACAATCTGAACATGAGTTAGTTCTGATGGCTCTGTGCTCATATCAACCCACCTTTAAAACCAAGTTCACAGTTCAAATACTGAAAAAACTTACCATAATGCAGCACCAGTCTGTTGAGTCAGCTCCTTCAAATCATTTCAGGGTACAGCAAAATTCCACTTCCTTTTCACTAACATCCTGTTTGTCCAGCTCTACTCAAATTGGTTGCCCATACCTGCATTTGCATTTGATTTGGATTCGATATTGATAGTCACAGTTTACTGAATCTTCTTTAGAATACCCCTAACTGTCTAGGAAGAAGACCAGAATTATTAAACCTCTGGTTGCTGAAGAAACATACAAGCGTAGGGAAATTTAGCTACACAGAACAGAATTTGTGGAAAAATCTTAATGTGATTCTAGTACAGCATAAATCTTTTTTGTATTTTCTAAGGAAGCAGAAGATAACATCACAAAAGCAGAGATAGATTTCCTGGGGTGGAATGAAGTAGCATACCAAATGGCTTTCCCAATGCACTGGAGCAAATAATTGAGCAATTAGAGCTATTAAAAGCAGACAAAAGTACCAGGCCTGGATAAATTACATGTCTGTATTTGAGAGACCTCTCTCAGGGAAACCAAGGTCTTTGCACAAAGATTTGACAGCTCCCTACAGATAAAGACTGAATCCAAAGTGACTGAATCCAAGTATATTTTACACTGGATGGCCATTTCTAGCATCTCTGTACGTATGTAGTCCATAGGTGAGTTCTCTGGCTTGCTCGCAGCAAGGCTGGCTCAGTGGCTGAGGAGATTATCACAATCAGTGCTTGGTCCCTCAGGCTGCCTGAAGGGAAAAGCTAAATCCTACACCAACCAGCCCTACTCTTATGGATTTCCAGGCTTTGCAGATGCAGTAAAACATTGAAATACCAAAGCATAAAACAGAGCAAGGCCTTAGGAAAGGTATGACCTGGAAGAAGGTGGTTGTGTCGCACAGCTGCTAGCATGCTGGAGATGGGCTACAGTAATAATGTGTAACACAAAATTGCTTCCCAGCTCCTAAGATTCTGCCCTCTTGCATACCCCATCCCTCAGAAGCAGACATGGGAAACTGGTCTTGGCAGATTTTAGGATTGACAGGGCGTAACAATTATTTTCTCTGCAGCATAAGTTAAAGAAAGGAAGAAGGTAAGATCTAAAACCACTCAACCATCAAGCCAGGCTTTATGCAGGGAAAAGATAGTAGAAACACTGACAAAAGAGACGTTTATAAGGATTAAATGACACTGTTACTTAATGGACAGATGCAACTCAATCTACACAGGCAGGAAGGAGACTTTGAACAAACATGTTGGAGAAAGACAGGCTTGTTTTTAATTTTTCTATCTTTTCTGTGTCCTTGCACACTCGAATATTTAATGTTGGTGAATGAAGGAAATTCAGAGTGCTTCAGAGTTACTTCAGTGTACAGAAAACAATCGAGACTTGCTATTTGTTCATGTTTAGATAGAGAAGACAGCAATGGATTCTTTTATGGTTTTGAGTTCCTTAAATAGAAATTAAGATAAAGCTGGATTATCTGAATTTAAGCACTGCCATGAAAAATACTGTCTTCTTCATGTCAGATGGAATTAACAATATATATAAAAAATTTGTGGCACTTAGCAGCATTTCTGAATGCCTGATGTAATTTAAAAATGCATTTGAAGGATTGCACTGCTGTTCACCATGATGAATAGCCAGAAAGGATCCCAAAAATTAATACTGTCACTGACAAGGAGGCTTTAAATATCTAAGTACAACAGAGTAATTTATGCATGGTATAGCTCTGACTTGTGTGGCATTTCTCCCATTTAAGACATTTCTTAATGTCTGTCAGTGTGTATTGAGGATGTCAGCTAAGTACTAATACCCAGAGTAGCTCCCTTACCCATTTTAAAGTATGTATTTTTGTATACATAAATCTAACAATTCTTTTTAGAGTGCTTCTAGAAACAACTTCCTTTGCTTATGAATCTGAGAAAGGAACCCCTATCTTCCTCCCTGGGAAGAGTGTATTAAAAAAATTCTCACAGTGCATGTGAGAATTCCAAGGGCAGAAAGAGTCATGTTTCTTTCAGCTCATCCCTAGCAGAGATGTGCTGCCACAGAGAGCTTCACAAGTCATCCTTGAAAAGGCAAGTGGCAAAAACACACTGTCCCCCCTGGCTCATGGGGGTAACCTGTTGGAACCCTGGAGGGTGAAAGTTTCAGGCTTTCTGTTCTAAAGGACCAAAGCCATCAGAGTAACCCTCTTGGCTCTTGTATTCCCAGCAGGCATTAACACACCCAGGGGTTATTCCTGAGGGTGCTGATGCTTACTCTTGCTTACCACTGCTGCCCTACTCCTTGCTAGAGATTGTGCCTGAAGGCACAGTCTAGTTGTCGTTATAAATATAAATCTTCAGCAGTGCTGCTATATTTCCTTCCTTAATGTGACTGCCTGGAGGAAAAAAAAGAGAAAGTGGGACACAATGTCTGAATCACAGAAGCAATTTAGAAGTGTTCAAAATGGTGCATAGCTGAATAATTATATGCAGCCAAATCAGGATACCACACAGATACGTTGTCAGTCACTGGTTTTGACATCTCTTTATGCAGGGATTCCTTTTTCAGATTCAGTATATTTAGTAAATTCTAAATAGACTGTAAAGTATGTGATGAAATATCTGCAGCTGCTCTGCCTGTACTATTTTAATGGCTGCTAATACATTCTACTATTGATTTTTCTGCAAACTACAGATTTCAAGTAGGAGCTCTGCATGCAGAAAAATAGCATCATGCCACCCTCTATTTTGCTAACAGAAAGCCAACAGCTCCCTATTAAAGGAGTCATATGTTCAGGCTTATGCAGGAAAATTAAGGATATATTTAAGAATGGATTAGTTTGACTCAGAAGTTCACTTGTTTTATAAGGTCACATATAAATCACAAGGAGAAGGGAAAAGATTTCTGGGGACTAATAATGAAACATGAAGGAGATTTCAGTGGTTTTCTTTGTATAGGTATGAAAAGATGAACAAGGCAAAGTTTTTTATATGCGTTAAAAGATTAATTTCAGCTCCTAATGTTGGTCTGCAAACAATAAAAAATAAATATCAAGAACCATTTCCAATTGAGAAAGCCTTCACACAGGCTTGATCTGTGCCTTAATTGCAAAATGCCATTCCATGAAACTGCTATACTGCAAAGATGCTTTTTTAGGCAACATATGATGAAGATCTGAAGATTTCACTACAAGAATGTGAAAACCTGCTATAGCACTTGGCACTACTGCTTGGGCCCTCACTAGGGGGTCCCACTTAACCATATGACTGTTCTGAGCTGGAGCACAAGCACTGCACTTCTCTCCTAAAGAAAACGGTATCTTGGAGGATGTGCTAGCCCCTCACTCCCTTCACTGCCTCAGCTCCTGCTGCTGGGTACCTGCTTGGGGAGCTCCTGCACACACTGCCCCAACACCTGCCAGAGGAGATGGAGGGGCAGGATTTGGTTCTTAGCTCTCACTTTTATATCATTTTGTTTGCAGTCACACAGAAGTATCTTCAGCTTTAGAAATCAGGTAAAATGAATAACTTCACCCCTGGTGGAACCTGCCATAGCCTGTCTCCAGGACAGCTTTTAAAAGTTTTAAACCAGCCTAGATCAACGTTTTGAGAATGATAAAATAAGCCATTTTGAATGCTTTATAGCAGGAATCATCATATAAAATGGAAATATCAAAGGATAAAAACTTTACTGTGATTATGGCTTTTAACTAGATGCTGCTCCAGATTTGTAACTTTGCTTTTTCTTCTCTTCATTGACTTCCCACTGTTATTTTTCATCTTTCCTTTATGGGGCTGGTGGATATTGATACAGAGGGAGTCAATAACAGCATGATATTTTAGAAATGCATGGTGTTATTAACTTACTAAAGCACCACTTCATCCTATTAGTATATTAAATAAGCCCAGTGCATTTGTTTCAACTCAGATAATTTTACCTATGCATAGCTATATAGAAATTTTCAAAAATAAATTATTCATCTATCAGGCAAATACGTAGCAGACAAAAAAACTTGGTTCTTCTCCAAACTGTCTGTAAAATCAATAAGGGTAATAATTTTTCATCTTGGAATATGTCCTTAGTTGTATTTATGTTAACTCACTCCAAAGTACCCCTCTGATAGGACACATTTTCTATGAACAGGAATAAAAAGACAAGCCAGACTGTTTTTAAAAAGTTAGTGTGAATTTCTTCCCCTGCTACATAGAAAAAGATACTGGTTCAAAACAATGTTCCAGTTTGATGTGGTGCTACTAGGAATCATTTAACCTGGAATTCAACTTTTTAAAAGTCAGTTTTCAAAGCAAAACCTGACTGTATATATTGTTAAAGAAAACAGATAATTTAAAATAAGTTGTCAATTATAAATTTATTTTATACTCATCTCTTTTGAGATATACATATTATATTAAGTAGTATTACCAGATCAAGAATGAAGTAGCAGTAATTGAGTGGGGAAAACATGCTCAGGTTCAGTGATATTTTTATTGCATCTAACATATATTGCATGGCAACAGAAAAGGAAGGAAGCAAATGGCATCTCATAGAATGAAATCTGCCTTGTCAGCAAAGGTGTTGTTAAAAAAGGTGGAAAGAAGCAGAGTTTTACCTCCGTAGTTGAAGTGAGGACCCTCTTCTACTAAGAAAAAGTCTAAAGCATGAAACTGTAAAAACTTCACACTTTAGGTTATTCATTGCATATGTTGACATTACATTTCCATGAAATTCTGGAAGAATGTGATTATTAATTTGCAAATAGAACGTTCTTTACTAACCAACTAACCTGATCTGTGACTTTTGTTTCTTTCCTTTCCTTTTCTCAAATGCATGACCTGTGATGGGATGTTAGGATGAATCTGACAATCTACAGTCTGATGAATTTAAAGCCTGCCTCATCAGTCTAGGACAGGTTGGAAATGACTTGCAGGTAGAGGAAACTGAAATAATTCTGTTTTGAGATGTGACAATAGCAAAAAAAATGGCATGTTTAAACTCCAGTCTGTTGGTCATAATGTTTTGAAAGGATCCTGCCTCTGGGAAGACAGCTAGTTTACATGGACTGTCAGCATCACTTTGAGCTGTATTTTTCTTTGCCTTTTTCAAAGATTTTCCATTTTTTTTTTGTTTTACGTGGTTTCAGTTATTTTATTTGGACACCACTAGGAGAGCTCCTATGCTTCTTACACTCAGACTTTTGTCAATTTTCCTTTCCTCAGACTCAATACAAGTTCTCATATGCTCTCTCCTAATACAGGATGACACAATTCTCTCCAAGCCACTCCAATCTATCACAGCACAGAGGAAGCATTTATTTACCTTCCTAATTTCATGCTATTTAATGTTTACTCAGCTTCAAGTCTAGAATGTTGCAGATATGTTATTGCCTGGAAAATGAGCAATCTCATTTCATACAAGGTCTTCAACTGATCTCCTTGTAGGTCTTGCAGGTGTCATCCTTTAAGCCACTAGGCACATTTCTGCTGTAGTCAGGGTCTTGACAGCTTGCAGCCAGAAGGAAAATCCCTGTACTTATTTCCCATATATCAGCAGACTGCTCTCATAATGTATTTACTTTGGCCTTGGAATGAAGTATTTCGCTGCTTTTCACTGTACTTTTAGCTGCTAGAGATTCCATGCAGAACATTTCAAAGATATTTCATATCAGGGAGGCAGCTTGAGCATCTGCTGAGTTTGACTAGTTTAGTAACAAACTTTTCTCCTTGCTCTTCTCTTTGTCTTCTCTGGTTGTGTTCTCTGTATTCTTGTCCCATTCACCTCCTTGTCTCCCTTATCTCTCCCCTGACCTTTCCTGATGTTACTTTTTTTGTGGTGAAAATGTCTCTTTCCTGTGTGTAATATGTTAGTTACTTCTTCCTCTTTTAAAACTGATGATGATTCTGGTGACCTGATTGGGCAACATCAATGAATACTGTTCATGCACTGGATCCAATATGCCAATGGTCCAAACTCATCATCTCTCTGGAAATTACCTTGGATTCTTCAAACCCTCCCTCCCATACTCCTTACGTTGTTTTGGTCAATAGAGGAAGAATGGATTGATGGACCATGATGATTTCAGAGCTTGCTTAATTTCAATGGGTTATGATTTGGTACGAGCTTTAAGAAAAAATGGCAACTGATTCTGCTCACAGCTAAAACGATAACCACTGCAATACTAAAGCTTATCTAAACAGAGAGGATACTAATGTCATTTACACTAGAGATTGTATCTTCTTTGCTTTTTCTTTATTTTCAAATGGTTAAAAGAGAAGTTAAAAGTTAAACGAGACACTTGAACATTGTATTCTATGGTGCACCGCATTGCTCTTTGAATTAAGGAAACTTTAAAAGTTGAAATTAACAGTTATTAAACTAATGCTTTTGTGAATTTCTCCTTTTCTACCTGCATGATGAAGAATGAGTTTGATACTGTTTAATTTTCATAAACTTGCCTTGGGGGTTGCATTTTCCTTGCTTCAATTATTTATTCTAAAATTTTTCTCTGAAATTCACCTTTTAAATGGGAAAGAAAGAGATTATCCTTAGTTAAGCTGTCCTGTATTTGGCATGAAATTTCCAGAGTTGTTTCCCTTCTTAATTCTGTGGGTCTGTGACTACACTGCTTGTTGGGTTATTGTTTTACTTCCCTGCATGGTACCTAAATTACAATGTTTTAGGATGAGATGGAAAATGAAGTAAGTGTTAAGTTAGAACAAATTAAACAGGCATTGTGGGAGGGTGGGAGGGAGAGAGGATGGAGACAGTTAATTGGAAGGTACATATTACGTATTTAGGACAATGGATGCACCTTCTAAAAGCACAGGCCTTTTTACAGAAGTGGGGTGGGCATTTAAGATGCAGATTTCATCGGCTCTGATGTTGATGTTCCTGAGTTAGGAAGATGCTTTATAAACTCTGTAACCAGTGGTTCCAACTGGTTCCTGAGAGTCTGGGCTGGCTGGAGATTGGTATTATGGTGACCATTTTCTTTGTTTTGGATTTTGTGAAAGGGTGAAGCTGAGTTTGCCCGAATCATGTCTCTGGTTGACCCCAATGGGCAAGGAACCGTCACTTTCCAGTCCTTCATTGACTTCATGACCAGAGAAACAGCAGACACAGATACAGCTGAGCAAGTGATAGCTTCCTTCAGAATCCTGGCTTCAGATAAGGTCAGTCACCTCAGTGCTGCTGCTGTAAGGATTCAACTGCTCTCCTGTTCAGCCCTTCTTGCTACAACCTTTTAGCAAATAGTGAAGCTTTGGTTGCAGATTTTCAGACTTCAGAGAAAGCATGTGCCTTTTCTTCTTGTTTGGAACCAAGACTCTTACCTGAAGTGGGTGTAGAATAGAAGGCTTGGTCTGTGTATCCTCATACCACAGAGAGCCAACATAAAATGAGGCATCTTAGACAAGTTCTAAGGGTTGGTCTGTATTATGATTATATTGTACATCAGGTTATTTCCCCACCACAGCCTTGATTACTAGGGAACTCATTCTGTCTTTCATGCTGTTGTCTGGATGTTCCAATGCAGACTTTGGCCCTGTGGAACATAGCCTAGATCAGGTGCACAAGACTACATCTGGTTGTGAGCCATGTTGTGACCGGACAGCTCACTCAACAGGGAGATGCAATGTGGTGTGTATCCACATCCTAACAGGAGCAGCAGGAGGAGGCCTCCTCTAGTTACTGGCTTTGTAGAGGAAGCTCCTGAATTTGGCATACTTTCATCCCCACTGCCAGATGCACTTGTGGCTGAGTGGTGTTTGAAGATGCAAGGGATTATAATGGCAACACAAGAGCTCCTGGAGGAGTCAGGGCCATAAACAGTGCTGCCACAAAACCAACCCTGTGCTGTGGAGAAAGGAGAGATCACAGCAGTACAGGTCTATTTGCCCAAGCTCGCTCTATTGATTTTCTCATTCCAGCTGCTTGTATTGATTTTGTGATCTCAGTTAATGTGGACCACATTTTAAATTCCAGACGTGTTCTCAGTAGCAATTCATGTGGAAGATGGTCTCAGGAAAAAGTGGTTTTCATTAGATTGCTATTTTAAACAATGTCAAGTCTGTTAACAGAGGGTATCCCTCATGTCATAAATGCAAACCATTAAGAACAATAATGCATCTTCCTTTACGCATATATTGGAACCTTGAAACTAACAGGAACTACCTGCATCTGTGTTGTCACTGCAGAAGGGGCAGTAGTGCACTGCAGATATACTGACTAGTCAGGGATAAGCCATATCTGTAGCAGTCTGCCCATGGCTGCACAGTGCTTGGTAGCTAACATGCACAGTCACATATCCTGAGACTGCATTTTGACCTAATCTGTTTGTGGGTGGAATTGTACCCTGCAACTCATAATTTGGGATGGAATTTACCGAGGAAAATATTCAGTCTCAGAAAAATTGGCAAGATGTCCAAATTTATTAGTGAGAGCCTGAGAAAATAAATATATTTTGTGTTTTTGAGGAGCACATACTGATTTTGTCAATCCTTTTCCGTCTCCCAGCCTTACATCCTGGCAGATGAGTTGCGTCGAGAGCTGCCTCCTGAGCAGGCTCAGTACTGCATCAAGAGAATGCCTCCGTACACTGGCCCAGGGTCTGTTCCTGGGGCTCTGGATTACACCTCTTTTTCATCAGCACTGTATGGAGAGAGCGACCTCTGATTCAGTAATTGGCTGTATTCATGGTAGACACTAAAAATACCCACCTTATTGCCCAGATTGCTTCTCAAGAGCTTTGACAAGCTGATTTAAAAACAAGTTTTACAAATACAGTAGGTACCGTCAGTGTAAAGTGCTAGTAACTGAAGTAACTGGTGTATAAAAGTGTGCAGCACGCTAGATACCTGCCTTGTTGGTTTTAGGTTGTCTGTCCTATGCAATGCTAGAAAATCTATTTAAAAAATTGCAAGATATTAATTTTGGAAATATACATTCAGAAAACAGAACATGAAACCTAAAAACATTGGAACTTGCAAAATATTTCTCCATTTTCAAAATGTTTCAATGCCATATGCGCTTCTTTTACGATATTCATAAAACTACATTAGAAGTCATGCTTTTTATCTTTCATAGAGCAATACTACTGTCTTCCCATGATTTCTGATTTTGTATGCTTCTATTGGTGGAATTTAATAAAAAACTAAAATGCAGATTTTCAGGGAAGAAATATAACAACCACAGAAACTACTTAATTACAAAAATAATCCAGAATGCAATGCTTTTGTCACAAAGAGTTGTAATATAAGGGGGAAAAGCTGATTAAAATGCAGTTTTAGAGCTCTGTAAGCAGTTCTTTTCTTTTAGGCCTTTAACTTTTACAGCTGAGGGAATACAACTTTTATAGTCAGAAATAATAAGGAAGCTAATTTCATGTGAACTGTTTTGTTATGAAACCCTCATTCTTGTCTATGTTGGACAGTCTTTGTTTCTCAGTATAAGAACGCATTATTGTATGTATTAGTGGGCAACATTCAACCTCTATCCTGCATAAAGCAAACTCCCATCTGAGCAAATGTAGTATGGTTGTCTTGCAGCTGTAACTGTTCAGTGCTCAAAATTCAGTTTGTCTTGACTTCTGCTGCGTTGCAGGTGGTTCTGTCTGTGCCCTGCTCCTGTGCGCTAGACGTTTACTGTTCTTTTCCATCTTGAGAAATAACAGAGAATAAAAGCAGTAACTTTTTTACTTGAATCCTACCGACACTGAGGAAATGCAATGTAATCAAACCAAACCATTTACAAATGGTGAAGTGAGCTGTGCAACCCAGTGCTATTAAAGCAATGATGTGCCTATTAAATAAAGTCTGCTTTTCAAAACCTTATGAGACTCTGTCGTTGGCAATTAACCTAGTGGCTCCCTCTATGAACTAGAAACATTCCTGGACATCAAAGGAGTTTTCAGATCCTAAAAGCTCAAAGGCCATCACACATTTCAGTATATTGTGTCTGCATGAACAGCAGTCTGTGTGCTGAAGGGACAGGTCTGGTTTCATGAAGAGAAATGGAGCTCAGAATGAATTGGAGAGTTTCCATTTAGGTCACCTGAGCACAGATGTCCATACCTTGTTAGCCTCTAAGCTTAGATTGCTTTCAGTAGGACTTAGGCACTACTGCTCTTGAGGACATTGGCCTTAACTTTTCTGTATGTCAACTTTTCCTCATGTGCAGAAAAAGCAGATGTTAAGTATGCAATGGCACTTTCGCTGCCCATTGCTTGGAAATTTATGGATGGCAAGCATTAAAAATCTGTGCGTGATTTCAATCCTAAAGCAGGCACCCTGCAGGTTAAGGTGGGTGGAGTGGGAGCAATTTCAAACAATCCCAGAGAAGACAGACAATGACCAAAGACCTCTTCCTTCTCCCTTGTGTACAAAGGCCAGCAGAGGATTTTCTAGGACTAGGATCTCACTTCCTACAGTGTATGTGCAGCCTTGCACACAGCCAAAAGCTGCTATTGCCACTGCTGATAATGACATGGTGCAGTGCCATCTCCTTCTGTGATGGCAGTGCCTGTACAAGCCAAGTCATGAAGCTCTGCCTTAAAACAAAGCCATTTCCAGCTAAATGGCTATTGGCCAGGCTGAATCCTTTAAAAAAGAAATCTGTATATCTTTCATTGTCACAGTTTAATGCAACTGGAAGAATAAAACATTGAGCTTCTGAATGTGGCACAAAAGTAAAATATCAGGATTATGAAAAAAGAAATCGGCACAAAGACAGTTTATATCTGACACCTCTGTCAGGTGTTGTTCATGTTCACTATCCACTGATTTTTATATTGTGACATTATTCCTGTTCTTGATAGTATGGAAAGGACTTCTAAGCTCTTCCTTTAGCTGTGTTCTGTTGATCAAAGCATGTGAGAGATAATGTTATCAGCAGCAAGAGAAAATAACTTTTGCAAAGTAATTTTTCCAATCTTATATCAGGTTTCTAATTTCTAAAGTAGAATGAACAGAACTAGTAGCTGAGAACTGCAGGGATTAATTATCTATTCACACTTGCCTAAAAATGTTGTACCATACTTATTACTTTCATGTAATATGTCTTTCAGGTTAAATGAAGATATATCATAAAATGATTTCTCCCTGAATATAAATCAACTGTGTTATTTTACCCTAAAGAGGGTAATCCTCAAGGTCCTTTAAAATATTCTGTGATCATGTTCAGGGGCTATGGATTTTACAGAGAGATTTTCTTTTCCTCTAAGGCTCAGTTTTTAGTAGGTGGGATTTGTATATTTCTGCAGGATCACTTTTCACACTGAGAATCAATGCAGCAACATTTTGTGTCCATGTAATTATGGCAGTAAACTAGTTTTACTATAAAAAAAGGTACAGTAGCTGAATCGAGGGTAATGAATGTGTCAGTCACAGGGGCCAAATCAAGGTTCAATAGCTGGAGGTACAGCATTATTTTGATGAACATGTGAATGAAGGTTGTAGAATAAATTACAATTCACAAAAGTCAGTAAGATTTTAAATTGCTTTAATGACTGTAATACAGATGTCTTCTGTGGCATTACATAAATACAACAGTTCTTTGAAAACATTCCTGCCAAGATAATTCTGATTTCATATTAATAATTTTTAGACACTGATTTTTAAAAAGGTGCTGATCCATGTAGAAATCTGCTGTCAGCTCTATGCTACCTTCACAGCTCCCTTCTTTGTGCACAGCTTCCATCACTGTTTTCTTTATCCACTGACCACATAAGGCTTGGGTCAAAGCCACTCCTTGTATTTTCATAAGAACATCCCATTGTTCAGTTTCTGAATTCTTGGAGGAAATAATGTTCTTTGATTCAGGTTGTTCATGGTGTCTGTAAAGGTTATCCCAGACACAAGTGGTTTCACTGAAGGAGAAAAATAGTTCCTGTTAGCAGCTGGATTTAGATGGTAAGCAGTTTTCCTTTCTTAACTGAAATAGCTTGTGGTTGTGACTAATTCTGTAAGGAAGTAATTGTTTGATCATCACTAGTAAATAAACAGCACTTTGGAGCATGCTTTCATCACTGTAATAATATCAATATTTTTGGTGGGCTTCTACAAATAGTTCCAGTAATATTTAAGGAGAAAATAATACCTATTCATTACCTGTGCCACTCTTCCCCAAGTTTCTGGTTAACAACCTGTGCATTTATTTGCTTGTGCATCAATCTACCTTCTGCTCATGTTCAGAGGGTGTTTTATTTGGGGAGCCACTTCAGCAGCATTAAGCCTGGACTATGGACAGTTGTTAGCATGTTCTGGTAAAATTCTACTTGTTTCAGATCAAATATTTTTATATAGGAAAACTGACTGTTCTAAGCTGGATTTTATATCACATTAGTCTCTTTTTAAAATGTGTAATTCCTTTCTAATTTTAACCCAAGGTGTGGGTTGTCACCACAAAGGACAAGTCTATCTCTGCTTTTTTCCATGATCCCATTAATTATAAATAGAACAGTTCCCTGGTCTGGTTACCATGCTGGCTGGGAATGCACATCTAGAGTGCTTAGAACTGTAGATTATCCCCTGGAGCAGCAGCCTGTATTTACATTACCTTAAAGTGATTGTGTAACTGTGGAATTAGGGATCCAGCCACCTACCTTTCACTGAAAGTCCTTTATTATTCCCAACAAAAGAACATTTATGTGCAGACAACAAACCTTCAGCCAGTACTAGGAGTGCCACTCATTTCCCTCATTAATTAAGGCAGCTATATTAAACAGTAAGCCAAATCTTTTCCATATATGAGCTTGACTGGGATTTTATATTCTAATCTCCAAAAGAAATTCCTCTGCTAATTTGCTAGGTTTTGGGAAATTTCATTAGCATTTTTCACAAATTTGTTTATCAGCATATTGCTTTAATTACTTGGAAATCAAGTATATTGATGAATGTCCTGAGACAATAAATGTCTCGAGGCTATTTTAGCACCCATCCATCCCTCATCTCTTGCATGCACCTGGCTGTTTAGTTTCAAAACCTGGCTGATTTATTTGGCCCCAACATATGGAAACTTTCTTTCTTTCAGGATTCCTGTTAATGCTTTGAGTGAAAAATGACCTTGAGCACTGTCCTTGGGAGGAGTCGTTATCCTGCGTGCTCTCCTGAGCTGGAGCCTTCCAGCTGCATAAGGGATAATTGTGGCAGAAGCCCAGGTATAGAACAGCTCTTTTGGCTCAGACATGGAACTGTTTCAGGTTTTAGCTGGTCTGCTGACAAAACTGAAAGCAAAGAGATGTTTGCACAAGTTGCCAGCAAATCTGGCCTTGATTTGAATGGAACTGTCAATACAGGTACAGCGAATTATTATAATTTAAAAAATGGCACCACAGAAAAGCAAAGAATGCCTGTGTCAAACATCTCGTTCAGACTCTATCCTGGCTCCGACCATTATGAACAGGAGGAATAATGGAAAAGTCTAAAAAGGAGATGGCAAGTGGTCATGTGTGACCAGACGAGTCTCCAAGCTGACAGTAATTTGTGGATCATGAACTTGTAGAACTCTGCACACTGATGCCAAAAATTCAGTCTCTTTTTCTGCCAAAGTAATATATCTGCTTTGAGAGGTCCTTCTGTATTCCTTTCAAGAGGACCTACAGCATCTATAAACCCTCCACTGGCCTATTTGATATGCTTGAAAAAAATATTTACTTTTCATTCCTCAAGAAGACTCATCCCAACAGCACTACAAACTAAATGTTTTGATTATGGTTGTGCAAACACCTTCCATCCATCAAAAATTAGTTACTGGCTTTTTGATTTTCTTTCAGCAGAGAAAACTGAAACCATTCAATTATGACCCCACCTGACTGCCCCAACACTCTTGCTCTTCTGGGAGCTTAAGCAGATTTTCTGAAAGACTCATTGTTTCTTCAAGCCAGACCATGAACCCAGATGGCCTGGCTGGCCTTATTTGCAAGGGACAACTGCAACAGTTACAGTGAAATGAACATTCTGCCTTTTGGAACAGCTCCATAAGGCAACATCCTGGTCAGGGTTATTACCCTTTCTTGTAGTGGTGGCCTTTAACTGAAGTGCTGCTCTGCAGACAGGATTGCCTTGAGCAGTGGCCACTAATTTGCCTTTCCTGAGGAGGCACCTCCATTCCTGTCAGCATTACTGTCTCTTGGCAGATTGCTTTCCCTTCTAACTCAGACACCAGCCTCTGTCTGCCACTGCCCTTTTCCCAATTTTAACAACTGTCTCCTAGAGCTTAAATGTTTCTGACTGGAGATGTTGACTCAAATCTAGTTTAATGATTTCAAGACTCCCTTGAACTGGATTTTAAAGGGAGACTCTTTATTTCTGCTTGATCAGAATGCAGTAATTCTTGATTTGTACTAAGGCAATAGAGTATTCCTCCCTTTGTTTTTATTTAATATCTTTAGCTTTACCTGCTACTCCTGAAGTACTTAATAGACCTTTCAATAGGCAGGAATGATAGTACGATCTCCAGTCATCAGCTCTATATGGAAAGCTCTTTGTGTACCACATAAAAATTTAAGATATAAACCTCAGATTAATCTACCAGCACCTGCTGGCATCAAAATCCACATGCTTGCAGTGAGTTTTGCTCTGCATGGAAAAGAGGAGATGGGAGACTTAAGTGTGATTAACCTACACCCCAGCCTCTACCCTCTTCATACCCTTCTGGAGGCTTTTCCTAATGTACCTGTTCTATCTGCATGTGGGAGAGCAAATAGGAGAGAAGGAAAGGACAATGCACAGTATTTTTATGTGCCAGAATATACGGGGAGACTTGGATCTACTTTCTCTTGCAGCTCTCTTATGTTACCCCCAAGCTCAAGTCATTGACAGTGACTCTACTACATGAGGGGTTGTACAATGACTGCTTTCCTGATCCTGGAAAATATACATGGAAAATGCTAACAGGAAGTAGCAATGCTAATAGAGACTTCTGAGGACTTGTCAGCAGATCTTAGATTGCTTAATACATTTTAGGCTTAACAAGTGTTAAGGCCAAAAATGAAGTCCTTTAGTTTGACAAGACAAAAAAAGAGATGTCAAAGGAAATTATTGTAGACCACAGGCTAACAAAAGAAACTTTTCACTTCTGTGTTGAAAAATTGCCAAAGAGTAAGACCTTACAGGTATCAGTAACCAACAGGGTGGAAATATTTGGCCTTTAGGATGATAAAGTACACTCTGAGCATGTTTTTAAATGTAAATATGTATTACTGATAACTAAAGAAAGACTCTGGCCTAGAGCAGCATTCCCTGTCAGTGTGTCTTGCCCATGCTGTTGCTGGTGTAAGAGACTGCTTCTTCCTCACAATTTTATTTCTGAAGCTTAGGAAAGATTTAGAACCAACATCACGTCTGAGTATTTTTTCATGTTTCTTCATTTCTTCATTCATACACAAGACTTTCAGCATTAAGGTTCTTTTTTATCTGATAATTCTATATCACAGAATCACAGAATGACAGAATGTGTAGGTTGGAAGAGACCTTCAAGATTGAGTCCAACCCAGCCCTAACACCTCAACTAGATCATGGCATTGAGTGCCACATCTAGTCTGTTTTTAAACACCTCCAGGGATGGTGACTCCACCACCTCCCCGGGCAGACTATTCTAGTATTTAATCACTCTATCCATGAAAAACTTCTTCTTAATATCCAACCTGTATCTCCCTTGGCACAGCTTGAGACCGTGTCCTCTCGTTCTGTCAGTTGCTGCCTGGAGAAAGAGACCAACCCCTAGCTGTCTACAACTACCCTTCAGGGAGTTGTAGAGAGTGATAAGGTCACCTCTGAGTATCCTTTTCTCCAGGCTAAACAACCCCAGCTCCTTCAGTCATTCCTCACACGGTTTGTGTTCCAAGCCCCTCACCAGCCTTGTTGCCTCCTCTGGACATGTTCAAGCATCTCAATGTCCTTCCTAAACTGAGGGGCCAGAACTGGACACAGCACTCAAGGTGTGGCCTCACCAGTGCCCAGGACAGGGGAAGAATGACCTCCCTGCTCCTGCTGGCCACACCATTCCTGACACAGGCCAGGATGCCCTTGGCCCTCTTGGCCACCTGGGCACACTGCTGGCTCATGTTCAGCTGCTGTCACCAGCACCCCCAGGTCCCTTTCCTCCTGGGCGCTGTCCAGCCACACCAGCCTCAGCCCAAAACGCTGCAGGGGGTTATTGTGGCCAAAGTGCAGGACTCAGCACTTGGACTTATTAAACTTCATCTTGTTAGACTCTGCCCATCCATCCAACCATTCCAGATCTCTCTGCAGAGCCATCCTATCTTCCAACAGGCCAACACATGCTCCAAGCTTAGATGTACCACTTACATTTTTCTTTCATTTAATATGTTGATTTGAAAACAATTTTCTTTAGTTAGTTAGTTTTTTAGTAATCTCCAGCAAAATAAGTTTTCTAGAAGGGTTTCTATTTCTGGAAGAGGTTCCTTAAACTTGTTTTCTACCTCATGTCTGGGATTTAAATCCATGCTGCTCTTTCCTTGCTCCTGACTTCATCAGCTTCCTTCTCTCCTCTCTGTTTCTGCTGTTCTAGAATGAATTCAATGCATGGGAGAGCATGGCATTGCTCAAATCCCTCTCAAGATAAGGGAGATGGTGCCTGCCTATAGAAAGGGTAGGGGAAATGTCACTGCCATGTCTGTGATTGTAAGTAGCTTCCACAAAGTTTCAAAACCTAATGTGTTAGACTTCAAAACAAACTGAATGAACCACGCGGTTTCACAGTCCTTTAAAGGATGGAGAACTGCCTATAAAACATGATTTTTAAGAGACTGTTGACAACATACTGGACTGTTTCTATGTGTAAGTTAGAGAAAGCCAAGCAGGGCACTGATCTTCTGAGGTATTTTACACAGGAAGATTCCCTCTGCTCTTACAAAAAAAGTCTTACAAGATTTGCTGTTTAATGAAAGAAAAGTGATAAAATTGAGACTGCTCTCTCCCTGGGATGGAGCCAGGCCTGACAGCTGGATACACTGCTGGGAGCTCTCCAGTGCCACTCACACATCACATGGCCAGCACAGGTCCCTTTTCTCTGCCTTGTGCCGTGCTTGCACTACCAGGATGTCGATGGTTGGGCTACTTGGCTTTGTCTTCTCATTGTCCACCATTCAAAGCTGCTCAAACCTTTCTATAATCCTCTTCAGCCACCACATTTTCGTAGATCTCAAGCTGTGTTGAACACAAACCGATGTGCTTGTCAGGAGAAGTGTAATCCCATTTATAGTGCAAAGGCAGCAAGAGTATGCCTCGGGCTTGTGCTCTGACAGTTCCCTTCAGCTTCTGGAGTCTTGTCTCTGAACTTGTCTACTGACTGGTGTGGCCCTGAGAACACCAGCAGCCTCTCTTCTGTGATTCTGATGTGGATGACTGAAAGGTGCATACATAGGAGTTTTTAAAATGCTGCAAAATTTCATAAAGAAATAAATATATTTAGAGGCACAAACCTGTAACTAGTTGAAAGCAGTTGACACACTTTGCCAGCAGTATGAACAAGCTATAAGACTACACACCCTATTGAATTCCCAGTCCTCTCATGCCTGCATTTTAGTCCTAGGCATTTATACACTCTTTCATAAACAAAGATTCTCTAAAGTGATGCAAAGGGTTATATTCAGTTCGCTCTAGTGCATTTGATTTCACTGTCATGAAGACTTTTTTTTAAATAGTGAAGTCCAAAATCTATGGTAAATACGTAGAATAAATTTGTTGGTATTTCCCTGAACTGCACACAATTAATAGGCTATTCTGACATTTGGAGTGTGCTTAGAACTGATCTTGAAGCACTCAGCTTTCTTTTGCCTTCAGGTAATATTTTGATCCTGAAGAAAAATGTTAAGATCATAATTTGACTTATACAGAACAGATAATTTGTATTTGGAACACAAAAATAGTTGTTGGTCTACAAAATTATTAAAAATAAATAGTAATTCTTGAGCTCAGAGGAAATTCTGAAAATAAGAAACAATATTTATCCAAAATAAGGCAAGAATCCAGCTGCAGCAAAACAGCACAAGTGGTAACTTCACAGAAGAAAGTGCCAAGAGTTGTGCTCTGAAATCAGATTAATCTGTTTTCCCCTTCATACTTCTGCATGGAATTGTGAATGCTTCGCTTGTATTTATTTCTCTGAAATGCAACTGTTCTATAGTAACATGAATAATTCTACTACTCTTGTTTAAATAAGGATTACTTATGTGACCAACCCATTAGGAACTGCATCCTCAGAAATAAAGACTGATAATATGGGAATGAGAGATGTATTTTTGCAATTAATATTGTGGGAGATATTTTAAGCACAACCCCAAAAGCTAAGAGTGGGCTAAAGACTTGTCTTTGATCTTATACACATGTAAGATGAGTGTGTTATTTGAATGCACGGGTGTGCAAGTAGAATAACAGGCTAGTGAACAAATCCTTGGCACTGGAAAAATAATCAAAATATGAGGATGGTTTTGTTTGCTTCAAACACTGCCTGGTTTTAAAAGATCTTTTAGTGAGAGTTTATCGCTGTGTGTTGGAGGAGCTGGGGAAACAGTGGTTTGTAAACACCTCCAAATATACTTGGAATAAACACCAGAAGTCGATCTTAGTTTTTTTTATTTCTTTTGCTAAGGATATTAATTTGGATTTAGTCTTGCTGCAAGTAGGAAGATGCTAGCCTCACTAAACCACCACTTATAACCCCCTTCAGAAACCAGGATTCTCACCATGATAATGTGAGTGACTTCATGTCTGCACCTGATGTTTAAATACGTCTAATTCCCAACAGTGCTGAGGTCAGGTTTCTCACACGCAGGAATGATGTCGCCTTTGTGTTTTCCCCTGCTTTACTCACTGCTCTGCAACTCTGAGCTGCTCCTGGTATTGATTGCTCTAAATGTATTAAAGGGAACAGTATTTTGACAGGCTAATTTAGCAAAATAAGAACAATGCTCTATAAGAAACACACACACATACACGAAAAAGAAAAAAAAAGAAAAAAAAGAAGAAGAAAAAAGCACTTTTCAAGCCTAAGGGCATATTCACTGCAAATCCTTGAATATTCCCTCCAAACTCATCACGTGTTAGAGTGTCTCAAAGAAACAGTTCAGAAATCTTGGTAATTGCCTTGGGATAGGGACATGCATCAGGACTCTCAGCACTGTGCAATACTATTGACATTGAAACTAAACCAAGAAAAGGGACCTGAGATTCTCTAACACTGCAAAACACATTGAGGCTGAAGTTTTGTGTTGTTACTTCTTTGTTGGATTAATGCTGCCTTTACCACTCATCCACTCATTCCTCTTCCTTTGACCCTCTGAAGTGTATCTTGCTGCAGTTGTGCTCCTTCGATTGTTTAAAACTCCAATTTCTCAAGCAGATTGGACAGAGTCTGAGGGTTGCTGCTCCCTCTTCCTGCTGCTGTTCCTATATCAGCCCTGGAGACCATTCTGCTGCCAATGAATTGGATCAGAGATCTGTTACCACTGAAAACTGACTTTTTCAGAAGAACTGTGTTCAAAGGCTAGCACCTGCACAAGGAAAAGGATGGGAACAGGAGGATGGCACAGGGTAGAATTTGGGACTGACCTTTCACAGCATAACACAGTCAAACTGGCTTAATTTGATTACAAAACTGCAAAGGAACTGGGATATGTGAAATGATCCTTTTCAAAAGCACCTTCAGATCTAAATCTGCAGGGTTGTGGTTTGTTTGTTTGTTTGTTGTTTTTTTTTTTTTTTTTTTTTTTTTGCCCCACTGACCTACTTTGCAGCAGTTACACAAACAACTGCATCAGCACACGCAAGGACTGCTGAGCTGTAGTACAAAGATCTGTGGCCAACAAAGCAACTGTGAGGACAGTGAGCTTTTTAACCTGCATTGCTGCCAGAGGAAACTTTCATAGTGTTATGGGACATGACAAAAAGGTTGGAAGCTGTTGAAAAGTCAAGCAAGGAAATGCACCTAAAATCTTATAACAAGTAGTTCTCAAAGCATTGCCCATCTCTGTAATATATGCAAATTGTGTGTATTAGGGATCAAATTAGGCACTCATTAGGAATACCTAACTTCTGTTTTTGTTTTAGTGTATTCCACTTAGGTTTTTAAAGAGTATGTGTTTCCTGACTGTTGAGGAAGATGATCTTACACCGACAATCACATCTTACACTGGAATTTTGGGACACATTTTTGCACTAGGAGCTCAGGCTGACCACTGCAATGGTTTGGTGACAGGTAAGGTCTGCTCTCCAACAGTGTCTCCTGGCATTCAAAACTGGAGCATGGCCTCTACAACTGGAGTTGGACTACTACCTAGTTGATTTGTGGGCTGCCTGCATTTCTCCTGAAAATGAATGAGAGATATACGTTATTTAAACATAAGACTAATTTTATATATAAATACTTGATTTACCATTGACCAAAGTGACAGATGATTATGAAAGTTCCTACATCACCCTGGAGCCAAAAGAGTTGAGCCCAGTGTGATGTAGGAACCTTCCTCCACCGTTTCTGCGTCTCAAGAGAAAACTGAAGACTGAATATTTAGCTTCCAGGAATTGCCTACACTACTAACATGAAATGAGAGGACGGGTTATTCCTTTGAGGCACTCCAGCTCTTGGCAGCACACTTTACACAGCGTGGTGGCTGCAGGGTTGCTCTGCAAATAGCTCTTTTAAAAGGTGAGCCTTCTATAAGCAGTTGAAATGATGAAGTGAAACTCGTGTCAAAATATGTCACATTTTATTTGTTTTGTTCGACTTTTGAGCAAACTGTGACTTAAATTTGATTAATTTAGTAAAATCTCGCATCCAGGTTTACACGACAGTAATGTGCATCCATCCATCACTGGCCAGTCCGACTTCCATCCTCCGTAAGGCTTATTTACAGGCCACCTCTCAACACTACATCTGCCTCTAATTGCAGCACGTTTGTCGTTTGAGTCTCCCGCGATGGGAGACATCTCAATTTTATTGAGCTCTGCCTGGCTCCAAAACCACCCATCTGCCCGGGGCATTTAACGTTAGGCGAGTTAGTCCGAGGGCCGAGCTGTCCCGTGCCTGCCCCTCTGTGGGTCGCTCCCCTCAGGGCGAGTGCAGCGCGCGCTTCCTCCCCGCGCGCGGGTGGGCGGGGCGGGGCCGGCGCGTCACGGGCAGCGCGCGGGCGGTGACGTCTCGGCAGCGATGGCGCCCACGGGGCCGCCGGGTAACGGGCGCGAGCGCCGGGGGCGCGGGCGGGGAGCGGGGCGGGGGGCGGGCGGGCTGTGAGGGGGCGGCGGCCGCGCCCTCCCTGCCCATTCCCCGCTGCTACCCGCGGCTGGCTCCACTTACACACCGCGTGCAACTTTCTTGCAGAAGCCGCGTGTGGTGTGGCGTGGTGTGGTGTGGCGTGTCGGGAGGGAGTGAGCGCGTAGTGAGTGAGTGAGGGCGCTTTTTGGCGCCGGCCCCTTGGAGCAGCTGCGTCCTGCCAGGGAGGGGTCGGGAGGCACCTCCAGGGTACCCGCACCGACCCGTCCGGCCACGCAGTTACGCCGGGAAAGTAAAAACTGGGGCTCAGTGGGAGGGGTTGGGCGTGCTCCAGCTGCTCTGAGTCAAAAGTGCCATTTCACGGGTTAAACAGAAGGCGTTGGATGGGGAGGATAAGTAAAATTACAGCTCCTAAGTGGCGTTGGTGTTTTACGGTGCACTGGTCTGTAGTGGCTGCTTTCAGTGGTGCTGCCGCCAGCAGAGATCCCAGGCGCTTCCCCTCCTCATACTCGTGAGGGAGTGCCTGGTGCCGAGTCCTGCATCCCTCGGCGTGTCAAAGCGGCCTGCAGTCCTGCTCGGCGCCCACTCCATAGCCAGCTCCTGGGGCCTCAGGTTTCCCCAGGTTCCTCTGGAAGAGAGGATGTTGATGTGACCTGCCCTGCCCTTTCTCCCGTGCCGTTTGGGGTCCAGCCGTGGGCTAGCGACTGCCCTGCTGCAGAACGGAATGGGCTTGGCTGAAATGGGAAGTGTCAAAGTGTTGTGGCAGCAGCCTGAGAAGTGGTGGCAGTGGAAGAGAAGTTCTGTACAAATAGAAGCAAAAATGGGGTGGTGGGGGTATTTGTGTAGCCCCGGTGGGCAGGCACAAGGCAGTAGGTGGTAGTGTGTCCCCCTGGCAGAGAGGCAAAGGACATGGGTGCAGGAGTGGGTTATGGAGAAGCTGAGCACAATGTTCCTCCCTAGCCTTTGAGGGGCAGGGCATCCCACAAAGTGTGGCTATGCAGGTTTGTTTCTCTGTGAGTCCTGCCTGTAATGATTTATCTGTTGTGAACAGTTTTTTATCAAAAGATGAACAGTTGTGGTTATAACACAGGGAACTTTCTAAACCTGGCATTTTCATGTTTAGCTAGAGACAATGGGCACAGCCAACAGGACACTGCTATTCTGAAAATACGGTGAATTTTTTACTGGTTGTTTACCTCTTAAGCTAACTTTGTAAATGCACTGAGTACATGAGTATCTTGTTATGTAAGAACTGAATGGTTCATAAGACAGGTGCCAACATGGAAATATTAGCAAGGCACACACAGGTGCCCAAGGTGAAGTGGTAAGATCCAATACTTCTCACTTTGGATAGTCTGGATAACAAATAACATGGCAGCAGGGTACTGTTGCCGAGGACCTGTGTAACATCTGTAGCTACAGTTCATTAAGCTCTTACTATTGCCAGAAGGCATCCAGTTGAGGACAAATTAATTAATTGAGCAGCAAATAATGCTGAGGCTGTCAAGAGCTGTCTGTGGCAGGCTAATATCAAGAGCATCCTATCTAGGTACTAATACTGTAAATTCTGTATGCTGCACAGTGATTCTTTAAATGATGGGGGGACTTGTGCTTGGAGTTGTTGGGGGGGGGGGATGCTGATTTATTGAATTCGGATGTGCAAATATGGAGAGGCCCTGTTTCCAGACCCTGTTTCCAGTCAAGAGAGGAGCTGGTCTGTCTAGGAAACAGTGGCTCCTGTAAGTGCCTCTCTCTCTGTGTAGTTCCTCCGCTTGTGTTCTGGCACATGAATGTGATGAAAATACTTTAATACTGTCACAGTTGGGTTGCTCCTTTATAAAAGCTTTGGAAACAACTTGTAATCCTGTATTCCCTTCCAAGTACTTGTATACCAGACTATTTTATACTAAAAATAAATTTGTAATGGAAGTTCATCAATAATAAAAACCACTATCTTTTGAGAATCATTGTAGGAATCACAAAAGTTTGGTTTAGAGCAAACTGCAACCTTTGAAGTCCTGTTTCTTGTGGAAAACACACATCTCTTCAATTCTGCACATATGGCCTGTGTGTGATTGGATTGGGATAAGGAGGAATATTCTCTTGCCTTATTCCCTGACTGTTTAGTTGCTTCCATAGCGAAAAATGAAAGGTTACAGTTGGGGGAAGTTTATAATTGTTAGCGAATGACTGTAGGGGTGAACAGCCTACCCTACAAGGAGTAAAAGTTCCTGTAACTCAGATAATTTCCCTGTTGCAGACAAGTAATTCCCTTGTTCATATGATTTCAAGACAGTGTTTACCTTGGGGAAGTGAAGCAGGGTATTAGCATTTTTTATTTTGCACTCTGTATCCCATTGGCCTTTAGGCCAGTGCTGTAATTTTTGTTCATTTGCTATGGTCTTCTAAACTAATTCCAGCCCTACAATACTCTATGATAATGGGCTTTATGTTTTAAGTTTCAGTAGAGTGTAAAATCAAGGTAATCGGTCCTGGGTCATGTTACCGCTGGTGGTTTGCTACAGTTTCTGTTATAGCTATAGAAGCAGTTTGTTTTCCTAGACACTTCCGAATGGAAAAGGATATCCATTTCCCAAAGCTCACCAGTGACCTTCATTAAACAAAATTTTCATCAGCTCCTGGCTGAGCAGAGTTCATAAGCAAAAGCAAGAAAAAGGAAAAGGCTGACCTGATTTTTCTCTGCTTAAAAATTTGTCCAAACATCTTTTTCTCTTATTCTGAAATATTCTGCACTCTGTTTGTGCTGGAGAGGGGAATTGTGTGAGCTGAATGCTGAATTAAGATGATGGTACTTGTTAGTAGAACCAACTCCCAGCTTCCTCCCTGCTTTTGTTCCCAGGGCAGAGTTCAGCACAATCTAGCATGGCTTTTTGAATCAATCTTCTTTGATTTCTGGAGTGTTTTTGTACCTGTCTGCAGGCTTTGTTTTCAACCTGAAAATGCACCGTTAATATGCCAGGGCATGACTTCAAGCAGTGCATGCTCCTATTGGAAGAAGAGTCAGAAATTATCCGTAGCAAAGACAGATAAATTGGGTTTTGGTGGGCTTGGAGCTGTTACATCCTATGTGAAACAGAGTCTGCATACCTCATGATTGCCACCACTGATGGCCACCCTCATGATTCCCACCCTATTTCCTGCAGCTTTTTGAGATGCTGCTGGAGAAGCACAGATTTTGAAAACTTCAGGGTAGGGCTCTTGCAGCAATGAGGCAGGGATCTGTGCTCCTATGAGCAGAAAACCATTGACTGCTCATTGCTCCTGTTCATGAGGGAAGCAGTAGAGAAAGCAGAATGGACCAGGTGAGCTGCAGGATTACAACCAAAGGGTAAATCTTTGCTTCCCAGTGTGGATGAGGAGATAGTTGGGAAGCACGTAGGTTAAACCTGTAGAAAGCAGGACTGGTTCTGGGAGGACTCTGATAGCTCATTTCAGCTGTCTGGGCTGCAGCTCTCTGGGCCAAGGAGTTGGTGGCTTAGGGGGCTTATTAGAGCTCCAGTGAGCTTCAGTGCCTGTGTGTCTCACTGGGCTGTGGCTCTTGGAAGCACAGGGGTTACACTCCACTGAGAGTCTGCACTGCAGACCTACTTTCAGATACAGTTTTTCGTGTCTTGCTTTCTAAAAGCCTTTAGCTCAAGGATTGATTTTATTTTCATGAATAATTTGATGGTTTAACGTGAGGAGATTTAAGCTCTTATGTAAGAACCTGCTGAGCCTGCCTATGTGGTGTTAAAACTTTCAGCTTGAAGCAAGGGTGGCTTACTTTTTGGTATTTTAATCTGCCTTCAAATGTTTCATACTTGTTAGAGAGCACATTTTCTTTGACTTCTCTTCATGCTGAGACTTCTTCTGATTTAGAGCTGTTTTTCCAGAGTGTTGGTATAAATGTAACCTAGCAATGCTTTCCTCATGGCCTCAGCTTCTCTCCAGCCTATTGCTTTTTAACAGTACTGATGCCAAAACAGAAGATGCATTGCACAAATGCAGAAGGAAAGAAGTCAAATCAAGTAGCAGGTGCCAGTGATTTTTAGGTACCATTGTGTGTAGTAGTAAGTTACATTGTAATGAGACATGAGGATATTTTTGTGCCTTGGAAATCACTCATCTTTTACAAGGGCTTTGATGATAGTTCATAACCTAAACACAACACAAGTCTTTAAGAGGAAGATGAAGCTGAATGAAGGGAACAGATGAAGAATAGCACAATATTCACGTTTGTGAAACATCAGTGGGGTCCTAGTCTTGTAGTTTGGATTTTTGGTAAAGAGGTTGTTTGATTATTTTGCTACATGTACAACAATCTTATCAATGTAAGAATCTAAAGGGAGGGTGCCAGGATGGATCAAGGCATTTCTCAATGGTACCAACCAGCATGAGAAGAGGCAATGGGCAGAAACTGATGCATAGGAAATTCCATCTGAATATGAGCAAAAGCTTCTTTACTGTGAGGATGACCAAGCACTGAGACAGGTTGTCCAGAAAGGTTGTGGAGTCTCCCTCACTGGAGATATTTAAGAACTGCCTGGTCTCAATCCTGTAACGTGTGCTCTAGTATGATCCTGCTTGAGTAGGGAGGTTCGACCAGATGACCCCCTGTGCTCCCTTCCAACTTGACCCACTCTGTAATTTTGTATATCTGTTTGCATTCTGAAATGATTCTGTGTATACTCTAAAAGGGGAAAAGAAGAATTACTTTTGCTGTGGTCTTGGAGGTTTTATTGAGGTTTTGTGGGTTTTTTTGTTTATGTGTGTTTTTTTGTTTGATTGATTTTTAATGCCTCAGATTAAGCTTTTTGCTTAATGTTTGGGATGGGCTGTGTTTGGGATCTTGAGGCAGTACTGCATTTTCATTTCTAATGATAGTGGTGAAATGTCTACAGTATTTTGTATCAGTCATGGTTAGATTTATCCTGCTCAATATCTTGTAATTAACTGTGTGATTTGGCTGATCTATTTTCCTCTGGCATTATTGCAGAGGAAAAGAATATCTTGTTACTTTTGTTCAAAAGAAAGTAAAGCCTGCCTATTATCTGTTGGCATATCTTGGTGTTTGTCAAGTTTCATCTACTACTGTAATCCTAAGGGAATTTAGGACTCAGTTGTAAAATTGGTTTTGTTTGCTCAGTTTATTTCTCTTTAACATTACAATATAGGCAATTAGAGTAGATATGGGTATTTGTTTGTTTTCAATGAAGTTTGCTAATTTCTGTTTTGCACTTGTGTACCACTAATAGTGTGGTGTCTGGTACCAAGAGGCAGCTCTGCATTGCTGTTCAAACATTGCTGGGGTGGAAATTCCCACACTTTTCAGTTTTGGAAACTAGTTTATGTAGAGATTTTTATGTATGCCCTTGTGAACTTCTGTTAATTTTTTTCTATGGTTGACTGTGTGTGGGTGACTGTCCTTAATAAAGGACCAGTTGAGCCTAATTGTATTTAGATAGAGGCAGCTGTTACCTTACATCAGGTGATTGGATCTGCAGGTGAAGTAAAGCAATTACTGTCTGATTTCAGCAGAGGATTAGGTACTTTAGTCTGTTTCTTGAATGGGAAGAGCTCATGTTGGCCATGTGTATAGATAGGAGACTTCAGAACTACTTAAATATTGGGTTTATCTTTTTCCAGCAGGTTCCCAGAGAAGTATGGAAGATGAAATTGAATCTATTCTGCAGGAGCGGATAATGGTTTTGGATGGGGGCATGGGGACCATGATCCAGCAGCATTCACTAACAGAAGAGGATTTCCGAGGGCAGGAATTTAAAGATCATTCCAGGCCTTTGAAAGGCAATAATGACCTTCTCAGTATAACTCAGCCTGATATAATTTGTGACATACACAAGGTAGGTGGGTCTGGTTTCTGTCTCTTGACAAGAGAAAGAGGGAGAACTTGGCTTCTGTACTCCTCTTTTCCATCCCACAGGCTCCTGGCTCTCCACTGTCTTTTGGGGATAGGGAAGAGAGTGCTAGGTAACCATGTGAAAAAGAATGAACAGATTTGACTGTTCTGGTTGTGTGAGCACAGCATTTTTGTCTTGGTTCCTGATGTCACCCAGGCAGTGCTATTTTTAAATCCCTTTTTGACTTATATCCCTGATGTGTTTCTATTAATTGTAGATTCTGTTTTATTTTATTTTTATTTCCTCTTCTTATTCTCAGCTAGCAATTGAAATGCATCTAAGTAGGACATATCTGAATTCTAGATGCATTTCTATAATTGTGGATTAAAGGGCTGTTAAATGTGGCAGCCTGAAGCAGGCCTCTGTAGTTAATGAGTATAGGAGCTTCCTAATGACTATATGTGCTTCCACAGTCTTTTTTTTAATCTTAGAATATTAAAATGTGGCCCAGAGAATAAAACAGTCTAATCTGCTGATGATTAGGAATTTGCAAACAGATTTCATTGTTTTCCTGTCTTTAATTAGACTTTAAAAAAACAACTTCCTAAGTCTTGTATTTATTGAGCTGCAGGTATTCCTAGGTCTTACCTTAATAGTTGGAATGCTTGAATTGCGTTGCAGCTATTTGTTGTTCAGTTGAAGCCTCACATGTGTTCTGGGCTTTTCTAATTATCTATTGACAAAATCTGTATTTCATTGATGATAATGGTATTTGGCTTATGTTGGTTAAACTTGGAAGGTAATCTATATTTTTTAATTAAGTTTTATCTGCCATTCTTTGGATTTTAAGAATGATGAGCTGGAGGGAATCAGTCTTTGACCTATAAAAATTTCAGAAGGAAGTATTTGTAGATTGAGTTCCACTGAGCAACAGTGCTCATGAACCTTGGAATTTATAATAGTTTGTGGTTTCAGTAGGGTAAGCTGCTTTAACAGTTGAATTTGCTAGGTTTAGCAGAGAACAGTGATGTGACTTGAGAATGTATGTATTGACTCAAACCAAGTAACCTGCTGTTATCTCTGTTATGGCCAGTTATAAGTGCTTTAGGAAGAGTGTAAAAAAAGAACTGTCTTTCATGGTCCCCATCCCTGCAGCAGCTATTGGGTCAGAGGCTTTCTGAGTGATAGGTGACTTCGTATTTTAAAGCTACAGGGGGTTATTTCTTCTGAGAATTGGACAGAAGGAACTTGAAATAATTGATGAAAATATTTCTACAAGGAAATATTTTGGGATTTTTTTTTTTGTTAATGACACAGTGAGCTAGATCTCACAGATATCAGTAGCTTAAAAATAAATGTTAGCTGTACCTTGGCTGGCTAAGTCAGATTCAAAGTAAGAGATGGGATGTATTTTCGAAGGCAAAAATTAACTTTATGCTTCGAGTATGTTATGTCCTTCTGTGGTGGAAGACAGTAAAGTTGGAGGGCTTTTATACATTTAACATGTTGAGATAATTTTCAGAAAATTAATGTGTCATTGGTTGACATGTAAGAGCTTGTATACTTTCATATATCTATTTGTAGATATTTTTATATGTTCTCAGGACGAGTTAAGGGAAAGCATATTTGTTTGCAGCAAAATGTGTTTTAAAACAAATTTATTTGCCACTGTCATGTGGATCAAGACTTTATTTGCACTGTTAAACTCAGTGGGTTCATCTGCTTCTTGTAGGAAAATCTGAGGGGTTTATCTTCAATGGTGGCATTGGTATTTTTAATTAACTAGCACTTCAGGTGGTTTAATTTCCTTGAATATGATCATGCCAGAGCTCAAAGGGATCAGAAAGATGAGTTAGGGAGAAGGGTAACTGATAGAGGTTATACAAATGCAGGCTAGAATCTGTGAAAATGTTTAAGTTTGCACTGATTTCAGTTTACTTCAGTGGGTATTAGACAACCAAATTGGGGCAGAAGTCTTAAATGTTTTGTGAATCTTGGCCAGTAGTTAAACTTTAAATGAGATCTGCACAAAACATAATTCTCCTAAGCTTGTGTTCTGTCCCAGTGCACTCTTGTTCTGTACAAATCCCTTCACAACATTTAAATTTTCTAATCTTTTCTGTTGTTTAATTTGGGCCTTTTCTGAGACTGCCTACAGCAGTCCTTGCTTGCTGGTGGTGATTGGACTGTGTCTGACTAGATCCCTGTGCAGAAATCTGAAATGTGCTCCTGTGGCTGAGGTGACTCTATAAATGTCACTTGTTAATAGAAAGTGTGGCTGACGCTGAAATTCTGAAAGTTGGTTACGTGGAACACTTCTATTGCTTTGGCCCTGTGCTTGTAAAAAAGGCCTTTAGAGTTTGAGCATCTTCAAATTGGGAAATGATTGGTGACTTTTTGTTGACTGGATGAGACAAAGTATTTGGGTTACTTGCATTCCATACCTCAGGCTTTTTTTCTTTCACGTTCTTGCAGGAGTATTTGCTGTCAGGTGCTGACATCATTGAAACCAACACTTTCAGCAGCACCCGAGTTGCCCAGGCTGACTATGGCCTCGAGCATTTGGTAAGAATGCTAAACTGTTTGCATGTTAAAATATTAGTCATGTCCCAGCAGCCAAGATTAGCTTAGTCCTAGGATTCATTGGTGGTGTGCTTATGGCTGCAAGCTGCCTCTTGAGCTATGTGATGGGATCACAGCTCTTTTCTGCTGCTGTGGACAATTGCACTTGCTGTGTCACAGATTTAGTGTGCTTCTTGTTGGCAGAGGTACAGGCAATAATAATAATTAGTCCTAAATTTTGAGCATTCACAGTATCTCTCAGTTCTGTGAACAGGGATGTTGTGCTTCAGTCCTTCCAACTTAGCAAATGCCACAATGGAACTGCTTTTTTCCTGGATATTGTGTATATGTTGTTTGTCCTGGTGTATGTAGAAGTCCTTTCTAGTTTGCATTTATTGTGCCTATTCCTTGTTGTGTATTGTTTTGAGAATTTTGGGAAATATGTGAAAGTAAATACTTGGAAATATACTACTTGAATAAAAAGTGAACTTAAGAGTAGGCTAATCATGTCATCAAAGTCTTGTCCTTCAGCTTCTGTTGATCTCAGCAGGATTTATTTACTACCTTAAAGAATGAAACTTTTTGATTAGCAGCTGTAGGCTGAGGCATGCCTGGGATGAACTCTGTTGCTGAGATGTATGGAGCTGTTCTTTTTGAAGCCTGGTGATAGTGCTGATACACATTTGTGTGACTTGCGTTTCTTTGAGGATGAGTTATCCTGGGCTGAACTAAAGATTGCTCAGTAATTTTCTCTAATTGTTCCAGGCATATCGATTGAACAGAGTCTCTGCACAGGTGGCCAGAAAAGCAGCAGACACTGTAACTGCTCAGACAGGTTAGTATGATTTTAACTTTTTAATTGTTTGTGGTTTTGACAATGTTGCAATCTTTGAAATGTTGTTAACTAGAGGATAGCTTGATGGTTTACATTATGGGGACATAAAATGATGCTATGCATGTTTGCAAGTTAGGCACAGTAACAGCAATTTCATATCTCTATTAATATCACACTAATTTCATTATGTCTGAAGGATTTGGTCCTTAAGGTGTTCTTTAGCACAGCTGTCCTGTGTCTGCCTGGTTTAGGCTGCAGGTAATACACATCTTCAGATGTGTTTTAGAGAAAATAAATTCAGCAGGGACTGTTAGAACTTCCTTAGGTTTGTATGGCACAAGTCTTTGTACTCCAGAATTAGGATAGCTGATTGTAGGTGAACGTGGATTACCAGTTAATCTTAGTGTTTGTCTGGTGGTTCAACTTTACTTGGCAACTAATGGAATCATCTTAGTATTTTCATTTCATTTCTACAGATGCCTTCCAGACATTCTCTGAGAGGGGTTAGAGCTCCTTTACACTGCTGTAGACAATGCTGTCTTTCAAAGACTCATTTCTGCTTGTATTCTACAATCAAACTGAATTTCAGGCTAACAGTGCTGCTGCTGATAGCACCTTACTGATGTGATCCATAGTATTCAATAAAAAAAAAATAAAATTTGGAATATGCTTTTAAAAAGTGGAGATTTTATGACACATGCCAGAATATTCAAATAAGGTTTTGTAGTGAAAAGTGCCAGGACAGTTCTATGCTGTGTATTTAGAGTCATTAAATGAAGTTTCTTGTGTTAGAGAAAAATGATTCTTAGAAGAAAAAATAACTGAGACAGCTGACCTCTTTAGAAATGTTCTTCTGTCCTGTGAGTATACATTGAACATCCTTCTGGATTAAAATAAAAAAGTTGGCTGTGCTGGGTGATCCTGTGCTGACTGAACTCTAGATTTGAGACAAGAATTTACTGTTTTATAGTTCTTTACCCTTGAATGATATGTATGACTTGGTGTCCTCAGAGGTATTTTACATTGACTGTCACTGTAAAGCCAGAGGCAAATAGTTTAGGGTCTTTTTCCCCTCCTGTGTCTCGGTCTAGGAATTAGGAGATATGTTGCTGGAGCCATGGGTCCAACCAACAGGACACTCTCTGTGTCACCATCTGTGGAGAGACCAGATTACAGGAACATAAGTAAGTATTTATAACAATAGAGTTATTTGACTTAGTCTTGAAACACTTCTCCAGATGAAGTTAATGTAATTCCTGTTTTACAGCTTTTGATGAACTGGTTGAAGCATATACAGAGCAAGCCAAAGGACTTTTAGATGGAGGAGTTGACATCTTACTGGTGGAAACCATATTTGATACTGCCAATGCTAAGGTGAGACTTCTGGGGGGGGAAAAACCCACCACACTAATGTAAGTATTTGGTGTACTACCTAAGGAAACTCAAGATAATATTCTTTGAGCTATCAGCTGCTGTTTACTAAATACATGAAAAGACTTTTCAGTTGATAGCAAGTGAGTAGAATGTGAGGAAGATGGTTTTTAATCAGCCTTTTCCAGAAGGTTTGTCTTAATATGTGCCATTTATATCTTTCTGGCTGTCTTTGCCAGCTGTCCTCTTACTCCCAGAAGCTTACTGTGTTGCTCAATATCTCCAAATGCTTCTGATTGTATTTTTCACTGTAAGCGTGTCTGTCCAAAGAATGCTTGTGATGCCTACTGGAGAAGGCATGTTCAATGAATCTGGTTTCAGGCATGGGAAGGCTTGTAAGGCAGTTCTATTAAAAGGTGTTTTCTAGGGGGGAAATCTGGCATCGGTTTTAAGAAAGAACAATTTGGAATAGAAAATTAGAAGGGTGAAATAGAAGGAATAAAATGTTGAAATATGCCACGTTTCGTGGGATTTTAACACCTCCTTTTATCTAATAACTGCTCAGTGCAGAGGGTGGAATTGTTAGGGTACTTAAAATGGTCTTGTGATTTTATGTGGAAGAGTCTGGCTGGATATGTACACAGTGTTTAGGCTTTTGCCACAGGCTGAATAACGTGTGCAGTGACATCACTTGCCCTTTGCAGACCTGACCAGTCATCATGGAGGTTTGACTAGGAGCCTTTAGGCTTAATGTAATTCTAATGGCATGTTCACGGGCAACTTTCTTACCATAAGGATGGAGGACATTTTCAGGACCTTCAGAAGAGTCACTTGCAGTTCTTACTGTAAAAATCTGTGGTGGTTGGAACCCTTTGGAAATTACATGTCTAAACAGACTCAAAGGCAGTGAATATGTACTGGAGGAGTACACACAACCATATTAGGATTAGGCTGCAGATATGAGGGAGAAGTATGTGCTGAAATGATTTGGCTTTCAGAGTAGTCTCGGTCTCATTTGGTTTCCCTGTGATACTTCCTTTCTGCTTGTTACCAAAATGTGTTTTGGAACATCTGGAAGATGTTGGGGGTATAGGTAAAACTTACTGAGTGTAGTAAGTTTTGGCAGGCAATACGAGCTAGCAAGTTGCATAAACAGCCATAGAATACACAAATAAAAAAGGGCACCAAACCCATAGAAACAAAAATAAATGAACAATCTGAAGTACTCTCAAAACATCATTAATGTTTTGCAACATGTTCTTTTGTAGGCAGCTCTTTTTGCACTCCAGATGTTGTTTGAGAAAGAGTATGCTTCCCGACCCATATTTGTGAGTATATTTCAATATTTTACCTGTCCTTAAGCTTCATTTGTGAACTAGCTGAGATGGTAGTTGATTAGAGTACTTTGAAATGAAGGAGATGAGTTTATTGGAAATGTACTTTTTCCCATGTGATTGTGAAAGTGAAACCTCCTGCAGTTTTGTGAAATCAGCCTTGGATAGCTCTGTTCAGCAGATCAAGCCATAGACTAAGGAATGACTTTTATCCAGTGTATATTCATTCTGTGTATTTCCACAAGAAAAGGTCTGATGACAGGTATTTTTCAGGCTTGCTGTCTTGAGGGCAATAGGAACCAGTACTCCAAGGATAAAATTAAGCAAATTCTGACATATTTTCAGGTAGAATGAGTGACCATTTGAAATCAGAAAAATCTGTCTTACTCCATATTCTTTCTCTTATGTGTCTTTTTCTGATAGTTGCTGATTATGAATGCATTGGAAGAAATACAGGAAAAGAATAAGATTGTTTTGAAAGTTCTGATGTATTCCTCCAGTTTTCTATAGTTTGCAGTCCAGGCTTTCTGATTTGCAATTAGTATCTGTTAGTAGGCTTTTGCTGAATGTGTTTACTCTTTCTTTGCGTTTGTGTTCAAACCCATGTCGGACCCAGACATATAAAAAATAATCTGTAACTTTCATAGCTTATGGATGTGGTGGTTTGAAAGTTTGCTTACTTTTGGGCAGTCCACTTGATAACTTCTATTGTGTCTTGCCATTTTTCTCTTGAAAGTGATAATGAGCAGCTGTTCTATGTTCCCTTTGCTGCATAGTCATGGCATTTGTAGTTCTTTGTGAGAGCCTCTTTTAGTCATCTTTTTTTCAGCCTGAAGAGTCCTATTTAGCTGTTTCATTTGGTTCATTTATGATTGTCTCATTTTTGTTTTTCACTTCCTCAAGTCAGAATAGAATGATAATAGAATACAGCATTCAAAGTGCAAACATCAGGGATTTTGTGATAGCTTAGTGGTCTTCCCTGCCTCTGTCTTTGTAGTTTCTGATGTTTTGCTTCATTGCTAGTGAGATTGGAAGCTACATTCATGAAAGTCTCTTTTGTTACTTAGTTTAGCTTCTAGTTCTTCCCTGGTTTGGAGGTGTCATTGTCTAGAACTTCTGTGTTCACAACTGTGTACTTGGTCAGTTAACACAGTTCTCTGAGTTGACTTTTTGTCTTCGTTGCCCTGAACAGAGTGGTCCTTAAGCCTGATGCCTCATTCTTTGTTCCCTTTTCAATTCAGTTATGTTGAGAAGTTACAATCCCTAGCACAGCTCTCTAAGATTCCCCTGATCACATTTCTTGACTGAGTACTTTGAAGGTGGGAAGTGCTATCAATTTTAAAGAATTCTTTGGCATAAATAATGGATTTATTTCCGCATGGAGTCTTCTAAACCCATTCCATATTCTGGAAAGAATGGCTTTTAGACATGGTGTTGTGGTGTAGGAATGCTACTCTGCAAATGAGTGCCCTGACAGAGTCTCTAAACCATGTGCATCTTTCTTGCTCCCCCACTTTCTTCCCCTCTCCCTTTCCCTGTGGGAGGAAGGAGAGGAGAATTGGAAACACAAAAGGCAAAGATCAGGGGCTGAGAACAGTTTACTGGAAACAGCAATAAGAAAAAGAACAGTAACAGCAACAATAACAAAAGTGTATGAAAGAGCAGGTGATTGCAAAGTGCTCACCATGGAGCTCAACCTGACTGCAGCCACGCCACCCTGACGGCTCCCTCTGGCTTTGGACTGGCGTCTCCAAACCGCTACCTTTGCCTCTGAGCTGGTGTTACCCCAGCGCTCTGTCCCACTGAAAGGAATTTCTCCCTGGAGAGTCTCTCTTCTGCCACACCTGGCAATGATGTGGTATAACCTTTGCTGTCCTAGCCATGCCCCCTCCTGGCTACTGCAAGAATTAACCTTCTTCTGGCCAGAACCAGGGCATCTGAGGAGCCTTTCCTGGCTCATTCCTCCTTCAGATACCTCCCAGATTCTCAACTTCATAGTTATTAGTTGGGGTCGAGACATTATTTATTATTTGCACATCTATTTTTGTACACTGCTAAAGAAATGTGATCATACGGGTTAAAACTTATATTTCCACTACTAAGTTGCACCATTTGATGTTCCCTTGTGGGAAAAGGAGTAACTTGTTTCTAAGGTCAGACCCACCTCTCCCACCTTTCCACCAACCACCACCAAACAATTTAATAGCAGTCCTAATACCTGAAATAACTTAAATGGGGAGGTGAGGAGAAGGTGGCTGCTGATAGAGCCTGAACAAAGAACCCCTGCAATTGGTTCAAGGGCTGTCATCAGAATGATACCATGGTACTCATGCCACCTGGCTGCTGGGTGGTTCAGAGTAGTTTTCTCCCTTTTCTTTTCTTTTGTTTTCTTTTTTTCCCCCTGAGGAGGGAGAGAGAGGGAAAGACAAAATCTTTTGACCACTCTTTCTCCTAGAAAAATATTTAAACATTTATATGGTAAAAAGGGTTTAATTTTTCTGTTTGAGTTGTGCGTCATCACTTTAAGTGGAGCACAGGTCTCTCTTCTTTGAGTTATAGTAGGTAATCCATTTTAATTTTCCCTTTTGTTGTGCATTTAATTCTCCTTTCTCTGTGTTCAATTGATATTTAGGTTTCTGGAACTATTGTGGATAAGAGTGGGCGTACCCTCTCTGGCCAGACAGGAGAGGCATTTGTCATTAGTGTTTCCCACAGTAAGCCACTTTGGTAAGGAAATGTATCATTCATTCTCTCAGTTAATTATCTGTAAATTGAGAATCTTTTCTATTTTAACCTTTGCTTGCAGCTAACTGGAGGCTGTACAAACTGTGGTCATACGTAATCATGTGCATTGCTAACGTGCTTTTCTCTCATTCCCTCAACAGAAATTATGTTTACAAAGAAAGCTGAATTTTTAATTCATTGCTTTAAATAATCTGGGGCTTTGTGTTTACACTGAAATCACAATTAGGTCAAAATCTGAAACTGTAGTTTGCCATCTCCTACTGTCTTGAGCTGTATAAGGAGCCAATCCCTGGTACAGGCAGGACTTGTATCTCTTTCTTAGAGGGAAAAAATGCCAGCTGAGAATGTTTTAAGGTATCTTGAAAGAACAAAGCATAAGGTACTATTGCAGTGTTCTTTTTACTGAAGTCTTAGAAAAATGTGCCCTAAGTATTTTTCTCAAGGACGTGCATTTTTGTTTTGAGATCTCCTGATGCCTCCATTTACTTTAATTCTCTTCTATCCAGGCAGAAAAGTTCAAATAAATATGAGGTAAGATCTGTGCAAATGGATAATGTGTCAGATTTGGTCATTGTGCAAGGTTTTGCATGTTCATTTGAATACCATCCCCTGGTTATCTATTCTTCTGTGTTTCTTTACCCTGTTCTACCTCCTTCTTGTCTTCTCTTCCCTCTTTGCCTTTTTTCACTCTCAGGTTGGTTCTCTTCACACAAAAGCATACACCAGAAATAGATGTTTTTTTCTTAGAGTATTCTAACTGAAAGCATTTAGTTCCCTGCTAGTAGTGCATACCATGCACATTATGATGAGCCATTGTTTGTTTTTACAACAAAATTTCATCTAAACCATGCAATCTGTCATCTCAGTGATGCAGAAGCAGAAGACTGCATTCACAATTTTCCTGACTTGCCCTTGAGGCTCCACTTTCCCAGACCAGACGGTGTTCCAGAAGTAACATATGGAGCCTCTTGGAACAGGGTAGTAGTTGACTTCTTCTCTCAGCATCACGGCCTCGTGATCCATATTTGGCATGAGTCTGTCTCAGATAATTTTGCTCTAACTCTTGCTTCTGGAGAAGAGAAAAAGGCCCTGGAGCAGAAATCAAGAATTTATTAAAGCATATTTCATAAAAGCCGTCTTATGGGTCTCAGTGTTTAGGGCCTGTTTCTCATTTGTGAAAAGGCTACTAATACAGCACTGTAGCAGAAGGGTTTTAGTGGTTGGAACAGATTGCATTTAATGTTATTTCTGTGGCCAAATTGGTGCAGAGTAGCTTTAGGGTTGTGAAAATGCTGATTAATAGTAGTTATCCTAGGAATTGTTTCTGTTTGCATTGTGTATGCCCTGATTAGGGTGATGTGTCATCCTTAATTCAGTTTGGTTTGGAGCCCACCCTTAAAAATCTGTGCTTTGTGTCTGGGTGATGGAGGTGGTGGTAGCTGAGAAACTCATGAACTACACTTAGTAAGTGCTGAAAAATATGTGTCAAGCTGCTTGCCATGAAAGATGCTCAGATGTGTTGTTTCAGATCCTATGATTGTTTCCACTGTGGCAGCATTGAGAAGACATACACTGAGTTTGGGCCATAATGTGGATTTTGTTCTGGTCTCAAGGCTGCTCTGCAGCCTTATCTTTCACGGGAGTTTATGTATGACTGCAGTAGAGAAAATGAGCAAGAGAGGGAGAGGATGTTTAAGATGGGTGTGTGATGGTTATTTTACTAGGGTAGCAGTGACAGAATATCAGCTATCTGGCTCAAGGCTGCTGGCTTTTAATGCATGGTTAAGAGTTTGCTTTTCTCGAATGTTTTCTTGCATGGTGTTGAGTGCTGTGAGGAGATGATACTGGCCACAGAAGCTACTTTTTGTCTCTGAATGAAGGTGCATGTCTGTGCTAGAGTTCTGAGACAAGTAATGCTCATGAATATACTTGTCAGCAACCCCTATAATGGGTAGTAATTCAGGCAGTTTGGAGTGTGGGGAGTATGAGCTGGAAGCTTGTAAATTGAATTACTTAAGACTAGGAAATACACTGCATTTGTCTGCATTTGATAAGGGCAGTCTTGCTAACTGTTCTTGGCTTGCTTTGCTTTGAAAACCTTGAGTGTGGGGGAGCTCGCACTTTGAAATAAATTTCAGGAAACATGTAAAAGATATCTTGCACGCTATCTGCAAGAGAAATTCCTGTATTTAATACAAATGGAGATATTTTGAGTGCAAGTCTCATTTATGTATCTGTCATTGAATGAAAGAAAATATTATTTAGATTATTTAGATTAAATTGTTTAGAAACTTACTAATGTAAAAATTCTTCTGCTGTAGTGCTGTATGTGCTGTATCTTGGTTATTAAGATGTAGCAGATTCAGTTGCCTAAGCTGAGTGCTGCCATGAGGCTTTTTGGGAGAGGCACTTACTCTTTTCCAAAGTTGACGTAATTTATGTATAATTTGTAAAGAAAATGATGAGTTAGCAGCTTAAAGCAGGTATTGCCTTTTCAATCTTTTTTCATACTTTTCTCCTTTCCAATCTGCCATTCTCATTCCACTTGTTCTCTCTCTTACCTAGAAAATACAGAGCCGTCGTGTTGCTGCAGTTGCTGTCAAAATGCTGCCACTTTCCTCCTGGATTTTGAAATGAAATCTTGATTTCTTGTTCCCAGTTCAATTCAGTCCAGCCCCCTTCCCTCTCGTGCTTTTCTTCCACTCGAGGGTTCTTCTCCTTTTGCACAGTCATGCTGTATTGATGGTGATTAAAGAAATTGGAGATCAGGTTGGTTTTGTTGTAGATGATTGCGGGAGCAGTTGCCAGCACTAACATTCATCCGTTCTGTGTGTAAAAGGTGTTTTTACTTCAGCATAATTTTTGAAAATTTATTTTCCAGTATTGGCCTAAATTGTGCTTTAGGGGCAGTTGAAATGCGTCCATTCATTGAAACAATTGGAAAATGTACAACCGCCTACGTCATCTGTTACCCCAACGCAGGTGTGTTGGTGCACATGTTCCTATGCTTACAGGCACATGAAATGTAGCTAACCTCTTCCATCTCCTTAGCAATAATAGAGTTGAAGTAGCGTGAAAAGTCGTTTGCTTTTACTGTTAAAAAGAGAGTAAGAATATTTTAAACTGGTGAAAGTAACTGTTGTTACTTCTGTGACAATAAATCCAGAATGCTTTCTTGCATAATTAATAATCTGCTGAGTAGTGATTGCAAGGGTGATGAGGCATTATAGTTCTCATGCAATTGTAGCTGCTTTAAATGGGCCTTTTATAGAATTTAGTTCTGTTCTTTTGGACTTCAAACAAATTGTAATACTAGAAAATACTATGTTTTAAGGTCTTCCCAATACTTTTGGTGGTTATGATGAAACTCCAGAAGTGACTGCCAAGCATATAAAGGTATGAAATTCTTCTTCTGATTATGTCACATTTGATGTACTAATAGACAAGAACTCTGCTTGTATCCTGTGCATACTTGTTACAGTATTTGGGTTGGATTTTTTTTTCCTTCAGATAGCTATGTATAATTTGGATTGTTTATAGACAATTTGCTGAATGATAGTGATTTGAAGTATCACACTAGGAAAACTACTTATGAAACTGAAAGCCTTAATTACTTTTATGTATTAAGCTAAGGTTTCCTGCCGCTTGATCTGTGCATGTTACTCGTTGTACTCCTGTGTTCTTACTGTTATATTTGGGAATTGTTCAAAAAGCTGAGTGGTGTTTATGAACTTGGCACAGTTTTATAGAGTTGTCTGTACAGGAACTGCTGATGTTGGGGATGTTCCAGTGCAGGGTGTCCTTCCCCACGCCACTGGATCTGTGCAAGACAGAACTGTGTGTCTGAAACTGCAGTGTGTCAGCAAGAACACAGTGTAAAATAGGCCAGTTTCAAATGTAGTCTCTTGAAATGACCTGTTGAAATTGCTGGTTAGCCTTGGGAATCCAATCTCAAATCCTAAAGAGACAATATAGTGCTAATTGTTTTTTTAATTTACTGTTTTTCTTGTGAGCTCCCTGAATTGCTTCACCTATAGAGAAAAATAAATAAGTAAGTAATGTAGCTTTAGTAACTTTGAACAAAATGTTCCTTCCTCTTACAGACTTTTGCTTTGGATGGTTTGGTCAACATAGTTGGAGGTTGCTGTGGTACCACACCAGCACACATCAGGTACTTCGTGTGCTACAGCTCTGGTGGACTGCAAAGTAAATTTAAATGCTGCTTCTATGGCACAATATTCCATGGCTTGTCTTGGAGTTTCCTGAAAAAATGGATCACTTGAATGCCAATAGCAGCAATATATGAAGTGGGAACAGCATGGCTTTCATACCTGTGCTTATCATGAAGAATGATTAGAGGCCTGGGTCAAGCAAGGATTAAACCTCTTTGGTTTTGTCATCTAAAATTGTTGTGGAATTACTTCTCCCCTTTATTGATGGACAGAATAGACTTCCCATTCTCTGCTTTATTGTGCTTCATCTTCTTTCTCTTTTCTGCAGTCTTAGCCACAAGGTGAAACTTAAGGTTTCCTTTGATGATAGATGGAAGGAAGGGGGCGAGGGGTGTGTTTGTTAGGGAAATTCCTAAATAGAAGTTCTGTGAATGCTGTACAGCTGGTGTTGCTCCTGACTATTCAGAAGGAGCATTTGATGTCATTCCGACTGCAAGTAGGTCAGTGGGAAAGCCTCCTTCTTTCACTCGAACTCAAAAAAGAAAGGGCCATTATGATTAATTTTTATCCTGATATAAACTGGGAAGAGGTGACATGTAAACATGTAGAGGACAGTGTGTGTCAGTCCTGACTAGAGTGAAGAGAAAGTGAATGTGAACAGCATGAGTCATTCTGGCATCTGAGAAATGTGTCTCAGTACAGAGCAAAGTTGGTCCCTTGGAGTGTGTTTTGTTTGTTTTGTTTGTGGGGGTGATTGTTGGGTTTTTTTGTCCACTTTGTTTTGGGTGTTTTTTTTGGGTCTTTGGGTTTGGTGTTTTGTTTGTTTGTTTTGTTTTGTTTGCTTGGGGTTTTGTGGGCCTTTTTTGGTTGATTTGTTTTGGTTTTTCAGTCATTAGCAGTTGCGCAGCTCAGCAAGTCATGAATTATGGTAAAAGTCAATGTGGTTGAGGGCTGATTCTGAAATCCTTCAAGTGTCCCATTGTATCTCATTCTCTTTTTGAAAAACCTTCAGCCTTGTACATTTCCTTCAAATAGCTATGTTAGGATCTTCTGGGAGTATGTTTTTGCCTTTGGCCTCACAGAGTGAAGCTACCTAATTAGTCTTGCCTCTACAGAGCTAAATTGGAAATGTAGCTATATATCTAGTATATTCTGTTTGAGTCTTGTCTGAAGTAATTTAATTTTAATTGAAAACTTTACTTTCTTACTTCTGTAAAATCCAGAAAAATTGCTGAAGCCGTGAAACTCTGTAAGCCTCGTGTTCCACCTTCTCTTTCTCAAGGATACATGCTGCTGTCAGGTAAAGTATGTAGCAGTTTAAGTTTCATAACTAATCCAAGTTTCCTTTATAAATTTTTTGGTTGTTTTCTGCTGATCAGAACAACACTGTGAATGTCTGGTTCTACCTGAATCCAGCAGGCTTATGGATGTGTAACCAGATCTAGGTCTTACTGTTTTGGCTCAGGGAGTAGTAGAACATTTTTGTTGCCATCTTGTATAATACAATCAAGCCAGCATATTTACTCTGCAAGTCTCAGACATGTTGTAATGGTGAATGAGTATCTTTGTCTTCACTTTACAACAGGGAGACCAGGTAATTTGGCTACAGTTATTGGCAGAGCTGAGATGAGATCCTTGTACACCAGCTGTGAAAGGGCTGCCCTGTCTCACCTCAGATGCTGATTCAGTTGTACTGAGACTGTGTTCCAGCAATATGTCCAGGTCTAGAACACATTTTCTATTAACAAAGTCTAGATCTGTATGTTCCACACTTTGGCCATTCTTTTAAGCCTTTGAGCCATGTATCTGAATAAAACAGTACCATCTTTTCAGTCTGGCATTTTAGCTTCAGGTCACATAAATAAAATATGTCATGGTTAGCTTATGATGTTATGCCTTAGCTTATTTAGTTCTGCTGTAGAGTTTGTTTGTCTCTACATTGCCTGCTACCCAAGGGTGCAACTGGCCTTGTTTCTCTGAACTAGGTATGTGTTTACAAGCTACCCTTGTTGGTCAGTCAATTCAGTGGGCTGCTGCTTCTCTCAGAGTGTCATGCATGAGGTGACATAGTTGAAAGTTGAGAGAATATACACAGAGATGTCCAAAGAATCATAGCTTAACTTTTGTATTGGAAAAGTTTGTTGTTATTTTTTGTGGGTCAAGTAAATTATTGATTGTCATTGAGGAAGAATAGAAAGATTTGGTGCATGTGTTGGCAGTTGTTTCATTGCATTGCTCTGCTAGTTACTCATTAGAGCACTGATATGCTGAGAAATCACTATTCTTAGAGAGAGAGACTTTCATTTTACAGTTCAGAAAAGAGATTTTTGTGTGTCTTAAGCACTTTTTTCTTTTCTGTTTTAACAACTCTGTTAAAAAATATCTTTTTAAGGTCTGGAGCCATTCAGGATTGGGCCATACACCAACTTCGTTAACATTGGTGAACGCTGCAATGTTGCAGGATCACGGAAGTTTGCTAAACTCATCATGGCGGGCAACTATGAAGTATACATATTAACAATAATCTCATATGAACAATAATCTTGATAGCTGATGCTATGATTTTCCATTGCTCCATTACAGTATTATTGTTTGTTTTGCTGGTAAAAAGCACTATTCTACACCAGTTACAAGAGTAGAGAAAATGAGAAGGTTTTACAAGGACTTCTTTATGTATTTTTCTTTTTTTTTACAAATGTTACAGGAAACTTTTAATTTTTAATTTACTTGTACAGCTGGCAATGGTTTAGAAAATGTCCTGATCTGTGCTGCATCTAGGGGTTGATTTGCAGAGAAGAGGGGAAAGAATGTGGGTGTAATCCCCTCTTTCAAGTCGTGAGGTACATCTGACTTGGAAAGATTGTGGCACTGTGCAGCTCTGGCTCTCTCTCCCCTTCTTCACTTCCTGAATTTTACTCAGCACTATGATGACATCTAATTGCTACCTACATTGACGTCTCATTCCAACATGCTCCATGAGCACTGGTACAGAAAAAGATGCATAGAAAGTAATTCTTTTCTTGAAACTACTGCAGAACAGAAATTAGGAGGCTGGAAGACTCATTCTTTACTCGTGTGAATTGATACTGTAACATTGAAACAAATAGTAGAGTGACTTTTCTTGAGAGCTGAGACTCTGCCCCGGAGTATACTCTGATGTTACACCAAATCAAAATGGAAGCCTTAGTTGTTATTTTTGGAAACCTAACTCTTAGGCTCATAGAACTCATGAAGCAGGTTAGGCCTATTACATGAAGAAACCTTTAAACACAGGTTGTTAGGGACTCTGCAGAATGACAGAAAAGAGAAAGTGAACAGATATGGATGTTCAGATATTTATGTAGGCTGGGGGAAAAGCTTTTCCTTCTTAGCATTTGTGATTATTCTGCAGCTGGCAAAAATGTTGAACAGCCTCTAAAAACTAAATATCCTGTGTTACAGAACACCAGAGCTTGTGATGCAAGGCCCTTATTTCATACCATCACAGAGACTGTATTTTCCTGTAATCTAGTGCAGTCACAAGTCTTTGCTACCATGCAAATCTTAAATTATTCAATTAAGCATGTGACAAACTCTCTACAGTCAGTGATGCTACCAGCACATCAGGTCTCTGATGTCATGTTCTGTAAACAAATCAATTATAGGTTGTTCCATATTAGCAACTTATTTATGTTGTTGTACATCACAGACCATTTCCTTATTTTGTTATAGAATGTCTTACAAATTTTTAAATTTTTGACTGCATGCTTAGTTGGGAGAAGTGAAATGTTATCCTGAGAATAACTAGGATGTTTTTCTTCTCACTGTCATTTTGGTTTTTGACTTTCTTCTTTAGGAAGCCCTAAGTGTAGCCAAATTACAAGTTGAGATGGGGGCCCAGATTCTTGACATAAATATGGATGATGGGATGTTGGATGGCCCTACTGCAATGACCAGATTTTGTAACTTGATTTCTTCGGAGCCTGATATTGCAAAGGTTGTAATTGAGTCACAATAAAGAACATGTTACTGACTTGTTATTTGCATGCAGAAGATATTGATACAGTTTCATTTTATAACCAGTTTATGTGCTTAGGCAGCTGTAGTAGTCCCCTGAGAGGGAGTGATACTGTAATAGGGAAGGCCTTTGGATGAAACAGGCTTTTCTGTCTGTTTTCACATAAATATATTCCAGTCCTTTTCATTGGCTAAAAAAGCTGAATGCAGGTTTGTTCTGGAGCAGTTATGAGCCATAATATATATGTTGGCAGTACATAATGGTATTGCTTTCCACAAAAGTTAAAGTTGCTATGGTTATAGAATGGCTTTAAAAGATAATTCTGCAATGTGCTTTCTCTAAAATGAGTCTAAATCAGAAACACAAAATATTACAGGGAGAAGTAGAGAGCTCTATATCGTATGTGATGGAGCTGCCATGGAAGCTCCTGAAATAAATTTGTCCTGAGTTTTGCATTTAATGTAAAGTAAATCTCTGAATATCATGTGGAAACTTTTATTCATAAGTGCTGGATAATGTTGTGTGCATTTTTATGTCTGAATGGGCAAACAGCACATAGAACAGTAGTTCCTAACTTCTGTGTCTTCTCCTGGATTACTTCTCTATTATTTACAGGTGCCATTATGCATAGACTCCTCAAATTTTTCAGTGATTGAAGCAGGTTTGAAATGTTGCCAAGGGAAGTGCATTGTAAACAGCATCAGTCTAAAGGAGGGTGAGGAAGACTTTCTGGAGAAAGCAAGGAAAATTAAATTATATGGAGCAGCTGTGGTTGTTATGGCTTTTGATGAAGTGGGGCAGGTGAGTGTCACTTCAAAGGAGAAGTGTTTTTCTTCTGAAGTGTAAGGCTTTCTTCCTCTTTTTCAAGACGCAGTTGTTTTGTTTCAGTGACACAGTTGATTTAGAGAAGTTCTATATAACCTTAGCAGTAGTTTTAACCCTTATTTGTAAGCACTTCTTATGCTGCTCAAATGTTTGAAATATCCATGTATTGATCTAAGTGGAACTCTGTTAGTTCAAGGGCATCTCTTGCTATGCAGACATGTTGAACTCTTCCTTCATAAAAGGTATTTTTAGTTCAGAAACTGTTTCTCATGAGAGTGAAATCTTTGTGAATTAATTTAGTTATGTCAAAAACCACATATTAACCATATTTGCATAGGGTGATGAAACATTGGGCAGTGAGATTGCTTTTTACAAGCAGAGTGAAAACTCCAGGTATAGTGGTGGTGAATTTTAAATACAATATTATATATAATCCTTTTCTAATATTTGTGATGTTCACATTCTCAGTCTTGAGTCATTTGAGCTGTAAATGATCTCTGAAGAGTTTATTTTTTGTGTGGTCTATAAGTTTCATGTCAGAATTCTTTTTCTTCACTAGGCAACAGAAACAGAAGCCAAGATTGCAATCTGTTCCAGAGCTTATCGTCTCCTTGTGGAAAAAGTGCACTTCAATCCAAACGATATAATATTCGACCCTAATATTTTGACCATAGGAACTGGAATGGAAGAACATAACCTTTATGCCATAAATTTTATCAATGCTACTAAAACCATAAAAGTGAGTTGTAAGGTTATTTTAACTTGAAGTATATTGCTGAGATTACTTAAAACCCTAAACCCTCATAAAGCAGAAAAATACCCCACACCCCCCTTCAAACAACAACAAAACACTGCTGAAAAATGTTACACGTGTTAGCCTAGTGAAGAGGACTACTCTTCGGAAGTCCAAACATTTCCCAATGTTGCTGTATTTCTGGCAGAACAAATTCAGGTAGTTCTACAAATATATTTAAATCCATTTTCTGCACTGTAAATATACTACCTTAATTAAATGAGGTAATGATCACATTTATGTGCAAGCTAAAAGGACCTCTTTGAAGGTGTGCAAAAAGTGCTTTTATTTTTAAGTAAAATTTCTTTTTCTGTGGAAGGGATTTGTCTAGTAGCCTGACCTTTTATGTAGCCAAAGTATTTGTAAAGAAGTATAGCAGTGAAGAACACCTGCATACAGCCATGGAAACCGCACCGTTGTGTTTTGCAAGACACCCAGATAGATGTGGAGATGCTCTGTCAGTAGCAGTCTGGGGCTAAACACCCCACAGGCTGCTTTGTCACCACAGGGCTCGTGGAAGTTTGGGCTGCACCCTTGAGTTTAGCTGCTCAGCTGAGGCCTGCTCCTGAGACATGCAGGCAGGCAGACTGGCTGCTCCTGTTTCCAGAGGTGTGGGGATAGGAAGAGCCAAAAGTAGGTTTGCATGGAGAAAATATGGAATGCTGCAGTGGGAGGACTGATGTGTTCAGAATACCATCTGTGACAGTGGAGACCACAGTAGCTACTGGATCTTTCCTTTACTTGTAAATTTTCCTGCAGATTTGAATTTATTTTTATGAATTTGAGTAACTGGAAGGATCTGGAACAGGGAAAAGAGAAAGGGTGCATAGCCAATGCAGTGAGCTCAGGGGCCAACTGTTTTATGAACTGAATGCTTTACTTAGATTTCCTTTTTGAAAAGCACTTTTCTAAAAATCTATGTGCAATTCCTATAGGAAACACTGCCAGGAGCCAGGATAAGTGGAGGTCTTTCCAATCTGTCCTTTTCCTTTCGAGGGATGGATGCCATTCGAGAAGCAATGCATGGAGTGTTCCTTTACCATGCGATTAAGGTATGATGTGCTTTTGGCTTCCATCTGTTTGCACTTGGCAGATGTGCAGTGCTGTGTCTGACAGCCATGTCTGGGGGATTCTGTATGTTTTTTTCCAGTATGGCATGGACATGGGAATTGTGAATGCTGGGAATCTGCCTGTGTATGATGATATCCACAAGGAATTGCTACAGCTGTGTGAGAATCTAATCTGGAACAAAGATCCTGATGCGACCGAGAAACTTTTACATTATGCTCAGGTAACTTCCAGTTTTTAGCTTCGAACAGTAGTTAGCTTAGCCCCTGAGCCTCACCACCTCCCTGCAGGGGATGGGTAAAACAGCTTATCAACTGCATGTGTCAATGTAACTGTGGATGTAAGAATTTACTAATGATACTACAAGTTACTAACACAGAATAAAATGAGTAATCTGTGATAGATCAAGCCTCTCCAGCTTCATGCCATGGAAGAGCCTGTGCCAGAGTTTTTCATATGCTTCAGGAGACCAAGCTGCATAGGCATCCTCTAAAGAAGAAAAACAACCCCTCAAAAAATAAGAAGCAAAAATCGCAAACAAATTTTCCCCCAAAGAAAACCCTCACAAACCAACAAAAACAAACTAAAACCAGAAAAAAAGGCCAACTCATAAGCAAGCAGATCTTGGTGCTGGAACTTAATTGACAAATGCACTGTGGGAGACAGAGAGTAAACCTCTCTTGCTTGGAGTATATAAAAAAAGGTGAAATAATTGCTTGTGATTTGTGGTTGTGCCATAGACTTCTAATTCGTGTAACATGTCAAGACTGAGGATCAGCTATTTAGTGGTTTTGAGCTGTTTTAGTGATGGTGATGATAAAGGACAAAGATTACACATTGTCCATAAGGTAACTGGTGACATTTTGTTCTGAATGGAAGATAAAGCAAAAATCCGCCTGGGTTAGGTGGCTCTCAACTTCAAGTGCACAAGAAGATTTGCGTGCCTGTTTTATAGCTCCTAGGGCAGAACTTCACTTGGTTTGTATTTTGCCCTGTGTTGGTGCATGCTTTATAGTAACAGTGGCAACATGCTAAAAACTGGTACATGAAGGCTCACTATCCCTTGTGCTTAGGCTATTGTAGATTATGTTCTTGGTGTCAATTCTGCTGGGAGTGATCTTGTCTTTTTAAGCTGAGCTGCACCAGTGGGGTGTTCAAGACTGCATAAAGAGGAAGAAAACTAAAGGGAGAGTTAGAAAGGGATTACTTGAGCAGTGTTTCTGCAGAAGGCTGAATGTGAATTTAAATGGAGCCTTAAAAGCAGAAGTGAAAGTGGATGATGAATCCTAGGTCTGTAAGTTTGGGAAGCCATTGTTGGAAAATCTGCTTTTATTTGTGGTGGTAGTTTTATTGAGGGAGTAAAATAGTCTAGTGGCAAAAAAGGGGAACTTAATCCTTGCAGATTTAGGGAATCAGTCTTCATTTGAAGTTTGAGATTAAAAACCATTTTCCATGATGTACATAACTGCAGACATTCTCAAACACTGTTGTTCCTGCATGTCCGCCTTACAGCGCCATTGGTCATTTTTAGATTGGAGTGGTTCCCTTGTTAAACTTTCTGGCCAGAGGTTGAAGAGCACTTGGTATCATTTCAGTGAATCACATAAGGTGATTCCTGAGGTGGATAGTGACTTTTGGAGATCATCTGCTACAAGCTCCCTACTCAAGTCAGGGGCCAGCCAAGATCAGGCTGTCCAGAGACATGTCCAGTAAGGTTTTTAATACAACTAAGAATGAATATAACTCTACATAGTCTCCAGGCAACATTTTATTCTTCTTTCATTCCCTTTTACAATCTAGACATACGAGAGGAATAAGATTAGGCAACAAGAAGCTGTGAAGTTAGCTAATATTTGTATAAACATGAATGAAAGCTTGTTCTGTTTTCTGTTCCTATGAATGAGGTCTTGTTTCCATGACTTTATCTTTAAAAACTTGCTGATGAGCATTCAAAAGTATAGGAAGTTCATAAGGCCTGAGAGATGTCAGATTATGTCTAATAAATGAGTAAGGAAAAGAAATTACTTGGCTGAAGTGTGTTGGCTGAACTAACAGAGAAGGTGCTCTTCCAAAAGCCTTCCTGGGGTGGGTCCTTCGCCCGTCTATCCGGGTGAACTTTCTTGCACTATGACACCCTTTCAGTCTCTGTGATCATATCCAAGGGGAATATGAGTGTGAGACAAAGAGGATATGTGGTAATTTGGGGCAGTCTGTATGTGTGACAAACAGTAGTTTTGTAGGCTGACTGATTGAAAACACGTCTGTGATGCCGAATAACATAACCTATTCCAGCAGAAACTGAATTAGTGCCAAATTAATTAGAATTTTAAAATTAAATGTAATGTGTGGGCCAGGAATCAATTTAAAATATGTTCCCAGAAGTAAATCCCTTAGGATTAGTCATGTCATCATTTTTATGAGCATAAAAATTGTCAAACTGCTCTCTCTTTTTTTTAAAAAAATTATTTTGTGTACATTTTCATCGAGGTGTGTACCTATTGGGATTGAGACTCCCTGGGTGCCTGTATTACATCACAGGTGTTTGCAACATGATTTGCATGTATATAAACCTTTTGATTAGTCTAAAATTATTTTATGAGTTAGTACTTGGAAGTATGCTTATTTTTCTGAAAGTGAAGTCCATATTTGTACCTCTTATGCTTGCAAGCTCCTATGTCTTTTCTTTTCAGACTCATGCTCAAGGAGGAAAAAAAGTTGTACAGACTGATGAGTGGCGTAAAGGGTCTGTGGAGGAAAGGCTGGAATATGCTCTCATAAAGGTGAATCTGTGCAGAAAACTGTCCTACCCATGAGCATTCAGAGACATGATCTCAGCTCAGACCTTAAGGGACATATTTGGTTTTAAAAGTTCTTCAGCTACCATTTTTTCACAAGCCGTTAATTAACAATGAATAATAAATGTAACTGATCTATTTTACTTCAATAACAGAGAAAACTATAGAGGTGTGTCTTTAAGATTCAGAAGTTGAAGTCTTTGACCCTTAATATTTTATTCCACTGGTGTTGGTAGAAACATACTGCTTTTAATTTGGAACACACTTGTTTTACTTCCTAGGGCTTTTTTTGATCCTTTAGTACTGCACTGAGTGGCACTTGCACTGTGGAAGCAACCTTTAGGTTATTAGGTTTTTCTGATGACATAGTTAAGAAAAATGAACAAATCTGTTAATACTGGGGACATGTTCTGAATAACCTTATCTGCCTAAGAGTTGTGGTGTTTTGATTCCTAAGAAAGCCTATATTTAATAGACATTTGGGGTATTTTTAAAGACTATCAGTATGTACAGTATCTACTTGTACTTTCATTGTGGTGTTTTTCTGAGGAGAAGGCAACTAAATAAAAGTTGTATTTATAGCAAGATAAAAGCTTCTCTTTCTTTTGTCTCAGGGCATTGAGAAGTATGTCACTGAAGATACAGAAGAAGCAAGATTAAATCAGGAAAAATATCCTAGACCTCTAAATGTAATTGAAGGGCCTTTGATGAATGGTATGAAAATTGTTGGTGATCTCTTTGGTGCTGGAAAGATGTTTCTGCCTCAGGTAATGAGAAAATGTCATATATTTTCCTACTTTACAAAAACTAGCATTGTAAAATGTAGCCAAAACATTCTGTACTAGCTGTTCTTTCAGATACAGCACAGGGATTGTAAAAATTCAGGTACTGCTGAGAAGCAGCCATTTTCTTACGCTTTGGAACTTGACTTTCTTTGTGTATGATTATGTTTGTTTCTGTTCTTCCTGAGTGTTTTTGCTTTATTTGATATGCGGTTTTAAGTCTTAGCCCATGAAGAAGTGCAAGAGAGAAAAAAAGCCCAAATAAAATTTACTGTGTTAAGCACCTTCCAAGTCAGTCTTGTCTGTAGCTTTTGGCTCTGTTGTGAGTGGTCTGGGAGGCTGCACTGCGGAAGAAAGTGTTGTGTGTAGAGCCTTAGCCCAGTAAGGCCAGCAGCCTGCTGCCACAGAATGATCTGAGAATTGGCACCTGGTGCTGCATATGAAGTTCCATTTATTGCCTGAGTGAGAAAGCTAAAAGAAAACTGAGGTTATTCCTATACCTTGTCTTTACTATTTATTCTGCCCCCACCTTTATCTGTGCAGGTGATAAAGTCTGCTCGAGTTATGAAGAAAGCAGTTGGCCACCTTATTCCCTATATGGAAAAAGAAAGAGAGGAAAGGAGAGCCAAGCAAGGCAGCACAGAAGAAGAGGCAAGATACAGTTCTTTGTGCTGTAGTTCTTTCATAGAATGCTATGACAAATACAGGAATTATTTGTTGCTATTTGCATTTATTATGCTGGAGAGTTGATGCAGTCATATGGAAACTGACAATCTCAGCATATTTTGAAGTAGGTTTGAAATTCATAAAGTGCAGATTTTGTGGAACTCTGCTTGGTGTGTGCCTAAGCTCACAAAGTTTTCTGAATGATGCCAACGAGCCTTTGTAGGCCCTTTATGCCAATGTTACTAATTTCTTGTATTTTTACAGACATTTAATTCTTGTGCTATTTATTCTAACTTTTTGGCAGATTTTGCTACTTGCTTCTAATACTTCTGCCCTTGATGAACTCTCTAATTCTCCTTTAAAATGTTTAATGGTTCCTAATTCTTTCTTTGAAATCTTCTTACAATGTATTTGCTGTGCATCTGTTGTGTGATTGTCCAGCATAAATATACCAAATACAGCAAATAATTTGGAAAGAAAAATGGTCTGATAATTATACCTGGCTTATCTTAATGAAAGAAGGAGAATCCCTTGTCTCTTCTCCCATGCTCCTTCTGGATGTAAAGCTGTCTACTGTATCTCAAGTGAATCTGTTCTCTGGTTGTCACAAATCACCTTTCACTTTGTCATCTCTCTAGCTCATGCTCTTGTCTTTTAGTTCATATGACAGTGCTGGTATTTGCCACCCTCTGTTTTGTTATGATGCTGTTTGAAGTTGTTCAAAATCACTACTCCATTGATTCCACAGCCTGTGTATCTTCTGTGAACACTCTGGCACTTAATTCTCTGGCTAAAAAGAAATGAAGTGGAATTTGAGACGTTCTAAAAAAGACAGCAAACACTCTCTAAGAGAGTGATTGAGATGTTCTGTGTGGCTGAGGAGAGCAGAAGGGAAAAGGCAGGGCTTCTGTCATCCTGCTTTCTCTGCTTTCTGCTGGGCAAGGGATGTAGTTCCTTCCTCTTAAAAAGACATGCCACTGTATAGAGAATCAATGACAGAGATAAAAGAGCTGCATCTATTCCCAAAGGATGTTGGCTTGAAGGAAAATGATTTGCAGGCTCTGGTAACTGATCTGTCTGATGTTACCCAGGCCACTGTACCCTCCAGGACAGTTTTATTCACAGACTGCCAGGAAATGCAAAGCATTGATAGTTACATTTGAGGATAAATAGCTGTGGCTGTGGATCTCTATCAAAGACGAAAAAAAAGAACACCTTTGGATGTATGCCCAGAATTGAGGACCTCCTTGCTTAAGAAAATTGAAATAAGTGTGCCTTAAATAGGGTTTATTTCAAATGGTATGTGCTGTTGCCCATGTTGCTTGCTACCCAGCGAAGATTTTTCTTCTTAAGTGCAAATGCTTTATTTTTTAAATCAATCACTAATAAATTGTCAGTAATTATTAGATATGATTAGGTATGATTCCTAATGTGGGGCAGCATGTTTTGTTCTTCTCACAGTCCTTGATTAATTTTTTTCCCCATTTTTCTCTTTCATTCCAGCAGTATATTTTCAGCTGCATAATATTCTGTTGATGTACTGAGATGGCTGACTTACAGACCTCCATTTTGCTTCCTATGTTCTCTGGCCTTGTGTAAAACAGAAGCACTGGGGAGATACTAGATTTTAGTAAACAGCAACACTGGTGGGGATCCAGGGATTTTATTCAACAAATGTGTTAGAACCACAGGAAATACTAATACTACTCTTGGTAATATATCAAGATTTTTTAACATAATATTGCAACTGCAAAAGCAGTGTAGGTTTATGAAATGGAGAGCTACTCTGTATGTCCAGAAATACAACATGCTTCATAGAAGGATTCAGTCATCCAGTTCTGCCATTTGTGAAGGAGATGAGATACTGTCTGAAAAAATATTTTCATATAGAATATGCCCAGGTTTTCACTTTATTTAAATTCTGTGCAGTTTATGTAGTTGCTCACTGGCATCTGATGCTGCAGCAACTGAGACATACTACTGTTATAGCCTGGAGCTGTTCCAAATGACAGCAGTGATTATACAACTCAAAAGGTATTGCCAAGTCCTGTGTCCTGGTGGAGAACTGCTGTGGGAAGTTCCACTGTTGTGCTGCTGGCAGCACCCTTTGTCATGCTGAATGCCATCTAGCCTAGGACCTGCTTGTGACAGAACATCTTCCTTTCTTCAAGTTGATCTTTCTTCAGCCTGTTTGTTCAGCTTGGGTAGTCTGAAGTAGCGTGATCACTGCACTGAAAACTCCCTTGTTATTTGTGTTGCATAAAAATAAGCCTCTTCTGCTTTTGCTAATTCCTCTAATTTCCCTTCTAAGTTGGCTGATATCCTGTTCTTCCCAGCATTGCATCAAAAGATTGATCTTGATGCACCAACAGACATGTAATTATAAGTATTCATACCCTTTTGTTCTAAATATTTAATCTCTTTTTTGGCAAGGTGTATATTTGGAGCAGAAGTACCTTAGGAGTTAAGTTATTGCACTGCAAAAAAAAGCTATCCAGATCTGAAATGGTCTTATCTGCTATTTTGTTTTTTAAAACACAGATTTTTGAATAACTTCCATGCATTTTGTAAGAATAATTCATGTGCAGGTTTCTATTACATGGATCTTTTAAAATGGTTTTTAATACTTACTCTATTATTTGTATTATGCTTTGTAGTTACTTGTACTATAATAGAAGTCTGGGTCATGGATTAGGATTGTACTGTTGAAGGATGTGTTCAAACATACCAAGGGTTCTGAGTAATTTAACTCTTGCTACTTCTTCAACTTCCAGGATCCTTACCAGGGTACAATAGTACTGGCAACTGTGAAGGGAGATGTACATGATATCGGCAAGAACATTGTGGGGGTTGTTCTGGGCTGCAACAATTTCAGGTAAGAGGTACTAGGTAGCTGGGAACACAACTGGAGAAGGGTCAGTAATTAGTACCTCTCTGTAGCTGCAGCTGTGGTGATAACAGAGCTGGACATTTCTTGGGAATTGTCCTCTGTTCCCCAGGTTGTGATTGGGAACACAGGTCATAGCAGCTATTCCTGAATGGGGAGGCAAGAGGGAGTATTGTGTCCTCCTTGAATACTGTTTCTCCTAACAAATTGACATCTGAGGTGATTCTGCAGTTTAACATCAATTGGAATATAGATGAGAATATCAATTTTTGTATTTCTTTTATATCAATTAAATATAATAACTGATGTTTTTATAATGTCTGGAGAAATCAGATGTGACAATTGCAGTAGGCAATACTGTAAGTGGGTTGTGTTGGGAAAAAATAATCTTGTAAGAGTCAAATGAATCTTGTAGTGTGTTTTTCACGTTGTTTGTTCAAGTTTTAAAAACTTGCTGAGGTGTGTTTTCTTAAGTAAGAGATGAGATTCTCAATCTGTTTCTGAACTTCAAAAGTTAGAACTTCAAGAAAAGTCAGGTATTTCATGGCTTGTGTATGTGCAGAAGGGTTGGTAACAGTGTTGGAATGAATGGTCATGTTTCCATCAGTGTTCTTTTCAAGGTCTGTCAGACATTGTGCAAAGCTGAATTGGTTTTGGAGCTCTGTCTTACTATTCATTCCTTTAGTTTTGACTTTGGGTTGTCATTTGCTCTAAAAAGAGCCAAAATTATCCCTTTATTTTAAAACGCAAAGTGTTGAAATCAGTAGCAGTGCTGTATATATGTAGTATATTCCATTTAATTTCCTCTTGAAATTTTGTTAATTGGATTCAGGCTTTCTTAAGCTTTATTTAGACTTACTGAAAGGAAGCCATAGTGTTCTCTGTCACCATGAGTGAGAGTGAGGCTGAATGAAATCAGCAGACTGGAGTGGTTTACTTGAAAAAATAAAAACTTCAGCAATTGCTAGAGTTAATAGGAATAAAATGCTAACAAGGGAAATTCTGTCCTGTTTCATAAAATGTATGGTTTAATAAGACAGACAAGCTTGATGTGAGTCATTTTATATTCCTGATGTAAGATACACATTTATAATATATCCAGATACCTTCAGAAATGCTACTGCTGTGGGTAACCTGGTAGATGGCTCAGCACCACACAGCCATTCACTCACTTCCACCCAACCAGCCTTGGTGAGATGGGAAAAGAGGAAAGGAAGAAAGAAAGAAAGCAAGAAAAATGGTGGGCGGAGTAAAGTGTTTAATAACCGAAGGAGAAGCAGAAGAAGAAAGAAAGAAAAAACAAGCGATGCAAAGGCATCAAGGTGTCCCATGTCACTTCTTATGGACAGATTGGTGCCTAGCCAGTTCTTGAGGAAAATCTGGCTAATCCCTGCTAAGCCCCTTACTTTCTGTTTTTATTGCTGAGCTTGACTTCATCTGCCGTGGAATATTTCTTTGGGTCATCTGCCTAGTTGTGTCTATTCACAGTCTGTTCCTTGGGGTCTAGAGTACAAAACAGAAAAGGCCTTGATTCTGTGAAAGCATTGCTCATTAATAGTTAAACTGTAATTTGCAGTATTGTTTTGGCCACAGGTCTAAAACACAGCACTTTACTGGCTGCTGTGAAGAAAATTAACTCATCTCATCCTGACTTAGTACAACCACAAAAATTACTTTAAAAAATAAAAAAAGTCCCTCTTACACTTGAATTTTCTTAACTATTATGCCACTCTTACTGAAGATTTTACCAGATCCAGAGGCATCTCCTATATAAAAATTCCAAAAAGTGGTCTTAAGAGAAACAAACAAAAATCTCAATCTTAACTTCAATTTTTAGGTCGGTTGTTTACAGCAAGAGGAATGTATTTGCCCTGTAGCAGAACTTTGTTTTCTTATTTAAAGGATCTTGTGTCATCTCCTTTCTTTCCACAGAGTGATTGATTTAGGAGTCATGACTCCATGTGATAAGATATTAAGAGCTGCTGTTGAGAACAAAGCAGGTATAGAGAGACTTCATTAGTACTTCTGAATTGTTTGATTTTTAAATCACATTTTTATTGCTGCTTATTGCATTCCTATACTGTCTATGATTTGATCAGATTATCTTCAGAGAAATCAGAACTTCTGCTTTAACTATATTAATTATTTAGCATCTGGCACTCCTGTAAAACTTAGACTGAGGAACTGAAACCCTATATCAAAAGGGCAACTCCAAGAGAGATGTTGTACAGATGTATTTGTTTTACAGATGGATAAATGGAGCCTTGGAAAGGTCCAAGTAACTTTTTGTTGTGTCTTGAATCAGTAAAAGAACTTGGCATTCTGCCTGCCAGATCAGTGAGTGTGAAATCAGGAATGAATTGTTCTAATAAATAATGAAATTTCTGAAACAATTTTTTTTGCAGTTGCTTTGGAACAATCTGCTCCATCTAGGAGAAGATGACTTGTGTAAAACATAGGTGGAGAAGTTTGAAAGCACTTGCTGTTTCTAGGGGCAGAACTTATAATTATTTTGTCTTACTTCCCTACTCAGTGCTGAACTTCTGAAACTTGGAGCTTGCTAATCAAAAGTGCTGTTTATTTATTGCTGAAACTAGAGCAGTGGGTGTTCAGCAACTGTGAAGACTGAGAAATATCTTAAACTGGGGATTTGGAATCACTGTCATTCTTGGAAAGCTTTCACTTTCTAATTGGGTCAGACTTCCCTTCTAGACTACTGACTACCCTGCTTTTTATGTCATAATTTTCTAGCTGATGCATGAAGCTGTCTGATGTATGAAATAATTTTTTCTGTACTAACTTCTGTGTCTTTCTAGAATGGATTGGCTAAAAGTTTTGTGCATGTGTGTTTGTAAATTTGCAATAGATATAATTGGCCTGTCTGGTCTCATCACCCCATCTTTGGATGAGATGATTTTTGTCGCCAAGGAAATGGAGAGATTGGCAATAAAGATTCCTTTGCTCATTGGAGGAGCAACTACTTCTAAGTAAGATATGTCAGTTGGGAAGATGGGCAACTTACAAGCAAACAGCGTTAACTAGTGAAGAAGAAAATTTATAGTAGTTTCTTTCCCCCTTCATCTCTATTTTCTGCAACACACGTTCTGATATATATTCACCTTAAAATTGACTGTTATTTCTTGTTTCAGAAGTCCTAGATTATTGAGGTAAAGGGTAGTTGGTACATAACAAATAATGGACATCTTAAATGTTTAATTTTCACAAGTCTTTATTATATGCGGAAATACTGCGTTTTCTCTGAAAGTTCATACACATACACAAATAAATATAGTTCTGCTCTTCTAAGGGGTTGAACGATCTGTTTTGATTCACCAAACATTCTAAAAATGAAGGATTTTGAGACTAGAAATGGCCATGTTGACATCAGGGAGCTATTATCTTTACGGAAGTTACTGTAGTTTCCTGGATTGCTGTTTAATGCCGTGATGACTGTGTTGAGCCTCCAGTGCTGCTCAAGCAGGCTGGTGGGGGATAAAGCTCCTCTTCTTGCCTTGAAGTACTTATTGTGTTGATTTTGATAGACTGAGCTGTTAAAATCTTGTTCTCTCAGATCTGTTCAAATGAAATAATACAGCTGCTGTATTATTCCTGTGGTTTCCTGAAGACCATGTTGACAGCTTGGTGACACCTAGTATTAGCATTACCGCAAATATATTCTGTGCATGTATAACAGCAGGGGGTCACGCTTTGCTGGCTGGTTTGTGTACAATATACTTGAGGAGGTGACAGCTCTGAAGACTGTAGAGGTCATTTTTTGTGTAACTAAAAGTTGTGAGCAGTGTTGCTCTCTTTATCAGAGCAACACATACTGTATTCTGTATTTTTGGCTTTAGTAAATCATCTTTCAATTTGACAGATGGTGGAGAGTAGGATCGCTACCTGCCTTTATTTTTCCTGCGTGTATAATGCAAGGTTCACTGTATCCCTTTTCTCCTTTTCCATTAGAGCTTCTTCCCTATTGCTTTGGTATTGAGAACAAACATGGAAGGTTTTTTCGTATTAAAAAAAGAAACAAAAACGTAGGGAGTCGAGGGAAACCTTTGTTTGAAGTGGAAGTTTTAGGAGAGCCTTTTCACATCTTCTCAGTGTTTTCACCCAGGGCATTGTGGCCTAGTAATTGATGTCAAATAAACAGCATCAAATAATTCTGCAGAGTTTATTCACAGAGAGGAATGTAGCTAACAGGGAAGCAGCATTAGTTTTATCCTTGAATATGGAAATTACTAAAGAATATACATATACTTTTGAGTAGAGAAATGATTTTATTCATGTGAGTTATATATAAATATATACTTGTACATGTGCTCAGAGACAATGCAGTGTCTATAAAATATATGTCCAGTAAAGGTACACTTTTATGGAATACTGGATTTTTAATGTATATTTAACGTTACTTTCCTAGTCTTAAATTTAACCTCCCATGTGCATTCTTAAAGTTGTGTATATGTCAGAGGTTGCTAATGAAGAACCATCTGCATTTTTTTCACTGTAATAAATAGGCATTGTTATTTGGAATAAGAAGATAATGAGTGCTTGAAAGAGTGTATAGTGAGGTTAGTTTGAAAGAGAGAGAGAGGCTGGATTTAGTCTCCAGAATCCACACAATAGAGTTTCTTCATAGTTTACAGTAATGATGATTTTTGCATTCTTGTTATGGTACTGTTGTAAATTCAGGGGCTGGGAAATAATGGTGACATTCTCATTGCCGTAAAATTTACTAAAAAAAAAAAAAGGCATGTAGTGGTTGATACAGTTTAGGACCAGTCTTCTTTTGTTTCCTTTTTCTGTTCCTATCAAAACAGAAGAGATATCTTTTTGTAAAAAAATAGAGCTGCCAAGATCAAAAATGCATCTCCTAGAAGCAAATTCACGGGATGCTGGGTAGTTGTTTATAAAGCTATGTTGCACAGTCATGAGTAAACCTCCATGTCCAAGTGCTTTAAATATTCGACAGAACCTGAAGAAAAAGGGCATCTTACCTTTGTTTGGGAAGATTGCTTCCTGGGCTCTGATTTAAGTTTGATTTTAGAAATGTTGTTTGATCTTAGCATACAAGAAAGTGAATTATAAGGCCTGTGAGATCTTTGTTCCTACACTTGCTTGCAGAGTTTTGGTAGGACTCTGAACAGAGCTCATTCTTGCGTCACTAGCAACTGTTAGCAGTGTTGCTTTATCAGAGCAGCACATATTGTAGCTGACCTATCAGAGTCCATATTTTGTAGCTTCATCAAGTAGTCTCATAATTTGACAGACTGTGAAGAGAAGGGTCTGTCCTCACTGCACCTGTAGTTACAGTTTAAAGTTCACTGCATCTTCAAGGTGCAAGTTTGTAATATTTATTGACCACTGGCAGAATTCATTCTTCAGCTTACAGAGGACTTGTGCTTCTGATTTTGATAAATGGAATAATCATCACTGAATTAGGTTAATGCTAATCCATAGACCCAAAAATTAGCATGTGGGAGGAAAAAATGTAAGATGAGTAAAAAGGATTAAAGAAGTTGTTAGTTCTTGGTAGGCTTAGTTTGGAATATTCTTACTGATTTCTGAGACTCAAAACTAATGAGTTGCTGATTTTCATTCAGCTGATAAGACATTGAGGGAATGTGAGTTGGCACATTATTTATGAAGTGTTCTGATGCTCTTTGAAGAAAATTGTTTATATACCTGTTATTAAAATCTGTGTTTAATGATTCATGGGTAGCAGATGGATGAATGAATTTCTTCTTTTGAAGTTCTGGTCTACGCATTAAGTCAGGATTTATTTCAGTGGGGGTTTTGTCTGCTTTTTTTTTTTGTTGGTGGGTTGCTTGGGTTTTTTTAGTTCTGTTGTTTTTTTGTTTTAGTTCTGAAATGCTCACTCTTTTTCTTTTTCATTGAAGAACACACACAGCTGTTAAAATTGCCCCACGATATAGTGCACCTGTAGTTCATGTCCTGGATGCATCCAAGAGTGTTGTGGTTGTAAGTTCTAAATTATAGTTTCTTGTCCATGCAGAGATATATGCCCTGTTTTTCTGTTGTCCCTTTCATCCTTTCCTCTAAAGCTTAATGTGGTAGCAGAAAATTAAAGGGGCACATCAGATACAAGTTTCTAAATTACACTTGCTTCAGCTGTTTTGTGCTGCCACGTGATTCTCAACTGGCTTGTGACAGTTATTGTTACTGGGCACTTTTATTTAAATGTCCATTATACTAGTGAGGGTGACATTCACTGAGTCCGTGACTGTAGTTTTGTAGTGGAGTCTGATGGAATTCTATGTGAACTGCTGTTCTTGCTAATTTGGATATATTTCTGAAGTTAGTTAGATAGCAACATTTGTAGTGAGAAACGTGTGGCTGGAATTTTTGGGGTAGATTCTCTTTCAGAGAAATGGGTGGTTTTAGCTGGCAAATACGTGGTGGTCAAGAATAGGTCAAGCCGTGTGTTGCTTCTGTGACTATTCAGTCTGTGAAGTTTTGGGCTATTTTCTTCTCAGGTCTTTCCAGAGCTAGATTTGGCTCTGCTAATGTTATCTGTGTAGTAGGGCAGAGATGTCAGTAATAATTGTAGTCTAAACATGGCTAGTTTGAATGTAGGTTGCACATTATTGGTAAGGCTTAGTTTAGGGTGCCAAGAGAGTCTGAAAGACAGGTTGTCTAGTCTGAAATTCATACTCTATCCTTACCATAGTGTCTTACATTATATACTTAGTGCTTTTTCTTTCCTATTCTTTTCAGTGCTCCCAGCTCTTGGATGACAGTATAAAGGATGATTTCTTTGAAGAAATATTAGAAGAATATGAAGAAATTAGACAAGAACACTATGAGTCTCTCAAGGTACAAATGTGATTATTTTGTTGTTTGAAGTGGTTGGCGCTTGCTGTTCAGCTATTATGAATAACTTGCTGTTACTCTTGCTGTTCAGCTCCTTATGAAGACCTTCAGGTATATTTGTTTTGATTTAAAACTTGCAGTAAGATGGATTGAAAACTTCCAGAAGTGCTTATGAAATCAAATTTTCTAGCCTTTAAGGCCTTCTGCATGATTTTGCTTGGCAAATTCCTGATTGTCCTCAATGGCTAATCAGTGGTGTCTAGGACTTCCATGGAGCTGGCAGTCATGTCATCTTAATCAACCTATGGGAGACCAGTGCTCTCTTGGAGCAGTAGCAGGATATGTGGAGTTTCAGGAGGGCTAGTGAAAATGGTACTGGTGGCTTTTGCTGGTACTGAGCCACACTCTATTGAGAATTTTAAACTGCCATGCTTTCCTAATGTCTTGGTCTTGTTCAGGTGAGTGATCAGGGCAGTAGGAGAATACCTTTCTCTGTATTTTAGTGTATTTTGAAGTAATAATGGAACTTCTGGTGTAGTTAAGAGGAACCAGAAATCTCGTGGGCCAGTTTCATTAGAATTATACAGGCAAAAATAATAATGCTTGTGGTGTAATCTTACTTTACACTTGGGAACTGGGAGTTGTTGAGACTGAAATTACCTGTTGTTAGATTTATCCTGAGAGTATTTTGAGTAAAACTCTACCATGAAGTTCCACAGTTACAGTTTATGTGTATCAAAGGTGTGTTCTGAAATTAACTTTTATGTCTATATAGGAAAGAAAATACTTGTCTCTACAGCAAGCTAGAAGAAAAGGTTTCCAGAATAATTGGTTATCAGGCCATATACCAGGTCAGCTATATGTTGTTGTTTGTGGTTGCTGTGCCTTTATTTTATTTTGTGTGTTTATTGTAGATATATTTTTTAATTAAATGATGCTTTAAACTTCAGAATATGGCAGTGTAACAGCTTAAGTAAATTGATATCTGTCTCAACAGAGATTTTTTTGCATTAATTTGAACATTCTGTTTCTGATTTTTTACAGCTCATTTTAAAAATAAATTAATATTTAATAAAGATAACTGAAAAAAATCCCATCACAACATATAATCAAAGAAAATGCTAATGACGGCTTTTGAAAATAGCGTCTGCCTGGCTCAATACATTACACACCTTACTGTACCATATTTAGGGAACACATGCTGTAAAATAGCATTTTTATCAAATTCCTTCTTACACTCTTTCCTACCCTTCCCCTATCATTTTTTGTACTTTTTTTTTTTAATTATACTAGAAGTATAAACAGCATTCAAGATGCATCCTGCAGTGACATTAACGCTGCTTTCTGTCATTTCATTTACAAGACTTAACAAGAGGCTAATTTTCAGTAACTTATCTTAATGTGTTACAAAGTATTGAACAGACAAAACAAGTGCAAAGCTTTACACAGATCCATCTTGCTTTTTCACCTGTGTGTGTAAATCTAAACGTGTGGTGGTTGCAAAAGTTCTTAGAAATTACACAAAAAAATTATAGAAATATTCTGCAATGTCATAGTACATGTCTGTGTATAGAAAGGAATTGGTAAATATGAAAGGTGTACTTCCCATGAGGCATGTTAGGGATTGATAAGCTGTGTAGGTTTTTCTGGTCTTGTGTCTTGGCCAATATTCTGACCAATTAAATAAGTTCCAAAGTCCAACAGCTAAAAACTATTGATTTACATGGAAGAACAAAAGGACTTAATTTTTCAATTTTATATGCCTTTTATGTTGTGGGTTTTTTTTTTTTTTTGTTTTTGTTTTTTTTTTTTTTTTTTTTTTTTTTTTGTTTTGTTTTTTTTTTGTTGTTGTTGTTGTTACATTGTAACTGTGGAGAATAGTATGACTTGGGTAAATATGACTATGAGAATTTTAGGACAATTAGGAAGAGATCATTTGCAGGGGTGGAGGCTGCTGAACATCAGTTACACTGCAAATATTAAAGCAGTTTTAAGTCATTTTTATCATGTCGGATTGTACTTCTGATTCCTACAGTTAAACCAAAATTCCTTGGCACAAAAGTCTTTGAAGATTATGACCTGAGGAGGCTGGTTGAGTACATTGACTGGAAGCCCTTCTTTGATGTCTGGCAACTTAGAGGAAAGTATCCCAATCGGAGTTTCCCTAAGATCTTTAATGATGAAACTGTAGGTGGGTACTGAAATTGCATCTACTTCATATAATTAATCCTAACAGGCCCAATGTGCTGTAGTAAGATTGCAAATGTTTTGAAATACATAGGAATAGTACAAATACATGCAAAGAATGTCACTGAAATAATTTGTTCAAAGCAACGCTTAGTGAACCAACTGTTGCCATGTGAGGCTGAAAAATAACTGTGGAAAAACACTCAGTCATCTTATTTAGCATTCACCTGCCAAAGCACAGGGAGGTATTTAATAACAGAAAACAGCAGCACAGCACTTGATGTATCTGTGTTCCTGTTGTGGGTGAAGATGGCAAGCTCCTTTAGGAGCTATTCAGAAGGCTTTGAAATACGTGATAAAAATGCAAGGGTGACGCTGAAAGCAACATTCTGGGTCTGCTGCACTGTGGTAATGTAGGTGCACACACCAGGTCTCTTGCTCGTTTTATTCTGTGTTCTCTGCCTCTACTACGTGCTGGCTGAAACATTTTGTGCTTTGTTTGGGATTTTTTTCCCTGAGATATATGTTGTTACAGCCCTATGATCACACTGCAATCTTTCTATTTGCTGTAGCTGACAGATCATTGCAATCATTGGACAATTATGTGGAAATTAATCAATCTTCAAACAGTTCTTAAACCCATTTAGCCATTTTGCCTTTTCTAAGGCAATTCATTTTTTTGTTTTGTTTTTAATAGGTGAAGAAGCAAAGAGAGTTTATAATGATGCTCAAGATCTACTGGAAATATTGATTAATGAAAAGAAATTACAGGCCAGAGGTGTGGTTGGGTTCTGGCCAGCTCGAAGTGTCCAAGATGATATCCACCTGTATGATGTAGAGGAGGCAGTGGGATCTTCAGAACCAATCGCAAAATTTTATGGATTGAGGCAACAGGTACAGTGACAGCACATTAGTTAAGTCACTTTTTTTCCCCCTGAATTTCAGGAATGTAATAGAAGTGTGCTATTAAAACCTGTAGAAAATGGTTGTTGTAGTCTCTCTGCAGACATTGTCTTGTCATTTCTTTCAGTGATAACAAGATCCTGTTAGTGATGAGCCAGGTATTTGTATTGTAGTATTTGTAGTATTTTTGCATTGTAATAATTGTACAAAATGCTTTGTAGGTTTGACATCTTCAGATATGATGTGCATTTTCTGTTTCAATTTTAAGATGTCCTAAAGTAGTGCATTGCATAAATTAATCACATGAATCTTGTGTTGCTAAATTAGAACTTAATGAACCTTAGTTCTCTAATATCCCTGAATTCTACTGTAGATGAAAAATTCTGCTTGAATGTGTTGATGCTTAAACCCAGTTAGGATTTAAAAACTTGGAAAATAAAGCTCAGTGGAGATAAAAGTTTTTTTGTAAAATTCACTATATGAGGGGGCCATTTAGAATTAGTTGGCAGCTAATTTTGATGGGGAGAATCATACTTACTTAGATTTGCATTTAATTTGGTAGATTGAACTTGCAAGATATTCTGGCTCTCCTTTTTCCCTATCTTCCAATTTGGCTTCTTCATAGTTCACATATTCAGAGTCATCAAATGTGGGCAGAAAAATAATTGAACTACCTACATTTCTGGAGTACAATACTTTGGGAGCGCAGTCATGTGCCAACATTGCAGAACTGTACTAAGAAATACCTGGCTCTTACGTTTTCCTGTTCCAGTTCCCTGAGATGGATCTAAGTGCATCTTGACAGTCCATGGCAGATGTTTATATAAAATGCTCTCAACAAGCACACAGACACGGATGTTTCAGAGACTTATGGCTTAGTTAAACATTTTGATATCCCATGTAAATCAGCTTTACTACTCTTTGTTTTCCCGGCTTTTTCCCAGGATTTTCCCAAGGAAAATATATTATTTCATGTTGTTCTTGTAATGCTTTTTATTATTGGAATACTGTTATTTTCCTTAGCCTTTTTTGCCTTGTATATCCAAATTATTCAGGCTTCTCTCAAATGTTAAGGTCAAGAACTCTGTGTATACTGCTTTTCTCGACTCCCATGTATTTTAGCTGCATCTCTTCCAGCCTGGTGTACATAGTAACTCAGGAGAGTTTTCAGCAGAGCAAAATAGAGGAGAATAATTGTCTTATGTTTCTTATATAATGTTCCTTTCAGTACACAGAGTTCTCTCCATGACATTGACACTAATTAAGGATGTGATATAAATCTAAAAGTTAGAGATGCATGTAATATTTAGATGCATGTAATATTTTTCTTTAGCTCTAATAATTGCAAATGAACCTTAAAATTAACATAAATTTCACCTGCGGGGAAAAAGGATATTTCTTTAGGTTTATGGTACTTTTTGTAACCTTGTAGGTTAATAGATAATTTTTCTTTGTTTTTCAGGGGCGGGCGTGTTTTATTTGCTTATAAGATGCAGTAGGGAATGGGTGAAATGCATTGCTAAGATATTGTCATAGAATAAAAAATATGAATCATCAGCTAAGTGATAGCTATTAAATAACTTTCCTCTCTCTGTAAGTTGGGTAGATTTACAAGAACTGTGCCACCTCTTAAATAGCAACCATGCTTCCACAATGAATATACTGATATGAGTCAAGATTCCTTTTTGGGTGCTCAGGCACCTCTTTCTGTTACCTTTCTTCCATTTTGAAGAAGGATCCAATGAGCAGTATAATTCCCTATTTCACAGAATCAATTAGGTTGTAAAAGACCTCTGAAACTGAACAACCCAGTGTCAACTAGACTGTGGCACTGAGTGCCGTGTCTAGTTCCTCAAAATACCTCTGGGGATAGTGACTCCACCACTTCCTTAGGCAGTCTGTTCCAGTGTCTAATCACACTTTCTCCGAAGAAATTCCTCCAAATGTCCAACCTAAACCTCCCTTAGCACAGCTTAAGACTGTTGTCTTGTTCTGTCAGTTGTTAACTGGGAGAAGATACCAGCCCCCACCTGGCTACAGCCTCTGTTCAGGGAGTTGTAGAGAGCAATAAGGGCTCCCCTGAGCCTCATTTTCCCCAGCTCCCTCAGCCCCTTCTCATAGGATGAGTGCTCCAGAACTGTTACCAGCTTCATTGCTCTTCTCTGGACCTGCTCCTGCACGTCAGTGTTCTTCCTCAGTTGGGGATCCCAGAACTGTACACAGTATTCAAATGCAGCCTCACTGGTGGCATGTACGGGGGAAGAGCCCTGGTCCTGCTGGCCATACTGTTTCTGGTCCAGGCGAGGTTTGCCATTGGCCTTCTTGGCCACCTGGACACCCTGTTCTGGTTTGTGTTCAGCTGCGTATTGACCAGCACCTCCAGGTCCATTTCCATTGGGCCACTTCCCTTTGCATAAACCCACTTGAATTTTGCTTAGGATTCAACTTTCAAGTTGTGATACCTACATTTTGTTTGTATTTGTGTGTGATTAGTAAGCCGCTGTTTTGTCTGGATTACTGAGCACAGTTTGTAGCATAAGGAACTAGGAGTGTTTATAAACTCATAACCATTCTACAGTGGGAGTTGCTGAAGAATTCTTCAGTTTGCAATCAGCCATCAGTTTTGTTAAGAAATGTGGAATCTGTTGGGGTAGAGATGAAATATTCCTCCTCTTACCCAGTTGTTGGCATAAGAGTATTCCTTACTTGTAATTTTTTTTTTTCTGTATAAGCTGTTAAATCTTAGTAGCTGAAAATGGAAGCAAAATGTCTCTTCAGTGCTGCATCTTTCTTCTTTGGTGTTTTGTTCTTCAGTGGTCCAAACACTCTCAGAGTAAGAGAGGTGGTTTTCCTCTAATTTAACTATAGGAAACCTACCACGGCTCAAAGACTAGTTAGGTGTTTGTCAGAAATTCCCTAAGCCCTTTAGTCTTAAAAATACTGGTCTTTAGCTTAATAGTACACTAATAATCTATTTTAAAATCTTATGATTTATTGCACTGGTTTCGTTATTTAGGCTGAAAAGGATTCTGCCTGCACAGATCCATATTACTGCCTCTCTGACTTCATAGCACCACTGGATTCTGGCATTTGTGACTACTTAGGCCTGTTTGCTGTAGCCTGCTTTGGTGTAGATGATTTATGCAATGAATTTAGGAAACAAGATGATGAATACAACATCATAATGGTGAAGGCTCTCGGTGATCGCTTGGCAGAGGTATGAGGTTTTTACTATGTGTTTCTTTGCAACTTTCAGCAAACTTAGAGCCACTTCGGTACAATGCAAGTGGGGGTTAGCTCTAGCTGAGGATTTCAAGCTATAGTAGGGTTTCAGAAATTATTATTCATGTTGTTGTACTTACTAGTATTATCTTAAGGTATTTACTGAAATGGAAATTCTTCCTGAAGGGCAACTGGTGCTGGTAAAATCATGTAAGCTGCAGGAGCAGTTCAGAAAAGTTGCTGCCCACTTTGAGCTAAAGGAAAGGTCTTCTGCTAAAAGGAGCAGCAAGCACATGCTTGTATCTGATCCTAGCATGGAGGCAAGAATGATGTGGCCTTCCATAGCTAGACCTGGGCAAGACACCCAGATAGTCAAGACCTAATGATCTCAGTGCTATAATGAAGTGTTGCTACCATAGTTTAATGAATTTTGTCTTTTGGGGTTACTTGTCCACATCTTTACCTCTTTAAAGCAAGACAATCAAAAAACCACTCTCTACCAATAAGAGAAGTAAGGGAAATACTTGAGTTAGCAAAATAAGTGTTTCATGTGAATTTTAATTCTTTCAAATGTCTCACCTATGTTAAGAGCTCTCTTATGAATGAAAATGGGAATGTGAGAAAGCATCTATTATTGTTCATCTTAATCATTGTATTGGTCTGTACAAAGTAAAAAAAAAAAAAAAATAATCTTTTCATTCTATTCCAAGGCATTTGCTGAGGAGCTTCATGAAAGAGTTCGAAGGGAATTCTGGGGTTACAGTAGTAATGAGCAACTGGATCTCTCTGGCCTACGCAAAATTAAATATGAGGGAATTCGCCCTGCCCCTGGATATCCCAGCCAGCCTGACCATACAGAAAAACTCACCATGTGGAAACTTGCAAACATTGAGGAAACAACAGGTAATTTACTAAGGTTCTTAAATGAAGATAAACTGCTTTTTATGTGAAATCAAAATTCCAACCAAAAAAACAAATTGGATGTTGCAGAACTACATAAAATACTGAACTGAAGTGCTTCTGGGAATTGCTGTCTTCCCCTTTTTATTCCCATTTTTATTTTGCCTCATTCAAGGAGGAATTTTCAAAACACTGCCAGTGCGTTTTGTGGAGGAGTTGTGTCCCTAATTAGCAGATTACATGCAAACAGGCTTCTGCTGCACAGAAAAAAATTCTGGTGTCCTTATGGTTATAAGACGACAGTCCAGATAGAAACAGAAAAAAAAGCCAGTTTAGCAGAGTATTTCCTGGTCCACAGGAACATTGAGATGGTAATTCTTAAAAAACGATTAATTCCATTTGTTTTCCTTTGATATTTTGTATGTCAGATGTTTCACTGGTGCTTCCACAATTCCAAAACTACCTTTCTGTGCTTCAAAACCTCACTTGCCAAAATGTCCAAGTTTTTTTTGTTCAAACCATAGAGTCACTCTGCAGTAATTGTAATGAAAGTCTGCAGTATGTTTCAAGCTCTGAGGTTTTCTTAATGGTTAACAAGTGGAAAAAGGGTTTGGTTTTAGCTCATCTGAAAGCTGCTTGGCTTTTTGGAGTTTGCTTGAAGCTGCCCAACATAAAAAAAGGTTGTGAATTTGTGCTTATTCTTAATTCAAAAGAATAAGAAAATCCTCGTTCTCTTTTCCAGGAATTGGTCTAACGGAATCACTAGCAATGATACCTGCTTCTGCAGTTTCTGGTCTCTACTTTTCCAGTCCCAGTTCCAAATATTTTGCTGTTGGCAAGATATGTAAAGATCAGGTAACTAACTACGTCACCATCTTATGAGCAGATGTCTCAAAAATTTTGTAAACCTTTAAAGCTGGAGTTTCAAAATCTTCATCACATTTTGTGGTCCCTTTGCAGGTTGAAGATTATGCACTGAGAAAAAATTTGCCTGTGTCAGAGGTGGAGAAGTGGCTGGAACCCATTTTGGGATATGATACTGAACAACTGTGATGTTTGTGGGTGAAAGTCCTTTTTTGATGGTCCATTTGCCAAAAGGAACAAGAAAAGTCTTCCTACTGGAAACAGCTTTTTCCATCCACCCCATCAGCTGGTCTGATTGTCTTAAATTTTTAATCAAGGAACTTAATATTTCAAATAAAATCTGCCCCATGCCCTTGGCTTGGAAGCATGGATGTATTTAGTTTCTCAGTCACAGCAGCATACTTCTATATATTTTTATTTTTTCACAAAGACTCTAGCAGAGAAGGTAGGCATAGGGTGAGATAGGGAAACTGCAAAGCTTTCCTGTTGTCTGGAAGATTTTGAAATCAGGGGCAGGAATTTCTCTCCCATGGCTGTGGATATGCATAGAACAGAATTTGACTTCTGTTATTTTAGTGTGTTTTGGCAAGTCCAGGGACAGAAATATGATGTGATTTTTTTGCAAAGTCACAAAATGTTTTATACTGAGTGATCAAGAACAACTGAAGTACAACAGATCTCCTTTTTAAAAATCACCTGGTCAGTGTTTAGTCTTTTGCCTGGGAAGACACATTGTTCTCAATGGTAGAACTATCAGAACAATACAATCTTCTGGAGTAGTATCAGAGATCTGTATTTTGAAATGGAATGACAGAGCCCATGGAGTTGTGTGCTTTGTGCTTCCTTCCTCTTCCTTTCAGCAAGTCACAATCTGTCTATTCTGTATAAAGGCTACTGGCACTTCATACATTACAGTTAATGTTGTGAAGTTTAATTCATACATAAACAATCATTTTCATATAACATGAAAATTATAGAGCAGCATATTTGCTACTCTAGACAGTGAGAAAGCTTGGAGCTGGCTTATACAAACTTTTTAACCTTCTAGAAAACTGAATTTTAGTAAGCAAATAGTACTGTCATATGTAACAGTTAATACTGTAGATATTCAGATTTAACTAAGAGTGTTAATTGTTCATAGCTTTCAATAATTTCTGAAAAGTGCCTCAAGTATTATTTAAATGCTAATTTAGTAAACATGACAGAACTCCCTCATTTTTTTGTCTCCTCATTGTAAACAAAAAACCGATATTGTAAGAAGATGTTCTTTTAATAGTTTATTGCAATCTATTAATAGCTATGTAATTTTTGTAATGTCTTCATCTGTCTTGATACTAAAAGAATCATCTTGTATCAACAGTTTAATAAAGATGGTGTTATCCTATTAGAAACCTTTAAATGGCAACAATAAAATGTGTGCAATAATGTGAGCAGATAATGTCAAAATTAATACATGCTTGTACTATGAACCTGAAATTATAGAAGTTGCTATGGGGTTTTTAAAGTAGTTGCATGTGCTCTTAACTGAAGCTTTTAGAATGGCTCATCCTTTAATGACTTACAAAATTAATTTCTAAATGGATCTCCCCTCCCCCTGCCTCCCTCCATGTCAAGGGACTTGTGACATGTCCTTGCTGAGCAGCAGATTTTTGTAGTGGGAATGGTTTCTCAGTAGAACACTCATTCTACTGCCAAAAATACAGTAAAATGTTCTTAATATAAAAGATGATTTGTTCCTGAAATATGTAGCATGTGAAAATTGAAATCCTCTCTGCTTTGTTTTTGGTAATTGCACTTCTGCTGATCAATTTAATGCTTGGAATCTCTCCTCTCCGGCACTCTTCCATATTCTTACATTTGGAAGCAGAGTGCCTTATTAGTCTGAAAATTCGAATGTGTGAACAGGTCAGAGTTTGACTTGCTCAGCTTGGTTTGTTTATTGATTTATTTTGCTGAAATCAGTGGCAGCCAGTTCAGTGGAGTACAGCTGGCAGCAGGAGGTCCCTGCTGTCTAACAGAGGTGGTATTACCTGGTGTGCAGGCAGAGAGTTTCAAATGGTGTGCAGTTGCTTTAGCCCCTCACACATGGTATCACACACTGGGAGAATCTGTTTGGAATAATTACTCCTTGTTATGATGCAAATGTTTTTATCAAAGGCAATTCCTTTAAAGCTTTGTTATTTTAAATTGTCAGTTGACATTTTGGGTGAGACAAATTTTCATTCTTGTCTCCAGAGCTAAGGTAAATTGTGAAGCAAAAGAGTCTTGTAATTGTACCAGGCTGTTTTACTTGAAAGACTGTCAGGTATAGAATGCATAAAATATCTTTTGCAATGCTCTTCTAAATACTACTAACAAAGATTCTAGATGTAAGAGATGATGGAAAATTTAGAATGCTTTGTAAACAACTCTGATTTAGTTCTTGTGAGTATTTTACTTTGGATACTGATTTTTTTCTTGTAAGTCAGGCCAGCAGCCTGGAGATTAAGTTTTGAGGCACATATATTTTATGACTGTCAGGAGGGAATACTACCCTTAAACCTGCTCCTTCATTACCAGGTCTGTTTCAGTGCTGCTGTTACTCCTGGGAAGAATCTAGTGCAGCTTATTTTGTCATGAGGGTGCTATCAAGGTCAGGTCATTTCTCAAAAAAACCTCTAAAACTCACTTTTTTTTTTTTTTAAATTTTTTTTTGCAAGTATTTCTGCATTTTTTGTGAATCTTTTGCTTTTTTGTTTAAAAATGTGAAAGTTTAATTTCTGCTTCTTAAGAAATTCCAGTTAATTTCTGCTTCTTAAAACACAAGCCATGTCCAGAAAATGAGGCAAATAGTGAGAGGCTGTTGAGAGCCTTGCCTTTTCTAAAAGGATTTGTTTACTAGTAACTGTGACTGGGTTTCATTAATCTTTTTAAATCTTTGTCTGGTTTACCTGAGCGTGCCTTGAAAAAGTGAATTCAGTGTCTTAAAATGAAGAACAAGAGAAGAAATCACTCCATTAATTAGTTCAAGAGGGTGATTCCTTTAGAAACAGTAGCACGTGTTTTCAGTCACTGGAGAAATGGATTCCTGTGCCCTCAGTTTATCATGGCTTTGCCGTGGCAAAGCCTGTTCAGCCCTGCTGAAAAGTTCTTTCATTTGATTGTCAGGCTTCTGTAGGTGCCAATTTTCAAATGAAGATGCGCTGTGAACAGAATGCAAACACGTCCAGCCTCCTTTCACACAGCATTTGTAAACTGTCCAGCTAAAGGCAGAACTGAAAATCCAGTGGAGTTCGCCCCCATGTTTGATCTAATAATACCACCATGGCTGAATATCGCGAGTTTTTGCCCATGCCAGATGCCTGATATAAATAGCTGTGCAAAGGAGACCTCAGCTGAGATTACCAAACTTGGTGTTTAGGGTTTGTGATTGAACTTCAGCCAGGATGGCAAAAGCAAGCTAGTAATTATCCTTGCTGGCCTGAAGCTGCTGTGATGGCTGCAGGATGAAAAGCTCTCTTTCCTTCCTCACTGCCTAAGGCACTAGTGGGTCCTGTGCCTGCAGCTCCTGATCAGGCAAAGGGGAGTAATTCCAGGCCAGGGTGGGTGGTCTCTGCCATTCCTTCCTACAGAAAGAGCATGAAGGATGTGGGGGAGTGTGGAAACTCAAACTGACTCAATATTAGTTCTCTTACCTCATGGTTTCCCATCCCATCTCCCTGTCAAATTGGCCTCCTCTTCCTTCTTTACCCCCAGCAGTCCTCCTCCTTAGCTGCACGTCAGGGCTCTCTGTAGGTACTGCCAAAATGAAACTGTAGGAGTCCTTTTAAGAGTTTCTTTTATGTCTGAACAAGTTACTTTTCCAAAAAGAGAAGGTTTTTCACCTGGCAAGCATTGGACAATATTACTAAATGGTACTTACAGCTCTGCCTATAGGAGCCTTATACTGTATATGTCAGTCATTCCTAAAAAACTGAGGAGAAGGCCACACAACATGTTAAACTATTCCCTGTTTTAACTGCATCTTCAGTTACATAGTGGTTTCCTCTAGATAGCAAAACCAAAATGTGTATTAATTGCATCCTTTGTCTTTGTGCTATTTTAAGCCCACAATTAATAAGCTTAAGTAAAACTAAATAAAACTAATGTAATTTTCAACTGAAGTATTTTAATTGTTGGAGCTACTAAGAAGTAAAGAATTTATCTGTGTCTTGCTGTTATAACAAACACTTTTAAAATTCTTTAGGTAGCTGATGACTTAAATATTTAATGAAGCAAAATTTATCTTGAGTACAAACTCAGGTTACGAAACACTAATAATTTGATTTAAAAGACTTTAACACTGCTTTCTAGAAATAGCTGACAAATGTGATTTACAAGACTGGAGAGTTTGCTGTACTACCTGCAGAAATTTCTTTGCAGGTAATACATGTAACAAAAGAAGCTAGAGTAGTGTAGGATTCACAGAGGGTAGCTTAATTGCAGAGGAACAGGCAGTTCTTCAGGGAAGAACTAAAAGATTAAGAGTTACGGCAAACATAAGTCTCTTAAAACCCAGATAGTCATAATATTAGTAATTGCAGTAAATGAAAATAAAAATATTTCCCTTATGTATACATCAAAGTATAGGAAATGCAATTTGAGAATAATTTTTAAGGAGCTTTCATAAATCTAATGCATACTTGGGATTGATGAGTTGTATTTGCACGTTTAGAAGTGGGAGAAGGAGGAGGAAATAATAATCATGTCGTGAACTTGTTCTATGGTTAAGTAGGAAGCTGTTGAAAAGGATAGTCCATGTCACGACACCCTCACCCCATTTGAAGTTGTTGGATTAATAACTTACGTGATTGTTCATGAAAGGATTTTCAGTGACAATTCCCTGACTCTGGAAAAATATTGCGAGAAATTAAAATAAAACGGCCAGTTTTTTCCAAAGTTAAAACTCTGCATCAGCTCTGTATCTGAACATGTGTAGGTGTCAGTGCAATTTTGACCCAAGAATTCCTTCAGTCTAGCAGATAAAATAGCTCTGGGTGTGTAGGTGTAATGGATTTTTTTTCCTTACTCAAGGTGTTCAAAAGATCAATTTTTCCTCTCTATGAGGACGCAACTTTTAGGGGATGTTCTGTTCCTACTTTACTTCTTTATATACTTGGTCTGTACTTGTTTCCCCTTCTCTGGCTTCACAATACTTGTGTGGAGATGTGACTGAGAGTTCTCTAATGGCCTGTGAATGCCACATGTTTGTTTTTTTAACTAAAAATACATATTATTTTCAGGTTTTGTTGAATTTCATCAAGGTTCTTGACAAATAGCATCTTCCCAGGAAGTGGACAACTTTATTCCTTTTCATCTGGCAGTCAGTTGGAAATCTAGGTTGAGGTTCAGAAGTGGAGTGCAGATATGAGGTCTAGAAAAGGTGTCAGTTCTCTGTGGTTGGTGGACTCCTTCCATCCTTCTGTTCCTGCTGTGACCTTGGGAGAACAAACGTGTTTGTATCTCTGTGTCGATGAGGGCGGCAGTGGGACAGCAGTGAGGGAGATAAAACGCTGCCCTGTATGGCTGAAGGAATTAGCAGAGTGTTCTTTGCAGGTGGATTGGTACAATGTGTGCCCCTGCCTGCCTGGTCAGGGTGTGTTTTCAACTGCTGCCTCAATCTTGTCTGTACTCAGCTGCTTTTATTTCAGGAAGCTGCTACTTGTGAGATCTCCTGCTAAGCTCTGCATGGGGCCCTCTGCATAATCGGTCATTTGTAATGGATGGCTTCACAGTAATTATCTGCTGGTACTGTTTTGGCCTTGTTTAATTTTTCCATAACCAAATAGATGGCTTTCTTCAGAATACTAACGCAGAGCAAATAAACACATTGTTTCTCTAAGGCCCATAAGATCAGATTTTACTATCAACACTTGACCTAACAACTTTACTCATGTGGTCAAGGATGTGCTACTTATGAAAGCATGACCTTGTTTGTGCTTTATTTAGGAAATAAATGTAAGCACTTGGGTTTACTGCTTTTATTTTCTTCCAAATACTGTTCCTTACCTCTCAGGGCAGCTAAAGGTATAAAAGTTTTGATTCAGTTGTTATAATACCAGATATGCACATTTGGTGAGGATTACTAAAACAAGACATTCAAAACTTAACATGATGTAGGAGTGTGCAGGGTACTTACCAGATATCATCTTGTCTCTAAAGATTAGCATTAGCTGAAGATGCTGTAAGACAGGAGTCAGCAGTCAGCTAGGGGTACATGAAGATTTTAGACTTTCAGGTATTGGATCAGCAGTATTTCATTAGGCATTATATTGCATGCTTTGCCTCTTTTTGTCTCACTGTCTCCCACAACTGGAACCTGTCACTGCATCTGGATTCCTGGTTATTCCACCAAGAAGGTTTGACACGGGTTTTGTTGAAGATTTTTATGTGCATTTGCAGGATTATTTTCCAAAAGAGTTTGAAGTACCACACTGTAGATAAACGATTCAAGTTCTTGAACCATAAAATACTTGTTTTTTCTCAAAAAGTCCCCAGGTACTGATACATTTTTTATTATTTAGTGAAAAGAACCAAATAGCCTGCATTTCCTCAGAGCTACAAGTATGCTGGAGGAGGGAGTGAATATCAGTGAAAGAACTTTTTGTGGTACTGTTTTATTCTCTGTTCTTCATCAGCGTTATCTTACTGCTCTTATATTCATGGCTTGAGAGCTGAAGTGAGCTAGAACACCTCTTAGCAGGTTTTCTAGTGCTGATCCAGCTACTGTTAAAAGTGTCTGGAGAAATTACTACCTCTCCAAAACACCAGTTTGCTCAGTCCTAATGCAATAATCTGGAAAGAATATTTGGTGTTTGAGTCCTGTCAAAAATACTTGAGGACTACCAGGATGTGCTGTTAAGCCTCCTTCAGTGCTCAGCTTCATTGAAATGGATGGCTGGGACTATGAAAATAATTTTTACTCTCATTCTGAAGCACTTACCTGAGAGAAAGTGCTACCCTAGCAAGCCAGGAATAGATGAACTTTCCAGTCCAATGTGATTAATGGTAACTATCCATTTCAGGGATGCTTGAGGGACATTGCCCAACAGAACCAGCAACGTGGGCATTGATGCTGTTCTCTGCCCTGAGTGATGGAAGATGTTAGAGTGCCTTGGTCCAGCAGATGAAGATTGGCAAATGCTCCAAAAATACTTCTGTGTTTTCAAGCCTCTTGTGATTTTTAAACAAATACTGTTTAATGAGAGTTTGAGCTTCACAGCCTTTGACAGTTGTGAATATACATTATGCTAACTTTCTATATACTGCTGGAGTTTCACTTGGCCATTTTTTAAAGAAGAGCTGCCTTTTAGTTAAACTTCCTCCTTAAATATGTTCCATGTTGTGTAATTCTGCATGTATCAGGAAAATCACAGTACTGTCACATCTTTTGTGCTCTTCGTGCACACAAAGTGCTGAGCAATGGCAAGGCAGCTGCTGCAATATGGTTATTGCTAATCAATCTGAATAACTTTGAGAATTTTATTGTAGTTTCTCTCCAGAACTGTCAGCATGAAGTATACAAAATCTCTTGCTTTTGTAGCTCAAATGAAGCCTGTAATGATGCGAAATTCTTAATGTTATATAAGACATCTTATGGTGTGGTTTCTTGATCTGTCAGTAAAATACGCCTTGATTATAAGTAATCTGAGAGAGTTTTTTCATTTCCTTATGGTACTTTTATTGGCTCTATACTTCTGTGGAACTTTTTTTTTTTTTTTAATTCATCATATTTCTGCTGCTGCTGCTTCCAGTCTTGCTACTGGAGTTTTGACTTGACTTCTAGGCCATTACAATTCTCTTTCAGTCATGCATATTTGCCAAGTATCTTGGATGTTATACTTAACTGTTTTTGGATGTTCTGTAGGAAATGCCACCATTTGCAGAGAGTCCATGCTTTGGACTCGCATTTATTGTTGCTGGAAATCTTCCTCAGGCAAGATTCTGCCCACAGAACTGACTTGAAGAGTTGAGGGTGCTGGAATATTAGGCAGACTGAGTAAGTGTGTGAGCAATGTAAATGTTTATCTTTGTGCAGTTGGGTTTTAGGGATTTCTCTTTTACAGGAGTCCTGATATTCCAAAGCTTGTAACAGTGTATTTGCTGATTGCTTAGAAAAAATAAATACCTGAACTGTGCTGCTGTCTCTTTCGCAGGTAAGAACCACTTTATTTACTACAAAGCTGATAACAATTACAAGATTTAAGGAGATTAAACATGAGACTGCTGCTAAAGTTAAATATATTTCTTTGCATTAATTTGATGGAAAAGTCCTAAATTAGCTTAAGAAGAAACATGAGTGGTTTTGGTTTTGTCTCTGAAATAAGTTTTCCATAAGACATTTTGGGGGTGTGGCTGCATGGCTATTTCCTCTGAAGCAGAAACTGAAGCACTTCATATATTTATGTCACAAACGTTACAAGCTTTTTAGTATCTGTGGAAGATATTTTCCCTTTCTGTAAGGAGTATATCTATTGATGGGTACTAGGAAAAAGCCATTATTTAATCATAGAATCCTAGAATATACTGAGTTGGAAGGGATCCATCAGGATCTTTGAGTCCAGCTCCTGACCCTGTGCAGGACACCCCAAGAATCACACCATATGCCTGAGAGCATTGTCCAGACACTTGAACTCTCTCAGGCTTGATGCTGTGACAGCTATGCCTGAAGGATAGCAGGTACCTGCACACATTTCAAGGGCTGAAAATCCCATGTTATCAAAAGTGAGATTTTTCCAAAACTAGTATTGAATTTTCAGGCACTTTATTTAAGTATACTTGTTTTGGTCATCTGCTGGCTCTACCCAGTACAGCTGACTGATCCTGTAGTCATATTCTGCTTTGTCAGTCCCTGGAAACAGCCATGTAAGTAGGGAAATGTTTCAGATTAAGAAACGTAATCTGTCACTGGATTTGTGCCTGGGAGATAGATTTCCATCTTTCATAGCCACAATAGCCACTTTCTGGGTTCAGTTCTGCACAATATGGTGGAGAGTTCTGATAAGTTTTAATTAATTTTTTTTGAAGATTGCAGTCATTTAGGAGAGTTTTGAAGATTGCAGTCATTTAGGAGAGTTTTTTCGTTTTCTTATGGTACTTTTATTAGAAGTAGAGGGCCTCTACTTCTGCATATTTAAATGGTTGTGAGTCTTGGATTAAAAAACTCAAACCAACAAAAACAAAGAACCCAAAAGCAAACAACCATAGTATTTCCATTAACTGGTACACTCTTCACCTGCACTTAGGTAATATACATGGAAGTGTAATAGCTGTCTTTGCAAGGGAATATTTCAAAGAAATGGTTCCTAGATGGCTACTGGTAATGACAACCCAGTATTCACCTATATAAAATACCAGTACAATATTGATTAACATTCTTTGGTATCACTCTGATGGCAGAGGTAAGAACAGGAGTCAGCCTGGTTTTACACCTTAGCACTTCTATTTTCAGCCAATTAAAAAAACCCAAACAAACAAAAGAACCCACAAACAACAAGACTGTTTCAGCCTGGTGAGTGCAAACTGGTCAGCATTTGCCCTGCAACACTGCTGCAAGGGGAGATGAGCTGAGTGTAGACTGCAGGATGCATCAAGTTTCTGGTGCACTCAGCTTCAGCATGGCCCTATGCCCAAATGTATGCAGGGAGAAGAGCCAAGTGTGCACTTGGAGAATGATGTAGACTCATCCTGTCTGATGGCTAGGGATGAGTGAAATCCAGTTCCCATATGTCACCTCTTGATTTATTATGAAGCTACTGTGGAAAATTGTCAGCACACAAAGCAGATTGCTTTCTTCTAATAGTTTGTGTGAATCTTACTCTCAGTCCTTGGGATTCTTGACCAACTGTTGCCACAGAGTAGCTGCAACAGTGCATGGAAGTAGAAGCCTGTAGAAGCAACTAGTGCAGCACAGTGTGGAAGATACCCCTGCTTATAGGATTGCAGAATTGCTGGATAACCATGCAATAGAGTGCTTGAGATACGACTTTGCAGCCTGTAATTTGTGTTCCAATTTGAGCCCCAAGATGTTTTTTTTTTTTTTTAACCAATGGATATGACTCCTTAATGAAAAACTGTAGATAATATAGTCCCTGTAATCCTTTGATCCTTCTGTCAAAACTCAAGGATTGGCTGAAGTTCAATTTATAATATAAACCTGATCCATCTTAGAATACAATTGGCCTGATTTTAAAATATATTCTGTTCTAGAGAGGAACCATGCTGCCTTTTCCCAGTAAAATGAAATGTTGCTGAATACAGTTACCAAGTTACTCTGTAGAAGCTGAGTATACTGTACTCAAGATTGTGCTTTATTAGCCAGCAAAATTCTTACCGATCCCAAAATCTGAAATCTGCTACATGCCTTTTTTAATTCTAGAATGCATGAGCATAGAATGCATGGATGTTAGATCATTAGACAAAAAACATTGCTGAGCTTGTTATATTTTCAAAGGCACAATAATTTTAAGAAATAAGCTTTTATTGGAAAAAAAATACATATAAGCATTAAATATTTCATTGTTTCAGAGAGATAACTGGACAGCATATATGTAAGCAGATGAGGTAAGGATGGTGAATGCAAGGATTGCATTTTGTTCCATAAATATGTATCTAGCAGGTGTGTGCCATCCTACAAGCACAGCCTTATGCTCCATAAAGGAGAACTGGAGGAGCGCAGTGTAGTTAATCATCAATGCTTGTGTGGATCAGCATGAATAGTGTTTAGAAAGAGTGAGAATTCTATATTCAGCTTGAGAGTTTACCGCTTTTATACAATATGCCTTTTGAGTAAAGCTAAGCACAGTTCTGCACATGCTTTGTGGGAATTGTATTCTTTGTTGCATGTGAAATGGAGAATACCAGCATCTTCTGCCACAGAAATGTTAAGTGGAGTGATTCATTTTTCTACTGGAGTGGGAACTTAGTCTTACAACTTTTGATTATGTAAAGGATCCGAATGCCATATAGGAATGGATAATTACCAAGAGATGCTGTTCATATGGGAAGAACAATATAACGTTTTTATCAAGGTTCTTACTGAGGAATTCTTATCATCCATCAACCAAATACATTTGCTTTGTGCTGACAGCATCTGTATTTTTTTTCTTTCATAATTCTTGATGTTGCAATAAGTATTACAAATTTATAAGAAGCACTGTGTTATCTGGAACATGTTTGAGAAGCTGCTGGGCATCAGCACATCAGAGGGTAAGCAAAAAAAATGCATGTACCATGCATGTAGAAGTCAGATAAAGTCAATTTGAATCTCTTCCTAGCTGACTAGAAGTAAAAGTTTTGAGATCTCCATAGATGAATTGTGAAGAGAAGCGCCTTTTGAACATGCCTTCACAAATAGCCTTTGAATGGTGCTATATGTACCCCTTTATATTATTTTAGTAGTTACTTCAGAGAAATGCGATTTGAGTTCCTTTGTTTCCAAGCCTTCTGGTTTTCAGACTGCCTATTTTTAATTCCCATGCATGTCATTACCATAGTAGTTTAGTAGCTTCTTTGCGCATAGTTTAAAATCACTTACATTTTCTCTTTCTTAAAACTGGGCATATACATATCTCCTGCAACTCCATGACTTATAATGGAATTCTGTGAGAGACTGGCCTGAAGTTTTATTCTTGAGTAGTGAAGACAAACTGCTAGGAGTTTCAAGATTACTTGATTTACTTCTAATACCTAACATGGTACTGAGTTGGATCAGATTGTGTTCAGATTTATATTATTTTTTGACTATTTCTACTTCCATTTTTTCTGATTTTCACTGCATTGTAGTAATTCTGTACAAAGCATTGGAGTTGTCAGCGAGGTCAGTCCTCTGGAATCACAACCCTTGAGGCTTCTCTGCACTGTTGCCTCAAGAATTTTGCCTTTTTTATTGTTTCCTTCTTGAAAAAGGATGCATTTAGTGCAGAATTAATGATGGCATTAAGGAGTGAGATGCTCTCATATGAGGTGATGTGAGGCTTGCCAAATGCCTATTTAGACTGCACTAATGCACAGTGGGCTGCTTGAAATGGAAGCCTGCCAGTGACCTACTGGTGGTGTTCTTGCCTGGGAGCTGGTGCTGTCATTGCCTGGCCCAATCCCCAGCCTCCGTACTCATCCCTCCTGGCTCCATGCTTGCAGGAAGGTGCCTCAGCCACCTTAGTGGCTGCAACTCTGATCCTCTCCCCACGCTGCCTGGGAAGCCAAAGCACCCAAATAGCACGGTCTTGTCTCACTATCCAGCTGCTTACTGTGAATGTCCAAGAGAGATGCAGAGCCAAAGGTGGGCGGAGTGTGTGGACGACTTTTATTTTGTAGGAGCTAGTGTCACCTTAAATACATGTTAATGCACAGCTCAAGTTGTCTGCTAAATGGCAGCCTTGACTCCACAGCAATTAAGATTAGAAATGTGGGAGAAAGGGCAAAAGAAGCCATCATGTTTTAAACTGGAAGGTGTAATGCTACTGACAGGACACCTAGCCAGTATTCATGTTCCTGGTTTGCTGGTGGTGTTTAAACTATTCTGAAGTGCTCCCTTTAAAAATGTGGTAATGAGATCTGGCTGAAAAGTCCACAGTTCAGACATGCACTTTTCTTTGACTAAAAGGGTAATTGACTTAGATTCTTATTGCTCAAGTTTGTTTATTCATATTGAACCACTGACATCCAGGGACCACGTTGCAAGTTATGGCTTTACTATGAATTAAAAAACATAGTAAAAGTACCCATGCAGGGCTATAAATTATAACAGCAAGAAGTACTGTGCAAATAAATATTTTGGACTGTCAGAACTTTGTTGCATTGCACTTATTCTAAGCACTGAAAATGAAAGCCTTCAGAATCTCTGAAGTATTTGAAGGAGTAAATGTAGAAATGAAAATCTTGACAGTTTTGCAAAATATTTTCCTGTGAGAAGAAAGACTTCTTGATAAGATCTACAATGAAGTCCTGCCCAAATGTGGTCATGGGAGAGTGCAGGAGCACAGTGATTTTCACAAGAGTGAAATGTTAGCAGCAGCCATTTTTCAATGGGGACAGCTTCCCACAGTCAGCACATGACTCTGTAACCCTTGTCTTAAATAGCTGTATCATGTTTTTGTGAGTTAGCAAACACCAGCTGTGGAGGGCTCTGCTTTGCACAACAGCATAAGCAAATTGCTCTGTATGGCACAGAGAAGCTTTGCCAAGACCAGACCAGTGCTGTTTTCCTGATGCAACTACGGCTACAGTCAGGGGTTTGTCTCCCAAGCTGTGTCAAGGAGGAATCTGCCTCCTCCCCATCTTGCAGAACTAGGCTGGCAGGAGCCTGTAGATCAAACAGGAAATGAAAGACAGACCTTAATTTTTTTACACTCTCGTAACTACCTGATCAACAAGTCACCAAGTCCTGACATACTAAGGTTTTTCTAACATAACCAATTTACTGAAAGATATCAGTCTTTTTTATATAAAATTACTCTGCAAGAGTCACATAGTGAAATCTCTGTTGTGCTATAGAGAAGTGACATAATATAGTCAAAATCTGAAACTTGTAATCAGGATGGTACATATTGTGGTGGCTCTGTCAACACCTAATTTTAGGCAAAAACTTGCCCTTTTTTCCTTATTTTATCTTAATTGTACTTATTTTTGGCCAGACTAAAGGACTACTACCCCAAAATATCTCTCTGCTCACTTACCAAAGGGCAATCCAAAACTCCCAGGCATGGAGACAAACCACAGGAGTTTAAGATGCAGAATAACTTTCTAGAAACAATTGGGAGGAACTCTAGACTGTATTTTGGAGCATAGTAGAAAGCCAGTCATTTCACACCACTTCTGTGATCCTCTCCCCAAGAGCAGCAAAGGGAGAAAGACACAAATGTCACCCAAATGAGCAGGCAAAATAACTACATCTCTCATGCAAGTCCAGGTCATTGACGTTTTAATTTGTTCATTAAAAAAAAACCCCAAAAAACCAAAACAAACAAAGTATCCTTTTGGCATATGACAAAAAGAGTCCATCAATCTTTCTTACTGTGTGGGAAGGAAGGAAATTCTTAGAGGAGGAGACAGAGGTTAAACAGACAGGGAGGGTCATCTTGAGCTTAAATTTTCCTGGACAGTGGAGAATGTGTGGGCTGCTGCTAGGGGAATCCCTTCTCCAGGCAGCATCTGCTGCTTTTCTGGATACTTTTTTCTGGAAGGATGATTCTCAGTGGATTTGTGTCCTTACTCCATGGGTCATGCAAAGGGCAGAGTTCCTTCCTCTCATACACAGAGACACTTAGGGGATGCTAAGGAGAGGACAGGCTGAAGGCAGGCTCAGGGAAAGAGAGAGGTGACAGAGGGGTTGTATCCAGACTGATCCCCATTATCCACACCCCATCATCCTACTCTCCTTCAGAGGCTGCCTGAAGCAGGGACTATCTCCCTTGTAGGGATTTCCTCACCATAGAAATGAATCAAGGGAAGACCGTGGGGCTGAAATTGGAATATAGACAGAGCCTAGAGTGGAGCTCTACAACTGCTCACAGGTCTACTGCTGGAAGTGCAGCCCAGCAAAACAGATCCCCTGTAAAACATTAGTCCTTGGTCCTAAATCCTGTTATCCCTTTTCCTGTATTTTCACCTTCTTCGTGCTGGTCTCTGGTCTGGGCTCTTTCTCCTCCAGCCTGAAGCTTCCCCTCATACGTCATCTTGTGCTGCTGGCAGAGCTGAGAGCTGGGAGATGAGTGGTTTTACAGCACAGTGACATTATCCCAGACATTCTCCATTCTCCTGGAACTGTGTGTGTTAGGAAAAATAGGTAAGTACAGGCCCTTTGCTTTGATGGTTCCTAAGCCCACCTCAGCACCTGGACCTTGTATTATCCTGAGAGATGAAATTTCCTTGGGCTCCCAGCTGGCCTGTAAGGCAAAAGCCATGGAGCACTTCCTGGCAGATCCACGTGGTTTGCACAGGTTTCTGCTGAATTAAACTTGCCAGTGCATGAGAGAACCCTGCTGGGAGAATGTGCTTTCTTGTCTGCTTCAAATGGTGAAAAGCTGCCTTGGCTGGGGATGGCAGAGTGTGCTATGCTGAGCACAGGGCAGTCACGTTGTCTATGGGCACCCAATTTAGGAATGTAGCTGTGCTCGGTTCCCTGTGTGTGCTATGGAAAGAAAAATACTTATTTGGAGATAGATTCAGAACAGCAGCTGAACTGCTCTTCCATTCAGCACAATAAAACAAGCCACTAAAAGCTCTAAGCAAATAATTGTTATAACAGGTCTACACAATGTTAACTGGTCTGGTAGAAGACTACATTTGCTCTCTTGTACACACAGCTGTAAGGTCTGTGTTTCTTTACAGCTACTTCAGTCTGGTTTGGATCTTCTAACAGACTGTGGCATATGGAATGGAAAAATAAAACTTTTGATTTATGTGTTGCTGCTTTCCTACTTTGGCCACGGTAGAATACTTACAAATGTGAGATGACAACAAATATTTAGTTGTACAAGTAACTGAGATGGTTACATCTGGGAGCAGAGGGAATGGATAATTCATCACTCTAATAGTTTCTGTGTGCTGGAAGAGGCTCTGTGCTTTTGTAGAAGAGAAGTAAACAGAGAAGCATTCCCAGCTCCCTAAGCTGCAAAGACCAGATAAAAACTGAGCTGCTGCAAAACAAGTTTACATGAGCATTGCCAGCCTGCTGGACACACTAAGAGTTAGCAAAACAGCAAGTGCAGTAAGAACAGACAAATGCCGTGTGTGAAAAAATCTTGTTAGTACACAACATCCTCTTATTTAAACTTTCTGTGTGGCTAGTTTTTCAACATCTTCTTTTTCTCAAAAGTTTTAGGGAATGTTCTAAGTTTTCATAATCTGTGCAATATTTGTATTATCTTGGGACTTGTCCAAAAATGTCAGGAGGCACTGCACTCTTGATGATGAACTTTGGGGAAAAAAAAAGGAAAAAAAAAAAAAAAAAAAAAAAAAGCAAGGCTTTCATGGTCCTTAAGCTCAGAAGAAACTATTTAAGTCATCAGTTACTCTAATCTCTTTTACAGAAGATTAGAGGACCTTATCAATTAATTCTGCATAATACCTTTACCTTCGATTTAAACTGCATCTTTCTTAGAAAGCCATGTAGGCTGTAGGATTAAAATATCTGTCTTTAGCTGGTGCTTGATTTTGTTTCAGAAATACCTATTATCTATAGATAGCATGATTCTTCTCATGTGCATGCAGACAATGACACAGGGGAAAAGCTCTGGCTATAGTTTTCCCCTCCTGAATTTTGCAATTCTATTCTTTAATATATTCTTGCTGAGTTGTGCTCTGTCAGAAAGGCAAGATCAGGGAAAACACTGCAGGCATTTCTTGCTAGCTTTCTCAGTCATCAGTGTATGTTCACAGTCACTCTGAGATCTCTGAATAGTTTTTGTAGATATAAGAGGATAAACTCTTAGATTCATAGAGTTATAAGGAGGCCTCACTTAAGTTTACTAGGAGGCAAAGCTTAATATGCTAATGTTAGCTTTTGAGAACTAAAGCAATGAGATTTTTCCTTAAGAATTTAGATTTGCAGGGGCTTCCCACTATGCAATTATTCGTAAGTAGTTGGAAAGTCAAAGACATGGCATAAAATCCAAACAAATCAAGCTCTGTCTTGGTGAGTGCATGGCCGTAATTGCGTTATCTTTAACAAATTTTGAAGATCAGGCTTCTTCACTGTTCAAGTCTGTCTCTACAGGACTATATATTTAAACCAGCTAACAGTAGATCAAACACAGAGCCTTCACTTTGGCTAGTTATTAGCAAAAATATCTTGTAGATGTCAAAACATGATAGGCTAAAAGTGCTGAGTATTCTGCCTGGGAAGCTTGGCAATCCTCTTTTCATATAGCCCTTAAAGTTTAGGAAAATTACTCTGAAGGCTAACTAGACAGGATTTAATATCAAAGTTGGATGTATAGCCAACCTTCTTCTCAATTTCAGACAAACATAATTCTTGCTTCAGTATGTGACAAGTTAATATTTCTAATCAAAATGATATCTAGTATAATTTTAAAATAAGTCACCAAAAATACCTGTCCAACTAGATGCAATTCTTATTATAAATGGAGTATAATGATCAGTTTTTTAGCATGTGGAGATATATATATATGTATACCACTGACAATTCAGAAACAAAACTAAAGGTGGTAAAAGCTTAAAATCAATGACCTTTGCAGGTAGAATTAAATCTTGGATAATGAATAAATATTTATATCAAGTGGGAGAACAAAACAGGCAATCTGAAACAGTAATTGATGTAAAAATCCTAAAGATATGTAAGCAAAAATTTTACATGGTGATATGAAGCTTCAGAGGGGTGACACTAGAAAGTACCTTTTGAAAATGGAAAGTAACACTTTGATAGTCCCTTTACCTAGATAGAATCACTGAGATATGGGGCTATTAATAAGCCCAAATAGGAAAGAAACAGGACAGTCAAATATCTTAATCACAACAGTCATTTAAATAGGCTCAGACTGTAATTCCCTTTGGGTTGTTAATTGCATATCCACCCGATATCCAGTTCTGAAATTAGGTCTTTTTGTTCTTGTTAAACTGGTTATTTAAATACTGAATAATATTACTGAAGGAAGTAATTCTGCTTTGCATTGAAAGGTTTCTTTTAACAGGACTAAATTTTCTTCCATTAAAGCAAAAGAAAAGAGGAACTCTCCTTAGGGATAAAGATTTTCTCTGTTAGTCTTCATGCATTCTCAGGCTACAAATAAAAACTGTTGTCATTCACCTAATTGTGGAAAACTCTTAAAAAGAAAGGATCTCTTTATCTCCTGCAGCTCTGCAGCTTGTTCTCAGGGTGCTGCTTTGGCTCAGGTGACTGTGAAGGGCAGCATAGAACTAAGGCTTCTTTTTTTTTTTTTTTTTCTTTCTTCTTAAATTTTATCAGAAATTCAAGTGTTTGTGCAGGCATCACTGTTACACAGGATGTACCTGTTTGGGTTCCAGCCTCTTTGTAAACCTTGCCAGAGGTCTAGATAGCATTAGTGTATTTATTGTGATTCTTTTCTGTGTCTTTCTGGTATAGGCTCAATGTGAAATAATGTATTTTCTTTTATCAGAAGTTAGAAAATTGCATGTGAATATGAGAAGAGGGCAAATGCTACTTGAGACGAACACAGAAATAGTCACAGATAAGGAGATAATTTAAGAGATGATAATTTTCCACATCTGCATTTCTTAAAATCTTTCAAGAAACTTGTCATCTGCCATCTTCTCTACAGTATTTGTATACTCAAAGATGTTTACTGCATTCCTTTCCTCTTGGCAGTTTTAGTTTGAAAACATAGCTACAGCATGAGAGATTAACTGTTTCAGTATCTCTATTGTTTTGAAAAATAGGGTCAAGTTACACTTGTCCATGTCATTGGCTGTCCTTAGCTTAACACTGTCTCAAGATAGTGTTGAAATTTTTGTACTAAAAATATCCTCTATAGCTGACAACTAAATGGAATCAAACCTATAAGGCTGTTTTATGTAACACTGAAAAGACCAGACTGAGAAGGAAACATTGTGTCTGTTGCATAGCAGACTTTTAGATTTCAGCTCTTCAGTTTTATGTCTACTGCTATCCCGAAATACATGTGAGCGTCTGGAGAAGCTTATCAGTCAGGAGACACACAAATATACAAGCCTTCTGATCACCTAGAGGAAATTTTATAGCTCTGTACTTAACCAGAGATCTCCCTGGGTGAAGGAGGACGAGAGAACAGCTTGGAGCTACATTTCAGCTGTAACTTTTGGATCTGTTGCTGGGACTATGTAAGCTCCAATGTCTTAAAATTCATATTAAAGAAAAATGGGAAATTCATGGGAGTAGGAAAGAAACAGAATGTATTTGTTGAGCAGAAGCCAGAACATACAGTGTAATGGCCTTTACTTTGAGATGAAATAGTAACCATCTGTACGATGAAACTCATCCTGCAAGCAAAATATGTGTTCAGATCTAAGCTTCTGTGATTTCCTCACCCTTTGAAATTATCAAACCTTCTTTTATGCACTTTTATCTCTCCCACTGTTTTGGTGTCTCTCTGGCCCTACTGCTCCTCCTCTGGCATGTGGTGTACAGCTCCATGGCCAAATGAGTCACAGTTTCACACTTTCTCACTGTTTGTTTGGGGCAAGGAACTTCCTCCTGGCCTGGTTGTTAAGTATTGATAATTACATCACCTATATAAACTATTTTATATATTGATCTTTGATGAGTAAGGAATTGCCGATATCCTCTTGGGTCTCTTTGTCTTCCTCCCATGACAGTGCAATGCTTGAAATTCTCAGCTTGTGATGAAAATCTTGTTTGTTATAATGAGATTAAGTGTGCTTATGCAACAATGTTCTCATAGATGCTCCTGTACCAGCTGTTTCCCTTATGGCACTGGTTGTCTTCAGTGGTGATGGCTCTGTAGCAGTCCTGTGTATCCATGTACTTCCAGCTTATACTGAATGTGTAGTTAAATCACCTGTAACAAAATTTTGCACTCCAAGCACTGCATGTTTGGGATGGCATGCAAAGACAAACCACAGGTGTACTGAGTATCCTGGACCAGAACTGCTTTCCTTGTCACTGCATGTTTCTCTGTGGAAAGGACCTCTGTCAAGGCGCTCTGTGAAGGAACTTCTTGCTGCCATGCTGAGCACACCAGGGGACACAGGCCTGCCAGATGTGGTGCTCCTGCTCAGTGTGGTTCCGAGTGGCCCAGGGCAGGCTGTGTCGCCTCATTTCCCCACAGAGCCCAGCCCTTCATCCCACAGATGTAACCTGCTGCCCCATACCTGCATGTGGTTGTCGCATTGCCTTTTCCCCCTCATGGAGTGACTTTAGAAAATGGGTAGCAAGCTTATGAAGAGATTTTTTTTTTTGCTGCCAATGTCACCACAGATGGGAGTACAGCCTCCCTGAGAAATCTACATTGGATGTATTCCACTAAATGTAGAGAGAGAGGGCTCTTTCATGAGTATGTAGTTTGTGTGATTCATATTCTGATCAAAAAGATGGGACTCATGTATTTATATATATTTTTTAAAGTCAAATGACTTGTCTATTCTTGACATACATTCAGTTGCTGGGCCATTGTTTCTGCACATGAATTAATCCTTGTATACTTTCAGTTGCATATGACTCAAAAACTTGTTCACATATCTTTTTCTCGGGTTTTATGTTTCTCTCTGACCCGAGATTCCAGGCTGGTGGTTCGAGTGGGTTCAAGGGAGTGTTTTTCCCTCTCCAACCTCTGAAGGCTTTGAGTCTGCATCTGTGCTTGGTGCGGGAATGAAGTGGAGTCTCAAGGTCTTGGTTTTCTTGGTTTCTCACGTTGTTTATTAATTCTTATCTTACAAGTTCTTTGTGTCCAGCCAAGATGTTCACAGCAGCTCAGACACGAGGTGACTCCCCTCGTGATGGGTGGTCACTCTGCTTTTATACAGATAACTACGTACCCATTATTTACAATTTCATGCCAATGCCTAGTAACTATACTAGAAGGGTCATCTCTACTTTGATCCAATCCTGTCAAACTACCTTGGCCCACGCCACTACAGAAAATGGATGCCAAGGAAGAGCAAGAAGAACCCAGGGTTCCACCCTAATTCCTCCATCTTGTCCCCTTTCGCCTTCATTCTAAAAACCCAAAACTACAAAACTTTCTACTTGGTGATGACTACACTACTGTCTGTTACACATTTGTGACTTGCAATTCTTCTCTCTGTTGGAAGTTTTTCACATGGACTGAAATCAAAGACTGTGTCTCTGTGCCAGGCAAACCCCCCTGCACAGACCCCAGACCCTCTTCTTTGGATCCCAGGCACCTCTACCGAGGTCTGTGACCATCTAGGGCACCCAGAGGGATGCCCTGGACTCTGACATCTTTTGATTTGTTACATTAAAAAAGTCTCAGTTTTGCAGTCTTATCTTAACAAAGCCACCCAGAAGAAAAAGGATTGTAGGAATAGGCCCTATGTATGCAAACAAAATTCTAAAATGCATTCTGCAGAACCCTTAGTCATAATATCCTAAATTACATATGCTTGAAAACATTTTTTTAGCATCCTAAGAAGAATTAATAGCAAAAAATTAATAAAGATAATTTTGGATTGGTAACTAGTTTTTAAAATTTGAAATACAGTTTCTGTGACATGAAGTAATATCCTGAAAGAAGCTGATAGATACAAATAAATCTCAGCAAAATATTAAGTAAGCTGCAACTGGCAATAATACTGGGATGGCTGAAAATCTTTATTATCTCTAGATCTAATCTTTATTATGTCAAGATTCTGTGGGATCAAGAACAAATCAAAGGCAAATCCAATTGGACTTTAAACTAGTGACTTTTGTATGCTCAAGGGCAAACCTGATAATCTAAGAAAACTGAGAAAAATAGGCTTTTTGTACTTTGAAAAATGCAGTTACTGAGTGTTGCAGGGTTTAAGGAAACAACATGGTTATCTTACCTTGTGCTGAAATGTTTCCTTTCATACAATTCCAATGATCTGCTTCCTTTTACCATGTCTGATTAAGATTTTTTTCTTCTTTTTAATAACAGGGAGCAGAATATGTAAAATACTCCATTGTGTAAAAACAAACCAAAATGCACCAGGTAAAACAAACCAAATTAATTAAACAAACTAAACTAATTAAACCTTGTAAGTAAATCTGCCATCTTCCCCCCTGTCATTGGTTCTTTGGGCCTACAAATATTGAAATGAAGGGAAGGAACAGATGAGGCTGATGGATACTTGCCATCTAATCCTGGCAGAACTTCTGCCCACCTCCACTGAGGAGAGACTAAAGGGTGTTATCATTCCCCTGAGTGAAGCTCATCCATGACACCAAATGGAATCTATACAATGTACAACAGTTGGGTTTCACCATCACCTCCTATCTCATTTTCTTTTCTGCCCTCCTCTTAGAGGCCTTCTTCTGACCTTTGTGTGTGGGTGTTTTCCTAGGAGGTGTGACTTAGCTGATTAGGGCTGTGGCACATCTCCTTTCCCTGCTATGAACCCATGACTAAAAGGGCAGCTAAAAGCAGCATTGTAGTCATCAGATGCTGCCTGGAGTTTGCCAGGTTTTGGAGTGGCTGATAAGACCATGTGCTGGGTCTGTCTTTTTCCAAGTGCAAGTGAGTTGAAATAGAAGATTTTTTTCTTTTCCTTTCCCCATGGTTTGCTCCCCTTTGCTGGGTGGGTCTGGTTTGTTACAAGGAAGTAGTACTGATTTAGTAGTCCTGATTTCAACTAACTCTAACTTGGGTGCTCTCTTTCACACCAAGTAAAATTTTCCCTTATAAAAACTTCAAGACTGTAGGGAAAGGCAACGGAAAATCTTTTACTGTTCTGCTTAATGTATTTTATTCTGGTGTTTTGTTTGATTTTTTTTTTTTTTTTTTTTTTTTTTTCTCTCCTAGTTAAGAAGACTCAAAGCATTTTAATTTTCACTGTGAAAGCAAGTGTACAGTTTGATACTCTTAATCCAGATGTCCTAGACTGTCATATTTAAATGAAGACTTTTGTCCCTCCTTTCCTATCAAACTTATACTTCCCTGATCATTTGACAGAAAAAAACACATGGGGTGTTTGGGGAATGACCAAATGACTTGGCGAATCTGTCTGGTTAGTGTCCCACCCTGGATTCTTCATAAAACTTACTTTGTACCTCTGACTAGACAGAACAATTTTATTCAATACCAAAAAACATTACATAATCTTAGATATAAGCACATAAGTCAAATGTACTTGGAGTCATTTTCTCCCAGCCCCAATTAGAGACCAAGATATCTTCCATATGCAGGAATCTCTTCTAACATTTATTTTTTTAATGCAACAGACAGAAAGTATGATCTAAGACTTTGCTCTTCACTATTTGGAGCAAGAGGCATGAGTATGCTACATAAATTTGAGGGATTTTGCTTTTAGTTTGGCAAAAATTAAAGCTGTGCACATTTGAAAGAAATAAACTCAGCTCTGCTGATAAAGCTACTTTTCTGTGCCAGTTCAAGTGGACTAAACAGTATTTTTTAGCTGCCCTTTGAATGGGCAGAGCTCAGAAGGGGTGGTTATGAAAGCACCACAAAGGAAAATAAATGAATGGAAATATCACTACAAATAGCTACCTCCTTTAAATCCAGTATATATATTGCTCCTAGGTTGTTTCTTTCCTTCACCAGTAGTGAAGGACAATGAGCTTTAGGGACTGTGGGAACCTGCAATTGAAACAGAACCGTGATATCTTCCAAAAATAACATTGAAAAGACAATAAGGAATCACACTTAATGGGAGAGGAACTACCCATGTGACTATTTGAATGACAAAACTTTATGTCAAGACTCATTAAATGCCCTCCTTTGTCCTTAGACAGGACTAATGTTTCATTTGAATGCTTTATCTTGTCTGTGAAAAATTATATTTATGAACTCTGAGAGCAGATCCAAAGTGGAGGGGCCACTGCATGCAAAAGTCACAGTTCTTTCCCAACAACCAACTACTGATCATACAAGCTGGGGTGGAGGGACTGTAAGCAGTAGCAATATCACTGCAGAAAATACTGATCCTAAAGCTAGTACTACTTGATTTGGGCAAAAATTGTGAAGACAGTTCCCTCCCTTATGGTCTTGCTTGAATTTCATTAAAATAAGTTCAGCTATCAGTAGGAAAGATCTGCTACATGGCCTAAACGGAAGCCTGTCTTCGTGACCAGTAAAAAAAGCACATTTCTGCAACAGGAGGAAAGCAGTCTTAGTTCTGTCACTCTTAAAGTCTAATTCAGAGTGAATGTTGCAGTCGGTGCTGCTCTATTTGCAGTGAGATCTCCATCCTCACTTAATGCTGATGGGTATACCCACAGTCTTACCTGTGTATATATGTGTAGTCTCATTATACCTATTCTGTGTGCTAAAACCAGTGAAGAATGTTAACATTATCCTTTAGGATTACTAGGCAGGGACTGAAATGGATTAGCAAATTATGTGTTTCTGTTGGGAGACAAGCAGTGAATCACCAGCAAATTGTTGCCTTCTGCTAAATCAGCAGAAACATGAGTGTCCCATTGTTAATTGTTTATGAGCTCCTTCTAATAGTTTCCTGTAACAGTTAGCTCAAAATCTACCAGTATTGTTCCAAAACATAAAATTCTTATTTTCTGCTGCTTTGTAATGATATACATCTGGATAATGTGTGTGCAAAATGTTATCAGTCTGTTGTGGGAGAGCTTTACACCCACTTTTTTGCTGCTGTCCACATATGCCAAGAAGCAAGCATGGAACCAAGCCTGTAAAAAACATTTAATAAGTAGATTAGACTGAATTGTCAGAGAAACCTGAGCTGCAGTGCTGCTGTTAATGCTGGAAATCATGATGTATTGCTAAAAAAGAAAATGTTAATTGGACAATTAAAATCCCCATTTATTATATGCAGAAAAGCCTGGGGGTTCTGCTGTAATGTAAAGCTGTGTTTTTCAGCTGAAATGGTGCCTGCCTTGAAATGATGTGTGGAAATTTACTTATACATGGTTTATAAATATCTGTACGTTTATGGATTTCTCTAATTTCTAGGTGGGTGACACTGCAGTGCAGTTTCCCTTCCTTGCTGAGGAATATTCTGGTCTGTTAGGAATGTTGGAACTGGATGATGCTTCAGTCATCTCGTGGTGTGAGAACACTCACTTTACTCAGACCGAATCATCCTGCCCTGAGCTGCCCTTTTCACACTGTCATTACCAAGAGGTTAGCCCAACTGAACTAGAGTTATAAGATCTCCAAAGCTATTGAAATGACCTCAGTAACCTCAAAGAGAAGATGATCTTAAGTGGACCATCTAAGTGGAGTAAGAGTGATTTTCTTCTTTTAATGAAGTAAAGTCATACTGCTCAGAGTGACTCACTAACACCACTTTTCAATCGTTACTTCATGAATACAGATTTTAGGTGATTATTTTGCTGTATCATAAGGCACACAATGCAGTGTCGTATAAACATACTTAAGAGGCTGCACAGCGTTTATTGAGAAAGAGCTGTGCACTAAAAGGAGTGAAAACAAAGATACTATAGTACTGTGATTCATATTATAATATTGATTAATATTACATACTATTAAGATCAAAGGGAGAAAATCAATAATAAAGATGGGAAATACTTGATATATTACCTAATATTGTCTTTCTCTTTCAGTGACTACAAAATTACTCTCTGCTGTCAGGAAAGCAGAAGCACCTTAGTTAAGAATTTGAGATGATGCCAAAAGAAAACAGTTTAGCTTGATTTCAGTGGTCACTTGGTGAGATACCCATGTAACTGACAGAGATTATAGAGTTCTTTTTTTAAAATGACACGTTCTGGGAAATGTAATGGAACTTTCTTCATGGAATCAGTCTGAGTTACAAGAAGTACAGCAGAATCTATGAACTGGGAGGGAGAACTGAATAGGAAGAAAAAGGTCTGGAAGGAACTGGTATTCCTGAAAATTATGTGAGCAGTTCTACCAAATATTGAATAGTCACATCTAATATTTTACAGATGGTACAAAATGATCCAATCAAGAGGTCAAAATATTTTGGAAACAGTCAGTGATTTGTGTATTGTTGGATTCAACAAGAGTCATTGGGTTTTAAGCAAGATTAAATTAGAATTTTTTACACAATAGGAAAACTCATTAAAAAGTCAACTGTACAAAACATTATGAAACAGATATTCAACCAAGGTCAAAAATTTATGACAGAAAATGAGGGGAGAAATAGACAGTTTCCATTTGCATCAGTTCTTTGCTTGCCACAGAAGCTGACTAGAAAATAGCTCTCACAGATTTTAGGTCCGGTTCAGCATAGCAAACTGTATCTGTCTTTAAAACAACAACACAACCCCTCACATCCTTCCTTCTCAGAATTCAGCACATTATACGCTATAAATTTTGATTTAGATGCATTTCAGCGTATGTTTTTATTTTGTTCAGTGAATAGTTACAGATGGTGTTTCCAGTTTCTAGAGGTGAGGAATTTCATTAGTGCTATAGGATGAGATACTAGGTACCTAAACTAAATATTTATGTAAGATAGTCTCACAGAGCTTCAGAAAACAGTTGTCTTTTTAATTATAGAAGTAACTGAACCATAGCAAATATAAGTTTTTTGCTCTAGCAAGAATGCCGTAAGTACTGTTAATGTCTTAATTTATTCCTGGAGTGTGATACAAGACTCCAATTCAGAAATTCTGCTACTCCTTTATAATAACTATTGCTTTTCAATAAATTAATCTATTTGTTTCTGCATTACAATTGTGTTAATGACTATTTTCTTTCATATTAGTGAAACAGACAAGTGAATGTTGGTTATTTACTATATATCATTTCCCAGATACCTTATCTACAACAGTTAAGGGCTTGTTGTGACTGGAATGTAATCTCAGTGGTTTTGGTTCTGTTACCTCCATGGAGCTTTCACTTCTTAATGGCTACAGAGACTAATCTTGAGTTAAGAGCCAAACATTTTTTTCCTCTGCAATAGTGCAATGATGTTTAGATTTGTGGCTTTTAATGTCAAAAGGAAATTATAGCTCATGCATGCCTTTCCAGGCAGAATGGCTCATGTAGAGCACATTAGAATAACTTAAAGGAAGGCTGAAATAAACTCATAGCAATGATAAAGAAAAATTACTTAACCTCTGTAATTATCCTATATTAAAGCAATTAATAATTAACTGTGAAAACTAGGGGCCTGTGTTTATGCTGGCCTGTGAAATAATGGTGAGGAAAAGCAGCCTTGTTACAGGTTTCTCTGAGGAGTATGTGGGGATCATCTATTTTTTTTCCTCAGTTATCTGCAGTGGCATGTGCACAGGGTTATTTGTGCTTACGTACGGTATGTAATGCTTGTCTCTCTGACTCTGTCACCAGTGAGGCAGCAGAAACAATACTTTGTCATTTACATGACACCACAGACATCACAGGAGCTGTGAGAAGTATTCTAAGGCAAAACCCAAGTGTATACCTCTGGAAACCACGGCCATATATTTTGTGAACAATGCTGAATAACAAATTTATTAGTGAATGACTTAGCTCACAATTTTTGACTCAAAAAAAGCCAAATTCGGTTCTTCACTTAATGGTTCTTCACCAGTGGCTGGGCACTGGAACAGACTCCCCAGAGACGTGGTCACAGCAGCAGCCTGACAGAATTCAAGCAGTGTTTAGACAAAACTCTCAGGCACATGGTGTGACTCTTGGGGTGTCCTGTGCAGGGCCAGGCGTTGGACTTGGATGATCCTTCCAACTCAGCATATTCTATGATTCTAATCATTTGTCCACAGTGAATAGTTTGCCTAGTAACAATTGTAATCCTGCACTTGTGTTGTCATAATCACAAATCAAATCCGATGTTTGCATTATGACCAGCTTAAGTTTTAGTTTTAAGTGATGGATGGTTTTGTATCTTGTGTGAATATTCAAATCTTGGGCTGTATGTTATGACACACTTGAAGAAGTTTATTAGAAAGGCAGACAGAAGGTAAAAATTAAGATATTACTGTAAAGATGTTGTGGTACACAGGTTCAATATTTATAATTGGAAGACCTTGAAAGTTTTCCCTTTCTTTTTCTTTGTCTCCTTCTCCCCACCCCCTCACCCCTCCTTGCAGCTTCTCCAGGTTACCACATCATCACCTCACATAATATTTATGAGAAAAATACATTTCACCTGCTGGCATAAAGGATATTCAGCTGGAGAATGGTCAATCTGACTGAGTTTTGAATTGATTATCAAATTCTCTAATTTATAAGCATTTTAAGTAATGTAAATATTTCCCCATAGAAGAATATCCTTTTTATTGTCTCTAAAGACAAAAAAATTAGTTGTTTCTACATAACCTGCCAAAAACTTTGACCTTTGGTGGCTAGTATCTGATTAATACCTGTAAAGCATCCTAGCAGAAATTTCATGTTGTTCCTAGTGTTTGTGCTGTCTGCCTTCATCCTTCCCCCACCTACAACTGGTTGACTCAGCAGCCAAGGAAAATATATTCTTTATTTCTTTAGAAAAAATGCAAGTCTGCTGTATTGCTGAAAATTCATTCATGTAAATATAATGCCTTCTCAAACAAGGTTTTTTTTTTTTTTTTTGAGGTAGACAAATGTCTTAACAATTATTCACATTACTCAACTTTCAGAGTAGTGCTATGGCTACTAAAATCTCCCCCAGAAATCTGCCTGTTGCTTTAGAAACAGAGTTGTTAAATATCACAGCAAAGATTGTCATGGTAGGGACAGGGGATGAAATTTTTCTGGTTTTACAAGTTTTCCTGAAAATTATACAATGCATTGCTGTATATTAATAAGAAGGAAGGCTTTCCCTGTCTTTGTTCCAGAGAGTTATTTAAGTCCTCAGATATTAACTCATTCAGATTAAATCAGGAACATGGAGCACCTAGAATCTTACTTTAAAAGATTTTGAAAAACTTTGAAGAGCTGATTTTCTCCAACTATTTGCAAAAGCGTTGATTTTTGAGACTGACATATGGTTAACACAAATTATTAACAAAATTAGAATTACCTTCCTATTGATTCCCTTTCACTGGCTAAAAACTGATGGTATTTCAGTTGCAAGAATGCAAGTTGGCAGGCACCAAAAACATCTCCATTTATCCATAAAAGTGTGAGATGGATATGTCCTTATATACATTATAAACATGATCTGTTACAAGGCTGAGAACACCAGGAAATTCTATTTTAAGGATGCTATTTAATGTACTCTTTTAATTTAAACCAACATTATTCAGAAAGATAATATGTTATTGCCCCCCAGAATGACCAAAGGGGAAAAAACCACAATCTTCAAAGAACCATTTCTTTTGGGTTTGTGCCTTCCCCACAGCTTCCAGTGAATTTATCAGACAGTTCATTAGAAAAAGATTAGAAGAGCAATAAAAACTCAAAGGATGCAGGAAAATGAAAACACAAGCAAGCTATTTTTTCCCCAAAATACAAGCCACAAGATCCATAGCTCCTACTTACTGTTAATAAACCCCCCAACCTCCCATCAAATAATGAAAAGAAAAATTGAAAGCTTTGAGCTTTGCCAGGAAGGACACTTCAGACAGTGACGGTTTCTTGTTCTTAGGTTAGAAATCTAAATTCCAGACTTTGGCAGAGCCATGTTCCAGACTACAATTAGACATGAGCCTGAAGAACAGAAGTTTTTATAAAAGGAAAAGCTTGGCTGCCTACATTTTATTATAACACTCTATTCCTGGGTAAATTCTTGCATACAGGCTATATATAGAGTACAAAACATGTACAGTTATGTACATTAGAGTACAAAACAGTACATGTCTGTTAATGACAGATATGTAATTAACACTTATACTGTGTTTTATTGGTTCAGGATAAACAGTAATTGAAGAAAATAGAGTATGTTCCTGAACTCCAGGGTGATCATGACGTGCATATAACTACATGGTTTTAAACATAATTACTCTCACTTAAACTCTGCTAATCTGCAATAAAATCTTGTAAATTCTGGGCAGAATTTGGTCTACTAATTTTATTCTTTCCAAGTCACATTTGGGACCTAAACCAGCACAGATTTTACATTGACTCAATTTCACTAACCACAGGGTGATTTATGACATGCGATAGGAGATGCAATCTTTCTAGTTTTACAGCATTTGGAATAACATGTTTGCAAGATTGATATTTGGCTGAAAAGTCTGACATGCTGTAAGAAAGAGCAGCACCAGGAAGAAAGGATAGTATCTGCCCCATTTAATTCCTATTGGCATTATCTTATTCTGTGCTTCCAAGATGAAAAAATAGTGTGGTAGTATATCCTGCTATAAAAAACAAAGAAGCACCTGGGAGTTCCTTTCATATTACTGAATACTGAATGCTCACAGTACTTGTTATCATTATAAACAGCAAACATTGTTTGTTTCACATAGATTGTTACTTTGAGTGTGTGCACACAAAATTACCTATGAATCTTCTTCTAATATTTAATTTAGGTGATTAAAATGCATGAAAGGAAAGTGCTAAAATCCTTATAATAATGTCAAATTTATGTTCAGTTCAGCATCCTGCTGTGATACCTCCAAAGCGCTGTCATGGTGGTGCTGCTGTACTGCCTCTGCATCACACAAAGAACCCTGTTTTTTGTGAAAATTGCTAAGGGCATATTATAGATCCTTGCAGCGCTGCTGCCTTGATAATCTAGGCTTGCAGGAGCAAGAAGCCCTTGCTGTGCAAAGGCAAAATGCATTAAGTAAAGTATCTGTCATAGTGACAATTAGAAACGGGCAGGGACATGGGCAGATTTCAAGTGAGATTTTGAGAAGAACATAACAAGAACAGGACCACAAAAGGCCTACAGTAAGTAGCAGGTCGTATAAGGTGGGAGAACTGGACCAAAAATTTGAAAGGCTGTTTCTAGATCGGGTGAAAAAGAAGTAGATATACTACATGCATGTCATAAAGACAATTAAATGGCTAACAAAACATAAACTAGAGCTGGAAGGGAATGCCAATTTTCTTGTGAAAACTTTTTAAAGCTTCAGAGATTGTGTTAGAACCTTTAAATTCACAAACCAGTACAGGGTTGTTTTGGCAGAAGTAGAAACTCTTTTTTTCTGCATTTTTTTCTATAGAAAGCACAGCTGTCGGTGATATAAATCTTCAGACTTGTGGAAAACAGTGGGCATGATGAGATGTACTATAGATTCAAAATGGCCAAATAACAGTGGGGAACACAAAGTGAATTGCTATGGGGTTGACTGACATCTTGAACCTTGAGACTGGCTGTCCTGGAGCAGGGAGCCCTGTGCTTCCACAGCCCCACAAAACAGGCAATTCTTCTGAATTCCACCTGTAAATATCAGCCATGGAGGCTGTTTATTCTTTTGCATTTCCCACTAGTTCATCAAGAAATAATTCTGTGAACTTTACATTACTTCCTGTTATGATAGAAACTATCGTGTTATTTCCATTTGTTTTAACTACTTGCTTTTAATTATTCAGTGCAGTTGACCATAACTGTTGATTAAAACCTCACATCAACTAAAATGCTGGAACTATATTTAATATTTATTTTGCACAGGTGTATGCGTAATATTCTATGTGCACATATGAACATTTGTCCTTGATGAATAATTTAACAGGAAGTTTCCATCTACATTAGGCCTTTATCACCCTGTTCAGAAAGTTTCTGGAAGAATCTTTAATACTTTTTAACTTTGCTTCCTAAGCAAATTATCTAATGTGGCCAGATGTGGTGCATGTGTCTCTGTTACTGCAAAATATCTTTGGAACTAAGTGGAAAATTCCAACAATTTAACAGAAGGTTAATAATATACATGCTCCTAGCCATTTCATTAGAACAGATGCACAGGTAAAGAAGATACCACATAACACTCTTCGGTGTGTGAACAACTCCTGCATACATTTCACTCATATTAGACATCAACGAAGCTGTGTGTTAAGAGAAATATTACTGCCCTAGCATGGAGAAGCTTCAGATGGAATTTTCACTTTTGTAAACACCAAGGAGTTTATGAGCTCCAAATCTATAAAAACCAGGTATGATCAGTTCCACAGTTCTTGGAACAACTTCCATGATGTCATAATGTGCTGAAAACTGTACAAAATGTTTCAGGCACTGATGTTATAGTGAACTATTTATATATTTTTTTCTTTCCTTTCTCTATGATGTCCTTGCTTTACATGCAACAAGCAAAAAAGGCATCTAATCTGATGCTCATCTTCAAAGCCTTATGGAAAGTACCCTGGATGTTCTATGATGCAGACCTTGGACCAGGTGAACTGAGATTTACAACCATATGAAATACATTCACAAAGAGTTGTGCTGGAACTGATTTCTGTGCCAAGTAGGAGAAAGTGATAGGATAGTATGATAAAATATATTTGTTCAGTGCCTTTTCATGAAACCTAATTTTAAAAACTTAACCAAATTCAGGACTTTTCTTCATCATTGGGGTCTATTTCAATAAATATCTCTCAGTCTAAATAATTTGGAGAAGAGATACTTAAGAGGTTTGAATGCAATATGAATGAACAATGTCAAAAAAGTCTTTATTTTATCATTCTTAGAAAACAAATATTTTCAGTCAGTTGTAAGCTTGAGAGGTTAAAGTCACTTGAAGTCAGTAGTAACCGAAACCAGGAAATGATAGAGGAAATGTTTAAGCTGTCATTACTTTGGAGTTCATCTTTAGAACCTCTCTACTAAACATTCATACATTACTTGCTCTAGAGGTCTTATGGGTCATGACTGCTCTTGCAGTTTCCAGTCTGTCAGACGAACAGGTTTTCCACTGCTGGAAGCAATGATAAAATCTCACAGTGCCACACTTTTTCATGATGCCCTTGAACAGCATAAAGTTACAGACTATGGGTGTAGCTTCTCTAGAAACACTTTCCACACATTTTGCTATGCCAGCCACACAGTCTGTTTACCAAAATAATTGTGATTTTATTATGTTTACCAGTTTTGGCCCTTCAGAAGCCTTCTAGAGTTATACATCCCACATCACACATTTCACTGTCAATGTTCCAGCGTCAATTTCACTCATTTCTGAGATACCCCGTTATCCTCCCCTGGTGACCATTGCACTGCACTAACAGGGGCTCTCTGCCATACACTGATTTCAGAGTGCTGTCGCTGTCAGGACTCTGGTGGCTCTCTGGCTTGCCAGACTTCTTTCTGGAGGCCAAGCATCGCCCTGACGGATACAGGTGTCCTTGTAAAGGTTCGAGCTGCACGAATGCTCATGAAAGATGAGCTATTCCGTGCCAACCCTTGACTTCACCCTATGGAAAACGCGTGGTAGCTATCTAGCTATCCTTCAAGGAAATGGTATTTTAAAGCCTTGCATTCCCCCCGGGTTAAGGCCACTCATACGGCGGTTCAATCCAACACCCGGTGGAGCCACGCTGCACCTCCCAGCTCCTCTCCCCGACAGAGCAGCCGGCTGGCAAAATAACTGGCGCAGAGCCGCCTAATTCCCCGCTCCCGAGGTCTCTGTCAATGCAGCACATCACGCCCAACTCCTGCGGGACAGCCGTGCCCGGGGCGCCGCCGGCCTTGGGGCGACTCCCGGAGGAGCGGGGGCAGCCCCGGGCTCAGGCCGGGCCGGGTGAACGCCGGGGGCCCCCGAGCCGAGCCCCGAGCCCCGAGCCGAGCCCGGAGCGGGCGGCAGCCGCCTGTCTCCCCGGCGCTCCGGCAAGGGGCGCTGGGCGGCGCGTCGGGAGTGCGGAGGGAGCGGGCTGCGGATCACCTGCAGCGGCGGGGGGGCCGGAGCTCCGCCTCCCCTCCGCCCCCGGTTAATCGCATCCCCCTCCCCGCGGCGGGCACAGGCAGCGCTGTCAACCTGCTGCAGGCGCACGGGCACCCGCACCCCGCCGGCAGCAGCCAGGGCCGGGCTGGGGCCGCCGCCCTCGCTCCTGCCCCGGCTCCTGCCCCGGCTCCAGCCCCGGCTCCAGCCCGGAGCGGCGCGATCCTCCGGGAGACACCGCCACCGCCCGCCCGGGCTCCGGGAGCAGCGCCCGGCACAAGGAGAGACAAGGGGGAGCCATGGCCGAGGGGGGCGAGGGCGAGGACGAGATCCAGTTCCTGCGAACTGTAAGCGCCGCGCTTGCCTCCCTCACCCCCGCGCCGTGCTGTGCCGGGCCGGGGGCTGCGGGGGCCGGCCGGGATGGGAGCGGGGCGGGGGAGCTCGGGGCGGGCTCCGGAGCCCCTGTGGCCCCTGTGGCCGGGCGGGGGGACAGCCGGCCCCGCTCCTGATGGCCGTGCGGGATGAGCGGGGGGGACGGGCGGCCCCGGGCAGGGCCAGCGAGGGGCGGGCGGGGGCGAGCGGCGCCTCCCCAGCAGCACCTCTGCTCTGCTCCGCTCCGCTCTGCTCTGCTCCGCTCTGCTCTGCTCCGCTCTGCTCTGCCTGCTGCAGAGACTAACCGAGCAGCCCTCCCCAGCGCCAAAGCTGCAATCACACTCCCTTTGCAAAAATAGGCTTGAGGGGAAAAAAAACCCCCACGTCTCTGTCCCTGTCCCCTCCCCGCGGAGGTTCCCACTAACTTGCAGGCGTTCTCCTGGCTGGGCACAGACTGCTACGGCTTTTTCTGGCGTGCGCATCCTTTCGGTACTTCGGTCCAGAGCGTGTTAAGGCGCTAGAGCGCTTCTTCCTTCCCTTTCATTAATACATCGGGACTGCTGCATCTAGTGCTTATCTGGATTATGTTTCTTCAAGCGATGCTTTTATTTATCTTCTCGGCCATCTCCCAAATGCCGTTTATATGCACAATCCTAGCAAGTTTTGCAGATGGGCATCTGCATGCAGAATGATGGTGTGTACAAACCGTGCCACAGTTTGAGGAAAAATTGCTGAGACGTTTGTGAAGTAGAGCTGGAAAGACTGAGACTGTAGGATGAAGCGGAACTTCTCTTTTATTTAGTACAGTCTGATTTAGAAAACGTTCACGTTCAGTGGCTTGTAAGAAAATACATCTAAAGGAGGTTGGAGAGAAAGCAACAGAGTGTATGTGAAACATATCCATATGCTGTCTGCAGCATTAAGAATCCTGGGTCCCAGTTGTCTTCTCTTTCTATCAGAAACTGCTCAATAGTAGATGGACACCTTAATATAAATATTTTTGCTTGTTTGTTTGAGGATTCTTGGAAAATCTGCTTTTACAGAAAATACAGCTGTTACGCAACATTGGCATGAAGATTGGCAACTTTTTTTCCCTGTCAGCATTATGTGACTTGTAGTGTTGCCTAACACCTAAAGACAAAACAGAAAAATACTTCTGTGAAAGATATTTTGTCATCTCAATTTATGAGGGTCTTTCTGTTAGTACTTCTCGCTGGTAAAGATTTTTGGGAGACTTGTACGATGGCAGCCTTGAGTGTTAAGCTTAGTTCATGTTATCTGAATGCTTAATAGGGAAGGAGAAGCATTGAGCATGCTAATACATCTCAGCACATCTACAGTAATGTTAAACCCCAGCACCTGACAGCAGCAGCATGTTATGTAAAACAGCACTCCTGATAATGTGTGTCAGCCTTAATACACATTTGGCAAACCCAGTCTTAGATAATACTTCAAAATGTTTAGAATGTTGCACCGGTGGTAAAATGACCTTGAATGTGGTAAACCGAGGCTTGTGGTGTAGTTTAGTCTAAAAGGTCTGAGAAACCCATTTCATGTGAAGTTTTGAGTCTTTAATCTGTAGTCATATGTAAACAGTGATTTTTACTCTTCCTTCCACTTGGTCCAAGTTAGGAGCGTTACTTGGAGGAGTCAGTGCTTTCAGACATATTTTATGATGTAGTGTTCCACCTCTCTAGGCTTAGAAAGCTTGCAGTAGTGGTCTCTAAAGCTGTTACATCTGTGTAACTTTCTGAATGCCTTTGGCAGAAAGCACTGGAAATTTGATATTGCCCTGGTAATTACTGCAGTTTTTTTTTTTAGTTATTTATTTTAAAAATACTCATTATGGACAGATGCATTCATAAATGTTTTGCAGATAAATGAGAGCTTTTCAAAGAACACTGTACGCAACCAAAAAGCATTCTGCAAAGTGCTTTGAGTACTTTCAGGATGACATCTGTAGGCCTACTACATGTAAACAGTGCTCTTTGTATTTTCTTCTTCAGTAGGACATCATAAACTTCCTAAAATCTTTAGAGTTTCCCTGGAATGTAAATGCTATATTTTTTTAATGTTTAAAATTGCACATGAGATTTTATCCAATTAAATATGCCCTGTATTTGCATTAAGCTACTAAACTGAATTTGTATTTTTGCCACATGTTGGAAATTCCCATTTTTCTCTCTTCACACATTCCATTGTGTCTAATGATTCCCTTTACTTGCCTTTTTTTTTTTTTTTTAAATTTTTTTTTAATTTTTTTTCTGATTTGATTTTGTTTTGGTAAAGTGGCATTAAGCCTTATCTCCTGCAAGTTCTGCTGCTAGGATGGATTTCTGTTTCTTTTGTGAATAATTTGAGTTTGATACGTCACTTCTGAGATGTGAACACAACGCATTAATACCCTGTATTTGTGGGAGCATCAGAGTTTACTTCATTTGGAAGTCCTTTGGACAGACTGGAGCTCAGCTCTGTGCTGTTCAGTTCTCCTCAAGGAACTCTTTTATAGTCCTGTGAATTACTTGCTACTCTGGAAACAGAGATCTCTCATTAGTTTGCTGAGTGCTCCACATGGAGATGACCTTGTATTGTGTGTGGCCTTTTTTAGGCTTGGACATACGTTCTCCTGACTTCTCCCACGGAATAAACATGTTCTGTGCAGGAGAAGTGAAGGGGAACAAGTATCCTGCAGTGTGTTTATTAGTTGTGTGTCCAGGGAGGACATCTTCCCTGTAGAGGGCTTTTTTTTAATACTAAAAAGATCAACGGTATGTGCAAAATAGACTTCAATGTATAGTCTTTACAGTCAAGAATCTGAAACATTCATAGTTGACATGGAAATTACCTGGTTTTTATTAGGATGTGTAATTTGATGAGAGTGAAAATAATTCCAAGTTCCAGGAGATAACAGAAAATATTTTCCCCTAAATGCATAGGCTCCGTCCTTAATATGCATGTGCAAGGACTGTTTTTTGTGGCACAGGATCCCCATAAAGGAAGGCCTTTGCAAGAAGTGGGTTGGCAAACTGAGGAGAGGATTAAAACCAATTGAAAGACTTTAAAAAATATATTGCCTATATTTGTCCCTTAGGTTTTTTAAAGGTGTCCTGATTTTCAGGAGCAATACGTACCTAAAAGTGATGAGGAATGTGTAATTTAGTTGTTTGATCTTGTGATGCTCCTGATGCTGGTGTGTATGGTTTTCTGGAGTTGTGGAGTTTCTTAAATTAGAGGCAGATCTGCTTTTAGCTGTTTATGGTAGGAGACACCAACAGGACACACTGAAGTAGGGCTGTCAGTGTTATGTTTTTTTTCACTGTCTTCTGAGACAGTGATGACTACCATGCCTGTCAGGAATCAGAGGCATAATCAACGTGAGCAGCACATGTTTCCCAGGACTGATGGAGTCATCATCTCTTTTTTTAATTTTTTTTAAGTTTGAGTCCTAATGTTCCATGTTGCACTCTCTTCTAGTGTCTTAAATTTTTTTTTAATTAGCCTGCAGTAAAAAAGAACTTCTTGCTTGTGTGAACATGTTCTCTACTACCTTATTTTCTATGTGGATTTAATAGTTCTGAGTGTGACTGCCAGTGGAAAGTGTAGGTGTCCTTTGTGACACTGGAAGAGCAGTTTGAAACAAATTTAAACATTATTTAGGATTCATGTTTGACATGCAAAAGATTTTATTCACTCAATGCTGGGATTTTTTTTTACTTCAGTGATAAAAGTATCAAGTTTATGGCAGAGAAGTTTGAAATAAAGAATGTTGTGTGTTCACATTTCTAGGATAGCAATTCTGTGATTTCAGAGTCTCTTCTATTCCAGACAGTCCTCATTATGGCAGCATTTAGCCAATGAGTGCCACTTTAAATCTGACTGAAAGTCATATGCTTTCATGCCATCCTACATGAAGATTCTGTGGAATTAGAGGACACAAAAGGAACCAGAAGAAACAAGATCTGAAGATTATTGTAAGATAAGTAACTAAACCATAGAAGAATTATGCTAATCTCTCAGTGAAACAGAAAAGAAAAAAAAAGAGTGCTTTGATTTTTTTTTTTTTTTTTTTTTTAATCCCTCAATGCTTTTCATGTGCTGCTTATCTTTTAAAGGGATTTATCAGAATATGTGAGATTCTGGTAACTGCAGTCATCAAAAATAGGATTGCCAGAATGCACTGAAGAAAATGCTCAAAAGCAGTCTTGGCTATTAGAAGCAATTTTAGAATGAAAGAATGCCGAAACCCACTTTGGATATCCTTTGTTTATTTTAAAAAATGTTTCTTGTACTTGTCAGTATGTGACTTTTGATGATACACCAGGGGCTGGCACAAGAGATCACTGTTGAACAGCTCATGTGAGGGATGGCGTGGCTGAGATTGCAGCATTTGTACCTTCCTCTCTAAGGCACTGCACTGCAGTACAGATACTGAATATGATCTCAAATTCTATTTTGGAATTGAGCTGGATGTTTGTAGTGAAGGGGTTTTAGCAAGGACATGCAGTCCATTTCTTTTTCAGGGATTACATGCAAATCTTTTATGTATAATTTTTTTGCTTCCAAAATTGCTTGCCAAACATTTTATATCACCTTTAAGATTATATTACTGGATGAAAGGACTTGTCTAGTGCATGTACTGTCTTGTCCCATATTCTGCATCTGGAAGTTGTCTGCATTTGATGTGTGAGAAGGCAGCTGGGGAAACTCTGTTGGTCCACCAGGGAAGTTTCTTGATAGCCCTGTGAGTCGACTCACTGATCTTCTGAGAGACAGAGCTGCATTTCCTGTCAGAGTCTGAAGATATTTTGATGCATCCTGCTTTTTACAATCGTGAAGACCTGAAGAAAATCTGCTTTAGGAATTTGAAATGTGGACAGACTGTAAAGAGAGAATACCACCTAATTTCTGACCCAAGATTTAGAATGGGCTTGAGAACCATGTCTGACTTGCACTTCTCTATTTATGTGCTATATTATTACAGGCATATTTTAAAGGTGGTTTTTCCTCTTAAACAGCTATTTGGAAAGTGCTCAGTGTGATTCTAATTCAAGAAAATAAACCAGTCACTTTTTAGCAGACATACGGATTTGTTGAACGTTTTCTTTGAATCAAGGTAAAAGACTGGAAACTGTGTGGAGAAATACTGACAATGGACTGACCTCAGGAAGTTTGTAAATTAAATTGAAGACAAATAATTTTCTTCTTTTTTGTCTAACTTTTTGGTTCATGCTGGCAATCTGCGGTAGTTTTGGTTTTGTTTTCTGAATTACACCTAGGCTTTTGTTTAAATTTCCTGATCTGACTGAAACAAAGCTTTGTGTGGATGACAGAAGGAAAGTCAAGAAGTGTATATATTCCTATACTTCCTAATAAAATTTTAGTGACAGAAATTCGTTTTGTTTGGTAATAATACATAAATAAATAACCTTTGAACTGTAAAATGACCACATTTTACCAAGGTGAAAGTTCTTACTGTGTTTGTTTGACACAGTTATACTCTGGAATTTCACCCTGCAGCAAAATAAGGATAACCTGGCATCATTTTCTGTCTCCAGTCTGTATTCTGCTAAAGACCTATACTATGTTTTGCAGGTGTATGGCACTTAAGCCATCTCTGACTGTTGTCTGTGCCACTCTGGAAATGGAGGGCCTTTGAGTCTGCCTGATGCCCCTCAGTAACTGAGAAAAGGCACAGAGGAACTACTTTTGATAACAGTTTAAGCCTCTTTATAGGCAACCACAGCAAAATGGAACTTACTGCAATATCCTGTGACCATCAGAGGCACAGCTGTGGTATCTCTTTGTTCTCCTTGTAAGAAATAGAGCAGCTTAAGGGCGCTGCCTGCACCATCATGAGAGGTCACCCCAGTTTCCTAACAAAGACTAACAGGAGCTCCCATGTGTTTTTACTGCAGTGTAATTTTATACTGTAGTCCCTTGTTATTGAGTGTGAGGTTCATTAACTAGTTATGTATTCAGTTTTTAATAACTTTTTCTTATTTTAATTTTTTTTAACATACTAACCATGGTGCAGCCTGTGAGGTGAAGGGTTTAAAGTCCTCAAATGTGTTGCTGCTCCTTGAGTCCAGTGACGTTACTCAGCTACTATAGGTTGGAACAAATGTTTTTGAGGCATGTGATTTAGTAGATGTTCTTAGCTTCTCAGCATTGCTTAATAAAAACAAACTTGTATCCAGATGCCTTCTGTTAGGAAAGGGAAAGATATGATAGGTAAGTGTCATAACACGAGCTGTGTTAACTTACGTGACAGCTGCAATTTCTCTATAAATGTAATGCTGTAAGAGATTTAAAGTAATAATAATAATATGTTCATAAGAGCATTCACACTAAAACTATGTAAAATTTAAATAAAAAGGTGATGTCAATTCTTCAGTGTTGTGGCAGACTTGAACGTTTATCATATTAATGAATGGCTTCCTTATAATTATCATGTGCTTGAAGAAAAGTGAAGTATATTAGGTTTCCTAGTAATTCAGTAGACTTCCCAGAGGGACTTTGGGAAAAATCTACAATGTATCATTCCATACCATGCATGGATCAGTCAAATTTTAACTTTTTTAGTGGATGACATTTTAGTGCAGGACAAGTTTTTTTTGTCACTGAGATGGAGCGACAAGATCATTGTGATTTGTGAGACAGCTTCCCAGAGGATTTGAGTAATAATGCTGCATAACAACAGACCTGTATTACCTGGTTGTCTTTTACTTGACTATGGGAAATAATATCTGAAGGACATTAGCTGGCAGAACCAAATGCCAAACACTGGCATGTCCTGTCTTTCTCTCTCTCTGAAAACCTCTCTGGAATTCTACTGTGAAAACCGTGAGTGCACTGAATTTGAAGTATATCTCTGCTTAAATCCTTCTTTCAAAAGAATGATGAAAGGAAGCAACACAAAATTTGCATTGGCTGTCTGTGAGTTTTCCTGGGGATTGCCAGAATGTGGAGTTGTATTAATGGAATCAAGCCAGAAATGGCTGTCTCTTACAGCTATATTTCTTCTTTTTAAATCAGGCAAAACTGGAAAAAACAAGTACCTGGGATTTGTGTGGGATGCGTTCTTTGGCTTCAGAAAAAGGAAAACGAGAAAGAGGAATGTATCTTCCTTTGCTGAAAATGCCAAATAATTTCCTGTGGTGCAGGAACGTCTTCATTCCTGTGATGGGCAAGCAGAACTCTGTGTATATAAATTTAGGTGGAGGACTGAAGGGAATTTGAAGAGTTTTCAGAGTCAGCCTAGGCAATTGGATAGATCTGCAGTAAGACTTGACAGTAAACTTCTGGATTGTAGGATCCATTCACTGGTAACTGATCTTCGTCGTACATCAGGAATGTAGCCATGCTGATAAATGTTTGAACATCACCTACTGTGTGTTTATTTCCTAGTTGTAAAATGGAATAATTTATTTAGAACTAACATGCTAAGCACAAGCCAGATGATTAAACCTCTCTCTGCAGACACATGGTCTTCATCCGTAAGCTATCTTTGTAAAAGCAGTTCATTCCAATGGAGACAGAAGTGACCTAATAGTACAGATAGATAAGAATCCCTAGCCCTGCACAGTCAAAAGAATTCTATCTGCTCCTAACACTGGGGATTTGCCAAAAAATAAGTGTCAATCATGGGACTTCGTATTTTTGTCTATTTTCTGCCATTTATGAAGTGGATTTTGCAATGCTAATGCATGGATAGTTATATGTGTTTGCAGTCTTTATGGCAAGTACCAGGGAGATGGAATGCATATTTCCTTTTGCATGCAAGAGGAAAGTGAAGAACTTCACAGTTTGTGATGCAGGGAAATACTCAGTAAGGTTCTCTCCATCACCATTTCTTTCTTTCTTTCATCTAGTGTTACAGGTAATTTAATAGCTCTTCATTGCTTAAGAGTTGGATTAATCCTCTTTTAAGAGCTTGTATTAAATACATGTGGTTTTTGGTTTTTTTCTTTGTTCTGCCCCAGCTACCACAGGAAGCAAAGGTTTATCCTGTGCCTTGCTGAGTCTGCTGGGGTTTGACTTTGTGCCACACCAGCTCCACCCAGCTCTGCTGGGCTCGGTTGCCTACATCAGCACTGTGCCTAGCGTATTGGAGTCTTGGAATTATGTAGTGGGTCCTTCAGTAAAGCTTGTGAGCAAAAGAAAAAACACTAGTCTAGTATTTAGTAATTGCAGGAGGGTGATAACTGCACAGGTAAATCCAGAAAACTCAAATGCCGTCACTGTTGACTGAATTTCAGTAGGGCGAGCTTATGAATTAATGATTCATAGCCCAAGTTGTTTTTCAATAGGTCTTTACATGATGGTCTGACTGCCTGATCAGATATGTCAGCCTTATTATTTAGTCTTTAATCATTCTAATGTGTCTCATGTAATGAATTATGCATTTAAAGAGTTACTAGTGGTACGTCAATGGAAGAAGAATCAATGGAGGCCTGGTCTTCATTTTGATTTGACCAGGGTTCTTGTAGAAATGTCCTGTAAATTTTCTTTGATATGAGAAGGTTCCTAAAATCCTGTAGAAGATATGCTGCATTTTTTGATAGTTTCAGAATATTGCAATGTTATGCTTCCAAGTTAATTTCTGGAATCCATTAGCAGTATCTTTTACAAGAAAAGTACTGTGTTTGTTCTGCACCCTATCTTCTGGTTCATTTTAACTTGCTTTTCTGTGGAGTTTCAAGATCCGAGTCTAAAACTTTGTTTAATCCCTGTCACTTTTCCTTGGTCTTGTCAGAGCCAGTGAGATCCTTCTCTTCCAGTATTGGGTTTGATGGCCCTTCCTGATTGTGTGGCACAGCTTCAACCTAAGCTTGTGGTAGGACTTGATACTGTCTGAACTTATGAATTTAAGAATTAATTCAAATTGATAGACATTGGTGCTGGTGTTTTTTATTTTTATTTTTTTTAGGGGTCTCTTAAATTTGGAATTTATTTCTGTCTTATGTAGGAGAAAGGAATACAGGTGACCTCACCCCGGATAAGTAAGAGTGGTGTTAATTACCCAATACAGCCTTGCCCCTGATGAGTCACAGCTGTAGCCATTAAAGATAAATGTGGTAAAAGGGAGTGGGTTAGCTGATGAGAGAGAATAATGAGGAAAAAAGGATCCTGGGAAGGGAGAATCACTGCTATGAAGTCAGTCTAAGTCTGCAGTTAGAGCCTGTTGGTGGAACCTGCAGTCACAGTCTAGCCAGGTAAAAGCTGCATTCAGAGTCTGCAAACCAATACCTGCAGTCATAGTTTAGCAGGAAACAGCTAGCAGTCAGAGGCTGCAAGGGAAACCTACAGCAGGAGCTGTAGCCAGAGTCAGTGAATGGTTGGAGTCAGGATGGCTGAGCTGTAAAGAGGAATAAACCAGGACCCTTTTCATGCTGTGATAAACAAGAAGTCTGTGTCTTGGCTCATTTCTGCCCTCTAACAAGAGGGCTGCTACAACAGCCTTTTTTTTTTTTTTTTTTTAGTCTTTAATTTTACTCTTAGTCTGACAAAGGACAAGGTCAAGGTTTTTTCTTTTTTTCTCTCTCAGAAGAAGAAAATAAGTGTTTTAAAAATGTCACATAAAGTTTACTAAGATATCAGAAGATATCACAAGAATTCCAATAAAATGTATTCAGAGCCTAATTTGTCTTGATGTATAATTAGTCTACGTTTTGTTTCTCCTTTTACTTTGCATGCTTTACCTCTGGAAAGCTTCATCTTATTGAACTGAAAGACTCCAAAATCTTCAATTTCAACTGAACAGAATTTGTCTAGAAAGGAAAAGGGATGGAATGTAGGTGGGAGGGATGTCAGAACTTGCAGGTGAGCTTTGTCATCCTTTTGAGAGCCATAGTTTGTTGCCTGGCTTTTCTTTAAAAAAAAAAATCATCTGTTTCATAGAAAGTGTAATTTAAGTTTAGATGTAAGAAGAAATACTTTCGTTTTCCTTGAGTGGGAGGTGAAAAATGAGTAATTAGGTAATGAAAATTAGATTTTCATGTTCCTAAAGGTGAATGGAAGTATCTTTTTCTAGGTGAGATCTGTTGCTCAATTCAGTAAAAAGCTGTATACCTGCGTTTTAAAATACTGAGATGTTTACACTTGTTTATGGATTTCAAGCATATTTGATTTTTTTCTCTCTTCTGATCTTGAAATTCTCATACCTCTTTTAACCTACTGAAAATAACTGAAATACTGAAAATAAAATGGATGGGGCTTTAAGGTATATAAAACTGCAACATAAACATATTCTGTTGAAAATGTTACAAGCATTGCTTTATTCTGTTTGTGTGAGAAGTAATGTATTGCTGTTTTTAATTTTGGAATTTCCAGTTTGATTCTGTTTCATAATTTGTGTGTCAGCTGCAATTGCAGCTGAATTTTCTGAATTTCTTCCTTCCTTATACTAGAAATCTGTTACTGAAGCAGAATTAGATACTTTCTATTTTACACCACTTTTAAATTCTGCTTTCTGTTCTACAGTTTATTTTTCTCTTGACAAGGTGTAAAGATAAAAGAACATCAGTGAAAATATTTTTCCCTTCAAAACCAGTTTGTTTTGGGGGGGGCTGTCCCTCAGACTTGGTAAATCAGCTCATTGCAAACATCCTGTGCCTGACTTACAGAATTGTTTACTCTGTCCCTCTGCACATGGATACCTTCGGCTGATGCTAGAAAGACCTCTAGGTGAGAGTTACTATATCAGTTTTCTGAGGCTGTAATCCAATTAGTATGGTGTATAAGAAGTGCTCAACCTTCCAAACTTGAAGGGGGACATTTGTTTCTTATGCATGGCATTTGCACTTCCATTTACACAAGAAGGCCTTGCTGCACTTTTTGATTTACTAACAAAATAAACTAACGTGGCTCAGGACACACATTCAGTGAAGGAATGAGGTTAACTGGTGGTGAACTGTGCAGGGTTATCAGTGCTAACAAAATTACTTCTTTATGTACCTCTGTAACTTCTGTTGATGAATGAGGTTTTTTTATGATGATTTATGTCTGTTACAGAATTACAGTTTGACAATTGGAACCACATCTAGAGCTTGGGAAGCGCACTTTCTTATAGTAAGTTCTTCCTCAAAAGTTACAGTTTGCTATTAGTGGTTGTACCCTAGTAATTTGTTTTATTGAGAAGGGCAGAGAAACAAGGAGTTCTGCGAGTGAAATGGGTTTGTAACCTTACTGTATACCTTTAAACAGAATAGTCAGCTGAAGAAAATAATTATATTCCTTTCAAAATTTGTAGCTGGATCTCACTTTCTTTGCCTAAGGAATAAATCTTTTAAATGAAAGAAATACATAAAACAGGCAGATTGGTATAGCAGGTTGTTAACGGTTATTCTAGTAACAAAAGTCTAGAAGAAAATTCTTATGGCATAAATACATTTTTTGGCCAGAAGCCTAAAAACAAATCCTGTATTACAAAGACTGCTTCTAATAAAAACCTGTCTCTCTTACCTATTGCTAAATGATACTGTAAATCAAATGTAAATTAATTGATTTTAGTATATTGTCTAGCAGAATAATCTACTCTTCTTCTGTTGAACATTCCATGAAATGATTTGTTGGTCCATGACTGTGAGGTCTATATATGGCCATATATGTCTTTTATAAGTCTGGTTCTGTTCTCACTGTTGTTAATGTCAACCCTCCTCTAGATTTTAACCAGAGCTGAATCATACACTAATTGTGTTGTGTGCTGTTGTATGTAATGGCCTAAATGTATTGAATTCGTGTCCTTGTCTGCCATTTTAGCCCTATTAATATTTATCTTGCTGAGGTGCCAGAACTGTGTGACCTGGCTTTTGCACAATTAGTTTAAAATTGTGTGCGTGTTGCTAACTGTCTGTCAAAATATTTACATCTAATGGTAAATTGTTCCAGCTTTGCTGCTCAGATATATTATCTTGTCCAATTCAGCAAAGGTAATAATCCCTCATATGCTCCTCTTTTCTGAGAAGAGAGTTAGATTTTTCTTTTCTACAAATCTTCCTGATGTCTTTGTTAAGACGCTAAATATTCTTGCAGAGTTGCATTTGTGTGTTTTTCTGTTAACAGTGTGCTTTTGCTGTGTCCAGCATAAATTTTATTATGTCCACCACAGAACTCTAATTTGGATTTGAGATTACAAATGCTGTTTAATTTCCTCAGGAAGTTATCTATGCTGTGGGGGAATACTGCTTTTTAGGTACTAGATAAAAAGAAGTCTTTTTCCATGTATGTTTTTGCTCTTTTAGTGTCATATCTTTATTAATACCTTTTAAAAAATACATATTTTTACTTGGTCTGTATCACAAGGTTGTGAGATCTGTTTGTCTTGAAGCATTTACCACTGTAATTACTTTTGTTTAGTTACTGAAGAAAGGATCAATTATACTTCGAAGTAAGAAATTATCTTGTCACAAATGATGTTTCTGAAACATCAGCAGTGCACCTGTGATTTTTATTTGGTGACTGCAAGCCTTAAGAAAGTCTGTTTTAGAAATATCAGTGCTTGGTGAAACTGAGCTCTTGCTGTGCAACTTTGCTTTTTCAGCCTCATGTGTATGGCAGGGCTGGAATAGCTAAAATTATGTGCACTTTCAAATTCATAGAGATCAGGTAAACATTAAAATCTGTCTCCTAGTTTTCTGAGTTCACTGGAGTAATTTACCTTGCACTTGGATTGGAGCAGAATATATAATTTAAAAATTACGCAGGCATAGGAACTTGCCTTGTGCTCACATTTGTCCAACCTGCCTAGTCCGGCACTTGAGCTCTTGTCTTCCAGTAAAACTGGAAGGCTTAAGTGGTAAGAACTTCAACCAGTTTTCTTGATTACACATGGTTTGCAAGGCAGTATCTGGTAACAGACCATTTCCAGCTTTTTTCCTGCTGAAATAGTCTGTAAGTTTCTTCATATTTACTGGATTTTCCATTCACATAACCACGCCTTCTATGAACCCTTGCATATTATTTATTCTACTGTTTGCAGCTGTCTTGTTCAGAAACTTCTATCAGAAACTAATTGCTAAAAACTATGGCATGGTCTCATGACTGTATTTACTTGAAATGCTGTATAGCAGTTCTTTTGTTTTTATTTCTCCTTAAACACTGGAGTTAATTTTCTCAGAGTTAAGAAAATAGTGATACTTGTATGAATATGTGTCTTGTTTTCTCTTCTGGTTTTCTTGATGCTTTTTAATTAGTGTATGGGGGTTTTTGGAATATTTTTTTGTGTCTAAACTAACCCATACCTGGAATTGAAACATTTCTTTCCGAAACATGTATCTCTTTAATTGTGAAGAGCTGGAGTGGTGAGCCCCAAATGGTAGTATTTTGTCTTGAAGAGGATGTTCTTGAGAAAAATTGAAGCATGTATGAACCTTTTGCTTCTTTTAAAACTGACCTACATTCTTTTCTTCTCCTAACCCAACTCTTGCTGAAGTAAAGGTTAATACATTTCTTGATGTGAATTTAGAATTTGTTTAAAGTGTATAATATATATTCATAATAAAGATTTTATACCCTAAAGAGATAAGAGCATTGTGTCTTAAACTCATAGTAGTCGTATAATTTAACAAATACAGGTTTCTTGTGTTTTTTCTCCTTGGGCTGGAAAGCAAGTTCTAGTTTGTAATTTGTGTTTCTCAGTAAGGAGCTACAGTATAGTAAAATCCTAAATGACTACATTTTTTTTAAGACTGGACACTTTTTCTGAATACGGTTCTAACACTTGTGTCAGAGAATAGGATAGGATTTGGGTGGACTTGGATACCACAGCTCTGGAAGGTAGCCCAAAATATTTCTTTTTTCCACGCCTTATGAGGAGAGGGAGATGTTGTTGCAGAAGAGATTTCCATCACTCTATTCAATCTTCCAGGATGTAAAGCAGATCAGAACGGGACTACACAGACTTGGTGCTGACTTCCAGGAGGAATTTATCCCTCATTTGCTGTTAATTGCAGTAGCTTCAAACTTCTCAGCAGAAACAGAAAGCTCGTCAGGAATGGATTGTGCTTCTCCCGTCAAACCCTCTGGTCTGTGGAAGGCAGTTTTGTCAGGTTCAGCTGGAGATGTGGACCTTTTACTTCAACTTTCACAGAAGCTCCTGAGTTCACAACTCCTAGTGGCCAAGGATTATTTTTTCCTCTGGATGTGTAAGGGAATTCAAATGAGAAAGTGAACAGGGTTAGAATTCATTAGGTTTTGGTTGTATAACTTTGGTTACGTCAATAGTGTTCTTTTAATATCCGATCTAGGGATGGAAGCTACTGCTCTTAGCTCTTGTTTGCCTGTTGTATTTTCAGATTCATCATTTGTGCCAAGGATTGGATTTTTACATGCTGTATGTTGAAATAGTTTTTAACAAGTAGTAGAGGCAAAGAGCATACAAAAGCAGAGCATTGCGGTGAGCCCAATGCTGCAGAATGTCAGTCATTGTAGAGAGGCACTTTTCTAGCTGAAGTTAGCATGGACTCCATCATGAGCTTTTGGAAGTCAGAGAGGTGTCCATTCAAAATATTGTAATTGATGCAGCACAATGTGGTGCTCATGAACTGATTCTGGATGTTGAGAGAAGGTGTTGTTAGGAGACTTGGAGATGATCCAGGGGGCAGAGTATTATTAGAGATTAGCTGACAGAGGTTTCATTCCCACTTCTTTAGTCAACACGACATCTCTGAAACTGTGATACAGCTTGCAATGCAATGTGTAACTCTTCTCTCCAATATTGTTTTAAACTTAAAGGCTTGTGCAGAAGTACTACTTGTAGATTGTGCCTTTGTTTGTTGGGGTTTTTGAGTTCTTCTTGTTTATTTGTTTTAACAGCATGTTATGTTATTAAGGTTGCTTCAGGGAGCTGTTAAACCACTGAGCTTCCTGGTAACTGTGGTGGGCTGTGGTTTGGTTGGTGGGTTGGTTTTGTGGTGGTTTTTTATTTTTATTTTTTTTTTTTTAATTCTGCAGACTTTGGGCATTAGAAATCTTGTTGCATTTTTCTGGTATGTTTCAGTACATTAGTTGCACAGCTCTGGTGTATTTTTTCTGGCAAACCGAATTAAACAGAGGAGTGAATCAAGCAATTTTTTAGTTTTGAAGGTTGCAAGATAAAGAATGACAAGGTATTTTTGGAAGACAACTAAATGATGAGCAATGTGATGATTTATGACTGCTCATAACTATTTAACTTAAATATGGATTGATTTTTTTAAAAAATTGTGGTATTCATTTATCTCTTGAGTTTAGCTTTTTCTTCGGATCAGAGAGGGAAATCTGGTTGGAGGGCTTGAAAGATAGTGGGGTCCAGGAAACTGAGAAATTAAGTGCCACTTTGTTTAGTTAGAGATTGTAAAGATCACCTGTGGAATAAATATTATAGATTCAGGCTACTTGTTGCATAAGGAGTTTGAGATCTTTGAAATATATTTTAACATTTAGTCTTTAATTAACTCTTGCCACTCTATCCTAATACTTGGCTAAGAATCTCTGTAGAAAGCACCTCTGTGAGTATTGGTGTTTATGAGTGAAGATTGGGGATCCAATGATCAAATATATTTTTACTACTAGAGAGAGTGTGTGGTCTGACTGACAGCACAATTAGCTAAGGCAATGTGGCTTCTGATTTTTGCAAGTTCATCCTCTGAAGAAGCAGCTTAAGTACAGTGTTGTTGGAAAGTAGAACAATCCTCAGAATGCTTTTTAGGTATTGAAAACCTCAGCTAAACTAAGACTTATAATCATTATATCCTCCACCTCTGCTGCTAAAACTGGATTTGGTAAAATGTGTATCAGTGTGGGAGTTCATACCCAGATTTCCATCTATAATATGAAAGTGAAGTCGCATTCCACTCCCTGTAAATTGTCTGGAGACTGATCAAAACTATCAAGTCCAAATTAATTATAACCATCATTGTTTTCCTGCTGATTTTTGGCTTTTCCTAGGCACTGAGCAGGTGTTTGAATTGAACTTGGGTTGTCTTGGTGATTAATTCAATCTGAATAGTCAAAATTATTAGTGATGCAACACTTGACATTTTTTGGATTTTTTTTACAGAATCACTGAGGTTGAAAGGGACCTCTCAAGATCATCTAGTCCATTTTGGTCTTGAACCCTCCACAGATGTAGTTCAATGTCTTGGGGAAATTTATTCCAGGGATTGGAATGTCCACCTAGAGAGGGGTAAAAAAAGAAGTAATTTCTGGAGTTCAGCCTGTCTCATTTCAGGGCTCATCAATAATTTTAGAACCTGTATGGGTCCAGGCAAGGCATCATGAACTGTGTATGACATCATGTACTGAGCCCTATAACATGACTACAGGACTTTTTCATAATGAATGGAAGTACCCTTTTAGAACAACTTTATTAAGAAAAGTTGTTCGCATTCAGAATTGAACTTGTCAGTGATTAGAGAGAGTACTCTTATAGGGTCAGAATTCCAATTGTCAGTCCATATCTACCCTGTTCCAACTCCAGACATCGGAGAGAATTACAAGACCTCTGACACGTTTCTTTTCTTTATTTTCCAGAAGCAACACTAGAAAGCAATAAAAAAGTGAGTATTTGTCATTAGGAAGCTACCTGCTTTTTTAGAGCAGTATCTAACTGCTATATATGTAACCTCAGAAGAGACTTTGTTACAAGAAGAAAACAATACAGGAAAGGACATTCAGAAAATGCAAAATATGTATCTGAAATATTTCATCACTATCCGAGGAATTAAAAGGCACAATTTATCTGATGGCCGCAATGAACAAGCAGAATTATTTCTGCAGATATCTAAATAAGAAGATATAAAATCTAAAGTGTTTAAGTCAGCTTTGATTTGAGAGAAATAAGTGTTGAAGAGTCTTTTGCAGAGAAATACTTGGAGTCTTCAGATAGTTGCACAGATATATTGCATCACTTTGCATTAGCAAAGCTGGATTTTCCTCCACCGTTTGAATGGTCTAAGTGCAGCTCATGAGTTGTCACAATCTGACTTTTAACCTGAAGCAGGGAAGTTTCATGTTTTGGGTTCTAAACTGAAGCAATTTTTTTGTCAATGTTTCCTGGAAGGATGGGGTCCCTAAACTGTCAGACAAGCTGTAACAAATCTGGCTGTGTGTGGCACTGTTTCAGTGCTAGACGTGGTACTAAGACACGTACTAAAACATTAAAACATCTTGATAAGATGTCTTACTGTTTCTTGCATGGAGCTGCCTTGGTGGCAGCAACCAAGTGATAGTGATGTGATTTGCTAGTGCAGATGACCTGCTTGTGGTTTAACCCAAATTTGACTTGGTTTTGCCTAAAGTGTGGTGTTGGAAGTCACTTAGGATGGCACAAGTTGCTTGTGATTTCTCCACATTCACGTCTCTGCTGCATAATGGGAGCTCTTAAATGGTCATGTTAGAGATAGTAACATGGAAAAGACTTGCTTTTTCTGTCTAGCAATAGGTACTTACTATTTAAGAGACTGATACAAAGAACTTGTTGATGACTGGTGCTGGCACAAAACACTAATTTTGATCTGAGGTTTGTCTTGCCAAAAGAGCTCTGGCTTTGTTGGACTCTTGACTGCTTGTGTGGGTGTCTGTGAGTATGGTTGAAAAAGTACACAAATGTTTGTTTTTTCTGAGCATTTTCCTGTATTTAATGTCAATAGGAATCCTGAAATTATTTAAACCATTGTCAGAAGGCCCAATCTATAGTGGAAAATCTGCCCTGGGTACAGATTTGTACTTCTTGTCACCTGTTAGTTTGGTAAGAGATAATATATTATGTTTGGAAAAAAACAATTTTCCATGTAACATTGGTATTTTTATTCTGAAACACTTCTTATATTTGTCTCTCAGTTGTTTAACCTGTAAGTTTGAAGTAGCACATGCTGCCTTAATTTAGTAATGAAAGCATATGTGAAGGAAATGAATTTTGGGACAGAATTCAAACAAAGTGAACCAATTGCTGTGTTTTTTTTTAAAGAATTGGGTCTAGGTAGGTCTGAGGAGAGGGGAACAATGGATGTCTTTATTAGTGAGAAAAAACACAAGGAGCTACGAGGTATATTCAGTTATCAGAGAAAAGACCACAGCAGTTTGATAGAAGAGGAAACAAGGGGCAAAATTAATTACTGTTATTGATTGTATTTCATAGTGCCTTGAGGGCTCAGCTGAGGCAAGTGTACCACTATGCTACTGTACAAATGTCCACTGTGTCACAATGCCTGCCTCAAAGAGCAGAGGAACTCTGAGATGAGATTAAGGGGCAGGGAAATGAAGTAATGTGCCCAGAAACGCTCAGGATGTCTTGGGGTTCATTCCAATCTCCCCTGGATTCATGGTGAATTTGAATGTGGAGAACTAAAGGGCTGTGTCTTTGAAGATGAGGACATACAATACAGACATTATGTGGGAGGATACTGGAAGTCAGTGCATAGATTCAAGGCCTCATGGACAGAAGACTGAACAGAAAAAGGTGAATTTATTTGCAACTTATTCAGTGGTGTTGTTATTAGAAACATGAAGATGTCTTCATACAAAACCTGTAATGCTGCTAATAATAGCATAGTTGGAAAAAAGATACATTGCAGTTATTGAATTGAAAGTTCTAAATTGTGGTTGCCTGATTGGTTTGAAATAGTGCCTGGTCTTTAATGGTAATATTTAATTTAAAGTAGAATGCATCGAGATTCTTGTGTTGATGGCATATCAGACTAAAAGGGCGGGGAAGAAGGTTTTTTTGAGAAGCTATTCTTAAAGGAAAAATGAAAGGGGGGACATGGCAGTTATTCTGAAAAACTGCATAGCCAAATAATAACTGTAAAACGTGCATCCTAGAGATCTGAAAGTGTTGAGCCCTCCTGTACTGGGTGGTGTGGAGCAGGCACATCCTCAGATAAAATAATACTGAGTAGAATGGTTTATATAAATTTGTTCAGTGAACTCTCCAGAGTTTCAGGTGTTAATGCATAAGCTCTATCTACTCCATCCATGTACTGTAAAACCTGAAAGGAACTTCTGTATAGTCTTTTATAGGCATCTGTATAGTCTTTTTGAATGTACATGCCATAAACTATTTCTTTTGGCTTCATATATCCATTGGAAGAAGGAAGATAGACTAACAAGGTGTGTTTTTTTAATCTGCTCTGATTGAAAAAATTGGAATTTCCTGAAGTGCCTAAAAAGAAATTTTAATTAGAATTGAATAAGTGTAGGAATTCTCAGATAATGTTTCCAAGGAGATGGCTTTGGAGGTGATTTTTAACTCTTACATTTGTTTTTTCTGTGCACTTAGAAAATGTATTGTGTTCCATGTACATAGGAATTTTTTCATTCTGTGTTGTACTAATATAGGTGGCCAGTATGGCTTTTAATAGTACCTGAAAGTTGGCTTATTTAAAATGTTATGTCCTTGCTGCTGTATTATGTCAATACAAGATACCTTCTGGCTGAGAAGCACACTGCAAATTTGCTTTTGAATGTAGGATGTCCATCTTTAGTCATGAAGACATGCAATGAGAAGGAAAGGTCTCTAATTCTAGCATAAATTAAACTCTTAATTTGGACTCTAACCTGAATTCTTGTTAGCTATTGGTCTCCCTATCTGAACTTCAGTATATTATCATTATTGTAGAAAATTCTGGATTAAGTATTTAAAGTGAGGGTAATTAATTCTTACAATCTGGTTATTCTGTCTGTTAAGTGAAAATAGTGATAAATCGGTTTGATTTTGTTTTTCTTCTTAATTTGTTTATTAGAGATTTTGATTTCTTGCTACAAGCAAAACAATAAATTGTAAGACCTTACAGGTTTTGGGTTTTGTGTTCTGGTAAAGCAGTGAATTTGTAGTGAAAAACTTGAGTAAGAAAAATGTTGAGTGATTTAACTCAATGGATTTGTTTAATTTGTGGAAACTACCTTTAGTAAGCTTTGCATAGCTCAAGATTTTCACATTTTGTTTCACTACAGTTCAAGGATGTTCTTCTAGCCAGATCTTCTGTATTTATTGTCCTAATCAAGTTACTACACAGATGTCTTCTCAAGGTATTACTAGGTTGTAAGAAGAACAAAAGATGGTTTTCCTGTTGCCTTGAAGTCCCAGTGAGAAGCAAGGCTGGCATTTTAACTGGATTTAATGACTCACCTGAAATTGGAATGCAAATCTGTACTAGTGAATAAAAAGGGCAAACAGAAGCAAAGATGTGCAATACATTGTTTCTAAAATGAACAGAAATACCATATGAAGATGGAGTCTGAAGATTTGAGCAAAACAGGGATGTCACTCAGCACACAGTACCAACTGTTTTCAGCTTATTTTGTATGCAAGAGCATAGTTGCAGATGACTCACAGTTAAAATGCCTTACATAAAATTGCCAAAGTATTTAGTTCACATCAGGTGATGGAAAGACACTTTAAAAATAGTAATAAGAACTGTATTAAATTACTCTCACAGGTTTATATTTTTGTGGGGTTTTTTTTAGTATTTTTTTTAAGATCCCTTCTGTAATCTTAAAATGCAAATATGATGCCTTAAAAGGAATAATTAAAAGAAAATTATGCAAGACTGCACTCTTAATTTGTGATTTAATGCCAGAAGTTTACCTTACTCAGGAAATGCAAATTCCAGTCCAAAACAGACACTACTATTGAAAAGGAAAGGCTATTCTAAAACTCTTAACTCTTGCTAATATATTGCATTTCAAAAATCTGTGTATCTTCTATACACTTCATCAGTGCTCCCAGAAAAATAGGCTAGACTGCTTTTATCCTTCGTAGCAGTGCTTTTGTGTGCTGTATTTTTGTATTTACTACAGATTACATAACAGCATAAAAATAACTGAAGGACTAATTGAAGGTCAAGGGGTACGTTTACTTCAGTATTTTATCTCTAGTAGTGGTCAATAACAGAAAGGGAAGAGGACAAGAATATACTTTCCCTGTTTCTGTTGCCGTTGGCCTGTAGCAATTTGTGTCTTGGGGGAGTTAATCTCAGGCTTGGTGGCACTGAATTTGGTAGCAAATTGAGTTCCTCAGCTGCAGTGGATATTGAGTGGGAAAGCATTGCTTTTTGTTTGTTTTGAAGCCTCTCTGTGCAACTTTTGATTGATAATCCCTAGTTCTGGTACTAGAAGGGACAGTGAATCATAACTGAAAATAGTACTACATGCGTTTGCAGAAATCGCAAATTTTTTTGGTAGGCTTATACAAACGGTTCAGTACTTTTTAAATCTGTTGTTCAGTCGTGAAACAGAATCAACTGTTGAAAAAATGATGGGGTTTCTTTTAGCAGTAAGTGGAGTTCTTTGTGTTTCTTCTATAATCTCTCACTCCCCATCCACTTTTCCTTTTGTGTACTTCTTAATTTGTACATTTGTGGAAGAATTTGCAATTCCAGATTTTCTGACTTTTTATAGTCGTGGGTCCTAACAGTTGCATCTGTGTGTAGCCTGTTTTCTGGGGGCTTCCTGGCCCTCTGTAGCAGCAGCAGCAGCAGCAGCCTGTTTGTCTTTGTTTGTGGCTACTGGGGAATTAGAAATATTGTCCAACATGCTTATGACTTACCCCTGAAGGGAGATCACTGCTGCTTGCTTATTGTGTTTTCGTTGCTGTGCTGATGATATTTTTTCCTCATGGATGTGGTGCTGCACGCTTTTGTCTCTGCATCCTGAACTGGGGTTTGTGTGCCTGGGCTCAGTGTTGGAAAGCCCACAGCAGCATTTCTGGGAGTGCACAGAGGGGGCCAGGATGACTGATGCTGGTTGGGCAGAGAAATCCAGTCTTCTGTAGCAGAGTGAGGATCAGAGTGCCTCGAGTGAAATAGTATGGACTGAGCACCAATATATTTTCTTGGGGCTCTAATTGCTGACCCTCTCATTTGCCCTTTTAACATGTTGCTGGTGTCATCATTTGAGGGATCTGTGGTTGAGCTGGAAATTAACAAACCTGAAGTTGTGGTGTGGGTCTTTTTGGCAGGACAGCAGCTGTGGTCAGATAGTCGTGGGCAACACTGTGACCAGAGGGAGGAACAAGGTGTGATCTTCCATGGCTGCACAGGTTGCCTGTTTTGCAGTACAGGAAAAGAGACCCATCTGTTATTATCCCCCTCAGCATGCCTGTATTGTGAGAACTGGCAGGATGAGCTGGAATTCAAACCCTGACCTTCATGCATGTGTAGGTGAGCAGAGCAAATAGGGAGCAGGCAGTGGATTATGCAGTGCTGTGAGGGGACAGGCAATCTGTAATGTGCTGCAGCTAAATGCTCACCCTTAGTCAGGGTGGAGGACAAACATACAGTCTAAATGCTTTATTGTTAAGGCAAAGTAAGGTCTTTTACTGCATCCTGTATAGTTTTACAGTAATGGTGCTTAGCAATTGCGTCTTGTCTTTGAAGTGCTGAAAAGTACTAGCTACTGCCAGTGCTCAGAGAGTGAATCTTAGAGGTGAAAAATAATTTTTTATCATTCCAATAGCTGCAGTTTGTTTAGAAGAGCAAACAAGCAAAATCCAAACAGCAGTATAGGTATTTTTAATTTGACTTTTACAGTTCAACTTAGTTTTTACAATAAAGTGTATTTTTCCTTCAAAAGGAGCTCTGAAAGATTGATTAATATTCAAAGTGAGCTGCTGTCTTGAATTTAACAACGGTAAGAAATAAGAATTCTATTAAAACTAAACATTAATAATTACTGCTGTTTCATATGCTTTAATTTAATTGTGATGAGAACTTCCTCCCAGTCAAATAGTCAAATGAAGGCTCTTCAAGCTCCCAGTGTGAGGTTAGAAATGCAGTGAGATGAAGAGAATGTCCTCAGGTAGCAAAGAAAATGATGCTGTGCCTTCTATTGCTCCTTTTCCATCCAGGCAGCAGACATGCTTTGCCAAGTCCCACAGTCAAGTTTTAAGGAAGAGAGAAAAAAGCCAGGTGCTCGTGGTGTTAGCTGTGCATTGCAAAGGAAAGTGGCTGTAAGTACGAGGGTGGTAGTCAAATAGTGAACATCCCTGGGCTGCTGAAGTTCACTATGAATGGAGGCCACTAATTCTTACTCTTTCGGTAATGGTCCCTAGTGCTTGGAGATTCTGAGGGATGAAAATTGAAAAATACATGGTTGGCTAAAAGTACTGTTAATTTCTGCTGGAAAAATTGTTGACTTTTAGGTTTCGATTTAGTTACGATTTTAAGACAGCCATGTTTTTAAAGTTTGGTAACAGAGCCTTTTTCTTATACAAGATTTAAGGTTGAAATTCTTCAGAGCACCTCCATTCCATTTTCAAAAGCAATATTTACTGGAAAGAACATATTTCATAGTAATTTAGGAGAAATAAAAATGCATTATATTTTTAATTATTAAGATATAAGAGCAGAAAAGTCTTCAACTTAGGCCTTGAGGGTGTTGTTGTCATTTCAGCTTTGGCTTTTAAAACCAAACTTCTTTTTTTTTGAAACAGAGAAACATGAGAGGGCCCCTAAGTTTTTATTATTATTATTTTTTTTACCCACTTGGCTGTGTATTGTTGTAGATGGGAGGCAGAGGTCTTCGAGAGGCCATAAGTACTCCCCTCCTCCCCAATAGACAGACTTCTCACATCCTTAGGCTAATAGGGAAAATGGTGCATTTACATTATTGTTTCATTTAAACAATAACTGTTGATAAGAAATAAATACTTCATTCCCAAATGGCGTCTGCAGTATTTAGGTTTGGCAAGTTTTCAGGAGGATAGGCATGAATTCAGCACTAAACTGCTGCTGCTTCTGAGGAAAACAATGAGCTGTGTCATTTGATCAGGGACAAAGTGACTACTGAGCAGGGGTGATTACGAGGAAGTAGCTTTTAATAATAAAGAAAAAATACAATTTCCCATGTGAAACCATTCCCATAGCTTGTTTGTAAAGTAAATAATATAGTTCATGTGTTAGGGTGAACAGACAGAAATGGCTTGTAACAAATACAGTCAGTGTTTCCCTAGAAATCCTCTTCTGGCTTTATTGCTTCTTGCTGCTGCTAGTATACTTACCTGCTGGTTTATTTTGTGGAAACACTTCCTTGTGTTCCCTTGCAGGCCTCCTTGTGCAAGAAGCACAAAACCTTTTTTTCTTTTTTATTTTCCTTCTTTTTCCTTCTCAAAGAAGGCATGAAGTATTCTGTTCCCTCTATGGAACTCATGGGAAAAATGTTGCATGAATGGAGGTCAGTTGCTATTCTGTAAAAACTTAGTCTTTAATTATCTCTTTTTTCTGATCTGATTGGGCTTGTGCTATTCAATACAGTTCAGTTTTCTTTGTACTATGTCCTGGTTCTGGCTAGGACAGGGCTAACTTTTGCAGTAGCCAGGAGAAGGCATGGCTAGGACCTGGAGGTTGTTCTGTACCACCTCACATCATTGCCAGGGGCAGGGGAAAGAGTTCTGGTCTGGTCAAGTAAGTGTGATGGAGGGACATGAACAATCTGGCATTTGTCTATTTTCAGGGGATTTCTCTCTGAATTGTTTCTTTCTCATACCCTCTGTCGTCAGCATTTTCGCTGTTACTTTTTTTTTTTTTTTCTTATCTCATTGCTGTTTCCTGTAAATGGTTCTTATCTTAACCTGTAATATTTGACTTATATGCCCCCAGTTCTCCTCTCCATACTACTGCAGGGGTGAGAGGGAGGGGAAGGTGGGGGAGCATGACAGAGGCAGTGTGGCTTGAACAGTTCTGGTGGGGGCACTGAATGGGGAGAACCATTCCTGAACCACAACATAGTAGGACAGTGTAACAACTCTGGCAGATTTTGACATACTGCTCTGAACTGGGCTAAGAATCCCCGGATTGCTCAACTAGAAGCCCAAGAGAGTTGTGTTTTGTACCTTGGACAGAAACAATTTTGCACTGAGGCTTCTGCTGTGTTATCTTCTCTGAGATGACAGTGTCTCAGAACTGCCTGACACTGAAGGCTCTCACTGATTTTTACTGGCAGCTGTAGCTGCCATTTGGTAAAGTCAAGTCCTGAATATGTACGATCTGTCTAGAAGTGCTTATGGCAGGCATTGTTTGCCATGTCTGCACTCCCCAAAGTGCCTGCATTGTCTCTTGAGCTTATTTTTCATTCTTTCTGAGAGTGCAGTAGCACCTTTAAATTGAGACACGTAGATTTAGCTCTGGTTGTTGGGGCTTGCAGAGCACACTGCTGCTCTTTGGTTTCACTTCCCATCTTAGCAGGAGTCAAAGTTTTGCCCACTGATTCCACCCTTCTGTGGTAGGTCATCTTACATGTCTAAGGTTGAATATTCAGTGACTACTCTTAAGTCCACTAGAGAACAGCTAAGCTAAGTCACATCTCCTTGAAAGCAAAGGCCAACCCCCTAAGCAGATAATATTCGGTTATGAATTAGTAATTTCCTTTGACAATATATTCCTGTGGCTATTTACCCTCACAGTTAAAAATCATGCTTTCTTTTCCTATGACTTTGTACCCTAATTTGTCCTCTAGCAATGTCTAATTACTAAAAGATAAATTTAGGAGGCATTTATAACCTACAGTGGTATAGATGCTTGCAGTCTTTCTGGGAGATGTGACAACAGTCTCATGTATACCTTTCTCAGGTTTAGTTTTATTTCTGTGTGGAGCTGTTTTTTCCATGCAGTGGCTTCACCATAAATTATATTCAATTTGACACAGTCATTTCACATGTCCTTTATTGTATATGTATCTCACATATAGCTGCTTTCAATACGTTTTTTTCCTACCTCAAGGTTTTGTAGTAGAGGTAATCTGTCCTTTAGAACAGTCTCTAGTTTTTATCCAGTTATAAATCATGGTTTGGGGCATTTTCTCCCCTGTAATTTCTTTAGTGTGCCAACTAATTTTTCAGTTATTTTTATATATAATTCAGTAATGGTTTATCTTAACTTTTCAGTTTCCTCACAAAATACAATGAATTTCTCATTTAATTGCTGTTGCTTTTTCTCAAATAAGGATCACAGATGTATTATTTTAAATTTTTTAGGTATTTAATTACTGAAAAATAAATGGGATAATGTTGGGCTTCTTTTCTTTACTGGTTTACATCTCTTAAGTTGTTTACAGTCTCTGTTTATCTGGAATAAGTAAATTACCTATGTTTTTTGGAAGGAATGCATTATGTGTTTTTTGTCTTAAAAATTCACATCAGCTTTCAAGAGTAGAGTGCAACAGTATTTTTGCAAGTGTCATTATGTGATAACAGAGTTTGGGTTATGTAGCATAGTAAAAAAAAAAAAAAGGTAGGATTTTTTAAAGTTGCGTGACTAAATTAATTTTATTTAGTTATTTGTCCTACAGATCTCTGCAGCAATCAATCAACTGCTGTTAGAGCCTGTGGTATCGATTTTGATTTGTAATATCACAAGCCTGAAGGCAATGTGGTGACATGCAGAATGTGCTGCACCAGCGCCTGTTAACACAGGGAAGCACAGGAAGGCTGGAAACTGGTTCAGTTCTCAGTTTTTAGGTGCACAGATATAAAGTGAATGACCATATAAGAGCTAGTCTTGCACTGTATATTTAGACTTATTAAACCTTAGGACTTCTGTTACATGAGGGATTTAATAAATCCATTGACATTGGAGGTTTGCTTGCTGCTGTTGCTTACATAATGGTGATCTCACATAGTACACCTTGGTGTGAAGCTCGCAGATGTGCATGAGTGCTTGTGTCAGTTGGGGAAAAAATTGTGTGTGGGGGCTGGGTGCATCTGCAGTTTGCCATCGTGGGCTGACTTAAAATTAGGTGCATGCATATGCACATGTGAAATTGTTGAGATTCAAAATACGCACATCAATTTGGTCTTCAAGTTTTTATTAGTGAATTAAGCCAGGCTAGGGCTGGAGAGGTAGGTTAAAATCACAGTAATGTAAAGGCACCTTTTCAAAAGTTGTGCTCTTTGCCATGGCTTTCTTTGTACTTGTAGTGTGCTTGGTTTATTGTTAATTTTTCAATTTCTTTCATTTTTCTTGTGATCAGGGCACACACTATGGCTTGAGATCAAAGTGCCAACATCATTCTGTAGTCACAGACAGGATCAATAATGCAGTGATTTAAATTTTGTGAAGCCCTCCAAAGGAGACTGAAGCAGAGAAATTCTTAGACTCTTATGTCTTAAAACCAATAGTATATTCATAAGCTACTTCAATTTTTCAAAATGTTATCAGAGTATCCCTTTGCTGTATCTCATGATGCTGAGTCTTTACCATGCCTGAAGTTATTTTTCCTTTGCTGCCCATATTGTCAACAACAGTTGTACTAAGGCTGCTCTTCTAGGATAATCTCAAATGTCCTATGTCATGTGCTTCCTCTCTCTGGGGAGACGTACCTCTTCATTGGAAAAGAGCCTGTGTTTGCATAAGTGACAAGCCAGTGTTTTTTAGCATTCTTTGCCGTGTGTTTCAGCAAGGGATGTGATTGGTGTGTCTTCCCACTCAGGCTGGATAGAAACCATGCTTCTGCCTTCAGATCTTTGTTTTCAGTGCAGTTGTATTATGGTTTGTCCAGGACAGGTGCTGACATAAATGAGGATGGTGTTTTTTCTCCTCCTGTCAAAAAAATATTAAACCAAGAATGCCAAGATTACTTTCCAAGCCCTGGGCTGACATTGCCTTGGTTCCAGGCATTGTTGTGGGGTGTGATACTGGAATATAATATGTTCTGAGACTGGATTTTTCAGTGTTGAGTCCCCCAATGACATGAGCAAAATGTACAGTAGCTTGAACTCTGAGAAATAAAGATGTTTACCGGAATTGCGTGTCCATGTACGTTTGGCAAAGTAAGATTGACTTGTTAAAATTTCTTTCGTTCCCTTTCACCTTGCTGGAGGCATTATCATAGCAGAAAGTAAGCATTGAATAAGTGCAGTGTAAGTGTTTCTGCTTGTTTAGCGCAAGTGTAAATTACATATTACAGGGTGCAGGACAACAGAGATTCAAGATTTGTATCTCTTTTTATGCAAGTAGCTACATTTTCTTACACCTGGTATATGAAAGTGTGCCTTGTATTTCCCATTCCTGGTACTAAAAAACTGTGGATTAAGTTGTCCATTATTTTCTAGCATTACCTGGCATGGATCCAGCAAGTTAGACTTACTGCTTTCACAGAAAGCAAAAGTTCCAACAGGTTACACCTTACTCTGTGTCAGAGTAAATAATCTTGTTTCCATTTTTTAATTGTGCTGGGTTTTCTACTAATTAAGCAAATTAAACATTGGCAGCAAATTAATATGTGAACCCCCTGCCATTTTTAAAGACAGGCTTTGCTCTAATGTTTTCGAAGAAATGGTACAACAAGTGAATAAAATGAATATTTTGAAGCATTTTGGTATTGTCTAGCATCAATAACAAAATAACCGCTTTTATTTCTAGCATAAATCTGGATTAAAAACTAAAGGACATATGAGTCCATACATGTACCGACTTATGGAGCAACAGATCTTTAGAGATGGACTCAAATCTGTAAATATGTGCTAAATAAGATTTTAGATGTGGAAAACCAGAAATGTTAGGCAAACTATTCAAGCCTTTCAGTAGGGCCCCTCTGCATTCTCTAAGTGTCTTCATCTTCTGTAACATGTAGACCAGGTTTGTGTAAGGGGAAACTGAGTAAATTGAATGGAATTGAAGACTTTACCTCTGTGTTCCATGGTGTATTTTCCTCTGTGTTCCATGGTGTATTTATTTTTTTTTTTAGATGACTGCCTTAGAAGTAGGTGTTCTTGAGAACAGTTTGTTTTCTATTCCAGACATTTTAGTTTAGACAAGTATTGTTGTGTATTGTAGCAACATTTATGCTCAGTGAGAGATTGATAGGTTAAACCATGAGTCTAAGAGCATTCTTTTTATACTATTATCTTAGGACTTTCTCCCAGGTGTTTAAGATAAAACTCTCAAATTTAAAAACTGTTGTTCTGTTTACCAACAGTACCAGGTGATGAAAAAGAATCCGAAGCCAAACTAGGAGATTTATAGACCCAATTTTTATTTCTATTTCTTTTTTTTTCTCCCCAAACTCCTGTCTGTCTACTTTGACTGTCTCTTGGAAGATGTCTTCAGAAACTTTCTGCCTCCAGAGAGCTTGCTTTCGTAGCATCTCTAATTCGTCCAAATTGACTCATGTAGAAAAGTTAGTCTTAAAATCTTCTGCCCCATCTGCCAACTTCTCAGCATTTTACAGGAAATGCTTCCCAAGAGAATCATTACATTCACCCTAGTGTGCTGGTTAAAAGGACTCTGGCTGTCATTGGGATACTTGCCATCTGGAATGTGGAGAAAATTATTCTCTCTAATATGGTAACTACTGGGAACCTCACTGAAAGAGTGGGCCCCCTTTGTGCTAGGTGATTCACTTAAAAGCAATGGAAAAAAAAAGCCTAGTTATTGTTCTTTAGAGCATGCAATTCACACTTTAGACAGAATTAAATGGATTAATGATATTGAAAGTATGGAGGATATAATAATAAAGCAGAACTAGAAAAACTAAGTTTACCACAGAGTAAGCTACAGTGAAAAGTAGTCAAATGATTTATTAGATGGACAGCTGTGGTAGGCTTCTTTATCCAATAAATAATGGGAGAAAACCTCTCTAAATTAAGTAGCTTTGGAATAAATTGCTATTTCACTATTTCAGATGGTGTTTTTGTGTTTGTTTGTTTGTTTTCCTGGTCAACCCTGAAGGAATTGTAAAAGCAAAGCTTCCTTTCTGTGAAGTGTGATAGGGGTTTATGGAGTGAACTAGATTCTAAACGCTTTATCTGTTCTTCAGCACTGTCAGCACTGCTAGACACTAACTCATGCTCCTGTTCAGAGTAGTAAGTCCCTTTATTTACTGCCTGTTTCTGTCCTGGGTTTGAGCTCAGCTGGTACCCAGGCTGCAGGAGAGGACTGAAGGAGAGAAGCTGCTGCCGTTGTTCACAGCAAAAAGATCTGCAGGGCTTCTTGTGAGACTGGGCACTTAAACAAGCTGGTGTTGTTTTTCTGGCCTCAGTCTTCAGATGGTTTTTGCTTCACTTGATTTCTGTGCTGCTGAAGTAAAAAACAAGTAGATAATTGTGTATTTTATTTCATTAAGCTAGAATTTGAATTCTGTTTCATATTTAAGATGGTTAGGATTAATATTAGTCTAGATACCATCCCTACCAGGAATTTTTCAGGAACATAGGAAATAGTTACTCTAGTATGTTTTTCTTAGACAATATTATATGTTCAGCTTTGGAATGATTGAGTAGAGAACATACCACTAGGACAATAACAGAGATTTCTTATTATTACTGTTTTTTTGTGTTTCCTGGATACTGATTTCAACAAAATAAATTAGGTTTGAACTTTTTTTCGAAGATATTTAATTCTAAACAAAGACACTTGCTTAGTATTCTTTAGCATTGCATCCAAAAATGGTTGCAACTTTCAAACAATAAACTGGATGTTCAGTGTCTGCTGCTTTTAAAAAATGATTCTGAGATTTTCACTGTAGAAAGAATTACTTTTTTCCTTAGGAATAAGTATTTTGCCAAAATGAAAAATTTTCAAAGTTTATTACAGAGTGAGAAGGCTGACATGAGTGGGATCTGTAGCCCTTTGGGACGATTTTACTTCCAATCATTTTGGGTTTGATGTAGAAATATGAGTATGTTTTCCTCCAGCCGTACTATCATGTATCCATTTTATCTCTGATACATGATTTTGTCAGGACTCTGTTCGCTGGTAATTATCATATGATACCTTTTCCTTTCCGTAGTTCATTTTCTAGGCCTTGTGGCAAACTAATGGAGTTGGTCACTGGTGAAAATTCTGAAGGATAATATTCCTTACAAAACCTGATTAACTTCCTTATTGGGTTGTATTGATTTCCTCTATTTTAGAGAAGGGTAGGAAGGAAGAGAAATTATGCTGCTTTTAGTACTATGGAGGAAATATATAGTATATAATAAATGTGCATTGACAGCAGAAGCACAGATGTATATCGCAGCGGGTGCTGAGAGTGAAATCGAAGCAGCCATTATATTCTGATATGTTACTTGCCTACATTCTGTTTCACTTGGAGGATATTAAGTTTTCATCCCAAGTTCTCTCACATAACTCCCAAATCTACACAGCAAGATGGAATAAAATCAGTATCCAAATGAGGACTTCATATGGGAATCTTTTTGGTAGAAATGAGGAAAACTTCACTTGTTCATAAAATCATTTGGAAGGTAGAGCTGAGTGTAGGTACAGCTTTTAAGTCTGCAAAATCTCAAAATATGATACTTTCTTAGATGATACTGCTATTTTGGAATGGGTTAAAATATTTATTATCATAGTGAAGTGAAAGTCAGTCTTGAATATAGTAATTTACTTCCTTAAAAAATTTTCTCACCCATTGCATCTTAATAGTTTTTGGAGTTTGTTAGTCAAAAATTGCATGCCACTGGAAAGTAAATAGCAGAAGCATGAGTAGACTTGAAAAAATGGGAATGGAAGCCTAAAATTAATATGAATCGTTCTAAGATCTGCTATGTCTCCACAATGAATTGAATAGAAATGTTATTTTATATGTTCTTGTAAAATACTTACTTAATGAGAAAAATGTAATTAATGAAGTGATACAGTACATCTATACAGTTTCTGTTGACCTTAGCACTGGACACGAAGACTTCACATCATCTCTTTTTAGAAGGCCTTTGGAAAAGGTTTTTCCTGTTGTATGAATACATTTCCAATAGTGTCAATAACATTTTGAAAATTACCTCTAAAACAGCATTATAGAGTGAATACACAAACTAATATAGAATATCTTTGTGTAGATGAACCCACTCAGTAGGTATAAACATATGATGTTCTCATGTGGGCATCTGTTCATATGAGGATTTTATTGCAGGCTTGTGTCAAGATAATTGTGGACCGACATAATTACCAGAAAGAATTAATTCCAGTACTCAAGGTATTAAGTAGGGCTGTTGTAGCATTTTCTTATGGTGTATATTCAGCCTCTTGCTCAAACTGTATTTTAAAATCAGATAAATAACTCTTTTATTTTTTTATTAAATCTTCACTTGCTATTTAAATTCCGGTAGTCCTTTGACAAAACTGTGGTATAGAACTCAGTATGCAATAGAATTGCTTTATTTTTCTGCAATTTTGCTGGCATTGAGCATTAAAAGAAGTGAGACAAATGTCCACTAAATGTCCAACAAGAAGATGTAGCGAAAAAACCCTGGACTGGGAAAACTTTGAAAGGCAGATACCTGTGAGTCAAAAAAAAAAAAAAAAAAAGGAAGAGCTGCAGGGTAAGGCCTTTGGAAGCTTTGCTTTGCTGAATATTTGATGAAACAGACTGCAGAACTCTGCAGTGTGAATCTAGAGAAATCCCTGATGGCAGTTAAGAGTTAGTTGTCCTTTCTGGGATTTGCAGTGATTTAATCTGTCCAACATTCTTGTCTGATAGAGAGGAGAGGGCATAGCAGGGACAGCAGTGAACATAATGAACAATTAACTTAAATAAGACTCTTTGCATGTACGTCTGTCCAAGTAAAAAGAAATGATTGGAATTTGTTCTTAATCAAGGATATTATTTTTGATTTGTAAATTGAGTAGGCGAGAATCTACAGAAGATATCTATGATATTTCTGTATTTCTGTATTTCTGAAATCTGTTGGGGAGGAATTTTTTTATTATATTATTTATTTTATTATTTTTTTAGTGGATGCTTTCCTTATGAACCTTGGTTCTTGATTCAGAAAACCTGCTTAAAATCTTACTCAAGGCCCAGTAGAGTTAAGGTAGATGCCTGAAGCCAGGGTACACTCCCTTGAATAGATGTAATAATAATAATAATAATAATGATTCTATATGATTCTATGAAAAGACAGCTCTGTTTCGAGAGAGAGAGATGCTTGCTGATTTGCAAAAGGTAAATGTTAATGCATTTACACCCTTAATGACTGTTGTGCAATAGGGATAAAAAATGAGATGAGAAATGCTGAAATGATTCCTGTGTGATTACATCCAAATTATACTGCTCGTTTCTTTCAGAACAAAAAACAATGGCAGGCTAATGAGAGCTCTACTCTTTCTTAATAGAAATAAAGCTATTAACTGACTGGTTCTGCAAATTTTTGTTTCTTGCAGTTTGCATCTGTTCAAATGGCATTATTATAGAGATAAAACCAGTTAGATTCTATTAGCTCCTGAAGTCACATAAAAGCCTAGAAAACTACTGTGGATGCAGTTAAATTTTCAGTGATGCATTACTTCATCCAGCTTTAGGTCAAAATAATAATAAGTCACTATCTGGGCGTTACATCCTTCCAGCAGTACTTTGTTTTTTCAAATCCCATCATAAAATTATTTATGGATTATTTGCAGAATTCATTCCCTTTATATCAGGTTTCAGTCAGAGACAAGTCAACACTAAATGTCTTCATGCAACACTGCTTTTGAGAAGTAAAATAATCTTATCACTTCTAGGAAGTGAAAAGAAAGAATCTTATCACCAAGCAAGTTAAATTATGGGCAGGTAAGCTTGAAATAGAATGCAGGGTTTTATGTAAGTTCAGTAGTGATTAAAATATTTAAGCCAGCCAGTCTTGTAATCTGAGACTGATGTTTTCCTAGTAATATTTGTGAGTTGAAGATAGGGACAGGCACCATGAGATGGCATTTCCCATCTTGGGGAAAATGGTAGCATCTCATTTTGAAATGCTCAAGTTTTTGTTTCTTCTTTGATTATAATAAACTATTTCAAAGGACTCCAAAATTAGAAGAGAGAGGCAAAGACTGTGTCTTCAGGTGTTTTCCTTTAAACAGAGCTCTGACAGTATGTAGGGCTGCAAATCCCAGTGAAATGCAAGTTCAGTATCTCAAATCTAGTACCTCACTGCTACCTTTCTGTTCTGGTTATCACAGGTGAGGAGGAGTAGTGGAAATGTTCTGTCAATCTTTACATGTTTGTACTATCCACTCCTGGTGTGTGGATGCCTTGTGCTGGTGGGAAGTTTGGGAAGCAGATGGAATGCAGCCCTGCTGACACTGTGATGCAGCCAGATCAGTTGGTAAAATTGCTGAGTGTTGGATGAGACTGGCATGCACACGAGAGTGAGCTGAATTAAAGCTGAGAAAGCTGAACTCGGAGAACATCAGTAGGCAGCATGAGTTGAAGGAGATCTGTTAGATATAATACCAGATCCTGTGGTCAGGTATTGGGTACTCTCTGTCAAGTGTGTTCTGAATCTGGGCCTCTCGTGACTCCTACCTGCTCCTGGGCTGCAGCAGCTGCAGAACCAGTGTACCTATTTGGTGAATTGGCCTGTATTATTGTACTTTGGCAGAGCACTGCAAAAGGTCATGCAATTATTTTTTTATTGTTTGTTTCTCTGTGAGTTCTTTAGGTTTAATCTACAGTGTAATCACTCTTCTTCAAATCGACAGGGTCTGCAACCTGATTATTCATACTGTAGGAGTTAAATTAGGATACTGTAGGAGATAAATTATGAATCATTCAATTATCTAAATACCTGAATGAATGCTGTTTGTTTTTGAATCTTTTCAGGAGCTTGCTGTTCAAGTTCATTAGTTTTTCTCCCAAGCATACACTGTATTGGATTTGTTCAGTCATTTTCCCAAGACTCTCATCTAGCAATATATGTGCTCTATTTCATGATGGCTTTGTCACAAAGAAACAATTCACATGAGTTCATGACAATCAGAATGTGTTGGGTACTGCCTTTCATTAGGGAAAAAATGACAGCATGCCAGTATGTTCCATCTAAAGAATGTGTTTAAAAATAGTAAGTGGTTCTAGAGAATTTCCAGGCTCACAAATAGCAGACATGCTACAGTTTATCTCAGTTTCTAGGGGAACACTAACTGAGTGCTGAACTGAACTTTGGTCAAGATAACAGGGTGTTAGGATTCAGAATAACTAATGATGAGCCATGAGAAATACCAGGAAAGGTTCTGATGGTTTTAAATATCTTGCTGATGGTGTTTTTTTGTTTGTTTTTCAAGACCATGATTGCTGTTACAGTAGATCGAAAAATAGTATTAAAGTATTCACAAATTTACTCTAAGTCATGTAGTATCTCTTAGCGATACAAGAATTTTGTCACTAAGATACATACATTAAGATCACTTAAACAAGAATGAGTTGTTTTGTTTTCTAGACAGTCAGTAATTCAGACCTTGATTACAGTCCTTTTAGTAAGGAATTGGGAGGAGGTATAGAGGTTAAGAAGAGTTCTTTCATTTTTATTGACTAATTTTAAAGTGATAGGTAATACTTTGATTTCAAAATCTTACTGATTTATTCCATTTATATATGATCATGTGGTAACATTGTCTGGAGCACTGGGCTACATGATTAGGCTAGGAAATATTACGTACCTTGGCTTCTGTAAATGCAAGGTGGATAGCCTGCTATCAGCTGCGGTGCAGCAACCATTCCACTCTTTGTAATGCTCTTGATAGATCCGTATTTCTCTTTAATTAGAAAAGTATAGATTGAAGTTAATAGTAAGATTTAGTTGAAGGTCATGTCAGCATGATCCCCTGGAATTGTTGTGTTTTCTGGCCAGACCAACAGCAGAAATGGAAAGTGGAGCCTGTATGAAACCAGTGGTAGAATGCTACAATTAGTGTTAACAGGGATGGAACTGTGTGGCCTTTGTGCAGCTCTGGGAGATGCTAAGCCATTGGAGTAGTGGGATTTTTGTGAGGCTTTTTCACAGAATCAGTTAGGTTGGAAGTGACTTCTGAGATCATCAAGGCCAACCTCTGGCTGAACACCCCCATATCCCTCATGCTAACTGAACCATGGCATTGATGTGCCATGTCCAGTCTTTCCTTGAATATCTCTAAGGATGGTGACTCCACCACCTCCCTAGGCAGCCCATTCAAAGGCCCATTTTGTCAAAAAGCTACTCAGTCCTAGTAAGCATTTTGAGATAGAAAAGCAGTCATGACAGTAAATGTGCTCTCTCCTTCTATGGGTATATGGAGGTTTAAATTATTTCTTCTTCTATCTGTTTCTATGAAGGCTTATTCTATGCAACTTGTGTTTATATGGATTATTTAATGTTCTCTTGAGCAGGGAGAGCTCTTCTGTGAACCGAATATTCTAAAGCTGAAAAGAGAATCAAGCTCAGAGCTTGACCAGAATTGTGTTCTTTGGGCCACTACATTTTTTTTTTCTTTCAAAATTACCTATTTTTCCTTTTCAAACAGAAATACGAGATAATGACATAGCTTCTTTGCACCCCTGTTTGAAATAGGACTAAATTAATTGATGTCTCTCCTTGCAGCTATGTTGGCAAGTTCTGTCAGCATCTTTCATCTTGCTGCATTCCTGCTGGGAGAGGCAAGGCTTCTTGCCAGCCTAGTTCAGGATTATCTCCCTTAAGAATACGTCCAGTAACTCTCTACTCTTGTTAGAAACCTCAGCTTCTCTTTAATTGCAATATTCAGGAATTCTGCTAAGATCAAGAGAGTGATGCCAATGTGCAGATGAATGCGAAGTTCTTTGCGTGGAGTTCTTAGTCTTTGCTCAGCTTTAGCCACAAACTTGACACTCAGAAAATCAGTACAGCTAAATGGAAAAGAACATTTGAAAATGAGAGAAGATTGATTTGTACAGAGTCTACCTCTGGAGGCTTAGTGGATTGCGTCCAAGATCCTTCAAAAAAGGGTCTTTGTATTAAAAATTCTCTGTAATACAATCTAATCAGAATACATTGTGTCTTACTGCCTTTGCTCTGAAGAGTGAGCAATAGGAAATTTAGCATTCATGACCTTTATATCTTTGAAAAATTCTAACCTTCTTCGTAACATACCTTTTGTATATGTGTTAGAAAACTTAAACAGAAATACACTTAGATAACATCTGTGCTGTAATTTGGCAAATTAGGGTTTGCAGTTTGTCACCATTATGAGAGGGGTGTTCATATTAAAAAAAATAGAATAAGAAGTTTACCCCATGGTCATTGAGCATGTGACTCACTAGGATCTTTCTTCCCTCGGACTACCATGATGCAACTATTTCCAAGATCTTTATAAGAGTTGCTATCAGAATTGCTGTATCTTCCTGACAGAACTCGCTTGAGTTCACTATGGAATATTAGGAGAAGACAGGCTCAGTGCATTGTCCCATTGCACTTGAAAAAACTGTGTCAGGCAAAGCTGTAAAGCTGTGAGGTCATTTGAGGATTATGAAAGTACTCCTTGAAAAAGAGAGAGCCCTGGATTAGTCCCTTTAAAATATAATGGGAGAAGTATCCCCTTGGCAACATTTGCATTTGGTAATCAAATGGAGCTTGAATTAAAGCCCTCAGCACAAAATTACTGTGAATGTAGTGAATGCTGTAGCAAACAGGTCATGTCTGTGACAATGCTTATGCTGCTGCTTGTATGGTACCTAGTGAGGTATGTCCTAAATTCTCTAAGAAGGCAGCAAAACTTTGTGAGAAAGAAGCAGCTGGCCTCTTGGAAGGATTTAGAGGATAAAGATTACAGCATAGTAGAAAGACAATAAGGTGGAAGGATTTTCTCTCTTGTGAAGAAATGGATGAAAAGGATAAAGAAACTCCACACTAAGAGAATGAATGATCCTTCAGTGATTCCACAGCCAATGTTGTGCAGGAGCCATGTGAATGGGAAGGAAAAACTAAATTAGAGAGAAATCAACACTGCAGAAACAAGTTCTTCTGCCTTACAAAGAAAAGATCAGGAAGAGTTTAGCTTAATGAAAATGTCCCAGCACAAATCCATTCATTTACGTCTGTCTATTCTGTAAGGACCCTGCAAGCACTCTCAGACATTGCTGTCCCTGCACAGTCCCTTCAGGGCTTCCCTCCCAATCTGTCCATGTACTGGGATCCCATGTCAGCCCCCCAGCAGCAGGGTCAGTGTCCAGCTGTCCACAGCCCTGCTCTGCCCAGCCACTGGCCCTGCTGAGCCATGTTCTCTGGTGGCCCACATCCCAGCCTGGCTTTGGACTGACTCTGGGGAGGTGCCCAGTGTCTGGGGCTGGGAGGTGGGATAAGCCTTGGCTACTAGACCTAGAGGCACACCCCTCATGGGCATCTCCCACTGCTCCTGGGCCCTGGCACCCATGGAGCTCTTGGCATGCACATGCTTGGCTTTTGATAGCCTATTAAATTTCTCAACTGCTTTAAAACACTGTGAGGTCAAGTAATGTTGTTGTTGGCATTCATGAATTATTGGCAAAATGCTGATTGAGTTGCATGGAACATGCAAGTTAGGAACAGTTTGTAGCACCACATATTTATCAGGCTAGCTAAATGTTTGGACGTAAAGTAGCTTTCCTGGGTCTGCCCTTGTCTCCCCAAGGCCTAAAGGCTGTTCTTATTCACCCAAAACTGGAGGGGAGTTCTCCTAAAGGAGAATACATTCTGAAGAATACAAGCTGAAGGCTTTTCTTCTTGAGGAGAAGTTACTGGAAGGAGTATGAGCTATCGGGAGAAAGCAGAAGGTTTGCTGGTCATGCAGAATTGGTTTATTTGTAGACTAGAAGTCTGTATTTCTCTCATTTCTATATTTCTCTCATTGGATGCTCTCCAAATGGTTTTGTTTTAAACTCTTAGTCTTGAAGTTACTTCTTGCTAGTTGATCAGGTAATTTCTTAACTGTGCTTCCAGTAATACTCAATTTATCAGTGTACTTAAGATGATAACTCCAGTTTTTTTCTTTTAACTCCAGACCAGAGTGTAAATGGTGTTGCACAGTTGAAAGTTTCATAATTGGAGAAAACAGCAGTACTTATGGAAGTGTGGTGAAATACACTGTTCTGCATATGCAGAGAAAATTGCATTTTTTTTTAGTTAGGATAAAAATAACAAGAATAAATCTAGAACTACATTCACACACTTGCACATGCAGTGTAGACACAGAAGAAATATTTCAAATTGGATGTTTTATTTTTTGTAAAGCCAGCACAAGGCATGTTAAATCACCTAATTTATGAGACTCAGTATGAACCAGTAATAGAATGTAGTTATGAGGAAGTGAAATGCAAATATAGGATATGTCAAAAAGGTATTTCCAGTAAATAATATTCATAGTATTGTATTAAGTCACTGGTGAGAACTGTTCTGTAATTTTAACTGCAGTTCTTGCCCTTTTTTTTTTTTTTTTTTTTTTTTTTTTTGAGAACTGCAAAATTTGACTATGGGCTGGTTATAACAAAGGAGAGATATGCCTTGTTTAGCCTAGGACAATGCAACTCACATTGTGGCCTTTAAAAATGTTGAGGATATAAACATCAGGGAGGAATAACAATTAGTTAATCTTAATGTTGGCGCTAAAACCAAAGGGAATAAATTGACCCTGAATAAGTTAGCCTGAAATTAGAAGATGGTTTATGATTCTCAGAGGAGTAGGACTTCGTGCTGCTCCTGGATACAGAGATGAAGGGCAAAACAGAACTATGGTGAAAGCAGACCTTAGTAGGTTGGTTGATATTCTCAGATGATATCTGTGATGATAGAAGCAAGGATGGAAACAAAGGCTCAGATTGTCCTTTTACTGGAGAGAATCAAAAGCGTTATCTGCAGTAATTTGCTTATCATCCCATAGACAGTTTTTGTATAAGATTCCTATTTGTTTTATTTTTATTCCAAACTACTGAGGAAACGATGAGTGGATTGTTCTTAGATGACTGTGATCCATACTTTTCAGTTGGTGACAAATACCTCACTGGTGTGCCAACATGTAAAGTGAATTTTAGCAAGCTGAAAAACTTAAGCTAGTGCAGGCTCTTCCAAAATTATGAGTCATGACTCTGCTCTGGCATTGCCTCCAACAGTGGCAAGAGTAAGGAGATATGGAAGGATGTAAGAAATGCAAACCATTCTGTGATTCATGTCTTGATTGCACTCCCTCATTTTGTAGGGGCATAGTTGATTTGCTTATTATGCAAACATTCTAATGAGAAACTCTTTGCTGTAAGCTCTGTAGAAGAAGCAGGATGTCTTTTTTGTAATGTTGTGTTCTTTAGGAAATCTCTATTTAATCTGTATTTTGCACTTCTTAAATTGTAGCTCTGTGCTATGGATGCAGTGCTCATACATTTGTACTTGGTTGAGAGGGCTGTACTGTGGGCAGTAAGAACTTCATATGGACATGTGCAGGCCCAAAATGACACAGGTTTCCTCAGGGCAGCAACCCATCCTCAGCTGTCTCATGGACTCACAAACCTCTATAAAAATGACCATATAGACCTGACTCTGACAGTTATAATATATTGATTGCTTTCAACAACTGTCAGGGGAATGAAAACTCAAACAAACCAGACTGGCTGATATATGCAGTCCAAACCAAATCCACAGCTTTAAGTAGTATGGTGATGTATTTCCTTTTTTTTTTTTCTTTTCTCTTTGTTCTTGAATGCCTTACCTGATTTGCCTTAGCAATTCTAGGAAAAAAAAACCACCCCAACTTTTGTGTAAGACAGTGACAGCTCCTGAGCAAATAAGCACCATTTAGGCCTTTCCTTTTCTTTGAGCTCCCTGGTTGTATTTTTTCCCCTCTTAACCCAATGTGGAGAGTGAATAAAGAATAATGCAGAATTCACAGCAGCTCTGTTTCTTATCAGGGAATAGGGCTGGAAAAACAGCACAGTGTGTCATGGCTCTTAATGGATGCTGTAAAGTCCTTGAAGAAATCCCATAGGTTACAAAGATGTTTATGTACACATATCTGTATATATGGAAAATGTCAGAAAGGGACCTGTTGAAAAAGAATGTTGATTTTCAATCCTTTACCCTTAGGTGAAAGGTCCTGTAAGCCTTTAATAGAATTTGATTAATGAATTTTTGGAGGTTCCTGTACATTATCTGTTTTGCTTCTCACTCATGAAGAGTGATCTTCCTGTAAGAAATAATAATAATAATAATGAAGCGATAGTTGTTGGCAAATGATTTGCTACATTTATTAAAGTACTATGCTAGTCTTTTGGACACACATATATAAATTACCTTGTCCTGATAATTTATAACTGACAAAATACTCACAGCTTTCAACTCATTTTAAAGACACAAAAGCAAAGAGGAAAAGAGAGAAAAACAGAGTGGTGGTTTCTACAAACTTCTTTTGACTATATGAGGTTAAATCAAGAGTAAACATTATGTTGTGTATTCCCTTATGGATCAGCTGAGGAATGTGATGCATTCATTGTATGTGGACTACACAGTTGTATTGTCAAGATTATGTGTGTGAACTGTTTATAAGGATGTAGTTATCTAAGATTATTACCTTATTTAAACAGATTTACTGTCAAGTTTGAAGATAGGAGTATTTTTTCATGGGTTTTTTTTTTTTTGTGCCAATTTCAAATCACTTTTGTTAACAGCTGGTTACTTAACCTTATATAAGAATGTGAATGACTTACATAATCTGGTGATTTTCCATTTTTACAATGTAGTGGTTCTTACTCTTCCTCCCAGAACAGTTCTTCTGCCGTATTGCTCTTCAGGAGTTGCATTAGAGTGAGCCTTTAGGAGAGACTTCAGGAAACAGCAAAACAAGAAGTGACTCTCACAATGTTGGATGCAGCTGATAGCTGAAAGAGCTCTTCTCAGCCAGTTAACGAGGATGCCATTTAGTAGTCCTTAAAAGGTGATGGAATTTTGTTTGCTGCTGCCTTAGGATGTGTAGCTATTAGCTGTGACTAGAGGTTTATCTAGCCATATGAGTGCAAAACCCAAAGAAAGCAGTATAAATATCTGTTGAACAGGGTACAGTTATGTAATTGGCACTTAAGGGTTATGACAGAGGACAGTGTTGATAAGCAAATGAATTCATGAAAGGAAAGTTTAAGTGTTACCTGAAAGTTATTTATTCTTCGTTGGTGAAGGGTAAAAATACGACTAAGGCTTAGCAATAGTAGATGGAACTCTCTCTCTTCTTAATGTTTCATTAAAAAATGACACTGCTAAGAGCTCAGAAAGTTTATTCTGGGGCATTATTATCTGTGTTGATTCAGGGGGAAGAGTGCCATCTGCAGAATTCTTAATCTTCTCTGCTATAACAGCTCTGTCATGCCAGAAGTGCTCAAATGTTGGTGGACAGGATTTACTCTTAGCTTGTGAGATCTGATGTGCTCAGCCTTTTCTAAGGAAATTGCCTAAAACCTGCTAAAGAGCAGACTGCTTTTCTGTTGCACTAGGAAAACTTCATCTATAAGCTCCTTTCCCCAATATTGTCCAAAAAAAAAGAGATTAAGATGCACATCCTTGTTGCTTTTATAATCTCTTCTAGATTAACTGTGAGGAAGCGGGGAAAAGAGATGAGTATTAGATCAAAGTGCTTTAGAGGGGATAAAAAAAGCAGCTGCTGCAAAGTAAAAGAAGCACATGCTCCCAGCCAAAATCCCACCACCCAGCCACACCAAAACCTGCACAGAAAAACCTCAGGCAGGTTCTAACATACTTCTGTAGCCTTGTATTTAATAGCTAAGCTTCTACTGAGGAGTTCTCCTTCCAGAATTCAATTAAAAAGTTAAATGAAAGAATGAAAGAGACATTAAATGAAATACACATAGACGACTTTTTGACCTAATAAAGCAAAACAGAAAAACTGTTTTTCACTAGAAAAACAGAATCAAGACACAGTGAAGGAGAAGAACCAAGGGAACCATAAAATAAGGCTTTGACTGCAGTGGTCAGTGACGCAACACAAGATAGCTCTTCACCTAGCATAGGGTCATGTTGGCAAGATGCAGAGACCTGCTGTATCTTGCCAGGCTCACATGATGCTCACAAGCACACTGCAGACTGTCAGATAGCTGTGACTATCAGTGGCAAATGCCTGGAACCTGAGGAATAGAGCACTATTTCTGTATTTATATAAGTACTTCTCCAGTGTCTTTGAAGCATGTAAGAAAGGAAAAGTGTCTGAATGTTGTCTTTGCATCTTGATGAGAGGGTCAGGGTCATGTAGGAAGTTTTCCTTCATGAGGAAAAAAGATATTGCTGCAAGTTTGTAGCTTTCACTGTGACTTGAGATTTAAGCTCTTTTTAGATTCAGAGGAACTGAAAACAGAATCCCAGAGAATCTGTGTGCCTTGCTGTAAAGCCAGGCAGCTGGCAGAACAAGCCCATGTGACACCATGCTTGGTTGGTGGTCTGTCAAATCTGGCAGCCCCATAGACAGAAAAAGGCAGAGAATGCAAGAAAGCAGAAAGGCTGCCAGCCCAGCATGATCACCTGCAAAGTGGTGAGCAAGGGGCTTGGAAGGTCCAGGAATTCATTAGGTTTGGGGAAGGAGTGGGGCAGTTCAGTAGGTGTGCGGTTGGGAACCAGCATCCCTGGATGCCTCTAGGCAGAGAGGGTAGAAAGTGTCTTCAGCTGTACCAAAGAAAATGGAAAGTTTTTCAAGTAATATCAAAGGCTTTGTGTGTGGTGATTGTTCATTTTTGTTGTTAAGGCAAGAAGGAAGAAATTATGAGAGTGAAGCACTGGAACAGGTTGCCCAGAAAAGTGGTAGGTGTGACCAAGATGGGAGATACTTCCTTCCAACCCAAACCATTCTATGATATTGTTGTTGATGCTGCAGTTATTATTGTTATAATAACCCATTTTTCCCCAAAGAAAAGGTAAAACTGTGTTTTAGTGGAAAAATCCTGACCTGAAAGTTACCCATGTTGATAGTTTGAAAAGAGTTGTTTGTATTTATCCTTAAGCTTTGGAGTGGGTGGATATGCAATGCTACTGTTTTTCTTTTATGCATCCCTTTGATCTGTTTATCTTTCTGGCCCACCTCACCTCCTTTTGCAGGTTTGTTCCATCTCATATGCAGATTTGAGCCTTCAGGGATTGAGTTACTTCTCTGTTGTGCCTAGTGCAGTGATATTTATGAGCCAGCATCCATAGTTATTGAACTATATATCTTTGACAGTATTTCAGGTAACCTCTGAAAAGTAAATATGTAGGAGGCCTTTGGAATTCTTAGGAAACATATGAGAACTTGATCAGAGGATGCAATGAATTGAAGCCTTTATTTTTGCACCATAGGAAAAACTTGTCCATATTGCAGTTTTAGTGGTCGCTAAAAAAAACACCCAAAGGCATTTTTCAGAGGCAACTTTTGCTGCATTATCAACAGGAGTTTCAGTAGCTCCAGTGCTCTGCCAATGAGGTGGTGGGGACTGCAGAAGAGTGATGATGAGGCACGACTTTAAAAAAATAGTTTTAGAACTAAATATGAATTCTGGAGTGAAATAATTTAGGAAATTGTAGCTTAAGTAAAATCTGTATGCATAAAGAGATTGTTACTAAAGCAAAGCACAGGTGATCTGGCTGGTGTGCTCAAATATGTATTTCCCTCATATCAATTTTGTGTCTTTTAGAGTCACAACTCAAATAAGGAATACCTTATGAGTATTGTGATTTTCCAATAAGTAGCTGGCAAATCTTGAGCCTGGAGATTTTTACTACCTGAGCTCGTGTGGATGAGATGTCTCTATACTTGGGATACTTTGTGTGCTGCTGCACATTGCACATTGTGAAGTGACTTTCTTCATGCTGCTTTTGTTTAGGTGGGGGATTAATTAATTAATTAATTTATTTATTTAAAGTTGGATGTACAGCACAGTGTCTACATGTGTGTAAGAATTTGACACATATAAATAAGAATATTAATTGGCAAGACTCTGGCTAATGAGTTTCAGTAGTGCAAGAGACATTTCCAAATGGTCAAATTAGCCTCCAACAAGTTTTGAAATAAGGATTGATGGATTCTTTGAGATAACTTAATTAGTAGTTTATTTTTTAACACAGTTTTTCTTACGGTAGTACAGCTTAATTTAGCCAGTAGAAATTTTTTCAGTTATTTTTTTTTAGGTGTAATATAAATTTATATGAAATTATAATTGGAAATGGGTTATTTTTGCCAAGTCATCAATGAAATGTTGCTTCAGTAAAGTATGCAGAAGATATTCCTGGTCGCTGTAAAATTTGGTTATGCTGTAGTAAACGAAATACATAATTATTAACTACAGCTGTAGACAGAAAAATACTATATGATGTAAAATAATTGTAGTCAGTGTGCAAGTATTTTTTATGGCACCTAAGATCATCAAGGTGGAGAGGAGATACAAAGTCTTACACTAGCCCTATTAAAGTAAACAGATGGGGAGAAAAGGAGATTTTGTGTGTACAATCCCACAGTGTGTTCACTTTGTGAACAGTGCTTTGTGTCACTGTTCTTTCATTGTATTTGTTCACCTTACCTTATGTTTTTAGCCAGCTATACCTACATCAGAGTACAGCTGTGTAACACATATGCATATTGGTTATTTTTTCAGGTATATTTCAGAAAATGTTTCCTAAAATACTCAAGCTATGTTGGTTAATAATTTTTAGAGTTGTGGGTTTGTTTTTTTTTTAATGGTCATTTTTCATTCTTTTAGTATGTACAGGAGCTAAGCTCTTCTGCAGATCTCTTAAAATGACAAATTCTGAGTTGTTTTAAGGACTCTGTCCCATTTCAGTTTGAAAGATGAGATATCCAAAAAAAAGGTGGCCTTTGCCTAAATTAACAAGGTTAAGTTATAAATGGAGTGAATGGTAAAAATCATTTTTTTGTGTGTCTTCTTTCACAACCTGTGTAATAACCCAGAAATAATCCTAAGTGCTGTGAAAATCCTCAAAGGCAGTTTTCTTCAGCATTATTTTGTCTCCTAGTTTTAATTGGAAAAATGGGCATTTTTAGTCCATAATTTTAGTGCTGCCTTTCAAAATACTGCATTTGTTTGTGTTAGTCAGCACTTGGCAAATACTTTTCAGCTCTCATCACATAAAAAGATAAACAGATAACTAGAGCAGTCAGGAAATACAAATTCCAAGAGTTGGACATTTCCTTCATCTTTTCTGGGTTCTAAAACTTTGCTTACTTGGAAGGAATTTTGTTTGTTACCTTTACCTGGGTTTCAGATAATAACACATGGACTTGAATAAACTTTCTTTTCCAAAGCTTTCCACAGCACCAACACTCTCAAATACTTTGCTCAGTGTGCAGCAGATGGAAAGTTGACTCTACGACTGCCTTCTTGACATTAAACATCTCATCAATTGCAGCGTGCACTCAACAGCAGCTGCAAGTTGAGCTCAGGATATTGATCTAGCAGACTCTGGAACCCCCTTTGTCATCTTATGTGGATGTCATGCAATTCAAATGCCACGCATTTATTGTGATGACAGCTTTTACAGTATGGTTTTCCAGAATCCAGGTCTGGGGCCACTATATATGTCATATAAATATGATTGACTACACTTTTTTTTTTTTTAGTATTTTGACTCATTGCAGTGTAATCCATTAAAGTTTATAGTATTCAAGGGCTGTCTCTCTCTTATTTTAGAGATGCTTCTTGAAATGATGGTATAAAACTTAATAATTTTGTTAGTAAAGACTTTAACCTTCATAAACCTATGAAACCACAAAAATCCATAAAGGCTTTACACTGAAAAACTGGGGAGCTTTGCTTCTCTTGGCAATTGTTTTTACTCATCTATCAGGAGCAGATACTAAGCCTCAGTGGAACAGGCCATTTTTAGCATTACCTCTTAATTTGTGGTAGGGATTTTTTAGTGTTACTTGCCTAGAATGAGAATCTAAAATTGGAATGTAATTTTAATGTGCTTGGTCATAAAACTTCACCTTGTTGCCCTATTTCATAAGAAAAATTATATTTTTAATCCAAAAAAATTTGATGTTTAACTTCATTCTTTTTATGTACAAGCAACTTAGTAAAAATATTAATACATCTTCATGTGCTGTTTTTCTCTTCCAGTATCTTATTACATTCCATATTTTAAGAATAAATGCTTTGAAAAAGAAACCATCTTTTTTCTTGGAAATTATATAGTCATTAAGTGTATGCTCCTTAGTTTTCCTGTGTTATGTGTAAGCCTTTCTGGGACATACAGTTACACTGATAGTGAGGGGTTTATTGCAGTATAATTTATTCCTAAAATAGGAGAGATTCATGGCATTTTAAGTTTTTATATAATTTTCTTACTGTAGATAATTACATTAAGGTAATTGCATTACCTTAATGATGTGAGTAGATTTGTATTTCCCATGAAAGCTGCAACCCTTATGGCAGCTGCCTGAGTTAAGTATAGTTATGTACAGCAGTGGGGATAAAAGGGAGTGAGTTTATTCTGCAAAACGTCATTCTTATCTCTGATCCTTAAACTTTGTGCTGCATGACCCTCTGGTTACTTCATTCCTGCATCCTTGCCTGGTACCATCTTGATTGTGCAGAAATTTTCGTTGTGCTTGACTTCATGCAGAGTGTTGCTGTTCATGGTTCATACATGTAAATGTCTTTGCCGAGGTTTTCAGGAACCTTTATTGGAATTTGCTGCAAGACTGCTTTCTTTTCTTTAAGCACTCTTGATTAAAGCTGTGCTCCTCCATTTACCAAAAGCTGTAAGTCTTTAGATGTAAATTATTAAAAAATAATTTTGGGCCGTGTAAGTTATGCATACCTAATAGAAGTAACCATGCAATTTTTAGTTGTATTCATGTCCTGCATTATAGTATATAATCTCTTTATTGGTTTGTACATGAATTGAGAATGGTACCTAAATTAGATGGCCAGCCCCTCTAAAAAGGGAATCTTGTTCTTTTTGGCTGTCAGAAAGAAATAAAGTCACTGAACACTGCACTGCTTTACTGAAGGTCTTTATATGAATGGAAAAAGTGTTCCTAAATTAAAGATGTGTTTGTAATATATGTTTAGACTGCCCTGAATATTAGCATTATTTGATGGTGACTTATATGAATCTGATTCCATGACAAAATTATATTGATATTACATAATTCTCTCATTCCTCCCCCTCATAATCTGCAGACTTCCAATTCTTGTTCTAAAAATTCTATTGTCTAAAAATTCATGGGGAATCTTTCAGCTGACTTCTAAACAAAAGGATTTCTGGGAAGTAGTGCTTGACAGGTTCAGATATCTGTAGTGTTCCGTAAAGTCTGATGAAATGTTTTTAATTGTTCAGAGGAAAAGTAATGCCACACAACAGTAATCTGAATGCAAATACACTGGAAAACTAGATACCTTTAAAGCTTTTTATATAAGCAAAATTAATGACTGCGTTATTGCTTTTAATGGCTGCTTGTATCCAGTTTAATTCCTAGATTGCTTATCTTGTCCATATCTGCAGATAAGCATCAAAACTAGTGAGGGCAGTGCTTAAATATTTCTCTTAACTATATCTAATTGCAAGAAGGCTGTACCTACATAACTTTTCTGTTTGGCAATATTCAGTTATAACTTTTTTTAGTAAGTATATGAATGTTTTTATCACTGGAAACTGTCTACCTTTCCTTTATTCTGAAGATGAATATCTAAGGAAAGCCCATGTTTTGTGTTGTTTGCTTTTGATTTTTCCTTTTAGAGGGCATATGACCGTGTCCAAAGCCTGCAGTGAGTGTTCAGCAGCTGAATGTATTTGTGTCAAGCGGCTGCAGTGATAATAGGCTGCGGATGATGCAGTCTGCATTGTTAAGTCTTCAGGGAGCTTTGCTCTGATAAACCAAGCTTCATTTCATTGCCACATCTCAAAGAATGAACAGAGCAGAAATGAGCAATGTTATAAGGCCCAGATTAAGTTAGAGAAATGCACAATGTAGGAAAGAGCTTTTTGGTCTGTGACTACACAATTTTTCATCCGTGTTCTCTGTGCAAGAAAATAAATTTTATTGTTTTGCAAGTGTCTTACATCCCCCAGCTCCTTGCAGCCTTAATCTAGGTTCAGTAGGAAGCCACATGTAGTGTGGTTATAGTTATTACTTTATTTTTAATGCTACAGAAAGAAATGCATCATGCATTTCTCTTGGTCTTGTGTTTTGAATGTACTTTGAATTCCTTTTGCTTTTCAACATTTTTCTACCAAGAAGTTGATATAACTTATATAATAAAGAAGTTTAATGCAAATCTCTGGCTAGCTCCTAAAATATGGGTAACATTGGGTCTGGAATTAGTTTGTTCCTTTGCTGAGTAATTGCCTAGAATTGCCACCAGCAAGACTTTGGCTTAGCTCCTGGCTATGGCTGTGTCAGATGTATCCATACTCTTAGCAAATCATGTAAGTTGGTATGTTAAGAATTACAGATTTTGACCTTTTCTGGATTGTTCCCAGTTTGAATAAAATTTGGTGGTGTGATGACAGAGAGGTATTTTAGTTCTGCAGTCTTACTTAGGAGAACTGATTCTCAGTTTCTGAGTGAGGACTGGTAATACAGAGTACTTATTGGACTACAAGCTTTGACTCAGTACTTCTGTTCTTTTCCAAAGTGTTTCTGCTCTCCTCTTTTAGCCCTCTCAAAAGATGCAGACAGGTTCAGAACCTAGGCAATAAATACCAGGAGCTGGGTGCGAATACTTAGAATGCCTTTAACAAATGCTAACTTGTTTCAGCCAGAGCTCCTTGATCCTGGGGTTTGCCACAGTGTGTGGAGACATCAGTGATCCTTTTCTGTAGTTCTCAGCAGCATGAAGAAGCTCAAAACTGCAGAGGAACCTTTGGATATTTAGCCTGTTGTTAGCAAGGTGTCTTGTTTATGTTTGTCACAAAAAAAAAAAGAATTTGAAAGACTCAATTTCTCAACAAGTATTAAGAGAACACGGTTTTTAGAAGCTTTGATGGTAGTGTCTTTAATGGAATAAGAAGAGAAGTGATATTGCAGAAACAAGCTGTGGCTGTGGTAAAAACTGTAGCACAATAGACTTCCAGAGCTGTATTTCAGTTTCAACAATTGCATCTTGAAAGAGTAGCTCTAAAACTCCACGTGGGATTTTTTTTTTCTTTAATGGTTATCCTTGAATGTGTCTAATTGTTATTTTCTTATGTTTGAATTTTGTGCCTGTGTATTTCTTTATATGGAGACTATGAAAATTATGAATAGAATTTATGTAAATTTAGAAAGTTTTGGGTTTCATGTAAATAACTGTATAATGCTTAAAGTTTTGTATTATTATGTCTATCAACCATTTTTCTTGATTATGCCCAGATGAGTAGTGTACTAGGAAATTTAGCAAAATTTACTTTTAGGTTGGTTTATGTTATTACAATGAAATGAAACTTACCACATGACTATTCCTTTAGTAAAAACATTGTGTAAACACTTGCTAGTATTAAACTGACAGAGGAGCAGAGTTCAGTTCTGCTGTATGGTCAGAAATGTAGCATAAATAATAAACAGGGATGGCTATTTTGGTAGACTTTATACTCTTTAAAAGTCTCTCTATAACTTTAGTATTTATAACTTGTAATTCTGTTGCAAATTTTGGTCTTTTGTCTCCTAATGACAATTTCGGCTGCCAGAACAATGAGCTATTTGCTTGTATGATGTTCCTTCATAAGAAACAAGTGAGTTCAGCTGTTGTACTGCTTTTGTGAAATTGCCAAGATAATACAGTGGAGATGGAAAGGAGCAGTAGAATCTAGAGACATTTGTAGATGTATGTACTGGGAAAAAGAAGGGAGCTGTTTAGTCATCCAGAATCTGTGAATACATATTGCAATATCAACAGAGCACAGAAGCAGTGAGTGAGCTTGAGGTCCTGGATGGTATTTCTTACTCCTAACAGATTGTTGCATCTAGGTGCACATTTCTTGAATAACAAACAAGAGTGTAGCTAGTAAATGGAAGAAGGTTATGCTAGTTACCTGTAGATTGGACTATTTGGTGTACTGCTTAATGTCTTTTATTAGTTCAATGTGCTAGTGGATGGAGTATGTAGGGCTGCATTCAATTAGGTGAAACTTCTTGCAATATTTATCTTTACCCTCCAGCCCCCATATTTCTTTCTGAAGAACTATTGATAAAAATTCTTATAGGGTTTTTGATCAAAAGTGCAATATATGAGAAAAGCAGAGATCATCCCAAAATATGCAATAAAGAAGTCAGATTTATTTTTCAGTTTTTAAAGAATGTTAGCAATGTAACAAACATTTGGTTGCCACTGCAGGGGATGTATTTCTAGTTGTTAGCTCTCTGTTCAGTTGCTCTTTCTTTGTTTTCTCTTTTTTGATATTTGTTGCTTTCTTAGCCTGTATCCTGTGGACATGACAGCATCACAGTGAACAATAACAGTTTAAAAGGTAGCATAACATACTTTGGGGTGTCACGGACTACGTGACCAGGAGGATTTATTTTAATTTTGTTGCCTAACCTTTAGGTTAGCACAGAATATAAAACATCACTGAGTAAACACCATTCCAAATTGTCTGTCATCTTTGACCAAAAAAAAGTTTCTAATCTGAGTATTTTTTTCTAGTCTGGTAATAGAGCCCATATAAGTTTATATTTGCATATTAAATATGGATAAGCATTTACAGTGTTTAATATGCTGTTAAAATGCTAGTAAGAAAATGTTCTTACTAGCATTTATTCTGTGTGCTATTTAACTTTAAAAGCTCTGAACAATGAAGTTATATGGAAGCTTTTGGCATGCTGATGAACTCTATTTTTTCATTATTTATCTGTGTTTAATCTGAAGAGCTTCTGTGATTGCTTGTTGCTTTTAGGGTTTATGTTTGTGGGGTTTTTTGTTTTTTCATTTTGTTTTATTGCTTTTTTTTTTTAGGCATGATATGCTCTTTTGAGAGTCATCTGATTGCTTACCATATGAGATTAGAAATTCTCAAGAGGGATTTTGAACTGTTGCAATACATTATTTTTCATAATAAGGAAACTGGAAGGATGAAATTGAGGCAGCTGTAATCTTTTCTCACCCATCCTTGAAAGCAATGTCTTTGTTGTGAAGAAAGTGAAATTTGGAGTAGCAGAGGTGATGGCAATATGGATTTGAGTGAATCAAGCTTGGAAAGGTGGGAATATCAGTGCAGAGAGAGAAGAGCTGAGATCCATTTCCCTGCCAATTTTTGGGTCCTGATTGAGATATTGCAAGTTTTTGCTGCTTCTGTGTGCTGATAAATGCTTTTTGCCTTCTTCTTCTAACCCAGAATTTTCTGAAGGAGCACTCAGGCTTTTTGAGTGGTATTTATTGTGCGCATCACTTGACAACACTAATGTGTTCCTGGATTAAACAATGGCTGAAGTGTAAGAAGTAGTCTAGGTAAAATGTTTTTCAAATTAAAGGTGGTAGAATCCATATTAAAAACATTTCATTAATAATGTCAATTTGTGTGAGCAAGAGTTGTTTAAAATTGACTGCAGTGGATTCAGTGTTTACTTACCCTTTGATGAAGGTTACTCCACAAGAAGGTTCTATCTTGTGCAAAAATATCTAGTCTTTATTAAAAATAGATTACCTGTCATATAGTATTTCTTTTGCTATTGTGTGAATCATCTGTGAAAAGTACATTATGTTCAAGTATGAAGATTATCTTATTATGGCCATCTTAATTTTCTTTTTTTTTTTCTTCCTTCCCCTTGGAATGAAGTAAATGCATAAACACTGTTGGAAGGCAGACCTAATAAGATGCTCTATATTATTCACTAACAACCATGTTTTTCAAATTTCAGGTTAATTAAAGTGAATTAAAAAAAAAAAAAAAAAAAAAAAAAAAGTGTATCTCCAGAAGGGTTAATCCAGCCTGAGAAATTTAATAGAGTGATGGCAGATGAAAGTTAGCAAAGACACAAGTGAGAGACTACTTATGATTGAGAGCCTGTATGTTTTTTCTACTCTCCTGATTGGGGAGGTTTCATCAGGAAACATTCTTTAGATTTTTAGTATTACAAAAGTGATGAGAAACTATAAAAAACTATGCAGAAAAAACAGTTATTGTAGTAAGACTGATCTGCTTCTATCACCACTTCAGTATGTTGTTAATGAAAGAAGTTCATGTAAGGATACAAAACAAGTACTGTAACAACAGAACTTCAAATGCAGACAGTGTCTGATATATAAAAAGTAATTTGGCAATGTTTTAAGGACCCTTCTTTTGATAACTGGTATTGAAGTTAAGTGCTTTTCATGAGCATCCATTAGCACACTTGCATTCGAGGAAATGGCTTGGATGCATTATGCAAAGTAATGAAACATATGGTAAAGGGTGGTCAGATCCTGTCCTTGATATGGTTCTTTATGTAGGGTAAAGATGCACAGAATGTTCCTGCATTGTAAATCTGAAGATAGAAAACCTTGAACAGATGCAGTAGAACTGGAGGTGTCTACAGTGTAAGGACAATTTCATGAACCCCAAATCTCACTATGTGGCTTAGTTGCTGTCCAGGACTAGCACAGTCACTTGCTCACTCCCCACCTTAAATGGGATAAGGGGGAGAATTGGAAAAGCAAAAACAAGAAAAAAACTTGTGAGTGAAACTAGAAGGAGTGTAAAGTAAAGAAAAGATGTGGGAGAGACCTTTTCTATCCCCAGTGATACAAAAGCCTTCACACCATCTCCCAGATGCAGACTGAGGCCTAGCAAGTCTCCAAGTGTTGGTTGCTTTAGAAAGGTTATCCCTCAGTTTTAATGGCTGAGGTGGAATATGCCTTTTAAAACCAACAGAGGTGTGAATTTTTTTCTGGAAGTAAAAATTTATAGTGAAGGTGTTATAGTCAAACTATTGCAAATTGCTGTTAGGGGCTAGTTGTCCTTGGTTTCCAAATCTGTTTCTCCAATGTTTTGACCTTGCTCAGAAAAGAAATTGAGGAATGATGCCAATTTTCTTTACCATCAAGGATATATAAAACTGTTATCCTAGTTCACTTGTATAGATAGTCTCTCGTGTTTCTGCTGGAGAAAGGAGGCCAAAAGCAAGGGATAATGATGATGATCAACCATCTACAGAAATGCTTAATTATTTTAGAGAGAAAAAAGCTTTAATAAAATGTATCTATTGCCATTATTCTAACATTTGGACCAGATAATATGGTAGTTCAGGTTTAATTACAGATGAATAATTTCTTCAGTCTTGAGCACATGGGTTGTGAAAATTGTTTGCCTGAAGAACCTTTATTTAAATAAGCAATGACATGATGTATGAACATTAATATTGATCTTAACTAAAGGTAATAAATTTTTTTCCCCTGTTTTGGGCACAGTTTTTGGTAGCATCGGAGAATGCAGGCTGCAGAAGAATTAAAGATTTTACTTTCCAGATACCACTCATTTTAACAAGGGAGGAATCCAAGTTCTTCTTAGCCTGCTAATTCCTTTTTTAGCTATTTTTATTAAGATTTTTCCCTTTTCATGTGTGATGTTCTCTAAGTCCCAAGGAGCTTTAGAGATTTCTATGTCTAATGCAAGTTGCAAATGAAAAATGGATTTTTAAAATTTTTTACAAGTGTACTCTTCTTTAGGGAGAATTTAGATGCTAAAATGGAAATTTGTAGTCCACCTACTAAAAGTTGCTCTCATTTCTCTGGGAATTTGCCAGTCATGCTGGGTGGAATTTATCTTACCTTGATGTAGGCATTGAAAATCAAATAAAATTTGCCTCATATGGTATGTTTTCCTTGTTCTGATGGGAAGATGAGCTGATTGTAACTAGGTCAGATATCATAGATAATAGTTGTCTACAAAATGTGTTTCATCCCCTTTGATTAAATTCAGGTAGGGGAGGTATCTTTCAGAGTTCTTGTGCCAATGTTCTTTTTTATTTATTTATTTTAAACCCTCAATTGTCTTTTTAGAGAAGACTGTTAATAGAGGATTTTATTGCAAGACATCTATGTGCTCTTGTCTTGCCACTTCTTTTATTAAGCCTTTTTTTCTATCAGTTCTTGTTAGGAGCCAGGACTATAATGTTTCAGAAGTAAAAAAATATAGAGAAAGTGAAGATAGTCCCTGCACCAAAGGGGTCTAAGTTTAAAAATAGGAAAAGAAACAATGGATATGTCAGCATGATAATGATAATCTTGTGCCAATACTCTGAAAGTGACCTTTAGGTTTTGTGTAGAGAGAGATTTTGCTGAAAGTTTAATTGTAACATAGTAGTTATTATGGGGTGACAAAAGATTATTTCAGGTCAAGAAAGTGTATCCTGTTTTGGACTGGAAAGCCTGGTGGTTGTGTGAGTAGTGGCAGTGTTGAATCACGTCTCACATGGCCACTTTTTGGTCATTTGGATACTTGTCTGAATAGTATTGTGGCAAGGGGAGCCAAAGGCTGTGCTCTTTGGTGCTTTTTACAGTGGTTGTCATTATTGGGCATGGATAGCAAAGCAAATGGGTACAGATGAGATAGTTTTGTAAGGTTGTAATTTGCCTTCAGAGAAAATTCAGAGCTTTGTCAAAAGGCTAATGGTGCAGGAAGTTTTATTAGACGAGAAGATAGTTACACCTTTTTAGCATGCTATTTATTTCTTTTTCTTCTTGAGCTTTCATTAGGATTAATTTATTTGAAGCTGCTATTGCATGAGGAAACAAAGCATGTTTTATGGGAGTCTCTGCATTTAGATTTTAGAGAGACCTACCTGCCTACAGCTTGAGCCCACATGTGCTCAGTACTTCTGGAAAAGCTTTTCTTGATCTTGGCTTAGGGTAAACGTGTGCCATGAATCTGACTTCTACCTCACTGAAAACAAACAAGACAGAAAAATGTTATCTTTTGGCTTGGGAGGGAAAATAGTTGGTGGACAGCATTTTTATGCAGCCCTAACTGCTTCCTTCCAGCCTCCTTCTAGGGGTTGCAACAAGGATTCAGGAGCCCAAGCTGTGGAGCTGATTGAAGTAGTGGTCACTTAATAGTGGCCCTTGTTTTTCTTCTGTCTCTGGATTGTTTCACCCTGGTGCTCACTTGCTGTGCTTTTTTGGGGGGCAGTGTGGGTGGGGTGAGGAGAGGGCTGGGGAACTGCAAGAGGGCCAGGGGACAGTATGAAGAGGAGATAAAGCCCAGGGGCCTCAGGATTGGGGCTGCTGGTTTTAGTGGCCCAATTTAATGTGAAATCATGTTTTTCATGCCTGTTCTAACAGACAGATCGGTTTCTGATATGATCTCTTAATTCTCAGTCATACCAGCAATGCTTGAAGATTTATATGAGAGATATTCTGATATTATTGGTAAACTTTTTTTGCCATTGAACTTAAGGTTCAAAACTCAGAGCATAGCTGTGGCCCTGCACCATAGGGAGTGGTTTGGTCACCCTCTGGTCCCATCAGGCTGTGTGGATTTAGTCCTGTGGGTATAGAATCACTCAGGTAACTCAAATGTTGCAGCATTCACTTCCTGCCTGCAATTAACTGGATTGCAATACGATTATTTCATTATTTGTTAATTGCACAGTAACTAGTTATCATATTAAAATCAGGAAAGTCAGCCATGAATCTTTAGAATAATTGTGTGGTTGATATTTTAGCTAGACAAAAGTAATTTCTCTAACAGCTGAAAATTACAGTTCTCTTGTGTGTAACCCAATCTAAATCAGTGTAGAATATACTTCAGATAAACATCTCTATCCCTGTTAGTTTGGAAAAGAATGATAATAAAATATTACCACAGCTCAACCTATTTGTTAGTATATGGAGGGGGACTCCAATTCCAAGCTTTTTGAACTATTTTAAACGTTTTATCAATAATTAAGTGTAAATTGAATCCTTGGAATTCAGTAAAACTCTCGGTCACATTATTTTCGCATCAGGTACCTCACTTCTATTTTTGTGCTGAGTGTGGGAATGTATTCACCAAATGTTGCTGTGTCATCTAGCTTTGAAGATCTAGACTGGTAATATAAAAGGAGATTTTCTGTCTGCCTTTGTCTTGAAGAGGAAAGAATTCTGATTCTCTTTCTTCCTGTGCTAGTGTGATAGGCTCAAAGAACTGAAGTATACACTTCAAATCATAAGGTGAGTTTAAAATGCACAGCAGTGCATATTAGTATCAGAATTTTATAAAATTTGTTAGTGACTGTTCAGTCATAGCCTTTTATGGAAAATATGTAGGTTTTTTAAGTGCAGAGCTTGCATTTCAGCGGTTTATGCTGTGGAACCACTGGTCTTCCCTGTCAGTTGCATACAAGACTTCTGGCAATTTTAGCAATTATGTACCTGAGGAATTTATATGCAATATGTCCTTTAATGAGTTTTAACTTCAGTGGAAGGAGTTCCTGAACAGACATAATGTGATTCCCAGAGGTACTGGCTGGAGTTCTTCAGTGGTCCTTAGAACATTTGATTAAGGCTGTAAGAGAGTAAGTAAGGAGTAAGAGATTAATAATAGAGGGTTACAGTGCTTGGCAAAAGATCATGGATTGATTACTGAGTATTTATAATTTTCTACTAAAATCTGGCCATTTCTCAGAACTTGGATATTTGACCTTTTTTCCCCACTTTGTAGCTATAAATAATGACATTGCCTTTAACGTAAAGCCACTTCTAAGAATTGTCCTTTTTTTTGAAATGAATGATAAATTAGAAAATTTCTGCAAGTTATTTAATATTAGGCCATTAGTTTTAGATTAATTTTAGTGGAGAACAGTGCATATAAATGGTTAGTACAATTCTCTGCTCTGCTGTTTGGGGTGAATATCAAAAAGACCATTTCTTTGTTTGGGCTGGTGAAAATTATTTGATGTAGATGGAGAAGGCAATGCACTCCCATCCATCGTGGTTTGCTTTTTTTTAGTATTTGAATTATACTGAATTTGACTTGATGCTTGTTCATTCTCTGTCTATTAGCTCCTTTTTTTCTTGACACTATTTTTCTACAGGTTTCCCTTCAATGAGGCTGAATACTGGTGTCTGTTAGTTTCTTTTTTTAAGAACAGTATTGGACAGATGTGTGTTTCCTATGCAATGCATAGATGTTGGATACTGTGGAAGGGAAATGTGAGAGTTGGTATTTAATGTTTCTTGCTTAGTATTCCTTTTTTTTTTTCTATGATCTAAAAGTGAGTCTGTTGTTGGTGCAGATAGAATTTCCATAATCATTAACCTGTTTTGCATTTGAAGTCAATTTAGTGCTTATGAAAGGCTTCAAGAAGTTATTGCCATTGACAGAAGTCTGGCTGAGCACATTGCAGTGTACGTGGAATTTTTTTGTCTGTTTCATGGTCCACAGCTCTTCCACTGAGGAACCATATGCATGAATGAAAACCCATAATTTTCACGGTGGTTGGTGTTCTTTTGTTTTGTTTCTTATCTTGCTACTGATTTTTTGGAGGGGGTGTTTCCCCCCCTTTTTCCTTTTTTATAATTTGGTTGGTTTTTGACTGCTTGAAGTCATAGATGTCTCTGATAGGGTTACTATCAGAAGTACTAATTAAATATAATTATTGTAGTTATTTTTAGTTTAATTTGTTAAGCAGATCATGAACAGTGTTAGTTTTCCCTGTAATATCTAGTGAAAGGAAATCTTTGCACCCACTCTGCTGTGAACTGACAAACAAGCTTATAATTTCTAATAGAATTTTACTTCCTATGCCTTAGACATGTCTGTAGCTATAGAAGACAGAGAATGTACTGTTTGTTGGCATTTTATGTAAATTATGCTTTTCCGTAAGGCTAATTGTAATTTTGTGCTTCATTCTGATATAATCTTTGAAATATTTTATGTGCATTAATTAAGTCAATGCTACTGTGTAGAATCATAATATTTAGAAAGTAATGTGATATTTGGAATCTGCCTTTTACCTGGCATGTTTTTTCTTCAGTGATTTGTTTTAGTTTCAGTAGAGCTATAATGTATGTCTGACCTGCTGCTATTATCTGCCCCTGTCGCCATTTAAAAAAAGGACTATGGGGAACATTAAGCAAATGCTATTTTGCAGTCACTGCTCCATTTAGATTGAATGAGCAGGATTTATACATAATGCTCTCAAGATTTATTTGTATATTATGGGAGTCTCTTACATAGCCTTGGAATACATGTAATTATACTAAAACAAGTTGAGGAGCCAAAAATATGAACCATGGAGCCTTTCAAGCCAGACAGAAGAGTATCAGGGATTTTTTTGCTAGATAAGGTGAAAAAATACTTCTATCATCTAGCCAAATCTGTTTTACTTTGAAAAGTGCATACACCAGTATCATGTTCTATGAGATAACCTTGAGTATGAACTGAGATGATGTCAGGAAAACATTTTTTTAAAAATATCCTGATTGATGTGTCAAGGAGAGGTTTTTTTTCCCTAGAGTTATTGCGAAGAATTGAACAAATTAAGTGTTCTGAAATCTAAGTGTCTGGATTTTTTAGGTATTATGAAGGAAGACAAAATGTCCAAGTTAGTAGTGAGGTAGCTTTAAAGCCTTTAAGAGGCATTAAGAGAAAAAGTTTGATGTATGGAAAAATTTTGTTTCTTGGGGTTTTGATTTTCTAAAAAAGAAAACCCCGACATATTGTAATGCTATTGATATGTGAGGAGTACTCAAATAACTCTTTTTTTGATTGCAGGTTGTAGCAGAGGAAAAGCAGCATTTGCAGTTACTCAGTAAACACATTCAGGGATCTGAAAAGGGAAAAAGCTGTGCTAGATGCTTGTACCTCAAAAGAGTGGGTGTATTGTCTTGTCATTGACCTTGCCCATCTTGTCCTTTGCGTTTGCAGACTTGATTACAGATTCAGCCAAGTGTCCCAAAGCAGAGAGGTGATAATCATGGCATTAAAGTTCTTAATGCAGCTTTTTAATTGTAGAATAATAATATTAAATATTGACATGGATTTGATTTCTCCATGGTGTTAAAAGGATAGAAATAGCAAAGATAATTTGCACTTAAACAAGATTTATTTTGCAGTTTTAAACTTGTAAATCCTATATTCTGTATGTTCCATTCAGAATATTAATCTCCCAGTAGAGAAATACTAATCCTGTTGTGCAAATTGTTAGCAAAACTCAATCTCTTTTGTGAAACTGAAAACCAAACGAAGCAGAGAAAGAGGAAAGTATGGAGAACTTATTTTATGAGGGAAATAAGAAGACAACAGCTTCTTAGTGGCAGAAAGTTTTAAGGCCAAAAGGAAATATAATTGTTCTGAGAGGAATTACACATCAGGGAAGGGAAAAACCAGAATTATAGTACCTTGATTGAGATTTTTTTTTTAATGTGAACATATACATTTAATAAAATGAAAATGTAGTTTGGAAATCAAAATAAATTCTCTAACATTCATAATTACTCACTTCTCATTTCAGATCTGTGTTAGAGAAAGTAGGCGCATTTAAGATGGAGGGAATTTAAGGAAATAATAAGATGTGATATGCAACACCAGGAGATTGATTCGTTGATCCAGGGAAACCCTTGAAGTGTTTTTCCTATATTATAAACTTCTCTATTACAGGACCTATTTTTTTTTTTAATGTTGCATAATACAAAGTATGGATTAAGCACTAAAATTCATTTCTGAAAATATTTTATTAGATTGTTGGCTTTGTTGTAGACTTTCAGTGCTTCAGGCAGATCTTTTTGATTCCCCATGCTGAATACTACCACACAAGATTTTGCTACTCAGCTGTACCATTGAGGCAGTGACTTCTGGCCTGACTAAAAGTGAGTGAGGGATTTCTGGGTAGCCCTGACCAGTGCTTCTCTGCAAGTTCGTAAGGAGAAAGAGTTTATGACCCTTCATAAAACCCAAGAGGCAGATCTGGGTTCTTCTGCTGTCAGGTAGGCAATCCATATCAGGACTTGGACTAGTATAGGGCAGTAGTACTCTCTGCAGTAAATTTTCATTGAAAGCTGTGTGAAAAGCTAAAAAAACTTCTGATAGAAGCAGGAAGCAAGCCAGTTAAAGGCATAAAAAACACCAATACAAGCAGTGGAACCTGTTAAAACATGGTTCACTTGGTCTGAGCCAAGTTGTGGGTGCTATGGATAGTCTTTGTTCATGGAATTTGCAGGGGGACCCAGAGTTGATTGGTGACCAAAACTCAGCAGATTTACATGATTCTAAACAGACTTAGTAATAGATTTGCAATCAAGTGTCATTATTTTAATGTAATTCCCAGTACAGGATGATTGAGAACTTTTATTAGCTTTGTGTCACAAAGTCCCAAACTAAAGATTTTCAGCATGAAGGAAAAGAATGAGTTTAATTACACCCTTTGTATACCTCACTGTGCTTTTTTATATTACTTAGTTGACCAAGCTGATTTATACTTCAGTTAAGAGATGTGATCCTGGCTTCAGAGGTTTTGGCAAGTTATGGATGGCCTTGTTAGCTCTGTCGTGTCAACTTTTGTAGCAGTGTCATCTTTTTAAATGTTTCATGTATTTGCAAAGACAACAGTGTTACGATGTATTAACCTACTATGTTCTTATCTCCCTAAGATAAGGGGCTATTATTCCTAGAGTTAAGGAATTCAGAGAGAATATTTACTGTCATCTGAAAGGGGAAAATATTTAGTCTATTGCCTTAGCCAGAAATCCATCACTTCCCTATACATGCATTTTCTGTTTCAGCTAACTGTAGTGTTTGAAGATAAGCTGATGGGCATTCACTCCCTTTTCCTGTGATACAGCATTTGTGAAATAGAAAAGAATCCATTTTTTTCCTGTTGCTTTGTCAAAGTAATGAATGAGAGCAGCATCGAGCTGATTAAGGATAGCTGTTGCTTTCATATGGGTGGCAACTGTGCTTCTTCTCTGCTGAAAAAGTTGTTTGTTGCTTGGTCAGGACTGAGATACAGCTTTTATCATGTCATGGAAAAGGGGCAGCCAAGTTCATTTTGCTCCCTCCTGGCTGCAGGACAAGTGACTTCTGTGAGCTTAGACTGTGAGCTTAGACTGTGAGCTTATACTGCGTGTTTTGTTTTGAGGAGTAGAGTGAATGGAATTACTATTCTGATTTTCTACCAATTTGCTCACAGGGGGAAGGATAGTTAGGATGGTAAAGCAGGAAAAACTAGACTGAATATTTCTTTTTTTTTTGGGTGAGAAAGGACTGTGATAGTTTAGTCCTAAAAGTCCTCTTCCCAGTACAAGACATTTCAATTACTTTAGTATTATAAAAGGTCTTGGTGTATGTAGTTGCACCCTGGGTAATTATAGGGTGGTAGCCCTTGGAGACATTTATCATACTACAGATCCCCATTGTGTTAGGCACTGCACAGATGCTAATAAAAATCCAACTCTTGCTATGTGTTTATGTGCCAAGCATAAGGCAAAATGGATTCTAGAGGCAGGTGAGATGGACAGATGCACACAGGAAAAGCAGAGACATACACACAAGCATTTTTATTTTTATAATCCCATCACAGGTGGCCATGGCTGTCCAGAGAAGGAGCAAACACTATGATGGGAGGCTAATCTTTATCATCTGTCACCTTTCAAGTGCAGTGTGATCAAAGCTAATGTTGAAGCAATGCAGCATGTAAAGGAGTCTGCTTTCATTTAGCTAGGCTGTCTGATTTTGCGTTCATTACATAAGGTGAATATTAATTTTATGACAGTAACTAGTGTTTCTTGCTAGAATAGTTACTTGCTCTCTGGGAGAAATCCTATATGTCCAGGAACACTGGTGCCCTTCTAAGAGAAATGATCACTTCGAAAATTGTTTATAACACAGATGAGCAAATGTCGTCAGTTTTATTAGTAATGGTTACTTAGTCTTCAAATATGTTCCTATGTAGAAGCTGCCTTGGGGACCCCTTTGTTTCTCTTGCCACAGTTGCATAGCAAATGCTAGCAACAATTGCTTTCTCATGGAAAAATTAATGTCTAGTAACAAATATTTGAGTTGTGGGTTGTGTAGAATGCTTTTCTATTGCTTTTATTTTAAATGATATTTCCCTGTTCTGCTTATTTTGTTCTTTAAATTAGTTTTGAAGTGACAATGATCTACCACAATTTTTCTACTATCTTAGATTAGAAAAGTACCCACAGCTGATCTGTCTTAATTTAGTTATCTACCGATTCTGCCTACCCCTCAACTGCACCCCCCAAAAAAAAAAAAAAAAAAATTGAAATTGAGAAAGGAATTGCTGGATGCATTTCCAAAAACTAGATGACAAAGTAAAGCCCTTTATATCAGGGAGTGGCTTATTATACTCAGAACATAGGAATTCTCTTGTGGCCTCTTAGCTTTCAGTCTTCTGTTTTTTATGATTTGCTTAGATTTTTCTGTTTTTATTTTATCATGTTCCTTGGAATATACTAAGTTAAAAAATGCTCTGTTGGGTCAGATCACTGGTTCTATATACCTGATGAGCCGAGAACTGGACACAGTGCTCTAGATGGAGAGTCACTAGAGCTGAGTAGAGGGGCAGGATCATCTCCTTTGACCTGCTGGCCACCCATTTCCTAATACACCCCAGGATACCATTGACACTTTAGCTGCAGGGGCAGCTGGCTCATGGTTAACCTGCTCTGCAGGACTCTCAGGTCCTTCTCATCAGAGCTGGTTTCCAGCAGGTCAGCCCTGAACCTGTACTTGTACATGAAATTATTCTTCCCTAGGTTCCTTAAGTACCTATGCAGTACCCTCTGAGAAATTCCAGAAGTTAGTTAAAGATTCTGGTTTCAAAAGCAAAAAAAAAAAAAAAAAAAAAAAAAAAAAAAAAAAAAAAAAAAAAAAAAAAAAACCAAAACAAAACAAAAAAAACACCCCAGGAAAAAAAAAAAAGTAAAAAACCACAACCCCAACAACCCCTAAAATGTGTGGGAGTATTTCTTTCAGTCTGTTGTAAACTTTGCAATGATTTCTTTGAATTTTTCTCTGTTTTTCCTTTATTTTCAATACATTTGATCTTTCCTGGGTTGTGTGTTTTCCTCTCCCTGTTCAGCTAAGTTTCCAAGTTTTTTAAACTGTTGGATTTTTCACTGAATTAATCTCCTTTACTTTCCTGTTGAGGTGAGAAGGTCTCTATCTGTTTTGTTTTCTATTAGAAATGTTAGGCAGTTTTATCTGGTAGTACACTTTTTTTGATCAGCTCATGCTTGCATTCTCGCGTGATTTTTTTCGACCACTCCTTTTGGGTTTTGTTAACTTGATTTTTCTTCTTGTACCATTTCTATTTGTATCCTTTCTTGAAATTGATATAATTATGCTGGATTTGTTGGAATATTCCTTTTTTTTCCAGTGTTATTTTAGAATTTGTTCTGAATACTTTTAAACATTGTGGTTTTCCACTCAAAACTTGATACAAGTCATTTGCTTCCCTTCTGAATAAAGCCTGAAGAGGTTCTCTTTGGGCATTAAGGACTAATTCTTCTAGGAACCAGTCATTGCATCCAAAAAATTGTATTTCTTGTCCTGAGCTGACACTAGGCCGTACTGCATATGGAGATACAAAAATTGCTGCATCTGCATATTGAGTTTTCTGTGTCTCAGATAATATCTCCTGATTAAAGTCTCCTATCTAACACATTTCTAGGCTTCTAATAGTGTTGTACAAGCATTCGCAAATTTTACCTGCACTTTGTTTTTTTGCTATTGCAGGTGCTGGTTAGCTGACATTGCAGGAGGTCAGACATGCTTTTCTGGTTAATCCTGATTTCCCCAGTTCTATGTATATCTCCCTTCTCCCCCTTATTGCATGGTTCCGTGGTTGAGATAGCCTGTTTCTTGGGCCTTGGACAAGGATTTTTAGGCATTTTGGTGATTGCTGCCATGGAGATCCTTGACTTCAGTTTCCAACTAAGAAACTGAATGTAGCCTTCAAAATACCCTTCCTACAATCCCCTTGTTCCTAAAGTGGCAAAGGGAATGGTGACTGTGATCACCTCTCCTTGATGCCCAATTATAACTAATCTAACTTTTTCGGTACTTCTGCAGTCTTTAGAGTTGGTGGATGAATTATTTGTCAGTCCCCTTGGACTTTGCAAACCATCTGTCATAATCTTCCATTGCCAACACTGGCTTTTGCCTATTGTGGAAATTCCCACAAGTGCAGAGTCCCCTCAGTAGGTGAGGATGCTGCAATATTGCCTCTCAGTCCAGTTTTAGCTGCTGCATCATTTTGTACTATCTCATGTGTGGACCTCGTTGTGAAGGGCATTCATGTAAAATATGCAAGAGATAGGACAGGTATCACTTCTTAGTTCAAAATATCATCAACGTTTCTGTCAAAGAACCCATATGAACAAGTCTTTTTTTTCTTTTTTTTCCTTCACAGTAAATTGGAACAATGACAAATGAAAGTGGTCATTGTGTAGAAAACGCCTGTCCTCTGAGTATATTTTTCATGTATTTCTTTTTGCATAAGTATTCATACAAAATAAAATGAAGTAGTTCTGTGAATGTAGTTCTGGACTAGATTTGGCCTAATACTGGTAGTTGGTCTTAAATCTGAACTCTTGAATATTTAAAACTTATTCCTTTAATAAATCTCAAAACTTTGATGAATTCAAAGAGTACCTTTTAACCTATGCCAATATTACTTGTTCTGATTCAATATATTTTCTTTTTTTTAAGCCCACATAATTGCTTCTATTTATTGCCCCCATATGCTGGTATGTTCTGATATTGGAATAGTGAATGATTATTTTCCATGTCAATAACTTCAACATTTTAGCTAATACTTTGTATTTTTAATGTAGTACTACTTATTCTGAGCATCCATTAGGATTAAATCTAAAACTCAGAAATGGGTATTAATATAAGTATTAGAATATTTGTACTTGTCTACTGGGTAGGGTGTGAGGGAGTTAAATATATCTTTTGTATAGTTTCATTTTAATTCATTATGTTTATAAGATGGTTTTCACTTCGTGAGGAGACTAAAGAAAAATATAATTTGGGTTGTTATAGGAAAAAATAGATTTCTTTTCCCCTTCACGTACCTAGAAAAATATTCTTGCGCACTTCAGAATATTTAAAACTATTGGAGTTGTTTTGATCTGTAGTCAATACTACAAATAGTTAAATTAATTACTTCCTTTTTTTAAAAAAAGAGAGTTCTAACTACATTTCAACTATCTCTGCTTCACAGTATTTAAGATACCATTTCAAATTTTAGTTTAGTGTGTTTATTAGTTGGAAATCATATTTAATATAGAGGACTTACAACTGGGCGATTTTGAAGAGCAAAAATTTTATTTCTACTATTAGTGCCTTGGAAATTACATTATGAATCAGTGCATTTTATTACGGTGGTTTTGCCAGCCTTAAGTATGAGATTTGTCGTTGCTAAGCTGTGCCTGAAGTCTCATGCAGAAACCACTTAGTGTTGATGAACTCTGTTCATAGAACAACACTGTCATAATTATTGTGCTTATTTATTCCTTTTATCTCAAATTGCTTCAGAGAAGGGAGGCAGAAACCTTTTAATGTGAATGGGAAAAGAGAGATGTAGAGCAGAGAGATGATCTTGTGAGGTTATATGACCGAGTGCATACTCTAAAGATTGTGTACTGACTTGTTTGTTCATGGTTTCCCATCAGACCTGTTCTGTTTTCACCTGTGGTTAGACGTAGCCCAGTCTCAGCAAAACACTTTTACCAACTTCCCATTTATTTGAAGTGATGTAAACACCGAAGAGCTAAATCCTTATTTGAATCCAGGCCTCTGGAGGTACCTTCTCTTCTTTATTTCAGTATTCTTCAAAAAGACTCAGTATATTACAGGCAGGTTGCTCTCTGGAATGATTTAGTAAATTGTTGAAGACAGATCAGCTGTCTCAGCTACTTTGTTGGCATATCAAACTCCTGCAGACTTTTACATGTGTATTGGAAGAAATAAATTTATTTTTGTGTCCTAATTATTGCTTATTTTGTTACTTAACAGACATTTACCTAAACAGTTATCTTTAATAGATTTTTAACTGTGTCCAGTTATCCAAGCGTAGTCTATGTATTTCCACAGATAGTCCACTCTCTTGTAAGGAGAATGGACAGTCTCCTAACAGTTTTTAAATTAATGAATCTGCTAATTCAATCAAAAGAAGAGAGATTCCCACATTTCAGGCATCCTCCGTCCAGGTGACTCATGATTTTCTTGTTCGTCGGACTGCTGGACATCAGGGATTTTCCACTTAGAATTGGGAGTGTTGTACTGTCTTCTGAAGAACCAGAATTGTTTCCTTTCCAAGTCCACCTCAGTTTTTTTTTCTTTTGTACTGTTTTAAGTCATGTCTATAATATGATATATAGTTTTTCAGGTACTTGCAGTTTTAATCCATACTTGTCCTCTATGTTTAAATAGAAGTTATTTTTTCTTTGACTTTGTTTAGTGTATGAATGCTGTTTTAATTTCTGAGAGTTGTCTGTTGTTAGGCAGTTAAATATTAGTAGTTTAATGTTAAATTTGCATGTAGCAAAAATGACTAAAGCACTTTGATTTTGAGGGGGAGATCTGATTTTGTTTCTGTGAGTGAGGGGATGGAAAAGGAAATGGTCTACCATGCTTATATTGGTTCCAGTGTAATTTTCTTTGCAATTCATGAGAACATACCTATTATTGTGCATGTTCTAGAATAGAGGACATAGTTTACTGGTAAAGTATAGCCATGCTTAAAACCCTGCAGGCGTTATTCTAATCTTTTTGCTGCAAGAGGGTAGTGATTAAAAAAAAGGGAAAAAAGCCCTTTCAAAAATAAAATTTTATCTTAATAAGTTGTGAATTTTTTACCCTGCCAAAGCAGTGATCTTTTTCTTGAGTTTCAGCAACTTTCAAGACCCAAATTTATCAAAAGACTGTTCAGATAATTTTCTGCTTTTGTGTCTTTCTGCAAAGAATGTATAAATTATTTCTCCATAATCTTTAATTATTCTGAGCCTTAGGAGCTGTGAGAAAGCATGCTGGAAAGTCTTCCATAACATGCCTATTTCTGCATATCCCCTATTTTTGTCGTTGGGTTGAGCAACAAGAAGACAAAAAACACAAAAATATTCTCCCTTTCCTGCATTTTTTTTTTTTTTGTTCTTCCACCCTAAATTTTGGCATTGCTAGAATTTCACAGTTGTGGTGGGTTTTTTTTTTTTTTTGTGTGTGTGTGTGTGAAAGCTTCTTGTTGTTATTTTGTAGATTCCTTGATTGTAGGAGAGTCTATAGCATCCTTCAGTTAGGGGTTAGGGGCCTGGGATATATGATGTCCTCAGTTTGCTAAACTGTGTTTGACACATGTTCCTGTAGGTACTGGATAGTGGCCTCATACCTTAAAGCTTCCAGCTATTGTGGTTTGAAAAACATTTTTCTTGTTTGTACTCTCCCTAATCAGTAAGTGGTGTATTGATCTCTGACCTCTATTTCCCATGTTATTGCATCAACAAGGGAAGTTTGTGGATTTGTTTAAAGCATTTTTACCTCCTGTATGACTTTGGTTGAAATAGAAAGGGATTCTTTGAACTAGGGCAGTCTGAAATGTAAGGAAGTCCAAGGAAAGTACCACAACTCAGATGAACTGCTTTTATTTTTGTGTTCATTTTGGGTTCTGTCTAAAAAAGTGATTGTAGATACAGGAGTTGAATGGTGCAAGATGTCTGGAAGTTAGTTTCTTTAACTTGCAGAAGCCTGTTATTCTATCAGTATATGAGGAGAATTGGAAAATAATTTACTGTTAATGTGGATTATTTGTTACAGTAATATAGCTCATATTTGTACTAGAACTAAGAGGTAAAATTCCAAAGGGAGAGACAGTTGGTTTACCCACAGAGCCAGGTCTAGACAGACTAAACATATTTGTTCGAGATTTGCTGTGGCAAAGCCTCAGCCCTGACTGACAGGGCCCATTCTGCACGCATTGGAAGAATTCAGGATCAGTGTGAATTTTTTTTACTGGCATCTCTGCAGAAATTATAAGGCCTTGCCTATAGTTGACAGCTGTAGTGCCTTTGCTTTGAGATGTGAACATTATCTCTGTTTTTTTCTTTGATTGTTTTATTTCTGGCCTGTAAGCCAGCTATCAGAAGACACCCGTCACTTGCTGTCCCCAGTGACTGGTTTAGATAAGACTGAACAGCTACAGTTTCCTGTCTCCCAAACTGCTCCATATTCTTAATGTCTTCTTGTCTTGTCAGGAAGACAAGAGGCCTGCTATTAAGAAGTTATTACCATGAAGCTGGCTGCAGGAATGACTGTCACCAGACTGGTCTCTGATGCACTGTGGCAGTGTCATGTGTACATTAATGAGATGGAAATGAGGGTTTGTCTTTCTGCTCTTTGTAATGAATGTCTTTGGGGTGACCTAGGAATTTCATTAAAAGAGAGAGGAAGATACATCAATAGATTAAGTGACACTGGGACTTCTCTCTCACCACCCTTCATTCTGTGTGGAATGGTCTTCTTGGCCTTGACTTTATCCAGTTGTTTTCCTGCAATTACAAAAAAAAAAAGGGTCATATTTACTTGCCCTTCAATGCTTGCAGAAGTTTGTGGGAAAGGATTTGCAAAGCTGCATTTCTGAAGTCCAGTGGTATTCATGAGATTTGAATTTGAAATAAATGCAGTAAGATTGAGGCAACTGTAAGTTGGGGTGTTTGGTGGTGAGCAGTGCAGTCATGTTGCGGTGCTTAGCCAGAAGATTCCTTCAGCCTCCAGTGATTTGCAGCTTATGGAGTTGGAGGTGACATCCTTCTGCTTAACACGGTACATCTAATGGTGTAAGCAGTGTTCAGCTCTCTGCTGGGAGTAGTGTCAGGGTGTGGGTGGACGAGACCATTAGCATTTTGTGGACAGAGTCCAGTGCCTATTAGCAGAACTGATTTGCCAGTCACCTGAATCCTACATGCAATGACAGTGGGATTGCATGGCTTCCTTTCCCTACTGAAAATGCTGCATTTCTGCCTTTGAAGTGGCCATATGAGGGTAATATCCTCCTTTTAATTTATTAATGGATTACTGCAGTGAAAGGTAGTTCATTGCTTTTACTAATATCAGCTCAAGTATTTTCCTTGATGGTGTTGAATTTTTTTTAATTTCTTTTCCCCTCCAATGCATTCCTGCATACTTAAAGCACATTGCCAATCCAATGTGGGATTCTTGGACAAGGTTTCCTAACAATAAAGTCACTTTTAGTAATTATCTGTTCTTTGTCTAACAAGATATTTGGAAAGAGACAACATATATAGCTGCTGATTCATATGATTACCTCCATTTATGTATAAGCTTAAAGTACCGACATTTGCTTTCAAACTCAACAGAATACTGAGGATCTTGTTACTGTGCAATGATTTAAGTAATTTGATTATAGTTCACTGCATTCTTTATTACTGATGGAAGTCAGTTTCTCAGGGGCCAAACTTTGAGAGCCATGTGTTTATGGATCAATAATAGTTTTATTTTCTTGAAATTCTGTGCATCTTTTTCAGCCCATTAATTCTTCTATTCCAGCATTTTTGCTAATTGTTTATTTACTGCTTCAGATTTCAACTGTCTTATTAAAGCATCAACTTCATTAGTATGATAAAGTGCTTTCTTTCTTATCATAGCTCACCACTAGTGCAGCTTTTCTTTATATTCTCATTTTAATGATGCTAAAAAAAAGCAAATAAGCTTACCAAATAATGTAGAAATCTGAGACCTTAGCAGATTTTCAGTGCAAATAAGAAGGGACATCACCCTGAGTTTTACACTTAAATAATTTTCATGGTATGAAATCTGGCAGTTATTTCAAGGTATGAAATCCTTACAGATTTAAATATGAATGGAAGAAGCTCTTTGTTGTATATGATTACAACATACAGGTCCTATTGCTGTTAGGATCATCTGGTATGCTGCTTATTTAAGTTAATTTTTTTTTTTTTTTTTGGTACACAGATAAGGCAGTTGACTTGGTTTCGCCTTTCTGTAGCTCTGAGTAGAGACGCCCATTGCAGCCCCTTGAATTCAGTGTGGTTGTTTTTCCAGGATCTTTCAGAGGCATTTAGTCATGCATTTGCAGCAATGCTGATCTGAATAGCAATGTCCTAACTATGCTGGAGAAAGATGTGTGTTTGAGTAACTGTGTTTGATAATGCTTAATGTGGTAGCACATAGTCTACTCAGGGTGTTTGAGAGACCTGCCTGATCCTCAGCAGGGAAGGGGTTCACACTGAATTCACCCATCCTGGTTCAGTGTGAATGGTAAGGAATTAGGATCTTGAATTTAAACTCTTGAGTAGAAACATGGAGAAGTGGAACTAAGCAGCTTCCCTGTCTTCTGTCCTCTGTGATGGCTATTCATTCTGTCAAGGAGTGGAACGGATTGTTAATAGAGCTCCTGAAAATATTTTTTTTAAAAAACCCAATGAAACACCGTCTTGAAGGTGTTTTGGCAGGTCAGTCAGCCATTGGACTAGAGCAATAGTAAAAATTATGTTCTTGCTTTGCTCATTGCTGTGAATTAAATGCTTCATTATATATGCTTTTGCTGAATGGGTGCATTTTACAAGTTAAAAAACTGAAGCATGTAAGAATTTGGCAAAACCTGGACATCTAAATGTAATCGTAGTTATTTTCTCTATCTGGAGATCAGAGAAATTTGCTAAATTTAACATGTATATAGGAGAATATGCCAAAAGATAGCAGCAGTGGTGAGACAAAAATGAGTCATCTTTATCTCTTGAAAACCAGATGGAATTTTCTTTTTCTTTTAACTGGAGGTCAGTTTTACAGCTATAGTAGTATCAGCTCATCAAAAATATCTGTGAAGACATTTTTACCTCAAAATGGTTTATATTAAAAGGATTTTTCTTTCTGAATGAAATGTTTCAATTTTCATTAAAATGTATAACTTTTACAGACAAGAAATACATAATTTTTATAGGCAAGACAGAAAATTATGTTTAGGTTTTTAAAAGGCGGGTATTTTTAAAAAAAGTGAAGTTTGCAAAACCAAGGATTTTAATATCTGTTTTTCTTAATAACCTTCAGAAAAAGTTAATCACAATTAATTCGCTTTCATGGAGTTCTGTTAATTTGTTGTTCTGTTAATTTAATCCTAGGCAACTCTAGGATTAAAAGTAAGCAAAACAAGCTCAATACTGTAATTGCTGTAAAGAAAAAAACACTCTGCTTCCCTACAAAGAAGGAAATTTTGGTTTTATGATTCTTTCACAAGAGAAGGTCTTGTGATTTAACTTTTGGAGGCTTCTGGCTGTAGGATTTAGTAGTAGTAAGATGAAGCTGTCTTATTTTCAGAATAAACAGTGAGTCCTGTTATAGTGTATCGTTAACCCCAAATGTTTATACATCAGGAATTTTGCAGAACAGTAGGTTAATCATCCTAGGAACATCAGCATGTTAAAATTGGGAAAATTTGAGTCTAAGTAAATTATATGAAGCTGGGGTAATATTTAGACAATTATCTTAAAAACAAACAAACATCCATACAGGGAAAAAATACAAAGCCAAACCCACAAAAACCCCTTCACCTCCAAACCAGGTTTAAGAAAGGAGAAGTAAATACTGGTTAAATTCAAAATAAATCTACTCTTTATTTTTGTCAGCTTACTTGTCTCCTATTCCAGGAATACCTGTGGTTAATTTTTTTTCTGAGAAACCTTTTGTAGTCGTAAATTTAAGCGGGATTCCAGTACCACACTGTATTCATGACACAGGGAAAAAATAAATGTAGTTTCATTAGCCAATCTTCTGGCTGATCTTGTCTCAGACTTGGTGTGGAGGCCACAAGGATCCTCCCAAGCTCTGTTGCTGCTGGTGCTTTGCAGTGCAGTGTGTTTTTCCTTCCTTGTTGTGTAGTTTTCTGTGCTCGCTGCCCTAAAGAAGTGAGAGAAGCAGTCTGAAGTGAAAGGGGGATTGGGAACAAGACATCTCTGAAACCAAGAGCTGCAGGCGTTGTGCTGGTGTAGCTTCCTCCTTCATCCTTTAGAAATGGCTGAGGGCTTCCCTAGTCTTAATTTGTATTAGCAAGTGCTCTTTTATTGGCCCAGCCTCTCTAATGACTGGTTGAGAATAATCTGCCACTTGTGGATACATGCTGCTAATTGGTGTGGATGAAGTTGATGACTGTCTGTGTGGAAAGATCTGCCAAATACTCCAGCAAAGGAGAAGTCCAGGGTTCTGGAGGTTTTTTCCTCCATTTTTGGATGTCTTTTTTCATATTTGGTTAGAGGTTTAATAGGAATTTCACATAAGCACAAACCACCCTCTTTTATGTAAATATTTACTTTCACATTCAAATATCTGTTTAAAATTGCTATGATTCTTAAGGATCTAAATCTCGCCCCCCCAAAAAGGCATCTAACTTGTATGTAATTGTTTTTGGAGAAGAAGCTTGTTTTCTGGCTTTGCCAGGGAGATTATTTAAACACACTTAGAAAATTATATAAACTTTCTAAACCGTAAAAGCTTCTTAGGCAGCCACCAGCAATAACAATAAATAAAATGCTTGGGCTTTATTTGCAAATAAACTCTTATTTTTACACAGGAATCAGGCATTTATATTTGCTTTTTAATACAAAATGTTTCCAATAAATGTTAAGGATTTCAGTAATGCATAAAGCTGCTACAAGAGTTTTTTGAGCTCTGTGGAGTTTTCCTAAAAGCTACATGAAGGCAGTAAAGTGTGAAATTACATGAAGTTTTCTTGAATGTAGAAGTGATTTTCTTGTCATTTGCTATTCAGCTCTTCTTAGACCCCACTCCCCAATAATTTTCTTTTCAGCCAGGTACTACCTTTCTTGACCATCTCTAATGAATAACAGAATTGGGCTATACATACAAATTGGAATGAGGAAAAGCAAGAAGGTGATGAAAAAGATGACAAAGGCTCAAAGCAAAAGTTTAAGGAAACTCTTCTTATATTTTCATTTTAGCAAGGTAGGAGTTGAAGAATGTATTTGTTGAGGCAAGGGAAGTGAGTGGTTTGGTAATTCGGATGCAAAGGAACATAAGCTTGGAGAAACTGGTGGAGGAAAAAAAAAAAAAGTGCAGTGGCAGAGAGATGTTCCTGAGAAAAGTCAGGACAGAATATCAGTTGGGATGTCTGAAGAGAAAGTGAGGGATCCAAGCCTGACATGAAGAATCGTGGCTCTGCCGGCTGTGACTGTGCTGGAGAAATCTAGATTTTGGCACGTTCTTGTATGGATTATATGCACAAGCATATACCTTATTTTGGAGAAAGCAATACATCTGGTACAGTGAAATCAATCCAGGTGCTACCTGTTTGGAAATGGTAATTGAATCGATAGATATGGACAGTTTCTTGACAGTCAGAAAACTGTATCAATCAAATAAACCGAGGACAAAACAAAGGCAAGTCCTGTACAGGATCAGTCTGTTTTTAGGAAAGGGTGTTGAGCACTAGTTTTTTTTGTTATTTCTTAGTATGTGCTTTATATGAATGTTTATTCTTATTCCTTTGTACTTCTGAGTAGGTTTGCAAGATCTGTTTTATTTTTGATCAACATGCTACAATTAAATCTTTAATTCAGTGCAGTTACTTAGCTCTGTTTCTGGGAAATGTTGCTGGTCTGGTATTTTTCTCTGTCCTAAAGACTCTACAGACTGTTGTTTCATGACTTGAGAATACAAGGGGAAGGAACATGAAAGAGGGAGTTGAAAAAAGTTGGGTTGGGTTTTTGGAGATATGACCAAGAGAACTGAATCGTGTTTTGGAGAAGAGTACTATGAAGCCTAAAATATTTTCTTTGTTTGTTTGTTTTAACAGAATATTTTACTTATGGTGGAATCACCATAGGTATACATTTCAGGATTTTTGAAAGCATTCTGTATTTGTGTAAATGTTATTAGAAACTGCATTCTGATAACAAAAATAGACAGCACATCTAATTAGCAGAATTAAAGGGAATTGAATGTTGAAGGATGGTCCTTCCCACCAACCCTAGCTTAGCTGGAAAATGTTAAAACCCAACCAAGTCAAATAAAAACTTTTTTTTTTTTTTTTTTTTCCCTTTTCTTTCTCTCCTCTTAAACTGTGAAGTGGAACTGAACAGATGTGTAGACCTGTCTGAGTAAATGGAACAGATGCAGTCACCAGAAGATATTTTTAAGCTGCTAAAATAAAACTAAAACAAACATATTATTGTTATCTCTCTCTTTTTTTTTTTTTTTTTTTTTTTAATAGAATATGTCTTGTAGAGGTGCACCTTGATTATTTTCAGTTTGTTATTGTGTATTTTAGTAATGATTAAGTCTGGTTTTGTTAAGCTCTGCCTACCATTAGCAATATGATATAGTGCAGTACGTTTCTGCCAAAAGCAGCACCTTCCAGAAAGCCTCTCAGTGTGTCATAGAATAAATATAATCAGTCTTACAATGATATATTATTAATGTAAGTATTTCTTGTGAAAGCCAAAAATTAGTTGGAGCATCTGTGCACTTTTTATTTTTGCAGTTTGTGATTTTGCCTCAGTAGTTTTATCACTACATCAATATTAGCTTTAATTTCCTAGTTAAGTATATGTGACAGGTTTCAGGCTTTCAGGTCTTAAAAAGCCATCTTAAAAACATCATTACAAGTTTCTCTTTAAGTAAAGACCAAGTCTGAGCATGTCAGAAAAAAAACAAACAAACCCCTTTTAGAACAATTCAAATGCAAAACCTGCAGGTTTGAGTAGTCAGCTGCAATAAACAATGTAATGGCAATATCAAAATTTTGTTTCATATTTCATGAATTTGTGTTGTCCACAGCAGAAAAGCATCTTGTCAACTAACTTGTAGTTCCTTGGGCAACCATAGCAGCATTTCCCTTCTGGAGCACTAAGGCCAATGTTTGTTCTGTAGGGTTGTCTATGCTGCGCTACTGCTTTAAATTGCTTTAATTCCTGCATGGTGTAGTGTTTTCAGGTGGCAAGGCACAAAGAGGCCTGTATAATTTCATTGAATGGGCTTCACTTTCCTTTAATTTTCACCGTTTTTCTAGTTCAATAGTAAATGTGCTTTAGGATGAACCTAAAAGGAGGTCAGTATTGAAGTAGAGAATAAGCTGCATTTGTGTAAGCAAAGTTTGTGGGTCAGATTATCTGCCCTTGTCTGTATATCTTTCTTTCCAAAGAGGTTTTTTTTTTCATTCTTTTTTACATCTGCAGTATTGAGATCAATGGCCTGTTAGACAAGGGTCAAGAAAATCTCTACCTAGCCATTAATATTCTTAAAATTTATGACAGCATATAGGGAAAAGACAGAATTTTATGTCTTATCACTACTTAAGATGAATTATTGGGAGCTGGAAGCCAAGTCAAAGCAGAAATCTTGAATTTTAAGTTTTAACTGCCAGTAATACTGATTTGCTAATGATATATGTGCGTGTGTGAATGTGTGAGTATGTATGTATGCATAAATATACATTGTATATTTATGTATACATAAATCTTGTTCCATGGTCTGTAGGCTGTAATCCTACCAGCATGCTCTGTCGTGCCTCAGGCCTGCCAGCTTTATTAAATTATCCTTTTCTACTGTGGTACTTAATGTGCCAATTTGTGAATGCTGACCTGTACTTTAGTTCTATTATCTTATGCCTGCCCATAAAAATTGGACATGGGGACAACTGGTAATGCTGACCTAACATAAGAAGTACAGCAGGACTTACACCAGCTAATCAGTTATTTTTTTTTCCCTTGACTTTAGTTTCTTTCCTATGGCACTAGCTTGGACATAGATGCCTAAAGCCTGACTACAGCAGTTCCACTCCTCGTCCTGGGACAACCAGTTGAGTGGAAGCTGGACTGCCAAAGCCTCACAAAATTTATACTTTCTTCACAGAATTTTCATATGCTTTTCCTGGTTCATTTAAATGTTTTGGAGGAGCTGACAGAGCTGGGGAGTTGGCTGGCTCACAGTTCGTGCCAGTTGAGGTCTGTAAATCCTGAGCTGCCTCAGGATTTATTCATGTTGCTGTCATGTTGACTGTGGCCATGCCTTAGCTGTTTGAGGGCTGAAGGCTGCATTGTATGTGTTTGTAAGTTAACACCAAAACTGGGGAGAAACTGACCTTGTGACCTGGGACTTGGGGGTTGTGAGTAGAGATGGAATAAATGACTGACAGCTTCTTCTGAATATCCAGATTAGCAATTAATAAGCTAGATATTCTTTGCTTGACCTTTACTTGATTTGGTTAAGGCACTGGGCAGTGAAAGAATGTGAATAAAGTTCACTCTGTGCTATTTGTTGTTATTTAAGATACAACTGTAATTTCAGTAGTTGTGCAAAGCTTGTCTAAATTTCTTGACATTTGATGCCTTTAGCTCTCGTGAGTTAGTTTTCATATACGTCTTCACTGAAAACACAAGAGTCTTCTGAAGAAGGCAAATGTTTTCCTGTTGCCTCTTATTGGACAGGCTACTGTAAGCATGCTTAGGCTGGGATTCACCTCACTTAAACTGGGACACCTAAATGTTGGTCACCTCAGCCGAAGCTGATCACTGAAAGAGTCCAAGGAGAGGAGTAGATAAACCACCTTGCAGAGGGTGGTTTATCAGGGCTCTCTCTAGTCCCAGTTTCCCAAGGTCTCTCTCTCTCTGGAAACTGATCTCCTGATATCCGCTGCAAAGGAAGCTGAAGCTGAGTAGCTCTAAGTGACAGATGTAGTTAAACAGACTTAGCTGAGTAGATTTTAGGTGCTTTAAGGGTGGTACATCCTAGTCTAAAGGGTTTTCTGGGGTTCAGTGAGCCAAGTGGACTCAGTAGAGCTGAAAGAAACACATAAGGGCTTGTGGTTCTTAGTCTCTTTGGTACACAGATGACTGTCAGTATAGCTCTGCTGTCATACTTAGAAGTTGTTTAAATAAACACTACAATTAGTAAATTTAGAGGACAAGTATTGAAATATAATTGTGCCCCAAAATGAACTTACATGCATGTACTGTGTTCAAGGCAATGTGAAAATTTCCATGAAATTGTGGATTATGTCTTTGTTTTAACAGTAAATGTTAAAACATCAGTTGAAATGAATAAATGAAGAAAAATGGTAATGAAAAGTGAAATTCTTTGTAGTAAGTACATAAGTTGTTACATTGTATTCTGTGATTTAGGTGTATCTTACATTAGGAATTAAAATTTAAAATTATCCCAACACAGCTCTTTAGTCATGTAACATATGAAGAAAAAGAGAGAAAAAATGTCCAATATTAAAAGATCCATCCTTGATTTTCTTTGGCTCAGATGAAACCATTTTACTGAATCTATTCCCTGGTTAAAATGTTCTTTTCTCTTGCTCAGACTTCTCTGATTTACAACTAATAGTGTGATTTTTAGCAAGCATGGCACTTGGTAAAGACCAGCCTGTGAAAAACAGGCTGTACATACAGCCTCATACTGGGAATAAAAATGTTTATTTTCTATTGTCCTAATAGCAATTCTGACATATTCTGGAGGGTCTTCTAGTATATCAGATGCAGCTCCTATGATAACATGATACTTTTTGCTGTCCCAGTACTCTCAAAGTACTGTGGAAGCAATGACAGAATTTCTTATTCTAAAGAAAAATGGAGAAAATGGAGTTCAGCATATGATCATGAAATCAGTATTTGAGAATTTTTCCTTTCAGCCATTATTAATCTACTTTTAATGTTTGTTTGTTTGGGAAAATGTAAAGGTTTTAAAATAATGGAATACAGAAACATTTTTCCTACTGTATAAACAGACATGGCAAGAATTCCTTGATGTTTGGGTTTTTTGCCCTTTCTCCTAGTTAGGACCATAGTGAGGTGTATAATTTATTCCATGTCATGTAAAAAAATATATTTGTATATTCATGTTTTGGTCTTTCATACATATAAATATATAAACTTATTATTTGTAGTGTTTAAGTTTGTCCTTGTGCATAATTTTGTGTGTTAAAGCATATGAAAGGTTAGAGTTGAAGTAGCTGAAACATAATACTGCTGTTTCAATATTCTTGGTGATAATTTTCCATTTCACTGGGTCATGTACAGTAGCTGGTGAGTTTGTTCAAGGGAATAAACAGGAATTAAAAATCGAGCTGTCTCTGCATGTTACATTGCAACGTGTACACAAGACTGAAAGGTATTTTTGCACCTGCTTAATAACATATTTTTGGGACTCACAGTTCACTGCAGCCTTCTGTCACTGCAGCTGATTAAAATCTGTGAAGAGTTACCTGCTGGCTCAAGTACCTAGGGATAGAAATCTGTTTTTCTGTGTGTCTGAAAATTTCTTAATGTTTCTAAGTTAGCAGTATACAGTGTGTTAGTTCAATCTTCCAGCTTTTCCATGAATTTTTCAGCTCCACAGGAAGACTGTGAAGGGCTCGAGATAAATGATTAAATAACTGAGTGCCCTAAAAACTAATGTAATGAGAAATTCTTTCAGGAACCCATTTTTTCTTTTTACTATTTCAAAAGTCAGGATCAGCACAGAATGCATGGGAATCTGCTTAGTATTCTGTTAATACCTGCGCAGAGTCTTTAATAACCAAGTCTTCTACCTCAGGGTGCTTTTATTTCTTAGGCAGAAATTATCAATCCTATGCTACTATTGCACTGAATATTTCAGTCTTTGTATACTAAAATTATTTCTGAGTTTATAACCAAAAATGGAAATGGAATGGCAATGCAGTTGTTACAAAATATACAGTGTATCCTTCTCTGGAGGAGGCATTTTATGATGTTCTCCAGTACTGATTGAATAGTAGCAAGTTACAGCACTTGGTAAAGTACAGAGCAATTTCCTATGCTCACTAAAACCCCTGGCTAGGTGTGTGCTGGATGATCTGGACCTAAATTCTGCCACAGAAATCTGACCTTTGGCAGACCCTGCCTCTCGGTGTCATTGTAAAATACAAAATATGTTCTGTTTGAGGAGGGAATGCTGCAGATATGACCTGTTCAGGTGTTTCAATTTTCAAGGTATTGATGCTGGAGATGTATCATTTCAGGCTGCCACAGATCTGCCTCCTCACCCCATCCCCTATTTCACAGCATTTCAGGAATTGCCAAGAAGTAGCCTCTTAATGTCAGAAACAGCAAGCCCAGAGGCCAGCTACAGCACTTGGCTCCTGTCAAAATATTTTGGGATTATTTTTGCACATTGCCTATTACAGTTTGTTGATACCATGTAGCATCTTTCCTACTACTATTAGGAAAGACTTCTATCTCTTCACAGCCCTTATGCACATGGGGTTTTTTTACAGTATACAAAGGAAATGGCACATAAGTAGTTTAGAGACTGCTTCTGGGGACGGCTCTTGCCAGGTAAGGTCTGTCATGATGTCTTAAATAAAACGAAGAGTTTTTACCTAATTACATTTTTCTAGGACATATCAAGGCAATTTTATGGATCGTATTACATTGGTCTGAAACATAATTTTAAAAACGAAGGACTATTTTTTTCAAGTTTTCTGTTATCATAAAAGCAAGGTAAAAGTAGAGCTGGCAAGTTAAATAAAATGCTCAGTTACTTTTGTCCAGAACATCTTTCTTGAAGCAGAGTTCACTAAAAGTAGGGCTCCTGTTGCTATTCACAATACACAAAGGATGAAGCAGGCAGCAGCAGATCAAGCAAGGAAAGACTCTATTTTCTGACTCTATCTTTTATACGTTTTGGTCAGGGGGCAAGAGATTGGCTATACAGTTTTCCACCCCTCTGACCTCATTGGTGAATATCACCATCAATCATATTTCTCCTCCCAGAGAAGAAATATGTAAACACAAGTAGATAAATTTTAAAAATATACATTGTTTTCATGAAGCTATGTGAGAACCTCACTGCAAAGATTCAAAGACTCAAAATCAAGAAAATTCAGGGCTACAGGCTCCAATGGTGTGGCTTGTCATACAACTTGATTAAAGTTGTAAAATACAGCTTAACTACTCTGATTCAAAATTGAGGTAAAGTTAACAAGTACTGTCAATATGATCTGAAGTTCCTGGCTGGAAGAGTGTTTTCCTGATAACACTTTCCTCGTAAAGCTGAGTACCATTACTAGGTATTTCCATTACTGAAAATGACTGACAATAAAAAAAGACCCTCTCAACCTTGCCTAGCAGGTTTCACATCCTTGACTATCCCAGTGCTGCTGCCTTGACTGGGTAGAACATCCAAAATAGAAATAATTTTATTTTTGTCACACGATATACATATTAACTCTAATATGCTAGGTATAGCATAGATTTATTCCTAAATGTGATCAAGTTTGCCTTTGTTTGGCATTTTGTCTTTCTCGTAGTGATGTACCTGGGTATGTGGAAGGGCCAACAAAAATATTCTCCTTTCTTCCTGCTGCTCAATGTGGCCAGTTGTGTGTGCATCATTAGAACTGAGGTAGAGGAAATATCAGAGAGGCTTTTGAAACTGGCGTTTTAAGGTTGTGGGGAAGTAACAGAGTACACCTGAGAAGAAGAATTTTTATGAGATATCTGGAAATTCAGAGGCAAATGCCATGGATTTTTTTTTCAGGGAGAAATGGATAAGAAATTAAAAATTAAATCCATAAAAAGAGTTCCATATTCAGGGGAGGATTGTGGTCTGTACCTGGTGTTCTCCTGCTGTATGTAGCTCTAACTTGAACCACTGGGTGTAGTCAAATTCACTAATCACTGCTCTTTCAATATATCAGTCCCCATTTATCCTGCTGTCTCTTTTAACCTTCCTTACTTGATGAGAAGAGCAGTAAGATTTTGATATGATTTTTCAAAATATGAGTACTGTTCAAACCTGATGATAATTGTGCTAAACAGAGGAAGAATATCTCAGCTGCAGGCCTCAGGCAGCCTTGGAACCAGGCATCTGACCTTATTCATTGTTGCTTGTTCCCAGAGCCCTGCAGGTAAGGCCACCAAGCAGACTTTTAGCTGCTTTGTTGTATTGTATATATTTTCCTATCACTATACTTATAGAGGCTTTTTCTTCTGAGTCTTTTTTTAAGGCTAAAAAAATACAGCCAATAAGTTGAGGAAAAAGGTCTTAAGCACAGGGGAGTAACTTGAAAAATGAGAAGTTTGGTGGGAGAGCTGGTAATGAAATTCATCTGCCACTTCTGTCAATTTAGTGTTCTTCTTGTCAGCTGCACTGTCTCTAAAAAAACATTTAGTTTCTGATATCTAGGCATTATAGTTTCTTAGATATAAGGTTTATAGTGTAGTTTTAAGACTGCTGCATTTTTTATTTAGTTCAATACGAAAAAGGTACATTGGGGCAGGTTAAGAAGAGATAAAAGTTTAACAGCAGCTCTTTGGGGACAGTGGATATTGGTCCCTTTTTTGAAGGTACAACCAATGTCTTTAATAAAAAAATTAAGATCTCTTTTGTACTTGATTATATATAGTAAAGATGTCTAGGAGCTGGTTTTCAGTGTAATGATTGCTTGGGGTTTCATAATGTGGTTCAACTCCAGCTGTGTGATGGCCTTCTTGTGGCATTTTAAGCTGAGTAGAGATTGAATATTGGCAATAGCTCTTCTTGACATCTCATCTTAATGGTTTTATTAGTGGTCTACAGGAAAGAATAAGTCATAAATTTAAGATGCTCAGAGGGGAAGTTGTGAACAGTAGTCTGAGAGAATTTTTTAAAATGGATTTAGTCTAAGAAGAATTCAGAAAGGTGGACTTCTCATGGAAACAAGAAGGTATCTTATGGTAAATATGTGAAGTGAAAGGGTTAATCTCATAAATTACAGCAGCTTCAGAATGAAAGCAGGGAGAAATATTGACAGAGGATTACATGGCTGAAACAGATGAAGGTAGGAATGAATCTTTCCTCTTGCTCCAAAAATAAACAGTGACAGGTGAGTCTTTGGGAATTGGAGGGGAAAGTCACATGATGGATTCAGACGCTGCAAAATATCAGTTTGTCAGAGCATTGAATTTGAGCAATTCAAGAAAAACTGCTGAAAAAAGATGAAGGGAAGAGAAAGTGAACTGGGATGGAATGTGCAGACTCAAGCAGATGGTCATATTACAAACTTAGCTGCTTGAGATGCATACAAGATCCAAGACTGGGGGCTGATGAACCTTTTCTCACATATTCTTGCATGAAAGAGGTGATGTAGAGGGGAGGTTTTCACAGTTGGGGTGAGAGGACCTTGTTCATGAGAGAGGTGTGTTCCTAGAGTCTTCTTGCTCTGGAAGTCATTAATAGGAATATACAGAAAAAAGTCTGAGTATTTTGTGACCTTGAACAAATTATTTGCTTTAACAAGTGCCTCTGTTTTCCAGCTGAGATTAATGAGGTGTTTCTCAGAAAAGTGTTGTAGAACTAAAACGCTTCAGTGATTATTTTCAGATACAGCATCTTCAGATACTGGTGAGGCTTGGGTTTTATTAGCTGTAGAGTGCTGTTGTGGGATATTTGTTAGAGTCAGTTTGCTACCTTCCTAACTGACTTAGATAATAGAGATAATCTTGTGTTTGCCTGCAGAATCTTGGAGGCATGTTTTCTAGCATGCTCTCACCTCTGTCTTTACTGCTGCTGTTATTCACACCAGCAAAATCAAATATAGCATAGAAATCTCCCATGCTGTAATCACACCTTTGAGTGCAAAAGAGGCATAGCCTGGATCTAGTGAGTGAGGGTGTAATGCAATAGATTCTTATCAAATTCCTAAAATAGGTGGAATTACAGCAGAGATAAATTTGAAAGACTGAAGCTGTTAAGAAGCTGAAATCAGCTCACCAGATGTTTGTGTTGAATTTAGTAACTACACTTCATTGCAGATGTTTTCCATCACTCCTCTGTCAACTGTGTCAAATGCAGAGTTAGACATTGCTAACTATGGTAACAGCCAAATTTATTATTAGACACTGACAGCTGAACTTGGCATTTTTTTAAGATCGTAGGCCCACAGCAGCTAATTGATGAGAAATAATAAAACGAACCATCTAATTTGGAAATATGATCATTAGCAGACACATTTTTAGGAGAAGTCAATCAAGAGCATGCTAGTACATGCACGTGAATGCGGAAACCAAATTTGACACTGTTTCATGATGACTTGGTGGAATAAAGAGCTGGAAGAGGAAGCTTTTGGATTATATGTATATCATACATCTGCTTTCAGTGTTGTGTGCAAGTTGCTATCACCAGTGAGTAGTTTGCTTGAGGAGATGGCTAGTACATGCAGCTGAAGGTTACAGTCACCTACAATACCACATCAATGCCCAGCCAGACCAAAGCCAGTGCTGTGCTTGTTTCTCCATGGAGCATTTCTCAGAGCACTGAAAGGCACATTGTTACCTGGTTGTGCTGGAGCTGTGCATTCTGTTTGTTCATTGCCTTCTGTTTGCACTCTTCATTTCCTTTGGGTGGCTGTGAATGCACTGACTGGGATGGGCACTGTGTCCAAGACACTGCTGTGTTGAAGCAAATCTCCTAGATAAACTCTGCTTTGCCATATAGCATCACACTATTCATGTGGTGTGTAACAAGTTTTTTCCCTTGTATTTAGTTTTTGTTTTCTGACAGGCTCTTTGTATTATTGTTCTTTAGTGAAGACTTTTTCTGACAAGTGCAGAATAGGAATCTGTGTGACTCAACATGGGCTATTTTCTTCAGGTTTGGTTTTATTTTTTTTTTTTTTTTTTTTTTTTCTGCTGTGTGTCTTTAGTACTGCAGATTGCCATGACATTGCTGTAATGTTGCAAATTATTTTGATGACTAAGTTGGAACTTTTTGAGGAAGGAGGAGGTAACATGGTTATTGTACTAGCAGCCAGCTTCATAGTACTGTATTGAGAACTACCAGCAAATCTGGTCCTTTGGAATTCCATCTGTTCTGCCTGGGGTTTTCTTTCTCAAAGGAGAATTCCATTGGAATAAGGTTGAATTCTTAGGGAATTACTCCTCCTACAGGATAAAACTAAACCATGTACAATTAAATGTGTTCAGATAATTTAGAATTGTGTGACCAGAAAAGTCATCTCTCCTTAGCCTAAGACAAGTTCAGCTATGCAGGAATCATCTCAAAAGAAATTTTCTTGAGCAGTTTTTGCAGTCTTGTAATGATGAAGCTTCTAAACTGGTCTGTAAAAATGCTTTATTTTCAGAAAACTTTTCCCTGACTGTCTAATACTTATTTCCTTAATGCAATAAGGAACAGTATTAATTGTCCTCTATTCCATGTTTCAGTGACAAAAATACCACTGTTGCCAAGTTTTCCATAATCTTAGTGGACTGTACACCAGCAGTTTTCCTGGCTCTTTCCTGGTTTTCTGTAGGTATCTTCAGTCATTTTGCTCCCTGTCCTTCCCTTATTCAAAATGAAGGGTCAAAATGGCTGAACTGCACTATTGGAATGGTGATCTGCAACCCAGGAGATATGTAATTGTGGTTTGAGCTCAGAGTAATTGAAAGTTTGTGGCCTTTTCTTACTTCAGTCACAGTCTTTGTTGTTCAGATGTCAGAAGCTCTAGAATCATTGTCCTAAAATGGTATTTAAAATTTTTGTAGTTTGTTGAAGGCAATGGCTGATCAGTCAAGAATAGAATTAACAGTTAAATAATGCTGCTTTCTGAGTGTCTGGTTGCTGTCTTCTGTACAGCAGTTGAAGACCTAATTAATCTCTGCAGATCATAGTTCTTGCATGTTACCTATGTGGTATTTCATGAATCTTATGCATCAAGGCTTCTGTTTGTTGTCTACAGGGACTTGGAGAAAGAAGACCACCATCTTAACCTGTAACTTGACTTCTTTGTTGTAGCTTTTTACCTTCTAAAGCACAGAACGAAAAAGACTCTGGGGCAACTTGTAGTAGTAGGGCTTCTGTCAAGACTTAAAGCGGGTTGTATATGTTACTCAGATGCCTATCATAAAAAAAGTCACATCTGATTTTTGATTTTTCTTTTTTTGGCTGGTCAGATATCTAGGGTCATCTTATGCCTGTAATTATTTGAGTCCTGTGCTTGATGACTCAAAGGTCATTCAAACCTTTGTTCTACTCTGTAATCTAGTGTTTATCTCAACAAGGCAAAGGGAAGCTGAAGTGAAGTTTATAAGTCAAGAAGTATTCTACAGTTTCCCTAGGCAGAAAGCAGTTTGTACTGGCTAAACTTCTATTTGTAAATCTACAAAATAGATTAAAGTATGTGTGGCACCTGTTCCCATTGCACGGTTCAGTTGCACAGCTGAACAGTAAATCGAACGCAGTGAAGCAGAACTCTGCCTGTGTGACATTAGAGGGACCTATTAAAAATTGAGATATTAAATTAAAGTCTGTCGTGAGATCCTGATTTATAGCATATGGAAGTTGAGGAAACATTCCACTGACTGCAGTATTTGTCATATAAAATAGTAGTAGGAATTTGAATGTACAAGCATAACTTACCAAGTTTAATCTTTGGATGTTGAATTTTGTAATGTGACACTCCTCTCTACACTGTTTCAGAATTGGTATTGTCAGCGCACAGTAGAAACACAGCATTATATCTTTAAGGGAGGTAATTATGTATAATCAAATTGTGAAGAGCACAGCAAATTATTTAAATTAGTAATAACTCATGTAATTTGTTGCATTCTCTTCAAAGAAGTAAGGTAGAAAGTATAAAATCTGAAATCAAGGAAAATACTTGAAAAAGGTTGCCTGTTTTTGTCATGAAATGGAAGGGAAATATGAATGTTATGGTCATGATATGATGAGTTTAAGCACCTCAGTCTGAAGCACATACAGTTTTTCTAAATAAATGTGTTGCTACTTAATTTATCTTTGCCTTTTCCTGCAGAGGATTGTAGCAAGAGTATACTTGCTTTTCCAATACTGTGCTTTTCTTGCGTGGTTAAAATAAAACACTTGGAGGTAGTTTGGGATAGTTTGTAGAAGAGGAGAATGACATACTGTAGAAAAATATATTTCACATTCTCATAGAATGGAGAAAAAAAGAGAAATTATTCAATCTTTCTTATTTTTTGACTCCCCACTAACCCATTACCAGATATGAATTAATTCAGAAGTTATAGAAATATGTGAAATTATTAAAAGTTTAAAGGACTACAATGTGCAGAATAAAAATAAAATAAAACCAAACATGATGAATATTTAAAAAACCCCAACCAAACAAACCACCAAGTATCAGGTTTCTATGCCACAGCAAATACTCCACCCTCTAAATCCCAGATACGCCCATGTTGAAGAAGTATTGCACTGTAAATATGCCCACCTATGAAAATTGCCAGACACTTGTAGTTCTTTAAAAGAATTGACATTGAGAAGGTTAAGGATTAGTCAGAACTGACTTTACATGGAGATAACAATTTTCAGGGTTTAAAAGGACACAGTAACACTATTGCAAGGAAATATATACATGCATGAATGTGTGAACAATATTACAAAAACATATATATGTATGCATATGTACATATGTGTTTTTGTCCAGTTGTAACTTGAAATTGGTGTTTTTGGAAAAATACACTTAGTCAAAACATTCGTGTTGGAACATAACATGCCCAGATCTTGACATAAGAAATTAACTTTTCTTCTTGACTGGGCAGTATATATTTCATGTAATCTTAGGAGATGTGAGTGTATTTCATAGAGAAGCCAAATAATTGCTGCAAATGAAAGTAAGTGCTATTAAGGAGCTTGAGAACTTGCTGTTTTAATAATATAGCTTGAGAGCAAACCCTATTCCCTCATTAATCTCGTCTTTCAGAGTGCAGTTCTAAGGATGCAGTTTGCCAATTTATGGCTATTACTGGCAGTATTTTGGTTTTAGGTGTAATATTTAGCTGCAGAAAATGCTGTGGTGCTGTTAAAGGCAAGTGTTGGTTGTTTTTTAGTCACTGGGTCCTCAGCTAAATTATTTAGTTAGTTATTTAGTTTCTGTGAGTATAAAGATTGCAAGACAATAATTATGTAGCCCTCAATGAATACATACGATTAAAAATCTGCTATGTTCTGCTTTTTAATCAACAACAGTCCTTACTTTTTCAAACTGGATGTTTAAAAAATAAGTAGGGCTTTGTGACATCTATATAACATCTACCTGGATTTTTCAGAATAATCAGAGTCTTCTTGAAGAATCAGAATTAACATTGTAGTGTTCTCATCCAAAGCTTGTGCTGTTTGAGTCAGTACAGGAGATACAATATCTTTAATACTGGGAACTGGTGTACTGGCTGAAACATAAGGATTTATCAGGATTAATGGGTTACTCCAAGATGGTTCTTGCTCATCATCTTAAAACACTGTATACGGCTGGTTATGGAAGCTTTAGCTGCACAGTGCTTTCCACAAGTTCATTTCATGGAATCATTGAATGTTAAGGAGTTGGAAGGGGCCTTAGAGAGAGTTCCAACCCCCTCACCCTGTGCAGGGACACTTTCCACTTGACTAGGATGCTCAAAGCCTTACCCAACCTGTTTTTAAACCTGCCAGGGTTGAAGCCTGTTCCAGCGTCTCAGTAAAACATTTATTCCTAGGATCTAACCTAAATTTCCCCCCTTTCAGTTTATACCCTTTACTCTTTATTCCATCATTACAATTCCTGACAAAGGGCCCTCTCTGGCTTCCCTGGCCAGAGATATTGGAATGTTGCTGGGAGGTCTCCACACAACCCTCTCTTCTTCAGACTGAACAGGCTCAACATCATAGAGATGGTGCTTCAGTCCTCAAACCTGGAAAGGAGGATAGTTCTGACTCAGGTTATCAGTCAGCTGGGCAATGTGAACACCAGTTCTGTCATCCCATAGGCATAGTTTGTTACTGTAGCTTGGTAATATCATCTTTGCTCCTTACCATCCACATTTTTGAAATGGAGATTACTGCAGTTCCAAATTCCTTACTGTTATGAAGCAGCTCAGATTGTGAGCTGAAGGATGAATGAAAATGGATAGAAGAAGCATCCATTAAAGTATCTAAACTAAGTGGACAGCTTCCCCTGTTAGATTCACTCTTAGATGCAGTAAATATAATACACCAGAATTGTGTTCCATTATTATAGTGACTGAAATTTCCTTGTACATTTGATAATTGTGTGCACAGAATTTGTGTGCTTTTTGGCGCATCCTTTCCTTTGCTGTCTAGATACCTCTTTTTGTGTATCCACACCCTGGAAAAATAAGAGATGAAGCAGTGTCTCTGGACTTACTAGTGAAAGCTATTATGGTGATAGTGAATTGGGATGGAAATGGTAAAATTTTCAAATTTCCAAGGAGGAGACAGGCAGATTTTACCAAAGTGGTGATTAATCAGCATAAACAAGAGTAGCAGAAATATCTGGCAGTTGAAAAGACTGCAGGGATTTTGGGTTTGGGCTAGTGCCCTTTCTTCCAAACTGTACTGAAGCTTTTTCAAGACTCTTAAGAAATTTTGTATAATCTTTATCTGTTGTGGTTGTTTTGAATATGAACTTGAAATCAGATACTGTTGCTAGTTACTGCAGAATATAGATACTGGTTTTTATTTGCATTTTAATGAGCTCAAGTATATACTAACTTGTTGCATTCAAAATTATTGAGGCACACTGCTGTTTATTAGAACATGTTATCTTGATCTATTATGAAGACTTATAACTGTATTATAAAAGACTGTTTTTTTTTCTTTTGGCTGTGCACTTCGTGTTGTAAGTGCAGGTATGCACAGGCATACACAGACTTCTACATGTCTTAAAACACTGTTTGTTCAAGAGTTTATATTCCATGTGGGTAAAAAGTTTGTACAAGTGATTATGTTTTAGCGTTAAACACCCGTGCTTGAAGTTGGTTTCTTGAACTCTAAAAAGTTTGTCTGTATTTAGTTTACTGTGATATCAAATAACTCAACATTTGCAGATAAAAAGGCACTAATACTCTTGTCAGGAACTTTGCATTGCTGCTACCCCTCTCAATTTTGTCATGTATGAAGAGAATTGATGTATTTGCTTAACTTTTGAAGGCTAGAGTTACAGCAGTTTGAACTATAAATTATATTGTTCAGTTCTAATCTGACAGGAAAAGTTATGATGAACTAATATCAGAAAATAATAGGAAGGAATAGACCAGTTTGAGACATCTCATAATTCAAGATGTAAGAATACCTGAAAGGTATTTTTCTTTAATAGACATTTAGTATGGTGCCTATGGTAGTGTTCTTCACACAAGAGCAAAGCGACCTTCAGTGAAGGTCTCTTTGGTAGTATGACTTCAGATAAGGAAATTATGCATTTTTAGCTCTCTTGGTACTGTAACTGCTTATCATTTGCTGATTTGAAAACAAGTTTAGTAAAACACTGCTGAGATGCTTCTCCACTTACCAGTATGCTTTAAAGAAATGTAATAGAATAATGTATCAATATAATTCTGCAACACAGACAAGTTGAATATCTATAGGAATCTTCTGAACACATAGTCAGTAAATGCTGGAATACTAAATCTAATGTGAAGCTTATATTAGATAATTCTATAATGATGGGCACAAAAATGCAAAGTAACTTAGAACTCTGTGTGTGTGACACTCATTATCCATAATGACCTTTCATGTGATCTGACAATGGCATCACCTCTTTCTTAACCTTATATGCCAGTTGTTTCAACACCACCTGGGCCAGAACAATAAGTTCTGCCACACTGTGACTCTGTGGCCTGAATTAAGAGAGCATTTATTGTGACCATCTCCATAGAAAACAAAGAAAATATAACAGAGTTGAAATTTGATTTGTTTTAATGAACGTGTCCTGTCAACCCAGAAATAAACTTGGGGAAAGGGTATGTGAGGGTGATTTATTTTCCTGAACTTGTGAGCATTTATTAATAAAATGTCTTTTTTTTTTTTGTTTGCAAAGTGTGTAACAAAGTAATCCTGTACAGAGAAAGAAGGGGAAAATGTTTGCAAAATAAATGGAATAAGTTTGTGTGTCAGGAAATTTAGTAGTTGCTATATTCCTGTTCTTAATCCTCCAACAGTCAGCATCTGCATTATACATGTGTGCTTGGTAATAATTGAGCTTAATTGGTTTGCAGGGAAGAGTATGATACATTAGATCCTTAAATTAAATATGACAGGGACTTGCCCCAAACCGACTTACACTTTTGCTGCTGTCAGCATAGAATAATTTTTGTGGATGGGCTATATAGAACACTTTTCAGATGGTCTCTAAAAACCTAGCATACAATGATAGAAAATGGGGCAGTACAAAACAAAACTGGTGGCTCATTGCAGTAGAAAGTAGCCTTATTATGTTGTTTGCTTCTGTCTGTGGAGGTACAGTGTTAGCATCCTCTTTAGCAACCCTTTTTGGAAACAACTCTAACACAATGGTGACAGGGTTACTGAAATTTCCATTTTGCTGGGGTGGTTACTTCAGGAAGAAGGGCTAGGAAGAGAAAGAAGCAGCAGAATGTATTTATATAGCTTCAATCTAGCACCACTATTTTTAATGTGAGAAGAAACTTTATTTGAATCAAGTGTAGTTAAGATTAGGAAATAGTAATGCAGTGCTTGAAAAATAAACACAACCAACCACTTGCTCCCCCCCCCCCACCCCCGCATGCTCTGGATTTTAATAGAGGATGTTACTTTTACAAAGAGTACCCAGCAAAGCTGTTAGGTGTGTATGTGTGGTCTTTTCAATCCTTGATATTGGTCTTCAGGGATTTTTCTTTCTTAGCTATGATTTTACAGTGTGAACTTCACCAGTAGCATGTGTGTGTATTACGTTTTTTGGATTTAATGCCTGACTGGAAGCAGTTATTACTTTTCACCTTTACAATTGTGAATTGCAGCATGGGCACTGTTGCTGATACACAAGGAAAATTGCTTTACCTCCACTTGCCTTTTCCATATGGTGACAATTAAAAAAGGGTAACAGGGATTAAATTTTTCGAGTGTCTGATTAAACCCTATGTAAGCTACTCTTTTCAGATTGAGATGCACTTCAATTTAGCCTAGTTTAATTATTTGAGTGAAGTAAATGGCACCAAATAAAAACTAGCTTAATTCAGGATGAGTGTTTATGGGTGGCTTCAAATTATTCAGTTCAATTTAAATTCAGAAATTTATTTAATTTGATGAACTTTTCTGAATGTCCCTCTGTTGCAAGCTGCTTATGAAAACAACTCCTTTTTGGTAAACATTCCTGCTTTAATGCATGCATTTTTGAACTCTCAGCCTGTTCTGCTTCCAGTTACATGCTTCATCCTGTAGTTTTATTGTTCTATTTATCTAATTTTATTTACAGTGTTAAATATGGTCTTCTCATAATCATTCATTTGAAATTTATTATCGGAAACCCATAAATGAATTGGTAAAATGCATTGGGAGATGCTATTTTTTCTATTCTACATCAGAAAATCTTTGTTAGAAAATGGATTCATTGCAGCAAATTTTTCTTTCTTTAACTTGAAGAGTTCTTAACTTGAATTTCTACAGAGATTCTCCAGCTGCTGATTGTGTTATTTAGAAGAACTGTGATTTAAGTAAGGGTCTGCCTCTGTTTTTTGGGGCTAGTTGATAACATCTTTTACTATTACTACACACGGTTAGTCCTGTCAAATTTTAGTTAATTAAGGACTAAGGAATTTTGCTTTGCTGCATGCAAGATATCATTGGTTCCTCCTAGACCCTCCTTTCTCTGAAATATTGAGCAGAGCTATGGCACAACTGTCCTGATAACTCATTTACCCTTTTAATTCTGAGTATTTCCTGCCTCTCTTTATATGCTTCTTGCACATTAGGATAAGCACAGAACACGTAATTGTCAAGTTCATAAAAGTCTATTAAACTCAGTATAAGATAGTGGTAGTACTTCATCTGATAAGCTTCAGCACTCTGCTTAGTCATCATTCTTTTATTTCCTTCTATTTCAAAGTCTTCCTTGCTTGCAAAAGTCTCAGCAATTCACCACACCTCTTTCTGTTAAGAAGCTGTGGGTAGTTTTCTCCGCAGCTTTTACAAGGAGCAGCAGTGAGTAGACACTTGCTTTTTGGAAGAAAAATCCTTTATTTATACAAGATTATACTTTTCAACTTACTTCAAAAACACTGAGTTATGAACTATATATAGAAAATTACTCTGAAGATGGGAAAGGTTTTTTTTTTTGTTTTCCTTATTTCTTTACAACCTTCTAAACAAGCTGCACTAACTAGTATACATACAGTATATACACAAGCAAGTTAATTCAAATGTATATAGTATCCATCAATTAATTGATTTTAAGCTTATCTACTTTGCACAGTATGACTGGCCTATGAAAGAAATACTAATTCCTGTGTATTTTGTGTGTAGCTAAAATAAAACTCCTTCTCTGACTTTTATTACCAGGACAGACAAACAGAAATTGCACATATGCAATTATTATAATTATTTTAATTGATTTGCCCACAGTTATAATTCAAAATAAAAACTATACTGAGGTTTGATTCTGCTTGTGTTTGGGGACAATGGTTTGTTCATTTAACAGTGATTTTTTAAGAGCTTCCTTAGGTCTTGTTGGGTCAGAAACATAACCCTAGTTCTTTTTTTCCTTTTTTTTTTTGGTAGGATGATGAAGTGGTTCTGCAGTGCACTGCAACTGTTCACAAGGAGCAACAGAAACTGTGTCTTGCTGCAGAAGGATTTGGCAACAGGCTTTGCTTTTTGGAATCCACATCTAATTCTAAGGTACCACTGAGTGTTTTAATTGTCATTTCATGTCATGAAGCAAAGATATTTGTAACATGGCTTGCTTTGATGTACTTTACCCAAATCTGTCAAGGAGAAGGGACAAATCAGATCTATCAATAATATAAGGAATATTTAATGCCCATTCAAAGTTTAATTGTTCCTTTGGCTGGACTCCAGTGTGGGGTTTTCTGTTTTGAGTTTACTTTAAAACTAGTTAGCTGCAGAAGTCCACCCCATATAATATGCCTGTTATTTTGCTTGTTTGAACTCAGTTGTAGTATGTCACTGGAAATCAAAAGGCAAGTTGATTGGTCTGATTCTAGCTCCACAGAAAAGAGAGCAATTATTGTATTTGTGGTAAGTTTTTATTCTTTGGAATTTATGTTGAAATGATTATTACTTTGAGACCTGATTCCATATCTGAGCATAGTGCAAGCATCAAAATTACCTAACACATTTAATCTAAACCTCCTCTAACTCTGGTATATATGCAGTAGATAAAGTATTTTGAAAAAATAACTTTGCTGTTTATTGCAAAGAAGGGATTTTGTTTCACAATCACATATGTTTAAATAAATGTTATGAAGACAAAAATGGGCCTACTGAGGGCAGAACTGGTTTTGTGGACAAAGTAATGGATATACTTGGATATTTTATTCATAGAAAGGGAAGAACATTGTTTAACATATTTGTTTTTTCTTTAGTTAAGATATAAATATTCAATAAGAAAATATAATTAAGGTAAAGCATCTGGAAAGACATCTAGAAAGATTTAGAACAAAAAATGATGGTTATCTTGCCAGCTTTCATAACATCACTTTGATTTTCTCTGATACATCACAGAGTAATGCTTCATTTTCTGTCTCATCATTTTGAATGTATTATTCATAATAATAAATTTTTCACTAGGATATTAATGATTCATTATAATAGCAGTGATCTTGATGAAGTAATTCATGCTGCTCTGTTTTAAATGAATCTTTTTAACAATAAAAATGTGCTAGGATAGAAGTGGTTGTAATGCAAGTTGCCAGGGAGGCCTCAAAGTTCTATTCAATGAATTTGCTATCATTCAGTAAGTTTGGATATTAAATCTGCAGTCTCTCCCCATATAAAACTCCTGAATATTCCTGTCTTTAAGGGACACGGCGTAGATTTCATGTCAGTTTTGTATGCTTGTTTGCTGATGCTGCTTTTTCTCCTTGTTTTATGAAACAATCTGTATTCTGCTCATTCTTCATGAGCTTGGGGGTTAAAAAAGAGCAAACAAAAGAAATTCCATGCAGCTCATCTGTGTTTTAATTTTTAAGGGCTGACAAGTTGCTAGGAATGAACTCATATGAAGTCATTTGTAGATATAAATACTGAGTGAGCCATAAAATTATCAAATCCTTAAAGCAAAGTTGACTATAAATAAGAATAAATAAAAATGCTTTTGTTCCTCATGTCTGTATCCACAACAAGTTACTATTGCATTTTTCAAGGAGCAACACAGGAAATATTCAAAGAGGCATATGATAATTTGAAAAGAGTTCAAACAGAGGTCTTGAGCTTGTTAAAAAATTCTGTGCATGTCTTAGAGGCTGTTTTCCAGTTAGAGTGAGATTGTGATGCACTTTAATGCAAACAGTAGTGTGGCATATGATTTACAGGCAGGGATCAAGGATGGGATGCAAACCCAAGCACCAGTAACAGACCAAACATGAGTAATAGTCTTCTGCTCTCATCCTGGACTTGCATTTTTGAGAGTGCTTATTACTGTCCCATGCTTTTCTCTAATATCTTTCAGGATGTGGGTCCTCGGGTGTAGCTGACATTTTATTAGCACAACTTCTTTGTGTGCCCTTTCCTGCCCCAGGATCACTAAATAATTCTCACTACTTAAGTAATGGTCAGAATTTAAGATATATCTTGCTAGAATATGGTAACTGCTGACTATTAATATTTATCTCTGTGCAGCAGTAACACTAGGAGATAAGGCAAAAGATGCATGTACAGGCAAAGTAAAACAAGGAGTTCATTCACCTGTTCCCATGAGCAGGCAGGTGTTCATCCTGAGGGAAAGCAAGGCTTAATCATGCATCATGGTGGCTTGCAAAGACAAATGCTGTCATTCTGAACACTCCCTGCTTCCTTTTTCATCCTCCCTGCTCTATACACTGAGCACGAGGTCATATGGACTGGAATATCCCTTGGGCTTGTTGGAGTCAGCTGTCCCGGCTGTGTTCCCTCACAACTCATTGTCACCTCCAGCCTGCTTCACTGGTGGAGGAAGTTGAGGACCAGGAAAGGTCTTGACTTAGTGCAAGGCTGAAAATTGCTCAAGTTGACCCCATATCTTGAAGAGCAAGACAACAGTTAAGCAAGACATCAGGTCTAAATCATGTGTAATTTTATTTATAGGCAACAGTCCTGAATATAAAATATACAGGCTTGCCCAAGATAAACACATGACTACTTCATCTGTAGAGGTGTAGTAGCTCAAGACAAATATTTCTGTTTCAATTTCTACCAATTTCAAAGCAAATCTGTCTCAAAACAGATCTTGTTCTAGGAATAGGTTGCAAGTGTCAAGTGTTTAACAATATTAGATTTATAAACCATCAAAAATTTTTAACATTGAAAAAGTTGCAGCAGCAATGGGAACAAAACCCAAAGAAGATTTGCTGAAGACAAAATTTAAAATGCTTACTTTTCTTATCCCATGCAATTATTTCTTCAGCAACTTTTGTCAAATCTATAGCATGAATTTTTATTTCATAAGTAAGAAGAAGAAAATAAGGGATGGCTGTCAGAAAAAAAGGCAAAAGTCTCATCGTTGTGGTTTAACCCCAGCCAGCAGCCAAGCCCCACACAGCTGCTTGCTCACTTCCCCAGTGGGATCAGGGAGAGAATCAGAAGGGTAAAAGTGAAAAAGCAGAAAAGGCCTTGGCTCTCTGCAAGCCTGTAGGAGAAGGGAATACACATGACCTTGCCCCTGATAAGTAAGAGCTGTGTTAATTACCCAATAAATACAGCCTCCCCCCCGTCCCCGAGGAGTCACAGCTAGCCAATAAAGATAAGTGTGGTAAAAGGGAGTGGGTTAGCTGGTGAAGGAAATCATCATGGATGATCACGAAGAAGAAGGATCCTGCGGGGAAAGAATCACTGCTGTGAGGTCAGTCTGGGTCTGCAGTCAGAGTCTGTTGGTGGAACCTGCAGTCACAGTCTAGCCAGGTAAAAGCTGCATTCAGAGTTTGCAAACCAATACCTGCAGTCAGAATTTAGCAGGAAACAACCAGCAGTCAGAGGCTGCAAGGGAAACCTGCAGTAGGGACTTGCTGCAACCAGAGTCAGTGAATAGTTGGAGTCAGGGTGGCTAAACTGTAAAGAGGAGTAAACCAGGACCCTTTTCATGCTGTGATAAGTTAGTGTCTTGGCTCATTTCTACCCTCTAACAGGAGGGCTGCTGCAACACAAGCCCTGTTCAGCAATAGCAAAAAAATCTCAATATTATCAACCCTGTGTTCAGCACAAATCCAAAACACAGCCCTGCACCAGCTGCTGGGAAGAAAATTTACTCTGCTCCAGCCAAAATCAGCAGACCTGTGAATTTCCTTTTTGGCAATCATCTATAGGTAATTTTTTTTCATCATTGTTTGCTGTACTTTTAAATTTATTCCTTGTGTGGAAGACCATCCCTTTTATTAAAACCAAAATTAAGATTAATTAACGTATCTCAATATTAGTGAGATCTGTTTCTTTACATTTGAATGCTAGTTGTTGCTTTCTATATATAAACAGATGGGTAGTATCTGGAGGAAGTCCATTTATTAAAAGATTATGCTGTCTGCTAGTGAAGTAATTTTTTTTAGACTTGAATAATGCATAGATTGCTGAACAGCAAATAAGGTGAAGCTGTGTTTCACAGCTTCTGAAAACTATTCCTGTCCATAGTGCAGAATGAAAAATACTCAGCTCTGGGTCAGTCACAAAGGTGGTGTTGATCCCTTGTGAACCACTGCACAGCAAAATACTGAAAGCTGAATTATTCTTTTCTAAATGGCATAAGCGTTTGGGTTTTTTCCTGTTTTTATGGCAGGTGGTAAACTCATTAATTTCAGTATTCCCCGAGGTATGGACCTATGGACCTATGGACATCAGTAAAAAGTACTACTAAAAGCTATGTGTGGCATTTTTTTTCCCTCTTGAAGTCTCTGTAATTTGGACTTGAGAGAGGGGAGGATAAAATAATGAAGGTTTTTGAAGGTTTGAAAAGGCCTCCCAAGTTGTTTTTTGTTTCTTGGTGGTTTTTTTTTTTTTTCCTTTTCAACTTCTTGAAGAAAGCAGTGCTGTGTGTGATCCTATGGTTTGATCTTTTTTACATGTAAGTTACAGTGCTGAGAGCAGAATCCAGAAACTGATAATAATTCTATTTGTAAAGTTAAGGAGACTTATTTTCCATTTTGTTTTTGGAGAGTCTCTTCTCGTCAGAGCAGAAAGATTCTTCAGATTTGGTGCTGGTCTGGTGTAGGCCAGTTGGTTGGGAATTCTGACTCCATTACCCAGACTATGTCAGTGATGCTCTCTTGTTTGCTGGCCCCTAGATGCTACTGTTGTGTAAGGGGGTAGAAAATAAAGCCTGATGGTAAGACTGACATACTGTTTCTTATGCTGACAAATACAAATAATTTGATTTTTATCTCTGCCCTTTTCTTTTTGTCAGATGAATTGGCAGGAGCTGGACAGGGAAGAGGACAATTTGGGGAGGGGACTGGAGAAGGTTATACCTGGCACAGACAAAGCTACATGAAAACGTGGTTCTTTAGTATTTGTGCAAGCTGTTTCCATGCCAGCAGCCAAATTCTGTAGGGATGTGTCTGGAGAAGGGTGTCTGAGTGGTGGGACATTTGGCCTGAACTTCTGTACCCTGATTACCTCTGGGAGAGAAACTCTTTTCTCCATTTGTCTTCTGGAGTGTAAGATCTGAAGGCAAGGATTGCCTTCTTTTTTTTGTCTTTTACAGCAAACATGTTCTCAGTGGCCAGCACAAGTAATCTGTCTCCAGAGAGACTGAGTCTGAAACTCTGTGACAGCTGAGAAACAATATCTGCCTTGTGCACAGTTTTTGATTGTATAAATCCAAACAGAAAAAAAAAAAAAATCACATGGTGTCCATTACCATATGGATGTCAGTAGATGCTTTTGGAGCAGTTATTGATGTAATAAAATAGTGAGTTTTTAAAAAATTGATTCACTCTGAGCAATTAGATCAGTGTTGTTTGCTTGTGTTTACCTTGAGTCATTCTGTCAATATGTCATTTAATAAGGTGGTTGGTTGGATTTTTTTTTTTAAATGAAATTGCTATGGTTCGTTTCTGTACATACGTTTCCACTTCATCCTTTTAAAATAAGTCCAAAATTTTGTCAGGACTTTGTAGCTGCACCTCCAGGCTCTTTTTAATTGCTTTCATGTCATGTTGCCAAAATGAATGTTCCCATTTAATGGTAAAAATGGCACTTAATCTTTTCTAATCTTATGTTCAGAGGACTCCATTTAGTTGACTTTGACTAAAACTGTAGATTTTAATAATTTAAATGAAGAGAATTTATGAATACCTACACATTACTTGGCCTACTTGACATACATAAATTAGACACAGGTAGATGAAGTCTTCATAGGTGTAGATCAGACAGGATTTTGTTCAGCGAGTCATTCTCTCTCAGTAGAATGTTCTGTAGGAGTATTGTAAATTGTAACAGTGTGCTTTGTGACATTGTATGTAGTTTTATGCAACATAGGGTTTACAAATTTTTAAATATTATCTGCATTATTTATGTATATTCAATTCAGTTTTTACTACTTCTAAATTTTGTTTAATTTTGAGCCTAAATGCAGATTGGTAGTTACATTGATCAGACCTGATTGTGATCCTTGCACTTAGTCCCAGAAACCAACATAAATATTTCTTGAGATGGAAAGTGAATAATTTAAAATGAATGCGAAACTATGAAAAATACTGTCAGATCTCCATGACTGTAAAGCAGCAACAAAAATATGGCTTTATATCAGCTGAAAATTGTGGACATTGTTCCTGGGCATAGCAATACAGTTTAACATATTTTACTGTCATCGCAACTCAGGTAGATTTTAAAAAGGAAAGAAAATGTGTGATATCAAGCAGGTCACCACAGACTAAATAGTGTAATAATAATAGATCCAACTTGTGAAACTTTACTGTTCTCATTTTTCATTATATCTCTAGTTGAAGGAGATATTTGAAGTTTTAAATTCACACAGGAATGGATTATTTTTGATCTTAAGAAATATTTTTTATCAAACCTGGTTTTGCCAGAGATACACATTGAGTTTTATCTTAATAAGGGATTATTTGCTATGAAATGTGAATTTAAAGCTCTTCCTATCTTCAAGTTGTACACTCATGAATGGGAAAGATTTCCTTTTAAGTCATGCTCATTAATTAGTATTTTTAAAAGTAAGACATTATTATAGGCCAGTTCTCTGATTTTGGGGATAAACCTGAATGTTTAATACTAGTTATTTAGAACCCATGGAGTTTTATTGTAATACTTTAAATGTATTGTCTGCAATTCATTGGGATTTTCTTGTCAAAATGTGTTTTAGAAATATGTAACACTTTAATCTATAAAGCACCTGGGGAAAAAACCTCCAAAGGAAACTGCTGAATTCCTAAATATGCTGGTAGAGTTCATGACATGTAACCTGAACATATAAGTGATAAAAGCTGAAAGATAGAATCAGACTAATTTTGTAGGTCAGTTTAGTTATGGTAATACTCTAAATGATGGCACTGAATGAAAGAATAGTACATATTGTATCTCTGCATGCATCATCTCTAGTATCAACTAAATAATGCAAGAAAAATTCAAAGTCTCATTTTTTAAAATAATTATGAGTTGCTTCATGCTATTAGTGACATAGGCCATCCATTCAAGAAACTTTACCCGAAGTTATATAATTTATGAAATTTAATGAACAAAAATGAGTTGTAAATTCTCCAGTCAAATATAGGGTTTGCAACTTTCTTCGTTATTTAAATGTCTGTTAAAAACAAACAAACTCTAAATGTTTACAAACCCATATATGATGTAGCTGTTTTGGGTGTTTTTTCTTGCTTGTTTGTGTAGGTTGTTTGTTTGTTTGGGTTTTTATGTTTGTTCTTTGTTTGCATTTGCATGGTTTTTTTTTGTAGAACAGATGTGAGAATTCCACTTCTGGTCTGAAATAAGTGAAGAAAACCTGAAATATCCTATTGAATCAGTTTTACTTTATAACTATATGTCCCAGTAACTGTTTAGGCATCTCATTACTTAAAGATTAAAATGTAAAAAGAAGCATATATTATGCTGAAAAAGCTCGTCTGAGATATGGCTGTAACACTATGATCAAATAAAGTCAGATATGTGGTGTACAGTCCTGTAATTGATTTGGTAAGTTTCTAGAGGCTTCTAGAAACCTGCCAGTTTGCTGTGATTTATTTTTTGAGTCCTAACATTTTTAGTACAGTTCCTAGTAGAAGGGAAAGTTGCTATCATTGCATGTTGGGCTTGCCTGTTTGCATTTTGAACAGTCTGTTCAAGGCAGTGCCCTTATCCATGTACACAGTTGATGGGTTTTGGTAGTTGGGTTTGTCTTTTTCCCCATTCAGCATACAAGTCTTGTGACTCCTTAATAATCTTGGGACTGTGTGTTAAGGACTACAAACAGATCAACTTGTCTTCACCAAATGTACTAACTGTAATAAAATATAATAGGAAAGTCCGTGAAAGATAAATAAGTGGTATATAGAGGAAATCCAAATTATTTTGAGGTAGGAGTTCTCATTTGGGTACATTCATGTCTGATGCAAGTTAGAGCTGCTGGCTTCAGGCTTGCTGCTTTGCCCTGGGAAACTGAACATCACAAGGTTACACAGTTGGCATGTTCTGCCAAGTCCCCTGGAGCTCAGCATTTTAAATATTTTCTCTGAAGGGTTTAGAGTGAAATGTACTTCATTAGTACATGCAGAGTAGTTACAAGGCAGTCATTTGAATTTTAATTAGACTGATATGTAGCTGCACATCTGAAAACCTGAAAAAACATTAATAAATCTATGTTTCAAGCAAAGAACACATAGAAGTATAAATGTTTATTTTAAGCCTTTTAGGTGAATGTTTGTCTAAAACAGCAATTTCAAATTAGCTTTGTACCCATTCTTAGCACTTCAAGTCATGGTATTATTACTTTGTACTCAGTATTTTTAAGAACTGTTAGGCTAAATCTGGTTCAGCAGACTCCTATGAATAATCCTAGCCCAATGGGCTCTCAGAAATTAGGGCAAAGAAATGTGGCCTATTAATGAGTGAATCTGTGTTTATTTGAGGTATCTAATGTTGATTATATATGAAGCAAAATGGGAAAAAGAGAATAAAATATTTTTTTGTTTATTTCTTTACTTCTTGAAACTTAGACCTTTTGGGTCATGATTTTCAAGATTTTAGACTTTGCCTCCTGGTTACTTCCCCATGAAAAAGGAGGTAGATTTTTTGTACTTTTGTAGCAACTGAGGGAATGCTGTAACTTGCTATTGTAACAAGTATTTTCAACATTTGATTAATATATTTTAATTTTTATTAATTATAAATAGTCTGAATTGGTTGAGGGAAGCTGGACAAGTGCAAGTAGTTTGGAGTTTGAAGATGTATGCTTTGTGACCCTGTGTTTGAAACCAAAATGGAAGTTATTTTAGTAACTTTCCTAGTACTGACTGTTGGGTTACCATATGCAAATACAGGAATAACTTTTTCTGGTTTCACCAACAAAGAACAGTTGCTTTATTTTGCATTAGAAAGCCAGAGGTCAGATGGTACAATAAGTTATTATGCTCTTAAAGATTATACATAAATGCACAAGATTGCAGTTCAGGCTGTTTTTCTTGAGTGTTTAATTATTTTTGAATTATTGCTGAATGTTTGCTGTTTGTTTGAAAGCCTGCAGATAATGGAGATGGACGTGCATAATGCTAATTGGTGTTTTTGAGCTTTAAGTCTTTCCAAGTTCTCTTTTTCTTCCCTACTGGATATAAAGAGTGGGAAGTTTATTCCATCTTCCAGATATTTGTACTCTTGTCTTGACATATTTACAAAGATACACTTCATGGAAAAAGTTGCCTTTTCATGAGACTGACTTCTTACATGCCATTAAAAAAGAACAGAAAACCAATGTCACTGTGCTGATTTCAAACAATCTGATATGTCTGGTGCAATCTTCCCTTAACAATGCAGCAAGCTCTACTTCTAGCCCACATCTAAATGCCTTTTAATGATAAAAGGGAATTATGAATTTCAGGTTTTCTTGATGTTTCTCCAAGTATTGACCAGTTATATTTGGACAGTACAATGTTTACACTGGGTGATAAGGCAATAATTGATAGAAATGTGAATTCAAAATCAACAGTTGTTTAAATGGCTTTAGATAATGCAAGATGAATTAGTTTGACAGTTTAGGATGCTTAAAACAGACAAGGTATATATTGCTCTTTAAAAGAAACAGCAAGGACAAGCTATTTCTATATGAAGGAATATTGCAAAACTCTGTGACATTTGAGTACTGTGAGAGAAAGAGGGCTACAGCAGATATTGCATGAGAAGGTTCAACAGAGGTCCCAGAAAGCAAACAAATATTCTGCTCAGTGCAACATGAAATATGAACCAACTTTCCAAGAAAGCATTTGAGTGCCCATTATTCAATAAATTAGAAAGCCCAGTAATATAGAATTTCTCTTTTGTGTAAATTGATCGAATATTAGCAAATAAAAAGGCCCATGGAAATTAAGTTAAATTGCAATAAGGTCTTATTTTTAAATAAGAAACGTGCCTATTTTGATTAGCTGTTTTAAGAATAAAGCTTAATAAGCTTTGAGTGCCATATTTGATTTGGTCTGAAGTACACTAGCAATGAATTAAGCCTCTTTGGGCTGATACATTTGAAAATGCAGATAGATTAATGACCGTGTAAGTCTTCATTAGCTCAAAGTGGCAAAATAATTCCTTTTCGTTTTGCACATTTCTGGCTAATTTATCAAAGAGGTGATACATGTAACTGTCTGGGTAATTCTTACTAGAATTTTCTTCTGTCTATAGAAAAGGAGAATTCCTTAGAAAAATTAATTAAAAAGAATTTTGGTTATTTTGAAGAACTTACAAATGTGTGTATTTCTTTTTGGTCTGTTTTTTAGAAAATAAAACAATACCAGACATTGGAAAGGTTATTTTAAACCCCAGCATGGACAGGCACCTGAGTTAGGGGAGTGAAACATCTTATTAATTTATTATCTGTTGTCAGAATGTGAAATTTTTAAAAGGAAATTCTTGACTGTATGGTAAAGGAGGAAACTCTAGGCTGGTCAGTGATCTAAATGAATACCATAGTCTCATGTAGGGGTGATATATACTCCCTTCTCATGATACTTCCCCCTGAATATGTATACAAGGGTAGCAGGAAAACAGTCCACGGGTTGTTTAGGTCCTTGAGACTGACTTTGCTATCTCTGAATTTTTAAGCCTCTTGCTTTATTGCCTCTTGCATAATTCACTTCTGAGGCAGGTGGGAAATGCATGTGGGTATTTTGTCTAGACAGTACTTTGTGGAAGATTTTTGGTCTGTGTGTTACTGAATGATAAGCCAAGAATTATTTAAAGCAGCAGTTGGTTTTATCTTAACAGCTTAGTAGCAATATTCAGGCACCCTAGACCAAGAAAGAATAACATTTAAATATTAAGAACAAATTACTCTTGCAATTATTCTTTTTGATTTTGTAGTTAATAGGGGTGTATACTAAAACAAGTGTTTATTTTTCACATCATGCAGTGGATGTTCAAATGTAGTGCCATGCCCAGGCAAGAAGGGGCTTTATATGCTTAGACATTGATAGATAAGCCACAGTTTCTAAGTATACATGGTGAGCTTTTTTTTCTAACAGATTTTTATGTCTGAAAGCATTATTGCACTTTTTATCAGCAGTGGAAACTTGTCAGTATAAGTCCTTAAATGCCGGTAAAGTTTCCTGGCAGGCAGTCCTTGCTTTTAGGGCTCTTTAAATCCTTCCGTCCCTGACCCAAATTATCTGCTAGAGTTTCTCTTGAACTACAAGAACTTCATTATTAAATATAGATTTAAAAAAAAAAAAAAAAAATCTTTCAATATACAATACTGATTGATTTGCTTTACATTACAGAGGTGGATATATATATCTTTTAAGCTAATGTATTTTTTTAAAATCTGATTTTAAACTGTCCTGCCAGGAGAGACCTCATGGTGCATCTCCTTTCCTTCATTTAAGGGCAACTCAGAGCATGAACTCCCAGTGACCCATTCAGCAATATATCATTTTCTTAGGTACACAGGTTGACCATTGATTTCATCAACATACAATGGAAAATATAATAGTTGTAAACTTGCAAAAAAATCCTTAAAAGTTAAATTTTAAAATCTGATATGTTTTTTATTGGATAATTTATGAGATAAATAAGCAGATTTTACTTTTCTTAGACATAGTATTTCAGAGTTTACTGCAACATAGATGAATTGCTCATGAGAGTTAATATTCTGGAATGATTAGTATTTATGTTTATTTGGATGTCATTTTTATGTGTGAAAATTCTACTGTGATGATTTCAGATACAGGGTAAATTTAACAGTAAGAGAATCTCAGCCAATAATAACCAATAACGTCCTATTGTTTATTATGCAGAGGCAAGGAATTCCACTTACACAGGTCAGGCCGTGTCACTTATTACAGGCACAAAACATGTGCATGTCTGCCCTATTTGTTTGATCCTGAAAGGTTACAGGGTTGCTACTTAGAAATATGAGTGTTGTAGTGTGTATGGTTTATATTAAATCTGGTCAGGAATTAGGATGATTTTTTCTTTTGGGTGTCTGCTACGTTTTTCAGAAAGGGACAAAATAGTGTTTTATAAAGGTCATCTTTCTGATGCTGCAAGAATCAAAGGGTAACTGCTTCCTTCCCAGCCCTAAAGCAGCAGTTCCTCCCAACTGATAATATCCTAGATTTTTCCATTACTTGTTGCAGTAGCTACAAATGCAACATAATGTCTAAGAAGAAAAAGAAATGTTGAAGTTTCGAATAATACACGTAAGATTGGCACAATAAGATAGAATTTTCAGGATTAATGTGAAGATAAACAAACCATGTTTTGTTAATTTGGATGTGTGCCTAGACCCTCTGTAACACTGTTGATCCTATGAGCTTTTCTTATTTTATTAATCAGCATGAAATTTTTAAATTACCTTAAAATCTAATACATTTTCACTGCTTTATGGTGATACACTATTAATGTTCATCTAAGCTTCTGGCTATAGCAGCAAATGTTGTGGTGGGAGTTGATCTGATTGACCAAGTTTATCCATCAGTGTTGCAGTGTAGTTGTATGGCTCCTTAGCTAATATTGCTAAGAGTTTTAAATTTTCAAAAAAGGAGATAAAAAAGAATCAGCTCTCAGTAATGTAGATATGTGGGACTTATGTCCTTAGGTTAGAAAAGAGACTACAGGGAAAAGATGGAGGATAAGAGGAAAAAGCCTCTTATCCATTTGAAAATTGAATGTATGCAGCCCTTAATTTATACAGAAAGTAAATACCATACCAGGAATTACAGTTTCCAAGTGGTTAAGCTAGTCTGCTCTGTTAATAATGGCCTCAAGACCTTTGACAGATTTCAGGATCAAAGCTATTTCCAAAGTGCAAAAACTGAAAAATTGTAAGATAAAATTTTGAAATTGTTTTCAGCATAAAGGACAGTACTGTAACTGTACTTAAGTAAGAACATCTTAAGTAGACTTGTGTCTGAGCTCAGTTCCACCATTAGCTGGTTTCCCCTGTGTTTGTGTTTTTTAATTTTTTTTTCCTGGACCGTGCTCTGATTTTATCCTCCTGTCAGTTTCTAAGTTTTATCTCCTGAAGCAATTTTCCTGTGAAAAAAGAACTCTTTTGAGCTTTCAAATGTTAACAAGAAACTTTTCACTATGTGAAAATTTAATTTTCCAGGAAGTAGAACATGCCCGGATTTTTGCAGTTTTTCCTAGAAAAACTAGCGTACTTGTGACAAAATGCCACTCCCTTGTCAAACTGCTCTTCCAAAACCATGAGGGCAAGTTTTAGTTATGGTAACATTAAAAGTTTTGAATGCTGAGAATTTCTCTGCTTTTGAGGGAAACAACAGCTTGGGATGGAATGTCCTGTATAAGCCTCATACAGAAAGTGATGGTTTCAGAGTGAAATACTGAGAAGAAGCTGACAGTAACTTTGTGTAGGAGGTGTCCAGGCAACCTTCACAGTCTGCTCATGGTAAACATTTGGGAGCTTGACACTGATCCTGGAGGGGTTCTAGGGAGAGGACAGTCTTACTTGACATTCCTCTCTGCAGAACTGAAACTGTAAGGCTCATACTTCATTCTGTCTCTTCTGCTTTGGGATTTGATTAACGTGGTTAATTCTGTTTGGCTGACAGGAATTGTTGTCAGACCCGTATATTTCTGTACTGGATCCATTGTTTTGATGACAAGCTGGAAAACAAGAAAAGCTGGGCTTTTCTGTGTAGAGTCCTAGAAACAGAAGTTTTTTCTTGGTAATATTGAGTGTGTTTCATCACTGTCACCAGACAGAATCTCATTTAAATAGAAAGGGCCGCCAGAAAGATAGAGATGTATAAATTTAAATGTAACTTGAAAAAATAGCTGATGGGTTCAGTTTCTTTCAGTCTACTTCCACAAATAGGACTACAGATGTTTTGCTTAAATTCTGAACTGAAATGAATTTTCTGAGTCCTCCTACTTGGATTCTCAAAGTTAGGCATCTAGTAAATGTGCTAGCATTAAAAAAAGTTATGAACACCCACATCTCATTTTTTGACATCAGGCTGCTCAATTAGGTGATTGTTCAGGCACTGTGAACCGTATGTGAATGCTCCACATACGGTTAAAAACTAAATACCTACAAGTCCATTAATTGGGAATTTGGTTAGAAGAATAACAAAAATAACTGTGAGTTTAGGAAAATAACTAAGAAGCATGCAAATATCTAGGAAGAAAAGTAAAGCTGAGGTGAAGCTGCTTATTCTTGGAAACAGAAGTCTATTTGCTGATGCAATTTATTATCCTTCAGTCTTGTACTAATATTTGAGAGGCAGAAGTTCAGTTTACATTCACAAGATTATATGCAACATGTTATATGAGCAGGTTGTACATTACAGTGGCTTGTTAGCACTGTGTGATTGTCAGAGTAGTGACAACAGCACTGTTTTGCATCTCAGCCTCTTGCTTTCATTGGAGTGTGTAAATAGAAATTCTCTAAAAAATGATATTGAGCATAATGAATACATCCAGTACCCATGATTCACCTGTGGGTTGGAATACAGTTAGGGTTATTTTTAAATATATTTCAAAAGCTTTACTTAAAACACCTTTTTAATAAAGGGTATGATTATCTCATTTGCAAATTTGCCTCCCACAGAGTAAAGTGTAGTTTAATATGCAAATATTACTACAGAAAACTAGTGTACACAATAAATGTAGTTTAAAATTACAGGAAAAACAAGGAGTTTGTCAATTTTCTAAATAATCCAGTAATTACTTCAGTAATGAATATGCCTTAAAAATTCCAGATGACCATTACATTTGTTTTAACTTGTCTAATTTGCTGATTGGGCTATTGCAAGCCATGATGAAGAGACAATATAAAAAGGTAGTAATAATTTATTGCTTTTCTTCTAGAGATACTGAATCTCCTTTTGAAATGCAATATACAATTTGTATTTATTTGTGTAGTAACATTTTAAAAGTCAAACTACTTGCATATTAGGCTCTAATTATGGCTGAGCAGATTTTCTAGAAAGAAAAATTGACAAGAGGGCAAATCAATACATGAACTGGCAGCCAAATCAGTACTGCTTTAATTAATACTCAGATAAACTGGTTTTACTACTATTTACCTTCTAAGTCAGTGAGTATATTTTATATTCAAACCTATTAAAATACAATTGATTTTGGGAATATGTCAGAAATGAGCTGAAAATAAATTGTATTGAATACTGCCATTGCTTATCAGAATTTTCCACTGATCATGATGAGGCCAAAGCCTCTTCCTTTAAATCTGTAGCGTTAATAGCATCAGCACCGAAATAAAGTATACAGGGATGAGCAGAGCTGTAACTGAGCTGAATACATTGGCAGGTCTGTGTCTCTCCCATGTTTTTCCATGCTTTGGTTGTTGTACGTGCTGGGATTGATGCAGTCATGGCTGTTGGATCTTCAGTAGAGCAGAGCTGGGTGAGGAACTGCCAGAGAGGAAGGTCTACTTCACATGATCACTGCAAGCATTAGTAGGTGCATCTTTCCTCAGCTCTTAAGGCAAAAAACATTTCTCCCTGAGGGCCATCAAGTACACAAGCATTCATGCAACAAAGATGAGGTGGGATGATGTCCTCTCCCTTTTGCCTCATGAAAAAAAACCTGGCTGTAACATTTTGCTAGACTCTAAGAACACAATACGATTTTCACTTAATTAAAACAAAATTATCTTATACAGTTCTCCTTTTTTACTCCCTAGCAGCAAAAAGTGTGCCTTACTCACCTGCAATGAGAACAGCTGAAAAATATTCATTTGGGACTTCATACCTCAGTTTCAATGGGCAGGAAAGGAAGTGCTCATGGCTGTCTTGAACATAAAGGAGAATGAAATGAATGAAGGCAAAATGTCCTGGTTACATTGGTTTGATTGGTGTTTGAAATCATGCACAATTTTTGATGTTGGACAGTGTATAACCTGTGGGGCAGGTTCAATAGTAAAAAAAATTATATGTTCAAAATAGTATATGTGAAACATGCTCTGCCAGCAAAAATACTACTTTAAATAACAATAACAGGGGGAATATTGTTAAGGAGGCTTTGCTTATAGATGCAGAAAAGGTAGCCTTGGCCCATTTCTGAGCACAGTGCATGGAGCATTTTTTTATCTTTTGTTCATACTTGCCGCCGTGCGCTTGCCCGTTAGGCTAGCCCTGTGCGCAACGTGGCAGTACACCAAATGCTTGGGGTCCTCCACCTAGGCCAGCACCTGATCCGCAGCCACGAAGCCGGTGTCGAAGAAAGAGAGGGACTCTCGGGGAGGTTGGGAACGGAGAAGTTTATTCTCGCCCGGGCACTCCAACGAGAGCCCCGAGCGACTCAGTGCACCGGCTTATATAGTACATAAAGTGGGTGTGGGGAAAGCGTCAACATCCAATGAGGGGGAACCAGGGAGTGGCAAGGCTGAGGGGTGAACCATTCAGGAGAGACCAGGGAAAAGGCGGGAAGGGACCCAGCCAATCCCTAGGCTCAGGCCTCAGGGAGATTGGCATGGGGGGGTGAGGGTGATGGACAGGGCCTGTGGCGGGAAGGACGGGCCAATCAGGGACTGTCTCTGGGGAGGGTAGGCAGAGGGTTATATAACATAAAGTGTAAACAACAAGATGGAGTCTGAGGGACAGGGCCCAGGGAAGCCATTTTGGGGAACATAAACTGGGGTACATTAAACTGAAATGTACCTAAAACATGCATAAGTATACATAAAACAGGTACAAAACAATGACAAACCCCAACATCTCCCCCTTTTCTTTTAATTAAATGATGGAGCAAGAGCTCCTAACAGTCTCTCAAACAACAGTCTCTCAAACGACGGTCTCATCGTCGAGTGGCATGGACCTGAATTCATCTAACTGTCGAAGGGCCTCTTCCAGTTCCTGCATCTCGATTTCAACAGGCGGGCCTTCTTCGAGATGATTTATCGCGGGGGAGGTGCTATCTGAAACAAGTCTCAATAACATCCGCTTTATAACCGCGAATGCTATAGAGACTATAACTAAAACAAACACAATAGTTAAACAGGTTTGGACCACGGACCCAGACCACGAGGATGAGGGAACCCCCCATTTGTCCAGCAGATTGCCCAGCCAGCCTCCAGTTTCCCTCTTTATGTCCCCGACCATATCTCTTATTTTCACTATGGTCTTATGAATGTCCTCCGCCTTGTTCGAGAGGTTAAAACAGCACAACCCCTCGAACTCTTCACAGGTGTGCTGGTGAAGCAGCAGGAGATAATCGATGGCCGCCCTATTTTGTAGGGTGGCCTGCCTCGTTATTTTCTCCTCTGCAAGGAGGTCCGAAAGCGCGTTAGATGTTAAATTCGCTTGTTTCGCCACCCAGCATTCCAATTCGGCCAATTCTCCCATATTTTTGGCAATTGATACCCAGGGCAGGAAAATTGTCACGGCCGTAGCCTTTGCCCTGGACCAATGCAGGATTTCGGATTCACAATCGGGGTGGAGGTTTGCCAAGCCTCTCTTTTGGATTGGTGCGTGCGAGGAAGAATTTTTCTTTATCCAATGAATAATTTGGGTTTTGTTGGGTGTGAACAGCCCTAACCGCCCAAGTGTACATGGGCCTCCGTACACAAGAGAGGGGATGCCGCTGTAAGCCCTGTCTCCACAGATCAGAAAGATCTTGGGGGGAAGAGCAAGGGGTTGGGTGCTAGAAATGGCGGACACATGGACAAGGGAAGAACACCATTTGCTAGCCCAATAATTATCGGATACTTGCTTGATTTCTCTGTAGTGTTTGCGGATGTTGGCCGCTGGCTGGAAGGAGAGGTGAATACAGAAGGTTGCGGGGGAAGACCCCAGGAGATCCAGCTCCTGGGGCTCTTGGGTTACGACAGGAAGGTGGGATGTCCACTCCTTCCAGAGCGCCAGGGGGTTCTTAATCAGGTGGGAATTGTGATTTATTTCCTTCCAATGATTCATTGGGACGGGCTTACGATTGTATCTAGCTCTGAACTCCACGAGCTGAGGGGGAAACTCACTCTCCGTGGACGGGATCCCCACGAGGCATGATGACAGGGGATCTCCTGCTGAGGCGGAGGACAGACATATATGATCCTGTTTCAGGGACTTGGCGAGGGTCCGCCACACATTCGCTTTAGGCTGTGGGACCATCCAGGTGACCGCTGGTCCCACGAGGCTGGCTAGGAGCACCATCCGGATAGCGGTGATGATGCTGGGGGGCCATCCTCTGGTGATGGATCGAGGGGTCTGGTCCGCGACTTCCCTGGGGGGAGAACTTAAAACATACATTCTAAATTAACTGAAAAGCCACTCCAAATTTTCTGGTTCCCAGTCATCAGTGGGAATGGAAAAGGGAAAGGAGTCTTCCTCCTCCTCCTCCTCCGGGGGAAACATCCAGGGGGGTAGCGTAACTGCTGCTGTGGCTATCTCCCCTTCTGCCGGATCGCCCTCTTGCTCTTTGCCCTTCCTACCGGACTTCTTTCTCCTTCTCCAGGAGGCTACGGTGACTTGTGCCGGCCTAGAACCCTCTTTTGAAACCTTGGGGACATAAGGTCTCACACTTCGGGAAGGGACCCACCGAAGACCGGTGTCAGTGGAGACGCAGGCGTACCCGCGTCCCCAGGTGATTAAATTGTGAGGTCCCGATGTCCTCAAGGTTTCTGGGTCCCTGACGAGGACCTTTGGCCTTTCGTGGGGCGCTAACTGTGCACTCCCACGAAAGTGCCTCGTCACTGGCGGGTTCATGGCCTCGAAGGAGCAGTTCAAAAAGTTGATTGTAAAAAGGGCACGGGACAACCTGATGGATGGGGGCTCATTTCTCAAGATGGTGCTCTGCTGGCTGAGGACCCGCTTGATGTTCTGATGGGTCCTCTCCACGATCGCTTGGCCCGTTGGGGAATAAGGGATGCCAGTCTTGTGACTTATTCCCCACTGCTGCAGGAAGTTGCTAAACTCCCTGGATACGTACGCAGGGCCGTTATCCGTCTTGAGAGACTTGGGAATGCCCATAAAGGAGAAAGCGTGGATCAGATGCCGAATGGCATCCGCCGATTTCTCCCCTGTGTGGGCAGAGGCGTACACTGCTCCGGAGAAGGTGTCCACCGTGACGTGCACAAACTTCTGCCTCCCGAAGGGGGCGAAGTGTGTGACGTCCGTCTGCCACACCTCACAACTCGACAGCCCCCGAGGGTTAACCCCCGTGGCCATCGAGGGGACCGAATTCCGGTGACAAGTGGGGCATGAGGCCACAATCGCTTTGGCCTGATCGCGGGAAAGGCGGAACTCCCGGACCAGACCTGGCGCGTTCTGGTGGTGGAGTTGATGGCTGAGCTTGGCCTGCTCGAAGGTGTTAGGCAAAGGGATCACCTCCACCGGGGCAGCAAGGGCGTCGGCCCTCCTGTTCCCTTCGGCGATGACCCCTGGCAGGTCCGTGTGTGACCTGATGTGCATCACATAGAACGGCTGCTTCCGGTGGGAGATCAGTCTAACAAGCTTCGAAAGCAGCTCGAACAAGGCAAGATTGTCCACCTCCTGAAGTATGGAGTTTTCCGCTCTGGACACTACTCCAGCTACATAAGCCGAATCTGTTACAATATTGATCGGTTCAGAGAACCTCTCGAACGCCCTGACGACTGCGGCCAACTCAGCAACTTGAGGTGATCCCTTCACCTCAGCAACATCTGACTCCCACTGCTGAGTTTCCGGATTCCTCCAAGTCATGACTGACTTGTGAGTCCTCCCGGACGCGTCTGTGAAAATGGTCAAGGCATCGAGGGGCTTTTTGCTCTGAATCGTTTTCAACTCCAATTGGAATGTGGAGTCCGAATTGAAAATTTTGTGGGCAGGCCGAGTTATCGAAATTTGCCCAGAGTAGCTGTCCAATGCGAACTGAAGTGACTCATTCTCCATAAGGAGGTGTTCAAGCATTGCCTTGGTAATTTGGCCCGAAGAAAGCCTAATTGGCATGTGAATACACTCGAAGTCACAGCCGGCTAGGTCCCGAATTCGGAGCCTAGCCTTCCGGATCAGGTCAGCCATCAATTCCTGTGGCCTTGTCATCCGCTTGGACCTGTGATGGCTCAGGAAGACCCACTCGATGACGAGGAGCGGGTCACTGCCATCACGGTCCCTCTTAGGGAGCTGCTGGATGACGTTGTCCCACTGGAATATCAGTCCCTGGAGGTGAGGCAGCCTTCCGAAGATGACAAATCGGAAGGGCAGGTCAGGTCTGCACCTGTGGGCCTGCCTGGTGGACATAACCTCCTGAACCTTTTCCAGGGCCTGTTTTGCCTCTGGGGTGAGAGACCTAGGGGAACTGAGCCCCTCTTCTCCCCCTTTCAGTAAACTGAAAAGGGGGGCCAGGTCCTCGGTAGAGAGACCTAGCCAAGGCCTCACCCAATTTAACGTCCCACACAGTTGTTGGACGTCCGCCAATGTCTCAATTTTGGTCTTAATTTCCAATTGTTGCGGAACAATGGTCCGCTGACTGATAACTAAGCCCAGGTACCTCCAGGGTGGCATCTTTTGAATTTTATTCTCTTGCAACTCGAACCCTGCAGCAGCCAGTGAAGCCACTGTAAGGTCAAGCGCGTGGGCCAGCAGGTCGTCGGTGGGAGCGCACACCAAGACGTCATCCATGTAGTGATGAATGACGGCTTGGTGCGCGGCTGCGCGCACAGGAGCGAGCAAGGAAGAGACGTACCACTGGCAAATAGTCGGAGAGTTCTTCATACCTTGGGGTAAAACCCGCCAGTGATACCTCTTCCTTGGGGCTTCCCGGTTGATGGTAGGAACCGAGAAGGCGAAGCGTGGTGCATCATCCGGATGTAGCGGAATTTGGAAAAAACAATCTTTTATATCTATTACAGCCAATCGCCAATTTTGGGGGAGCATGGTCGGGGAAGGCATCCCTGGTTGGAGCGACCCCATGTCTTCAATTACTTCATTAATTTTTCTGAGGTCGTGGAGGAGCCGCCATCTGGTCTTGTCTGATTTCATGATGACAAAGACCGGGGAGTTCCATGGTGACGTGGACTCCACTATGTGGCCTTTGGCCAGCTGCTCCGCCACGAGCTCGTTGAGCGCCTTTAATTTTTGATGAGACAGTGGCCATTGCTCTACCCAGACTGGTTCATCAGACAGCCAATTCAGTTTCAAGGTAGGGCGCTCGTTGATGGCCACTGTATTAACCTTGGGGGGGTCAGGAAAGCCAATTGTGACCCCCCACTGATGCATGAGGTCTCTCCCCCACAGGGGTGTCTCATAGTTCAAAACAAACGGACGTAATGAAGCCAATTGTCCGTTTGGCCCCTCAATTTGGACCATGTCCTTCGACTGCTTAGCCAATTGAAGCCCGCCTACACCTGAGACGTGCTTCCCCACGCTTTGCAGAGCCCAATGTGACGGCCACATACTCTCCGGTATGACCGTCACATCCGCCCCTGTGTCCCAGACTCCTTTGATGTTACGTGAGTCCCCACCCACACTGATCCTGCATGTGTCCGTTGGTTTGGACCTTGTGATCTTTCTCACCGACAGGACGCTCGGTGGTTCCTCTTCGCAGCAGCTCATCCCCGTGGTCTCTGCTTCGTCCCCTTCTTCCTCTGTGCAGGCGGCAAGGAGGGGTTCTGGGATGAGCTGCGCTACTATCTGCCCCGTCGGTAAGAATGTGGGTGGGTGGTCTGTGCGCAGCCATAGTTCAAACCTCCTGGGGTCGGTGGTGATGACCCCAGGGGCTATGTGTATGTCAAGTGGAGTGTATTTACAGTCTCCCACGACGACATATTTGCACCCAATCTCGTCCCATGTGCCCCTGTCCTTCGAGACCACGACTGTGTGCCAATCGCGATCCCGCAAGTGAAGAGGCTCGGCCAATTTGAGCCTAAAGGGCTCATACCTGGAGTCGGTCGTCAGGGATCCTTCAGGTTCCCGGACGAAGATCTTCTCGTCCTCCGGCTTGGCGTCCTGGGAAGGAGGTGGTGCCTCAGTCACATCTGGTTGGGTGGTCATGTCCGGTAAATTGGTCTCGTCTGGTAAGTTAGTTACTTCGAATATTTCGGTCACACTTGGTGTAACCATCGTCCTGTTGAGGGCAAGAGCAAAAGAATGGTTATTCACCCCGGCAGTGCAGCCCTCCCTATTTGTTTCGTCACGCCGGGGGGCGCTGCGCTCCTCACTTAGTTTTTTTGTGAGGAGGGATGTTTCCCCTTCCCACCTCCCCCTTTGCCCAAAAATGATTGAAATTCCGCCCTCTTAGGGCACTGGCTGGACCAGTGGCCCTTCTGTCCACATAAGAAACACGGACGGTTATCCGGAGGCTTCCTTTGCGTTTTTGGCGTTCGCGGCGTCTTCGGTGGATCACTCTGTGAGATTGCAGCGACCCGGGGACCAGTTGACCTCCTTTGCAGGGTCCGTGGCTTTCCGGCGGCGACTCGGGCACTGACGGCCTTGAGCATCTCGTCGAGGGTGGGCTGCTCTCCTGGCGCCTTCGGGATTCTCATGATGGCCTCTCTGCATTCTTCATTCGCATTCTTGAAGGCCATCTCCTCAAGGATGTCATCCCGTGCGCCCACCCTGTTCACCTGTTGCTCAATGGCCGCAGTGAGCCGCTCAACGAAGGCCACGAATGGTTCCGTTGGACCCTGCAAAATCTCACTGTAACTGGTTAAAGGTCCCGCGGGCCGCATCTCGCAGAACGCCTGGATTGCTTTGTCGCGGATAACCGTTAGCACCCCCTCAGGAATGTTTTCCGCTTGGTCCGACGCACCTTTCCAATCTCCCTCCCCCATCAGATGTTCAAGGGTGATGGGGTCCCCACCGTTATCTGTGGCAGTCACAGGATCTCTCAACAGGCTGGGGAGTGCTCGTCCGAGCAGGTCTTTCCAGGTGCCCTGCCAGAGTTTGTACTCCGTTTTATTGTTCAGGCACCGGAAGAGCTGCTTCAGGTCCCATGGGACGACCACATGCCCCGCAAGAGTGGATTCCAACATGCCTTGGAAGTACGGACTCTCTCGTCCGTACTCCTTCAAGGTTTTCATCAGATCCTTAATGGCTGCCTGAGGGAACGGTCTCCAAGTAGCTGCCCCCCCACGGCCGCGGTAGGTTACAGGGGTGACCGCGGGAACGCTACTTGGGTCGGGGCTTCCGGTTTCCAGGCCCTCCCCTTCCGGACTCCAATCGTGGGAACCGGAAGGGTAGGCGTGGGAACCGGAAGAGGGGCGGGACCAAGCGGTGGGCGGTGCTGAGGGAAGGGGCGTGTTTCCTGTGGGCTGGGCTGAGGCAGAGTAGGCGGGGGGAAAGGTGGGAGGAGAAAGGGGTGGAAACTCCGCGTGGGAAAGGGGAGGAGTGTCAAGGAAGGGGTTGGTACTTCGAGATGACGTCCGAAGGGCGGGGGAACGGGAATGGGAGGGGAAAAAGGAGGAGAGGGAGGAGGAGCGAGCGAGACGCCCGCCATCTTGTGGAAAGGGGTTTTGGGCGCCATCTTGAGTGCCGGGGGAATCTGGTTCAGCGAACGAAAAACGAACACGGGGCTTTAAACCTGGGGACATTTGGGAAAGGGAAGATCTCCTCGCAGGCGGGGTACACCTGGTCAGAGAATCCCGAGCCGTCTGGCCGGGACAGCTCGGGCGGGGGGATTTGCCGTCCCTCAAGGGGCCGGGGCTAGAAGACCCCTTGAGGATCCCTGGTCGGGGAGAAGGGGGACGGGAAGGAGGGTTAGGACGGGGGGAACACAAACTCGAAAGGGAGCCGCGTGAACTCCCTTTTTGCACTCCTTCTAAACTTATGCTTGCAGCCCTTAGCTGCCGAACCCAATACAAAAATTTCAAAGCATCTTTATCGCCCGTTTTAGCCAAATTAGCGAATTTAATATAAACCACAGCCCAAAAAACCGCGGTGTCGACAGACCGGGCAACTGTCTTTGGGAAGTGCAAAAAGAGAAACCGCACAAACTTATTTAAATCTCCCTTCGAAAATCTAAAGTTCATAACAACGAGCAAACTCTTAACTTTTGAACGGACCTCTCTTTGTGGCGCGCTGAGCCTTGCACCCATGGCTCTTAGATGTTAAATGCGCCCACAAACACACCAACAAGCCTTAAACAAAAGCAACACAAGACCAAATTCCACCGCACAAAAACTGGCAAGGCCACGAACCTCTGAACCAGGGCGGGACTAACAAAAGACAAAAGCCACCGAGGCACAACGCAAAACAACGAAAATCACAAAATCCAAACCGAAACACGAGAAATCCTTGGAAAACCAAACCCGGAGACGGCAAAGACAGAAACCCAAACCAAGCGGGCTCCCGGTCCACCCTCCCGGGGGCTGCGCAGCCTAGGAACCTCGGGTTTCACCCCGAGATTCCCTCCCCTCTTTTCGAAAAAAGGACCACCACCCCCCTGGGCAGCAGTATCCCTTTTCCTCCCTCGGGCAAGCTCCCTCCCGAAACCTCCTCCCCCCTGGGAGCGAAGGGCTTTCGGGGATACTTACCCGTCCAAGGTTCCTCGAAGAATGGCTTGAAGGCGGACCGGCTTCGGAGAAGACTCCCTGGTGCTGGGAGCTGCCTTCTCCACCCCTCTGGAGCGCTCAGCCGGAGCTGCTGCTCTACAGAGGGCGCGCAGACTGCGAACAGTCTACCAACTGTAATCCAAAATGAGCCGGGTGGCTCACTTGTCGCGTCCTGCGCCGCTGCAGGAGTTCAGGCGTTGACGCTGAGGGGCCCCACGTTGGGCGCCACCCCTGCCGCCGTGCGCTTGCCCGCTAGGCTAGCCCTGTGCGCAACGTGGCAGTACACCAAATGCTTGGGGTCCTCCACCTAGGCCAGCACCTGATCCGCAGCCACGAAGCCGGTGTCGAAGAAAGAGAGGGACTCTCGGGGAGGTTGGGAACGGAGAAGTTTATTCTCGCCCGGGCACTCCAACGAGAGCCCCGAGCGACTCAGTGCACCGGCTTATATAGTACATAAAGTGGGTGTGGGGAAAGCGTCAACATCCAATGAGGGGGAACCAGGGAGTGGCAAGGCTGAGGGGTGAACCATTCAGGAGAGACCAGGGAAAAGGCGGGAAGGGACCCAGCCAATCCCTAGGCTCAGGCCTCAGGGAGATTGGCATGGGGGGGTGAGGGTGATGGACAGGGCCTGTGGCGGGAAGGACGGGCCAATCAGGGACTGTCTCTGGGGAGGGTAGGCAGAGGGTTATATAACATAAAGTGTAAACAACAAGATGGAGTCTGAGGGACAGGGCCCAGGGAAGCCATTTTGGGGAACATAAACTGGGGTACATTAAACTGAAATGTACCTAAAACATGCATAAGTATACATAAAACAGGTACAAAACAATGACAAACCCCAACACATACTGACTTGTCAGTCTTCACTGAGCAGAATGGAGGGTGAGCTGCACTGTTGGGCTGTGAGGCTTTCTAGACTGGAAAAATGTTTTTGCTCCTGACTGAGTAGAAGCAACACCATGCAGCCTGAGTTCATTGAGAGCTCTTTCCTGCTTTGTAGCATAAGGACTTGTAATAGTACTCACATTACAAGGATGTTTTAAAGACAGTATAATTGGTTGGTTGTTGGCCTAGTCTTAGCATGAAAAGGACAGTTGTAGTGTCTTACTACAAAAGCAAAATGGTAACAAGATCACTGAGAAATAGAGAAACCTTATGCTGAGGTTGTCTGAAAAATATTCCATGCCTAAGTATCCTTGCATACGTCAGTCAAACGCCATGCAAAAGAAGATGCTATTAAAACATTTTTCATCTAAAACTTAAATTTCAACTACATTAATTTTGTTAAAATATAAGTACTGGAAAAAAATGAAAGATCTATTATGTATTAAATAGACCTGGATTTAGCAGGTGAACAGCAATATAATTAGCTAGTAAGAGTGTGAGGTATTCTGAGTAAACTAACTTTTTTGGGGAAAAAAGATTCTGCAACTACCTTTTATAATTTGGCCTTGGAAGTCACCTCTTCACTTTGTACACAGCTTGAGTAAGTGTGCAGTTTTACAGCTTTAGCAGCAAAAGCATTTATGGTGTAAAAAACTGAATTCCAACAGTCAATAAAAGTATTCCTAAGCTAAAATATGCAACTAACATGAAAATAGACAAGGAATGTGAAAGAATCTCTGGAGGCAAGAAAAGATGTGTAGGAGTTGCATATTCTATTAACAGAAGAAAAGATCCCCACATAAAATCTAATTTTACTTTGCTACTTTGTAATTAGACATTGCTATTACAAACCTCTTTCAACTTTATATGATTTTTTATGATAGTCTGGAAAATTAACTTTTCAATAGTTCAAGGACTTTTTTTTAAGCATGACAGGTTAAATAATAATTTTTGTATGACTCTCGTTTTATCCCAGTTAGAGCAGTCTGTGGTGAGGTACAATGCCCTGCAAGGCTTTGAAACTTCTGGCTTGATACTTGGTGTCCAGTATTTTTGCTATGAAAATTCATCTTTGACCTTCATGATAAGGATGAGATCTGGCTAATTACCAGTAGCCTAAAGACTGAATTTGGTTTTCCTCACAGTCTGAGCATAATGTCTGGGACACATGTTCCATGTGCTAATCTCCAAGCAGACCTATCATTGCTTTGCTTAGCAGCCTTTCTACTCCCAATTTTATTCTCTAATTTTCTTTGTACAACTTGTCTTCTGCTCATATTCCTTTCAAGGGCACATCCAAGAAGAGTCTGCCTCCATTCCCCTGTAATGACCATTAGATTTTTGAAAAGAATCGCAAGATCCCTCTTCTCCTCTCTGCTTATACACAGGGGGATTGCACTAACTCTGACATTTATGGTGATCCCCTGCTGAACTTGATGAAATTTGTTGGTTTCTTCTTTTATTGAGAATTTCTTTCTTTTTTAGAGGGAACCTGATATCCCAGGTATCAGCTTGCGCATGCTGAGCGGAATATTACTTCCCTTTACTGGCTAAAACTTAACTGTTCCAGCCCAGTGTGTGGCTGGATTTCATAGCCTCAGAGATGTATGAGGCCTTTCAGATCCATGGATGGTGAGGCAAAAGAGAGCCTCTGGAAAGTGCTACTCTGCAAATGTGTTACTAATGTGATCTCATGGTTCTGTTTTTACCTAGAATGTTCCTCCTGATTTGTCCATCTGCACCTTTGTGCTGGAGCAGTCTCTGTCAGTACGGGCCCTCCAGGAAATGCTGGCTAACACAGAAGAAAAGGCAGAAGGGGTAAGTTATTAAATATTCACCTTTATTCCTCTGGAAAATTAGTACTTTTTTCCTATGGTATCTCAGGTTTCATGATTGTTACATGCTTATATCATGATTGTGTTGAATTTTCTTCCTTTGCTACAGGAATGGTCTGGGTTTTTTTGAAATTATAAGCAATTCCAGTGTCCAATGAAGCTTGCCAGAACTGTAAATTTGCAATTTCAAAGTGCTATGAGTCAGTATAGATTCAAGGGTGTTTTAATTCAAGAATCTCATAATTTGTCAAATAAAGCTTGATCACTTCTTCTGAACAAATAAGCTTCTGAGCATTCCTGACTATATTGGGTGAGACTGTCAAAAGGTCTTAAAATGACTTGGCTGTATGCTGGTTGTGTCTGGAAATAATGAAACTGTTACGTGTTCCCTGAGCTAAAATATGCTGTAACAGATCTTTAGTTAAAGATAAAATATTATTGAGCCTCAGTGGACAAGAAGTAGCAGTCTGGAAAATGAAGGCTCTAGGAATTACTTAAATCCTATAAGAATTATTAATATTCCTAATAGGAATTAATTAATTTTTTGACAGCAAATAATTATTTACAAATAAATCATAGTAGTGTAATTAATGTTCCCTGCAGTGCAATTTATTTGATTTGTTATGCTGTAGTTGAATGTTTCATATACACCTTATAGTGTTCATTTGAATACTATACTCTAGCTCAAATCCTGTGAATTTTTGAGGGAAAGTGACTGTAGGCATAGGAGTCAAAAGAGAAGCAGATGTTAACCCTAAGCCCATCCCTCAAGAAACCTGGCAGGAGATAAGCATGCCTCTAATATTTATGGGGGTGTCTCAAGAAAGCAAACTAATATAGAGTAGTCAGTTCTGCCAGTGTTCTGCCAGTGAGAATTTATTCCAAGAGAATGAAAAGCATATCTGGGAGGAAGAGGTGGTACAAGAGTAATCAGATATGTACTTCTAAACCCTCTTCCTTTACTTTGTTGATACTGAAACCAAGAGCAAGCAAGTTCATGGAGAAAAAAAAATCGTAAAAACACATATAGGCATAATGTCAAAAATCACAGTCCAGACCCCAGGATGTACAATGATAACTGTGTATGGCCACATGTGTGAAATAGAGCAACAGTTTTCTTTCTCTCATCAACAGATGTGAGCAAAAGCATGAACTGAAGGAAGTATAGGGGAACATGTGATAAAGTAATGCTATAGGGCAGAATGCAGTGAATGAAAAAACATTCAATTTTCGAATATGAAGTATTGAAGCTTCTCTTTAAATCATAACATCAGCTTGCAGTTTTTCTGTTGCACTGTCCTTAGCAGAGTGCTGGGGCCATGTGTTTGCTTTTATATATTTGCTTTTAATATAGAGATCACGCCCAGAGAACACTGGAGAATGAACAAACCTCTCTGCAGAATTATTATGAAATGTGGGCTAAAGTATTCCACTGGGAACAGGGCAGACTTAAGAGAGATTTGTAGGGGTCTTAGGTGAAATATTTGCACTAGTTCTGAACTATTTTCTGCAGTAGATGTGAGTAGAAAAAAGTTTTTTGTAGGATGCACTGACTGATGAGAGATACCGTTGTTCGGTGGCAATCTGGTATTTTCTGGAAACAATTAGTGATGTTTTCTGTGCATAACCATGAAGGTCAGAGTTCTGGACACTTACACTCATGCCTAAATAATGGCAGCCATACTGGTTTACAGCACTCTGTACTCAAAGGTCTTCTGAGATGTGCACAGGAAAAATAAAAGAAAGTTCTGAGTGTGGTCATTATGTGGCTCTTGGCTGTTTACTGTGCTCTCAGCATCTATTAAATGCCAACACTAGCAGAAGATACAGAGCTACAGCTATACCAACACAGAGAGACAGTATTCAGTAAATCATGAATAGATTTCTACTGCAAATTTTGATGGCTTCTGTGGAAATGTGTTAGGAATCTTCTTGTGTCTCTTGCACATTAATATACTGATATTGAAGGAAAAAAATCTTGAAAATAATGGTTTGTTAATGAGCACTAAGTCGTGTTGTTGTCAATGTCAATATTTTTAGTAAATCTCTGAAAGTCAAGAGTGATGGTACTAAAATGACTGAATATGTACTTGCTGATAAATTAATAGAACTGACATTTGGTATCTCTTTGTAGATTCTATGAAAAATATACAGATTTTGTCTTTCCATTTATATTTGTATACCATAAGGCAGGTACTTATATGAAGACAGCTTCATATTTGTTAGAAGTAACTGTTAAAAGATGTTTTAAGGTGCGAGGTAATTTGTCTTACCTGAAGCACTGTTACCTTCCTGGAGAAGCCATCAATTCTTTTAATTAAAAAAAACAAACAGTGTTCCATTTCATTTAGAAGAAAGTACAGCAATTTTTGAGAAGTTGTTGCTATAAACTGGTTTCAGCATGACTTCAGTTTTCTAGTGGAAAGAATCCTGCAAATGGAAGTCCTCAGTTACTTTTCATTAGAAATCATCAAGATACTGTGCTTATAAGTGGTCTCCTTAAGCTGGTTTGCCTTTTGTGTTGTGTAATCTCTTGAATGCTATGTTTATGTAATAGGTATTGTTATATAACAGGTAAGTTAGCAGTAATGTAATGGCTGAGTAATATGAACAAAATCTTACACTGACTTGAGTCAGAACAATAAGCAGCTTTCTTGTGCACAAGAAAGAGTAACTGTGTGCACTTTCTGGATTTATTGCTACTCCTCAATTACTATGCATTAAATGTGCAACATTACCTCTGCAATAAATACCTTTTTAGTGCAAGAATCCTAAAATGAGAGTTTCCATACTTTGTGAGATCAGTGATGAATCTGAGTATACCTACTTGGATCTCCTGAACCACATAAATACTACTATCAAAGGCAACAGTGGAAAATGACTGAAATTTCTTAAGAAAGAATGTGTGTGGTGCTCTGTTTCTTCTAGGCACTGAGTAGTTATTTTGTGCTCTGAGATTTCAGTTTCCCCATAAAATACTACTCTTAGGTTTGACCATTTATTAAACCATTGACATTCATAGCTTGATTGAATGGTTTTGGTTTCAAAACAAAACCACAACCATGTTTATTTGCTTAGGTAGCATTATTTGCACTTTTCATTTTAAACAGGTAATTTTTTTTTAATTTTGGTGGGGTCTGGAGTGCTATAAGCATGTGCCACTTTCATCAGCTCATCCACAGGAAAGAAACAAAAACCAACAAACCAGAAAGAGATAAGGAAAAAGGGAGAAATCTTGTTGAGAGGGAATAGTAAATAATTATGTAATGAGGAGTACCATCACATAGTCTGGGCTGTGGTATTTTAAGCAAGCAGAATTACAGGTGCACTGTCCTACACAAGGGTGACCTACAGCCTAGATATTATTTTGTAATATCGTAATTTGTAATCATTTTGGCTTGGTTTTTAAGTTTAACTTTTTATCGTTAGAAAAGCAGATGTAAGATGAAAAGGGATGTCCTTATGTTTTCATAAAGCATTTAAGACCATAAAAAGCATTCAGGCCATCTATTCTTAGCCTGGTTGTTATTTCCAGTGAACCTTCTCTGGACCCAAGTGCCTCGTATTTCACTAAAGCTCATTAGTTGGAATGATCCTGAGAAGGCGAATCCATAGCTTCTGGAGTAATTTAGGAATAGTCATTGCAACCTGTTGGAACTGTATTTTGCTTCTGATTCTTTTTCCTCTGATTATCTTTTTGGGTAGTTCATTTGATGTTTTTTTGTTTCTTAAAAATCTTTTAATTTTTTTAAATCGCATTTTTCTTTCCTAGATTCAATGCCTTTATCATGTAGTACTTGCTTCATGTGAAAGTGATTAAATGCTATTATCAAATCAGTTCCTGGAAGTTTTCCCTAATTTTCTTAGGAAATGCAGCCGGGCCATCTATCCATTAGTGCTCTTGAATTCTGTGCTCTGTAACTTCTGTGATTTCTAGAAAATATGAACAAAATTAGAAACAGGGCTAAATAGTTCTTCCAGATATGATGGATATTGGGCAGGGGAAAGGGATATAACTTTATGTAACTTGTAAGAGGAAAGGAAGGCAAAGTTTTCTGTTTTATATTACTATCAACTGCTCTTGTGCTGTTGCACCTTCTGCACAGCTTTCTTTCACTGAGAAGGTGAAAGGTGTCAGAAGGACATGGGAAGGAAGTTGCCAGGTTTCAGGTGCAGGGGAGGGGTTTATAACTTTGTGGCTTCTTTCAGTTCTAAGATTTAAATGACTTTTTCATAGAAGTTAATCAACAGACCTGTACATTGTATGCTATTACCAGTCTCACCTTTTATGACAAGGAAAATTATTTCCCTCTGTCCTTCTGTATATCCAGGAGAAAAGGTATCCAGACATATTTGACATGGCAGAATGTCAGGTATTTTCTTAGCCTCAGTTGGTTCAAAAATTATTTAGATTTTCTCTGAACGGTCTTTTTAAATAATCCTCAAGCAAACGTGCTGCATGAAAAATAGGTATTAAGATAAAAATTTGCCAAGAAGATATGCAAACTAAAATTAAGTGTAAGGTAACCTTCATAAAGCCCATTGCTCCTAACTATTATTTGAACTATATTTCAGAGGGTTTTTCATATGTTTCAATGTGAATTTTTTTTTTCTAACGAGAGAATCTGAATATTTGAAACACCACTACTCTGTGTTTATATAAAAAGGGGCTAGTTTGAACTTTCTTTCTACTCTAATGCTTTTGTTACTTCAAAGAGATAAAAAAGAGTTTTGGGCACAGTGACTAGGTACAGGAAATTAAATTAGTTTGGCATTTAAAAGATGTTTTCCTGTAAGTGGACAAGCACAAAGTCATCTATCATCTATGTTGGCTGGAATAAAAAATAAATTCTTATTACTCCCTGAGTAACACTTGCCTTCCCTGCGTTTTTTGAAATATATCCAACAGTTTCATTAAATAAATAATGTACTATTTTTCCACCTTATGTCTTTTATAGTCCTTCATGATAATTGTAATAAATGAGACCACTAAAATTTAAAGATTCTGGATTATATTTTACATGTCATACCTGATGAATTGACTATATACATATGTGTGTATTTTTACACGACACATATAAATACTGTGTGTGACTTGCTTTCACATGCCAGTGTGGTGTACATCTGTATGCAGATGGGACACCTTGTATCCCAAACAGAGAATTGTTCTTAACTGCACCATCCCATTGGAGTGATGGAGAACTCTATTAATTAATTGTCTTTTACAGCAGTTTTAATTAGTTTCTGTCAGCAGTGGTAAAACATTCTCTTCACTCTGGTCTACTAGAAGACTGCTGAGTGTCAAACCATTCCAATTCTACTGTTGTACCATACATCCACAGGAAAATCTCATATCGTTGGGAGGGTATAGAGTAAAAGACATCTGTTTTGGTGAGAGCTTCTGGAGCTGCTGTTTCTTGATCTGTGCTTTGTTCTGACAACACGAGGTTTATGCCTGGGCTGTTTTTGTTCAGGTATATGTAGGAGTATGTGACTCCTGCAGGTTTTTTTGTTTGTTAGTTTTTGTTTTTTCCAATTTTATCAGCGAAGTGTTTGGAACATTCAATTCCTTTGCTAATGGCTAGGCTTCATGCTACATGAACTGCTCGCTAGTAAAATCATCTGCACTTGGAGTGTAATGTGTTTCCTTTGGAATTGTGTTTTAATGACTCCAGCAGGACAGATGCACCAAACTCACTTATCCTCAATGGAACCCAATGGATTTCTCTCAGCTGCTTTTGTGTCCTTTCGCGTCAATTGTCAGCTTTTTGATTGCTTACTAGAAAAATGTATCAGTGAAATAAGTAAGGATTTCCTTGCATGTCACCTGTAGCAAAAAGGTGAACATATAAGTAGTTACAATTTCTGTTTTGAATGACATAATAAACTAGGAACTAGAATAAATCAGGAGAGTGTAAGACTTTCTAGAATTTATACTAAAATGACTTTAAGTGCTCATTCAGAAAATCACACTTTATTTGTTTTGGTTTTTTTCTTTCTGAGAAAACTTGAAGTGTTTTGTTTTTTTTTTTCTATTTGTATTTCTAGAGTTCATTATACAGGGGGAAGAAATTGGCTCTCAGTTGCCTTAGTATGCTTGAAATTTGTTTACTTGTAAAATGAAATGTAGGGTTAAATCCCTCTTTAGATTCCTGCAAATTGATCTTACTTATATTATCTACTGAACACTTCCGTTTGCAGTTTGCTGCATTTCCCCAATATTTTTTTGCCCGGCACCTGTGCTATTCTAATACTGTATTCCATAAAGATTTGCTGTGCTTGGAAGCTCTATCCTGTCCTCCTGGTTGGTAAGGAAAATGTGAAACACTGTCCATGCCACTATCAGCACCTCAGGGCTAGTTTTCCAGAGAGCTGGGGGTTCAGAGCTGGAAGCAGACCTCTTTCTGTTTGATGCTTTTGAGTGTTCTCCTGACCCATCTGAAGAAGAGCACTGATCGTGGAAGGAAAAATCTGATTGTGGAATGATGTTCTTGGAGTACTCAGGCACGGTTGCAGTTGAACTTGGGGAGAACTGTAGCCAATTCAATTCTACCATTAAAGCAGAATGGAAAAGTGAGGATTAAAACAGGAATTGGTTCAGATTCCATGTGGTCCTAGGAAAAAAACAAAATAGTTGGACAAAAAGTTGCTGATGGAATATAAGCAATGTAGCAGTCACTGAAATTGGCACTTTTATGTATTGAGCTGCCATGAGGACAGCTGAGAAATACTGGCAGAGAGATTAGAATGAGGAACTCAAGGTGTACTGTGTAGCTTTTTACCTTAGATGAAAAAAGAAGGGGATTGGTTGTTTTTATGCCTTTTACATGCAAATTCTATAGGTATTATCCCTGTGCCATCTTATAAGCTACAGCTTGTTAAAATAAAGTATGGCAACGTGCTGATGCTTTTCAGTAAAGATTCCCTGTTAAGGTCCTGGAAGAGCTTGAGTTTTGGGTTTTTTTTAAAAATGGAATTTAAGCACAGCAAAATTGAAAATGGTACAGTTAAATTTGTCTCCAGAATGAAATCCCTTTTTTTTTTTTTTTTTTTTTTTTTTATTTTATCAGCAATTGGAATTGATGTACTAAAGGCTATTTGTGCAAAGTGATGGAGATAAACCCCACCAAATCCTCATGTTCAGATGCTGTTCTAGGATGCTGAAGAGTCTCAGTTTTGCAGCTCAATCCTGTGTAAAGCTGAGATAGTCTCCTAAACCACTCATTTTCTTAATGTTACCAGATGTCTCAACAAAGCTAGTAACACAGTGAGTTTTTAAACCAGGCCAGTGTAGATAAGCAGCTAGAATCAATAAGCTAAGCAGTGATTGCTACTTGCATTTTTTTCTGGTTTTGTCTTCATACTTCAAGGCTGATTTATGCATGTGTGGAAGACTGTAGCTGACAAAAGCTACACAAGAAATAGTGCTAGAAATTGGGTCCTAGGCATCTCAGACTGACCTCCCTGCTGTGTGTATCACATTGATTTTAGTGAATTCTCTAAATCAAATGATACATCATCTGGGGTATTGTAAAAATTGAATTAATATTTGTTAGGTTAGCTTTTTGGTAGTGAATATCATAAAATGGATAGCATTTAATTGTTTTGTCTCTAGAAGGGTTTTTTAAAATCAATTTTTAGTACAGTGGTTGCACCACAAGCTGGAATGAAACAAAATAGTAAGTGAGCACACTCTCATCTACGTGTTGTGTGAGGCAGGTTTGATGTTAAAAAGGTTATGGACATGTGAAAGGCGGCATTGTAAAACAGTGAAATTTTTCTGTTTGCCCTAAATTTGTTAACTTTTTTTGTAAAAGCACAATTTTTTGAAAACACAAAAACCTTATACTTTAGCATAGTCAAAAGTGTTTTGCGATATTAAATTGTTTATGATTATATATGATTCTTGACTGCTACAATTCTACTGCTATTGATTATGCAAAATGCAGTTTTACATTAATCTTTCTGCTGAGGCAAGGCCTGGATAAAGTGTTACTCAAACATTATATTCTCTTCTTTTGCAATGTGCACAGATTTAAGATGAATTATTTGTAAAGCCCAAGACCTTAAATTAGATAAAACATAGCTTCTACTTTTGTCCAGTATATTGAGATTGGAAGTAATAATTAGTCAGTGTTTTTAAACAGTCTTATACTCAATAAACATCTCATAATAAATATGAAAATTCTCCATATCTCCATTTGACTTGTAATGGGTTCTTATAGGGATAGCTTCCTGAAATATTTGGCTAGGTTGGTTCAAAATTTAAAAAAGGAAGGATCCTTTTATCCAACTCAGTGACTTGTAGTAGCAAATTTAAAGAATATTTTGATGAGTGGTGTAAAATGTTATCAGTAAAGGAAATGTGTAGCAGTGCTACAGAGGCTGGCAGTGTGGAAAATGTTAATTGTGTCTGCAGTGCTGTGTAGCAAGAGACTAGTCTCCTATCAGGCAGCTCCTGTAGGATCTCAGCAGCTGGAGCTGGAAGATTACACATGAGATTCTCTCTCCTGAAATGTGCTCAGTGTGCTCAGCCTCCAAGAGTTACCAATGCCTTCTGTGGTAATTAAAGAAAACAACAAACCACCCTAATCCTCAAATTCAGTCAAGATGTTTGTAATGCAAGTTTGTTCCTAACTCTCCTCATCCTGCAGGGTTCAGCACCTTGGGGTGCTTTTGATTCTAATGGTGCTCTATATGCATCATAGACTTCCATATTGTTTTAGATGTGAATGGTCCTCCCCAAAGGTGTAACACTTGAACAACACCAGCAAGGGTAGCATTAAAAGAAGAGATAGAACTGGTGTCGTGAGACTGAGCAGGACTGAACAGGCTGGATTCTTGTCTTGAGCAGGAAATGGGAAAGAATTGAGTTTGGGGGAGGGGGGGTTAATCTCTCTATTGCCTCTGTAGTGTGTCAGAGTTGCAGATAAACCTGCATGACTTCTTGCTGGCTCTCAATGAACTCTGTTGATGAGCAGGTCTGGATGGGGACATCAGGCATGAGGATTCATCTGCATGTATGTAATTGCATCTTCCCTGGGCAACAGGAATTTTGAATCCATGGTAGCTACAACACTGAGCAAATCTGATATGTTAGCAAAAATAATAGGTTTAGTGAGAGCAGGTGCTATTTCACCTCTCTCTGGAGCAACCATTTGTCTGTGGAGAAATTATTTATTTTGATGCCTAGCTATTCTTTGGTGACTGTGGTAGTGTTGATTCACCAAGAAGGTTTTTGGTTTTGTAATGTTTTGCTGGAGAGTCATCAAATGGTTTGTTTCAATTATTATAATGAAACAAGAGCCTTCCAAGCAGGTGAGTGTATTGGTCTTGTGTTTAAGCACTACTGTAGTTTGAGAGCTGCACTATTTCAGGTCTAAAGTGAACATACCTAGATTTTGATTCTCTCTTATCATAGAGAATTACTGTTTTTTAATAACTTATCAGGATGGTAAGAACTCTTGAGTGGGGGTGGAGGGAAGGAAAGTGAAAGAAATGGAGGGAAGGAGGGTTTACGACCAGAGATGTTACGTAAACAGAGAGAGGATGAGAGCAGGGAGCAGGTCTGTAGGCAGAGGTAAGATTCTGTCCCTGGCCTCCAGGTGCCTTATTTGTAGCTGGCTCTGGGATCCGAGCACAACAAAGAAAGCCCTGAGTGAGCAGTGAGCCCCTGCTCTTCACAGGGGCATTGACTTACGTTTTTGAGTAGTAGGATCATCCACCTAAACACCATGAGCTTGCTTCAGTGTCTGTCAGGATCACTCAGCTTTTCCTAAACGTGAGTTTTAGTTTTTTAAGTATTTGAGTGGTCACTCCTGTGAGCAGAGCCTTGTTCCCTGAAGGTTCAGTCAGGACTGCAGGCTCTGGGACAGGGAATGGAGCTGCCTCTGCCCGCAGCAGTCTGTGCAACCAAACTGCTGAGCTGCCTCTGTGGTGGGGAGTGGTCCCATGCCAGCAGGATCCATTCTGGAATGTTTGCAGGCTCACAGCAGCAGTTAAGGCTCCTGCTGTGTTCCTGCAGGCAGTCTGGATTGACTTCTTCCTCTTCAACAACATGCCTGATAAATATACATGTATATGCACACACACACACATATTTACATGTAAAAAAAGGGAATATGCTCTCTATGACTCTTCTTGACCTCTTTGTATGCACCTATCTATGGGTTTAACCCACACACCTGAGGGCCAGCCTGCAGAGACGTGGCTAATAATAATGAGCAGGACTGCTCTTCAAGGATGTTTTGTAAATCAAAAGGTTTAATAAGGCAAAAAAAAAATCAAAGTAACAAAACGTTGCAGAAAACAAATAATAATCCAAGCACAGGTGCCTGAGGAACCTCAGACACCTTGCTAAGACATCTCAAAAAGCATGGAGTTCCTTTGTTCTCTCTCTTCAGTACCTAATGGCTTAGGTGGGCTTTTTGGCCCTTGGCCCAATGAGAAAAACAACAGTCTTTGAGTAACATTTCCAGGGTCCAGTCTACACTTCTGGGCTGACTCTGAGCCAACTGCAAAGAGAAATCCATAGAACTTTCCAGCTAGCTTCTTAACATGTCAAAAGGTAAATGAGACCCTTTCCTTATTTGGAAGCACCTGCTAGAGGTGTAGGAATTGCATTACCACACTTGTCCTTCATTTTTCAAGTGAAAATTTCAATTTTGCTGTCAATATGGTAAGTAAGAAGGGAAAGTCTTTTCCCCACATTGTTAGGTTTTTGATCTATAAATATTTTTTGACAAACATGATAGTTACTGAGCTCTGAAGATTGTCTTTCCTTTCCCCTGCAGTCTCCCCTTTCTGCCTAGATTACAGTCTTTTTAGCATTTGCTAGTTCAGCAGTTAGCTGCCCTTTAGTCTTTTAAATACTAGTCACTCCCTCTGTGTATAAATAGATGAAGAATTGATTTCCTTTTTTATGTGATAGGGCTGAAAGCTCAAGCCTTATTTTTCTTTATGGAAATAATGTACTTCTAAGTAAGCAGAGCAAAGAAAAGAAACTTGACAAGAACAAAGGGTATTCAGGCTTCTGCTAGTAAACCTGTGTTCTAATTATGTTGGCTCTTGTCATCTGCTTCAGTTTGGGGAGTCCTGTATTGCTGTATATGATTTTTGTAGTTAATGCTTGTTTCTGTAGATACTGCTGATGGAGGGGAATGTGCTTGTAATTATGGTGGTACATGCAGCTTCCACTCCTGAAGCAACCTTTGATAGCTGACAGTCTGTTGACAAATATGCAGAACACTCACTTTTTTGGAAAGATGTTTCTATTTAAAAAAATATTGGGATGAGTCAGAAGATACTGGTACGCAAATAGCAGAAGGAAAGTGACAAATTTGGAAATCCTGTTTTTTCTTAGTGGTGATTATTTAATGTGGTAAATTGACATAGTCTAGTGTATATGTAGGTCATTTGGCAACAAACTCTTTTAGTTATCTGGGTATTCATGCATTTTGTTTTTCCTGTAAAATTCCATTTCCAGGTGGTGTTTGTTTGTTAGAATATAAGTGATTTACTGGGTATATCTTGGCTACTTCAAAAGAACTTGTGCATTTGCCCAAATTTTAATAATGCCAGTAACTGATTAAATCCTTTGGCTGTTCCAAGAAATTTCAGGTGGGGTTTCTTATTCTCTTTCTTCAGCCATATGTCACTATTTTTTTGTACATTACTTAGGGAAATACGAAACCTTTGTCCTAAAGAAATGGCTTGGTGGGTTTGGAGAGCTTCAGAGGAACATACTAGGCAGTCAGCATCTGCCTTTGCCAAGAAGACCACAGTTCTCCTTCTATATGCTTTCTTGGTATCACTGCAAGCAATATGAGACTCTAGTGCTTCTTGCAACTCTCTGAGTATTCCAAAATGCTGCAAAGTATAAAATAAAATCATTTTAGGGAACTGAGCCCTTTGCATGGAAAAACACAGATTTGCTGAGTTTTGAGACTGCACAGCCTTTTTGTAGCCCAGATGTCTGACCCCACCTAGTTTGCTGAGTCCTTTCTCAGCTCATGTATGCCATTGCATGGACTGAGAGAAGAAATAGCACATGCAATAAGCTTTCTATTGAGATTTCTTCTAAAATTCCAGTAACTTTTCCAACTTTTCCCAGTGAAATTTTAAACATTTTCATAGAGAACTTCAAGATTTTATTGGTTTGATGTAAAAAAATAATGCCTTAACACAAGAATCTAAGAGCTTAAGTAAGAGAATAATGAAACTGATTTTGGATCTTCATGGTTAAAGTTGATCATTTCTGCTTGATACAGTTTATCAGTGAAGTACAAAAATTATTTTGTTACATGCTAAAATATTTTTCTCTCATCTTATTCTTCCTCTTTCTTTTTTTCACCTTAGCATCTTATTTACAGTTTCTTTTGCCAAGGCTACTCGTTGTAACCTTTTGTGAATAGAATAGCATTTAGGGGCTTTCCATGTAACTTGACATGGAAATCTCTTGACGATTCTAAGGCTACAAATATAGCTACTGGTTTAAATATAATAGAGTAGGAAGCATTTTCTAAATTCTTTCTTACATGTGTATTCTGCTTGTATTTCAACTAGTTAGGAAATTTTGGTTCACAACCATCTCCTTTTTATAGTCTAACTGTATTTCATAAAGGGAACTTTCCCTTATTTTGCTTACTAATTCTGGATGGATTTTTCATTTCCATCAGTTTTTGTTTTTCTTTTGGATTATTGGATCACTTCAAACTGAGAGCAAGGCTGGACTAATCAAGAAGTCTGATTCAGAGAGCCAAATATGAGGGAACTGTACTGTAGTTGGAATTTGGAAAGAGCTTCTTGAAAATGGGATTGTGAAAGTGATTATTGAAGAGAGACATGCAAACACATAACATTTACTCATGTCGAAGTGAAGAGTTCAATCTTAGCTAAAAGTTTCATTTGTTCTGTAGCTTGGCATAACCAAATAAATAGACTGCTATTAATTACCTTTCTAACGTAAACATGATTTTTGCATTGATTAACAATTAAAAAAAAGGTATTTGTTTCTTTTGCATCAATTTTTTTTGGTTAGTTTCTTTTGATCATTTTTATTTCCTTTATTTCTGCTGTTATTTTTGGATCTGCTGTGTATATTTGCACATCTTGTGAGAGTGATTTTTTCTATACATTTTTGTTTCATTCCTGTTACTAACAGGAGATATCAACTTTTGAGCAGAACTGATTGGCTAGTATGCTGCCTGCTTACTGACACTAATATCAATTTTTTAGTTCCTTCCTTGGTAACATTCTAGAATATCTGTATTTTCTTCCAGACATTGCAATCTTTGCCTTCCCCTCCCTTCCCCTCCTCCCACCCTCGCAATCCAATTAAGTTAGAGAAGCACTGAAATGGATACAGAAATAACTCATGGACAACATGAGGAAATAGCCATCAAACAAATATCTTTTATTTAAAAGTCTCAGTGATATTGTGGTAAATCATTGTAATTAAGGCTAGGAGTTTTTCTGACTTGTGCACTCATAAATCTATGTCAGACTTTATTAGGAGAATGAAAGCATTTGGTTACATGCGTGTGTGAATTCAAAGCTGAAGTGTTTCTGTAATATGAAAAAATTTAATTTCACAACCTCTACTCCAATAGTTGACAACTTCATTTTTCAGGAAAATGCTGTCTGCAAGATACCCATCAGTTACGGCAACATTCTAGCTAAATTGCATCATGAGCTTATTAACTCCCATCTAATCATCCAGTCATGGCTGATTAATCACTCCTCCTGGTGCCTTGTTTTATTAAAATCTGTTTTCTGTGCCACTGACCAGCAAACTGCTGTCTAATTTCATGTGTGGGATAGTCTTTGCTGGGGATTAAAGTGAAGCCCTTATTCTCTGATCTAAAGGACTTTGTGAAGGAATCATCACATGCGAATATCTTGTATGTATAATTATCTTTCTGTGTTTAAGGGGTAGGGAAAATAAGTGTTTTCTCACAGAGCTGAAAAGCTTTCCTGTGCTTCTAAGAGAGAATGGAGCCATTTTGAGATAGGAATGGAACTGTAGCTGGTGGATTTTTGAATATTCAAATCACCTATCTCCAACTGTGGAACTCTGAATTCATTAATTACTTGGTATTAGTAAGCAGCAAGATAACACAGAGAGCTGGCAGCTTTGTCATTTTCTCAGCATGGGAGGAGGGCAAAAGTAATTTCATCTCTCATGCCAGTGGAGAGGTAACACCTCCTATTTCTTTTAATAAGTGTTCTGTATGTTAATGAATAAGCCAAGTTACCAAGGTACTTCCTTAAAAAAAAGTATGAAGATTGGCAGTTAAATGCACTCTTGACAATTTAAGCTCTCTGATTCACTACAGTAGTCTAGTTAATAACCTATTTGAAAGCTAACAGCAGCTGTGAATATGACAGGCTGAAAATGTTTTCAGGGTTGCCAGAAGAGCCCCCATGTGTAGGAAGGAAGAGTCAGAAATGAACCAGAAGTTCCTTGATACAACAAACTGGAGCTGTTTTAGTTTTCTAGTACTGACTATAAAGTTTTCTTAATCAAACTTTTGAGCAAAAAGGCCAAGTTATAGCTTCTTTTTTCTAAACTCTTAAGTTTTTTCATTAGTCTAAGGATTGTCTACAGGTACCAGTCATAAATGGCTGAAACAAAATGCAGTAATTTTCTTAAGAAATTTTGGATAAGTCTTTATCAGATTGTGGTATGTCATAAAGAGGGATAGAGTTGCTATGTCCAGCAATGTTAGCTTGTAGTTACTGCAAGGTCTGCTGTCCCAAACTTTTGAGTTTACATGACCTAATTGCTTCTTACTGCAAAGAAAGAAAGTGACAGAAAGAAGAGGAAGGAGAGGGAGGGGATCTCAGTGTTTAATGCAGTGTGGGTTTTTATATCATGTAGATGGACATACACATTTGCTACCAGTGGAAAAGTTTATGAAAAGATGAGATAGTTGAGAGTCTTACTCTACTTAAAATACTGACTACTCACAGCTATTTTAGAGATGCCGTATTGCAAATAGGAACAGGAAGTAAAATAGTGGGGAAAAAAAAGCATGGAGCTTTTACAGAGAACCATGTACTGTCATTTTCTCCTCAGTGCACCTGATCTAGCATCAGAAGTGATTGTTAGCAGTACATTTCAAATAAGGCACAAAAAGAATGTGGCTTGGCTTTGATCAGCTGTGCTTTGATCAACTGCAAGTACTGGAAAAGATCAAGAATGGCAGGCACAGTGTTTTTGCGCTCTGCTTATCCTCAGGGTCAAGCAAGGACAGGAATAAAATCATTATGTATTTCAAATCACAGAATTGTGACACGTTAATACTTCTGGCCTGGCACGTGGGCGCTTTTTTAGTGTGTGCACTGTGTTTGGGATGAGGATGTATGACATAAAAGTAAACATTTTTATTATCTTAGACAAGTTTCCTATTTTGTACATAGATACCAACGCTCAAAGTTTTCTTTCTGGGGTGATGGTCAGTTAAAAATGATGCTGGAGAAAGAGAAGTTACTTTATTTTTACTCAGTAACATTTTCTGATCTAAGTTGCATGCAGAGAAGGAGACATATAGACACCAAATAGACACAAAAGCACAGCTCTTGAAGTGTCTTGAAGACGAAAGTCTACACTAGAAGACAGTCTTGGGCTGGAGGAGATGCATCATCAATTAGCTTGTTAAGTATTAAATTCAGGAAGTCAAGGTGACTGTGAAGCTAATCAAATGTTGTAATAGAAGTAAAGAATACAATTCAATTTGGGATCCAGTTCAATTCTACTTATTCTCACCTTGCTTATCTTTATTAAAGTTTTAGACAAAGATTTTGCTATATGTTTTCCGTTTCCACAACAGTGAAAAAAGAAAAAGTAATTTTTAAAATAAGAATTTGGTTCAGAAAAATGAGTTTAAGTGCAAGGGAAGATATAACATTTCCCATTGGAGGTTTCTAGTTTCTTCATTGAGATTTCAGTCACAATCCTATCTGTGGATCATGGCAATATATTACAAGTGTCATGGCAGTTCTCATAAATAATTGTAGAGAATGTGATTAGCCAGAGTCAGCTGAGGTTCTCCTATACACTGTGAAATAAAATTCCTTAGTGTTTCTGTGTGCTGCTCAAGAAGATGAAAGAAAACAGAAGCCAGAATTAGGAATGGGAGGTTGTTTTCATAGCTTAAAGTAGCTTACTTTGCAGCTTTTGCACTTGTAATTAATGCCTCTGTATAAGTGGATATTCACTTGTGAGCTTGCTTTTTGTCAAATTTGAAGAATGAGTTTGTGAATGACTCCTCATAGTGCTGACAAGATCCTTCTTTATTTCTCTTCAGTTAGTTCATGGCTCCTTATGGCAAGAGAAACCAGGGGTAGCAGAATAACATTTCTGCTCTTTTAACTAGCTTTTATATCTAGTTAGTGTAGTTCTGGGTATCTGCAGGGCTTGGGAAAAAAGGATGAAAAAACCAGCTTTCCAGTTTGGATTAAATGCATTTAAAATGAAAGGTTGACTGAAAAGATTGGAGTTCTGATGTGCCCCTGAAGAGAAGTCAGCAAGTGCAGATCACTCTGAAGTTTCTGGATTAGCATAGCAGTAAATTATCAGGTTGAGGCTGTATGTTCTTCATTGATAGTTCTTACTAGAGCTACGTGAAATTTTGAGGGAAGTATTAAGACTCTGTAGTATGGTGCTCTCTTCTAGTTCAACAAGGGAAATTATTTCATCATTCTAAATGCCATCTTTGATCTTTTGCTTGATTCTTAGAACAAAACTTGGAATCCTTGGGTTTATTTTTATAGCACTACTAGTATATTTTAGACACCCAGATATACGGGTGCTGTACCATTTTATTATCCACTACTCTCTAGTTTCAAGTGTCATAATTCTTACTCATGAACTTATGTTGACAGTTACTTGCTAACAGTAGTCAGTGAAATAATTATTTTGGGTTCAAATTAGCAACTTTCTGTAAAATGACTATTTTAGTATAAGTAGTCCACACTTTTAAATAAATTCCAGAGGTATTATGTCCTTCAGTCTTTTGCTAGCTCTGATGTTCTCATGGCAAGGTAACAATTCCTGTACTCAGAATTGTCATATGGCAATGTACTCACTAAATTTTGATATCCAGTGTTAGACAGGGTCATGTTCTTTTTTATTTTTCTCAGAAAATCTTTGAGTAGCCAGGGACATGAGGGAACAATATTTCTAAGTAGCACACTGCCTTTGAGATATATAAGGTTTAATATGGATCCTGCATCCTCTACTGGAGGAAATGTTGTAAATCCAGATGCTCTTTGGGTAAAGAAAAAGAGAAAAATCAGTATATACCTACATAAACATTTTATTTTTTCCAAAAATGTGACTTAATGGTCAGGAGAGAAAATGAACTGAATGAAGAAAAGTTACTGAATTTCAGGGATCTGGATTTTTTTTTTTTTTTTTTTTTTTTTTTTTTTTTTTTTTTTTTTTTTTGGTGACAAGGCAAAAATTCCTGTGCTTTATGAAAGAAATGATTGTACTGTTCTTTTGGACTGTGTTTTACATAATGTATGGCTGAAATGAAGCAGTTACTGTGAGATGCCACAGTGAGAGGGAACTCAAGAAGTGACTGCCAGTCCCTGCCTACCATGTCCCAAACCCTTCCTGAACTTTAAAGCTTCCTAGACCAGTTGAAAGATCTATAACTTCTAACAGGTGAACAACTCAGCAAAACCTGAGTTCAGTAATTTATGGTAAAAACAGGTAATTTCAAGTCCAAGGAACATTAAGCACTCCAAAAAAGAGAGGTAACAAAACGTGGTGTGATAGAAGGGAATGTTAGAATTCGTTGCTTGTTTGTGGTTTTCTCTGTTTGTTTGTTCAGTTTCTGGTGTATATGTGGATTTTTTGTTGTGTTTTATAAGGTTTTTATTTTTTTTTCAATTCTCCCCTTGGATTAATGACCAATGCATATATAGCAACAGAAACTTTGACTCTTTAGTGTTTCCTGAATTTGGATAGGTGCTGGGAAATCCATGGGAAAAGGGGTCCTGTGGCTTCTAGTCTTGAAGACAGACAAAAGATGGAGGTGTCAGTGTGAAACAGAATCTATATTTAGATGTGCTGTGAAGCATTTGCTTGCCTGTTTTCTGAATCATAACTTAGATCTTAGATACATTCGCTAGACTGAGGTGTTTGTTTCATTTCTGTTTATGTGAGCTTTACATTTATTTTGTCTGCATTAGGACAGTTACTCTTGGATATGAGTAATCTTATTTTTTAGCTTTACCTGATCTGCCTTCCTAGAAACTTCCAGATGAGTAAATCTGATATTCTATCATGCTTATGCTTTCTTCCTCCCCCAAATGGGATGCTAAACGTCCAGATAATAAGTATTCCAGAATAGGTTCCAAAAGCAGACAAAATTTTGTCTCAGTATGTTGCACAAACAAGTTTTAGAACTTGTGACCAAGTGGTCTGTAAGGAAGAAATGTCTTCTTGTGACTTGAGTCACACTCAAAGAACTCTCCCACGGATGAAACAGGAGCACAGCAGGACCAGGTTTGACGAGCGTACATGCACTGTTCAAGTGGCTGTCCTGAGAGACAATCTATTTAAACATGGATATACCAATGCAGAATTAGTGTGTGCAGTGGATAAATACTTGGAAAATATTCCACATGCATCATGAAGCTAACTGATGTCCATTAAAATAAAGTAAATGGACAATTCAGCAATTATAAGACAATTAATTGTAAAACTGATAATGACTTGAGCTTTGCATGGATTCTCTGATAACAGTTGAGGCTGCCTTGTTCACTGACACTTTGGGATAGAAAGAGCAAGGCAATAAAGCATGCATCGCCTCTTTCTAGCATTGTCACACAGGCAAATTGCTTGTAGTGCTGTGTTCAGAGCGTATACAATTTTAACAAAGCAAAAGGTGTATCAAAGGCAAGGTAATAAAAGAAATACTTGTAAATAAATCTTAACTTGGCTATTTCTTACTCCTTTTATTTTTAGGACATAGTTGCATTTAGATTTAAATCATTGCTTACTTTTATTCCTTGCCAACGTCTTATCACATAATTTCTTACCTTGTATCTGTTTTAAAACATTTAGCTGTTTTTGAGGAGGCATTTCTGCAGCTGTGGTTGATAAAAAAAAGTCACAGTAAAGATTGCTTAAAAAAATAAATAGGAGCAAATCAGAATTTTGTGTACTAGCAGCATTGAACAAAAACATAAAGCTACTCTTTAACTGAAATCTATATTGAAGGTGAGAAAGTTTACTTTGAATGGAGCTATTTTAACAGATGAGAACTAAATACATTGCCTTTTATTACAGTAATTTCACAAGCAAGTTGACATCCAGATATTACTGGTTTTGAAAATTGCTCCTGCTTTACACTAAGCTATCTTAAATTATTATACTTTTTTTTGGCATCTGCTAACAAAAGGTCAATTATGTGCCTGCAGTAAAACCACTGAAGGCATGATATTTTGCAGTGTTTTCTGTGCAAAGTCCAGAGACCAATCTACTTCAGACATACTGCTCTTAGTGCCAACTAAGTATTTAATAGGTAGTGGCCTACTTACTGTTCTAGTAGCTTAAATGTATTCCAGTAGATATTCTCAATCCTTCCTGAGACTATGAGATAGTCCAAAGACTTTTTAGAGAGAGTAATTTAAAATCTGTTTCCTTACTGAGTCCTGAAACAGTTTTATTAATATAAAATCTTAAGCTTTTGGAGTTACTCTCACTTCCCCCATAGAAGAAATGGATGACTTTTTATGTGCTCTTCTCTGTTCTTATGCTAGATATTCTCATATGCCGTAGATTGTAGGGTCAGGGTTTGACAGGTACCCCCAGTTTTAACTTTAATACTGGTGGCATTCTTTAAAATGGCAAACTATGAATAGCAGCAATGAAACCTTTTCATGCGAATGATGTTCATTAATGGCAGAGCTTTACTCAAGAGAAAATGGGGATACAATTTGTAGGATCCTGTGTTCTGCATTTTTGATTGGTTGGTACTGAATGCAGTGTGGAAATATTCAGTATCAGTCTTCCTTTGCTACCTGTTATCTGATTTTAGATGGACGTTTTTGACTTCTAGAATTTGAAGTGCTTTCCACAAAATAAAGACAGAAAGTGAGGTATTGACATTTTAAAGAGAAGATGCCAGTAGAACATCTTCAATTCTAGAAGCTATAGAATAGAATACATTTTCTCTCATACTAGATACGCTTCTGAAAATATGAAATGTTAACTTCAAAATAGACTTTGATATGCTGTATTTAAGGAAAGAGATTTACTGATTTCTTGCTTTTTCTTTCTACAGCTAGTTGATGTGGAAAAATGGGTATGTGATTCTGTCTTTTATTCACTTGATCCCAAATGTTTCATGTTGCCACTGAGTCTAACCTGTCTGTTTTGATACCCTGTGTGTTCATGACCCTTCAACTTGCACGGCTCAAAAAACCCCAAAAAAGAGGTGAATACATGTTTGTGTAAAATCTGGTCACTCCTGAGTTATCCTACCAAATTTCATGTTGCCGCCATGACTTTAATCTCTTTAAATTTGAAGAGAATCAGAATTACAAAGGGAACTATTTGAAGAGAATTACAGAATCACGTAATATTAATGTATGAATATTGCCTTTCAGTTTTGAGCCCTGCTGTCTAACGTTATAACTCCATTTTGTAACCCACCCTGTCTTTTCCAGTATAGACACTGTAATCTTAAACTGCATGACAGTAAGATAGTTCATACTGATAGATAATGTGTGATGCTGTGTGTAGCTGCAAACATAGAAAATATATTTAGTGATGGTGTACAGCTGCTACAGAATAAAACCAGTGTTTCCTAGATCTTAGCAAATAAAGCACAGTTCTCTGCTAAATGTGTTGTTAAGGCCTTTCCTAATGTGTCTGTGTATACCATACATATTTGTTTGGGCATCTGATATAACTCCCATCTGTGGGACATATTTATGTATGTTTTTCTTCAATGTAATCTCTAACACCAGTGTTATGTATGAGTTAGTGGTCATAAAATGTGTGTAGAATTGTTTGTTCACCTTGAAAATATTAGAGGTCTTTCTGAAAGCTTGGACTATAATAGGTCTCCTTGGTTTCTTAATACATACTATGGGCTGCACATGACCAGAGACAAACTCAGATGTCCTCTGAAGTGTGGTCAATAACATAACTATAGCACCGGTCTAATTTTATTTCAGCCAGAAATTACAGAATTTATTCTGTGATTATTACATCTTTATAGTAAGTAGTAATTCAATTTAGGGGTTGCCTGAGACTCCTGTAGGTAAGTACATGGCTTAAATAGTGTCTTAGGCTTTTCAACACCGTTTCTATTGTACTCAAAAATGTCTGTGACATGTCAGATATATAAGTAGATCAAGAATAACTATAGTTAACTATTAGTTTTTGTTAATTGTATTAGGATGACAGCATTATCCATATTCTGCGAGTCTGGTATTTATGACAACCATCACTTATTATACAATTGATTTTAAGTGTTTTTAAGACATACTGATGATCAGGTTATCATTTCATTTTTTTATAGTTTTTAATTATTATTGAGAAATCTTGGTTATACAGCTTTAGAATCTGTTGTTTCATGCCTATGAAGAATTTTTCTATAAAGAGAAAAAACAGCAATAAAAAGCATGTTCAGTACTATACAGGTACCACTTCTCGTAACTTCACAATGCATGAAGTATTATATGCCAGAAATTTATTGGTGACACTGATGTGGCTTATTTTTGACTGAAGCATTCATAGTCTGTTAATGAAAAATATAGTATTACTTGCATAAATAGAAATCAAATCTGCTGCCTCTTTTTTTTTTTTTTTTTTAATATATATATATATATATATATATTCAGAACTTAGTGACATCAGAATCTTGCTTTGGAAAGACTGCTTAATCAAAATGTGTCCTTACACCATTTTAAAAAGAACTGTTTCCCATGAGAGCAAAGCTGAATGTGTCATTCCAAGTTACATTGGGTAAAGAATTTTCCTCATAGCCTGATACTAGAATTCAGACAACGTCTCTGATGAGGGTAGAGTGCATACTGGCTTTACTTCATACATAAAATTATTCTCTTTCAGATGAAGCTCTAGTCTGGCCAGCTTTTCAGTCCCTCTGTAATTCCAGAGCATTAACAGAGGTGTTATGGGGGACTGGAAGTGTAGTGAATTAATGCAGTAGAAAGCTGGCTGTTGTAAAGCTGCATGGTCACTGATGCAGACACCTCACTCTAACACATGTTATTTCTTGATAAGCCATTTTCCAGTATAGAACACCCAAGGTTAATGCAACTGTGTTTGGTTATATCTATCTGTGGAAACCTTGAAGTCCAAGCCCAGAGAGAAGCTTCATGTCAAATTAATGAGTAAATTAGTAGCAAAGAACCTTGCTGTAAGCAGTTTCATGCTGTTCAAAGGATAAGCTAAAGTAATTCACTTCTGAGCTGTTCTAGCCTATAAAGTGTACTAACAAAACTATTAGAAGAAATTACTCCAGTTCCTGTGTACTTCTATCAAGTGACCATAATTCTTCTTGTGATTTTGTTCCAAAATCTTTATTCTGCTGAAGAGATGTGCTGGCAGTTGAAGCTAACTACAAATTAAATGGCTTTAAGATACTTGTTGAACTCTTGGCTTCATCCTTTTGTCTCTGAGAAGGTGTGAGTGTGAAGGGTTTGTAGCTCTGCTTCAGTGCAGAATCAAACATAAAGACATCTTGCCCAATGTAAAACCTAGTGGAAATAAGGCATCCTGGTTCTTGTTTCATATCTGAAAATGGCTTTTCTGCTTTTTATAAAACCACCAAGATGGGGAACCCCCAGTATTTGATCAAAGGGATTTACTTGATTTGAACTAAAATTTAGAAGACCCTGAATGTATTTTCTTTACAGAGAAAATGACAGTAATGAAGTAAGATGAAACTGAATAACACATAGTGAAAAGAATTCCTTTAATCTCCTGGACATTTTTTCTCTTTTGATGTATTTATGAAATAAAGGAAATAATCTTGAAGTGTCTATTTCTGTGAATTAGCAATGTGCTTGCAAATTTTTGATCTCAGGGGAGTGTTGTATACTTGCATCTTGCATACAACAGGGGTAGTACTAATAAAAGCACCTGAGTGTCTGCATTGACTTTCAGGACAACTGCTTAGCTCTGCAACAGGTTTCAGTGTAAGGATCATGAGTTTTCTTGGGTATCTCTGGTGATGTGATAATTCGGCCATTTTTACACCTTCGACTACATCTAGATGGTAAATTGTTTTGAAAATTTGGCATTAAGAGCCATCCAGGATTATTGTTTTCAGGAGGGATTACTCTGAAGAGCTTTTTACCTGAAAGGAAATGAAGTGCATTGTTTCTTAAACTCAGAATGCAAGCTACAAGAATTTTCATGTTTACCCTGGCTGATGGCAAAGCTATGCTAATTATAACATTGTAGGATTGTCTTCAATTTTTCAGACAGAGAAACCTCTTCTACTGAGGGTAGGGGTAATTTTTTTTCTCTCTCTCTCAAGTGGTTAATGTGTTAGCTCAGTTTTATGCCACTAGTAAAGCTAATTTTCAATATCTCTGGAGAAAAGAAACTTGCAGAGTAAGGAAATACACTTTAGACATTTTTCAAAAGAATTGCTTTCATTACAGAGACTTCTGAGCTGAGAAGTAGTGAATAAATTCTTGCTTTGATAGTGTGGACTGGATAAATATAACAAATGGAATTTGACTAGAGGAAACAACCTAGGACTCTTGTAGAGGTTGGAGCGAGCCACAAAACAAAGCTTCATTAAGGGAAATGATTCAAGTAACATGTCTTCAGTGCTATTAAAGTAATTAATTTCACATCAGTACTTTATAATCAGTATGATTTTCAAGCATTAAATGAATGATATAAGGACATTTTTTTCTTATAATTTCTTGCTCACAGTTAATTTGCCTAAATATAGATTGATTTTTCATATTACTGTGATATATGTATTATATTTATATATAATATATAAGTTATATATTAAATTATAATATATATAATATAATACATTTATATATAATATAAATATATTATTTTGCACAGGTATTTAATCCCCCAGTATAAAGAATTTTCATTCAAATTTTAGATGTAACAGACTGCAGAGGTGGCTCAATGTAGGGAGTAATAAGGGCAGTGTTAACTCAGTTTCATATACTGAGAACTTGGTTCTAATACACATCTTGAAGGAAAATGTGAGATATACTGTATGATGTTAAAATGAGCAGGCATATCAAAACAGAGTGACTATGGAAATGCTGCTTCAAATACCAAACCTACAGTGAAGGTTTCAACTACATCTGTAATTCCATGCTTAGTGTATTGTGTATTTTAATGCATGCTAATTGCAGCCCAAGTCTAATTCATATCAGCAAAAGAAACTAGTATAAACATTTTCTAAGTACACTTTCTAATTTCAAAAGAAATCTGTGTGCAAATTGATTAAAACTTATCTCAATCAAATAATGGCATTTCCAAATATGTATTGGGGTTTCTTTGGTATTTCTCCTTCAGGCCCTATTATAGATCTGGGAATTTCAAGCTATGTTCTATGTAGCAATAGTAATTTCTGTGAGTTACAGCAAACTGTCTCAATTCACTTGTCTTCAATACTTGTTGGATAGGTTAGTGTAAAGATCTAATATTTCTGTGTAAGCAGATGGAATGCTGTAAGAATTTTACAAAAGATGTAATCAGGAGATGATCTCTAAATTAAAGGGTTTTTGGCAACTTTCCTATTAAAAAAATCCAAATAAAATAGAAATAATATTTTTCTCTTTGCATCTAACCAGAAAGCCCAAGAATTAAGGTGAAATGATAAATTAGAATTGTGATAACCTATCTGAAAGCTGTCTAAAGATCTGAGGAATATAGTGGCCTCAAGCAGCTGTAAAGATTTACATTAAAAACACATCTTTAGTGTCCTCTGATAAACCTTCAGTAGGTTTTAAATGTCAATTTGCCTTATTTTGAGAAGGAGGAAATAATTAGGAAGATGAATAGAATGATGGGTCTTACGTTCCTCAAATATAATGATTTGAAAGTCTACAAAGGTGTTTTTATTACTTTTCCTTTTTCAAGTCCTGTTCCAAGCCAGTTGGGTATTTCAGCTGCTGAGTGCTCGGTTTAGTTCCTCCAAGAGAATATTTGCTTGATATTAAGCACTCGCATAAGTATTTGTCCCCAAAAGGTCAGATAGCATATGCAGCTGAAGACTTAATCAGAGGAATATGATTATCCTGTTGTTGGTTACATTCAATTAGCAGTCCTGCCTCTCAGGATAACTTCTGAAAAAATTAGACACTAGAGAAACAGCATAAAAAAAATAAAGGATGCTGATTTCTTAAATAAGTGAAGGGGAGAAAGTGATACTTCCAATGCATTTAGTCATCAAATTTGCATTGGTCTCACTTGTACAGGATTTACTGTACTCATTGCTTACTCACTCCCCTCACCCCAGTCACAATGGAGTGCTTTTGCCACTCATTCCTAGTCAGGCTCACTTTGACCTCCAATACAGTCAGTTGTTGGGATCCCCTTGGCACTCCAGAAATACAGATGGGAATTGAAGGTATTACAACTGTACATTGGTGTCTACTAGAGCGTTTTACTACTGTGGGTCTGATGAGCCAGACCATAGGATCCACACAGTCCAGTAAAGTCTCTTTCATCCATCTTTCTGTGGGCAAGGCCCTTGTACTCCTAGCAATAGTTTTGACTACACACTTGTTGTAAATATGATTTAGAAGTCCCTTCACTTGAGTATGATCTGCCCTTTTGCTCTGGGGAACTGCTCACAAGAAACTGGACCAGCAATTTTCCTGTAAGAACCCCATTTGTGATTATTTTTTCTTGCAACTCACATGTTTGTGCCTCCAGGACTGAGGCAGATTTTCCAGCTTAGTTCCTCATCTCCCCTCTGTGGTCACTCACGTCAAACCATAGAGGGGTGCATACTCACTGTGTCCTCTCTTTTGAGAGAGGAAAGTTTATTCCTTGAAATACTGGTCCATACAGGTGGGGAGTTGGATCTCTGTGCTGCTGGACCAGTTTTTCCACAGCTGAGATGATGAAGAAAAATTTTCTTTGTGTTGCTGGAGTTGGACAACTGATTGATCCACCTCCAGCAAAGGCTAATTTCCTCAGTTACTGGACACCTTTCTCCATGGTGGTCCACTTGCCTAGATGACGTATGATATCTTTCTTGAAGGGATACCTTTCTTTCACATCTGACAGGAGTTGCCTTCAGAACCTAAGGACTTGTACCCCTTTTCCAACCACTTTGTCAATGCTTTGTTACCTAGAAAGGAATCTCAGCTGTTTTGCTTCCTTATCCTCTAATTCTGGGCTCCTGCTCCCATTTCCCAACATAGGAGCAGCAAGGTGACAGTGGGCTTACCTAGACACTAGAGAGCAACTGAAATATTTTCACACATCTTACAGTTCACTCAGCGAAAGAGATCCAGTGGTTGGCACGTCATTAGTGAGTTTTTGTTCTTTCTTCTCCCTTATCAGTGTCTGCCTCTCTTCCTCCTGTTCTTGTGATGGCCCTGCTTTGGAGTAGTCTGCCTTGTCCACTTTTTCCTCCTGCTCCCTCTTTGAAGGTGCTCTTTCATCCCTTACAAAATGACCTCACTTTTGCTTGCAGTATTTCTTTTTGTGTACTGAGAAGACTGATGTGTTGGATTTTGGTTCAGCTGCAGTGCTGGTTCCAGGGTTGGGATAGCCGCAGAGTCTGTTATTTTGCCATCAGATCCAGAGACCTTTTCTGCCCCTTGAGGAGACTGAATAATGTTGATCAGGACTCAGTAGGCCTGAGTCAGGCCCCACGCATGTGATTTGTGACTTTCTGGAACTGCGAGGATGACGGAATACTTTTTCCAAATATTTTACCAGTTTCTGCACTTGTTCAGATGTGTAATTTCAAAACATTGGAGGTGACCACTGTCCTAGGCACTTGTCTATTCTATCCCACGCACCCTGCCACTCATCAATATCCAGCCTCAGCACAGATCTGTGGGTGGTATTTTAAACAGTTGTTTAACCATAAACAAGACCTGAAACATGTTCAAGAGCCCTAGCACTTGGAACATGCTGGTTTGAACATCCTGAGTATATTCAGATTTCTCAAGCACTGTTTTAATTAGGCTGGAGAAGACGAAGATGGAGGAAGATACCACCCCCATAGATTGGTTCTCCTTGAAGTAAAGAAAAAAAAAATAGTTTCCAACAGATGGTTCCTGGAATACAGAGGTGGTGGCAATGCTGAGTACAAACTCCAGGTTAGTCTCACGACCCTCAAATTTATCCTGTCCTACTGCAGTGTTACAAAATACAACAAAATAATGGCCTTAATCCAGCCTCCAGAGGTGATAAACAGCACGGCAGGGAACATAAAATCACAAGCTAGATGTTACATAATTCAAGTTTGATAACATGGACAGTAACTGTAAGAAAGATGGCGTTTTTATCAAGGCCTGTTGTGATAGGACGGGGATCGTGATTTTTTAATCTGAAAAAAATTCATTCTATATTAGATATAAAGAAGAAGTTTTTTATGATGAGAGTGGTGAGACACTGGAACAGGTTGCCCAAGGAGGTGGTGGATGCCCCATCCCTGGAAACATTCAAGGTGAGGTTGAATGAAGCTCTGAGCAACCTGTTCTAGTTGAAGATGTCCTTGCTCATTGTGAGGTTTTGGACTAGATGATCTTTAAAGGTCCCCTACAACCCAAAACATTCTGTGATTCTACATTTCCATAGACTCTGAGAGCAAATAAATCAACATTGTGACCAGAGACTAATAAAATAAATGCTTATAAATAATTTTTATAGCATGCTCTGGTCAGATCTATTTTTGTCTCAACTCTCTGTGCCCCATTTTGGGCTCCAGAAAGGATTGATGGGGTTTAAATCTGCAGGCAGTTGAACACCACACTACTAGGTCACTGCCTCCCCAACCACCAATAGGATGAAAGCAAGAATTGAGAGGAAAAAAGGCTAAAATTTGTGGGTTGAGATAAGGAGAGCTTAATGGGACAGAAAATAAAATAATAATAATCATAATGAAAAAAGAAAAGGAATATTCAAAGCAAGTGCTGCACAATGCAATTACTCACCACTCACCAAATGATGCCCAGCCAGTTCCTGAGCAGCAGCCCCAGCCCAGCTTCCTCCTCAGTTTGTATACAAAGCATGACTCTGTATGATGTGGAATATCCCTTTGGCCAGTTTGGGTTGGCCGTTCTGGCTTTGTGTCCACTCAGCTTCTTGTGCCCTCCAGCCTGCTCCTTGGCAGGGTGATAAAAGAACTTGAGAAGTCCTTGACTTGGTATAAACACTGCTGAGCAACAACTGGAATTACATGTGTTACTGACACTGTACTCATCCTAAATTCAAAACACAGCGCAGTGCCAGCCCCTAGGAAGAAAATTACCTCTGTTCCAGACAAAACCAGGACAGGAAGGTAGAATGACTTCTAAGAAATTTGAAATTATATATGTGTTCTATCTGTTTAATTTTCATATATGCATTCTGAATTGCTAATGCTAGTCCAGAAACTCATGTGCACAATTATCATGAGACACAGAGAGCTAGTGTTAAGGAGCAGGAAGTTCTTCTCTCTGCAGAGAATGAATTGAAGAGGTTTCTTGCGTAACAGCCTGTTGCATATGTGAAGTACATAATTTCTGCTGGTTTTTTTTCTTTCTCTCCTTTTTTTCCCCCAAGCTGGGAACTAATGTTTTTCAAAGTAAGAATTCTCCTTTAGCTTAGAAGAGATTTGATTTAAAAACCTTGGAGAATGTTCTTGAAGAGCAGTATGACAGGAGTGTCCGGTACCCTCTGTGCTGGCCATTTGCTTGCAGCTGTGGCTGTCAAGGTCATGATATCTATCTTCTCAGGCTTGACCTAAACTTTCATAGGGGCATTCACTTGGCATTTGTAGGCATAACATATGTTTCAGTATTTGCCATGAAAACATTTTTATGATTACATTTCAGACTATGGTGGTTTCTTTAAGGGATGGATGGATGGATGGATGGATGGATGGATGGATGGATGGATGGATGGATGGATGGATGTTCAAACATCTCTCACTCACTGTTGTCTTTCAGGTTTTCTTGAGGGAGTCTCTTCATGGCACATTCTACCTGTAAGAATGATGTGTATATTACCTTAAAAATTATTAGGGAACTAAAGTAGCTCTAAAGCACATGATATGACTGACCCAAATAGATGATAATTGTTTTTCTCTCATTTGTTGTAGTTTAGTTAATACGTCAACTGAAGAGAATGAATTGGTAAATCTTCTGGTCTTTCAAAGAATACAGCACAAGAAGCTGCTTTATCATTTTAGGAATCAATGGAAGATATAAATTATTCACTTTAATTTGAAGGTAGTTAAAAGATTACAATCAAGCATTTAAATAAATTATCAAGAAGAGAACCAGAAGGTTTTACAGGGCTGTTGTTTAACATACTTGTAATAAGGAAAAAGCAGTGAGGTCATGTAGTTCTCAGAATAAAATTTTATATATGAATGACAGCTGGAAGAGACAGGTTTTTTGATAGATCTAATGTCCTTGATAAAATGACAGCATGTTGGCCAGTGAAAGTCTGTATTAACAAATATAGGAAAAGGTTAATTTGAATTAATCATGTACATAGATTGTTTATGTAGTGATGAATTTATACACATCCCACTGTAGAAAGCTCAGCAAAGATTCCTGGTTAGTTTCTGGAGCCACCCAGAAAAAGCAGCAAAATTTCAGAGTGACGACTACACAGCTATTCTGATAACAACCAAATAGACCTAAAAGAAGAGAAGGAGAGAAGTCTTTGAACATTCTAAGATGATTATAGGTTATTTTTTTTTCTTTTAGCTAGAACATCTTGTACATCTTTGAGAACAGATACTTCTCTTTAAAAAAGCACATATGAAATGAAAGCAGCCAGCCTTGTTTGGAAGCTCTCCAATTAGAATATTTTTTCATTTGGGATAGAGACCAGCTTCAGTTCTCAGTTTCAACATTTGTGATATCACAACATGATGAGGTCAAAAGGGGAAAGGTGGCCATAAATCTCTGACAAACAAAAGCAAATCACTGCGTGTAACGTATCAATCTCCTTTTATTCTTGAGCAACCTTCATGAAAATTAATCTAAAATTTTCCATAATCTTCTAGCACCAGCCATGTGGCACTTGATTTTTTTAAGCAAGTGCATGAAGTTTTACTAATATTTAAATTTTCTTAATTTATTTTGCATTTGCATACAATGCGTTACTGTAATAGTGGTGTTGCTCTTCAGCACTGCACTTTGAGTGCAGGATTTAATAACTCACACTGCATTTGTTAGAAACCAGAAACTCATCAGAATGAGTTGCTGAAGATGATCAGGCATGACTCATGTTTTACCTGTACTGTGTTTAATCTTTAGCAATAGGTATTTCATGTGCTATATTATTTCAAGTGAAGAAAAATCTGAGAAAACAATTGCAACAACAACAACAAAAGGATAAAGCCTTGTTCAGAGTAGCTCTTTTGCCTTTTAGCATGAGCTATAATTATGTTAATTGCAATGATAAATGTTCCTTTTAAATGTGGTTTCTAGTGAGTCTATCCTACTCACTTTTTCTGGGGGAAGTCCCTGAAAAATTTGTGAGCAATTCACTTTCTCACAAATCCCATTTTGACGCACCTGAAAGCAGATGTTCATTTCATATTCTCTCTTTTTTTCCCCCTTCTCATGGATCTACAGAAATTTATGATGAAGATAAGGAAGGTAAACATTTGGTATTATACTTCCTGTATATTCCTACGATTTAATTTAATTAATCCTATTTATTAATTTTTAACATCAGCATCAAACTCGCCTTCTTGAACATAAAACATACTGAATTAAAAAAAATTGAATTTAGAAACCACAGTGACTCGAGTTTGTTTTGGGGTTATGATCATGAAGGACCAAAGGCAGGCTGTGGAGAAAGGACTTTTGTCTGGCTTCTCTAATTTTCATTTCATACTAATCCTTTCAGTAAGAGTGTAGCATTGTGTAGTAAATACAAAATCTCGAGACAGTAAATGAATAACAGAAGTTGCAGTAAAACATTTTGGAAATCAAGGACAGCATGCTGTTTCTTCTGTCACAAGGATGCTGTTCTGATAGTTTGGTGTCCCACCTGTGGGGTGGTGGAGCAGCCTTTGGGATGGGGCTGTCACTGGCATTTGCTGGAGCTCTGTTTCTTGGGGCTGCTTTGTGTCTTTACTTTTTTTTTTTTGTCTCATTAAGACTATGACAAAGCACTTGGTAAACCTCCAAGCATTTTGAATAACTGACATTAAACAATTAGCTGCAGTTTTCTCCAAAATGTGTTGCTTATCCATTTTCTATTTTAATTATCAGTTTATTCCCAGTTCAACTTCCAAACTGATTTCTCTGCTGATTTTCATTCCCTAAGAGTTTACTTTTCTGTGGTATGGTCTTGCTTCACTGTCACTCTCCAAAAGTGAGCAATTCTCAGCTAGATAAGCAGTTCTATTTTAAGGGCTGGATTTAATGATGTCAGAGGAGTTTTCTTAGCATGAATCCTCTGCTGATCCATCTTTTCTTCCCACTTGGCTGTCTGTTTTATTCTTTATCTGTTAGTTTCTTTCTCAAATGACAAGGATGATTCACATTCCTTGTACCATACAACAACAGAAAAAGCTTAGTCACGATCCTTAACCTGTGAAAAAGGCCTCACTCCTCCACTTATTTAGCCCTAAAATAACCAGGAAGATTTTTATTATTTCTTATATGTCCTATGCGGATAAGGAGGAGGAGAATGGGGGAAGAAAAATCCTCACTAGGCTGATGGAGAAATCGATGAATTTTATCTTCCTGGGCAATTTCTTTTCCAAAATACTGGAAGTGCTTAAAAGTAGGCAGTTCTACTGGAAGTATTGCCTCAGCCATAAATACAAATGTTTGTTTTACATATAAATCTGGAAACAGACAATTAATACTATTTACTTCTGATTAATTTTTACTGCTATGTCTGTTTTTCATTTTTGTGAAGTTTCCCATTGCTAGGAAAGTAATAACATAAATTTAGTGTCAGAAATATTAATGATGAAGTGTATTTGAAGTTTTGTAGTGTTTCTAATTCTGCCTTCCAACAGGTCAATATTAGCAAAATTGGGATCATTTAGCATGGCGCTGGCACAAATAGTTGTCATCATGACTAATTATTCAAATCTTTTTAATGCAGATAGTAAAATATTTCTGTATTCTTAACTGAATAAGACATGCTTATGGATTTTCTTGGCCAAATGATTTATTCAAATTCAGATTTTTATGTGATATTTATATAGAGCATAATTACACGCTCTGATGCAGCTTTTAATTCAAGCCATGTTTAGGAAACCTATAGTTTAACCTATATGAATTTTTGCAGCATTTGCTGTTTGGTAGTGAATTTCACAGAAAGTCAATAGTGATTTAAAAGTAAACTACAAAGACATGAATATGTATAGCATATATAATGCCTTGAGGGGTTAATCTTTCTGTTCCTTGTTCTAATGTAACATGGTGTGTAGGCTACAGTGAGACAAAGAAATGGGTTTTAGACTGAATTCACCCTTTGGTGAATTCCTCTTATGTGATAGGAGAAGAGTGAGGGAATATTAGTTCAATGCCTCATGTCAGTAAATTGATTTACTTTGCATCTTTAAATTTTAAGCAACTACATGCTAATTGTTTGGTGTCAACCACTGGAAATGTCAACCCAAGAGCCCAGTAATTGCAGAAGGGTTAGCATTTTTGTTTTCTTCAGTAGAAGAGTTCAAGGGTTCTGGGGCTGGATGCTGTAACTTCGAGAAGGAAATTCTGTCTGTTTTGTATCAAGATTTTAAAATAAATTTATACTTCTATGAGCAAGAAGAAGATGTAAAACTTCTCGGCTTATTCTCTGTATCTTTGTAGTCTTTACTGCTTGCAGCATTTTCAAGTTTTCTGATGTTGCTGAAGATTTAATTTCCTAGTGTTAGTATTCCAAACGTCAGTTGTTTAGCTTTGCCTTATCTTGTCTCACAAGCCTTCCAGCTATGTTCCAGGGTTACTTCACAAGTTCTGCAGTGATTCAGCCTGTTTCCACACACCCTGTTTTCACCACTGCTTGGGTTTTCTGGACTCTGCTTGGCATTCATTTAACAAAACTGAAATGCCAGACTTACAGCCATGGATATCCTAAGCTCTCTGTGTAGCCACAAGCAGAATGCTCAGATTGTAGGTGGAGTGAGTTACTGACCAAAAGGGCCTTTTTTTTCTATCTACTGGCTATTTAGCTGCCTTAAGATACATTAATCTGAGTGTTTTGTCATCAAGTGTATTAGGTCTGGCTGAGATGGAGTTTGTTTACCCCACAGCAGCTCTCACAGTGCTGTGCTTTGCATTGGTGTTGATAACACACCAGTGTTTTGGCTATTGCTGAGCAGCACTGGCACAGCATCAGCACTGTCTCTCCATCATTCCACCTCTCATCTGTGGGCTGATGTGAAAGATCTTGGGATACAACACACCTGGGACACTAGACTCAAATTTATCAAGTCAATTTTGCATACTGTATGATGACAGCTCATACATAAAGGCTGTGAAAAGAAGAAAGTGAAGGCATTTGTTATTTACAACATTTGACTTTTGGAGCAGCCATGATGTGTGCTGAAGCCTGGCTTCTGGGGAAGTGGCCAGGCATTTCCTGATGATGCAGAGTAGCAAATAAAATCTTTAAATCTTTTGGTTTTCTCCTTTACTTGTGCACATGTATGACTTCTGACGTCTGCTTTAGTAAACTGCCTTAGCTTTTCTTGTTTTCCATCTTACTTGGTCTCCCCTGTCCAGCTGAGATGAGGGAATGATAGAGCAGCTTGGGGGGCAACTGGCATCTAGCCAAGGTCAACCCACCATATCAAGATTTTTTTTTTTTAAATTAAGCTTTTGATTTCTAGCTTTTCATGTAATTGATCGTAGAGGTATTAAGTGAAAAAGCCTTCCTCTATTTTCCAGCTGGCTGTTCCCCAGTATCAGAAACAAGCTCTTGTTACTCCTCTGAAGCTGTGTTCAGTGTGAAAAAGACAGTATGTACTTGTAGGGAGCAAGAGGTCTTGTTGAACACTTATCTGTTGTGGCCTTCTGTTCTAGGCAGCTTGTAGGACTGCATCATTGATGATTTTAGATAAATACTGGCCTCCATCAACATTGATCTACAACAGATTAAGAAATTTCTCATTAATAATGAAATCAATAGATGACTAGATTACATTGCTATGGAGATATTTTGAGAATCATCTCCTCTTCTACAGAAATGGTTGTGGTATCATGAAAGTATTTATGTGTAGAATCATGTTGAGATGGTTTTGGCCGTGGGACATCCTTCCCTCCTATTCCACCAAGGTCCTTTTATTCTTTTCCTGATTTCTTTCACATCATGACTAATTCTGCCATCATGGAGTTTTCCTTCTCCTAAATAAGGATTCAAAATGTTCAAGATTTTCATTTATTCCACATTCTTTCAATAATTTTCATTTTGTCTTGTGGGTTGCTTAAAATAGAACCTTTAATTTCCTTAAATGAAGGAAGTCACAAAGAATTTTATATAAACAAAGCACTTTTTTTTTTTTTTTTTTTTTTTTTTTTTTTTTTTTTTTTTTTGTAACTGAATCAGAATAAATACTTATATTAGCCTTCTGGTTTAAAAGCTTTCCTCAGCATCTGGAGAAAGGCATGGATGCCAGTGGCCTTACATCTCTGAGCTTGAAACAGGTTGTTTCAGACTGGGAACACCAGGACCTAAATACACTTTTACTCAGAATATGTGTAGTTGATTTTTTTTTATTTTTATGCCAGTACATATGGTCAGATCCAGGTTTCCTATTTGGTTTCTTTGTGATGGATCAAACCTAGAATTACAGAGTGTAATGAATTCTCTTGAATGAAAGAAACGGACAGCTGCAATGTGGGTCCCTGGGAAGAGACTTGGAGAAGATTTCATCACTGGAATAACATTTCCTTTTTTATGTCAATATAATTTGCAGCATTTCCATCAGTGGTGGGTGCAATAGCCTGCTTGGTTTATTTCTGTAGTGGTGGTAGATTTATATTTAAAAGGATTCAAAACAGGTAATCGTAGGCCATTCTGTATTTAATTCTATACTTCTGCTCATGCATTTAATCAAAGTGTCTAGATTTAGAAATAGAAGTATTTTAAAAATAAATTTGTAGTTTTCTAACAGTATAAACTCCTGAACTTCATGAAACTTGGAACATCCTTATGATGGAGAACATAATGCCTTTTGTATTCATATTTGCAAGTGTTTTTATGGAAGTATTGGTGTTGTACGTTTAACTTGCTGTTGTCTCCAGCATCTGATTTATGTTCAAGAGAGCCATTGTCAATATGTTTCATTTTAATGAAGTGTGAGTAGTCAGTGTTTTAAAGGACATTACTTTACTCCAGCGTACATATGAAACAACCACTGATAGTCATATTTGAAGCTTCTAATGGTGTCTTCCAGTAGTTGCCTTGAAAAACACTTGTGAAGAAAAATGGGGAGCATGTTGCTTCTTTTATTGTACAACCACTTTACCATATTCAGTGCCATGAAAACAGTTGTGTAGTATTTTTTAGGAACCCATAAAAAGCAATATTGATTGGTCATAAGTTCCATCTGGACTGTTGGGCTGGATCTGGGGCACAGAGGAAATACAAAGCTGAGAAGTTGATTGTGATTAGATCATGCTATACCATAACTCTAAGTTATATGGACTGCATTTTTGAAGGATTTACTGATGTTTATTGTTTCATTTGATTTTTTAAAAATTATTTTTTGAAGTCTATCAAAGCTATTTTTCCTTGCTTTTTCATCTTTGAGCTGTCATTTTCCCTATAGCACATATCAGTAATTCCATTCTACTAATATGGACCTCTCATGGAGTAAAGCATGAAAAGCCATTACATTCTTCTTAAAAACTCACTATGTTATTTTGTATGAGTGTTTTTAGAGGGTGAATCAGTTCCCGTGTGACACATTCAGTATTTTTAAATTGCTTTTGTGGGTGATTACACTTGTTTGAATAGCCATGTGCTAAATGCAGTTGCTGTCAGGCTTTCTTAAGCATTACATTTCTGAATAATAACATTACAGAAGCTTTTTTTCTTTTTTTTTTTTTTTTACGTATGCAAAGCATTGAAATAACTGTCTTGTTTAAATACTTCTAAATGCTTTCATATGGTTCTCTCTGATACCTCCCTGAAGCTCAGAGCTTTTTCTCTTTTCTCACACTTTTGAAGATTGTGTAGAGCTGTGAGGAAAAGTCAGCAAAAAAATCAGCATTTGCTTGTGGTAGAGTTCTTATTGGTCTAAGGGATGTTTTTATCTAGTAGAAATAAGGCTGTCAGTAAAAAGAATGGAAGGTTAATAGCTGACTCAAAATCATGGATGCCACAAGGTTATTCACCAGCCTCTAAAAGGTCTCATTGTGAGGTTCCCAGAAGCACAAAGGGTTTTAAAACGTGTATTCATGTGACCATGAATAATTTCCTGCAGCTTCTTATGTGCTTCCAGGAGTGCAGCAGTGCAGATGCTGTTGTGTGAGTCTTTTGGTCTGATTGATTACCTGTCTGTGCCTGTGACAGTCATGTATGTGCAAAGTAGTGCTGATACAGAAGGGATGGTTGAATAGGTATAACATATCTTACTCCATATTGGGTTGGTATTCATGGTAAAATGGATAATTTTTTTGTTCTAGCTTTGCGCATTTTACTACATAGCTTTTAGGTTGCATTTTTGAGTGCTTTTTGGCATTTCATTTCTCTTTCTATTAAGAAAACATGGAAAATATATTTCCCAATTTTAGCTTATTTTTCTTGATTTTGATTTACGATAACAGTCTTTACATCAAATTAAACAGCTCAGATCTTAACAATCTATTGTCATTGCCTGGTCTTCCGTTGTATTGAACTTGAAAGCCATTTATATTTTTTTGAATGCTAATTTATTCAGCTCTAAATCTTGTTGTTCTATTCTAAATTTCCTTTTCTTTAGAAATGACTTTCGGGTAATGAGATGACTCCAAATTAATCTTGTATTCCAGCTGCAGAAATATTGGATTAGAGATGGGCAGTTTACATGAAGTTTTCACAAACAATGTGAAATTGTCAGTCCCATATGCTTTTCATCTCAAGTTATTATCTTTAGCGTATTATCTTATTCTCTTTTGCCAGTTCTGAAGGCTTTTAAGTATTTTTCTGTACCCCGCATTCTTGGCGAATAAAATGTGAAGAATTCTGTGTTAATATAATTGATACTTGTAAATAGCATAGCTTGTAGAACTTCAAAGGATAAGTTATTCTTTGAAAACAAATGTATTTTTGTTCAGTCTGGTTTTATTCGAGGAATGTATTGCTCAACTTGGAAATTATTCTGAAAACTGGAAATTAGAAATATAAAGAAAATAAGACTCATGATAAATAATGTGGTTCTTAGCAACTGCCTTGCATTATAATGCCATTCATGCATTTGTTCAAAAATCTGTGGGCATTATGGGTTGAATTAGTCAGCATTGTAGCTTCCAAGTAGTCTTACTTCCAAAGTCTTCTAAAACGTTATTATTGCAATATGACAAGAAATTTGGTAAAACTTCAGTATCAGATCTCATTTTGGATGTGGCATCTTTGCCACAGAAGTCCAACTGTTAAATTTTAATATTTTTTATTTTTAATATGGAAAATTTACGGTTTTCTGCTGGAAATGGAATGGATCATTTTAAAAATGAAAGATTATTTCAGTAGACAGTCATGGTCCAACAACTACTTGCTCTGTAGTTTCTGACATAAAGATAAATGCTGACTATGTAGTTATGAAATAAGCTGTTAAAATAGGAAATGATCTTACAGGTATGTACATGTAAGCTCCAAAATGGAAGACAGGCTCCAAAATGGAAGGCAGTTTCATTGAACTGCCCTTGTTTTCTATTCTTTTCTTACTTTTCTATTTCATCTTTTCACTTTGTCTCCAAAAGAGCAGTTTGATTATGATTGCCTCTCAGAAACCTTTAAGTGGAAAAATACTTAAAATGGTTTTTTTACATTTAAGAAACAAACTGCAGACTTGCTTGCATTCTTCTCATGGACAAAGTAATACTAATTAAAAAGAATTGCTTTAATCTTCTTGGAAAAAAAAATCTAAAAACCCACTCCTCCATTTTTCACAAAAATGATTGAATTTTTTTAGAACCAACTTTTCTTCTGTTCAGCTGCAAGTGAGAATTTAACAAAATAGGTGCTAGACAGACAAATCAATATGGCTAAAGTAAGGGCAGACTAATATTGCTGTGATTTTGTTGGTTATGCTGTTCTCAGCTTTTGTGCAACAGGCAGTCAAGTCTTTATGTTAGATACTGAATTTATGGATAATAAAATAGAATACTTTTGATAAAAATACTGGTGAAATCTTGAAATTTCATTTGCATTACTAACTTCGTTGGGTACCTGTGTCTCCTGTTGATTAAGTTTGCATCTGAAATACTGGTAGGGCAATATGTTCACAGCAGTTTTTTTCTCTCTTCCCCAGTGTGATGAGTAGCAGACATTCAGTGTTCATCTTTGGCACAGTGGATGTGATATTATCAAATGCCTTGTTCTTTCCTTTTGCCTTTGGAAAAAGTGGTGTTGTTAGTGGTAGTTGAAGTCTTAATATCTTACCATCAAGACTGTGCCTGTGACAAACTTCATGACTTTGACTAGTTTTTAGTAAAAATTCGTGTCATTCAGTCTTCCAAAGAGATTTTTCAATGTGCCTTCCTTCATTTTGACTGCTATGCAGTTTGTTGACATGAAAATATACCTTGTGTCCATCAAGCTGCTCATTTTTCAATAAAAATAAAAGCCAGAAACTCTTTTCAGATTCTTAAAAATGCTAAAAATTATTACTTTCAAAGTGCTTGGTGTTTCACCACCTCTCCCTCTTGTTATTTTCCTTGACTAAGTAATTCAAAGTTCAATAAATGCTAACACATAAAATATAAGGAAGGACAACAAATAAATATGGAAGAGAAATAATTGCATAATGCCATCATAGCCATTCAGTTAAATTGATCTTCAGCACTGAAATGCTGCCAGAGATGTAAGACAGTATGGTTTTTAAAATTTGTTTTGTAATGAATCTGATGTTCCTGTCAAACAGAAGGTGAGCAGATGGTAAAAGAAAGTGTATAAATACCATATATAAGAAATTAAATTCCTTCAAATTAAATATCCGATTCATATAGGAAAGAATAATGCTGCTTATGGAGTTGTCACATTTATAGACTCATAAAATATTTACTTATCACTGCTTCTTGGAGAGTGTGCTGTGCAAAATGTTACATGAGTTGTTCTGCCCGGGAAGTGTGAGCTTATGCTCTTGACAGTGTCTTGTCAGACAGTCTGCTCCTGTCCAGTGCTAGTTATCTGCATTTCAGCATAAGGAATACATAAATCTTCAGAAGAAGTTAAAGGCTTGTTCCTGCCTTAACAAAATTTATTTATTTTTTCATGAATGGTCAAACTGATTATTGATAAATAGAAACTGTAGTGAAAATATTGGGGGGAAACGGTTGTAGTTTCTTGGAATAAAAGCAAATTTTATCATTTCAATTTTCTTTTACTCGAGATTTATGCTGTGTTTTTCAAGAGGAACAATTACTTGGACATGATTTCTGAGTTTTCAGAACTCCCAAATAGTGTTGAGTTAGCTTGGATGTCTTTGAACATTTTCCTATCCTAGCAGACAAAGAATTCTCTCTGATAGTATTAAAGCCATGTGGGACGAAGCAATTTGCAGGTTGACGGTCTTCAATGTGGTTGAAGACCACATTACTCTCTGGTAAAATGAGGAAAATATTCAAAAATTTTCCTCTGCATACCGTCTCTCTAGAAAAGGATATAATTTTTAGGGAAAATGAGTGAATATGAAGACACTTAACAATAGGTAAGTTTGTAGAGGGTAGCATGACATACATCAAAGCTGCTCTTTCTGCTTTCAGCACAAGGAAGAAGTATTTGAGATTCTAGAATATATTTTTTACCAAATAATCGATGGCTCAAAGTACACAGTGTTCTCTCATCTTTCTTTCTTTCTCAAAAGGGTTCATTTTATTAAAACATGCCAGTATATAATTTCTCTTTACCTTTCAGTCTGCACAAGGTGGAGGACATCGAACCCTGCTCTACGGGCACGCAATCTTGCTGCGGCATTCCTACAGCGGCATGGTATGTAACCATGTTACGTGACTTGGGAGCAGCAGTGATTCCTTTTTTGCATGAAAGTTACGGAACGTTGCTGTTTACTGGTGTCTGGAGAATTACTCACATCAGAGGCATTTTACTGTGGTTTTAGAAATCTTTGTGAAGGGTAGGTGCTTGGAAATACAAAACCAAGCTGGGTTGTACCTGGGTAAGTTCCAAAACTAAGTCTGGCGCCCCTAGTGCTGTATCCCCTGTTGGTCAGTCTGAGTTGGTGAATTTTCGTTTCCTTCCCCTTGGATTTTCCATATTGCAAAAGGTGTGGTTGGATCTACAGCTGGCACCTTGCTGTCAACTGGAGTATATGTTAGAGACTGAGTGGAAAAGGAGATTCCTTCTTAGATGTATTTTGGACAGAAGTCGTAGTTGGAAACTCCCTGATGAATTATACAGGTTCCAAACTCCTTACCTTTACTCCTTACCTAAAGGTGAGGCTTCATGGAGCTGAAATCTGATCCAACTAAATCCTTTATTTCCAGTCTTAGTATTCCTGTCTTAGTACAAAATAACCTGGGTAGACTGAGAGGTTATTTTAGAACATATATTTTTGTCAAGATTCTGTGAGAGCATTTCAGCACATCAAGCATACACATTTTTGGTAATAACTAATGGGGATAATCTAAGAATATTTAATCCTGTGTTAGAAGGTTGATGGTTTTTTATATATTATTAGAAATGAGCAGAACAAGTAATGTATACTTTTTTTCTTTTGGTAGTATCTATGCTGTCTCTCTACATCTCGATCGTCCATGGATAAGCTGGCATTTGATGTAGGATTGCAAGAGGACACAACAGGTAACCACTAGTTTAAAAGGCTGTATAATGAAGAATACTGTAAGTATAAAAATAAAAGTCCAAATATGGCATAATTAGATTAAGTTTATTGTTTTTTAAAGGTTTGCTTTGGATAGGAGTAATATAAGAGTAATAGCTGCAACAATTGAGCAGTTCAAAAATCTGAGTTCTTTTCTGAATAACATGGTTTTATTAAAGAAGCCCATCTGAAAGCAAGATTTATCGTGGGAACTTGTGATTTTAATACTTACACATATTGTGGGGGATTAGAGGTACTAACAATCAGTAAAAGTGGAAGAACATATTTGAATTTGGATTTATGTGATCTTTCAAATATTATTTTAAGTGGTTTGGAAGTTCTTATTTTCATTGTCCTTAGTTATGGGTTGCTCTATTTCTTTGTCCAAATTCTCAGCAGAATATTCTTCAGTGTCTTTTCCAGAATCTCTAATGAGGGTGACAGGGAATTGCTTTGGCAAAAGCAGCCTGGATCAGGTTGCCTGGAGAACACAGAGAGCTATCATCTTATTCAACTCTGGAATCAGTGTTCAGAGGTCTTAGTCTTTTGCTTATGTGTATTATTTAGAGCTGAGTTTCTGACAAGATGACGCAGAAATTATACTATTTATGGAAAACACATGGACACTTGGTTTGGCCCAGTGAAAACTGGATCAGAACTTTTAAGACTGAAGCAAGTGTGACAGTAACATCAGTAACGTTGGGCCTTTCTTGTTTCATTCATTGCTGTTAATCAATATTGATATTAGGTGAGGCTTGCTGGTGGACCATACATCCTGCTTCCAAACAGAGATCAGAAGGAGAAAAAGTCCGTGTTGGAGATGATCTGATTTTAGTCAGTGTCTCTTCAGAAAGATATTTGGTAAGTTGTATAAAATTATCTGTACAGTGGTTCTTCTACAGAAGAGAGTTAATGAAAGTTTTACAGTAAAATCTGGTTTACATTTGCACCTCCTAAAAGTAAAACTTAAGGTGCTTAAGCTGTTTTTTTAATAATATTTTGCAAAACAACACATTCAAGATCTGGAAAGTGTGACTTTGATATATGGCTAATCTAAGTTTTATTCATTTCAGCAGTGGAATATGAGTTAAAAAATTTCCTTAGATGAAAATAAGCAAATACAGAAAAAAGAAATAATTTCCAAATTGCATGATTGAGATGTTCAGAATTCATGAGAGGGTTCAGAGGTTAACAATGCTATCATCTATATTAAAACTTCGTACAAAATTTTGGGATGTCTAACGCAGGTCCATAGGATTTGCGGGCTTAAAATAGCCATATTTTATTGAAATTATGTACAGTGTAATATATAGAGCTACTAACATCTCATAATTAAATATAATTAAAATACTTAATGATTAAATATAATTAAAATATTTTACAAGTTATTGTGCTAGTTACTTCTTATCACTGGTTTACACAACTTTCTTCTTTGTGAAAGGATCTCCCATTTGTTCTGTAATGAAGCAAGTCAACACTTTAAGATGAATTTCTTTATTCTTGGTGTTGCAAACGGCTGAACTACTCTTTATGGCAAAAAAAAAAAGGTGAAATTAAGAAGAAAATAATTTTGCTGGAAGCTTCTGAGAAATCAGCCCCAGTGATTTGGCCTGACTACTTAAGAAAAGATTCTGTAATGAGGAAGTGTTTTGAGTTTGTCAAAAATCCTGTCTCAGATCTAGGAGGGCAGTGAAAATGGTGAAGGGCCTTGAGGGGAAGGCATTTGAGGAGTGGCTGAGGACACTTGGTCTGTTCAGCCTGGAGGAGACTGAGGGGAGACCTCACTGCAGTTACAGCTTCCTCATTCAGGGAAGAGGAGGGGCAGGCACTGATCTCTTCTCTGTGGTGACCAGTGACAGGACCTGAGGGAATGGCCTGAAGTTGTGTCAGGAGAGGTTTAGGTGGGGTATTAGAGAAGGGTTCTTTATCCAGAGAGTGGTTAGACACTGGAACGGGCTCCCCAGAGAAGTGGTCGCAACACCGAGCCTGTGACAGAGTTTGGACAATACTCTTGGTCACAGGGTGTGACTCTTGGGGAAGATGCTGTACAGGGGAGGAGGTTGGACTTGATGATCCTTGTGGGCCCCTTCCAGCTCTGGGTATTCTCTGATTCTGAGACATGTGCATATAACATTAAAGTTTATCCTATACTATTCACTTTTTAACTTTTTGTGAGACTTTTTTATTTTTTAAATAAAAGAAAAAATGAATAGTCTAATAAGACATCATATATTAAATTGAAAATATTCTCTCTTCTATTGGAAACACAAAGGAAAATGAGAATATAACTGTTAGAATATAATTGTAACTTCTAATTAGAAGCTCAATAGCTCATTTAATGAGTTTCTTGTAATTAGATATTCTGAAAACTTTCTGATCATCTTTGCATTTTCAAATTATTTAAAATAATTACTTTTATGAGAATTGTAACTACCCATAGTGAAAAAAAAAACTTATTGTGAGATGAATTTATGAGAAATATAATTAATGGAAAGGTTTTATTTAAAGATGTTGGATTTCTTTGAATTGCTGAATTGAGTTGCCGAAGTTGAATTTTGGTACCGATTGTGTCTCTGTGTAGGCACATCCTGGCCTCTAATTAGTAGTAATCAGTTCAGCCTATTATTTAGATTTGTGCCTTAGCTGTTGATTCTCAAGGCTGTCACGTGTACTTTTATACAGCCAGAGGCACAATTCTGTCTGCAGAGACTGATTTTACTTAATATGTGGCGTTATAATGCATGTACTGCCGGTTCCATGCAAAATATCAATATACTAAAAATAAATAATATTTTCAGTGCAGAGAGAAATAACACTGTATTACAGTCTTAAAGTGTTTTAGAGCTAGATTGTAATGAAGAGTTATTAAGCCTATTTTAGTTATACAGCTCTGGTTTGACAGTAAGATGGAGCAAGGATTCAGCAAATTAATTTTGCTGTAACATACACTCACACATTTTTACGAACAGATGCTTTTCAAGACTAGATTAAGAGCTGATAAACTATGTAGCTTCAGGATCATAAGAATATTTGTGATTTTGCTACCTATTCAGTAATTATATCAGCACTGTCAATAAAGCAATGAAGCTTTCATGAAAATTGAAACAGTCGATAACAAATAATCAGTGAATTACCAATAAGTGAATGTTTTTCATGAAAGCTGTCTCTCTGTCTTAATCATTTAGGCTGATTACAAAAATAACTTCAAAGGATATAAGTTTGAAAATATTCACCATTCATCGTTTACATGTTGAGTGCAGTGTCTTATTGTAGCTGCTATTTTGTACAACTCTTTAAAGAATGTAGCAGCTGATACCTTTTACAAAAGTTAGGACTGTGGAAAGAAGAAGCTATTTTTGTGACTCTGCCCTGATAGTGAGACCAAATAAGCTCTATTGAATACAGTTGAGGAATACTTTTTCTAAGGGAGTGGAATTCTTCATATGGATTCCTTGACAGAAAATAAAGTTCATCAGGATGCTGAGGGTTGGGTTTATATATGTTGCATACTCTACAATTGAAATCTTAGGAAATGTAAATTCTCCATCAAATGTTCTATGTAAATATGCTGTTAGGAATAGGACTGGGATGTCACCTTTGTATATTGCAGTATTGCTCTATGTTTTCAAGCAATTGGCTAATTCTTTCTGAATGAAGAAAAATAGGTTAGCCATCCTGGGGCAAAGATGTGCGTGTAAAAATAACAGATGAATAGAGTTCATTCATAGGGCATAGCTTTTTCAAAATGTAGTGAGCTCTTAGTTGAATTTGTATAATGCAAGAGAACTATGTCAGCTTCTTAAGTCAGTCTTCCAGTTGTGTGGCTTTAGCTTAATTAATTAAAGATTGACTTTAACACTTTATGATCTCTGTGTAATCAGTAGATTTTTGTTTAGACCTAATTTGGTTGGCAGCACTCATAAATATTAGGAAAATATCAGGACTTTGCTGTAGTACCACTTTTCTTTACACAAAATAAAGTATTTTGGGACAAATGGCTCTATTTTTTTTCCCAAAGAGTTACCTTTTTTCTTACACCAAACAAGTACTAAACTGATAGGAAGATCAGTATTAAAATCATAAACTGAAGGTCCGGGGGGGTAGATTTTGACTTTTGACTCATGACAATGTCCCAGGGCAAAGCATTCACTTGCTCTGACTCTCATCTAACTAGACAATGAGATTTTGGATTCTTATTATCTGTTCAGCATTTCTGAGGAAAAGCACTTACATAAGTGCTTGTGGCATTATATAATAATGTGTGAGCTGCACTGTTGCCAAATACTTCAGAGAGGGAACTTGGCTCTGCTGAACCCTGTTAGCGTAGAGCAAAAAGATGTTCTGCTATAAATATTGCCACCATTTAAATTCAAGATGGAGTTGCTATGTTTCCTTTCTTGAGGAAGTACTGCCTGATAAAGAATGGATGTGTTATTTCCAGCATGTTTCCCCAACTTGTACATAGTAGCATCTACCTCAGCACTGAGGTTTGCCTGTGCCTCTTGTTAACTGCGTATCCTGACTGCTTTCAATATTACCAATTTTCAATAACTTAGAAGTTCAATTAGCTGCAATTTCTTTCAAATTCATGAGGTCTCTAAATAGCTTTTAAGCACAGTTCAAGAAAAAGTCCTTAGACATGAAGTTGAAATACAAAGTGCATAAATGAGTTATTCTGGCAGAGAAGTCAGGGAAGAAGGAAACCCCACCCAGTTTTGAATCTACAGTGCGCATATTTCAGTACAACACAGCATATAAACCCTGTGGTTTATATGTAGTTACTGAATTAACTGTCTCAGTGACTGTGATGCTGACCTGCAGCTGCATTATGCAGCTTGAAATTTATTTGATTGAAAATGAGCTGCCCTTTTTTTTTTTTTTTTTTTTTTTCTTTTTTTTTTTTTTTTTTTTCTCTACTGAAAATTAACTAGCAACTAATTGGGAACTGATGGCAGAGTTACCTTTCAAAAATAATAGCATCCAAATTAGATTTTACTATTTTAAAGGTGGAGCTGATATACAACATTACTTCTGGAAAGGGGACAGGTTCCTCAGTGTTGCAAAGGCACTGCCTCTGTATCCTTTCAGATCAAATACATTGTTTATTTCCAGGTCCTAGTTTTATTTCTCTTATTATCATATGCGTGGAACAGCTTCTAAGTATCTGTATCACTTCTTGGTGCGGTAGTATCAGGGAACATAACAGTGTGCCAAGTTTTTTTCTGAAATGTAAAAAAAAAATATTATCCTTCCCTTTCACATTTTTTTCTAAAAGTATGAAACTCAGTATTGGACTTTACTTACTTCTGTGTAAATTCACAATTCCATCGTTTCCCTTCGTTGAAAAACTATGAAAAAAGTTTTTGTAAAGAATATTTTTAATCTGCATAAACAAACCTGAATTTAGTGAAACCAATGTAGTGTTGAGCTGCTCTGTTACACTGATCATAATGCAGTTCCCATGGAGTCTTTATACAATGATTTGAAATGTTATTGTGGAGGCTGGTAGGACTTTCCAATAATTAAGGTTGTCAAGCTGCTCTGCCTTATGGAGTCCTGCTTCCAAGTTTCAAGTCCTTATAATCAAGTGCTTGTGATGTAGAGAATAACTAGAATTAGTAGCATCTATTTCTAGGTTTTTTTCCTTTTTTTAACAGTCTGAGGTTTTTTTGTTTTGTTTTGTTTTGTTTTGTTTTGTTTTGTTTTTTAAATCCGGAAGAGCTCAGATGATATGGAGCTCAAAGACAGGGAAGAAAAAAAAGCCACATAATTAAGATTGATGACATTGCGTATTCTTGGTAACTTAAAACACAAACAAAACCCAAAACAAACAGTACAACAAACCAAACAAACAAACAAAAAAAAAAACCCAAGAAAATTAATTAAAAGGCAATAAGCCTCTCCCTGGTTAAAATTTGTAAAGAAACTTTCTCCTGAAACAATGGAGCTTGCTCGTGACTAGAGAAGAGTGTTTAAATTTTCTTTGAGTAGATAAAAGTCTGATGACTTTATCTATTTTACAAAAGCTAGACCTCTTGTGTCTATTTTACATAAGCTAGCACCTCCTGTGTGTTAATGAACTGTTTAAACTCCCTCTGCAGTGAATAATTAAATATATGCCAACCCTGATGGGAGCAGGTATTCCTTGAAATGGATTACTCAAGGCAGGAATGAAGCCAGGCACTGTATTGACAGCTGAGAACTCAGTGTTGTGTGTGCTGCTGCTGATCTCCTGTCACTTAAGATATGTGGAGGAAGAAGCTGTGACAAAGTAGAAGGAACAAAAGACAGGTGATATGTCGGTGACAGGAGTGGGACTGAATCGGGAAGGAGGGAAACTGAGTGGGACTTGATGAGTGGCTGAAAAGATTGTTAACTGAAGGTAGGCAGGGACTAACAAATTGTCTGGGACAAGAAGCTGGTGACAAGGGAAGAGTAGCCACCCACTGGTTAAAACTCGTTGTGTTCAAAATTTAGGACAAAAAACTGCGTGGTTTTGGCAGGGAGAATTGAGAGAAGAACCAGTGGAGAGAGACTGGAAATGGAGGATGGCAAGAGAGATCTGTAGAGGAGTGAGCTTCCTGGGGAGAACCAGACTGCTGGACAAAGATCAGAAAGAGGCCAAGAAATGAAAAAAGTGTTGAGAGTCAGGAGTTGTGAGATTCTGGAAAGAAGTCCAATGCTGGCTGACGTGGTGAGGAAGAGTTTCAGCAAGAAAAAAGGCTGAGAGACCCTGTTTAGGCTTTGTAGGTTTAAGGAGAACCTTTTGAGGCTGAGGAGGTCCTAATTCTGGGTGCTAATGTGGGCTGTAATTAGGTCAGGAAGCTGGTTTGGCTAAATGAGAGACATAGAATCATAGATAGAATCTATAGATTCTATGAGTTGGAAAGAGCCCAGAAGATCATCTTGTGCCAACCTCCCTGCTGTGGGCAGGTTCACCTTCCACTAGAGCAGGTGGCTCAGGGCCCCATCCAACCTGGCCTTGAGCATTTCCAGGGATGGGGCAGTCCCAGTCTCTTTGTGCCAGTGCTTCACTACCCTCAGAGGGAAGAATTTCTAGTGAGACTGGGATGAAGGTTTGGAAAGGAAAAGAGAGTGGTAGAGGCCTGAAGCAATTAGGCTAGATGGTAACTACAACCAGCAACTATCCAGGAAACACATTGTAATAAGGCACAGTAGTCACATGTGGTATGCTGACAATTCCTGTCATGATTTTTATAGTAGGATAAGAAGGAAATGTCTAAAAAATGGTTTTCAAGTTACCCACATGAACCACAGGTAGAGAACTGTAATGGTGGATTTTTATTTATTAATTTATTTAATTTAGGAAAATTACATATAAATGATAACACAAAAAATAAATTTCCTAAATAAATATTAAAAAAAAATCAAAGGCATTAAAAAATGCTGAAGTTGTGGTACTGGTATATTTTTAGGAAATCTCCTGAGTGTACAGTCACACCAGCTTTTTATGGAATGCTATTTTAGAGATGATAAAAGTTCAATGGATGTGTCAGGGCTGTGCAGGGAAGCTGTGGTATGAAGCAAATTTGAAGATGAAATTTCAGGCTGGGAATTGCATTTGGAAGATTGGTGGTATGATGGTTCATTATTTTCTGTGAGAATTAGGCTCTGTACCGGACTCTGCTATGGAATTTGCTGAGCAGGTGATCTTGAATACTGGGCTTGCTTTGAAGAGGTCACAACATCCCTTACTGGGAACATTTCTTATTGGAGTTGCGTCTCTTGCATCTCCTCCTTAGAGGTTGAAACCTCACAGTTGCTCAGTCCTGATACCTACAGCTGAGGTGAATATAAGATTTGGATTGACCAATAAACTACGTATAATGCAGTCACCTCAACATGGCCATCTTAGATTAATGAAAATTTCTTAGTTTAATCTCTGTACCCCCTTCCCCAATGAAAAATGGGCTATAATACTACTTCTCTGGGGTTTTGAGAAAATGAAATCATTAACATTTGTTGTGTTTTGTGAAATACTGTAAATGGTGCAAGAGAAAAGCCTAAAAAGAGAAAATGAATAATTCTCTTTTCAAAACTTTGAAGAAGTGATTGTATTGAATAAAGCATGAGGCTGCAGAGTGAAGATTGAGTGGAAAACAAAGCACTGAGGAACTGTTGACCAAGTGAGCTCCATTATCCTGTATATACAATGGGGCAGCACATGTGCAAAAAATAATATTATGCCACTGAAGACTGTAGTGTGATGTGTTCATTAGAAGCCATTCTTTTTCCACAGGGTACTTAGTTTGACATTTCCTAATTTTTGATGCTTGCTTCTGTAAGATTAATACTTTGTTAATGGAAGCTCTTTTGACTAATCATGCAAAATTGCTATTTGGAAGCATAGTAGCTGCTGTGCTTCAGGCTTCTCATGATACAGTGGCAGAAGGAGAGCTATTATGAAGAGGGGGGAATGCAAACTACCCCCTTCTACTCTCCATGGATCCCTTGTGCTTTTCCTGCCATGCACCTGCAATTAGCCATGCACAGCTATGCGGTAGCAGAGTAGATAGTTCTGGTCGTAACGGTAAATTTCTGAGTATCTGTGGGCTTTAGCTTCCTTCTACTCTCCCATTACTGATGGTAAATTTATGCTCTGTGAAGGAGTTGAAACATTGCTGCAATTTTCTGTCTTTATCAATGAAAAAATTCCCTTTGCTTTTTGGGTTTGAGGGCCAACTGTTTAAGCACTCTGGAGAAATGTAAAGAAACCAGCATTTTTTAGTACTTTATACCCTGTGGAAATTTCCTGGACTTTGCCTACTCTGCATCAAAATTTACATAGTAATTTTGTGTTCAGCAGTGTAAGTTTACCCATTTTTATTCAAACTTTTCCTAAGCGTTCATAGATCTTCCAATGAATATGTTTGTATATATTACCATTATAAAACATAAGCACAAACCCCTAATTCTATAAAAAATTTCACACAGATGTAGTTATTACTTTTAGTTCTGTCCCATATCTTCTTTCCTTGTGAATAAATATTTGTATTTGTTTTGACCGTTTCAATATAATTCACTGAAACAGAATAATTTTTAAATTACTCAGGTAATAAATATTAATAGAAATGGCATGTCATAAGCAAGAAGTTAACAAGAGGTTTTGTTTTTAGGGATTGTGTATTTAGTTTAACCTTTGAATTTTTCCTGAAGTTTGCCAATTAATTGGGGCTTTGATGCAAAATGTTTTTCCCTTCCTAATTAAAGAAAAGAAAAAAAAAGGTGTATAGTTTGTTTTGTTACTTTTTTGGTTTTCTTTAGTTATAGATACAAGTACATTCTTGTGTACCTGTTGTGGGAATGGTGTCTGTTCAAGACTTGGAATGTCTCAGAGGCTCTTAGGTCACTTGAGGATAGGTGCCTAAATTGTTTGAAACTGCTTTTCTGTTGGGATCAGTGTAGTAATTTTAAGTCAGGAATCAAGGGCTGTCAGAATCTCTGCATACAGGAGAGGAAATAGCTTCCATCTATCTCTGCACCAGCTGGTACTAAGAAATCTGAAGGAGTGTGGCTGATGCTGTGGTTGTGCAGTACTTAGGCATTCTGAGAAGTGCAATGCTTTATACATAGTTCATTGACAGTAAATGATGTTTATTTTTTTTAGCTATTCTTGCTATTTCAAATGGCCTAAGATTGAAGGCAGAGTTATCAAACTACAGGTAAATTGGCACACCTTAGCCAAGAGGAAGTCCGAAGCAGAAGTTTTCCTTTCTTTTTATTTTTCTCTTTTCATGCATGCATGTTTTGGAGAAGAGAAAGTTTCATGCAGACTGTGAAATTTAAAAGCTCTAGTCATTCAGAGCTCTTGTAAATGCAGCAATCACTGCTAAAGGGTTCTTGTGGAAATTACCGTCTGATTCTCAATCTCCTCAGTGAGCTTAAAGACACTGTGTTCTTTTTGAAAACCTAGTGACAGAGTTATGATGATGTTACTTTGCTGCAGAGCAGTATAGAGTTTACAATATGTCATTAAATTCAATTGAGAAACATGCAGTATTCTCAGAGATGAGTCTTGGAGTTTATCCTTGAGAAAAACTGCCTGTGGACTGTAGTGTTAACCCATGTTCATAAAATACCATGATTTTAATCTGAAAAGTGATAAAAACCCTATTGCAGGTTAAATGTTGGTTTAGGAGGTTATCAGTCTATCAGTAGGGAAGACAAATCTAGCTCTTTGCTTGAACCTGGACTACTGCAGAAAATATATTATTTGCTTGAGGCAACCTGCCTGTAGTGGAGAAGACCCACTGTCTAGAAGAGACAGCAGGATTCCCGAACCCAACATATTTCTGCTTTTCAAATGTTACTACATACCCAAAAGATGTGCTATGCATGCGGTCATCATGAGTGATGGCAACCTTCCACTTCTGCAGATGCCCTGATATGCCAAGGTAGCAAATATCTGTGTAGCATGTATGGAGGCTGTTCAGCACCAGTGTGAGTGTCATGTCCACGTCCTGGATATCGCTTCATGGAACTTGTTTCATTTTGATACCTTTATTGGGCTGAAAGTACCAAGCCAAGCAGGTAAACTCCAGTAAGTTATAGACAGAGAGCAGATTGCTTTAAAACAACACTGAGATTGTTAAAGTATAGCACTAAAAACTTAGACAATGCCAGGATAAATACTGGCATCTCAAACCTTCTTTTGGGATTTTTTCAGTACATTTGACATAATTGAATTCTTAGATATTCCTTATCAGGGTATTTTCTCTTCATGGTCAAAACTTCCTTTTACCATTTTCTATGAATGTTTCCAAGGAGTGAACACCATGGTTTATGGAATTGTAAATGTTAGGACCCCTGCTGTAAATTTTAAATTGAAGGATGCTGCAAGGAATCTAGGGAAGTGAGGATAAGAAGGGAATTGCGGAATATACTCTACTTTGGAAGTCATATGTTGTATCATTTGAACTATATTTTTTAAGGTTATCAATCCCTGTTGACTCACCTTGAGACATTTGGATTAGAATGGGAACTTGAATCCAATGAATGGATAAAAATTACAAGTATTCTGAAGAGACATCAGCAATGTATTTTTGTTCAGTGTCCTGTCTATAAAAATGTCACACTAATTCAGTTGGTACTATTGAAAATAAGTTAATTAACATGTGCAAAATGCACAGTTACAAGAAGTGCTCTGTTGATGGCAGATCTAGATGACAGAGGAGTTCTCCTCATCTTTTGTCTATCCTATAATGTGTTTTCCTTGAAAAGTAATAATCATGCTTTGGTTGAATTGCTAACTGGATCTATGTGGTGATCACAGAAGAACCCTAACAAAATTAGGAGCCACAGGGCGAAATAGAACTGGAGCTGTGCTGCAGATTCTAATCTCCCATCATGGCCTGCCATTTCACTAAGTTATATGACTGCAGTAAATGAACAATAAAAGGCAAAGAACTTGTTTGTTCATTTATGTTCTCTGTGACAAGCTGAGTGGCACAGGTGCAGTGTAAACATGGCTTTTGTGAGAACTCTTACTTTGTAGGTCATGTGCAGTCAGGAAGACAGAACTCTGCACATGTCATGAGAATCTACTCTCTTCTGACTTCCATTGACATTTTTGTCTTTTGTGTCATTAATTAGTTTACCCAGAATTTGTTAACGTTAGTCCCAACATATAGAAACAGAGACCAATACTACTCTATAAACACAATTACATTCCAGTAGTATAAAATAAAATAAAAATCTGATAAAAATATGTTAATATTACTGCACTTGAAAAATTAATACCTGGTAATATAAACAGTATGCTTCAAAACAGCTGCTTTTTCACAGAATGCTTGGTTCCATAATCTTCTATAAGGTTATATTACTTGGCATTGACAATCTATCCATGGAAGTGGCTGATAGTGTGGGAGGGACAAAGGATTTTTTATGGATGCAATACAAAATGCTTTGAGATAAGAATTTTTGAGACAATGTGACTGAAACTAACAGGCACTCACACACATAGAATTCTGAGAACAGACAGCACCTGTTGCACTTATGGCAAAGACCTGCAACATTGGCAGAAGGTAGGGAGTAACGCAGCCAAAGAGCATCTATTGAATGCATAGGTAGGAAGTGAGCCTTGCAAGAAAAGATTGTTTCAGTTTTACTCAGCTCTTGAGAGCTTTGTTCAAGGATATATTTTGTGGACTGTCTTAAGTGACGTACAAAGTCAGTAGATGTTTTATGTAATTTCTTTGATTTAATGGGAGTTTTAGGAAGCCAGTGGCCTGCAGAAAATACTCAAATGGTGAGTTGTTCTTGAAATACAGATTAGGATGGTATCCCAGTATTCAAACTTCATGGAAATTCGCACTGTACATAGAAGGAAGAACACAAGTGTAAGAACCCCACTGCATGGAACAATTAGTTCTTTAGAGTGTTCACTAAGTCTAAGATGCTAAGCAGCTGACTCTGTTCTGTACTCTTCCTATATGGTTTTTTGTGGCATAATATGCTTTACTATTTTAGCTTTATTTCTAATGTCCCCAGGTTGAACTGTCTGTTTACTCATACAGTCAATGGGAGCAATTATTGTTTGAAAGAAACAAAAGGATGCTTGTTACTATTATTGTATACTGTAATGAGATTTTCAATTAACCCCAAATAAAAGTCTCCCTCTTTCCTGGTTCTAGCATCTCTCTTATGGCAATGGTAGCTTACATGTTGATGCAGCCTTCCAGCAGACACTCTGGAGTGTAGCACCAATCAGTTCAGGGAGTGAAGTTGCCCAAGGTAAGATTGACTCAACTTTAATTATTGAAAGACTGATAGTAAATTAAATACTAAAAAAATCTAATTATTATGCCAAGTATGGGAGTGGTTTTCTACTATGTAAACATTGAATACTATAAATAAATATACAACTGTTCTGAAGATGGAGGGAAGGCTGTACTGAAAGTAACACTGATAGTTTTCTACATATTTTTGCTGAATACTGAACAGCTCATTCAAATCTCATTTTGCTAAAGATATGATAACATTTATAATATTTTTTTTGAAATGGCTTTTGGTCCTGGTTTAAAATATTATCTCAAATTATTCTGATGTATGCAGTCGTGGTTACATGTTTCTGAGACTGAGTAAAAAATGTGCAAGAAGCTTGGAAGAAGGATGTGAAATCCTAAGACTGAAGATGGGAAATGGTTTTATGAGTAACATATGGTTAGAAAGAAAAACAAGAGGAGGGTAAAGACAGAAAGAGAACAGCTTTGAAGAACTATTTATTTTATTTAGGAATTAGGAAGGAGTTTTAATGTAATTTCTAACATTGAAAGGACAAGGATCCCTGAACTCATGCCATACCGGTTCCACAGAGAATAACAGTGTTTTTCTGGAAAGTCTGTCACAACGTAAAGCCTAAAGATTTCTACTTTCCTGCAGAACAACTATTTTGAGTGGATGTTTTAATAGAATCTAAAGAAGGTTAAATCTGCAGGTTGTTTCATTTTATGTGATTTTTTTTTTTTGATTTTTAAAAAGAAAATACACTGACATTTTGCCTCAGTTCTTTTTATCTGGCATATTTTAAAACTCAGTCATGGAATGTTCTTGCAACTTTGGTAATTCAGATTTTAGGGATAGCATATTCAACATCTCTTTTTTTATACATTGTGTTTTTACATATGAGAATCGCTCTGCACGTATAGATTCTCTGACATGGTTTATAGTACAAATTATTATTAAAAAATGCTAGTGCATTGCTTGGCAGTGTCCTAAGCTTTATGGAGAAAACCTTTCTGTTAATGAGAAGACCTTTTCCTTTCGCTCCTTTCTAGTAATTCCATTCTCCTTGTCCTCCCACTGCTGGCAGCACTGGTGTGTCATTCTTGCTAACAATCCCAGCATAGTTTATCTGCTGAGACCCAGATTTGTGCTATGCCACCTCTCTGGCTGATGACCCTCACTACTGAGACCTGTCTGTCTCTTTGAGACGCAGAAATCTGCCATGGCATTGTGTCATATTGGGTACTCATGCTCCCAGGAAATAATTTGAAAATGATGTATACCGTTTTTATAGCTGTGTGTCTGTCTGTGTATGTGCTTGCTCTTTGTTGCTACACTTTTCCAATTTCACTTTCCTCAAGTACTGACATTATCTTTGTTGATCTAAGCATGTTTTCTAGAGAAGTTCAGCTGGCTAGCATCAGAAAGGATTAGAGCAAAGGCCTTATTCTTGAAAAAGTAGCAACTGTTCCTGTAATCAAGGTAGTTCTGTGGTGAAGGGAGAGTGAATCTCACACTGAGTATGTAAGGCCTTATCTCTGTCCTCAGTAAAACAATAGCAAAGCCAGAGAAAATTACCTCAAAAATGAAGAAGGAAATAAATCAACTGTTGTTAGTACCTGTAAAATGCTTTGTCATATTCATAAATAAAATATTAATGTATGGAAATAACTGTACAATACAGTATCTGTATCAAAAATTCCCATTAAAATAGATTAATAAATTCAGCTAAATGAAATTATTTTAAAGTTAAAATAATAGAAAATTAGTCTGTAACATAAACTAGGATATTGGAGGTAGTTTCTTTTTGCACCCATTTCTATTATGCAGAAGACTATCTATTGTTTAAGTCAAAACAGAGCTTAAGAGTTAAATGAAGTAATTTTGCCAATTCCGTATGATGAAGTAGATGGGGGTCACTTTAAAAACAAAACCTAAATTATAGAATTATATTGACACAGGTCCATGTCAAAAGTAATGTACGTAACAACAGTTACCTGGGCATACCCTGCTGTGTCAAAATCAAGAATTTAAAAAATTGGTGCTAAAATTTGCCACATAAATACCAGTTTTATGCTGATCTCAAAGGTTTTAAAAATATATTCTGAAATATTACCTGATGTACTCAGGAAGAAGATTCCATGTAGTTTCAAAATAAATTCGTGAAAGGTATGCAGTATGACTGGAGAGACTTCAACACCATTTCCATTTAGAGATCTGTCTTCACAGCATTACTTATTAGTATAGACATTGCTTCAAAATGTAATTCCAGTATAATTTTTTTTTAAATCTTGTTGCTGTAATGCTAAAGCCAAGCCTTTATGTTATGGCATCCCACTCAAATGTAGAATTTGATACTAACTTTTTTTAGCAAGAAAGGGAGGTGAATTTGGGGAATGAGTAAGTGTTTAAATTTGCTTGTCAGACTGAAAAAATACCATTGAACTGTGCTTATAATCTACTAAGTTTTAGTATTTTTCAGTTGCTGATTATAATACAATATTTATAGGATAACATAAAATTAAATTTCTTTTTAATGTCACATCTCTAATGCAGAAAGATTGATGAAAAGAGATCTCCTTTGTTAACATATTTACTGATTCAAATTATGCCCTTATTTTCAGATTTCTGGCTGCTGAGTCCTGGGACTTCAAATATAGTGATGCTATGTGTTTAGTCTGTGCCTTAGTTTGTTAACACACACACTTGTATACTGTAAAGCCAAATGTTTGGTTGTGAACCTGAATGTGCAGTGTAGTTATTTGCAATTTAAGAGTTTCCCTTTGGAGTCCAAATAAATCATGATTATTGGTTTTGAATTTTCTGTCAAGTAGAGCTCAGAATGGATCTTTCCAGAAGTTTTTCTCATGGAGAACTTCCAGATACTCCAACAAGTTCTTTAAAAATAATGAACTAACTAAATCAGTCTTTGTTTTTGTAAGTTAACTGGAATTCTTATCTTAAATAAAATGAAAAGTGAATAGGTAAGATGGAAGAGTTTCCCACTTTTTCTGTTGTAATCTGGGGGAGAAGAACTTGGTTCCCTGTTTTGATTGGCTCAGTCTTTTTTATGAGTCCTGGTAACTATGTAGGATCCCTTCCATGTAGCTTCTCTTTATCTTGATCCATCCTTCCCTAGCTGCTGACTTGGAGCTTTTCTCACTTGACAATGTTCAACTGCCTCCCCAGGATATGAAATATCTTCCTCTCCTTCTGATTCTTTTTAAAGTAATATAAAATATTAAACAGGAAAAACTGGAATCAACCTGATAGTATTTGTTACAGTTTGAACTGTAGTTTTACATGTTCCTGTGTTTAGAGAAATTTACTCTTATTTTCTCTCTTTATTCAAGGATACCTGATAGGAGGGGATGTTCTGAGATTATTGCATGGTCACATGGATGAATGTTTGACTGTCCCTTCGGGTGAACATGGAGAAGAACAAAGAAGGTAGGTTTCCAGCTTATAACAGGAATGATGAATATTGCTGAATTAAGTGTCATAGTACAGATGTTTGACAGATGTTGTGATGAGATTTATTATCCATAAGAATGAATATTGTTGAGATAAACTTTGGATATGAGCCTTTTGTATTTTCTTTTCCATATTGTTCAAGTCTAATTTCACCAGGTGTAAAAAGAATAGTGATTTTTTAAATATAATTTATTGTAAGTTTTCCTGATTTAAAAGCACTGTAAATTAGATCTGTTGGGTTTTTCATTGCTGTATATTTTTATAATTAAAAAAAAATTCCTCTGGACAAGCTTTGTAAGAATACTGCCCAATCGTTCAAGGCCGCTAATATGGTATTAATCTCAGGTCTACCTCTCATGGCAGTTTAGAATTTAATATATGGTTGTTTTCTTGACTCAAGGAATCCTGGAATGGAAGTAGTGATGACAACCTGGTATGTGTCTCTCTCTGTTAAAGAAAAAATCAAAATAGTGAGAAGACTGACACAGTGGAGTGACATGTCTCAGTGTAGAGATTGCATCTGTCCTCATTATTTGCTCAAATAGCATATGCCCTGAGCTTTTTGATAGGGGAGTGTTGTATAATTTATTTATACCTTCAAGCTAAATGTTGCTAAATGTTACTAAATGATATTTTAGAATAATTTATTTAATGCAGCATATTGGGTAGCTTAATTTCCATGACAAAGGAAGTGCTATTCATTAACTCACTCATCAAAATGAGTTTTCTTGATTTGCAAATAGAAAAAAATGAGAAAAAATAAAAAAAACACAAGGACAAGACTGGAAGCTCTCATAGAAAAATTCTTTAATGAATATTTAAATGTTAAAGAGAAAAACCTCAGAATTTTCTTAGACAGCTGGCAACCAACACTTCATGGATATTTCTCTTTTCAGACAAGGGAATAGTTTTTGAATGCAGAATATAGTTCATAATGCTGATACTTAAAATGTGATCAGTTCAGGTTTCAGTTTTAGTTACCATGTGAGAATCATTACAGCTTGATCACTGCTATTATTATCCTCAGGCTCCAAGTGAGGAAAAATTAAGGTGCTAAATAAATAGGATCCTACAATGTTTGTTCTTACTTCAGTCTAAATCCGGCAAAATTCCTTTTGAAAATGTAGTTGCAGCGTAACTTCAGATTTATGGGGTGATCAAACACTTCAGTCCTAAACTTCAGTGCTTAATAGCATACTAAAAATCTGTCTCTTTTCAACAAATCTAACATTATGTGTAAAACACAACAATGGAGTGTGAAGTTGCAAATTAAGAAAAAATTGATTTGCTCTACTGGTGCATTCACATAATGCATCTTTCTGCCCTATAACATGGGAAGAATGTGGTCAATTTCTTAATCTGCAGGGCAGGGCCTATAAACAAATCAGAAAATTGTATTTCTTTCTGCGGTGTCTGAAATGTTCTGTATTTCTTTATGCCTTTCCCATATCTGTCTAAAACCCCAAAAGAAACAGAGCCAGTAGGCAACAAATAGTATGTATGTCTTTGCCTTTATTTTTCCTTATAGCAATACTGAGAAACCTTGCTTCTAAATGCTTCATAAAAACAGATTTGATCTTCTGAAATGTGCTGTTGTTCAGGAACTTTCTTTGATAAACAAGCAAAACAAAATGTTTGTTTGTTTTCTGTAGTCTCATTTCTGAAGTTTTTCTCTTTTTCTGAAGTATTTTAAAATATTTTTTGCTAATAAACCTAGAATATAATCTATGATTACTTATAATCACTCTGTGACCCACATTTCCTCCTCTTGAATTATTAGTAAGTTTATTGCTTAAAACATCCATACTTCTATTTCTAATTGGGATTATTGCCTATTCAAGATAATTTCTGGCTCCTTTTGGTTTTCAGTATGTATGCACACATCATTTTGATGGTTGTGATTCACCATCTTGCAGAATTATGTTTAAAAATATGGGTAATTTTGTCAGGTAGGAAATTTTTAGACAAATTACTTTGTCTTTCATTTCAGTTTCAATTCTGTAACTTTTGTGCACGAAGCATACTAAGGCATGATATATTTGATAATTCCCTATTTTCCTGTCATTGCCTCTTGAAGTAGTCTGGTGATAGATTATTGTGATTTTGTTTAGTTTTCTTTGTTCCAGCATACACCTGAAGAGTAGGTCTTCTCTGCAGAATGACAGCATAAAGGAGCACTGAGAAATACCATCCCTGTCATGACTCACTAACTACTCTGTCTCGTTTTTATTTTTCTGCAGAAGCTTCCTCTAAATAACAGTTTTATTCTATAATGTCACCTGGTATCTATTTCAGGGAATAAATAAATAGTCTAGATGTGAAGTATCCTCCTAGGCAGTTTCCAAAAATAACTGTAGTTTTACTCTATTCTTAGAACATTGGTACAGTTGCATAAATTTTGAGTATAAAAATGTTTCAAAGAGTACCAGGAGTTCAAAATAGAGCCCACACTTCAAGATGTTTATACTTTTGTACATATGAGAGTTTATACTCTCACTTAGCACAGTGGAGACCTGTGAAGCAGTGGCAGTGCAGATACTGTCTTTGTGATGACAGTACCTAACAAAGCTTCCTCTGAGTCAAGGTCATCCAAATCTACACTGGACAAGGCCTAGTACGATGGCAGGAGGAGTCATATGAAAAGCTTATAAAATTATTTTCTGCAACTCAGTTTTTTTCTGAGTCTATGCTAAGTTTCTTTGCTTAACTGTTGAGCTTGTGTGTCCCTCCATATGGCCTTTAGATTGTGGTACTGTGATCCCTAGAAGGTAGGGTGGAATCATTGTATTGTGGAAGGGGGACTTTGCTGTCGAGTCAGAAATTGAACTTTTTCTTAGGAAGCAGTTTCAAGTAGATCCTCCATGAAGTTTCCTTAGTAATCAAAAAACATTCAAATTGAAAGCAGTACAAATAGAGAAGTTTGTGGTAATAGGATGGGTTGCTTGACATTACAGTAGAGGAATATAGTGTTATTATTTTTAAATGCCACAGGCAGGGGAGAAGACACCCTGGTAGTCTTCACTTACTGACCCAGCCAAAGAATAAAACCAGGAACAGACAAAAGGTCAAGTACATGCAAGTTCCCTGATTTAAAAATAATTTACTGCATATTCTAGTTAGGTATGTTGCTGTTTTAACACAGCTGGTTTAAACCTTATGAATAGAATCCTTAAACTGCATTTTTATTCTTCAGGGTGCCTTAGTTATCTCCAGCAAGCTAGACCTAAATTTGCAGAGTAGCTCTTTAAGTCAAATTCTAAAAGCCTTTCCAGGTAGATTAAAAAATAGATACAGTTATAGACAGACAAAAGAAGACCTAGTATCATCAGTTTGGTATTCTTATGGTGGTTACTTTGATTTCTGTCTGACTTCTTTTCCTTCAGTCTGTCTGCATAGTTTGTATTGTAGATCCCATCATACGAACTCATACAAGCAGTTTGTCAGTAGGAATGAGGCAAAGCCACCACAGTTTCCTAGATTTATGTCTGTTTTTTAGATTTAAATTAAAGGTTGCATAGTCTTCTTTTCTACCTTTTCCCTCCAGTTTCATACAGGAGAAATTTGTTAATAACTTTTAATACTTGTTGTTGTTGGAGGGTTATATATGATTATCCATCAGAAGATTTAAATCACTCTTTGTATTAATGGTACCTTGGAATAGTCTTTACTTTTCTTTGACAACTTTTCCTGTTGAAATTGTGACCCTTTTTGGTTTTTTTTAAACCTGTTATTTGGTAATTATAGTATTGAGTCTTCACTTTTGAATTCATAATATCAAAGGAATGAATACATTTATTCTAATTATGATGACAGTTGGTATTTAGAGCATGTATACATTAAAGTGCTTCTGTGAAGTTGCTTTCCATTGGTTCACTTTAAAAAAAATTAAAAATGTTCATAATAAGTTTATCACAATTGAATCAGTCAGCAGTTTCCTCCTCCCCCTTCCTTTTCAGAGTTCAATTAAATGGAATTGTTTTACGTTATTGACATTGTTGTATTATGTGTGTTATTTTTAGTGTTCTTTAGAATCGTCAGCTGGTTTTTAATACAGGCATGACTGTAGAGTTTTTGATTACTTTTTTCTTTTGGGGGAGGATATGCTTTATGGTTGGGTTGATTTTACTCATTTGTTTCTTTTGGTGGTTGATTGGTAGGTTTTAATGTTTTTTATTCATAGTAGTCCCCAAAAAAGCTAATGGCAGATAGCAGTAGAAGTATGTAATCAAAATGACATGGTGGGTTTTTATTTTTTGATTGGGTTCTGGGACTTGCTTTTGATTATACCACCATCTTTCATACTCTTTTAGAACTTAAATACTTCACAGGAGTAGGTCTGATAGTCATAGCTCCCAGTGTAGAAAGGAACCACCAGTGCTCCCATTGCAACCAATTGGCATTTTGATTTGCCATATGTGTTTTCAAGTGATGACTGCAGTGCAGTTTGGACCCTTCAGAAATATTTCGTTATGGAAAGCAATTACCTGTGACAAAGTGAAAAGTGCTCCTGGCTTTTCAAAGTACCGTTTGGGCTGAAGCAGACTCCAATTTCTCAAAACATCCATTCAGAATAGGCCTTCATGAGGCAATGGATAAATGTAGCCTAATTTCAGAAGCAGTTTGACCATTCCTGCCTTTGAGACTTTCTTTGGGTGAAACATATTATGTTAAGGCTTTTTAAAATTGCATTGAATGCTTAATGTTAATCTCAGGGATGGACAGACTTTTAAAGTGATGGTCAAAATCAGTATGACTTAGCCAATCCCAGCTCCTTTTTTATTTTCCATTCCATTCTCTGGTGCATTTTCTTACCACGTTTTGAGCTAATGAGGTCTGTTGTACCTCAGCAAATAAGGGATCTGGCATGTGTGGAGCATGATTTATGACTGAAATGTGAACTCAGAAAGTTTTCAATCAGCATAAGTCAATAACCTTTCTCCTGCACCCCAAACAACCCTTGAGCCTTGAATAATGGTGGCTTTACTTTTAAAAATTATTTTGAAAACCTACATAGAGGTCTTTAGTGACTGATTTTTCAAACTAAAACCAGCCTTGTCTGTCACTGAGAGGAGTCAAAAATTTCTTTCACTTGAACTTTGACATCTTATTTGTATTTATTGATTTGTATGGGATCCAGGTACACTATTGTTTTTTATGTTGGTCTGATTCATTCCAAACAACTGAGATTTGTTCCATTACTTTCTTGCTGTGGAACTTAGGATTTGCAGGTTCGTCAACCAAGACTACTTCAGCAGTATTGAAACATTGTGATTTAATGTAATTTATTTTAACCTCATTTAATTCCATTTGTAGTCAGTGAGTTTCAGTGAAATGATTGCCCTCTCTCTGCCAAACAATACTTTAATAAGAATATAAATCCAATAGTGGTTCTCCAGGGGGGTTGACACATGGTAGTCTATTTTAAACCTGTGTAATTAATTAATTATTGTAATTCAGGATGATAGATTCAGATATGGAGCTTTCTTTTTGACGTTTACTGTCTCTTTGCCTCTGCATCCCCTCTTGGAAAGCTGGAGGAGAGCTCAGAGAGGGAGCCGGGGAGCACAGGACTTGGTCCCGCCGGGGCTGTGGCGCTGTCCGTGGTGCTGCACACACAACACAGACTCAGTGAGACAAATGCGGTGTGCATTTGTTGGGATTAAGGCGAATTAAATAGATGAACGAAATAGTCAGGAGAAGGATGGTGTATTAAGTTTAACTTACAGCCATAGGTCCGACCAAAAAATGACTTCAGTGCACCAACTAATTAACCAGATGAAGGTTTGTAATAAAGAGTAACTGAAAAGTCTCAAAGGTTTTGAATTGCTCGTAGATATTTTATTTTGACATTAAGGTGGCTAATATACTTAATCTAAAAATGTAGAAAATATGGATAAAATGCAATGGAAAAAATAGGAAAAAAATGACACAAAATAGTATGATGAGTATGGCTCTGAAGATACAAGATATCTCAAGCTTTGAGGAAGACTAACATTCATTGTAGCTGTTTGTATTTTCCTTATACACTTAAATTACCCATAATATCATGATTAGGTTTTTTAATCTGCAGGTTTTCTCTAAGCTTTGGCAAGTGTTGTGCATCTTCTTTGCACCTTGCAACTCAATTTTTTTTTCATCCTGTCAATGCAAATCTGTAGTAAATCTTAGATAGTCAGAGAATTTTTGTGCATTACTTCATGTCATTAAAAGCAATGTTTCATTTGACCTAGCAGTACAATACCTGATATGACTTACTAGTGTCAGCTTCCAGAAGGATTCAAATGTTATGAATTATCCTTACTTTTCAGCACTGAACTGTCATCAGAAGTATATAAAAAGAAATGAGGTGCATCCCATCAAATAATGATATATAGAGAAAGTACTAAGGAAGTTAGTTTGAGCAATCTCAGAGCAGGTTACTACATTTATTTTTATGAAAAGAGATAAAAATGAACTTTAAATTCCTTAGCATAAAAATTTTTGAGATGGTTTGGGTTATGAACTTACTCATTGGCTCTGGGATGATGTTCAGCATGCATTCTGTTATGATAAAGGCAAAGTGACTTTCCCTTCATTGAAGAAATATTTTATTCAAAATATTCTTTTATTCATCTTTTCTTTATCATTTCTATAGCAAAGACAGTATCTGATTAAAAACACAAGAGCTTACAACCTATTCTAATGCTTTGTGCTAACTTATTTTTTTGCAGCATGTCTCTTCTTTCCTGTTCTTTCAAAGTCTTGCTACTTCATCCTTTATTCCAGTTTTCAGGCTTCTCCTTTTGCTTCTCTGTAGGGATCCTTGATCTCTAGCCCTTCCAGCTCTCTTTCAGGACCCCTCCAGATTGCTGTAACTTACTCTTTCGCTGAGGCTCAGCTTCTGCTTCTTTGACTTTTGTCTTTAAAGTTCTATTACTGTCTTTTAGCCTTTACTCCCTCTGTTGCTGTCATACCTGGTCATTCATACAGAACTAATAGACAACCCTAGAATCCTTTTATTTCCTCTCGTAAACAAGTCATATGCTTTTATTTAAGATTTCTTCTATGTCCTTCCCATTTTCTCAATTTATTGTGACCATTCTAAGACTGATAGCTCCCCTTTGAAGGAAGAGAGAAAGAAAATAATGGATAGACAGTTATATAAAAGTAAACTACTTTATCCATGAGAAGCCATCCTTTTAAGATGGGATTTTTGGATCTTTAATGTTAGACTGACCCAACAGCTGTGCGTAATCCAAAACTAGCTTCAAAAGAATAATCAAATTGAGAAACTAGTGACAGCTTTGGGGTTTCCATTGTGAGAAAGAGCTTAATCCCTGAAAAGTAAAAAAGTACCAACTTAAGAATGAAATATTATTATGAATTTAAACCTTTGCTTCAACCTGATTTTTCATGTAATTAATGAGTTGGAAACTGCTGAATAAAATTTTATTTTATATTATGCAAATGCAGGGATTCCAAATGCATTTTTGTGAGTGAGGTTTCATACTGAAATAAGCCAGGATGTAATCAGAATGCTTCAACTTCAAAAAAACCCAGCAACTCCCACCCTAGCTGCCCAAACCAACAACCCACACCCTCCCAATCCCAGCCAACCAACCAGGGTGACATCTGATCTGTTACTCCTGAGATGTTGCTGCATAAATCCAGTCTCAATCTGTTAGCTGCAGAAGAATTATTTAACAAATATCAGAAGCACAGAGAGAATATCTGAACAAAGAAATAGCTGACTTCAAGGTTGTTTAGCAATTGCATTTTACTGTACTAATAAAGGTACATTTCAATAAAAACTACGATTGCCTTTGAATTTTGTTTCCTTCAGTGAGAGGGAAATGAGAGGCTTGCTAATACCTTCCAGCTGCTTCTAGCATCACAAACCATTGCAGAAAATGGCTGAGATAATACTTGGAGAAAATAGTGGATATAAGGTCAAGGGGTGAATAATGTATATATTTATATCCAACTGTAACTTCTTGCTACATGGAACATGTGCTAGAGTTTGTTTCTATTTATACCTGGGTCATAAGTGTTCCTGATTCTGTAATTTTAGTGAGGTGTATTTATTTTATATTTGGACTAATTTTTTCTCTTGTATGATTTGTCTTCAGTCTTTCACAATGTCCGGGAGTGTTCATTTCCATAATACTTTTTACTACACTCCAGGAGGAATTTTAGCACATCTATAGTTTTATGTATGCTCAACAGTACTAAGAAATATATATATATATATTGTTTTTTGGTTTTGAACTATTTCTTTCAATGCTGAATTTTCCTCTGTGCTAAACACTCAGTCCTTCTGTATTATATCCACAGAAGGACTTTGAAAGCTAAAGCCTGTTAAGTAGTATGTACTTCATTTCAAAACTGTAGTCATCAAAAGTTTGTTTTAGCAAAGAATGAGGAATACCTACAATTTTGCTATTAATATTCCCTAAAGTTATGCTGCTGGATGTTTTTGGTTGTGCCTGGTCTTGACTGAAGTTCACAATATTTGCTCAATCCATCAGCTCTTCCAGGTCTATAAAACTAGGCCGTTGTTTGGTAGTATTCCCAGACATGCTTGATCTGATAAGCATAATGACAGCATTTCTTTGCGTAAGTGGCTCTTTTATGTATTTTCCCAAAGGAGAGGCCTAGGCTTTTAAATTCTGTCCATGTCATATGGCAGAAATACAGACACAGGGAGGACACAATCCAAAAAATGGCTCCCTAGATTTAGAATGGCAGTGCTAACTTTCCCTAGTGTTTGCTTTGAAGCAAAACAGGATTATTTGCTCAGGGCTTTCAGTGACTGTAGGTCTTAATCATTTTGTGCATCCAGTATAGATCACTTATCTGTGTGTAAAATAATGGAGAAAAGAAATCTGTATTTTTTAGTCTTAATTGACATTTTTCTAGAGATAGATTTCTGGTTATATGCAAGAATGAGAGAGATCATTACATATAAAAATTTGTAAATAGGGAGCTGTTAACATCTGAGATGTGTGAAGACTGTGTCAGTGTGGTGGTTGTAATATTTTACGTGTTATGGTGTTGAAGTGCTAAGTAAGTACATCTTCAAAATTCAGTGTTATAAGTTGCAGTTATTTTAATAGTATAAGCTCTGAGAAAACATTACCTTTCCTGGGAGATACATGAAGTGGTCACAAATCCTAATCATTATTTGATACTTGGGTTTTTTAGATTCTAGAAATGTTGTAATTATCAGGTTATTAGTAATGTTTTTTCCCTTGGATTCTTTATCCTGAAAACACTAAGAAAAATGTCTAAGCAAATGCTGTATACACTTAGTTAGTATGAATGTCACAATTTTGGATGCTGAGGACAATTAAAACAAAATTTGAGTAAATCTGAAGGTTTATTTGACTAGACTAGGTTTTGAACCTAATAACCTTTGAATCTGACAAATGCAATAATTGTTTTGGCAATCTCAAAATGACAGGTGTGGTTAAATGAACAAATGCATATGATGATGAATTCTGCTGAACATTCAGTCTGTGCCATTGCTTGGTTTTCAGAACTGTCCATTATGAAGGCGGTGCTGTGTCCATTCATGCTCGTTCCCTTTGGCGACTAGAGACTCTAAGAGTTGCGTAAGTAAAATCTATCTCAGAAAGAGGAGGACATTTGACAGCACACTTTTTCTATAGAGCAATCCCATAAAATCAAAATGATAATTATAAATCCAGATGAGTGAAACTAAAATAATCCTTTAAAACATGCTTCATATGACTTTCATTAAATAGTAAACAAGTTCCTATAGAGATAGTGTGTGTTTTGATTATTTTTTCAAGTTGTTATAGTGTCACTGAATTCACAGTTTACATTTTTAGCACATAAATGACAAAAGAGAATAGTTTCCTTAAAATAAAAATCATGTGTGACACTCCCTCCCCCCCAGCTTGTTTAAGCCATTTGGAAGACATTAAAATAAAAATTTTAAAAGAAAAAAAAATCAATCATGCATTATTGGAAGTGTTGGAATAATAGTACAGAATTGTGCCTTGCTGTTAAGATAATTGTAGTGTAAAGCTGCATTTAAATCATATTATGATATGTGTTTGTGATAAAGTTTCTAGCGAGGAATAAATTATTGCATTTTAGAGATTAAATCAGAGCAGCTTATGAAAAGGTTACACTCCAGTGATGCTGTTTTCTCTGTGTGCATTTTATTAATAAGATGATATTAAATGTCAGTGATAGGGCAGTGAGATTTTTCCTTTGGACTAAAATGGACCTTGAGACAGTGATAACAGCAATGAAACTGTGGAAGGATCTCTGGCTTTTTGTTTCCCCATGGCATTTACTTCCCTAATAAGCAGTACTGGAGCAACTTGGGGATCCAAGAAATGACAGGTTTCTGTTATGACCATCATGTATATCACTTTGACAGGCATTGTATACAAACTTCTGAAGGGTAAGCATTTGAACATGTATGACTGAAAGAAATTGTAAGAACTGTCAAAACAATTATTACAAAGGAATCTTTCTTTCTAAAAAACAGGATTTTCTTACTATGAAGAAAAGAACCAAATAAAATCCCAAGAATAATACTCTCCTACACTGCCCTCACTTTATTTTCCTGTATGATATTCTAATTGCTATATACATTCAGTGTTGATTGCAGTCCATTGATATTCATGCAAATGCTTTAATTTATAGCTTTGTGTGTGTATGCCTGAAGTTCTCAATCAGCTGTAGTCCTTCCCAGAATGACTGCAGATATAATGCTATGTGAATTTTACGTGTTTCTAAAGGAACAATTATTTTTGCAACTCTGTTTGTTAGTGGAGAACTTTCATAAAAATTGCCTGGGCAGTTTACATGGACAGATGCCCTTGAGATGCACTGCCATGAGACACCAAATACTATTGCTCAGCATTGCTTTCTTTTCCAAAAGGTGGCAGAGTTCATACTCTCACATTGCAAAAAGTATTTTTAGTAGTCTGAAATGGCTTCACAAGGTACTTCCTGCTCAAAAAGCTTTTTTTGTAAGTGCACATGAATTGCTTTTTTTTTCTCTCCTGCAGGCATGAACTAGAAGCATGCCTCAATTATGCTACCTTTTTATGTTTTTTTAAACTTATGGTCTGTAGCTACTGGAGCCAAAAGAAAATTGAATCAGACAGGAGAAAAGGCATCTCCTCAGTGTGACCTGTAATATAAAAGGTGCAGAACTGATATATTTTACCAGACTAGGCTGCACAATAGCTGAGTTTCATGACCTGACATTTTACTGACTAGAGAAACAGAAGTTATGTTAGAGCACTGGACTGAAATGTCCTTTTGTGGGGTATGTGGACTTTGCTGTGCAGAAGACAGAAAAAGATAGATGTGTTTCTAAGAAATAAAGCTTCCATATTTCCTTCTACCCCAAAGCTCCCTCAACTTCAACAGAAGCGATTCTAGATTTCAAAAGAAAATAATTAAGGGTGAAAACCTTTTTATTCTTCTTTTCTCTTTAAAACCAATAATTAAAAAGGTTTAGAAGTTTAATCACTGAAGTGTAATAAATTCTGGTACTAAACAGAAGCTTTTTAAAGACTGCACTTCGAAAATGTTTGCCAATTTGGTTTTGCATACTTTGCATCCAGTATGGCCAACTTGAAAGATGACACACTTAAACAAGTGGGTACTGGTGTTAAATAGGTAAGGGCTTTAACCTGCTACATCTCTGTGTCAGAGAAAATGAAAAGAACTTTAACTTAAACCTGTGTAAGTACTAACTTAAGGGATTTTCAGACTTCCATGTGAATACATACAAAACCATACACATAATACATATACAGAATAAATACATGATTTCCTCCCCAAAAATACAGCATTCACATACATCTAAAGTGCAAACTTCTGCAGATATAAGACTGAAGAAAATTCTGTAAAGTCTAGGAGAAATACCCTAGTTGTGACAGTTTTCCAATTTGTAAAGCCTTTGTGAAGTACATATTCCTTAGTAACCCCTACACAAGTTTATCTTCAAGAATTGAACAGGAAGAACAGCAGGGCTGGATTTTCAGTTTAGGGCAAGAAGTTGGAAACCCGTGACCTGTACTTTGAGTAATTTTTGGGAAGCTAAGATAAGATTTGCTTTTCTTTCTTCTATAGAATATGAAGAATCTGGGCCATTTTTTGCTTAATAACTTCCATATTTTTTTTCAGGAAATTTTCTATTTTTTAATGCATTTTATTTTTGCACAACATTTTAAGTGTGCTTAAAAATCTGCTGACTGCTAAAAGATCTCTGGGAGAGTGAAGAATGGCAGCTGCTGGTAGATGAAATGTTGGAGAGGGAACTGGCAGATCTAAACTCTCTGTGTACAGCATAAGCCTCCTTTCCTGTAGGCGGTCTGTACCTTCTCTCAAGAGGAATTCAATCTGAACAAAGGCAGCTTGTGCAAAGGAAGACCTTAAGATTATTTATTAGAATGGTTTTGGAGGGGATAACCACAAAGTAGCCACTTTCTTGCTGATACTCCAACATGTGAATTTTATATTTTTTAGCAACTGGTTGGCAATATATTTTACTTTAAAATATTATTGCTAATAGTTGAAAAATTATTTTTTAATAATTTTTTAATGGTCTCTCTTAGGTGGAGTGGCAGCCACATTAGATGGGGACAGCCATTCAGACTAAGACATATAACAACGGGAAAATATTTAAGTCTCCTGGATGACAAGAGTCTTCTTCTTACAGACAAAGAGAACGCAGATGTAAAATCTACAGCATTCTGTTTTCGGTCTTCTAAGGTATGGAACCAGTGCAGCATTAATATTACTAGTAATAATTCCAATCTCTTTGGAAAGTAAGATTTAGATACTTTCTGTTTCTTGTGATTGCAATAATTATTGGAGGCTTCTACTTTTCACTTGATTAAAAAAAATCCAAAATGCAGTATAATCAATAACTAGAAAGCTTGCTTTATTGTACTTTCTCTATGCATTGCTACCTGGCTCTCTGTTGGTGGGTTTCTTTCTTTTATTCCTTGTTAATTTGGTGCTTTTTTGTTGTTTCATTGGTTGGGTTGGGGTTTTTTTGTACTTCTTGCCCACTTTTGAGTAGCATACTAATTTCTAATTCGTTTTTCTGATTAACTTTTTTATTCTTATATCTGTTGTCTGGAAATGGAAAAATTCATAATAATATGAGCTACTGAAATTAAATTGGAAATTCAGGATTTCTCTCAGCAGATACTTTACTGTAGTCTAATCCGAGGTTACCAGAATTTGACTTAACATTTTGGCAGCTTCAATAAGCATTTCGAGTTTAAAACAGTACTTTTGTAGTCGGTAAACAGTTAAGACTAATACTGTGATAAATTCTTAAATATCCTTTATTTCCTATACTTATCACCTGTAGCATTGTGTCTGAAAATTTTCCAACAATAATTTTGTTGTTGTAAACAACTGTCTTCTAAAATAAAAAGTAACAATAAATATAATTACTCAATAACTTCTCTGTACTATTTAATTCATATATATATATTAATTATTTGCCTACTTGGGAAGATAAGAAAAGAAAAGATGCCCAAAAGCAGGTATATAGAATTTTGTATCTAGATAAAAAAAGACTGTAGTTCAGGTGATGGTTTTGAGACCCAGACAATGTATTTTTTTTTAAACCAATTAGAAAAGTCAGAGAAATGATTAAATATTTTAGCATAATGCAGTGCAACTGTATTGGGGATTTCCTGTTTCAGCTAGTACAGACTTCAACACTTGAAAGCTAGAGGGATAGAATAATTTACTCACTGATTTTCAGGATGAGTTGTCAGCAGGGATTGGTCCAAAAAGAATGGTGTGCTCTAGTGTTACATGGTTTATTTAGTCTAAAAAATACTCACAGGCAAAAATTTTTAGCCATAAAGAATGCCGCTTGTTGATATTGATAAGATGGTTTATCTCTATTTTCTATGTAGCATATGCACATGTATTTTGGAGATGAGGTGATGTGTTTGAAGTTTCATCTTTTTTTTTCTTTCTTTCCAGCCTGAATTTGGAAGTCTTATTTGAAATTATTTTGAGGTTTTATATTTTGAAATTGTTTTGTTCTGCCATGCTCAGAATGAAAAGTTAACATTTATTTTGTTTTCAGTGGTCATCCCTATCCTATGCTGAGCAGAGACAAAAGGCTTTGAGGCAGGTAGAAACTTGTTGTGGTAGTCAATTCTTGAAGTATTGCAAGAACTTTAACAGGAGATGTAGATATATATAAGATAATCTGCACATGACAAATATAATCTTGCTGCTGTTTATATATGGATTTTCAAAGAAATTGAAAGTCTGAAAGATCATATTTGATGTAAATGTTGTAGAAATAAACATCAATTTTAACAAATTACTTGGAGGGAATTACAGAGATACCATAGCGGAGGAGGAGCATATGGTTTGCTGAGGATGAATCAAGTCTGGATGCAGTCATGTGTTATGTGCTCTAGAATGACCCTGCTTGAGAAAGGAACTTGGACCAGATGTGGACTGTGGTACTTTCCAGCCTAAACCATTCTGTGATTCAGTCTCCTGCTTTAGACTTCTTATAGGAGTGTCATGCTTCACTTTATTAGTGTACAGGCATTAAAATTTTTGAGGTGCCTTCCCTCCCTGTGAAAGAGTATTAAAATAAAGATTTCAAATTACAGGAGTTTTAGTAAGGCTTCTGTAGAGAAGGTATGCAGATTTAGGGTCTCTTTTCTTCTGAGTGTGTTTGAACAAACTATCGAAGCTTTCACTTATGTTGTTGCATGTACTTAGCACCCCAAAAAACTATTCATGGATAAGAGGGAGCCACTAATCTTTATTGAGTACAGAGCATTAATACCTAACTCACACTTCCCATTCCAAGTAGCTAGGTCCTTCTAATAGAAATTTTATCCTTTTTTTTTGCCACAGCCATAATTCTTGCAGTAGCTGGAAAGAACTGGGAAGAATTGTGAAGCTCCCAGTTGTTGCACAATAGTAACTTAGCTTTAAATAGGCAAAAACAAACAAGAGAGAGGAAAGTGTTAAAGGATCAGTTCGTTTAAGCATGTGAGCAGATATCTTCAATTTCTGTATGAAAAGCAGCTTTCATGTTTGCAGAGATAGTGCTGAAAATGCAAGACGTGCAAACCTGAAGATTACTTGCAAATATAGAGGCTTGACATTTATTTTTTATACCTTATTATTTGCAAGGGCTCGTCATCTTAAACATATTAGCTTGCCAGTACTACATTTAAAAATATGCCCAGGAGAGAACTAGAAAGCGAAAAGGTGTTTGTTTTTGTTTTGCTTGTTTGTTTTGTGTTTTTTTGGTGACGGCTTGAAAGTATCACTAAGAGCCCTCAGACGATAAGGGTTTATTGAGAAGCTAACAGTCACTTCATTTTTCTTTCTGGTAATCAGCCTTTGTTCTCTGGTTATGATATATTACCTTACTAATTATCTTTAAGTGCAAAAATATATTAGCCTTTCAAGAATCTGAAATTTAGAAAATTCTTCTTTTTTCCTCTCTAGTAATTCTGCTTCATTCAGCACAGGATGTCTAGAGATATCTCCAATTTATTTCCCAAATATAAGGTTTTTTTAATACACTTGTGTTTGTAGAGATCAAGTTTTGTGGATTTTTTTTTCTCTTCCATTTGCTCTATATTGATTCTTTTTGATAAAGAACATTGTCTTAATATCACTATTCCACTGAAATAAGGTAATTTTACCAATTTGGAAAGGTTTGTACATTCTGTACCAAGTCTGATTTTCCTGACTGTAGTCTTTTCCAGTGGACAGAAATAATCAATTTTAATACAATTTTATGGCTTATATTTTCATGTCTTCAGCTTTTTCTTTCTTCTTTTTTCTTCTAAAATTTTATGGAAATTATATTAACATTGTTTAAAAAGCAGCCATAAATTACCTTCTTGCAGTTGGTGAGGTCTTAAAATATCAGTTCTGCAAGTGTGCCACAGAGAGTGTGGGTTAGGTCAGATGACAAGAGTTAAGGTTGAAAGGACAAGCCTTAATCAAGGTAGTCCATTTTGGAATGTTATGAGGAGTTAAACAGAAACATTAGACTGAAATAATGGTTAAGGTGAGGCTTCATAGAATAATTTTTCAACATTAGAATGATACCATTTTTAAAAGATTTTGTTCATTTAGCCCACAAAAAAAATGGGAAGATTGGCTTGTGTTCTTGTATGTGTGGAATAAAGAGAATTTATAAAGAGAACAGCCTTCTGGAGCAAATCTGGCCTACTGTTCAATAAGCCTGTTCATTTCTGATGCATCACTTGTTTTGCATTACTGAGACGGTTTACAGACTGTTGCAAAACCCACTTCTTGCTGTTTGTTCCAGTGTAATAAATGAAGATTTTTGATCCCTGTTTAGACAAAGTTTATGATCTGAGAATGGGTCTAGATTATGAATAAAACTGAAGGTTTTCCTTGTAAAAATGCTGTAGGAAAATTAGTAGATGGTTCAGTTATGACAGGTTACATATGTGGTAAGAGTGTGGCTGGAAACTTACACCATGTAATGTCTGTGGCAATACACCATAATTAATTAGTGACATGGTGATTTCTGGTATTTTTCAGATCCTTATTTTCTCTGATGAACTATTTTACTGTAGATAATGAGATTGATTAATTATATGTACTCTCTCAACTACCTGCTGTTTATTGATATAAACTTGGCATTAAATTAAAATCTTCCCCCTTTTTAAACAATTTGTGGTTCCTGTTAATTCCTACAAAATGTTCAATGTCCTGAAGCTTCCAAGTGAATGGTCTAACACCTGCTTTGCCCACACCATCCACTAGTCTTCTTTTCTCTCCTGTATGTAGTTCAGCTTTGACAGTATAATTGCTTTCTTGGCTACTATATTTATTTTTCAGGACAGAGCTCACTTTAAGGGAATTGATTTCAATCTGGGATTTAAACCTACACGCAGAGCTGTTACTGTGCTTACATCAGTGAGAACAGAGATTTTGTTTGACAAATTGTTGGCACTGCAGTTTTTTTTGCCGAGTAAATTTTATTCTAATTGAAATGAAGATTGCAATATCAAACCCTTTCACTTTCTGTTACAGCCAGTAGATATTTAACTAAGAATGCAAAACTACTTTAAATTAATAATCCCTCATCTTATTTACAATACCTTAAGAGAAAATCTGTGAATTTGTGTTCACATCTTATGAAATTAATTGTGAAATCTGAAAAAAACCCCTTACAATGTAGAAGCACAGTGTGTATTCACAGTATCTTCTAGTTATAAAGAGAATTCAGAAAGCTGGAGCTTGAAATCAGGATCTAATTTATCTTTTCCTGTATCTTCATTTGTTTGCAATGTCATATTATAAGTAGCTTTTTAATATCCAACTGTTTCCACATTCAGCTTATTTGTTCTAACTTTTGAAAGAATTGAATGCAAGAAATGATATGAAGAAAAGAATAGATTAATAAGGAAATAGAGGCACACAATAACTCTAATTGGCATCAAATTATTGATAAACCAGTTACTATCATGTATCAATGAACAAGATTTTAATAAGAATTTCAGCACTTAAGAAGTGCTGAAAGTAATTTACTAGGTAGTGAAATTAACATCTGTATCCAGAAACAATCAGAAAACAAGCTGAATTGATGATTATATCTGAAAATTTAATATTATGAAAAGGAATCATAAGAATTTCACCTCCATAGTATTGTACTTTTTTTTCAAATGCTTCAAAAGGCATTCATTTTGTAGGCTGAAAATCTAATTACAGAACGTTTTCCTTTACTTAAAAAATGCTTTAAAAAATCCTTTAATAAGTTAGAGATTGTTGTCTGTTCATGTAGAAACCCCACTTTCTCAGCTTTTACTGTGAAGCTGTCTCCCCATATTGTCAGGGCACCTGTGTATGATGTAATCATTCTTCTGATCTTCCCTGATTGTGGAATGATAGAACATGAAGTTGTTTTTGTGTCACTATTTGTACCTTTACTCCAAGTAGCTGCAGGAAGATGTTTATCTCCTGCTGATCAGGAGAAGCCAGGAATGTTGAAGGTGTACTTGGTTAAGGGGGTCTTGTTGCATACTGAACGTACAGCCACAGGTGTATTGGTCAGTTGAACCATATGTTTTTGGAGAGATTAAATGGATGATCTGCCATGAAACAGGATGCATGGGCTCTTAGTCCATACAAGTCTGTTCAGAAGTAGGTTGTGCTTAGGAGAACTAGGTTTTGGGGAAATGCCTCAAATTGCAGCCACAAACTCTAGTATTGTTCGGGATAGGGAATTTCCTTTCCTTAAACAACATCTGTCTCTACAGGACACCGGCTGGAATGACGTGTTGTCATGCCATTAATAGTTTGTGGCCAACCATACAGAAATGGATTGCTTTTTTCAGGAAGCACTGAGCCCACTGTTGGGCAGTGACAGGTTAAAGGCCATCTCTCAGTGATTGTTGGCTGGAGCTCATCTTTTCCAGGCTGGATAAAAACCCCAAGTGCCCAACAAAAACCTTGTGGAGATTAATGCCTGTTTCAGCTAGGGGACTTAATGTATCTGGGGTTGTTTTGTAAGCTCTTATGTTTCAGTAATGACATGTATTATCAGTTAGGATCCTAGTTCTTTCCTATGCAGATGAAATAAATACAGCCCTTCAAGTTTAACAGGCTAGGTTTTTGCATGGATAGGATTTCTCTTTGTCTTTAACTAAAAGTTACACTTTCCCATTTTCTAGTAATGTTTTTAAAGAAGGATCTCAAATATTCTTTTACGTCTGTTCTGGACAATTTCCTAATATTTATTGTTTTGTGCAAACATTAACATGCTGGTTATTGTATATGTCTACATTTTTTTCTTTATCAGGAAAAGTTGGACATAGGGACAAGAAAAGAGGTGGATGGAATGGGAGCACCTGAAATAAAGTATGGGGACTCGATATGCTTCATACAACATGTAGATACAGGCTTATGGCTCACGTACCAGTCTGCTGATGCAAAGTCTGTAAGGATGGGTTCTCTGCAGCGAAAGGTAAGACTGTAAATAGGAAAGCATTTCATTCACTCACAGTCTGATAGGCTGGGTGGGAGCTGGGGGGTTAGGAAATGAAGGGAGCCATGTGAGCCAGCTAGTTTCTGGATTTCAAATATTTTAAGCATGCTTGCCAGGTGAAAGATTGGGGTTTTTTCAGTCACATATTGAAAAGTTAAGTGGTGTACCTAATTCTAAAATGGAAGGCCTGACAAAGTCCATTTGTTAACCTGTAGACATTATCTCACAAAAATTGACAAATCTGGATATATTTGATTTCAAACTAAAATATTAGTAACAACCTATAGAATATGCTAAGATTCCTTTCTTCAATGTGGTTTGGATTGAGGAGACTTTTAGTTCAAAGTACTATTTTCCACATTGTAAATGTGTTACCTTTTGGATATGTTCAAGTCTTGAGAGATTTGTTTCTTTATAGAATAATCACAGCCAAGCTGAATGCTAGCTCAGTATCATAAAGTAGGGAAAAGATTCTTTTGAAACTTAATACTTAAACACTGTAGTGTTTTCCATGACTTTTTTAGATACCAGAACTACACAGTTAGGGCAGAGGGTTGGATTGAGCCATCCAATCCATCAGATATCCATGATAATTAGATGTGAAAAACTGTAAGTTATTGGAAATTATTCAAAGCATAGTCAGAAAAGGCTGGTAGCACTCTTAGAAATGAGGACCAGTAAAGAATATCTATTATGACCTTTTCTGCTTCAGGGATTTGCTGCTCTATAAAGAAAGTGCCTTTAATGGTGATAAAAATAAAACGTGAACAAAAACCCGTTAGATTTTTTTATTTTTAAATAAAGCATGTTGTTTGCAAAAGCTGTAGCTTTGAGATTATTATGGCACTGAACCCGCTGGCTCAGTGCAGGTGTGACCTTGGACATGAGAAACTAGAGTATGGAATTATCTATTTTTAATAAAATTTTTATTTTTGTATGTGACTTCATAATTTCCTAGCTTGCCTTCCTATGTGAGTTTTCAGACTTCTTATCTAATGTCTCATTTTGCAGTGACTGCTTCCTGCTTTTGTTTTCAGGCAATAATGCACCATGAAGGGCACATGGATGATGGTTTAACACTGTCCAGATCTCAGAATGAAGAATCTCGTACAGCACGTGTCATCCGTAGTACAGTCTTCCTTTTCAACAGGTTCATAAGGTGTGCTTTTAAAATGACCTTTTCATCACTTTTCTTTTTTTCCTCTTCAGTTTTATTCAAAGTTGCCATTAACACAACAGGGAACAATTTATCTTTCAGAAAAAATATAGATCAATACTTCTCAAACTGGACTTTTTCAATTCTTTCTGTTATCAGCAGATAAGCACCTCAACAGATACCTTATAATTTATTGCTCAATCTTGATTTAAATGCATAAACATACTGAAAATGCAAACAAACCATAAAAGAGATATTTCCTTGCCAGAATTTGCTTTAAGTCATATGGTGCATAAATTAGCATTTTCTTTTCAAAGTATGGTTTTTAAAGGTGATCTTCCTTGGAAAACCTGGAAGTGTGAGATAACTGTGTAACTACAGATCTGTAAAAAACACAAATGTACTGAAGAAATTCATAGTATCAAGAAGAACTTTTCTTTAAAATTATATTCTTTCTACTCTCACATTACGTTTTGCTTATTTTTTCCCTTTTAATGCTACTTGTTTCTTTAATATTTTGGAACATGAAAAATGTTGTGTTGTATTTTATAGTAATTAGCCATTTAAAAATCCTATCAGATGTGTGCAATTTGCATTTATCTTGCTATTCCTAAATAATGCTGATAAAATGCTAATTCTCAAATGCTTGTGATTTCAGTAATTGATAAAAGGCCCTTTCATCAGTGTGTAGCTTGCATTAGGAAAAGAATCATATCCAGTAAGACTGTATGGAATGATAAGAATTTCATAAGAAATCATTTGTCAAAAGTAAAAAAAAAACTGTTGAAGATGATGACCTGAAGCAACCATGTCCTAAATAAGGGCACAGACAAAGATACAGACTTATCAATTTGTTGAAGAGCCTATAACAAGAGACTTAAAAAAACCAGGTCAAAATCACCCGTTGGGAGAATTGTCTGCAGTATGACATTTGAAATACAAAGGAAATGTAAGCCTTGGGTCACTTTGTAAATAATACACCTTCATAGAAGCTTCTAATAATGCCATAAAAGATAAAGATAGAGAAAGGCAATTTAATGATAAGGTTTCACAAATCAAGGTATTGCTAAATTACAGTGGAGATTTTTGTGGAGGGCACAGGGAGTCCAAGGCAGTGTTTAGCAGTTTAGTTTTGGCAGGATGTTACCTCAAAAATAAAAACTGAATTGAAGAGGATGAAAATTATTCTCTTAAGTGTATGCTCCAGTTCTTCCTCACAAAGCCAGTAGAAAAATTGTGCTTTGGATAACATGCTCACAATAAAATTAAGTTTTAAAGATAACTATTGTAGCTATCCTTTTGAAACTTTGCATTATTTGCAAAGGGATTTAGTTGAGCAAGGAGCAGGTATAACATGGATGAGAACAGTCAGCCCTCCACTTCTCAGAGAGAATGTTCACAGACTTCAGCAAGGTCAAGCTTGAATTGAGTATCAGGGAAACAAAAAGGCTAATGAAGTCCTGAGACAAATGAGTGTAGAAGTGCTGCATCTTTCCACACTGAAAAGGCTTAAGTATAGGTTAGAGATGTGTTTGAGAGCCTCCATGAGCGATCGGGACCCTCCTCAGCACTGCAGGACTAGCCTCTTAGTGTCCATTCCAGTTTCATGATGCTTTCTACCAGTTTACAATAACTTCTCTTCATCTTTTGCTCTGCCTCTGAAACCGCTACGTCTGTAGGTAGGATATTAAAATGTGTTTTCTGGATTTGAAAAAAATTTCCCAGAAATAGCATTTTTTCATGCTTTCAGGTTTTATTTGGGAAGGGGTAGATTGTTAAATGGAGAATGGGCAGATAAGAAGAATTTTTGAGAAGTTGCTGTCAGAAAATGAGCTTTGGCATCTGAAAAAACTTTGCTTTTAAATAAAAAGTTTGAATGATAAATTCATTTTCAATTCTCAGGAGCCTTTGCATCTTCTTGCAGGGGCCTTGATTCTCTCAGCAAGAAAGTGAAGTCTTCCACCATCGATTTGCCTATTGAGTCTGTCAGTCTGAGCCTTCAGGACTTGATTGGCTACTTTCACCCCCCTGATGAACATTTGGAGCATGAAAACAAACAAAACAGGCTCCGAGCACTGAAGAATCGCCAGAACCTCTTCCAAGAAGAGGTACTTCTCTCCGTTTTACTCTTGATTTTCTACTACAGTGTCTGCAAGTATTCTTTCACAGTATCTGTAGTATTGATGTCTAATACAGATTATGCTTGCAGTGGTTTTTATCCTATAAGAGTCAAGCTATTTGCTACATTCATAGTCCCTCTAGGTCTGCTGTTTTCCTGCATATTTGAAGAAATACATTTATTACCTTACTTCTTTTTAACTTTATGACCTTGTGCCTTGAACTCTACCCATAATTTTCTTCCTTATTGGTGAATCAGTTTTTTCTGTTATAATCTCTTGATATAGAAGGATGTTTTGGTTCACTAAGTGTTCTTTAAGCGTTTTCTTTAATATTATGTGTTATTTCTCTGATAATAATAGTTGCCTATAATTTGTCAGATGCCTAAATGTCCTCCAGAATAAAATCTTGCTTAAAATTGTCATTAATATTATTTATTTTTGTTTTAATTTGACCATCCTAAATGGCAGGTATTTATTACCTCCATCAAGTTAAATTTCCTGTTGGTATTGCTTGTTTTACTTCACGCATATATTCTTGTGTTTTGCATATGCTATCCTCCATGTTTTGTTTTCTTAGATGTCTGAAAGTCTTTTATATTTGTGTCTAAAAATACTTTTTTTTTCCTCTGTTAATATGAGCTTTTTGATTTTTAGGGTATGATCAACCTTGTACTTGAATGTATTGATCGCTTGAATGTATACAGCAGTGCAGCTCACTTTGCAGATGTAGCTGGGAAGGAAGCTGGAGAAGCATGGAAATCTATTCTGAATTCTTTGTATGAATTACTAGGTAAGACATATTATAGATTACTTGGATAGTTTTAGATCGAAATAGTGAAGAATAAAGTGTAAAGAAGTATGTAACTGTTGTAGTACAGAAGAATTTCCATTTTGTAGAAACTTAGAATACAAATTGAGCAAGATTTTTGCATTTGCAGTTATTTGATGCATTAACAATCAATTTAAAAAGTTAGATCAGGAATTAGAAATATTGTAAAGTATCCACACTAGGTCCAGAGAGTTAACATCTCCATGAAATCAAATGACGATCTGTTGGGGTGTAGATGGGAGATGATGGAATATAAAATTCTGTGGTGTGGTTATTCATAGATGTAGGGTAGAGATGAGGTTTTTTGTTACAGCTGAGTTGATCTCTTGTTACATTAAGCACAGTGCAGACTGGAGAAAGTAGTGGCTTGATTTCCAATTGGCAAGGCTAAAAAATTCCTTCTGAAGAAGAGTCTGTCTATTCTGTACAATGTATTGCTTCCACGAACTTGTAGTGATTAGAACACACAAGCTTTTGTTGATTTCCCAGTCTCTGTGCCCCTCCTGCCCTCTGATGTTACTTCTCTAACTGCATTATCTTCTGGCAGCTAATGCTTAGGAAGCCTGGCTTTGATCTGGCTATGATGAATTTGTACATTGCTTTGTTCTGAATAATGCTGGATCTGTACAGTAATTACATGGATGACAAATGGATATTGCTTGCTCAGTCGCGCTTCAGCAAACAGTACTTTGTTTTTTGAGTCTGCACATAAATAAAAGTAAACTGTGATGCCAGAATTCATGTCCTTTGTCATGTCATTGACGTTGTGTTGTATTTCACTGTGATGAGAATGAAGGCATTTATAGATGCTGAGACTGGATACTATCACATATAATCTTTGAATGGTTTGGGTCATAAGAGACCTCTAAAGATCATCTAGTCCAGCCACTCTGATTGCAAAAAGATACTTTCTTATATTAAATCTAAGTCTACTGTCCTTCAATTTGAAATAATTGAGATATATCTACTAAAGGATCTGTCCTTCCTCTATTAAAATACATACATTGTCTGTGAACTTGTACTCGATCCTTTTGCATTAGAAAAGAATGTGCAGTGATATTAATGTCTGACTGACCACATCATGGTTTTTATTTTTTTAAACTGAATCCTACTGTTGTTCAGAGTAGTAGGCAATAAGAAAAGCAACTGTAGGATGTTATTTTTTGTTTTCAGTTTTAAGTGTCTGTGTGCCTCATTTATTGCACAGCTTTAACCAGTGAATACTAACCTTTCACAAACTTGTGCAGAGCAGCATTTATGAAACCATCTGTGTCTCATTACCGTTAATGAAGTTAAATTTAGTGGTGTGTTGAGCACTGAAGTGTTACTGCCTTCATTTTATGTTCCTTTCTGAAGCACAGGGAGATTTTGTGGCTTGCCTGTGACCAATATAAAAGTCAGTGTCAGAAGCAGGTGTTCCTTAGTTCTAGTCTGTGTGTTTTACCAAGGTGTCCCCCCTCCTATGATTCCCAAGTATTTTCAAATAACTGATCATGATTAATCAAAGGTGTAAGATTTCAGGGTACATTTTTTTTCTATTATATAATATAGCAAGAAAAAGAAGTTGGTTTGTTTTGCTATTAGGGTTTGATTTTCCTCATCAGAAAACTCGTGAGGCAACTGCAAGTTTACAGAACTGTCTGTGTTCCAATGTTGCTCTTCCTCTTTGCAGATAATTTCATGTCATGTTTATGTTGTAAGTCTCTAAGTTTAACCTTTTATAAATAAAGCAGTATAAAAACATAGTTAAAAACATAGTTGCAAAATAATACAGTGAGTTTGTGCAACAACAAACCAGAGATTTTAAGAGGCTTTTGCCTCTTAGCAGGACCAACAGTCTCTGCTGCTGGAAATAATAGCAGAGACTTCAGGTTGAAATAATTTGTTGTGAGCACTAGAAAACAATCTTAAGAAAACCAGTTGGCCCTTTTCCAGACACCGAACAGAAATATTTGTGCCTCAGTCCTTGGAGTAAAGCAGATGATTCTCTGAGAGCTTGTGTGTGTGCACATACCTGCGGATGCACATAATCCAGGACAGGGCAAGATTGTGGCTGCCTGCGGTGTTCAGGGAGATTTCAGTTTGGTTGTACTCCTCAAGTGATTATTCAGTCTACTTCAATCTTCAGCTTAAAGCATGAGGATGAAACAGATTCAAGGCAGTTACTTCCTCCCTACAACCTTGTCAAAAGTAGAGCAAACAGTTCCTAGACATCTAACTTGTTTTACTTCCTATTATTCTTGAACGAATGTATTGTAACAGTAGAAAATAATTTGCATTCACCGCCTATGTTGTTAGCTTCAGACTCTGCTTTTGCAATGTTTTCTCTCATTACAAAAATACTGTTTTACAGAAACTTGTTTCTATAGTAGCAGCTGACTTCCGTCGTGTAAGTATGGGCTTCTTCATGTAGAGCATTTTGTAGGGATTGTTGAGATGATTGTAGAGCCAAAATAATTCAAATTCCTGAAAGATCAATTTGATATTGAAGGTATTTCTTATGCTGAATTCTAACTATCGCTTATATTATGTAAATTTAAATCTAGAACATCAATAATTAAAGGTTAAGACTATCTTACTGGATCCTTTCTGACAAGAGAAGACAGGAATTATTTAAATTTAAATGCACTTGTAACTGATTTAATTCCTCTCTCTCTCGTGCTCTCTCTCTTTTCCCAATAGCGGCTCTGATTCGAGGAAATCGTAAAAACTGTGCTCAGTTTTCTGGATCTCTTGATTGGTTGATCAGCAGATTAGAAAGACTGGAAGCCTCTTCTGGTATGCTTTTTAGTATTTTAACTTCCTTATTTGACCAGTTCTAAGTTCTTTAAAGTTGGTGATATACTTCTTCAGCTTGATTATATTGAAGTTCTTATTATGATGAGAGAGTAAATTATGTTAATAAAGGGAGATTTATATTTGTAACATTTTTTCCACACTGCTTTCCATTGTACTTCTACTTTAAGTTCTGGCAGTTCTGCCTTTTCCTTGGCCAATTGGATGTAGTGTTATCTTTTAATTCAGACAAAGCATCTGATAAAATAGCTGTTCAATAGTGTAAGTTGTATTAAGTTGTTTTCTAAGTAATTCTGGTATCTTCCCTTTTCTTTGTAAGTCTGCATTTCTTTCAGGATTTGCATCGAACTAAATACAACAAAAGTCATATGGAATGGATACAATTTGGTCTGCCTAACAGTGTTTACCTATGTAATACATATACATTTCTTTATGAATCACCTCTTTTGCTCCTGAGGTGTAAATTCCTATTTAATGTTAACAAGAAGTGTTTTTCAGTAGCAGTTGAGACTGTTTTGCTTTAAATATAGTACATCCTACAATTTGTTTGGAAGATGGCCTCTTAAGAGTCTTTAATACTTCTTTTTTGTAATAATGCTACAGTAAGTTCAAAGGGCAGGAAGATTTGTAATCAAAGCAATGGGAAATATAGTTACAATAACAGTGTTACATACCTCTCCAGTTACATATTTGTAACTTATTCCCATCATCTTCTTGGCGTAGTGTCATGTGTTATTCCATGAACTGGAAGGAACATAATGATTGATTAAAGAGTTGTCCTCAGGAACTGAAATTGCATTCCCCATACAATTCTTTCCGTTCCTCCATCATACGTCTGCCAGCCAGATTGATGGTGTGCTCAGGAGTCTTTGAATTATTAAGGCCAGGAGGGAAGTATGTCCCCCATTACAAAAGTTCTTTGTTTTATGTTAGACTGGTAAACATTTAAAAAAAAAAAAAAAAAAAAAAAAAAAAAAAAAAAAAGGGGGCCACAGGCATAGCACAGGCTTTTACAGTGGCATTAATAAATGAGAAATACCCAGCTATTGCTGAGTATTCCATGTAGTTCCAGGAATTGTCTTGGTGCAGGTCACCGTTTGGCATACATTAATAGATTTCTTACCTTGGTTATATTCAATGGATCAGCAGCAGCTGTGAGATCAGATATGTCCTATAGTAAACAAGGTGTTTGTGTTCCCTTCAGCTTTGTCATTAAACATTCATGGGTGTTTTGTTTATTTGCCATAAATCTGTTCCTGAGATGAACTGACCAACACCATGGGAAAATATTGTCAGAAGTCAGTGGCAGCAGTGTTCTCTCTCTCAGGGCTGAGGGTAAACTGACACGGCATTCACTAGCTGACTGACAAGATCTGCAGTGGTTGATTGCACTTGTAAAGGGCAGTTACACGCTGATGCTTCTCTTGAAGGTTTTTCCCTTTGTCAGCTCTTGGGGCAAGCAGAAAGTTTGAAATCAGTTATTATTGGGTCTGAGACTGGTAGAGAGACTTTGAAGCGTTTGCCCATGTGAGCCTCTCCAGACAGCAATGTTTTATGGAAGTACTTTTGCAGAGTTTTGTTTCATGTTTTAGTTGCAGACCTATGGCCTTAGAGCAGGGGACCTGTTTTACTACAGGATTACTTCCTACACTTGGCATGCACTTGATGTGTTTTAGGCTGATATGTTTATGCTCTGACTGCTTGAGCAGCTCAAGAGATGAAGCAACTGGAACATGGGAGTCTTTGCCTGTATCACTACTTTAGTTTTCAGCTGGTGACTCAGACAGATGTCTGCTTACAGCACGGGTGTCTGGCTAGAGGTTTGCAGATCATCCTGTCCTTGCAGCTGGTACACCAGGGTTGGTGATCCTGACTAAACAGATGTCATAACTGAACGTCATTTGGTTGGTTTACATTATTATTTGGGGAACCTGCTTTGTAGATGCTGTGATCTCCTTGCTCTATTGACCATTTGAGTAACTTAATTTAAACTTAAACAAACATTTGAAAATCTCAAAATCATAAGTTAAATTATTTTTCTACTATGCTTCACCTTTAGTGTGACAGCATTAATTTAAGGAGAATGATCTCACAGTTATGCATTTGCATGGGATTTGATTGCAACCTGCTTAATTTCAATGTATATCACAAGATCTTAATGGTGAAACTGTTTCCCAAAAGACCTAATTTTACATCTGAAACTCTCAGGGTAAGGGCTTTCAGAAATAATGCAAAACTTTTTGCTCAACTTTTGGAGGTTCAAGATGAAATTTCTTATAACACTTCCTAAAATGCTGTGCTACATGATTTCCGTTATGTACGTATGTATTTTTAAATTTTAATCTCAAACCAAAAATATTTGAAAATCAAAACTTAATTGTTTATGATAGTATAGTAAGGTATGAGATGCATTCTGTAAAGTGTAGAGTATTCTGACAGTAATTTCTCTGGGCAGTGAACCTCCTGACATGCTGCAAGAACTCTGAATGTAATAATATTTGCAATACTCATTTGTTCTGAGTTTTCTGCTAAGAACTAGGCCACTTGTACTTCATTCCCATGTGTATTGGTAACATTACTTCCATATTGCCTCCAAAACTGATTTTATAATAAAGACTTTTTCTGGTTTTGAGGGAATCAGTTATAAAATATATGCTAATTAGGCTGTGCTTTAGTTATCTTGAGCAGCACAGTAGGTTTGGCTTTTAGTATGCAAATGTAATTTTTTTATTTTATCTGAGATGTTTGCTTGCTACATTTTAAGCTTTATTTGTCTTGATGGACTGAAGAGTTTCACTGTTTTAATTTACAGTGGTAGATCTTCAATAGTAAGAAATACTGGCTTATATTAAACCTTTAAACTAAGAATACTTGCATACGTATATTCACATAAAATAATTTTTTTCTAAGGTAAAGTGTTTATGAGGAAGAAACACCATGTTCTGTTAATCACACCAAAATTAAGTTCACCTTCAATGTTAAAGTTGTCAGTTACATCTCCTGCGTGTGTATTGCAATAAAGATTTGATGCTACCAACTATTATATATAAAATGCCTGTTTTCACTTTTTTCTTCTCCTGGAACTAAAAGTGTTAGGAAAACAGAACGAAGGCATTAAATATATAAATAGCAACTGTGAATTGATTGTACAAATTAGTTCAGAAACTGATTAATTTCCCAAGCTTCACTGAAGCAAAAGAAGGAAAATTATTATCTGTCCAAGTAGAAATATGCCCAAGAGTAGACCATATTAGAAGTGAGACATCGCAGAGCTGCAATGCAAATGCTTCAGCTGTCTCTTCAATCCATAGATCAAAATTAGATTAATTTTTCACTCTGAAATATATTCATGATGAGATTACCGACCCCTACTATCATTTTAAATTAAAACATAGATAAGAAAATAGAATACAAGTTAATATTCTAGCATTGAGGAATACATTCAGTGCAGAAAGTGCTTTTTGCAGCCTGCAGTTGAGCTGCTGGTTGAGCTCTGGGTGAGATGAGAAGCCTTGAAATGCTGACTCAGCATAGCAAAGGTCCCAGGAGCCTGTGGCCCAGGCAGGTGACACTCCGAGACACGGCAGGAGTCAAAGACCCCCAGATTCTACATGCTTAGACAGTAAAGGGATACAAGCCCAGGTGCCCACAGACTCACAGACTGTTCTCAGTTGAAAGGCACCAAAATGGTTCACTGAGTCCAACTCTTAAATAAATGATCTGTACAGGCATTGAACCCACAGACTTGGTATTAGTACCATGCTCTAAGTAGCTGAGATCATCTCAGGTTCCCATGTTGGGTGCACAGCTTGAGTTGTTACTGACTGCTACACAGCTTGAGTTGTTATTTTGTTAGTCATTGCACCACAATGAAATTATTTTAATTGGGACGTCCGAGACTCTGCTATGAGAAACTCGGGGTCAAGCTGGAAGGAAATCTAGTCTGACTGTGCAAGTGTTGGGTGTGTAGCTCTAAAGGGTCCATGGTCTGAGCTCAGATGGTGCAAGAGTTCCCAGCAGAACTCTGCTGCCTAGTTCCCAGCATAAAACTCAGAACAAATGAGTATTGCAAATATTAGTGCATTCAGAGTTCTTGCAGTATACCAGGAGGTTCACTACCCAGAACAACGGGTGTCAGAATAGAGTGGCTCCTCAATGGTTGGACAGGGAAATTTCTTTAACATGGATATCCTTCAAGTAAAGGTTTTTGAAACCAGGTTTGAGGATTTTTTTTAAGTGCATGCATTTTATTCTTGTATTCCACAGTATGACATTAGAGGAGTCAACATATTTCAGAAGTCCTGAAAATAACTGCTTCCTTTAATCTGTTAGTTGTTAAGAAAATTTTCACTCCCCTTACCATGAGCTCTGTGTATCATACTGTTTAATTGTGTGACATTCAAATGCTTATTGCTTTACTGCCCTGAGAAACTCCCAATAAAATTGGAACAAGGCTAGTTGTCTTTAATGTAGACAATTTAAAGTGAATCAGTCCAAACAGATACTGTACACTCATATGTGATTTTTTTTCTGAAACACAGGGAGCAAAACATATTTGGTAATTAGCATTCAGATGCTATAGTAATTCAAGTAGGTGCTGGGACAGCTGGATCTAATAGATAAAATGCATTAAATATTGAATGTTTGCATCTTCAAACATTTTTATTTCTGTTTTGAAAATGTTAAGACTACAAAATTAACCCTGTGTACTATTTTAAGAAAAAAGGTTATGACTCTACCTACAGAAAATTCCAAGGATGTGGTTGCCACACTTATGTGCTGTCATTTAGTATTGGATTACTATTTATATTGATAAAGTGTGTTCCAGTGCTGCAATGAGAGATGGCAAACCTCCAGTTACCTTGTTTTGAATGTAAGGATTTTTGTGCATTCCCAGGTCACTATGACACACAAAGTTGTTGATCTTATTCTAGATTACCCCTCTAGATTAAAGATCCTTTTGTAGCACTTTTTTAACTTCCCTGGGTACTTTTACCATGATCAGTGACCCCTGACCTTGTCTAGTTGGTAGGCTGAGTGAACTGTGCTACTGCTATGTTGCTGCAGAGCATCTGCTCTTTTAGCTGGCTCTTATGACTCTTACGTTTCTATCCTTTTAAATAATATTGTTACTGTCAGTATTCATAGAATGGTGGAATAATGGAAGGGCACATCTATTGCAGCAGAAATCATGCCACTCCTAAATTCAGATTTAGTATGTTCTTTTATTTGCAATTAAGGTTTTTTATGCTTAAGCCTTCAGGGCTATAGAATCACTTTGGGAGTTCACCTCTAGCTCATTATCTACCTGCATTTTCTGTTTACATATGCATGATTTTGTCTACAAATATATTAAGTAACACACTCTGTTTGAAACCTGTTTACCGGATGAACCAAATTATCGCTGTATCTCCTGTCTTCCACCTTTTCTACATTTCAGTCCTTGAGTAATCCCTACTCTTTATTAGGGATGACGGCCTATGTCCCTCAGACCTCTGGAAAAAACAATAAATAGTGTGGGGATAGTGCTGTAGGTTATCTGTACTGGCTGATGTTCTCTTCCTCACTAGGATCAAAGGCAGGCCAGAGTACTCTCACTGAGACAGAACCATCCAACAAAAACACTATTTTTTCCACATCAAGGGGAGTTTGCAGTGCTGCAATTGCCTTGAATGGAAAAAAGAGGGCGTGGCAAAGAGCAGAAGACTCATGCTATGGATTTTGCTTTGCAAGGATTAAGCTGTTTAGGGGCGTGGCTTTAAAGGGCTGACGACAATGTGAGAGCTTTACATTGTTAATAGGAATTGCATATCTCTAGATTTAAGGCTGCTTCTTAGCTTTCCTTCAGCCCCTTTGATTTTTCTCATTGTGGCCACAGCTGTAGCAACTGATAATGCCGAACTACATGTACAATATTTGTCTTTCCCAAAGGTAGAAGATCCCAAAGCGGGTGTTGATTTGCTCCAGTACACATGGGAGATTGTTTTATTTCCCCATTACATAGAAACATTTTAAGGTTAATGATTCTTCGTGGCAATGACTGCTGCTTGGGTTTGTTAGTCATTTACAATGATTTTCGAAACTATTTCATGTTGATGAGCAAAAGAGTATGAGCTATTATGTACAGTTATGACTTTATATGCACTTCAATGAAATAATTCTTTTTTTATCCCCCTCCCCCAGGAATTCTAGAGGTTTTACACTGTGTGTTGGTAGAAAGCCCAGAAGCTCTAAACATTATTAAAGAAGGGCATATTAAATCAATCATCTGTCTTTTGGACAAGCATGGAAGAAACCATAAGGTAGGTAAAAACTAAACAAGTACATTTAGATGAACAAAGCAAGCTCATTCTTTGGTGTGGAAGTTAATTTCAGATACTTTAATGTTGTTTTGATAATGAGGAATGAAACTGATCCTGAAATATATATGAGCAGTTGGAAGAAGCAAAGAGAAATATTACCTTCTTTTTGGCAAAAACACTGATGCATAACCATTTGCAAGGGAAGTGGGAAGAATGTTTTAATGTTAGGAGAATTCCGGAATTGTTCTAAAATAAAACCACTGTGTTGGATGAATTACATACCATTACATGTCTTCCAGTAACAAGGTATAAAGCATTACATTGCCATAATAATGAAAAAATATTTCAAATTAAAAGAATCTCTTTTTTTCAGGTTTTGGATGTTTTGTGTTCTCTCTGTGTTTGTCATGGAGTAGCTGTGCGGTCTAATCAACATCTAATCTGTGATAATCTCCTGCCAGGAAGAGATCTGCTCTTACAGACACGCCTTGTCAACCACGTGAGCAGGTACAAAGAAAAAAATCTCTACCTATGAGCAAAGTGAAAAAACCCAGCTTGTGCTTAAAAAAAGTCACTACAGAAAGTCTGTTTACTTCCAAAATTTTTGTTATGATATTTTATTCTTACTAGGATTTGAAATTCCCTTTTCTGTAGTGATTAAATTTGAAACTTGAGTCAGAGAGAGCTGCCACAAGCTATAGCTTCCCTAAACTGTTTTAAGACTGCAAAGCTGTAGTCTCTTCTAAAGATTATGGTCTAGATCTAACTATGCATTCAAGTATTGCCAACTTGATGTCCTGTGATTGCCTTTGTATTTATGATCTTGTGAGGATTTCCTAATCAATTTCCTTTAGTCAAAATAAATAATTTAGTGCCAAACACCTTCACCAGAAGGTGTATATATTCTATGCCTAGAATATTTAGAGTGCCTTCATTCTTCCTTCCACTGACAACATTTTAGAAGCTACCTTTAAGCAGACATTAATAACAAGATGAAGCTAGTGCCATCTTAAACTGATAAAGTTATCATTTATAGATATTGTTAAATAAATGTTTTTCCAGAGTTTTAATTGATGCTGAGGCCAAAGAATATGGCTTTGCGTGAAGATCTGTGGATCCTTCTTCTATCTCAAACTTGTTTATTTTTATAAGTCTCAGTCATTGATTGGTAATGAAAATTGAAACACAGAAATAGTACTTATAATTCAGAGTTCATAGGATTTACTAGATGCTGAAAAACATGAAAAAATCCACACTGTATGTTATAGGGAGGCTAGTAAAAGCTAAAGGATCTGGGGAACTTACTGTCTCTCTTAACTTGGCATTGGTGAGGCCACACCTGGAATACTGTGTTCAGTTTTGGGCCTCTCACTACAAGCAGGACCTTGAGTGCTGGAGTGTGTCCAGAGAGCAGAAAGGGAGCTGGTTAAGGGTCTGGAGCAACAGGTCTTATGAGGTGTATCTGAAGAAACTGGTTTGTTTACTCTGGAAAAGAGTAGGCTCAGGAGAAACCTTATCACTCTCTACAACTCCTGAAAGGAGGCTGTATCCACCTGGTGGCCGGCCTCTTCTCCCAAACAGCCAGTGGCACAGCAAGAGGACATAGCCTCAAGCCACAGCAGGAGAGGTTTGGATTGGACATCAGGAAGAATTTTTTCGTGGAAGGGCTGGTTAAGCATTGGAGCAGGCTACCCAGGGAAATGGTGGAGCAATCATCCCTGGAAGTGTTCAAGAAATGACAGGACATGGCACTTAGTTCTGTGGTTTAGTTTTCATGAAGATAATTGATCAAAGGATTGGATTTTATGATCATGGAGGTCTTTTCCAGCCTCAATGATTCTGCAGTTCATGACTGAGCTTCTGGGATGACTTTGGATCTTATACAGGGAACTTGTCTTTCCCAAATAGAGTGGTAGAAAAAGCAAATTAATTGTTCCATATTTTTGCTTTGCATTAGTAAGCTGTGAGTGAGAAGACTGTTATTCTTGCAGTTATAAGGAAAAATTATTTTTTCAAAAGTCAGTAAGACTAAGGAATCATTGAAGAAATTTAGTGTTAAACTAAGGCATGTATACCTTGATCCAAAGATATTCGGCTTTCTAAGATATTACTGGAACTTTTTAAGATATTGCTTTTAATGTACTTTTTCAGGGAACTGGAAAACTATTCACAAACCTCTTTTGAACAAGAAGAATTTGACTGGTTAGGTTGATTAAATTGTGAAGTCTGGACAAAAGCATAATAAAGTGCTCCTGTGTTCAGGCAGAAAAAAATTCAATTGGTGATCTTGCTAATATTTTACAAATAATATAAATTTTCTGGAAGATAGCTTTTGTCAAACACGTTTTTAAGGACATTAAATTTTTTACTTGGAACAATGTGAATAGTATCTGTATTAAACATTTGGCAAAAGACAACCTGTATGCTTTTAGAAGGAAAATTTATTGGTCTTGCCTGATAAAACTTGCTATTTTATAAGCAACCAGAATCAGTAACGTCTGCTTTTACACTGACTTGTATTTAACCACCCATACCAGCCCTTCTTCCTCTTCCTGCATTCCCTTTACCAGAAACAACACTGGAACTAGCTTAGAGCTACATTTTTGTTGATTAGTCAGCCTGAATGGAGAAAGAAAATATTTATACAAGTAATAACCCAATCTAGTGGAGGAATATGAGGACTACATACATTCAATCTAGGAGTTTAAAAGATGTTTTGCAATATGTGTAACCAATCATTGAAGAAATATAGCTAGAATTGATTTTGGATACTTCTGTGCTCTATGGCTTTAATTCAAGATTGATTGTCTTAGTACAAAGCTGGCACAGAAATGACTGTCTGGAGACAGATTTTTTGGGATGAGAGTCTATATTCAATATTATCCACAAAATCAGATTAGAAAAGCATAGTTTTTTTTCCTTTTTTTTCCCCTGTCATGACATTTAGATATGACTCTACATATTATTCTTCAGCTAGATATTGAGTAAGCACAGTAGTAGCTTGCCTTTTTTACTGTAAAACCAGTAGCAGTAGGAGCATCACACTGATATTAAGGATTTCTACTACTACTGCAAATTACTGAGTTATATAGGACTTGGAACAAAGAAGGAAGAGGTACAAGAGAATTTTGAAATAGAATGACTCTCACTTTCGTATATTTTTAAATGCTATTCTCTTGAATGGATAATCAGTGTTACAGAATGCAGTTTGCTATGTAAAATTAAACCTGCAATGTATACTTATTACACTTATGTTGGTAAGTGGTGAATAGCTGTGATGTTTTTGCAGTATTTAGCATCTACTAATTATTCAAACACATAAACCAATTACTGTTGGCATCTGAGTGAGGATACTGTTTCAGTTACTGAAGCAAATTTTTTTTTACATAAAATGTATAGACCATTTTTCACCAAAATAAATGAATGAATAACTAACTAAATATACTGCCTTCTGGGAGCTGAAGTCTGACATGTTGCCTAGAGGGTGCCTCAACTTGTCCAGAGCACAGATTGCTATCCATTGTTACTCTTCTCATGGGGGCATAAATGGCCCAGCAAGCTGTGAAACTTGAGTAGAATCAAGAACAAGTATAAAGCTTTGGGAGTGCAAGTGGAAAGTATTGGATCTGAAGCTACTCCATTTTTCCATTTTTCCAGTTAGAGGAACAGGTGCAGTGAGGAGCCACATGGAATAGCCAAAGGGTAATGGGTACAAGTATCTCCTGGGGAGATCTGACTGGAGAAAAGAGTAACATTTTCCATGATGAGAAGAATCAGTCATTGGAATAATTTTGCTGGGGAAATGGTGGATTATCCAACATTGGACACTTATAAGATTCAACAGGACAGTGTGCTGGCCATCTTGTCCTGACTGTGCTTTTGTTGAGCGAGGTTGCACCAGATGATCCTTGCAGTCTTTACCAACCTGGTAATGTGTGTGATTCAATGAAGTGAAATTATTCTGTTACTTTAATCACACAAAAGAGGCTTGAAATTTGAGTCAATGAAAAGTACACAGCAATTCATCTTGTCCTTGAGATAAGATTTTAATAACTATTTTTATTCTTTCTGTTTAAGCATGCGACCCAACATCTTCTTGGGAATTAGTGAAGGCTCAGCCCAATACAGAAAATGGTACTATGAACTTATGGTGGACCATCTGGAGCCCTTTGTGACTGCAGAATCAACTCATCTGCGAGTGGGCTGGGCTTCAACAGAAGGCTACTCACCCTACCCAGGGGGAGGAGCGGAATGGGGAGGAAATGGTGTTGGTGATGACTTGTATTCCTATGGCTTTGATGGTCTACATCTGTGGTCAGGTATTCTGTTGGGTATTTTGTGGTTGCTGTTTATTTTTGTTTAAACACTGTAATTGTGTTTGCAATCCCAGTGAATTTGATTTCAACAGCAGCAAAGTGAATTAAATTATTTTGGCTGACACTTGGAACATACAGAAACAGTACCCTATATCAGAATATGATTTAAACTATCATTGTATATTGAAAAAAAATTGGTTTATATGAAGTAATGCAGGTAGACTAATAATTTACATTTCAGCCTGGGACTTTTGGGGGTGGGTGGGAAGGGGGACTGTGTATTCATGGTAACTATGAAAATTGTATTTAAAACGTCAAAGCTTCAGAAATTGAAGTACGACAGCCATCTGGGTTTGAAATTCCCATGTGGTAGTGTAAGAACAGTCTGAGGGATTTAAGCTACAGAGTCTACTTTTTTTTTTTTTTTTTTAATCAAGCCAGTTTTTTATTATGAGTCTTTACAAGTTCAGAGATACTTTAGAGGTGAAGAAGATTTTTAAATATGTTTTTTGCCAAACATTTAAAACAAAATATTTTTTATGTAGTGATGTTATATTTGCATGCATTAGGACTGATTATTGCAAGATTTGCAGAATCACATTCCTAACTTGCATATGATGTATTTGCTCAGGTATTCATCTTTAAAATGTTCTTGGCTTACTTTGGATCCATTTGTTAATAGTAATTTATGCATGAAGATTCTAGTGTTAGAGAAAGCTGAACTCAGTACCTAAAGCATTTTTATTTACTCTTGATTCTATAAATACCTTATTCTCTCTTCAATTTGGGTTAGCTCAGCAAAATCACAATAATGATAGCTTGTTCTCTTTTTCTTAATCTTTTTCACAAGTTCTAACTTTTGCGAAAAGATTCCCAGATATCATTTAGCATGGATAGTCCTACAGTTGGACAGTCCTGAACTTCTTGAAAGGAGATTTTATTATGATTTCACCTTGCTGAGATTTTTTTAAAATTTTTATTTTTGAGAGGTTATTGGGCAGTGGTGAACTAGAGAACTGTCTGGAAACTGGGAAAGGCTCATAGGATTGGTAGTTCTTTCCACTGTAGAGATATAAGTAGATTTTCTAAAGCACCTTAGCACACAAGAGAGATAATTTAGTGAGTCAGCTGCATCATCCAAAGTTTTTGCAGTTTTGAAGCATTGTGGTTTGATACTTGGAAAAGTTTCACATTTCAAAAGAACTTTCCAATCAAATTAGCAATGAATTTTATTAACAAATAATAGCATATCAACTGGAGTGGCATCTTAGAAAAGAAACTTCTACTTAGTCTCTCATGTACAGTGAGAATTACTTTGAAGCAATGATGCATAATTAATGGTATCATTACAAGTGTCGTGACTAAGTTTGATGGAAAAAGTATTATTACAGAAAAACCAGAAAATAATGAGCTCACCAAGGTAGCTTTTGTACTTAAGGTCAGTTTTAGAGAGGAAACAAAAGATTAGTGAAAACGAAATTTTTTTTTTCTACCCACTGCAAACTTTTCAGTCAGAAATGTACCAACATAAAAACCGAACCAGTTGTTTGTGATTCTCAAGTCAGTAATCCTGCCAAAAAAGAAAAAAGTCAGACCACATTTGTATCTGCAGATTTTTCTATCTGTTGTGGATGCGGCTTGTAGATTTGAAAAGATTTATGTCTTCTTTCTTCACTGATATTTTTGTGTAACACATACATACTTCTCAAACATGGAAGAACTTTAAGTTGTTGCATATTGAAAATCATGACCTTTGCTTCCAAAATCCCAGGCTGCATCTTGGTAAGTCTCAGCCATGGCAGTTTAAGAATAACCTCCTTAGCATGAAACAGCTACTGTATTAATGAATAGCAGCAGTAATTTCTGCCCTCAAGTTTCTGTTCTGGACAAAGCCTATATGAGAATCACATATAATTTGCATTTGGTTCTTCAGTCCTGAAATGACCTATCATGGAGAAGTGGAACTCATAGATCCTTAAAATCTAGGGCCAGCAAAGGCATTTAGATAATTTGATCTACTGTGTATTCATCAATGACCATCATATTTCTGTTAGCAGTCAGCCTTGCATTGATCTCCATAACCTATATTTGTCTAAATTGTAGTGTCTAAAAAGGCATCTGGTCTCAAGTAGTATTCTTTAAGTGGATGAAATATCCATTCTTCATTGGTAGCTCTTTTAGAGTTTAGTTATCCCTGCCATTAAATAATTGTCCCTTTCTGTGATTTATTTTATGCTCTCAGCTGTGATATTTTCATTTGGCAGTATCACAAAGTCATTTTCATATATAGAATTTTGGAAGTGTTGGTATTTTATTTTTCCTGAGAGGTCAGGGAGATATGTGCATGAAAATTCACTTTTCAGAAAAAATGACTGAGATTTTATTATTTTTGCTTCTGTTAAAACCATATGTCATCAGCTTCTTCTTGGAGATGTAGGGCTAGTTAAGTCTTTCATGTTTACAAAAGTTGGACGCCTTAGTTATAAAGTTAGTACTCTGTTCTTAGTTTGCATCATAGAGTATCTCTTGCAGACAGTGCATAAATTATTGTTGGAAAACATGTAGACATGTTTTCAAACAGCTTCCATGGTTTTCCAAAAATTTTGTACTGTAGATAGCAGTAATTTTCATACATGATCCCTTCCTATTTCTGCATTCTACAGCTTGTTTCTCTTGGGAGGCAGGTGCAGTTGTATAAACGGAATTTGATGTAAGATAGAATAATCCTTTAGAATTCATAAAAACTGATTAAATATATATATATGTATGTATATATATGTTACTGAATATATATGCCTTAACAATGCAGCTATCTTTCTATATTACCAAAAAATGCTGGTTTGCAGTTTAATTATGAAACTGAATAGTATCATCTCATACAAGTTTGAATGAGTACTGTGATGTGGCCATTAGCAGGGATTACCTAATTTTCCATAAATAATTCAAAATGAGCTAGTTTTCTCTGTCTAAATAATGAAACATTGTTTAGAAAAGTATACTAAGTTTCATATTAGGTATTAATGGCTGTTTTCAGTTTGCACTTACATAATGTAAGGAAAAAATGTAGTTTTCTTGGGTTTAACTGTTTATATGGATATCAGTAATTATTCTCACTTACATAAAATGTAATTGAGTTTTATTATTTATGATTGAAATAGCTGTGTTGATGTGACTGTATGCTGCTATTCACTGTATTGCAAACTTAAAATCAGATCATGGATGTCAAAGGTTAGATATTTGTGTATTAATGTGTTTGTGCTCTATAGTGATGTTTTTCTCTTTTTTAGGCTGCTGTGAAAACCAGTGTGGTTTTCGTAAGTTTCACTAAATGTGTCTCTGTTACTTCCATAGGTTGTGTAGCACGAACAGTAAATTCCCCCAACCAACATCTCTTAAGAACTGATGATGTTATTAGCTGCTGTTTGGACCTGAGTGCCCCCAGCATCTCTTTCCGAATAAATGGTCAGCCAGTTCAAGGAATGTTTGAAAACTTCAACATAGATGGCCTCTTCTTCCCAGTTGTCAGCTTCTCTGCAGGAATAAAGTTAGCATCCCATGGATTTGTTTGTTCGATTGTTTTCTTGTGATTTTTTTCCCTCCCAAGTCTGCTTGGTTGTTTTTTTTTTTTTCTGTATGCATGAATATGCTGAATAATTCCCTGGCTGTCTGCTCTCATTTCTCTTTCTGACATCTGCTTTTTTGGCAAAGTACCAGTTCTTGGATAGTATCAGAGCTACAAAGAAGTCCTGAAGACACAGTGCATCTGTTGTTTTTCAGCACACAAGTGTATTCTGCTGGTTTGCAGACATGTCTTAGAAACAGCTTCTTAATAATTTCTTTGCTGACACTATGCTGCACATTTATTCCAGGGCAGCATTTTGCATCAGCCTTTTGTATTTAAAATGTATTTTCCCTAACTCACCTGTTATGAGCTAATAACTGTTATTTAAAGAGGTATCATCTGCACTTACCTTAAGAAATAGTGGTCATACACTTCCTTTTCAGCAGCGTGAGTTAATACTAATTCAATCTGTATTCTGGTTGCTGTACAATTCTGGTTTTCTGTAAAATTTCAAGTCACACTTGAGGTGCCAAACATCTGCTTCAATGTATCGAGCAGTTTGAGACTCTAATATTAAAAAAGATTGCATGATGTTCCAGCAGGGAGACCAACTTTACCAGGACTGGCAAAGGTGAAGGCTGAAAGCTGATTTCTGTTGGAGGCAGAGCATTCTCTGAGGGATCATTCAAAGAATACCACAGAAGCTAAGAGCTATCACATAGAGCACACACTCATCTCTTATTCCAGATGCAAAATACACTCCTTTAGACTTTGCTTTTGGTAATACAGGAGATAAAATATACTAAAATTATAGATCTGCATGCTACAAAATGCAAAACTACAAACCTGCATGCTTGATTCCTGTTATCAGAGAAATTATTGACAGATACTATGTGTGTGCTGCAGGCTGTTTTTGAGTGTGTACTGGTATAGCATTAACAAAAATCTTGTAACATAGTAAACAGAAAAGATACAAAAGTCTTCTGTTTAAGGCTAGTTTTTTGGGTGGTTTTTGATTCCATCTGGATGGCAATGTTCTAGGAGTATTTTTCAGTATTGTGTCATTGCTATGTCATGTTGGTATTATGTCATTTTTACACTATTATTACCTCACTGATTGAATTTTTCAGTAAAAAAACCGTGACATATTTACCATTTTGTCATAATGAAAGAGTGCTTTCCCCTGTGTTTCTATTAATATGACAAATAGAACTTTCAGAGAAGGAAGTTTAGGGGGTTTTGTGTTCTGTTCTAAGGATTTAGAGTTTTATGAGAGAAAAGAAAGAACCACAGGGTTTTTGGTTCATTTCTCGAATGAGATTGAATGGAGACCTCCTCAGTGGAGAGAGTTCTGAAGTGCTTGATTGATTACTCTGGGTTTTAATCTCTGCCTTTGGAGACTCAATAGCCTGCTGCTTACTTTATAGGTGTGCTGAGTAAACGCATTCTATCCCTCAGAGATTATTTGTCTTGTGATTTAAAATGCCTTCAGTGAAATAAAATTAACCGGAAAAAAGAATTGTTTACTTTTGCTGTGTTTATTTGACCTCTTACATCATAAACTCCAGCAGCATTTAGAGAAAGTTGAACCGTAAACAATGAAAAGAAGCTGCAACATTGACATTTCCCACCCCCCCCCCTTTTTTTTTTTTTTTTTTTTTAAAATAGCATTTAATATTCTTTAGGCTTAGAGACTGATTAGGCTTTCCACCAGAGGTGTCTTGGTTATCTAAAGTAATTCTGATGTTTACAGGGTTCGTTTCTTGCTTGGAGGTCGCCATGGAGAGTTCAAGTTTCTTCCCCCACCTGGATATGCTCCATGCTTTGAAGCTGTCCTACCAAAAGAGAAGCTGAAAGTGGAGCACAGCCGAGAGTACAAACAAGATCGCAGCTACACAAGAGACCTACTGGGTCCCACTGTCTCTCTGTCACAAGCAGCTTTCACTCCAGTTCCTGTAGATACTAGCCAGGTATGGAAATGGGAAGATTGCATTTTCCTTTTAATACACACACATATTACATGCCTATTTTTCCTTCATTTGAATTTTGAATTTTGGTTGAATTTACATCTTGTCCCAAACTTGGTTTTCTCTTGGGCTTTATTGAGACATCTGGTTTGTTTGAAGTTTATCTGTTATGAAAGTTTGGGTGGCATGTCAAGCAACTTATAATTGCCTCTTCCTCTCCTATCTCTTCTCTCTTTAGATTGTTTTGCCTCCCCACCTGGAAAGGATTAGAGAAAAATTAGCAGAGAACATCCATGAACTTTGGGTTATGAATAAGATCGAACTTGGCTGGCAGTATGGACCAGTATGTACCTTCCAACTTAATTCTCTGTTAATTGCATAGTATGATTCAGCACGTTTGTTTCAATGTACTAATGGGACTGCATTTTTCATCATCCCCCCAAAATTAGTAAGGTTTTAAGCACCTTCCCACTGAAATCATGTGGAAACCAACAGTGCTTGGGCATTTCTGAACAAAAATTCTGGTATTAAAGCTATTTGGTGCTGAAATTTTCAGTTCTAACTGTCAGCAGAGAAAGTACATAGTGAGTTTTTCACCTCATATTTGCTCTTGGAGCAAGATGTTCAACTGCCTTGTGGAGTAAGTCAATGAAAACAGTTTATTCTTAGTTTTCTTTACATATGCTAACATTGCTCTTATAGAAGTCCTAAATAAATATTGCCTATAGGAAATTCCATTAAATCTGATTTTTGCTTTCCTTCCCTCCACTTCTTCAGTCTCATGTCTGTATTAGGTGCTCTGCATAACTATTTTCTTGTCTTTCCTACTTTTCATGGAGCATGAATTTATTTTATTTTTTAAAGTCAGTCAGTAAAAAATATACAAGCTTGTTATTTTTATCCTAAATGCTGTTTTATGAAGAAATATTGCTGTGAAGAGTATATAGAAATATGGAGTAGGTACTAGATATAAGTGTAAAAACATGTATGTATTTTATTTTTGTTACTAAAAAAGATTTTGGTCCTCTGAGGAGTTCCGGTTACAGATTTAAAGTAACTGGGCATAGGTATCATATTTGATGTAGCATACAGCAGTACTTTAAAATGTATGATTAACAGAAAAGATATCTAGATTTTGTTGTAGTTAATTTCCCCACCAAATTAAACCCAAAACCTCAGTTAAATTAATGTGTCAAAACATTTTAATTGTGGTGTAATCATACCAGCTGTGAAGCAGCCTGCAGGAATTCTTGGTGTACCATTATGTTTCGAGAGTCTAATTGTACAGTTGAACACTATTTAAACCATATAGGATAAGTATCAAGTTAAGCACTGATAAACTTAGTTATGTTCAAAATGAAAATAGGTGTTAAATCTTTTAATTTACCTTGCTTTTGTGCATTGTGGTAGGATGTGCTCACTTTGGAATCATGACAAAGTATATGCTGATCATTTTCTGGAGGTTGATCTCTATGAGAAATCATACTGGTTTCTCCCAAATGATTTTATAAGTTTCACAGACTCACAGAATAAGCTGAATTGGAAGGGACCCACAAAGATTCTGCAAGTCTAACTCCTTATCCTACACAGCACCTTTCCCAAGCGTCACACCCAAGCGTATTGTCCAAACCCTTCCTGAGTTCTGTCAGGCTGGTTCTGTGACCACTTCCTTGGGGAGCCTCTTCCAGTGCCTGACCACCCTCTGGGTGATTAACCTTTTTCTAATATCCCACCTAAACCTCTCCTGACACAACTTCAGGCCATTTCTTCTAGTGCTGTCCCTGGTCACCACAGAGATCAATACCTGCCCCTCCTCCTCCCTGAATGAGGAAGCTGTAACTGCAGTGAGGTCTCCCCTCAGTCTCCTCCAGGCCGAACAGACCAAGTGACCTCAGCCACTCCTCAAATGCCTTCCCCTCAAGGCCCTTCACCATCTTCAGGGCCCTCCTTTGGACACTCTCTAACAGTTCAATGTCTTTGTTACATTTTGGCACGCAGAACTGCCCCCAGCACAGGAGGTGAGGCCGCCCCAGCTCAGAGCAGAGCAGGACAATCCCCTCCCTTGCCTGGGCTGGTGATGCTGTTCCTGATGCCCCCCAGGATAGGGTTGGCCCCCCTGGCTACCAGGGCACTGCTGACTCATGTTCAACAATTGGGACTCCCGGCTCCCTTTCCATAGAGCTGCTTGCCAGTGTCCCATTTCGCAGTCTGTCTGTACATCCAGGGCTGCCCCATACCAGATGCAGAATCCAGCACTTACTGTTGTTGAACTTCATATAGCTGGTGATTTCCCAGGCCTATAATTTGTGAAGGTCTCTCTGCAAGACCTCCCTGCCCTCCAGAGAGTCAACAACTTCTCCCAGTTTTGTATCAGCTACATTTAAGCCACTATTGCCAGTTCTAGTTATCTGAATTCATGCACTGCAGTTATTAAGTGGTGGGTGAAGGCATGGCACTTAAATTAGCTTGTTTAGACGCACACAAATCATCTAATATTAGATTTTGGTTTTTTAGTTCAGAGCAAAATGCATTCTATGTAGTAGCTACTGGTGTTTTTTCATCCAGTCTAAAAGTTTAAAGGCTAACAGACAGAATCTTTAAAAGACCCTCCAAATTATTAAAAAAAATCTGCTGTAGCATTTTATATTCCTCCTACATATCTGGGTCATGAGATCTGTATGTACTATCACCAAACTATTGCATTACATACCCACTGTTGCATGACATATTAGTACTGCATTCTATGCATGCAACAAAGTAAAATATCAAGCTAATGTAGAAAAATTGTGGACTTTGTTAATTTACTTCATTTTAGGTTGAATATGTGTACTATTGAAATCATCAGATGCATCTGCATATCTGTTCTGTTTCTGTAAAATGTCACTATGCATTTTAAACCAGCCACAAAAATTAAGAATTGATGGATGCCTTGAGTTTTACCACTAATATAATGTGTTTGCAAGGCAGCAGATTTTTATATTGTGCTCAGAAAAACCCCAAGGAAACAGGAAAGTAACCGACAAAATACGTTAGCTATATAATAGAATTATTATACATTGTAGTTGTAGAATAGAAATAGTGTCACTAGAGGAAATAAATTAATTTCGATTTCTGAGGAAAATTCCTGACATCCAAGACTTAAATTAGCTGTACACAGATCTAAACTCAGAGACTATATTCATTTTTTTTTTTTTTAATACAGATTACTGTAGATCTTAGGAATCTGTAAATAAACATTTGCAGTGCTACTAAAAGATATTTATCATTTTATCTTCTATTGAATTTTATAAGTAGTTTGACAGTTGAATTGCCTGTATTATCTGTCCAAAGAACAGAAAATCCCATCCAATCAAGATAAATACCCCCTGGAGACTGTAAAGATTTTTAAGTCCAAAACATAAATGACTGCTGTTCAATTTGAGAATTATGTGCTTGGATCAAAATGCAAAAACTACATTATACAGAAATATTATAGAGAAATGTGATTTTTTTCATGACATTAAATAAACTAGATTAAGTAGTAGTGTAAACATCAATTTTGAAAAGGTATAACAATTAGACTTCTTAACTTCAACTGTTAACATTCAGTTTTCTAGCAGAATTATCTGATTGATCAAAAATCGATGATGTTATTTTTCAATAACTTCCACTTTGCAGCATAAAAGGTTAATATAAATGGTGAATTTATGGTCTATCAAAGATTGACACGAAAATGTTACTACGCAGATGTTAACAGTTGCAATGGGGTCTTTTAGGTAATATTTTCAAACTAATGTGTTTTATCAAGCCTTTGTAGATGTTGTTGATTGAACTCTAGCACAAGATGCTAACTTGAGACCTGGAGAGAGCTTGGTTATCACAGGCTCTGAGGTTGCCTTTCTTGGTTATGGCCAGGGTTAGACTAAAACTGTGTAGAAATAGAGGAGGTTAAAAATGTTTTTGATCAAATTTGAAGTTTAAAAAATGTATGTTTTTGTAAATTATAGCCTGTATGTCCCTCCTATCACTACACTAAAAGTAAATTCATGTTCCACTCATATGTGACTTCCTAACCAGTCACATTCTGATTCTATGGAACTGGAAATAACTTAGAAACAAACATTTTCAGAATTAAGAGATGGGGAAGATTTCTTGTTATTTTCAACAGGTGAGGATTTCAGTACTATCGGTATCAATGTATTTACACAAACTGGAAGTAAAATTTTTGAAACATGAGACTGAAGATGAGATGGTACTTTATGGCTGTATGTTAAAACAATATAGGTTGCACTGTTCTTGAGCTTTGCATATTTCCTGTGAACATCTGTATAAAAGCATGTACAAATTAGCACCTATTCCACTTGAGATATGCAGATCTGAAGTTTATTTCGAATGCAAATTCTGCCTTGCTTGAATACAATGATCATGCTCTGTAAATGCATTCTGTTTTGAAGTATTGTCCATTTCGAGTAATTCTGACAGGATCCGCTTTAAGTACCTTGTGGATGGGACTGGCTTTAAATTTCTTTTCGTTTTTAAGGCATGCTGAGCTTATTTTTTTTACTGTTTTCTCAGGTTAGAGATGACAACAAAAGACAGCACCCATGCTTAGTGGAGTTCTCAAAACTGCCGGAGCAGGAAAGAAATTATAACTTGCAAATGTCACTTGAAACACTGAAGTAAGTTGCTAGAACTTTTGAAGCTAATAGTTAGAGTTTTGTAAGGAGATGCAGTTTCCAGAATTATAAATTGACGTGTGAATTAAAATTTGATGTGTAGGTGAGGGTAATAATATGCAAATGAGGGAGTGAGATACATTAATGAATTATGTATTTGGCACTGAAAATTACTTTGGTAGTCTTTTTAGGATTATTGTGATAATGCTGATTGTGAAATGACACTTCAGACAGTTTTCATCTAGGAGGAAAGAGTAGATCCAAGCTTTAAAAAAAAAAAAGTCTTTGCTTCCTATTTGGTTTCATTCAATTGAGTTTAATTTCTTTAAATTTTCTTTATTGATGAAACAAACTTTGACACTCAATAGATATTTATTTTTTGCACATGACTAAATTAAGAACTTTGCTTCAGGACCCCATTTCTGTGTCATCTGTGCACATCTGTTACCACAGAACAGACATAGTAGGCATTCCCTCCTTTTGTGGATGAGTCATTTGATGTGTGAATGTCATGGAAGCACTCCAGTTGGAATGCTAAAAAAATTCAGTGGGACATTAAAGGGCTTTTCGAAGTAATCTTGTTTTCTGGTTTACAAAGGTACAATTCCTCACCTCAGCTTTGTCAGTCAAGGAGGTGTGAGTTCTTCGCTGTGACTTAATTGAAAAATCTATTAGTGTAATTTCTGCCATGTGTAATATTGCATGCAGCCAACATGTAAAAATATTTCTCAAACTGATAAATGCTTGATGGTAAATGTTGTTCTCCAGTCACACATACTTGAAATCTGTTTTGTTGTTTTTTTTTTTTTTTTTTTTTTTTCTTGTTAGAATATAATTACTTTTTACTATTTAGAGAGTTTACAATGGTCGAATGTCTGCACATGATATTACTTTTCTGTGAATATTTGTTCTATATTATTAAAATCTTTTCCATGTAAACTGATAGTTCAATATAGTGTTTATACCCATAATAAAAGGACTTCATGTCCTCATAGTAAAAAGCTATGTAGAACACTTCTTCTAGAACTTCTTGCAGATTTCTTTTCAGGCCAGCTTCTCTGCGGTATTTACTGATCTATCATTCCCACAGTAAATAAATTACTCAGTGAAAAACTGAGTTCTTAGGTCGAATTTATGACCCTAAATGCTAAATAGTTTCTGGAGGGATATTTTTGCCATTATTTAATGGTAAAGCATTCAGAACTGGAACCAAGAAAATAAGTTCAGATTTTCTATGGTTAGATATTAGAATTAGAAGGAAAGTTTTTGAGCACCAGCAGAGCAATGTGCTAAGGATTCAGAATACATTCTTCCTTTCTGTTTTATGAAACTACAAAAGATGATGTAATTAACTTTCACTGCAGTTGGATCTTTTCCTAGAATACTCTATATGATATGGCTCAGGCAGCAGAAAAATCGTGCTCCCATAATTAAATGCACGCTACAAACATTTCACTAAGTATTGAACAAATTTAATGAGTCTTTACATGATTACTGGTTCAGTATCCAGTGCTTTTCTAATCTAACCCTGTAAAAAAAAAAAAACACAAGTTTTTGTTTTATAAACATACGAGTTATGGGTTACTCTTTTTTTAATTAATTTTATTGCTTACTCAAGACAGTCTTTCCATTGAATGGATAATATCCAAAATATAAAGCATTCAGTCGTTATGTGCATTTTAAAACTTATATGCTTACTGAACTAAATCTTCCTTACTTGCATTAGTTCTTGTTTTCTGATAAATGAAGATCTAATTTTGTAGTATTGAGTCGTATTTATCACGTAGACGTCTGTTGTGCAGAGACTAGGAGCATCTTGCTCAGTTTGTTTCTACATGCTTGAAAATGTGGAAAAATTAGTGCACTAATCAGTTCTAGTGATCCATAGGGGATGACTTGAATTGTAACCTATCTTGACTATTTCTTTACTAGATGTGTCTAGTCTACTAGCTGTCAACCTTAACATGGGAGGGAGAAGGGGAAGAGGAAAAGAAATACTATTTTAAAACTTGTAATAATTTTCTTTAAAATTTGCATAAAACTGAATACTTGAAATAATTTCAGGACATGGAGAATAACACTGACTGTAATTGTGTTTTCCTTCGTGGTTTGTTGCCAGTTTTGCTGCCAGAGTTAGAAATCAAGGAAGATTTAAGTCATATTATCTGATACAACATTTCTTTTCCATATACTGAGATATTTGTATATTTTTAAGTAAGATGAATACTTTTATGAGCTATAAAAACTACATATTGTAGGAAATGTCAAGATGCAGGAATGAGTTGCCTCTGAAAATGTCATGGGATTAAAATATGCTTGCTCATGTTATCTGCACATGCTTATATATATGTTTATAGTTTGGTCTTGCATATTTTTTGGTTGTTCTTGTTTATTATGTTGTGACTTACTTTCCCATTTCTGTGTATTTACTCACTCTTGTGTGATAATTACAGCTATCACTGTGATGAGAGCTACATTCAGCCACTTTTAGTTTTCTTGCTTAGGTTTGAAGAGCTTTAATGGTCTTTCAGATTCTGCCAGTAGAGTTTGTCATTTTATCCTCCTGTGGCACTCCTATTTGAATTTGTTTTGTTTGGGTAGAGATAATTCCTGGCTTCCATTACAAGAAAATTAGGGTTACCAGAGGTTAGCTCCTCTGTACTGCATTTCACTATTAGATATGTTCTCCTACTTATGCTGGTGATAGCTGCACAGAAATCATGTACTATTTATGCCAGTTAAAATTTAGCTGCATGGAGTATTCTTAACAGATAGTGTGCTTTGCAGGAAAGGGGCCACTGGATATTAGTTTCCTCATTTCTGATTTTACTGTCTAATTTTAAATCAGGGTTCACAGTTTATAACAGTAGGACTTCATGTAGGTAGCACTAAAAATATGCTACCTCCTTGAAACAAACAATTCATCTGCCAAGAGAAATAATGTTAGAAGAGTATTTATGGTCTTTTTTTTTTTCTCTAGTCAGTTCAAGAGCAGTAAATATAGTTAAAGGAAGACTAGAAAATATCATTTTAGCTAGGGGCAACAACAAATGAAAAACCTTGTTTGACACCTTTCTTCCACTTTAGGAAAATTTGGAATGGCGTCCAAGGTATTTGCACCTGCGATTTCTTCTGTAATCAGTTTCTATCAAAGTTATGGTTATCACCCTCAAGTTTTGAGAAAATTCTCATCTGACACTTAAGTCTCTGACTTTTGTCTAGGATTTCTATTAATTTCAATGTCAATATTTTATTCATGCACTTAGACTAAAGAAAGACTATAAGCCAACACTGAATATAAATGCAGGAACATATAATTAATAATTTACAGATCAAGTCCTTGAGAAAATTGAGACTCAAAATTCATACTGCTGAACAATGTTGCTATAAGGAAAGCAAGAAGTCTGAAGTAATCAGAAACCCAATTAGTACTGTTGACCCTGGTTTAAATTTATATAAATAGTGCTTGTTTTCTGAAATGAGCTGCATTTTGAAGAGTTAAGCCACAATGAGCTGGTTCAGTGGTTCTTGTGTTAGGTACAAGGTGCACTGTCTAGATTGAATAAGGTGGCAGTTTTGGCCTAATGCTTGTCGTGCATTCTGCTGTCAGTTCTCTCTTCAGTAGTGTGTCCTTAAAAATTCAGATCCAGCTGAATTCTCTAAATAATAGCTTCCTCAGAAAGAAGACACAGTCTAAGGATAAGTGATATTTTATCCCTTTTTTCTTTTTATAACTGTGATATAAGTAACAAAACATATAAAGATGTAGGTATGAAGCAGTATGAGCAAGTATGTAAGCGATATGATTAAGTTTCAAGGGCAGTCTTTAAACTGATACTTCATAGATGAAATATACTGTATGATAGTTCCATTTTGAAGTATCTTACTCATATTTTTACTAATTTTTTTGGAACATCTTGTGGCATGTTCTTAACACTATAAGAAAGCTTATTTCATATACAAAAAGGCTGGTGTTGATCTTTCCATATTATATTGTAATAAATTCCATAGGTCTCATTTCTTTTGTACTGTCATTTATAGGACTATAGTGTGCCTATAAACAGTAGGAACTCTAAATATCAAAACATTGTCAATAATTAATCTATGATTTCTGTGCCCTAGAACCCTGCTGGCATTAGGCTGCCATGTTGGAATTGCTGATGAACGTGCTGAAGAAAAAGTGAAAAAAATGAAACTTCCAAAGAAGTAAGTTGAAATTCAATATGTCTTCTTCGGCAGTGTGAATTAAATGAATTCTACTTTAACAATTCAGTATTTACACTGCTAGTTTTATTAGTTCTTGGGCGTGCACATACATACATGATTTCTCAGGAGTTTTCAGAAATTTTCACATAACATAGTTCACAGTTTTTCTTCCATATATTTGTCACCTGATGTGTAGACAAAGTTTAGGGTTTTAGTGTGCTATTTGTAATGTCTGACATTCATTGTTTTGTGTTTCTTTTATATATACTGTGTGTATCACAGAGACTTTGTAAAGAATTTTTACAGTGAATTTCCCAATGTATTTTACTCCGTTGCAGATATTTAAAGGTGATTCTTTTGAAAGTTCTCAAATGGCCACAACTTGAGGTGTAGAGAACTGATGCAATCACCTGAGTTTTTTTCCAAGTTATCTGTTGGCAGCAGCATTGGTAGGACCGAGCTTAACCTGCTATCGTATAGTGGCCTCCATTACCACAGCTCTGAAACAAGCTTTCATGGCCCAGCCAAGCTGCCCTGGCTTCTTAGACCAGTGTATACACACAGAGTTTGGGAATAAAGAATTTGGGAACTTGGACACTGTTGAGATAATGGAATTTTAGTTTCATATACCTATCTGACAGCCCTACTGCCCAACATAGATCTGAACCCATGGGATGAAGGAGGATTATGTAAATATAAAAAGTCAGAAAGGTGAATGCTACAGTTTTACTAGGAGGGAACTTCTGCATGGTCTATTATTCCTGAATTTAAGATAGTCATTCAGTTTCCTTGGTTATGACTCAGAGCAATGATAAGTGCTAGTTGCCAAGTTCCTGCCACCAGTAGCAACTCACTGTCCTTTGCAGGAACGTGCTCTGTACAGAAATACCTGTTTCTCTGGTATTGCATATCTCCATTATTTACAACAATCCTTCACTGACCTATACCTTTGTATTGCATGCAGTCCCTGAGGCCAGTGTAATAACCTCCAGCACATTTATCTAAAGCATGTCTTCTTTCTTCCTTCTGTGAGCCAAAACCCTGTGCCTCATTCTGGCAAGATTCCTACAGGCTTCTAAGTAATACTTTAATATAAGGTAGTTGTAAGAACCTAGATTGTCAAGTCTTTGATATCTACCACACTGCACAGATTTGCATACCACTGATATTACAGTTTCAGAATCCCTGATGTGGTGGCTTTGCCAGAATGAATGGGAATAAAAGCAGGGTATTAATTTAAGTTCCCCCCCCCCAACTGGTCTTCAGTTTCTGTATCCCAAAATAACTGTATATCTCTCAAAGAAGAAAATATATCTAGGGCCTTCTGTATTTTTGTTCTGAATTTCCTAGGCAGAAATAAATGTGCATTTGCAAGATTGTTCAAGTGAATCAAATTTCCTGCTTTTGAAAAACTGCAGATGAATCTCAAGTCTGAAGAAATTATACCTTCTAATATAAGAAGACAAGTAATATTGAGGTTTTTTAATATCATTAACCATCATAACTTTAGAAACCTGAAGTCAAACCACACATACAAAGTCAGAATTTTGATATGTCACATATAATGGACTAAGAAAACTAGCAAAAAGGAAAGGAAAACATTGTGGCTATATTCTGAAAAGCTTGTGCAGGGGAGCATGACAGGAAAAAGCACAGTAATTGTCAACCTGACAAGTGTGCTAATTTCATATGTTTCACTGTTTCCATTACATTCTTGTTTTACTCATCTCACTGAAGTGACTTCACAGGTACCTGATGAGAGGTAACTGTGAGGGCAGTGAACTCCTGTGGGGGCTTCCTGTAATAGAAACCTGCAGATTGGGAACTATGTTGATGGCTGATTTGGGAATTATTTTCTTGAATTGCTGTTTTTAAACTTAAACTTTTTCTTTTTACTGTGGTAATTTTGAAGGAAGATTCAACCTCTTATTTATGGATGGTAATCCCTCTTAGATATCTGGTTGTTTTAAATTATTGTTTTCAACAAATAATTTGTTTAAATGTGTTTTAAAATGGTTTCCAAAGAAGAGAATTAATTAAGATTGGTAATGTATTTGAATATTTTAGGATATAAATGGGGATAAATACTGTTTAATTTTATGGGTCCCCCTCTGTCAGTACAAATAAAGAAAATACAAGAAAATTACCAAATTGTTCAGGAAATAATTGAGCAATTATTTAAACTAGCCATTCTTTATACACCCCAGTGTGTATAATTTCAAAGAGAGAATATTGTTGTTTGTTTTCCCTAGATTCCTTTTGTTTCAACCAAAATAGTGCTTTGTATGCTGGAGGAAAAATAGAATCATATAATCATTTAGGGTTGAAAAGACCTTTGATGCTTTATGTCCTCTACTGAAGGTTTTCTCATAAGTAAAGCAGGAGATTTCTATAATTAATTGGAAGGGAATAACTTTATAAAAGTAGCATTCCTAGGAGTGGCAAAAAAAGTGAGAAAGCTGCCTTTCTATTCTGAAGTCATGCTTAAATTTTAAACATGATTTGAAGGATAGCTTAAGTCTGAATTATTATGAAGACAAGCTTTTAAGGTGGATTCCAAAACTAGTCTTGAGTCAACCATTTGACCTGCTCTGTCTCCTAGCAGCCCTTTATGTAACAGGAAGAATATATTTTCTCATTTCAGTAGGAAGTAGATAGAATTTAATAAGTATTTTCATCTGCTCAGAGGTAGCAAAAATATTGTTGATATAAGGATTTGGATAAACAACATCTTAATCTACTACTTTGAATACGTGACATTATTAAAATGCTTTAAAAACATTTTTTTAGTTCAGACCATTTTAGTAACTTTTATTGCCAGTTACTTCATATCATCAAGATGCAATTAGCTTGAAACAGAATCAAAATCAAAAACAAATCAGTAATCAAATTTACATTATTATTCTTTATGTTCAAAGGCAGATATAGCTATACAGATATGTTGCATTGATGTTTTTTCTTTCTTTTGTGCTTTCTCTTTTTTTTTTTCTTGCTGAAAAATAACTGCAAGTTCTGTTGTTTGTATTTTTTTCAATAGCTATCAGTTGTTGAGTGGATATAAGCCAGCACCTATGGATCTGAGTTTTATCAAACTGACCCCCTCTCAAGAAGCTATGGTGGATAAACTAGCAGAGAATGCTCACAATGTGTGGGCAAGGGACCGTATAAGGCAAGGCTGGACATACGGCATCCAGCAGGTAAGTGCTGACCTCAGAGACTCAAAGCAGCACTTATCCACTGAGATATTTCACAGCTAAATGGAAATAATGGTGACAACAAAGTCAGGAACAAACAGCTAGTGAATGTAAATTTCTCAGTCAAAGAAAAGAAAAATACATAATTTAAAGCAATCCTGCTAAATAGCAGTATGAAACTCTTTCATAAACAGTATTGGAAAAACTTGGTGGTATATTCTTCTGTGCTATCTAGATCTCAGGGTGAGAAAATTGCATGCAGGAAGCTAATGTGCTCCAGTATTTTAGGAAATGTAAATATTGACTTTCACTAGGGGAATCATTTAAGTGTTTACGGTTCTGGGAATTGAATAATTTTGTTTATCCAGGAAAATCAGAATGTAAACTAGTAATAACTTTGCTAATATGTTATATTTCTGGCAGAAGCTGTGTTTAACTGAGAATAGTTAAGTCAGTCTCAAAGTTCCAGGCCTACTTTAGTTGTTCTGCTCCAGTGAATAGGAATATTATTTGGTAGTTATCCTAATGTGTTACAGGGGAGGAGAGTAAGAATAAAGCATGGTGGATTATTAAAAGAAAAACTCAGGTTCTTTGGTTTCTTAAAAAAACTCCCTAAATCAGTCAGTTGGGTATACCATGAGCCTAATTTAGTATTTTTCAAGACAGCTTCTATATCAGTTTTCCCTTAAGATTTTCTATTCTTTTTGTGATTGCTTGTGAATTTTATATACAGAAAGGTCTCTTCACTTGTGCTAATAAATGTGTGGTAGCATTTCACTGTGAAACTTCAGGACAGTTTACCCCTTGAGAAAAAAAAAAGTTTTCATGGTTTTGTTCTGAGCATAAAAGATAATTTTTTTTTTTTTTTTTGCAAAAATGAGAAACAACTGTTTTGTAGGTACATACCCTTTTCTTCCTACAATCAGTGGTTTTGTTTTTGACGAAATTTGAATTATACATTTCAGTGCCACATATGTCAAATTTTGTCCTTCTACAGGATCAAAATTAGTTCTATTTGCAAAACTTTGGTGTAAAATAATAAAATAAACTGTGTACTTATATATTAAGTTAATCACTTCACCTCATCAGGTACAGGTGTGCTTATGTGACAAAATATATGCTGCATACCTGCATTTCAGTATTATTCATTATAGTATCTTACTATGAAGGTGTCATATTGTGTTACTTTGCAAGATATTTGAGAAATCAGTGTTCTGTATTTGGGTCTAGACAGACAGTGAGTCAATTCTTCTGTTTGCAGACTGGAATATATGTATATTCTTTACTAGAAAAACACTGAAGATAATTCAGTGTTTATGCAACTTCCCTGCTTTCCCCGGGATCAATTTTTTCCATAATACTGCACCTTTAAGTAAGGGGTGGCCTTTTGAAGTATTGTTAACATTTCCAATGGAATATGAATCATGAAAAGTGTTGGAAGTGATGGTTTTTTGTTGTCAGGTAGGGTGAAGGGATTAATTGGTTTTGAACTCACTATTTCAATCCTGTGTTTATGGAGTCAGTGCACAATTCATTTATAGAATGAAAAACTGTGCTTAAAATAAATATTTCTGATATGCAGAAAATGCACTCAAGAATTTATACCACATCTCTCATATTTTTTATTTTTCCAGAAACCAATCATTTTCAATACAGGACCTTGCCATTTGGGAGCTTTAAAATGAATGGAAGTTGGGAAATAGTTACAACTTTGATAGAAACTTGACATAGCCCAAAATTAAATTTAGTTTTGCAGCAGAATTTATTTGTTCAGATAAAGTTAAGAAATTTCTGGAATCGAATGCATCTCCTAGCTAATTATATTTCTAACAAGCTTTGGGAAACTGTAATCTTATGACTCACAAGTAGCAAATAAATTTGCTTAGATCTTGAAGCAATTTAATCTACCCTTTGTATTACTGTATCCTTGAAAAAAACCCACAAATAATTTTGCCGTATTTATTGGAATGAATTTGCAGCTAAATTGCATGTTTTCTGAATTAGAGAGGTATTAAGTAGGAAAGTCAGTTAAATTGTGATGTCAAAGACTGTCCCAGTGTTACTGGTCTGGGAATGATATGTAAAAGATGTAATAGAAGTGGGTGGCAATCAAAAAATTTCTCCTTTACATCTTCACAATGTTTTAATTATACTCTGCCTTTATGTACGTTTTGGTGTGCCTGATGACATAGAAAGTTTTGCATTTGAAGAGGTATGATATGATAGTCATAAATCATTATTCTTATTATGGTTCCCAAAAGGCAGCGGTGTTGCTCAAGGCCACAATTAGGGTTTTAAAAAAGCACCTCAAAACCCCCAAAAACATCGATCAGACAAATCTAGCATGGGATATAACCTAAAATTAAACACTTCAGGAGGATCATGAAGTCTATTTTATGTTCTTAGTGCTGTGCTTAGAGAAGTTGACTAAACTGACTGTTGAACCTAAAATAATGTAGCCCTGTGAAGCTTCACCAAGAGACAGCAGCGGGGAAAAAGGAGGACTCTGATCTACTCACTGAACAGCTCTCTGTATTTTATCTATTGACTCCTAAAATACTTTCCTGAGGGAAATTCTTGGAACTCTGGCCTTCCTTAGGCTCCCTTCCTAATTAATGTCCTGCTTACTGGATGACAAAGCTTTACGTGAAAATTAAATCTCTACTCACTTATTAAAATTTATAGTCTGGTGTGAGAAAACTCATGGAAACTAGAGGTTTTGTTTAAGAACCCTTAGCCTTGTGATTACTGAGTGGTACATTACCCATTTTTCAAGATTGACTCCATAGCCTCAAAAATGTCTGACTAGACAAATTGTTTTTAGGTACCTACATCCATCCTGATGGCCAAGGACAAGTTTTTGTATAAAAACTTTTTCAGAATAGTAGCCCCTAGTTAAGTTTTCAGATATTTTTTAAGCAGTTAGTGTGAATCAAGCTCTGATTTTGACTACTGAGTTAGCTTTGAATGAGTCTTAGACAAAAGCTTCTGCTCTTAATCTTGACTGGGCTTAGGTATATATGATAAATATTTAACTGTTTTTCCTTCTCAAAACAAAGACACGTATGGGCATGCAGAGAAGAGTCTGGAGAATTTAAAACTAAAAGGCTTAAGTGCCTATGAAACTGATCACATTTGTAGTTGGAAAGCAAATTAATTGGAGTTTTGCAGTATTGAGTGCTTATGCTTTAAACATACAAGAATTTTTTTACTGACTAAAGACTTTTGTGTGTTGAGTTGTGCACTGTTGTTAAGAATGCAGTGTAGTGGTGCAGTGAACAGTGTCATAGTTATACTTTCAGCAGAGTATGATTGTTAAATGTGGACAAGAGCTCAGAAATATTCATGACCTTCAGGAAGCAGATTTTCAAGATCAACAATATGCTTTACTCCCTTATTCCTGGCAGAAACTTACCACAGTCTCATGGATAGTTAAACAGGTAGATTTTCCCCTTTTTCAACAACAGCATGTCTTGCAGAAGCTGCTGTGCTTTGGATGTTGATGTTGATTTGCTCTTAATTCCATATCCTTTTTCTTTTCAAATTTTTTTTTTTTATGGAGAAAAGACCAACAGCTGAGTTTCAGGGGTGCCTACAGTATACTGATAACAAACACCATTTATTAAATCTGTAAGAAGAGAGCAGAAGAGCAAGGAGCAGTGCAGAGATGGCTCTCATTTAGCTGGCATACATAGTACATGGCAAGCTGCTAGCTCTAGCTGTTCTCTGTTGTCCACACTGCTAAGTGCTTCTGCTTGACTCCGGTGGGCTTATTTCATGGGCTACATTTTGTCATCCCATAATATTACTGTGACATGCTACAGTAGGGGGATAAGGTGATGTGATGTTGTGCTTGCAGATCTTGCAGAGCTGTAAAATAGTTTGCTAAGGGAAAGAAGCTTACAGATGTTTTAAAGTAGATGAACTAATTACTGAGAAATATGTAATGAACAGCAATCGTGCTGTGGCTGTAGGATGAATTAAATAATCTAGTATGTCTGTTCAGTATGAGAGCCTCATCATTTTGAGATTATATAAAATGAAAAAGTTAAAGGGATACTGTCAATTAGTTAATGTATAAACCATTTCTTTCTTTAAAAACTGTTGGGGAAAATGCCTTCCAACTTCCAGATTTTTTTTCTTGTTCTAAACCCATCACTGCTTGTCAGGCTTTTTTTCTTAACAAGATATAACAAGCTGCGTTTTATGCATGACTATATGCAGTATTTTTGTTCTGCTGTTGCAGAGCCAGCCAGCCAGGAGAGGGAGCACAAGTTAGATAATAAATCCTATTCCCAGAACTGTCCTGACAGCTGTGATGACACTGATCACAAACAAATATTTTTTGGTAGTACAGACTCACAGTTCCTTATTGCTCCATGAAGGGAGAAAGCAGAAGGAGCAAAACACGTAGGAAAAAAAAAATGTATTTCTGCTCAAAAGGACATACTCAGTATCAAGGTTAAGTGGAAAAACAAGCACAAAAATCAGTATGAAAATACTTAACGGTGTCCCTTTAAGGGAGAACATGATTACCTGAAAGTTGGTGGTCTTGGAACTAGGGAAATGGTAAATGAGCAAGGACAGATATAGGAGTTAGATCCAGGCAAAGAAGCAATATAGCCTTGTTGTAAGTGAATTAAAATAATCACATTTGTGCTATGAGAGAAGAGGGAAGGCTTTTTATTTTTTTTTTTAATGGATTTTGATATTAAGTCCTGTCATAATTACATGAGGTTTGGTTACTTTAAAGGAATTTTTCATAACAAGATAATGGAAAAATAGCATTGAAATTTAAAAGCATGTCTTTGTGACTAAATCTTCACATGCTAATGAAAAATATTCAAAACTCATATAAGTTTATCCATGAACTTAGGATAATTTTTGGCATTCATAAAACTGTGATTTTATGTGTACAGGAGAATCCCAATACCCATATGAATAAGGAAAAGACAGAAAAGAAGAGAAAAGAGTTGAGCTTAGAGCCTAGAGATCAGAAAGTAAATGAAAATAATTCAAAATACTTACCTGCCTCGTCCCTCTTCCTGAATACATTACTTCTAAGTCTCTCCACTGATTGTGGAGATACAGGCAAAGATTCTTTCACATTTAGCTTATATACATTGTCACATATCCAGATAGTTTAGTCAAAGGGTATCTTGCTTTTTCTTCATGTTGCATTGTGTTCTGGCTACAAAAGCTAACAATCAGAAACCTGATTTATACTGAAAAAAACAAAGTCTTAAAAATCTCACTGCTTTAACAATTGTTTATAAATAATTGGCAACCTAAAACTTTCCTTCCACTGTGTGAAAAGCACCTTAAAAAAGATGCTCTGCAGTTCCTGCCCTAGAATAGTCAATTGGTATTGCCAAGCAATTGCACGAAACCTTACTTCTCTTTGGCCCAAAAACACAAGGCATTTTGGTTTTTTAAAGTCAGGAACTTATTTTTTTCAGATTTATAGAATGTATATGGCATCATTAATTTATCAGGAGTAGGTCTTCTCAGACTGCCTAAGGCTGCAATGCAAGAGAAGCATTGTTCTGGAAAGCCAGGCTGGGTGAAATATGCATGCGTGGGAAAAATCAAGTTGTTGCTTATTTTTTCATTAACCATATATAAAAACAGCATCTTGTCCTTGTAAAAACCACTTACATTACCTCACTTTGACATTCTACATGATTTATACCAATATATTAGTTCCTTCCATTTATAGTCAGGGCACATTCTGCCAGGCATTCCATATGGCTGTGGTCCTCAGTGAGGATGGCAGAAGCTGTAACATATTACTAGGGGAACACATACTGCCAAGGTTAGAGCTCAGCTGCTAGTATTCCAGGTGAGGAATGCAACCTCTTCTATGGTTGGGTACATTTGGATTATTAACGTTGCCAAGAATACAGCTTTGTGAGGACTTTTTTTTGTGCTTTCTTGTTCTAATGCTCTGGACTTCAAAAATTACTTTTTTAGTAAATGCCAGTTTAGAATCATATTTTTCCTTTTCCCCTGTAAGATTATTTTTAATTTTCATGGTTTCTGCTTAAACATGAGCTGCTCTGATAGATATGGAAAAGCTAGCCCTTGAGATAACGAGGCATGGAAGGTCTGGCGTAGGTAAATGATCCTGCTCACAGTGTCCATGCTGCACATGCGGCTCACTGGTTTTCTGGCAGCACTGCTGACAAGCTTGCCCCTTGGCATTTGTTGTGGCAATTTCTCAGAAATCTTTGTGATAGTGAGAGGTGTGGATCTTGTGTGTGGGTGGAGATATGACAGCAAGCAGAATCAATTCGCAGCTGTGGAATGAGGGTTTGCTAATGGTCCAAAGGGAGCTAAGGAAACAGCAGCACATCTGTCTCACTGGATGTGTGCTGAAACACATTTGTTTTGTGCTTGTAGTTTAACCACCTTGCTTAAGAGAACAAAATAATTTCAGTACTACACAGAATATGTATCTGTACAGCTCTAATACTTTAAATCACAAAATATGTGTTCCCAATAAATTATTACCATATTTTTCTAGCACTCTTCGTACTATGTATTTTAACTTTTCAGTCTTGTCTTTCTTTCTGATAAGGACGTATTTATGTATGTTTGTGGTGATGTTTTGTTCACTTTAGTCTAGTGGTCTGCGATGTTCCCAAACCTCTCAGAGATTTGAGAAAGTCCAGGAGTGCACAGCTTTACAATATGACATTTATAGCTCTGAAAACCACATTATTATTTTCAGATGTCTTTTAGAGGTTTATATGACGCTTTGTTTTTTGTTACTCAATTACTGCTGAAGCACACAATCTTATTGCACACACTGCATTTCTCAATAGGTTCTTTTAGGGCTGCTTATGGAATTTGACTATAGTTTTCTCTGCTGGTGTAGATGATATGGACATTTCTCATTTCAGTCTTACATGAGATCTGTCCGTGCAAGTTCCAAGACTAGTTGTAGGTCTAGTGCCACGAGATCAGTTATTGACATGTCACAGACTCATTGAACAAAAGAATGCATTTTACATCTGATGTGTGTTTCCTTTGAGTTCCTTTGCAACAGTGTTCTTTACCTGTCACCAAAGTTTTAAAAGGGTTGTTGATGTTTTTTGGTGTGTGTGATTAAGTATTTTTTCTGTAGTTCTTTTCTCTTCCTTTTAAGAGCTATATGTACTTAAAAAAATTGGGCAGTTAAATTGGGCTATTGTTGACCAATTATTGCCTAATTAATATCTTTTTATACCCTACAAATAAATGTGTGTGTGTCCATTCAAATAGTTGTTTGTCTGTCATTTGTCATGTACACTGTGAAAAGTAATACTGACTATTCATGATCAGTGCTATATTACTGACATTTAACATTATTACTTGCGTCCAGGGCACATTCTGCCAGGCATTCCAACTTTTTATGGTTGCAATGTTTTCCTAAATAAAGTAAATTGAATTCTAAATTATTAATGAATGTTTGTTACATGAAATGAAGAAAAAGCTGTGTAATAAAAAACATAGGCTTTTTCATCCTTTTTGTTTCTGTGAAATGATAGATTCTGAATTCAAAACAAAAGAATTATATAAATATCACGTGTGCTACCCAGCTCAAGCCATTTGTCTATTAAGAAGTAGTTGCCAGACAAACTCTGTACAAAACAGTCTTCCGATGAATCATTAGACAGTCAAATCTGGAAAATTCTGGCAAAAAAAAAATTAAAAAACTTAGGCTGAATGCTAAAACTTATTTCAACGGTCTGCAGTAACTTCTTTGTATTGAGTAGGAGGAATTCAGTCTCTGTACTACTTGGAAATGTACTCAGTAAAAATTACCACTCTTAGCTAATCAGTTTTCTTGTTGACTTGATTGCGAATGTGCAAAGCTCAATCACTGTGCAGTATCATTCTCTACACCTACACCAGAGGGGTGCAGAAGGTCATTAGTACAAAAACCTATGATGAATATAACAATAAGAGTCCTTAATTCAGAAATAAGTAACACATTCAAAATTTAAATAGATGTGTAGTACGGGGGAAAAAAAAGGAACAAAGTTGTTAAAAGAAAAATCTCTTCTCACATTCAAATTTAGAGATGTAGCCACAGTCTTGAACAGGTCAAAAAGGTCACAATATTAAATTAAATTAGATCTAAGGAAAAAAAAAATCTGTAAAATCAAGTTGGTTTAATACATTAAATTTCTGTATTCCTTTTTTTCCCTCTACTTGCTCTCATTTTGTGCTTAGCCATTTTAAAAGTACTTATATTATATTTCATTTTATACATTATCAGCTGATTGCCTGTATGTTAATTTGTGTTAATGGTTCCTATGGCAACTAAAAATGCGTTATATCATGGATAACACAACATTATATCATGGATAATAAGTTACATATTTATTGTTCCAAACTTTCATATTTTTAAAGACAGTATTTCACAATAACTTTTGGACATAGGATGCTTCAGAGGAAATTATTTCTCTTTTTTGTGTCCTTTCAATACCAAATAATCAAACTCAGTGTGTCATCACCTAAGATGTTAATGTGAATACTCTTATATCAAATAATAATTTCTCATAACATTTACTTCAGCATTTGCTCGAAGGACACAGCCCTTTTTCACATCTACCAAATTAAACACTGGACAAAGCAGGATGTCAGCTTAAGAATTTGGAATAACTATGAAGGGTAGATCCCTCAAATGAGTATTAGTGTTGGCCCTGCCACTGTCCTTTCCACAGAATATAATTAGACCTGATGCAGTTTTGTAATTTGCGTCCCCAGCAATGCATTACGTTTATCTTTTTGTTAGCCCTTTTAGCATGTAGGTAATGCTTATCCCTTACTATTTCTTCTCCTAGAGGAGTAACTTATAGGACCAGATTTCATCAAGTACTGGTACCTTTCAATATCTGCTCACTATGACAAGGCAAGAGGCAGATAGCCTTGCATATAAGCATTTAAAAGGTAACAAAAGATGCCTGCAAGAATTTTTTCTAAATGCATGTGCCATTTCTTCTCTGCTTGCAAGGATAGAATTGAAACCACATATGTTCCTAAAACTGTAATGTTTTAGGAACTGTAACTGTAATGTAATATGTTCCTAGAACTGTAATGCTTTCAAAGAAGTAAGGTACTCTCACTGTAGGTACTGGGTTCTAAAATAAAAGGTATTGGTTTTGGACTTCTTAGTAAATCTAACCAATAATAAAAGCGTCTCATTTATCTTTGGTATTGTACTCAAGAGAACAAACAACAACTATTTTTTATATGATATGTCGGGTCCGTAATTTTTTTCAAAAATATAGATATTAGGAAAAACATGGAGAATTCTTTTCATGGTTTCTCTCATTGCCAACAAATTCTGTCAGGATGTGAAAAGAAAATATAGACTAGAAAATAATTCTGTTAGTCACTAAAAATTAGATTAGCCATTTAAATAATCCAGTTAAACACTGTTTTCAAATAAGATAATTTTGCAGTAGAGGAAAACCTAATTAATGTTTTTTAATAAACCTAAAATGCCAAGATTAAACCTTACTAACAGTTTCATTTCAGCTGAAGAGAGGTTAGTTTAATTATCTATTGCAAAAACACTACACATAGAGCACATAAGTCATATTCTTGCAAACCCCTTTAATTTTGAAAAATACATATCTTAAGTAGTTGTTATAGTAAGACATGAGTTTTGTAATTTATTAATTAGTGTTGCACCCATTTATTATTTTTTATTAGTAGTATTTTGTTATTTGGTTTTTATCATGTTTATTATTTGGGCATTTTATCTATCTTGTTTAGTTCTCTAATTAAACACCTGTGTATTTGTGGTACAGAAATGCCTTAGCTTTAGTTAGTAACAAGTGTCTTTTCATGGTAGCTGCTTCATAAGCAGTGTATGAAATAGAATTCTTTTGACTTTTCTGTCATACTCTTTGGATCTATCCTTGTTTCTGTGGTTTGTATTGTTACTTTATTAAGTAAATTTGACAGACACTTAGGCAGGTATAAGACACAGAGCTTTGTTTATTTGTGTATGTCACTGGCTTTTTTAGTGAATTCAGTGGTGTAATTTCTAGACTGTTGCAGTTTCTTTGATTCCTTGCCATATTTGAAGTTATGTGATTTCAGTTGATATAAACAGTAATTTTTATGCTGCTATCGAAGAGTAACCTTGTCTGTAAGACAAAACACATCTTCTGAAAGTGAACTGATTTTTCATGCTTTTGCAGGATGTGAAAAATCGACGAAACCCTCGCCTTGTACCGTATGCTCTTCTGGATGATCGGACAAAGAAGTCCAACAAAGACAGTCTTCGGGAAGCAGTCCGCACCCTTCTAGGCTATGGTTACAACTTGGAAGCTCCTGATCAAGATCATGGTAATTAATTTCGTCTTTTTTTCTCAAAAGAAAAGTTATAATTTTGCACTCTGCTACTGAATTTGTTGGTCCAATGAAATATTTTGAACGGTCTTTCCAAATCTAGTAGATGCTTTTCTCCATTCTCTGTTCTCTTAGATCTTAATTTCTTTATTTCCTGATTGTTTCTTTTCCTTTTTGTTTCTTTTCCTTGTCCTGTGGCCTCAAATGAATATTTACAAAAGTAACATTTTTTACATTTTAAAGGAATTATTTACAATTTAAACCAATAAACGCAATTTTTGGAGTAGTTTTTATTTAACACTATATTTGCTATTTCAAGAAAAAATAGGAAAAAATACATAAACTCAGTAGATGTGAATTTTATATTCCTAAAATTTTAACTTTAAATAAGGAAGACATCTACAGTTTGTGTACGATCTTGTATTTAAACACTTAAAGCTACAAGATAAACTTTTCTAAAATGAATTACTGCAAACCAAATTTCTGTGAATGTCGACCTGCAAGTCTAGAATTTGATAGTCTGTTAGAGCCTTTAAGTTCCCTGGACTTTCTCAGGTCTTGGAAGTTGAATTAGACTACAGGGAAATTTTAATTAACTTTGTAATTAAATTAAAATTTATTCAAAGTTTTCTTTGAACTTGCATCATTGCCAGGTTGAATGTTTTCTTGATACTGTGGGCAGTATTTTCAGTTAGAGACATTCTAGACAAGAAATTAAAATCTGAACTATTAACAAAGAATTTTAAAAGAAAGTACGATGTTTAACTTAACAGCTGCAGCATATATGATGTTAAGAAAGTACAAGAAATCAGGAGACATAATGTACAAATAAAACAAATAGAACTAACCCCTATCAACTTTATTTTAAAAGTTCATTTAGAGATAAGGTGTGGTGGTGCTTAAATTCAATTCCAATTGGGTTTTCACTGCTCCAGTTTGGTTTTATAATTTGTGTTTTATAATTTTGTAATTATTACTATTGTTTAAGATGGCCTCTCCTTCCCTCTCCTTCTCTCCTTCCCTCTCCTTCTCCCCTTCTCTCCTTCCCCCAGACTTTCCCGCCAAAACCTTGGTTGTCCTGGTAACCCTATCCCATAATAGTTGTTTACCACTTTTCTGTTAAGTGTCAATCTTTAAGTTATATAACTTCCCCACCCCCTCATCATGTATTCCTCCTCCCCAAGTTACTTATTATTGGTTCAAAAGTTGTGCATTCCCTCATTATACATTGGCAAAAGGTTGTGATTGGTCCCACGCAATCCCACCCCTGTAACCCACTCAATAAAGAGCCGTGCCATCTCGAGGCCAGCGTCTCTCCTCGGAGCGCTGCCTTGGGGACCACGCACCCCTTGGTTGCACACCCTGAGAGTCCCGCCTTTCTATTCTGCGCACTATCCGCACCGTGGTCGGGTTTGCCCACGCCTCTGGCAAAGTGGCCCCCTGGATGTAGTGGCGGCAGGGCTGGCCGGAGCTGCACCCATTGGAGAAGCCGAACCACTGCAATAAGGAAATATGGAATAATCAAATTGAAACTAGCATCATTATAATCTCAGCAAAATTTGAAATTTTTGAGGAATTTGTCTAAACCTTTTTTTTTTTTTCTTTGTATAGTGGCTGTTGAGTTTTGACCTATTTCGGCCACAGATGTTCAGTAAAGCATTTCTGCAGAAGAGATAACTCATACCTAAAGTGTACACAGGAAACCTACCATTTGGAATTTCTTTTCCAAAGCTCATGCATGCTCTGATCCTCAGCTTTTATGAGACACTGCCATTCAATTACACTTAAAATATGAAGCATTGCTGAGACCATGAATGTGTAACAAGGCTGGATTGCTGAGTAGGTAGAACAATGTTCCTTAGTGGAATGGACAATGTTGGTGGCAAAATGCCATGGTCTCAATCTTAAATCTGCCAAGATTGGAGAGTATAACTCTGCTGCATAATCCTAGAATTTTTTCCCCTCCAACTCTTGGAAAGGAGTTGCTGCAAAGAAAGATTGAGCATGAATTCTTCATGGTTCTGAGAAGGTGGATTGGCTGGTACAGGAGGCCTTTGCCTCTTGTCAGGATATAGGGGCTGTCTAATGGTGAGACGGGGAGAGAGCACACTCCTTTTGCAGAGTCTCTTCCACATCCTGCTGAACAATAGTAATCCCCTTTTTCATTTAAAGCCCTGAGAACTACATGCTGCTGCTTTTCCTTGGGAACGAACTTTTGAAAACCACTATCTTTTTCTTTAGAATACAGAGGTTGTTTGGCTGGTTCTGTGACTGGAGTTACTGATGAAATACAAAGAACATGAGTGCAATCCTTGAATCTGAAAGATGTGATCAAGGTTGTTGCAAAATTCCCAGAGGAAAGGAACTGTACAACAGTGTCTGATGAATTGATCTTTCTTGAGCAAAGACTGAAATTGTATTCCACAGAAGATTTTTATAATCATTTTGGGGATTTAGATTTTGCAGTTTGTCAGCTTCTCATCTTTTGGGGATGCATAAAACATGTCACAAGGATCCTCTCATCAGCCAAAATCCATATTGTTAATAAGGGATTTAGAGCCCTCTAGTGGTGTTCTGCATCTCCAATCATTAATTTTTATTTAAACATTAATTTTACAAAGTTCTCTAGTATTGGTTTTTATGTTTTGTTATTATTAATATTTGCTGGTTTCCCACAGCAGCTGTATTTTAGGGATTAGAATCTGAAAAAGAAACAATTCCTCAGTTACCATGCTTTGTGGTGTTTCATCCCTACAGGTGAGGTACTAAGGGTCTTCAAAAGTGTTCTTAAGGCATTAATTGTGTAGACTATCAAAGAGAAAATTTTACTGATAAAGAATTACGTGGCAGAGAGTTGCGTTGCTTAGAGGAAACTTAATGAACCTCACCTAACTGAAGTCAGGCATGATGGCATGAGAAGTGATGGTTAATTGTGAAGGATGTGATTTTATAGGCTATCCTAGGTGATATTTGAAATGTGGACCTTGATGTGTGTGAGAAAACAGAAGAGAAAGGGAGAAGTTCTTAGCATGCTCTAAGAAACAGGCGCAAGTAGGTGCGGACAAATTTGATCTTACAACAAACTCAGGGAAAAGAGGAATTGTGGTGATTAGACTGGAATGCTGACTTTTCAAATATTGCACAGACTTTATTTGATACATTACAAATTTGTGGGGAAAGATACATGCTTTTGACCTTTACCCACCCCAAATCTGAGAAAAAGAATTAGAGTGATCCTTGAGTCATCTGTTTGTAGCTGCATTCAGATTTCTAAGTTCTCCTCTCTTTGTGTGTGTGATGTTTACTTGTTGTTGTTTTGGGTTTTTTTGTTGCTTGTTTTAACCACTGATTCCCAGAACGGACAAGGCCACTTTCCCCACACAGTCGTTCTGCTGGCACATTCTTCTTATCATGTTTATGCTCAAAGGGATTCCTTTACATTTACCTTTTGCTTTTGCTTTCGCTGTTTCTTGAAAGTAGTTGAAAACAGTACTTTCTGCATGGATTATTTTTTCCCCCTTATATTTATTTTTATTATTTTAACCCTTACAGCAACAAGACTGGACGTGTGCAGTGGGATAATGGAAAAATTCAGGATCTTCCGCACAGAAAAGACTTATGCAGTGAGAGCTGGGAAGTGGTACTTTGAGTTTGAGGCAGTTACTGCAGGAGACATGAGAGTTGGTTGGACCAGGCCAGGCTGTCTGCCAGATCAGGAACTTGGCTCAGATGAAGAGGCTTTTGTTTTTGATGGCTTTAAGGTTTGTATGTGTTTATCTGTAATAATATGAGGGACTGCAAAACTTTTAATTTGTGCGTCTCTTTCCATGTATCATTGCCTCAATTGCCTTCCCTGCTTTCATTTATGTTTCATGAAATTATTTCTCTGTCTTTGAGGGCCTAGGGAAAATAACTAGTATCAGTGTCACCTGAAAAATCAATTAGCAAGGTTTGGCCTTTCTATAATGTTTTTTCACAAATTTATGTGTTTCTACAGTATAAATAAAGAATTGAAAATTAAAGTGGCTTAATCAAATTCAAAATACTGGCAGAGCTGTAATTAGCTATGAATAATTTCTTTTAAGTTTTACTCTGTTGTTCTCTCTATAAGAAGTGCCATTAGGGAATAAATATGGTTAAGATAATTAATAGTGTTTGAGGCAAACTTCAATACAAAGTTTTTGTAGAAATGTAAGAGTTCCGAAGACTATAGCTAGGTTTTCAGGGAAATCCTTACAGCTTAAATGAAGTATGATAGAAATCATTAAGGTTTGCTCAAATTTAACTCTGTGTGAAAAAAAAGACTGAAATCTAGTAGAAGATATTTATAGGAAAAAAAAAAAACCCCTTTATATTACTGACTATCTTCAGAATAGATTAAATGACTCATTGAAATTTTTAATTTCAGAATGCAGGAAGTGCAACTGCCATCCAAACCCTAATTGTTATTAAGGTTACTCATGAATCACTGCCAACTTCTTTATTGTAGCTGGTGTTGGAATTAATGTCCCTTATTACTTTTAAAATATGTCACAGAAATCAACAGTATTCCTGGATGTAGCCAGCAAGATAAACTTCTCAAGATGTATTTTATTTATGCTCTGGGAATTTGTTTTCCACTCTTAGAGAACTGAAAAGTTCTTTTTGTAAAGTGTCCTATGTAAATCATTCAAGTCCTCATAATAGCTGTGTAGTTGCCTTCTGAATCTTAGGGTTTGACATTTATTTCTCAGTCCACAAAACTATTTTATTGTGTTTGATTTTAATGGGTTATTTCCTTGGTTGGAAAAAAAAAATTGACCTTCATGGTACTGAGAAAGGTCCATTGGTTTTGTACAACTTCTAGGATGGATACAGTGCCTAAAAATCTACTTCTGATGAAATACATGAATAGGAATCCTATCTGTTATTAGTTATTAACACTTTTTTTTTCTATGCTTGGTTACAAGAGTTCTTAACAGATGTTAATTTATTAGAACTCCAGTCCAAGACCCTATCGAAAGCCTTTGCAGTCTTTGACTTGAAAGTCAGTCAGAGGGATCATTAATCATGCCCTCAGCTACTCTGAAATCTGTCAGGAACCCAGTGCTTTTCTCATTCACAGCCAGTTCTATTCCTTCCAAAATCTGAGAGAAAGATTAATTTATTTTGCACAAAATATTTTAAGAATTATACTTAAGGAAACAATACAGATTGTTTGCAAGTAATGAATTTATGGGCTGCTAAAGTAAATAAAAACGATTTCTAAAAAGAGTTTGTGAAGTAGCTATTAAACATTGTAATTGATAGTATATTAGTGTGATTACAAGTCTTTCTTGGAACTTCTGCAGAAAACTAAACTATACTCTTACTTCTTCCTAAAATGTTGAAATAGCAATTTTCCATGTCAGCTCTCTTTGCAATGTTTTATACTGCTGATGTGAGGGGTGCTTGCAGGAAGTTAATTCTTGGATTTCCATATTCAAAGTCAGCTTGAAGTACTCATAGACACAGTTTTGGAATGATATCCTGTGAAAGCGTTCATTTTAATGACATCTTAATTGAGTCAGTTAATTATTAGTTCTACCCTTAAAGACGACAAGAACACATACATTGTCAATATTTTTCTTTTAAATGCCTATAATTATTTTCAGGCACAGCGGTGGCATCAAGGTAATGAGCATTTTGGCCGCTCTTGGTTGGCAGGAGATGTTGTTGGATGTATGGTTGACATGAATGAGCACACTATGATGTTCACGTTAAATGGTGAAATCCTGCTTGATGACTCAGGATCGGAACTTGCATTCAAGGACTTTGAGGTTGCTGATGGTAAGAATATATGTTGTTAACTTGCTATTGTTTTTTGTTCTGACTTCACTTTAATGTGTTTCTTTGGTGTTTCATGTCCCCCTTCTCATCCCTGCCTCTGCCTTTCCTGCCTTGTCATTTTACTATTTGATTAGTATTTGTCTTTTGGAAAGGAAATTTGCTGGGCATGACAATGAGGAAGGGCTTTTTTCTGTAGTGGTCTTTGTGGCTGTCTTTTGTTGTGAGACCCTTTAATTGTTTTTCAGGGATGTATCTGAAGAGGCAGATTTATTACTTTTGATATTTCCTCCTCACTGCAGTAGCTCACCATATGATGTAATAGAATTATAGAATGCATCATAGAATGGTTTGAGTTGAAAGGGACCTTTTAAGAGCACCTAGTTCACCCCCCTGCTGTGTGGGGCAAGGACATCAGATTTTATCTAGGTGAAATACTGAAATAATACTAAGTGCTTACCCAATTAGTGAGAAACTGTGGTAGCAAATTTAAGCCATCTTTAGGATTTTGTTTTAGCACTGGGAGAGAAATGACACCTGATCCAGTCAGTTGATAAAAAACTATCCTGCAAAATATTCTGCTTAATTCTAAACCAGCAGATTGACCTTTGTTCTTGTTGTCGGGTTCTTGGCACAGGTTTCAGCATCCACAAGTGGGTGCTGGTTTCCTGTGAAGACATAACTTACGAGATTGCTAGAGATGGCAAAGATTGTGAGGGTCTGTCAAGTGATAGATTGATTCTGTACCAAAGAAGTATTTTTATTTCTTATTTATTATATACCTGTGTACAGATAGAAACTGAAAAGGGTTAAGAAATTGTATTAAGTAAGTTAACTGCCTGAAACTTCTGAACTATGGTAATGTTAAAAAAAAATTAGGCTTTAAGCTTTCATTTCTTGTAGGCACATATATTCTACCATAAATATTATACATCTGCTAAACAATACAGCTGTAGCTGAGAGATAAAATAAAATTTATTGAACAATAAGAGCTCCACATGATACTGTTGGGTTACTCATCCATACCCTATTCCCATGGGAAATATGAATTCCATACATCTTAATTAGGCAATTCCCTCTTTGAATTTTAACCTCTTTATTTTCATCTGGATTTCTGAGTATTCTACTTTCCCGAGTACTTTGGGAGATTTTTTCCCCCTTCCTCTGCCATACATTAGGAATCAGAAATATTTTAATTTTATTTAAAATTACATAATTGCCATCTATTTTCTGGACTGGTGCCTGTTACTTTACTGCCTTTGGATTTCCTTAGATGCAATGGTAACATGATGAGGGAAAGGAATATATAAACAGATTAGTGTTATGTGCAAAAAATCATCTTGTTGCCATTAGATTTTAATGGATTTCCAATTATTAGTTAGTATACTCCCATTGAGGAGTAGGGGATTCTGAAAGAAACTCAAATTCCATTAAATTCTCAGGGGAAGCTGCATTTATTCCGAGTTGATGAAATCACAGTGGCATACTTTTTGTGGTGCTTGTTTCTAGCTGCAGGTTCAAATTGAAACAGATCTCTCTGCTAAAGGAGTTCCTGGCTTGACATGGAGTCTTTGGTAACCATGTCAGAGACTTTAGGTCAAAGCTCTCAGATTTTGCACAATGTCCTTGTAGTTCACATTAAGTTCCTTTAGTATTGTTTTTGTAGGAAAGCGCTTCCCCTTTGAAATAAGATGTCCTAGTCTGTTGTCAAGGGAATGTACTGATTGATCTCAGACTTAATAACTCCAAAGCTGTATTTGAAATTATTATGCATATTTAATACACATGAAATTGCTAAAATCAATTTATGGAGCTTTTTTTTTTTTAAAGTTTGGTTCTGTTACTCTTGCTTAACAGCCCTGAGACCTTTCTGCAGGTCACTTCAATCAGTGAATCATGTGCGTGTTGTGTTGCTGCAAAAAGGAACCTTTTGTGTTAGAAGGCAGCCTTAGAGTAAATCAGTCCTGTAGATTTAATTTACTTAGGAACAAAGAAAAGAGGATATGGTGCTCTGCCAGCTAAGGTAATACAGCTTGTGCTGCATGTTAGGTTGTACTACCAACAAGAGGAGCTCTTTGGGATTATGGCAGATGAATTTAGTTATGAGATATCATCTCAGTAGTAAAATTGATGAACATAATTGCATCCTAGTATGCATTTTTAGCAGATAAATTTAACTGTAGATATGAACAGGTACACTTGTACAACCCAAAATTTTATTTTGGCAAGTCGTGATCTCTGTGAGCAGGTACCGTTTGAAGTGTTTGAGAGATTGAATCAGGAGGTTTGTGTTGTATTCTTGAAAGGAGAGAACATTATGAAAATGTTGCTATACTGTGCTTTTGCTATGTATGACAGACAGTGCTAGAGGATTACTTTCCATGTGGTAGTGTTCAAGTCTTTTTACTTGTTTAGCTATTTCATACAGTGAAATAAAATTGGCTCCATAGCCCAGTTACGTATCTGGAGATTAAGAGCCAAGTTAGGGGTAAATAATCTTTTTATATAACCTCTAGCATGCAAGGGTTACATGGGATATGTGAATAATAATATCTAAAATGGCTGGATATCCATACAAAGATGGCTATTGAAATCCCTTTTTATTCTGTAGAAAGACATGTAGCTCCCTTAACCACACACCCCCTATAAGATGAGATGCTCTGTCTTCACCATGTATAGAAGAGCCCTAAAACACCTAAATGACAATGAAATCATTGGAAAATCAATGCAGAATTTCACCAGAGACAGAACTAGGATTTTCACGGTTAGGACCAGGGCTAGTGTCAATGTTCTCTTTATACAGAGCTACAGTTACAGTTATGTGCAGGAACCAGCTGCATGTACTGTACCTTCTGTTATCAGTGAGAACTGTATTGGTGAGAAGGATGTCATCTTGATTTCACATTGCCTCCTTTGGAAAGTTTGACGAGATACACTACATTGAGTAAAAACATCAATGACAGCTTTACCTGTGTGGGAGGTTTTCCTGTGCTTCTTTGTTTTCTTTCAGGGAATTTTGCAAATGCTCATTTACGTTTTGTTGCATTTTATTTGTGTGTGTATTTTAAATACTTGCTTCACATCTAATCTGTCTGGGAGGTTTGGGGTTTTTCTTTGAAACCACAGAAAAATGCGTAGGTAGAAGAATTACCATTTTTTGGGTGATGAGATGAGAATCATAAGGTTATTGAAAACAATTTTGATTTTGGCTTTGCTTAGCAGCTTTTGCAACATCTTGTGGATCCCTCAAACTTAACAGGTAGCCTAGTAAGTTCTCCCTACTAGAGCTGCTAGGCTTTATCATGGCACATATCTCTATAGGCGAATGTGATTTTCTAACTATAACTAACATTAGTTATGTGCTGTTTAATACAATTTTGTTGTGTTTAGTGTTGGAAAGCACTTGCATTATTGTCCATCACTAGATTTGCACTAGCAGAATTGACATATATCATGTCTGTTATAGCTCTGTTAGCTGAAGAGTTGATGCCTTGTAATTTAAGAGCCAAGCTGTGAAGATAAAAATCTGGACTTCAACTTATGGCTAATAGTGTTATGGTGTTAAATGTATCATGTCTAATACAAATGCACATGACAACCAGTTATGTGTATATGTAGTAAAATCTTCAAAAAGTGGTGCTGAAGGTGGACAGTAATTCCTGTAGATGGTGCTCTGGAGTTTGCTTTTTCTCTAAAGAACAAACATCATGACTAGATATTCTGCTCTTTTTTTTAATCTGGAAGCCTAATGAAAAGTGAGGAACTACTTTGTATTTTGTCCTTATATTTTTCAATACCTATTATATTCACATGAATCAGAATCACTGAACAGAGCTTCATGTTTCTTGTTGATAAAAAAAGAAAACATTTTGTTAATAACTAGGTCAAATGAATCTACAAAGTAGCTTTTAGCTGTGGAAATTGAAAAGTGGAATGAAAAGAAATAGAAGGAATAAAAGATTTTCTTAGGTTTTTAGACTGTGAAGCTGAAATCGAGAGAAAAAAAAAAAGTGCAGTTCACTAATGTTCATTATGTACAACCCACATGTTCTTTCATCTTGTTTTAAGGATTTCTACCTGTGTGCAGCCTGGGCCCATCTCAAGTGGGAAGAATGAACTTCGGAAAAGATGTCAGCACTCTAAAATATTTCACTATATGTGGCTTACAGGAAGGGTATGAACCCTTTGCTGTTAATACAAACAGAGACATCACCATTTGGCTGAGTAAAAGGCTTCCTCAGTTTCTACCAGTGCCACAAAACCATGAACACATTGAGGTTTGTGATCACAGAGAAATGTTTCTAGGCACTTGAATATGTTTGAGTTGTTTCTACTTTCGTACTTCCAAACAAGATTTTAACGTGATATGTTGACCCAATTCTGGATGACCCTTAACACCTGTTACAAATTTCCTATATTCTGTAGGATTGCAAAGAATGTAATTGTTTGATTGATAGTTTTTCTTTCTGCAAAACCTATGGCATGTGTTAACATGACATTCTGAGAGACAAATTATACAAGATGTCCTCTTTAAGAGATCTTTATGCTGTGAGAGCTATGTAATAAAATTCCAGAAACTGGGCATTTTTAAATTAAAAAATACCATGTGTTCTAGTGCACACACTTTTTGATTTTTTCATAGCTAATTGGTTTTGATTGTAATAAATATTAATTAGCTGATTGTGTCAACACTTATGTCCCAATCAGTTGTACATCTTGATGGAACTGAAATCATGCCTTGTAAGTTTGCCATGAAATCCATCTGAAATAATGTAATAAGAACTCTTTTTCAGCTAGCGTGTAGTATTTAAGAAACAGTTTATGTTCTTTCATAAGTACATCCATGATTTTTATTCCTTGGTCCTGAGAGTTGGATTTCTGTTGCAAAGAGTTATGGTGAGAAGCATAGTTTTTTTGAGAGGTTTTTTTTTGTTTTTTTTTTTTTTTTTTTAATTTAACAATGCAGCAACAGAAACATCCACTCCTCATAGTATTTTTCCCCTTCAAAACGGCAGCACATGATTGCAATGCGGTAGACTGTTGACACCATGCTGTTGCAAGTTTTGCAAGTCATGGATGCTTATTGTAGAAATATAAATTGAATATTTATGTGGCAGAAAAAGCATCAGCTTCTAAAAAACTACATCTTTATGTATTGTAGGTGATGAGAATTGATGGCACCATAGACAGCTGCCCCTGTCTGAAGGTCACACAGAAGTCCTTTGGCTCACAGAACAGTAAAACAGATGTCATGTTTTTTCGATTAAGCATGCCCATTGAATGTGCTGAGGTGTTCTCCAGATCAGCTGCAGGAGGGTTACCAGGCTCTGGTCTTTTTGGCCCAAAAAATGACTTGGAGGATTATGATGCTGATTCTGATTTTGAGGTTCTAATGAAAACTGCTCATGGTCATCTTGTTCCTGACCGGACAGAAAGAGAAAAAGACGCCACAAAACCAGAGTTGAATAACCATAAAGATTATGTTCAAGAAAAGCCCTCACGTCTTAAACAAAGGTTAGTAGCTTGCTACTGGCTGCTTTTTCCACCCCTGTCCCTTCTGCTTCTCAAAGTAGAGGGAAATGACTTGACAGACCAGTCAAGTAACTTTTGAATATACATTTTAAGGTCAGCATTAAGTGCTTTTTAAAATGAGCTTGTCTCTTTCTGTTTTCTGAATAATTTGCCTCTGTGTTTGAGTTTTTAGTAGAGATTTTAATTTTACTTTTTTTTTGTTGCAGATTTATGCTCAGGAGGACAAAGCCAGATTATAGCACGAGTCACTCTGCACGGCTTACTGAGGATGTGCTAGCAGATGATAGGGATGACTATGATTATTTGATGCAAACTTCCACGGTATTGCAATATAGGATTGATGTTTTAGCTGTTTGGGGTTTTTTAGTTGTTTGGTTTGCATTTTTTTAAATACATGTTTTTTCTTGCTCTAAGTGTTTCAGAAACATTCTAATTTTCAATTTAAATGTCTATGGTAGTTCTGAAGTTCTACTTAAGTTGAGACTGTTTTGTCCCTTTTATTTTGATTTGATTGTCAGTCTAAAATATTTTCCAAGTGAAAACCTATAAACTAGTTGAATCCATTTTTGAAACTATTATTGATAACACCATACATAGAAGAAGAAGATTAAACAATTTTAGAATGATGGAATAAATTGGAAGAGGAAGATTAAACTAGTAGGTCAGTGTTCAGAACCATTTGAAAACATCTCTACTAATTCTTCAGAACATTTATTTAATGGAATTCCCAGTGAAAGTTTTGTGCAAGTTTTGTAGATCTTTCTCTGACATGATCAGTTCCATAAGTACTCCTTCATCAATGTTCAAGGGAAAACAAATACTCCTCTTCTGATGTGTTCTTCTCTTTCTAAAAGATATTAATACTAGAAACTGTGTCATCTGCAGTAAAAAAATTCAGTTGCTGGAGAAATATAGCTTACAGTGGTATGATGCAGAAGTCTTTAATACAAGCATATAAACTACATATTTAATCTTGTCAATATTTTGTTTTAAAATGCATATTTTGTTTGCTGTATTTTGGTTTGTGTTTATAATCTTCACTGCTTTGCTTGTGAATTATACTTGAACAAGCCTATGCTACTTTTGAAGAGATTGTATGTTTTCAGATTTAGAGCAGGAAATTAATTCTGAATCAAACTGATACACTGGGGAACAAACACTAACATTTGATAATGTTATTTTTTATTAACAGTACTATTATTCTGTGAGAATATTTCCTGGCCAAGAACCTGCTAATGTCTGGGTGGGCTGGATTACATCAGACTTTCATCAGTATGACACAAGTTTTGACTTGGACAGAGTGCGTACCGTCACAGTTACACTGGGAGACGAAAAAGGGAAGGTTCATGAGAGGTTGGTTACAATTTCCTTAAAAAGACCTATGTTTTATACCCATACAAGCAACTTGCAATTTATAAGGTGTAAATCCACTCCATTTAATATAATTGGATTGATGTAGAAAAAATAATTAAAACAGCACTAGTAGAAAAAAGTGTTAATTTAATTGTTACCCGCTCTTGCTTGTGAAGAAACAGTGGACAAATCAATAGGCACTGCAAAGTAAAATAGTGCAGCTTTCTATATAGTTTGAAATTATGATCCTGTAAATACTGACTTTTGAGGCCAAAATTAGTACACGAACTGGTCTCAGCACTTCGGTTTATTATGCATACTAGAAACTTTTGTTATGCTTAATATTAAATGATTTAAAACCTTGACTTGCAAAGTCAGTTTCATCTTTGGTATTTTGCAAATGATTTGGATGTTTTCATACATTATCATCTTCAGTGGGTTTTTTTTTTTTTTCATTTATGATGTTCATATTTCACTGAATTTTGGCAGTGGTTAGGATGTGATCCATTGTTTTCATCCACAAGGCCCTATATGTTTGCAGCCATGCAAGGTTGCTCTTTGTTTGTTGCAGGAATTTTGTACACCATTCATAAATAAATTTATCTTTTGGCATTCAGTATAAAACGCAGCAACTGCTATATGGTGTGCGCAGGAGAGAGCCTGAGCCCTGGACAGGGACGTAACAATAATGGTCTGGAGATTGGTTGCTTGGTTGATGCTGCCAGTGGCCTGCTGACCTTCACAGCCAATGGCAAGGAACTAGGCACCTACTATCAGGTGAGTAGTATTTGATGATGTCTTGCAGGGGAAGGGGGAAAACAGAATCCTTAGCCTGCATCATTAGAGGCTTTAGTACAAGACTGTACGAAAATGTAATCATCACTGTTACGGCAATAAATTTTCCTTTTGTTTTATCTAGGTTGAACCAAGTACAAAGTTGTTTCCTGCTGTATTTGCTCAAGCTACAAGCCCCAATGTTTTCCAGTTTGAATTGGGAAGAATAAAGGTAAATAATTCATGGTTTTGTGCAGATTTAGGACTAACATATCACATAAAATAAGCTTACTTTATTTTTGCCATTTATTTCCTGTGATGTGGTCTTGGTATTTGGGACATTTTTACAATTCCAAGTGTTTGCACTATTGCTATTTTTATTCTTAATTCTGTTTTAAATACTTAATGAATTTAAAATACAGTACATTGAATAAGAAGGGTTGAAACTGATAAGAATTTTCTGAATCTTGTCTTTTGTGGTGAAACAAAATCACTTGGGTTGGTAAAGCAAATCTCTTAATTTTACGAACAGAGCAAGGATGACTGGTGTATCTGAAGAATTTGGTTAGAGTGTTAAAATAATTTTTAAAGTACATTCAGATAGAACACGAGAAAACTGAGCTGAATTTTTCTACCTTGCTTTGGATACTTGGATGTCTAAGAAATCAGAAGAGGTAAAATAAAGTGGAGTCCAAGGAAGTAACCACATGTGACCCTTATGTTTATTTCAAATTTGGCTGTTCTTAAAAAACAAGTATGGAAAATGCTGTCTTGCTGCTAGTCTTCCAACAGCTCCTAGCTTTTTTAAAAGAACAGTGAAAATGCTGATTTCTTACATTTGCTCTACTTTACTATATATTGAGTATATTTCTGGAAAAGAAATGCAGTGTTTAGTAAAAATGAGAAAACTGATTGTCTCTTTCATTGGAATTTTCCAGAATGTAATGCCATTGTCTGCTGGATTATTCAAAAGTGAACACAAAAACCCAGTCTCTCAATGTCCTCCACGCCTCCATGTCCAGTTTCTGACTCATGTGCTTTGGAGCAGAGTGCCAAACCACTTCTTGAAGGTGGATGTGTCTCGGATAAGTGAACGTCAAGGCTGGATGATACAGTGCCTGAATCCTTTGCAGTTCATGGCCCTTCATATTCCTGAGGAAAACAGGTTGATGGTTTTTTTGTACTGTATCAGAAGCTGGGATTATAAACCTAGTCATGCAATGCATCTGTGTAAGAAAGGCCCAGGGTCTTCTCTTTGTTTATAACACATGTAAATATAGATCGTGTGTTTTGATTTAACTTTTGATTTAACTTTTTTTAACTTTAACTTTTAATATTAAAAAGTATCCAAATTTCCAGTGTTTTCAAATCTCCCTTCTTTTACTCTGTTTCAAATCTCTCCCAATTTCTCTCCAAACATGTTAATAATATATGCAGATTTGCAAAGAAAATGAAAGAAACTCTGTTGATAAATTATTAAAGGTAATCTGTAAAATAAGCAAAAATCTGGTTTTGTAGAGATTTTTCAGGATTTGTGACCAATTTAATTATTCCATTGCTTTAATTTTCCTAAATTTAATTAAAACAATTGAAGAAATTTAACTCTGTGATTTCCTTGTTACTCAAATATCTGAGCATTTTGCCAGTGCCTACACTGAAAACCAAGTCACCAAGAATGCCAACATTAAACCTTCTTCAAATGTATTAGTTAGACTGTTGCCACTTTACACCCCCAGATTTAAAACAAGTAAATGATATAAATATCTTAACCCCAACTCGTTTTAAAACCCTAATTTTCAGTTATGTGAATTCTTTATAGTATGAAAAAAAATTCTGTGTTAAGTAAATAATTTGTATTTTTTCCCCCACTGAAAGTAGTTTAAGTAATGATTTTAGGAGTGACTTGAATAAATTTAGGAATAAACTTTGTTATTAGTCTTGATTATTACATTGACAGCGTTTCTGACCTGAAAGCTGAAATGTGGAAGAAGCCCATCCCTGGAACTGATACCATGCTAATATTATCCTTAGGGAGAAGTTTGAATCCCTTCAAAAAATAATTTTGCACCTATGGGATTTACTATTTTGTTTTTTTCTTCTCTGCAGAACAATTGATATTTTAGAGCTGACAGAACAAGAAGAATTGCTGAAATTTCACTACCACACCCTCCGATTGTATTCAGCTGTTTGTGCTTTAGGCAACAACCGAGTGGCCCATGCTCTGTGTAGCCATGTGGATGAATCCCAGCTCCTCTATGCTATTGAGAATAAATACATGCCAGGATTATTACGTGCAGGGTATTATGACTTGCTCATTGACATCCATCTCAATACCTATGCAACTGCCAGACTGATGATGAATAATGAATTTATAGTTCCAATGACAGATGAGACCAAGAGTATTACTTTGTTTCCTGATGAAAACAAAAAACACGGCCTTCCTGGTATAGGACTTAGCACTTCATTAAGGCCAAGAATGCAGTTTTCCTCTCCGAGTTTTGTAAGCATTAGCAGTGAATGCTTTCAGTTCAGTCCTGAATTCCCTCTGGAAATTTTGAAGGCCAAAACCATAGAGATGCTGACTGAAGCTGTCCAGGAGGGAAGTCTCCATGTCAGAGATCCAGTTGGAGGTTCTACAGAATTTCTGTTTGTCCCTCTCATCAAGCTCTTTTATACCCTCCTAATTATGGGAATCTTCCACAATGAGGATCTGAAACACATTTTGCAGTTGATTGAGCCCCGGGTTTTCAAAGAAGCAATGAGCCAGGAGGATGAAATTGATTTCTCAGAGAAGGAGTTCGGTTCAGATGAACTCAAGTCAGAAGAAGGAGAGGAAGAAACCAGAGGGGAGCAAATGCCAAAGGAAGGACTCCTTCAGATGAAACTTCCAGAACCTGTTAAATTACAGGTAAAAATACTGTTCTGATAGTGATTGTTCCTCTTTTCTTCATGTGTCAAATTATCTTTCAAAGAATAAAGTATTTTGAAATTAATTTTTTAGTTAGAGAAGTAATTTCCTTACAGAAAACTAGAAGATTAAGTACCTTTCTGAAGATACAAAGTTACTCACCATAGATCAAGCAACTGTGGTTTCATTAAAAAGAATTACTTGCTCAATGCCATTGATAGTGAATTTCTCATTCTTATGGATCCAGACAGAAAAGAAATTCCTTAGAAGAAAGGGGTAAATCAATTTTCTTGAAGCTTTATTTATGTCTGAGGCTCATTAATCCCTTGCAGATGCCAGATATTCCTGGTGTAAGATTGCTTTATGTGTAGTCAAAGCAGCATTAAATGATCCAGACACTTTATTTGATAGTAGCTGTTGCTGTAGGAAATCCATCCTTATTTGCATAATATGCAGAAAATATTTTTTAACTTGCCAATCCATGTCTTACAATTCTGTTTTTTCAGATGTGTCACCTACTCCAGTACCTGTGTGATTGCCAAGTACGGCACAGAATTGAAGCCATTGTAGCATTTTCTGATGATTTTGTGGCCAAGCTCCAAGAGAATCAACGCTTCCGGTACAATGAAGTGATGCAGGCCTTGAACATGTCTGCTGCCCTGACAGCTAGAAAAACAAAAGAATTCAGATCTCCTCCTCAAGAACAGGTACATCTTACAATGGACAGTTTCTTTCTTGTTGCACTTTATTTGCTTTTTATGTTGCCCAGTTCTGTTTGATTTGAAAGTTTTTCCTTTTGGAGATCAGTGTAATTTGTCTTTTCTTTGTATTCTCTAAGATTAACATGCTGCTGAACTTTAAAGATGATAAAAATGATTGTCCTTGCCCTGAAGAGATTCGGGATCAACTCTTGGATTTCCATGAAGACCTAATGACACACTGTGGTAAGTCTTGTTACTGAATATTTTTACTTTTTAAATTATATTAGCTTTAGAAGCAATTTTTGTAAGTAATTTTGTTTAAGAACTGAATAATCTGTAAACTACAGTGTAAAAATTATAATTACTATCAAATAAAGATAACTAGTTTGTAGTCAATACCAAGGAAATAATCTTATCCTTATCTGACTAAACTAGAAGGGAATGCTGTATGTTTTGTGTCATAAGCATCTGTTTTGGAGGCTGACAAACTCAGTTCCTTTTTTCTCTCCTTGTGGGACAAGCAGTCCAGACATCAATGGGTCATTGTTGGATGCTTTCCAGCTTTTCAATATTTTTCTTGTATTTGGTAACAGAAAATGCAGATGAAATAAATAATTTAAGTGAACATTTGAAAGGAAAACAAGCTTTATATTTTGATTCTTTCCATTTTTCTTTAGTTGTTTTCTGTTATTCTTCTCTATTCAAATTACTTAACATAGTTTTTCCTTGTGGGGGAAAATAGGAATTTGCATTATCTACAAGTAGAAAATGAATTTTGTGCGTCAGAGGGTGCATTATCATAGAGCAGAATTAATTACTCTGTATATTGCAAAATAAGTAAAACAGTTACGCATCCTAAGTCCAATGTTTTCTTGCTTAGTCAGCCACCACTTGGGGATTCACATTTTGTGGAATGGTTGAGAAACAATGTATTGAAAGTTTTCAAGTCAAAAAAGCGCAACTAGAGCTCAGGGAGTAGTGTAACAGCGGGAAAACAGACATTTAATTTGGGCAATTTCAGACCATCTCTGTGTTCCAAGTGATAAGACATTTCAATGTCTTTACTCTTAATTAGTTTGGTTGAGGAGACTGCTACCCAAATAATTTTGTAAGATGATTTAATGTGTAATAGGAATTTACCGATGATCACTGCTTAGTGTAGCATCAATTGCCCTGTTACAACAAAGTATAACAAAATAACTTTTTATAGAAATGGAATTGCATCTAATGCAAAAAATCAGGCAGCTTGAACCAGATGCAATAAATTGAGAAGAGTGATGTTATGTAATGAAGAAACATTTTATAAAATTCAAGACTGCTAAAGAACTCTCCACAAAACCCTTAACTTCAGAACTTATTTTGGAAACTAAAAAAATCCAGAAAATGGTTGAATGACGTTTTTACGTGGACTTAGTGTGAGTAATAGATACAGGTGAAGATTTTGAATTCCTCTGCAAAGTATGGATGAATCAAAATCAGTAGGTTTAAAAATAAGAGAAGTGAGCTGATAGGAATCCCATGAAGTTCAGCATTGGGAAGTATTAAGTCCTGCATCTGGGAAGGAATAACTCCTGCAGCAAGGACAAGCTAGGGACCAAATTATAGAGTAGCTTTGCACAAAAGCTGGGGTCTTCAGTACAAGAGAGACATGGCCCTACTGGGGTCAGGCCAGGGAGGAGTCATTAAAGGTAGTTAAATTCTTGGACCATATTTTGTTCAAGGAGAAAATGAGAGGACTGGGGTTGTTTAACTTGAAGAGGAAGCTCAAAGGGGGATGATATCAATGTATATAAATTCTACATGTTTGTTACTGTAGGGTGGAACTCAAGAATTGTTTGCTCAGAGAGGTTGTGAAGTCTCTTTGCTTTAGGAGATACTCAAAACCTTGCTGGGACATGTTCCTGGGCAACTTGCCCTAGTTGAACTTGCTTTGAGCTGGAAGGCTGGAGTTTAAAGGCTCATTCCAAACACAGCTGTTCTATGATTCTGTGAATCTTCCAATTAATTGTTTTTACATTTTTATAGCTTGTTATAGTAATATCATGAAAGAGCACTGTATTGTGAGTGGCTTTCTTCTCAGTGACCACTGAAAAGCATATTTGTTGTAACATTCGTACTTTCACTTATTTTAGATGTTTTACCTAAAAATCTTTATTACTATCACTTCAACCACACTGTACCTCTAGGGACTATATCTACACTTCTGAGCTACATATGTTCAAAATACAGGCATCAGTGCTAGTGGGGAAAAATGCATACTGGGGGAAATATATTTATTGTATGTTTTGTTTGTAACATCACACAATTTATATGCTAAATCACAAAGGTTACCTGATTCTTAGCTGCACTTCCCTGCTGGGAACATATGCCCTGCTTGGCACATATGCCTGTTCTATACTTGTTCCAAATGCTGATTAAGCATGTCCCATATAAAACTCTCAGAGCAGAACAACAGTTCAGTTTAATTATGTTTGTGCACACAAGATGTCTGTAGCTTGCTTAGTTTTATTCTTTCATTAATTTGTGCTTTTTTTTTTTTTTAATTTCAGGAATTGAACTAGATGAAGATGGAACTTTGGATGGCAACAGTGATTCAACCATTAGGGGTCGCCTCCTGTACCTTATGGAAAAAGTTACATATCTGAAGAAGAAACAAGCTGAGAAGGCAGTCGATGAGGATGATAAGACATCCTGTAAGCAAAATTAAATCAGTTTATTGCAGCTAAATTACAAAAGGGAAAAGAAGCAGATCAGGAAGTTCTTTGCTCTTCACAAGGTGTATTTTTAGTGAAATATCTGTGCACCTTAAAGTTTGTAGCTCAACTCAAAACAAGCATGTATTAGGCAGATTTGTTTCCCAATGAGATGTAGAGGAAAAAATTTCAGTGGCATTTTTGCCCCATATCCTTTGTCGGTTCATAAATCTTTCAGATTGTATCTTGCTTTTAATAAAATTAGTGCAGACCTAATAATTGTAACAAGGTCCTGCTTTATGAGAACCTCCTCAGCTGCAGCAGCTTCAAATCAGTATCTGCATGAAGATTACCATATTAAATAGTCTGCAATTAGACTGTAATTAGCAGAAGCCTCCACACCCAACCTAAAATTCAAGAATTGCTGACTCTAACTCTGTTCTGTCATTTTTTTCTGATACCTTCTGCCTTTTCATCTTGATAAGAATCACTGCCAATGGCATTCTAGTTCTGCAGTTGGTGTTAACTGACTATTTAAATTTTATTTCTCTTTTTGTCAGTTGCTTTTATTTTTATCTTTTTCCCCCTGTTTTTGTGGTACATGTCTGTTTTAAATGTACTTACTTTTTATGTGATAATTAGAGGCTAGGCCCATGCAGAATCTCATGATGAATCTTATCTCTTCCTTTTTTTCCTTGTAGTAAGCATAAAAGCTCCATGCAACCTGATTCTCTTTTTCTCATATTAGTAAAAAGACTATTATATTAAACAAACAGACCCACAGGTAGGTAAAATGCAGTATTGCAGTTATCCAAACAGGAACAAGTGATTGCCTGCTCCTGTGATTCTTCATTTAAAAAAATCCGAAACAGGATGAACCAACCCACACAAAATACTTAGCATTGTGTCCCTTCTTGTTATTAATTATTTCAGTCATCCGGAAATATCAGCCCAGACACATTTCATCTTTTTCCTTATTTTAAAAGCGTTTTTATTCTAAAAAATGCTCTACTCTGTGTCAATGGAAAGACCTATAGTACAGTGTCTGGACAGTAACAATGAAATTGTTAACATTACTACTGCTATTTTTTACCCGTTCCCTGTATTAGCACAAATTCTCTTCTTTGTTAAACATTCTATTTCCTGTAAACTCCTTTTTCTTCAGTATCTTTCTGTAAGTACTTTTCTTTTTGTTTGTCAGTTTGAGTTAACCTGGAATTACCTTAACTGTAGTTACCTAGCTTGTCTATATCAACATATTTTTCCCAAACATACATATATCCCAACTTACAAAGATAATCAGTGACACTACCAAATACAGGTTTCTTGCTCCATTTTAGAGATTGGATATATGCAAATGATGATTTGCCATTTATTTAATATTAGTGTCTTTATTTCTTTTGAAGGGCCTTCTTCTTTGGCAAAGCAATGGGTTATTTTGTTGTGTACATTATAAAACTTTGAGTGGATACAGAGCTTAGACATGTAAATAAATAATGTATCATTTACATACGCTACTGGTATAATTTTTCAGCCTTACTTCATAATAGGCTAAAAGAGCTCTCAAACCTATATTCATAGAAAAATATTGAAAGAGATGTACAGACATAAATTACTTTGTGAGCATCATGTATGTCTTCATAATTTTTTGTGTTTAATTTTAATTTTTAGTGTAGGCTTATGGTTTTGACATATTTCTGCTTCTCTCATGTGGTTTTATTTTTGTTTGATAGACTGCTAAAGAAATACCAAGAAAAAATGCCTCTTAGGAATTGAATTAATTCCAATTCATGTTGCAAGGCAGGTTCTGAGGGACTATCAGTAGGGAGATGAGCAATTATTGATAATTCTGTGATTTGTTTATTTTCTTCACAGCTACTCTCCAGCAGTTGATTTCGGACACGATGGTGCGTTGGGCCCAGGAGTCAGTGATAGAAGACCCAGAGTTAGTGAGGGCCATGTTTGTGTTGCTGCACCGCCAGTATGATGGTATTGGTGGCCTGGTTCGAGCCCTGCCAAAGACCTACACCATAAATAGTGTGTCTGTGGAAGACACCATCAATCTGCTGGCATCCCTTGGCCAAATCCGTTCCTTGCTTAGTGTCAGAATGGGGAAGGAGGAGGAGAAGCTTATGATTCGCGGATTAGGGTAAATAACTGGAGTGTAACTTCTCTTCATTTACAGATTTGTTTTTTGTTATTTGCTGTATGGTTACGGCCAAGGTTGTGCATGAAGTTTGAATCTGAATATGGGTGTAAATGCAGACACTGCTATCAGTTATGTAGTATCCTCAGTAGTAGGATAAAGCCTTTGCAGCATTATATGTATTGTGGAGGGAGAAGCAGTTGACATCTGTAAGACTTCTGAAAAAAGTTGAAAAGGTGTATGTAATATTTTATATCAGAACGTATCTTATTACTACATTTTAAATAGTATGGCTGTGAAGAATCCTGTCAAGAATACTGTCCATTTTTCATGAATGCACTGACTGTTGGCTCTGGACACATATGATTTCCTGCAACAGTCAGCCAATGGAGTTGTGCTTCCATGTCTGTACATACTGTATTGTACAGATTGTACATATTGTATTTCTTTTTATTGTACTAAATGTAGATGGTATGTTTGAGCTAGGAAGTAGTTCACACACTGTTATTCTTCCTAGTTATGTGATTAATAATAGTGAAGCATAGGGTAATAAAGAGGTCAATTGGAGGAAATAGTAAAGCAAACATGATAGTCTCTAGTAGGAAAGAGATTGGTTGGTTTTATTCTCTCATGTTTTTCAAAGAGATCTCTTTTGATAGTAAGCATCAGCTGTGATCTATTGAAAATCTCCAGTCAGCAAGAGCAATGAGAACCAAAGACAGCCTTATATAAAGAATGCCAGGAATGCAAGCAGAAGCAAAACTTTTGTTGTGCAGAATACATTTTTATAATGCTTATTGAAAACCTCAAATATCCAAATAATGACTATACATAATTTTGTATTGTCATTATAAACAATGCCTGCTTCTTAGGTTACCAGTAGGTATCCTCAGTGTTTCATGATTGTTGAAGTCTTTGGTGTACTCATGGTAAGGTTTTGGCAAAAGGCAGCATCTAGCATCTGTCAAGAGACACAAAGTACTGGCAATTCTAAATCTACCTTTTTATAAAAATTGAAAATGTTCATTTCACTCAAGTTTATGAAATCTAAAATGAGTGAGTGATTACTAGATTTGGTTTTCATGTCATGTTCTGTGCTTAGTTCTTATACATTTTTTTCCTCAGTATTTTCTACAGTGCATAAGAACCAAGATTTTCGGAATCCATTTAATGTTAACAGTATTTTTTTTGGTACACAAAAGTCTAGTGAAAGTTAAGCCAATATTCTCACTACCTCTTCCTACCACCTTTCTTGGTAGTCTTATAAAGTTTTACTTAGATTGTAAGCTAGCCAGCTGTGTTATTTTTACCTTTTGTAGGCTAACCTGAGCTCCAGCACCTATTTGGAAATGCCTTTTTTTTGCTGTGAGTGGTACTCCTTCCTTTCAGCCGAGCAATGGAAGTGTTATTTTTTGCTGCTTTAAAACTCAGTTTCCTCAGAAATGCTGTTAATTTTTTTTCCCTTAGTGTGACATTTTATAATACAGTTCACAGTTAAACAGAACACTGAAAGTGGATGTAATTTGTGAAGTAGGGCAATGCTGCTGGCCAGCCATTGAGGTGATATTTTGACTTTCAAAAAAAAAAAAAAAACAAAACACAAAACAAAACAAAACAAACAAACAAACAAACAAAAAAAACAAACAAACAAAAAAAACAAACAAACAAAAAAAAAAACAACAACAAAAAAACAAACCTGCTGCAGATAAAGAGGAGTTTAGAATGTCTTGGAAGATTGATAACCACTGAGGTCTTTTTCCAAGCCTGAAGCATTAGTGTGCAGAAAGGAGATGAGACAGCTTTTGGAGGCATCACCACTGATACGAAGTTCAGTTTTAGGTTTTGGGAAAAAAAGTTACTGGGAGTCAAAAACTTAGTGTCAAAAAGTCTCCTTCACGTCTCACCTTTTAAAAGGCTGAATTTTCCTTAATTTTCCTTGCCTGACTGAAGGAGCTTTAGGTCAGGAAGAAAAAAAAAAACCAACGAAAAACCTGTTTAAAATGCACAGTGAAATTTGAACAGTTGCCAACAGTATTTTCTCTGGTGACCTGCTAATCCTTTTCTCCCATGACCCAATTGCTTTCACAGTTATTTATGGGTTGTATTTGATTTCAAGACTAATTATAGTTTTTAGAAATTTAATTACTCTTTAAACTAGGCATTTTAATTGGATATACCATGTCAAATAAAATATTGACATTATGATCTTGAAGTCTGATTTTAAATATGAAAATCTGTTCTGATGAGATCTGTAGAAGAGGAGTTCTGCTTAACAATTACTCATGAATAATATTTGTGCAGCTTCTGGTTTTGGCACTTAGAAGTTAGCTGGATATCTCTTCCCCCTAGGGTTTTTTTATTGCTTTCAATGGCAGATAGCAAATGTCTCAATGTTTTAATAATCCAAAAAGGATTTTGTGTCAAAAGATATTGCACGATTGAATTTAAAATTTAAAATAATATAGCACTTTCGATGATGCTCTTGTCAGAACGCAGTTTTAGATCCGAATGGAATTTCTAATGAAAATAAAAGTCTTCTACTCCAGTGTAATCAAGGGGTAATTAGTGCACTGACTATATTATGGGAAAACAAAGGTCACGTTCTTTCACAATGTGCATAGAAAAACTGGGAGGAGAGATTGAAACTCAATAGGAAAAGTCCCTGAGGTAATTTTTACTTCAGGAGGTGGTAAAGAATTGCACAGTAAATCAGATTTGCAAATAACATAATGGGTGTACTACTGGTCCATAACATTTTTTTATTTTGTTTTCCTGTAGAGACATCATGAATAATAAAGTATTTTACCAACATCCAAATCTCATGAGAGCTTTAGGCATGCATGAAACTGTCATGGAAGTGATGGTGAATGTGCTTGGTGGAGGAGAATCCAAGGTAAAGCAATTTACAGTTAGAAGGCTGTGAGTTTAGGATAGAGCTCTGCTAAGCTTTTTCCTATAAGGCACTGAGCTGTCACTGGAGGTACTGGGATCATAACCTCTTACTAATTTCCCTTAACATAATAGTTGACTAAGTTTTTTAGAAGAATCTGTCCTTCCATTCCAGAGGAAGGTATTATTAGCACTGTAATTTAAGATGCTTTAAAGAAAAAACTGTAGCACTTTCTATGTTTTAAAGGGGAAATCTTTTTCATTAACTAATTAAAAAGCAACTCAGTATTACTCTATGAAACTGAGCATACACCTTCATTCATGTTTGAATTGAGAATCCGTGGGTGATCTCAGCTTTAGTTTTTAAAGCTTATACATTTATCTTTGAAGCTTAAGGTGTTAGTAATTACCTGAGAAAGTTCTGTTGATTCCAATGAGAAATCTAAGCAGTTAATTTCCCTGAGGGGCAATGAGCACAACAACTACATATTCATATATTAAAAGGCTTTAAATAAATGATCTTTTGCATATTTTATGTCTGTATTAGAGTTTGAACTGAAGTCTGTTTTGATTTATTTCTTAGGAAATCACTTTCCCAAAGATGGTGGCAAACTGCTGTCGTTTTCTATGTTATTTTTGCCGCATCAGCAGGCAGAATCAAAAAGCTATGTTTGATCATCTTAGCTATTTATTGGAAAACAGCAGTGTTGGCCTTGGTAGGTATTAAAATAAAATTTAAAACTTCCTGCTGATTTATATATGAAACCACCTGTATTTTTCTGCATCCCTCTGTTTACTCACTATGTATTGAAATTTCTCCTATTTCCGGTGCAAAATATCTTCATTAACTGTATTGCTAACTCTAAACAACTCCCCTGGCAGCAGCATTAAGTTGAGCTAATTTAGTATACTTCGTTGTACATGCCTCAACAGTCCAAGAGACTTAGTGGTTAGTTCCTAATTTTGAGGAACAAAATATATTCCTGTTTTTACAAAGAGAATCATTGATAACTTTTGGCAGCATTTCATTAAGGCTTACTTCTCACTGTTAAAGCTTGCACCCCTACACTTTTTTCTGTGTACTGGTCAGTACACAGCTGTGGCAGTGGGAGAAACACAGGACTCATTTGCTTGATTAGATGCCCAGAAATGAACCTTGAAACTTTCTTAACATGTTTGCTTTCCTTTTCTTGCCTGAAATGTTGTAGAGGAAATACATTTATCCTTGTTTAATTTAGTACTTGAAATTGACAATATATAAGTATTTAGGAATCATCATGGTAATTTTTAAATGATCACAAATGTATCACTGTAATGGCATAGAACAGAAGTGTAAACTGAAAATCTTTTTGAAGAGGAAGAGCCCAAATCAAATGTCTTTGGAGTGTCAATATGAAAACCTTAGATTTTTCTAATGCTATATTTACAGCCATCTTTAAGAGAACTACACAACTTATAATCTTGTATTTTAAAGCATAAAGAAAATTTCTATTTCAATGTATTTGGTGCTATGTCTGTGTATTAGACATAAAATCATGATGACTGCATTTTCCTCAAAACAGTTGTCAGTTAGAAAAATGAGAATGAGATCTTAAAACAAAGTATACAATGAGAAGAGGAATGTGCAAGACAAGCTGTTCTTAGCTTGACCATTCATATTGTATTTTCATTTCATATTAATGTCAAATTTCATGCAAGTGCCTGATGATTTATTATAGCCTGAGATGTATAAATTATGGATTTATAATCATATGCTAATATTGCTGTTCATTAATGACAAAATGTTGCATCTTACTGAAAAAAAGTTAATGCATCTCCTATGAATTTGTTGGGGCTTATTAAATTGGTGTTAAAACTAACTGTTATTTTAACAGCCTCTCCTTCTATGCGAGGGTCAACTCCTTTAGATGTTGCTGCAGCATCTGTAATGGATAACAATGAACTTGCTTTGGCTTTAAGGGAGCCTGATCTGGAGAAGGTTGGTAGCTTCTTCATCAAGCATGTTTTTCCCCCTGAGGAGAGGAGAAAGAAAGAAACTCCAGTTTCTTGGAGTAAGCAAAATCAAGATTATATGGGAGTTTCTGGTACTTTTCAGGAGAAGACTGAGAGTCTGGTTGGTTGTTCTTTCTGCTGGTGATCTGAGGAGTTGAACATTTGCAGTGATTACACACACAGCTGTAGCCAAAAGAAATTGCTTCAAGGGCAGCTCTTAATTTTGCAGTAGTGGAATCCATATCCAACAAAAATTCACTGCTAAAATCTTTCTTTGTTTTTCTTTTGGATGGTGACATGCAGTGGTTACATAAGACAATAGGGATTACTAGGAGCTTTGTGACATCTTGTTACAATATATGACAAATTTTCATAGAGATATCTGTCTGTTTCTGTCATATTTTCCCCTAATACTTAAACCTGTTTCAGAAAAATTGAAGAAATTTGGATTAATTACACTAAAGAATAAAACACTCAAGAGAACCTGTGACAATTATGTAGTATGTGTAAATTGCTACTGCAAGAGGGAATAGAATAATAATTACTCTGTCAGTAGTGCATAAAAAAAAAGGTTAAATAATGGAAAGACAGATTCAAGGTAGACATAAAAAACTCTTTCATTAGAAAAGACAGAGGAACTGCAATATCCAATTTCTTTTTGAAGACCTCAAATTCTGGAGATGATATGATCTTCATGGGAAAACATCTGTCAGGAGTAATGAAAGTGCAGATGTTCCTTTCTCAGAATAGGAAGATGGACCCATGAGTATTTAAAAGGACATTTTCAGTCTTACCATTCTTATAATGCTCAGCCAGAAGAAGCTGTCCAAATTGGCGAAAGGCTGTGCTTACAATTTAAGATTTGCTTTACAATTCCTACAGTTCAGAAGGGAAAATGCCAACTGAAAGCTGCTACTGAGCCTATAGTCCTGTGTTGCTATTCACGACACACAAAGGATGAAGCAGGCAATAGCAGATCAAGCAAGGAAAGACTTTGACTTTATTTTTTGACTCTATTTATTATACATTTTGGTTAGGGGGCAAGAGATTGGCTATACAGGTTTCCACCTCTCTGACTTCATTGGTGAATATCACCATCAATCATATTTCTCCTCTCAGAGAAGAACTATGTAAACACAAGTAGATAAATTTTAAAAATATACATTGTTTTTGTGAAGCTGTGTGAGAACTTTACTGCAAAAATTCAAAGACTCAAAAGTAAGAAAATTCAGGGCGACAGCCCTGAATTAGAGGGAATGTTACTCCTGTGTGTTTAAAAAAGAAAGGAAGGGAAAAGGCAAGTGAAAATGAATGGTCAAAATAAAAGAATAGACCTTTTATTCTTTATAAAAGAAAAGATGTGTTTTTGATTATGGATGGTGTGTGGTTGGGGAATATTGCAAAATTGACTGATGTGTAGTGCTCAGAGTTGGAAGAGAAACGAGATTACAGATAGCAAAGGATAATTCTAGAGAAATGATGGAATTGAGATAAGTAGTTCTTGCAGTTCATGGCAGGAGTAGGAGAAGACTGGAAAAGTGAACTATGAAAGAGAGTGCTCTTCTGACTTGCCCAAAGCATGATATGGTTTTGTCAGGGATAAGAGATTGTGGATACTGTGTCCTGACAATGTATGAGGGCACTTCCCTTTGAAGCTGCACTTCTCTTCTTTTTCAGAATTAATATCTTTTTCATCTCATTTTGCTTTTAGGTGGTTCGCTACTTGGCTGGATGTGGGTTGCAGAGTTGTCCTTTGTTGATTTGTAAAGGCTACCCAGACATCGGATGGAATCCAGTTGAAGGGGAACGATATTTGGATTTTCTTCGTTTTGCTGTTTTTTGCAATGGTAGAGTAAAAGCCTAAACATTTTATAACTTCTTCCATTATCCAAATAAGTTTGTAATTTTAAATAGTAATACAAGCCAACTTGGTAAGTGACTGTGAATTAAAAGAACCTGCAGAAAGAGGAGGATTATTCCAGTCACACATTAATTTATGTGATTTATGAAATGGGCATTTAGGGTCCTGTGAACCTGTGCCCCATTTTTTTTGATCCTGCTTTGGTTTTTGAAATGCCCACACCTCCTTTGGAAGTAGAGCAGAGAGTCCTAAATCTTTTTTGTGATAAAGTTGTGGTAGATACAGAGCCAAACCCCTGTCTTTTTATGAAGATATATGTAGTCCAGTTTTAGTGTTCAAGCAATTATATTGGTCCCATCATTAACCCTTGTACTTGACTGAATCTTTACTAAAATTCAGTAGTTTCAGTGATGCTTTAAATATCCTTTACTACGTAGTTAATTCCTTGTCTCCAATTAATTTTGAACAAAAACTTTTTTTCATTTCATTGTGGTAATACAGGAGTATGTGTGTTTATATAATTCTTTTATGATAATTAAACTGTTTTGTAGTAAAAAGTATCTATGCATTCTGTTCTCTTGTGTACCTTTTATATTTCAGAACTTGTTTTGATATAATCTTGTTTGTTGATATTTGTTCTGTGCGGTAGGAGAGAGTGTGGAGGAGAATGCTAACGTTGTAGTCAGACTGCTTATTCGCCGACCTGAATGTTTTGGTCCTGCTCTAAGAGGAGAAGGAGGCAATGGGTTACTTGCTGCCATGGAGGAGGCAATACAAATATCAGAAGATCGAACCAGAGATGGACCTTCCCCGAGTAATGGATCTAGTAAAACCCTGTAGGTGCAGTAGAATTGCTTACATTGACATAATATTTATTTGTTTTGTAATCTTGTAATGTGAAATGACCACTTTGTTTTAACATGTGAATTATCAATTAATTTTTCATTGGATTCTGTGTCGGAGATCTATCTTTTGCCAAACAGTGCTTCCTCTGCACTATTAATTTAAGTAACTCTCTCTCTAAATATTAAGACATCTCTAGAATTCTATTTGTTCTTCTTCATTCCATTAAGAGTCAGTCCATTGATGCAAGATGAGACAGATAAATGGTACCAATGGTTACAATGGACACGTTACTGCAATCGTTTTTGGGGGAAAGTGCATTCTGTCTTAGTCTGCTGTAAGTCCATTTGTTAACAGATGCCACTCTGTGTAAGCTGTTACACCTATGAGCAGATTTTCTTTATTTAATACTGTTGTTGAAAACTTTTTTTTAATCTTTTATTTGTTGTAACATCTACTTATTCCAGTGAAATAGAAGAACAAGAAGATGACACTATTCACATGGGAAATGCAATCATGACCTTTTATGCTGCCTTGATTGATCTCTTAGGACGTTGTGCCCCTGAAATGCATGTAAGTTTTATGTCTTCATACCCTGGAGGGTAAAGGTATAGTTGTTTTACTGATCACTGGTTTGCTGTTCATTTTTTTCTCAGTATCATGTTACCAGGTACTAAGGCAGTGGTATGGCTACATAGTATCTTAGTGGACATAATGACTTGTTCTGCTGATTGGCAAGGGGAAAAAAGAGACTCAGAAGCTGTTCATTTTAAAGGAATTATTCTCTTACTTTTTTTTTTTTTTTTTTTTTTTTTTTTTTTTTTTTTTTTTTTTTTGTTTGGTTTGGTTTGGTTTTTGTTTGACTGTCCATTGTGACAATAAAAATCCTCAAATGTCCCTATTTACTGGGATGGTGTAGAGTGATGTATTTTTTATTTTTATAAACTAAGGTTTTATTCTTCATACACTTATTTTAAACAGACTTTTAAGTTGCATATAAAAATGCAGATGTTAGAATATTCTGTTAAAATGTATGGATATATACTTGGACATACACATCAATATCTCAAAATCTATTCACACTGACAAACCTTCTCAAAAGAAAGATGTCAGTATTTCAGGCATTAGATACAAAGAATTAGAAACACTATAAAAACTTTACCTCTTATTTTGTAAGAGATTGAAGTTATTTGAACATATTTGTTGTTTATGATTCAATAGCTATTGTCATTCTTCAGAAATTTAGTTATACAGAGTTTGTCATTATGTGCCCTAATTAATATACATCATATAGATCAGTATGAGATTTGTGCAGGGATTGATAACTTGAGAGAGGAGAGGTACATTGATCATAAGGTCAGTGTATGAATACCTGTTTCGTTTGAAGAAAAATAATTGTCTTGTTTTCTCCCTATCTTGCTTCCTTTTTTCAAAAACAAACAATAGAGATGCTTGAAAGTGTCTTATTTGACTAAGACCAAACCCCTGATTTTTCAATCTGAAAATCTGCTTTTGTTTTCCTCCCCACCCACCGTATGCTGCTACATTTTAAGGCTTCATTCACCAGCTTTATCAAATTTCTATTCTGAAAATGAACTTAGTTTCAATTAATAAGCAAACATGTAGATTTTTTAGACTTTGCACATTTGCATCCAAACTACAGCAAATTGATGCAGATTGCATGAAATTTACATTGTTAATTATAATGCAATTTTGGGAGTAGTTATTCTTTTTTAAAAAAAGATAAAAAGATACTGCTAGATTTTTTTTTTTGTCTTTCTATTAGCTAATCCATGCTGGTAAAGGGGAAGCCATTAGAATCAGATCAATTCTACGGTCTTTGATTCCACTTGAAGATTTGGTGGGAGTAATCAGTATTGCTTTCCACATGCCAACCATAGCAAAAGGTAAGATTTTTCTACATTTTTTTCTCCCATCCAATTCTTATGGTTTGTAATTTATTAACATATTGACACTTATATTTTTTTCAGTGTTTAAAAATATTATAGAAATTCAACTACTTATTATGGGAATTAAAAGACAGATCATGTGTATCTCATACATGTTTCAAATATCTTTCTGCATGCTGCAGTCAACAATTCTGTGTACCCCTAAATTACTGATATAAATCCTGTTAAATTGAATTATGAAAATTTATTAGAACTTCTAAAAGAAATTTTGAAATGCATGTTTTCTGGTTTTAGAACTATTTTAAAATACTGCAGCCTCATTTCTCAATAACATAATCCTTAGCTCTTGCTGTTCTAACCCTATCAATTGTTCCTAGCAGATCTTACTAAGACACCAGAGTTGTTCTCCAGCAACTATGGTGAAGAGATAGGTGTGACATATATAGGCAAATGCATTTCTTTATTTTTCCTGCCTATATAAAATTGACTGCAATTGTGGGTGCTATGTTAACACCTATATAAAAGGGAAAAGGGTTACTCTACTTTTTTGTGTGTCTGGAGAGAAAACATAAATGCAGCCTGGATTGTTTAGGCACTCACAGCACAAGATTTTCCAATAGGTTACAGGAGAAGAGATAAAAAGATTAATCTGTCTATTTTACTATTACATATTTATGTTCCAAATAGGGAAATTGGTATTTGCTATTACTGTTAAGCATTTATGTTCCAAATAGGGATAGACCTGTAGGTGAGATCTAAGTAGCAACCCACAGCTCATAGATACGAAGCACTTGTCTACTTTCCAAAATGAAAGTACCGAAGTTTTAAAATATTTAAATGAATTCCTTTCAGATATTTTGAAAGTTTTGAGATAGGTAGGACTAGTTAGCACATTCTTAACTCTTTGTCATACATTAAAGATATGCTCACCAATGCTGCATTTCCAGTATCTCTGATGTAGCGTTCTTGAAATTTTTACTTTCCATCTGCTTCTGCTCAGAACTAGGTAGTTATGTAGGTAAGTTATTATGTTTTAGGTACTTAGCATTTAGAATATCTACTGTTAAGAATCCTTTAATATGCAAAGCATGAACAGAAAAGCATGCAGAGACTTTGAGGTCTCTAGGTAGAATTTGTCTTATGCGTTCTTTTTTATTTAAATGCAGATATGTTTCCTTTGTGTAACAAAAATGTGAGGAAGATTCCTAGGTGTTAACAGAGACTAAAAAGCTCTGACAAGTGCAGCATGACTGTCTAGTCTGCTGATCAAGGAGTATCCTTGTCACTGAAGTCTTATTTCTTCCTTTTAGATGGTACTGTGGTGGAACCTGACATGTCTGCGGGGTTTTGCCCAGATCACAAGGCAGCCATGGTTTTGTTCCTTGACAGGGTCTATGGAATTGAGGACCAGGATTTTCTTCTACACCTTCTTGAAGTTGGCTTTCTGCCAGATCTTCGTGCTGCTGCCTCATTAGATACGGTAAAAGTTTCAGTCTGTTTTTATTTTGGTTCTCTTACCTTGTTGAACACTACAACATTTTTCATCCCTTTAAAAAGCATTTTTTATGCCTTCACATCTTCTGGCTTTCTCAAATGCTGCCCGAACTCCATGTTGCTTCTGAGGTTTGATAATACTTGAAGGTGCATCATCCAGTGAAATGCTCATGTTTTAAGAAATGGCACTGATACTCTTATCTATAAAAGTTGCAGTGCCTTTCCTCAGGAGGCTTTCTGAGCTTGTGCTATATAATCAAAATCAGATGAGCTGCCAAGGAAGCAGCTGGAAAGAAGTGATTGGGAGTCTTTTTGCAGAGATAGACAGAAAATGTTCATCTCAATGCATATGCATTCGTTAGGGATACTTACACTGTTATTTAGAAAATGAGTACATTTCTATTTTATTTCTATTTTATCTATTTTAGTTTGTCTACAATGTTGGTGCCTCTTTTTTTTTTTTTTTTTTTTTTTTCTTTTTTTTTTTTTTTTTTTTTTTTACCCTGTGAGTTTTATCTCCATCTAATTTCTTTTATCTGTCTTGGTCCAGAAAGGTTAGATTTAGAGAGCTATTGTGAGGGCTGACACATTAAATTTGGTTTTCCTATTTGACCTTTTATGATAACTTCTTTTTCTGAAAATAATGATGTTGGTATTTAGGATCATAGAATCATACATACATTCTTAAGGTCAAAAAAGACCTCTAAGATTATGAAGTCCATCTGTCAACCTAGCACCACCACCACATTCACCATATCCTCAAATGCCATATGCACTATTTAGATTTTTTTTTAACACTACCAAAATGATGAAATTCCACTACTTACCTGGGCAGCCTGTTCCAGTGCTTGACAGCCCTTTCTGAAAGTTTTTTTTCTGATATCTAGTCTAAATCTAAGTTGTGCAACTTGCCGCCATTTCCTCCTGTTCTATCTCATTATTTGGGAGAAGAGACTGATACGTCACTACAGCATCCTTTCAGGCAGTTGTAGAGAGTGATAAGGTCTCCTCTGAGCTGCCTTTTCTCCAGGATAAACAGCCTCAGCTGCTTCTCACAGGACTTGTACTCCAGGCCCTCCAGCAGCTCCATTGCCCTTCTCTGGACATGCTCCAGCACCTTGATGTCCTTCTTGCAGTGGGGGGCCCAAAACTGGAGATTGGAGGTGCAGCCCCTCACCAGTGCTGAGTACAGAGTGATGATCACTGTCCTGCTGGTCACACTATTGCTGATACAAACCAGATGTTATCAATCTTCTTGGCCACTTGAGCACAAATTCATGTTCACTTGTTGACCAATACCCCCAGGTGCTTTTCTGCCAGATATTTAAGAAATAGCAGGTGAGGATTTTTAACTCAAATGGAACATGGCCTTGTTCATAGCAAAAAGATACTAATGTGTATTACCTGTTTTTGGAGGGTTCTGTTTAGCAACTGTGACATTCTTCAATACAATCTTACTTTGTTTTTGAATGGCTACATTTACAATTTTTTTTTCATTCATAAAAAAACAAAAGCTATCTGTGAGACTTTAAAAGCAGCCGAAGAAGGTAGGGATTTAGCTCCAGTAGGTATCATATCCTCATTTCTGAGTTCTGGAATTTTCCCACTTTATAACTGCAGAACAAACCCATCAATTTCTTTTCATTTGTAACCACACTGATGAGACAAGTCTAATTTCTGTCCCATTTAATTTATAGGCTGCTTTAAGTGCTACAGATATGGCTTTGGCTCTGAATCGATATCTTTGCACAGCAGTCTTGCCTCTCTTGACCAGATGTGCTCCTCTATTTGCTGGCACGGAGCACCATGCTTCCCTCATCGATTCCTTATTGCACACTGTATACAGACTCTCAAAGGGATGCTCTCTTACCAAAGCTCAGCGAGATGCTATTGAAGAGTGTTTGCTGTCTATCTGTGGGTAAGAATATACTTCTGGCTGTACAGGAATGCTAAGTGATAAAGTAGTCTGTGATTTTCATAATACAGGAATTCAGAACTATGCCACTAGTAACATAATTAAGATTTTTTCCCATCAAATGATTGTGATAGTTTTTAAGATACTGTATTAAATTTGCAGCTTTATTAATCACCAGTCATTGCTCAGTTGTCATTCATTCAGTCCTAAATTAGTCTGCCATCACCAAATCTTTCAAATTAAAACCTTGGTGATGAACAAAGAGGATGCAAAAGACAAAGCTCTGGAATTGTGGAGTTATACATACACTGAATTGCCATTTAAATAATTTTAGCCTTGTAGATTTGATATTCAGTAATGTATCTGAATTCTATGTAGAGATTTATTTATGGTGTGTTCCATTTGAAATCCTAATCAATGATTAGTATTGTTATGTCTCTTTACTGAACAGCTTAGGGACAGATTTTGTTTGTGTGTCTGCAGGGTCAAAACCAGTTGGTTATTATCCAATATTTAATAAATCCACAGGCTCAATTATGAGAAGCTGACTAGGCAAATATGAATTCAAGTTCAAATTGCAGTTAACATTTAGGCTTTCAGTTCACCAGAAGATTTGCTTTGCTTTTTTTTTAGTGTTTTACAACAACTTTTTGTTTTTTGCGTAGTTTGGAAATGTGCTCAAAAATGACAGACATTTATATTATAATACTGTAAAATAATATATCACATTCAGTGGTATTTGATATACCATTTAATATTTTTTTATGAAAATAACCAGAATTTTACTATGTATCTGGAAAGATTTAATGTCCATGCCATTGCAAAATTCATACTATAGCAATTTCTTCTGTCCTTCCAGTTGGTGCTCACTGCTGTGTCCTGTTTGGCACATCTAAAGAGATAGTGCTCTTACGTCTTCATTAGTTTCCAAGATATTTTAGGAGTCATTCAGATATATTACAAGAAACCAACATGATACGCTTTTCTCATGACCATGGCAATCCTAATACACATTATCAAAATTCAGGGTTTTTCCCCCCCTGATGTTCTCTGTCTGTAGATCAGATGTTTTCTTGGCTTCTTTGAAGCATTTGACTTGCAGTTTGTTCAGCATATTTCTTTGGTATACACTTGTTTGCTTTCTTCTGGACCCCTAGTGCCCTATTGCCACAAGTAAAATCTTATTTTTTTTATGCATTTGAAGAATGTTGACAGTATAGGACTGATACGTTGCTTTAATGTACTTATCAATTATTTACCTGAAACTGTGCTGGTGCACCCTTTTGAAATTGTTTGTCTGCTTTTAGGCAGTTGCGGCCTTCCATGATGCAGCATTTGCTGAGGAGATTAGTATTTGATGTGCCTCTGTTAAATGAGCATGCAAAGATGCCTCTTAAGGTAAAACTAAATATTAGTATTCAACAGCATTCTTTATAACAGAATGCAACAGAATATAGTTGCATGGAGAAGATTCTCTGTAATCGTTGTTATTTCCACTCTGCAGTAATCTAAGACCATAGTTTTTAAGGATAAATTATTGCTTTGGGAGAAATTCAGTCTAATTTACATCCATCCATATGGAATTATGAATTCTGGCTCTAATGTTTTCTTCTCCTTTAATTATTTTCTGTTTGTTTTAGCCCATGTGAAAACACAATAGAAAAACCCTTGGGGTCAGGGCACAGAATCCAGTGCACAAAACATAACAATTCATATTTTGAATGTACTCTTACTTTTTGCCTCTGCATTGGTTTTCCTTGCTGTTGGAAAAAGGACTCTTTTGCTGTTTGTGATGCTTAGAAATCTGTTAATTAATAATATGTAGTTGTAATGTTGCATTTTGTTTTCAGCTCCCAAAACTTCAGCTGTATCTTTTTATTCTGATTCCTAATGCATAAGAAAAATGACGTTTGACTTTTTTTTCCTTTTGGAGCTGACACATTCCTGAAAGATTCCTGATATCATCATTAGTTTTAATAAACATTTGGTTCCACACCTTCCCTACTGTTTCTTAGCAGTCTTTTTTAATGTAGTTTTTGTACCACAGTTTTGAATTAGATATGAATATTTTTTTATTTATTGTATTTTTATGCTTTAAGAGCACAGCAGCACATCTACAACCCTGATGTAAGAAGAGGAATTTAAATTATTAATCTCAAAGCCAGGGCCTGCTGCTGAATCCCTGCCAAGGACTTCATAATTTGATTATGCCCCCCCCCCCCCCCCAGAAATCCTCAATCTAACTAAAGATTCTGGTGCAGCCATTCTTGCATGTCTGTGTGAGAAAAACAGTTGATAATTTAGTATAGTGCCCTGAAGGGGGCGCTTCTAATGCATTACAGCATTTTATGTGTTGCTAAAACCAAATAGCAATGTGGCACTTCCTATTTGGCTGTAGTGCTTCAGGGTTTGGGTTTTTTTTTTGAGTGAGGAAGAAACAAACCCAGCTCCTTGACATCTGTTCATCTAGAAGAACAGATTTTATGATACTAAAGGTCATGACTGCAGTGAGCTGCCCTTGTTGCTGAACTTAACAGTAGGGAAATAATAATTGAATTCTTTTGGCTAGTCAGGCTTTGCAAGAATACAGATGTGAAGAGAACCATGGCATTAGCATGGGCTAAGGATTTTGTCCACTGATACCTAAAAGACTAATAGGGCCTTCTGAGGAAATTGAACTCGTTATCTGGAGATAGACCTATAACTTTTAAAAGGTTTCATTGACAGTAAACTGATTTCCAGTGATTTAACAAGGGACTCCTACCCATATCTGATATGTTTCTGGTTTGAAAGTATTTTAGTATTGTAAGTGTGCATTCCTTACAGGCTTGTGCTGGCAAGCCAGTTATAGTAACATGAAGAGGCAGCTGTAAGTTAATCAGGCCTCTGAAAATGTAATTTTACATGGGAAGAGAGGAGAAAATTATGTAGGCAAATCAGAATACAGTGCTGTCTACTGTGAATACATTTGCTGGTTTCTAAAGTTAAAAATTGCCTCAGGTTTTAAGCAGCATGAAAATTCAAATCTGTGATGCTGTTCCTGTATTTCATGTAGTTCCGACATTTTTGAATATGACTACCTTGTTTTTATTTCCTCTTCAATAATATTCAGTGCTTCATCAGGGATTTCTCTGCAACTAAACCTGCCTTTACTCTCTTGACTAGGTTTAAAAACATATTTTATATATTACTATACACATGTAGTCCAAAAGCAAACTTGTCTGACCATTACATAATTGAATATAGTTTTAAAAAATATTTTCAAATACATATTTGACTCTTAGAGTACATATTTCTGAGACTCCTGTGGTTCTACATAAATGATAAAACTTCTGTCTTTTTACATCTTATATGCATCTAAGTTCTCCTCTGCATTTTTTCTTTAGTCATCCAACAATTAGAATAGTAAATATATATTAATAGATTATTTAAATATTTTTATATATACATACACACACACGCACACACACACGCACACACATTCTCTCCATGTATTGTTTTGGGATTTTTTCCCTGATCTGTTGAAAGTGTAAAAGAACAGTGCAGTATCAAGATTATATTTTTGACTATCAAAATCCTCACTTCTACATATCAGACGTAGGTTGTTATGTTCTGGTGGGGGTTTTTTTTGTATTTTTTTAATTCCTGGCTTTATTTATGCACATATAGATATTTGTGTTATGAATGTCTGCATTTTCCCATCTTGAAGTTTGTTCAGACTGGGAAAAATGAAAATCATGCCAGCTCTCTACTGACTGTGACTTGGAATATTTTCTGAAAAGTTTTGCAAAGTGGTGTTGAAACAAAGATTAAAAAGCTGCTCTTTCTGGGTATATATACACCAGTGATTTGAAAAATACATATACAGCATGGCATATTGATAAAAGTACAGATTTTTTTCTGGTAGCTTCTGTGTAATGTTATAGTGCCAGAATGGAAGAACTTCAGTGGTTACATTTCTATTTGCTTTCAAAATATGTTGTGTTTCAGTTACTGACAAATCATTATGAAAGATGCTGGAAGTATTATTGTTTGCCAAGTGGATGGGGTAACTTTGGTGCTGCCTCAGAAGAAGAACTTCATTTATCCAGAAAGTTGTTCTGGGGTATTTTTGATGCTTTATCTCAAAAGGTAAGTACTTTTAGTATACATCTATTACTGTGAAATCCTTATTGTGTAATGTTTTTTCTTTAACCTGTAATTTTTACCCAGCTTATATCAACACTATATCATCCACTTCAAAGAAAAAAAAAATACAAAAAATATAGGCTTTAGTAAGTTTAAATCTTCCACTTACAGCTTCTAATTTAATGTAGGTATAACATTTTTGTCTCCTAATTAAAAAACTGTAAAACGAAAGTGATAATCTTGAGATGTATCTGTACAGATCTGTACACGTCTCTGTTTAGTAGTTGTACTTTCAGCACCTTTGAATCAATTCTGTGTTAAGCAGAAGTTTAATAATATGTCTTGTTACGTATTTATTGTTCACTTGGTGACTGTTTTTAACAAAGTTAAAGTCTGCTTTAAGTTTCATCAGTTTAATTTCAAATCTAAGTGTTAAGGAATGCTGTGTTTATTCCTCTGCTGTGCTGTCTTCCCGTCATCTGAAAAACATTTAGCATTGCTACCAGTGAAGTCAACACTTTCCCATTTACTTGAGCAAGATTAAGACTTGCATCTAGCTTTCTGCTTTGGACAGTCAGTTTTCTTTATTTTCAGAACAAAAATTCCGTTTCACACTGAAAGTAAGAAAAGCCATTCTCTGGCTTCTTCGTTTCATGTACAGCTGCATCAGTTTCATAGATGATGTTGAAAGCTCCCGTTCACTACTCACTTTCTGTTCACTGTGTGTCCCACAGAAGTATGAACAAGAACTTTTCAAACTGGCTTTGCCTTGTCTGAGTGCAGTTGCAGGGGCCTTGCCTCCAGATTATATGGAATCAAATTATGTCAATATGATGGAAAAACAGTCTTCAATGGATTCAGATGGGAACTTTAATCCTCAACCTGTTGATACCTCAAAGTAAGGAATTACTTTGTTGCACCTGGGTTTTTTTGATCATGAATGTGTAAAAGAGGAGAGGAGTGTCTGTTGTTTGGTGTGATGTGAACTTAAAACTTCTCTTCTGAATTCTTACTTCATATATAGAATTGAGATCTTAATATTTTTATTTATGTATTTATTTTAAATCAAGTAAAGCAACAACTAGCAAGTTAGCAAGTTAAAACTAGTGATTTCTTGATCAACTTAGAATATTTTTCAATGTAGTTCTACCCAGGAAATAGAACTAATAGAATCCAATTATCTTTGCATGTCTGCTGCAGATAAACCAGCATGCTCTTAGAAGCTGAAAAAGAAGACAAGTCTACATCATCCCTGTCATTATTGACATATGTCAAGACACTAATTCCAATTTGTGTGAATGACAGGGTACCTACTGCAAATTGTTTGATTGTGCCTTCATATAATCTTTTTTACTGTGAATAATGGCAATTTGGCAGAATAATCTTCATTCTCTCTAGGCAGTCAGGTTCTTGACTTGCTTTCTAAGGTATATTAACCAGACAAAGCACATATCTGAATGGAAATTTTCTGCCCTGATTTTTGACTACAGCAAGTGTGCCATTTCCCTTTCTTTAGAATAGTCTTAAAAAAGCGTGGCTATGCACTATATCTTAAAAAATTCCTGTTGTAAAACATTTGCTTCACTTGCCCCATGAGCTTTCTGCCTCTATTAATGTTCAGCGCACAGGATGGATTGACATCAGTGGATTGACACCTTCCATACAGCATGCTTGTGCATGTATGCACATATAAATAAGGCAGTTAATGTCATAATCCAGTTTGGAGCATAGAAAGGACATCAGTAACCATTTAAATTCATTTTTCTAAGATATATTAAAATATGTGAAGGTTTAACAAAATTTCTTAAGAATATTATATTATCATTTAACTGAGTATTTATCTGGTGTCATTTCAGAAAAAAAAACCCTGTAGATACCTGGAATAGATTTGAAAAACTCAGAAAATGTTACTTAATATTAATCAAATGATACTAATTCATTGCTATAGGAGTCAACAGTTCTGTAATGTTTCAAGACAAAAACAGAACTGCTGCTAGCATTGTAACCTCCAAATTATCCTAAATTCTTTTAACCTCCAAATCCAGCTTTGCATTGTTTACTAGTACTTGGACCTATTTGTATGAAGGTATAGATAATAGGATGTTAGTGTGCTTGTAATTTCATTGCATTTCTGAAATGTTTTGAAATACTATACTATTAATAGAGTTCCCTTCAAAATGCAGTCTTTCAAACAATAAAAACAGCCTATGACAGTGCTGGATTAATGTTTTCTGACCTTTGTGCATGTGTAACACTCTTGCAGACAGTTACTCTGACATAATTCGAAAATTTAGACTTCTATTTCACAGTAGATGGCACCCTAACACTACTTGTACTGAAATTCTATATGTTAGGAAGGAAGATATTACTATTTCATCAGTGGTCAAAAGTAGTTACTCCCTTTCATTTGTTGCAATGCTGATGAAGTAAACAACTGATATTTGATAATTTTTTTTAATATATAAAATAAATAATGTTTCAAAAAGGACTGCTAACACAGTTTATAATGAATATGTGTAATAAATTACTACCATATTTCTGAAACTATGGGTTGTAGTTATGGATTTAATACTAAGAAAATAAGGGATAAAAAGCACTAATGCTTGATCTCATTATTGTTTTTCCCAGCACACATTTAAAAGAAGTTAAATTCCTTCAAAAGCTTTAATTGTTAATCAGTGCCCATGAAATAATTCAGATATCTTCCTTGATTTAATTTTTGCCTTGGAGCAAATTATATGTGAAAAGAAGACCACAGGAAAGGGCTGTGCATTATTTATTATTTATTTTGAAGTTTTCTTTACAACAAAAGCATTCAGTTTTAGCCTGTGTGATATAATGCTGATTTTCTATTCACTTTCAGCATTACGATCCCTGAAAAGCTAGAATATTTCATTAACAAATATGCAGAACATGCTCATGACAAATGGTCAATGGAAAAGGTAAAATCTACATTCCTCTTAAAGCAAAATCATATATTTTATTTGAATCAATTTCTTCTTTAAAATATTTCATTCTGAATGTTATTATTTTTCATAATGTTACAAGTTGGTATGTAGGTAAGATATGTACATACCATTTCCTTAAAATATATTTGGAGGAAAGTTCTCTAAGTACATATGAATATTTCAAAATAGTGTTTAATTATTTCATCATTTCTATTGCTGACTTTTGAGTAAATATACTTGCTAATTATTTAATAGTTTTATGGACCTGAATTTTTTTTTTTTTTTTTTACCAAGTAGGCTCGTTAGCCTTTTTATTTCTTTGTGCATTTTGTTTGTCCAGTTAAAAAACTGGACCTGGACCTGAGTAGGTCCTCAACTGTAGCACAGTATTCTGCTTTATAAAAGTCTCTGAAATAAAAGTGTATTGATATGGTTGCTTTGGTAATTATTTTGCAAAGGATAGCATGCTACATGCTTCATATCTTAATTTGTAGATAATATAAATGTTGGTTGAGAAAATAGTAAGAAGGAAACTTTAAAAGAACAGTTCTGCAGAAGCATTATTCAGTTAATTTTTACCAATAAAATGTCTTTTTCATAATTTTTTGCATTTCCCCGTTTTATCCTTCTTATTGCTGTTTGCAGTTTGCCAATGGATGGACCTATGGTGAAACATTTTCTGAATCTGCAAAAGTGCAACCATTAATGAAACAATATAAGTTACTGTCTGAAAAGGTAAGAGATTTGTTCATGCTTGATCCAGGGTTGCTGAAATATCAGTGAAAATATTGCCTTGTCTTTTCATCATTTTAAGAAAAAAAGTATTTACACTATGTCAGCTAATGTGTGATTGCTGCCTTCCACAAAATCCTGCAAAGATATAGAAGGGTTTTATTGTATAATAAATGGGCCACTCAAAATTTTTCTCACAAAGCTGAATCTACATGACATAACTTCGGTTAAACTGAAGTGAGATATTGCCACTCTATTTTTGCAGTAAGGTCACACAGGAGTGCCTTCTTTCTTAGTGAAGAGTCAGGTTTAGGCTTTGTCTGGTCTCCAGCAGAAAACCAGGAATATGATTAGACGTCTAGAGAACTTGATATAAAATGAAGCAGCTGGAGTAACTGGGTTTGTTCAGCTTAAAAAAGATAAAGTTGCTGGAGATTTGGTCTTGGTTTCCTGGTTCCTATGCATTAGCTACAGAGAAGATGGATGTATTCTCATCACAGGGGTGCACAGTGACAAGATAAGTGGCAATGGGTGTAAGCTTCTTTAGCAGAAATGCTTTCTGAAAATCCTTCTTATCTTGACAGCTTAAACATTTGAATAATTTGCCTAAAGAGGTGATGAAATCACTTGCATGTTGAAGGCATGACACAGCAAGACCTAGATAACCTAATCCTGATAGCCCAATTAGTTACCTTATCTGAACTCAACAGAAGGTAGAGACAGAAGATGTCCAGAGTTCTCTTCGAATGCAGACTTGTTTATGATTCTATGGTTATGATTTTTTGGTTCATGTAGCTGATAAAACACTCCTGATAATTTCTGCTCCATTCTTGATTTCATGTCTGAGAATGCTATTAACACAGTTATCCCTGAGATCATCAGCTTCCTGCAGGGCTAGAATTATTCTCCCTGCCTCTGAAATGATTAATAAACTTTTAATATCTATATTATTTATTTCCATCATTCAGTAAACCCTGAGCAATAATGCTTGAATTCAGTGCATTTCTTTGCATCTTAGTATAATCAGGAAAAAGTCCAATAGTTACTTTTTGCTCTGTACACCTACATAATAAACGAGTTAAATATTGCATGTACATCCTTCTAGGAGAAAGAAATTTATCGATGGCCAATCAAAGAATCACTAAAAACCATGCTGGCATGGGGATGGCGAATTGAAAGAACGCGTGAGGGAGATTCGATGGCACTGTATAATCGAACGCGTCGCATATCACAAACCAGCCAAGTGAGCCACTTTCCTGAAAGCTTTGTGTTATTATCTATTAATAATAACTGCCTTTTGAAAGGAAGCCTTTGAACTTTCTGGGCTCCAGGTGCTTGTATACGTGTATGTGAAAATAATGTCACATATAGGAGGAAAGTTCTGGATACAGTTCTTTTTAAAGCAAGAGGTACCTGTTACTGCACAATCCATAGAGGAAAGCCTATCAATGCCTCTTTTCTAGCCACACTTCTTGTGTAAGTGGCTTGTCATCCAGGGAACCTCTGGCACTTTTTATCTTCCTTTGACCATTTGTGTCAGTGTAATGAGCAAACCTCTGACAAATTTAGACAGTAAAAAGAAAGAATAAAAAGAGGTTGATATTTTCTGGGTGGGGAGGAAGGACAGAAGGTAAAAGATGGGTTCTAGACTTATAAGTTCTAGACTTAAATATAGAAATGGGATGTAGAAAAGCTAAATCAAAAGTTTGATTTTTGCCTGAATTCACCTTAAACTAGATTGTGTGAGATTTTCCTGCTAAGAAAAAAAAAGAATCTCTAGATAATGCAGAGATATAATAATAACTTTATCCTTGTCCACAAGTTCAAACCCTAAATGAGTTTAAGTGCAATTTGTATTTAAGTGAAAGGGACTTGTGTCTGATGGCCATCTGTCTTTGGGAACAAACTCTGTTGTCCTTTGCCTAACTCTCACTGAAGTTTACCACCCCGATATATTTTCAGCTGGGCCACAAAAGATCCTTTTTTCTCTCTAGAGATCTACAAGTGACTTTTTCTATAAATTTCTTATTGCTCTCAGTATCTTGTGTAACTCCACTGTTTTGCACATTTGTCATTCAGATTTCTGTAGATACAGCCCATGGTTACACTCCTCGAGCAATTGACATGAGCAATGTCACTCTCTCCAGAGACTTACATGTAAGTCAGAAACACCTGAAATGCTGACGGTTTGTTTTATAATTTAATTTTGTCTGATTTGCTACTTTATTTTAAACAGTTTTGTACCAATATTACCTATTTTGATATGCTTTGAGTTTGGTGGGGGCTTTTTGGTCTTTTGCATTACTGATCTCTGATCCTCTGTTGCTTAAAAAACATGTTGAAATTTTCTTCAAATTTTCAAAATTTTCTTTAGTCCTGGATTGATTTTCCCAGTACACTTTGTGAACATTTGTCATTTTGAAGAGACTCCTGTTTAGAAGAGCAAGCAGCATCAATTTTTATTGTTTTCCATTCATTTCTCCACTATCTTTCCGAAGCATTTTTCAACACTTCTTTTTTTTTTTTCTCTAAACTGAAGGAATAAGAATCAAAAACCATTAAGTACTGTGAGAATAGAGAATGAAGGGGTTTGACAGATGTGTCAGTAGGTTGTGTTATTTGGACCAATATGTTTGTTGTTACTGTCATTAGATAGGATTTTTTTCATGGTGTTTGCTAGAGTATGGTGCTTGGTTTTACCGTCTACTAATTTCCTGTGAGTATAATTGCAATGTAATGTAGGCATATACTAAATAGCTTTAAATTAGGTAGCATGAGTGTTTGTACTGGTTTAGTGATGGCAACATGGTGTTCAATGCTGACTTCAATACAGTCCTGAAACACAGGCTTAACTTTGTTCATACTGAGCTTTGCTATAGTGCAAAAAAGCAGTGGTAGTAAATTAATTGACTAACTGTGAAGTATATACTCTACTGTACATCTAAACAAATTCTCACATTAGATTTCCACTCCTTGATTTCTGTCTTGCAGTTTCCAGTTTTGTAATTCTAGCAGTTTTAGATTGCTGACTAGCTTTAAAAGAATTTTCTGCCAATTAATCAATAGATTGTTGATCATTCCAAAGAGTTAATGAAGTTGGTAATTGAATAACTGCCTCTATCATTACATTCTTATTTTAAATTGATGACAAAGATTCCTTGCAATTATAACATGTAATGTTTGTATAAACTCAGTCTAGTTCAAAGATTTGCAGACTTTGTTTAATGCTCAGGAAACAACTCATGATGTGGACATCACATCATAGTATTATGATGCAGTAAACTAAGCCCAGATAAAAGTAACCATCCTGTCACAAGTCATATAAAAAGGGCAGTGGAACTTCTGTTAGTTCCTTGCTTATTTTTTTATGCTGTATCCTCTAACTCTTGTCATTACTTGTATTTCCTTTGTAGCCCTTAGCTCTAAGGCAGAGCTTGTTGGCTTTATGATTCATTTGCCCTATAGAGAGAGGTCTTCTTTGAAACCAGCTTCAGAATCTGTTATTTAAAAGCTAAAAAAAATTAATTAAAATGCAATTTCAGCCATTAATTGTCATGATACCAATATTGAGGAAATGTCTAAACATTTTGGGTATTAATGAGATCTGAATTTTAAAAACTATGTGTAATTTTGAACATTTTAGAAAATGTTTAATATCTTTCAAATTGGAGTTCAGAGTTAGCCAGCAAGAATCATGACCATGTCTTAAACTGTAAGTCTGCAAAATAATCCTCATTTTGGCCTTAGGTTATCTGGTCACATCCTAGCTCCATGAGCAGCTAGGTCTTGCTCTAGAAACATCTTCATAGCGCTCTGCTTTGCTAGGTGCTGTGAAACACAGGCTACTGCGCATCCTTTTAAAGTCCTAATTGGCATTATCAAAATATCAGGATCAGAGTGTGCATGACAGAAGGCATCGACCATACAGAACAGAAACGTATCATTATTTATTCACTGGAAAAAAAGTTTATGAAGCAAATTGTTTTGTGGACATATAAGATACGGCTGAAAAGTTTCTGAATTCATGAGTATTCTCACAAATAAAGAAAATTGGTATTGAGATATACTCATTACTCAAAATCCTTACTGAAGATGAGAAGGTTTCTGTGGTTTCATGAAAGAAATGTAAAGTGAAATCTGCAATAAATTCCACCACTCTATACAATTAGAGAGTACACAACCAGGAGGACAGCGGAGGTGAGTTAAAAAAGTTGTTTCATCTTCTTCCTGCTAGGTAGACCCTGGAGAGCTTATCTGTTTTGTTTGGTTTGAGGTCTAGCTTCTAATTCACCAGTCTGAAGAAGTTTGTTTTAGACTAATTTATGCTCTAAAGGGGTTGATGTTTTAACAGTGTGGTCACACAAATGAACACAGTATCCGCAGAGAAGAAGCTACATCCATGGGTTCATAGTTAGTCTGCCACAGCCAGCAGTAACAATGTTGATTCAGTCCTCTGATTTGCTGTTTTCTCTTCCCTTTGACGGTGCCTTCAGAGGGTTCTTTTTGGCCTTGTTTTGAGAATGAAGTCTCCTCCACCTGACACCCCAGACTGTTCTTCTCTGTGTGGTTTCTTGTTTTCTGTTGTAAGAGTTTTTTCCTCAGCACCAGGTTCCTGACTCTTATACCCATGCTGATTCTACCCAAATTCTATATAATACTTTTTCAGTAAAAATTTGTTTCCAGTGCAGTGTAATTGTATTAAACTTCCCAGAGAACAAAACTTGTTATCAACCAGAAACTTGTCTGAGAGTTATTTATTGCAACCCACATCACCAAGCTCTCCATTTTCCTAAGGCTATGGCTGAGATGATGGCTGAAAACTACCATAACATATGGGCAAAGAAAAAGAAACTGGAGCTTGAAGCAAAAGGTAATGTTATCCATAGGTATTTACAGTATTTTATATTTTCTGTGACTACCTTAGGTCATGCATTTCAGAGAACATTAAAAAGAAGAAAATGGAATAGCAAATTTAAATTTACAAAGAAGAAACAGTGAATTCCTTGACTATGACTATTTCTTGACTATCCTTGACTGTGATTTTTAGTGCCTGAAAGTTGTAGTAGTACCAAGTGTAACTGTCTTTGTTTAAGTAGTTTACCAATTCAAATATAGGAAGGGAGGAAAACTCAACGGTTGTAAATAATTTTAAGCCACATTAATCCATTTTCCTTCTAGCATTAATCTTTCAGACTGTTACCCAATGGACTATGATTTCATTTGTATTGCTTCTTTTATTGCAGGTGGATCTAAAGAGTGTTTACTAAGTACTGCACAATATCGTGTTTTGAATTGACAAGTGGAAAAACCTAGAGCAGATACTTGATTCCATATCAAAATTGCAAGCGCTTCATGATCTCTACTTACCTAAATGAATTTTTTTTCATCTGTTGTATAATTTACGGTTTTTCCTCTGTGTTAAAAGCATTTCTTTATTTGTGTTAAAGCTGATTTTTTTTTTCAGATAACACTATATTAGCACATGGAGAAAACAAGTTCTCAGTTGCAAATGATTGAAGCTAGGGTTTTACCTTATCTGAAGCTGTCTAGCCATATATTTAATGCACCAAAGTTGGTCTAAATTCCAGAAAAGGTATAGAAGTTAAAGTTTTATAAAAAAAGCAAAGTTCTATCTGGAAGTGCCTTTGAAAAACACTTTAAATTGCCACGCCTTTAATTATATTTTGCCTTAATATCATTCCTTTCCTGTAAAACTTTCCTCAGGATAACTAGCCTTAGGATGGGCCAAGTTTGCAAAGTCATAGGCTACAGAAAGATATGTCAGTATTTCAACTGCATTTTACCACTTTGAAAGCAGAATTTTGCCTATGAGAAGCACTTAATTGAGAATACTGTGTGGTATTTGTTGTGTGGTGCAGTATGGGAAGGCTGGAGGTGGCTGTAGTGATTGACGGAGAGGCATCTGATGGAGAGCTTTTGTATGTGAAAGGTAGATGAATTTTTCAGCTGGGCAAAACTTGGCCTTCAAAAATTTTGAGAGTTTTCTTCCTGTATATTCATATGCTATTTTTTTTTTAACCCATGTGTAAAGAACGAAAGAATAATGTGGACTTATTTACATTTTGCCTGTCATGTGGTACAATTACATCATGTTGGTGACAAGAGAATAAAATCCAATCATCCCAATGTTAAAGACTACTTTCTAAGACAAATCCAGACTAAACAAAAACACCCAATGCACCATCAGACTTGCCCACTGTAGGTTATCATTTTGCGTGTACTTAAATGGATTCAGGCAGAACTAATGGAAAATTTCAGAATATGCAGCTTAAAAAAAATCATCCAGTGATATGTCTCCAATATTTTCTATACTGAATTTGTTCATTTTAAAAAATATTATTATTTAGATACTTTCTTTAGTGTTTTTTTCAGAGAGAAATCTTACCATTACCTTTACAGTTTCCTGCGGTTTCAGAGCAATTGCCATAGGAATTTATTGTGTTATGTTATGCGATGGTAGTTTTAAAAGTTGAACTCCTAAGACTGTTGCTTTTTCTGCAGATATTTATATTTACAATAGCAGCATTATTTTTCTTCCAAATTAAATATCTACATGCAGTAGATATCAATACACCAGATTTTAGTAAGCAATAGAATAAAGTTTATTCTGTTTACCTCTGGTTTTGCAGCATTCTTTTGCCCCTGCTGGACAGTAGTGTGAACCATGTTTGAGTGATGTACTCTAATTTTCTTTCTTTAACTTATTACTATAAAGTAGAACTATATCACTTTAATATATTTTTAGATATTTGTATATCTTGCTAAACTTGATGAACCCTGTCATTAGAATGTTTAAAAGCAGGACTTCATGTATGTTTATATTTCTGTTTATATGTAGTGATTTTTAGGAAATTATGTATGATTTATTGAAATATTTTCGGTCTCATTAAATGAACTCGTAGTTTGTAACAGTTACATGTTTGTAACAGCTAAACATTTTTTTTGCAATAGGTTCAGCATATTTAGCTGGCAATTGTTGCAAATATGTTAGAACGATGTAACCATATCTAAAGTTTCTATCTGAGTATTTTTTAAGGTCTGTGTAAAGAAACAGACAAGTGTATTTCAGACTAGAATTTTCTGTAATGTGTTGTGTATTATTGTGATAGTACTTTTATATACTGGGACTTACCGCGTCAACAGATAACTCTTTAATTTTTAATTCTCTTGATGCTCCATAGTAGGAGGAGGCAACCATCCCCTTCTTGTTCCTTATGATACACTCACAGCCAAAGAAAAAGCCAAGGACAGAGAAAAAGCACAGGATATTCTGAAATTTCTACAGATTAATGGATACGTTGTCTCCAGGTAATTCTCAGTTCAGTATTAACGTCACAGAAGGTTTCTGATAGTCCTCCGTGGTCTTTTTTTTGCTGTTGTTGTTTGTGTGTTTGTTTCTGGTTTGTTTTGTGGTTTGGTTGGTTGTGGTGGGGTTGTTTGGTTTCTGTTATTGCTTATTTTTTGAAGTTTCTTCTATCAAGCCAGAACTCTATGGTCATTTTTAATATTTCAGTACCTGGGAATAAGGATGAAGTCCTTCATATAAAACATTGTAAAGAAGATATGGATTACAGAGATAGTAGCAGGGTTTTTGGAAGGCATGAACAGAGTTCTTCAGAATCTCTGCATGTCTCCTACCTTCCCTCTCAATATTGCAGCTTTTTCTTTTTGGTGTGTGTCCATGCATCCAACTGTCAGTAAACTTATTAGTTTTCTACAATTGATGGAATTATTAAGTCTTAGTTACAGGTTCATGCACATCTTCAAGTACATGTCCCTCTCTAAAGGGATTTCTAGACAATTGGTTAGATGAGACAGTTTTATTTCTAAAACCTACGACTCATTTATTTCAATTGAGTTCATTTACAGTATTATTAAAATATTTTAAATGTGAAAAGTGATGTTTTAAAATAATTTTTAAAACAATCCACAGTGTAAATGTAATAGTAGTGAATAGTCTGCAGAATAATGTGCATAATTCATTTCAATATGCTGTATTTACCTCCTAAATGTGGCATGAATAAAATTTTAATTAATTTGGAGTCTTTTCTGCCTCATCAGCATGACTTAGGAAATCAGAATCACTAGAAAAGGCTGAAAGTGTATCCTCACCTTGCATGACTTGAACATTAGTAAGTGACTGAAACAGTAACTGAGATCAATTTAAGTAATCATTGTGAATTAATTAGCCTTGCACATCTACCTAAAATCTGCCTGCTTCCATTCTTTTCTGAATGGAAATGAATTCCAGCCTGTTTCTAGAGTCCCACAGTTAATCTAAGAATTTTGGTAAAGTCTTTCAGGTTAGCTGGAATAATTGAGTTTACTTCCTGTCAGTGCAGTACGATGTACAAAGAAGGATTTCAGACAGCAAAGGTTTCTTTCCTTATTCCCTGTCAAAATGATCAGCTGTATTCAGGAGTACCAACCCTTTTTACTCCTTTTAAACACAAACGAAAAGTGGCTTTGGGGGGTTTTTTTTGGGAGTGGAAGGCTAAAGAGGGATGTTAAAATAACCATTAACTTGGTCTAGTAACTAGTTCTTGCTACATCTGCACCCTCCCGTGCTAGTTAAACGCAGCCTTTTCCATGATGTTAAACTCAGTGTACTTGCTGCAGCTTTGGCAACTGCCTTGTCTAAACAAACAAGGGCCTGATTCATGTTTTAATTTGGTCTGCTCACCAATGTACTTTCTGGCATGCATGCCTTGTGCACATTTCTTTACAGTCTTTATTTGACAGTGACCGTTTGGGTCTCTGCATCCCCATGCAAAATGGCTTTAGGGAAGATAGAAACATTTGCATCTGATTCCCCTTGCTGTATAGGAATAGCTTTTCCGTGTGCTATCAATTAAATCCCGATCCTGCATAAACAAGGCTTATGCCAATGACAGCTTCTTGGTAGGAATGTCATCCCATGACATGGATTCATGCCTTAGAGATTCATTCTTGTGGAAAGAAGATGTGTTTTTTTATATCAGACTAGTAACTAAGATGGATAGAACATGCTGGAAAAGTGACTCCATCACCGTGTTTTGATTTTCCTCTGATTTTTCACAAATGGTAGATAGCTATTCAAAACTTCTCCATTGCAAGCAGTCTTTTCAGGAAAAGTCATAGTGATGGATATTAGATTTACTTCTAGTTTGATTGTTTAAATCAAACTATTTTTTCAGCTTCCAGACTTCCTCACCCAAGAATCAGTCCATTTAGGGAAATGTAAGATAGTAATGCCTTACAAGTAATGGAAAGAAATTACAATAATAGTGGATTTTGATTGACAAGTGTAATTTTTCTTTTTAACCTTCTGGTTGGGAAATCTAGTTGTGTTCTAACAAATCGCTCAAAACCTAAGTGTGAGAGTTTACACCAAACACAAAAAATCTTATATTAATAAGCACATGATCGTTACCAGAGAAAATGGTGTCAGACTACATGGAGAGGTAAGACTGCTTTGATTCCTTCTGCATGTGTAAAAATTTCCTTGCTTATTTTTACAGAGGACTTAAGGACCTGGAATTAGACACGCCTTCCATTGAGAAACGCTTTGCCTACAGCTTCCTTCAGCAGCTGATAAGATATGTGGATGAAGCCCATCAGTACATTTTGGAGTTTGGTATAGTAACCCTCTCACATTTTTAAAACCAATTATTATTAAAGATGTCTGATGTTACAAAAACAACCAGAAACATTTTTTTAAAGATTTGTACATTTCTGGACTAGTTTTTCCTTTAATTTCCTGTAGAAGATTATTAATTTTGTAGTTATGAAACTGCCAACTTCCCATATTCATTCATCAGATTAAAAATTTTCAGCTAAAATTTGACTTTCATTCTTTGAAAAAGAAAACTTGCTGTCCCCTTGCATTTATGCACAAAATTATAATCTCTCATATGTGCACAACAATAGTTACTATTCACACATAATCCCCTTTTCAGACAGCAAATGAAACCAGTCCATTCTGAAATTTTCTCTCAAAAAGGGAGTAGAGAAACCTCTTTGGCAAACTCCCACAATGGCAATGTTCTTTCACAAATAGCCAGCACGTATTTTGTGTACAGTGCTATGAAGGATTTTAATTTTATCTGCTTTTGGTGAAGATAAAAAAATACAAAAGTTTGGTGACCCAAGCCTTCTTATATGAGCAGTAAAAGCCAGAAAATCTGGCCTGATGCTGCTTCTGTTGTGACCATGGGAGTTGCAATGCCATATAACATATGCTGTGGCCCATAGTCATAGATGCTGTAAAATGACAGTAACAGGAGCATCAGGGAGATTGAAAAAAATCAATGCTCATCTAAAAACCAATATATTTTTAATATGGAAATTTGTGAAATTTATGAGTTATTATATGCCATGGTTACTTACAGTAGCACAAGTCTGGTCTTGATAGCTTACTTCTGCTGCTAATGCTTGATTACCATGGCTTCATCATTCATAATTACATAAATTTGGAATTGCTGCAAGAATGATAATGATTAAATATTGAAATACTAGAAACATTGGTGGAACGAATGCCATTTGAGTCTCTCAATAGATAAATGGAAAGAAGACATTAAATAAATTATAAATAGGGTGGTGTACGAGATTTTATTTTGAAAGATTTTGTTTTTTATAGTAAGGGAAGAGTGAAGCAATTTAAGTTTTAGTTGGGTATATCTAACCATTGATTTTGATCTTTAGTACCAAGTTCACAAATGAGGAAAGAAAATTCATTAATTCTGTTTTTCCTGGGAACAACTAGAGAAAGGTGTTTTATTAGAATCGAAGTTCACATTTCCAAATTGTCATCTGTAACAAGAAAAGATAAACACAGCACCAGATTTTTATCTCACAAAAACATCTATATCTCTTTGGCCTATGAGATGCCTATACTTTCATGAAGATTTTGACAGTTATTCTTTATACGTTTTATTTGCTGTTACTTTTCCTCTAATGAGGTAGCCATAAAATGCCACTTTAACTGGTGCCTATACTGTTTGAGGTACCTTAAATCTACATCTAAAAATGACCAGTATTATTTGTTTACAGTGTACACTTCCTAAGAAAAATGCAGGGTAGACTTAAATTTGGGTATATGACAGGGAACGTATTTTTCTTCTCTCTGCAGATGGTGGCAGCAGAGGCAAAGGAGAGCAATTCCCATATGAACAAGAAATCAAGTTTTTTGCCAAAGTACAGTATATTTTTGCTTATTCTTTGTCAACATAGTGATTAACAGAAGTGAGAACATATTTTTTAATGACTGTTATTGTTATAATGGTGTTTTTCTCTGTTAAATTCATTCTTTTATTAATTAAAAACAGCAGTGATAAAAATAGCTTGAAAACACTGTGGGATGAAGTATAGATGTGGGAAGATTACAGATATTTTTTTATTCTAGTTATTTCCTGCTCCATGATATACAGCTACTCATATGATGTTATTTAAAAGCTCCCTACATTTTCTGTTTTCTGGCTTAGTCTAATTTTGAAGGTTTTTCTCATTTGCAATCTGCAGCTGGGTTAATGTGAGCAATAGTTATTAGAATTAACATGGCTGTGTATCTGTCAGTGTCATGGTAGTTATTTCTCTTGTTTTAAAACCATGCTGTTGTCTCCATCACAGTCACACAATGGCTGAGGTTGGAAGGGACCTTTGCTTAGGAGTGTCAGAGAATCATGTCTAGATATCTTTTGAGTATCTCCAAGGGTAAAGACACCACAAACTCTCTGAGCAAGCTGTGCCAGTACTCAGTCACCCTGACAATATAAAAGTGGTGGTCTGAGTGAACCTACCATGTTTCAGTTTGTCCCCATTGATGTCACAGTTGAAAAGAGCTTGGATCCGTCTTCTTTACCCCCTCCCTTCAGATATTTACACACATTGATAGGATCCTCCCTGAGCCTTCTCTTCTCCAGGTTAGGGTCCCAGCTTCCTTAATCCCTTGTCATTTGAAAGATCCTCTAGTTCCTTAATCATCTTTGTGACCCTTCACTGGCCTCTCTCCAGTATGTCAATGTTTCTCTTGGACTAGGGAGCCAGAAAAGATACAGCACTTCAGATGTGGTCTCACCAGAGCTGCGTAGAGAAGAAGAACCCCCTCCCTGAACCTGCTGACAAACACTCCATCTAGTTCAATCCAGGATGCTGTTGGCTGCCTTTGCAATAAGATTGCATTTTGGCTCATGGTCTGTTTGCTGTCCACTAGGGATCCCCTGATCCTTTGAAAAACTGCTTTTCAGCTGATCAGCCCTCAGTGTGTGCTGGTATCTGGACTTATTCCTCCCCAAGTGCAGGACTTTGTATTTCCCCTTCCTTCTGACAGTCATGAAATTCCTCTCAGCACAATTCTCCAATTTCTGTGGCGATTTTACACATTATAAACCAAGAAAATCTGCTGAAGCCTTTCACACATAAAGGCTTGTATGATATTTGCATATTCAAAATGCCTTTTGAATTCATTAGTGAGTAAGACCAGGCAACTGTTTGCAGCATTTTCTAACCCTGGTATCTTTTGCAGTAAGTTGTTACTTCAATGCTCTGTGTGGTATTATTTGACAAGCTCATTAACTGAGAAGCTAGCATTGCGCTCTCTTGTGAACCATGCTCTAAAAAGGAAGCAGCTTCATATTTTCCTTTTGGCTGTTTATTTTGGGTCTCCTCCTGGCTGACACCTGTAGTAACAGTCAGAGTGACAATCACTGCAGGTAGTAAACAAGAAAACTTCTGTGGCACAAGCCCTTAGTAAGCAAGGTTGTTTTGGGAGTTTTATATGAAAAATCTAGAACAAACTGCTTTTAGAATGCTGACAGTTGTAGGTGAATTTTTTTAAACCTACATTAAAAGGACCAAGGAGCAGTAGTTGTATTTGGTTTTGTGGTATAGGAAAAAACCTTACATTTTGAAATAAAATTAATTTATACTTTTTGCCTTGTACTCCTAAGAAAACCACAGATAAGTCCCAGTAAATAACGAAAATGTTCCAGATAATGTAGGGCTTTTTTCTGCTGCCTTTCTTGAAGACATATTAAGTGCCTTGAATATTAAATAAATTCAGAGGAATAGCTATTAAAGAAAAAAATCCAAACAGATGGAAGTATTAAGACAGAAAACCTGTTTGAAATCTCCTGTCTTTAGTTGTGGCTTACAATGTATAATACAGAGCATAGTAAAGAAGGTCCTGAGATAACCACTCTTTCTGATATAATTTCAGGTTGTGCTCCCTTTGATTGATCAGTATTTTAAAAATCATCGCCTGTATTTCTTATCTTCAGCAAGTAGGCCTCTCAGCAGTGGAGGCCATGCTTCCAATAAAGAGAAAGAAATGGTGACAAGGTAAAGCTTAAAATAATATTAATGTCTATGCATATGTGTGTTGGTCTTTAAAGAGCAGCAGTTGACTGTGGGAAAGAGAGAAGTGGGAGGCACAGAGATATTTTTATGTACACACAAATTAAACATTTTTCACTTAAACACGATTAAACTTTTTTTCTTGTTAGGAAAATTCATTGTATAAAATGGAGAACAGTACAGTTATTATTATATGCTGTTTAAAAGGTGGTGATTTTAGCAGGCAGGGAACTTCAATTTATCCTTATATCCAACAGTGAAACACTTGCACAGTCTGTGGCACAGGCTATGCAATTATGTGTCAGTTTTCACTGTTAGAAATAAGTATATACTGAAATAATTATGCCTGAAAAAATTTATGTTAGATTTAGAAGGCAAACTTATTTGTAGCTGATTTTCAATAAATATCATTATTAATGCCCATCATAAAAATAAGGGAGTTGCATTCTTTCTGCTCTTTAGTTTTATAAATAGTAATGAGTAGTACTATCACAGAAATACTTGATTCTTTCCCTGAAGTTACTCTTTTTTTAAGACCATCTTTCTAAGATGTTTCATCTAATTTCAGTTCTGATTGAGTTGAAACCTGCATTTCCCATGTAGTAAGGTGGATTACAAGCTTCCCACAAGAACTCTTGAGTACCTGTAATGTATGGCATGTATGATGATTGCCTTCTTAGCTATTCTTTGGGCATGAACCATGCAATATTGTACTGCTGTATTTTGAGGCTGACAGCCAGTTGGTGGTCATGCAGACAATGCAGGGCTGGCAAGATTGTGTGAATACTGAGTGAAGTTTCTAGCACAATATTAAGCTCAAATAAGTAATGGCTGTCTTGACTTTGCATCATCTCATGGACTGATCTGATCTGGCAGCTTATCTGAATGCTGTTCTTCAAGGGATTTGAAAACTGTTTCAAAATGCATGCATATAAATAATTTCCTAGTCTTATGAACTGCTAATTTTCTGTCTGTAATGTTCTGGATAACAGTATTTTTACAGTTGTTAAGTCATGCCAATAAACTCCCTACTTCTGGAATGTGTCAGATATATCAGTGTATCTGCTGCATAGAGATTCAGGATTTATGCACATATGCTCTATAGCTGTGTGAGATTCCCAAATATATAGTCCTGCAAAAAGATCAGAGCTGTTGCAATTGGGTTATGTGCCAGCCAGATGTGTCAGCCAAGAAGGAGAAAAAACATACAGGGATATCTTGGATGAGTGATAGCTAATCCCATTGAGTATACCTCCTATGCAGAATTTGTTTCAAGCTCAGGGCAATTCCTGACTGCTTTTCTTCTCCCATTAAGCTATAGAAGAGTATAATTTTGCATATTGATAATGCAGTGAAAGTCTTAGCATATGCAACAACTATTCCATATTCAGAAAATATAGTAAATCCAGGTCTATTATGCTGGAAAATATGGGTCAGGCTTCTTCCTGAAATGTGGATTATATTCTGTTGTATTTGTAACCAACCTCTTCATGATTGGGTTTTTTGAATTTCTCATTCAGTAGACCATGTTACAAGTTCTTGATATACCATAATTGTATGAAATTGGTTCTGAACATCCATCTAGGTATTGGAAATTTGGAGTAATTTATTTATTTATTTATTTGATCTCAACTAAAAGCACTGTAGATAATTTCACTTTGTGAAAGCATAGCATCTACTGAGTGGTACAGTCAGTTGAGTAGCATTTGTAAGTCTGAATGTAAGATAGAGTGGTGAGCTATTCGTGTCTTTTCCAGAATGAGCACAAATTCTATATGATGCTAACATGCCTCTCTAGAGCTTTTCCTGTTGGACTTTGTGATCCAAGATCCTCATAAAAGAATATATAGTATATGTCTGCATCATGGAATAAAAAGTGAACAGAGATCCCTGAACACACACCAAGCAGACTCATTCCTAAAACAGAACAGTTCCTGTTGCTAGAGTGGATCACTGTGCATTGGCTAATTAGCTGGATTCAGTACCACATTAACCTGGCTATTGTGATTCTGGACATAAATGTTTCCATTTGACACCGTGCTCTTGTCTGTCAATGGAACAGCATGTTCAGATCTCATCCATAGGCTGTGCAGACATGCTTATTCTATCTTTTGCTTTTAAATCAGAGGCTAATAAATAGCCAGTGTGCCTATTAATTAAGTGGCTTAATAAAATGACATGATATTGTTCATGTCATTTATAGCAGATGAGGGGTTTGCAGCATAAAATAACACTAAAATGGATGTTCATGGTGAAAATTCTCCCACCAAAACAGATAATGAAGATTGATCTAAATCCTCAATCTGGAACTGAGGTCAGTTTGGGTAGGGCAGTTGGCTCTTGCTTCTATGAATTAACATGAAATTTCACTCTTCTTTTTTTCTCAATGGAGTGCTGTTCATCAGCACAGGAGGTTGTTCAAATATGTGAAATGAAGTCATTGATCATATTGTTTTAAACCATGTAAGAGGTGATATTTTAAAAAACTTATTTCAAAAGGAATTCTTGCTGTGTTTAAGTTTATAAGATCCTAATAGAAATAGTTAAACAGTTACCATCACACACCTCAGTTAATCTGATTCCCTTGCCTTATGCTTTGAAATTGTTAGCAGTATCCTGTGTAACACAATGACCATATTTTACTTTTTAAAGCTTTGATGGTTATTTCCTTGTGGGTTATTGTATAGAACGCTTTTATATTAATTAGCTTTGCTTTTAGTTTTTTTGTTTATTTATTTTTTTTAATTATAATATGTGCTTATTTAACCATGTTTGTTAAGGATATGCACTTGAAAATTCTTTCTTTAGTATTCTGTCCCACATTCTGCTCAGACAATTGATTCTTTCTGCGTGACATCATGTTGCTTTTCCTGCTCATATATCAGCTGTTATTTTTTCTTTCTTTCCCCCCCTCCCTCCCTTATTTTTTTCCTTTTCCCTTCTCTTCTCTTTTATTTTTCTTTTGTCTTCAGCCTGTTCTGCAAACTTGGAGTTCTTGTCAGGCATAGGATTTCACTGTTTGGTAAGGAGACCCTTGACAAATACTAGCATGGCCTTCACTTGGTTTTCTTTGCCATTTTTGCATTGTGTTAAGTGCTGCTTTGTTGCATGCTGCATGGCTGAAATGCATGGTCTACACAGACCACCAATTGTTTAGACTGGTAGGTCAAAGACTTTTTTTAGGTGGAATAAAAAGCTTTTTTAGTTTTCAGTTTCAGGGGGGGGGATTGGGGTTTGTTTCATTTTCTGTGTGTCTTAACTAATAATTTGGTTTCATTACCATATCAAAGAATTTTGATGAGTACATTAAAATTACTGATTTGTAATGTTATTCTAAATCATTTGGGAAAAAGCATTTAACAATCAGAACTGCACGTTTCTATTGGAAAGACATGAAGGAAAATTAGAAGTGGGCTGAAGTACTTAGTTATGTTCTGTGGAATTCTTGAATATTCCCAGACGTGCTTGACTCCACATACGCATGTGTACCCTCTTTCTGGTATTATGTGACCTCAGCAGGAGCTCGGTGTTTGTCTTATGCCATGTGAAAATCATTGAACAGAAGGAAATTTGAAGTCCCTATCAAGTGTATACATTATGTGCAATGTCTGGCACAGTCATTTCCTTTGCAATTTTTCCTTGTGCCGTGGTGCTAGGAGAGCTGGAATAGTACATCCTATGCTTACATGGCTTCTATGATGGATGCAGTGCAAACTTCAGCATTCATGAACATACCTAATTGGGTAATTATCTAGTGAATTAGAATTTGATTATGATAACATGCATCTAATTCAATTCCTGCATATTTCATTCAATTTGAAGGGAAGGAACTCACTGCAGCAGTGTAGTGTTCAAAAATTCTACAGACCATAATGGAAACCATTAAACTAAGAAGAAAGATCAGAAGGCTTTTTTGGCATAATCACTTTTAAATATTTTGGGTGGAGCTGAGTGGATTGCCTATAAAGCCAAAAGATCATAAGAGGAATGGAGTTATTTCTGAAGCTGTGTGGCATTGTTGCAGCTTTTTCTGAAGGGTAGAATATGTCACAAACCTACACATAAGCTCTGATTTATACCCTAGGTTGTTTCTTCAAAGAATGAACCAGCTCAGATATACTATTAAAATTTTGGAAATTTTTTTTGTTATTTGTGCATTTGGTTTTCAGATTTTTTTCGAAAATGAATGGTTGAAATTAGAAACCTAAGTCAATGTAACTTTTTTCAGTTGTAAAGAAAACATCTTTTGTATTCCTCATCTCAGCTTGCTTATTTCCTGTTTTTTGGCTGGGTTCAAGTGCTAGGAGATAAGTCAGATAGGATCGGCTGATTATTTGTGATAGCTACAGTTTCTTTTTTAACTCTTTTCCTAGACTGCAGTAACTAACAGAGTACAAAATCTTTATGTCAACACATTAGTTTTGGCATGAATTGTGACAAGGTCATTGTGAGACGAGAGAGCATGATTGGGTTATTTTCCGTGGACTTAATAACTCAAGTCCAAGTCATCTTATAGTTTTTCTTCCCTTGCAAATGATTTGCAGGATGTGAGAAAATCTGATTAAGAGAGTTGCACTTATTCCAGTGAAGACAAAGACTTTGTGGAAGAGGCAAAAATGCTCATAACTGAGCACAGCTGGGGCCTAGAAAGTTGTTTGTGCATTTTGAAGGCATCTTCTCTGAGCAAGTGTTGCTCAATAATAACTTTTATGGATAGTGTGGAGTTTGCTGTAACAAATATCACAATGCTATATAGTTTTGCTGTATAGGTATCTTATATTACTTTGAATTTGAATGGTACTTTGAATATACAGCTGCATTTATGAAAATCATTAGTGCAAATCATGTAGTTTTAGATGTATAAAGGAGTTTGTTAAAACGGGAAATTAAGCATGCATGTCTTACAGAGTGAACTTAAATAGTCACATTTGATATGGAAGTCACATTGAGATTATAGAAGTATCATTCAGCATGGAATCATTGTTTCTTTACAATGTGAAAATAGATTTTGACTACAATAATTTATTTTTTGAGAGCTCTGGCTGTATATCAGGAAGACTGTATTGATTGTTTTCCATTAGTATTACTGGGCAGAAGTTGAAAGATTTCGTTGAATAATTTTGATTAATATAGCATATTAATTTATATTTTCTCAAATTTAAAAACCAAATTTGTATAAGTAGCTTGATTCAAATTTTATGCTGCTTAAATTTCTAGTAAGCCATTATATTCTGGAACAGGTTGCTGAGAATTTGTGGCTGCCCCATCCCTGGAAGTGTTCAGGCTCAGTTGGATGGGGCTTTCAGCAAGCCTTGTCTAGTGGAAGGTGTCCCTGCCCACAGCAGGAGGTTGGACCTAGATGATCATTAAGGCTCCTTCCAACCCAAGCCATCCCATGATTCTGTGATGGTCTAATCCATAGCCTGGTGTACTTTGAGTACTTCCCTCCACACCTGCTGTCATTAGCACAGTCCTGTGCTACTTTCATCAGCACGGGCAGTCCTATCAGCAGAGCATTAAATAACAAGGAAAAAGGTTTGATCTGACAAAAACCCCTAATCTTTTGGGGTAGTAATTTTGTTAGGATTTTTTAGGTCACATCAGCTTTCTTATCTGCTTGCTGTACCATTGCATGATCACATGTGCCAGTGAAAAAAAGGTGAGGCTGCCTGGCTGAGGCAGCCGTGGTAGTGGTTCAGATTTGTTTAATCTGCTGTGGATGAACACCACAACAGTATTTCCTAATTTCGATAGCCTAGAACAACTTTCTCAGTGCTGTAACGAGCCTCCCACACCTTGCTTGCAATTTATCCTTTAAAGTCTCTAGTTCACTGAAATGATTACTAATTTTACTTGAATGTATGCTTGTATTTTTAAGAAATGACCACCAACCAGTGAGAAAATATAATACATTGTATCACTGTATGCAGACAGAATTATTTTCAGAAATCTTTCTTAAACATTCAATTTGTTTCTACTTTTTTTTTTTCAATCAAGAGAATTTAAAGATAAGCAAGAAAAGGCAGTTTTATTTTTGCGTAATTTCATTAAAAAAAGTAAATTTAAAAATAGGCTGTGATTAAAATTTGTGTAGCATACATCTCTTCTGGACTTAAAAATTGGTCTTAGAGATAAGAGGCTTGTACATGGCAGCATTTTGGGATGTACATATGTATTGAAGGCTTCTTGTGTGTAAGTTCTCCTTTTACGTACCTAAATGGGAAAAATAATTATGGAATATGTGTATTATGTCAGGGACTGTTATTCATGTAGACCAAATTAAACTATAAATGACTGCAGACTGTGGGAAACACCAGGGATCTAACTTTTTTAATAACACTTTTTTATAAACGTTCTCTTTCTGCAATAGGAACTTTGGGAAGTTAACAGCTTTTATGTTACTGAGAGAGGGAAGATAAGTAATCAGATAAACTTAATAAATTCAAAGTAAAACTTGAGAAATCAGATAAAAACCAGATGATACACTAGAGCTCTAATTAACCTCACATTTAAGTGCTTCCATCTTTACTGCCTCAGCTATTTTATGAGAGATGCTTTCCTGCCTCTAGTTACTGCATTTGTGTAAACAAGGCTAAGACAAAAAACTGCATGTTTTTTAACTTGAAATTATGCAGAAGTTCAGTTGCTCTTCTGCTGTGTCATTTATTCTTTCATTAAATCCAGAGGTACAGTTAGCAGCATATCGATAAGCTATACGCTATGCTCATCTTAATTGGTGGTAATTTTCCTCCCTCTCTAGGAAACGATGCAACATCAATAGTCAACTGTCTTCACATACTTGGACAGACCTTGGATGCGAGGTAATACTGATTATATTTTCTAAAGTCACTTTCTAAAGGAAAGTCACTGAAGAAAGTACTGTGCAGTTACAGTTGGGCTGCCTGTGTAAGGCTACAGAATTTCAACACTCACAAAGTTACAGTACTGAAAAGAATTCTCATTGCAAAACAGGTTAATTACTAGGATTTGACAGGACACTATTTGTAGGTTGCACTTTAAACTTCATTATGGATCAGTGGTGTCCAGAAACTTCTGGCTGTTAGCTTCTGTGGTTTTACTCATGTGACTTTCTCAAAACTGTAAAGTCAGCCATCTCTGCAAATAGTTGCTCTTTAGATCTTTGCAGTTTTAAACAAAATATGGTAATTTAAACTGCCTCCATGGAAATTTTAAGATAACTTTTTTCACTTTGTATTCAGTCTCAAAACAATTGGCTGCATTATGTGCAGAAAGTTCTTTTTCTCAATATCTTCACAGTTGCTTTTATGGACAAGTTATATATTCAATTTGCTAGGGGAGAGAGTCATGATCATGGCCATTAATATGACTCAGTTCTTGCAGGGTACGCCTTTAGTTTACAATATCTTGCTTTTTTGTCTTAAATTATCCATAGTTCATGCAATCACACAGACAGAATACAGGTCACTACAGGTCACATTCACAGCGTGAAGGTCAAATTCAGCTCTTGGTAGAGATGTGAAAATAGCTCCAGAGGGAGATTAAGGAATTAATGGAGGCAACGTGGAAGTATAAAGATATTGCTCTTTGAACTGTATATATTCACTCTTTAAAACAAACAATCAGACTAAAAGAACTGGACTGATACTCAATTTACAGAAGAACATCACCTCAGCTTATTTCACGCAGGCCTAAATGTATATTTCCTTAAACAAAGAATCTTTGTAAATGTGCTAGTTAAATCATATGAGGGAATAATTCTCCTGGATTATATCTTTACGTCATGGATTATGGTGCCATAGTTACATAATAAATGCATTGATTGATTGATTTGATCTTAACAGATGTGATTGTTTTTACTCATTGCCTTCTGCTGATGATGATCTGGAGACAGAAATGTGATTTATAATTAGGCAGATTTTCTGAGTTCTAGCTTGAGACAGTTCTTCTCTTTCTAGAGTCACAAACTACAGACTTAGTAATTCTTATTTTTCTTGTGTACTTTTTGTTTTTTCCCTCTGAAGGCAAATGAATCACTTTATAAATTTTGAAGGACTATTTGCTCGGTGGGAAAACAGATAAAGTAATCCTTGTTCTGCAGGATACCTATGAAATTTGTTTTCAGTTGGTTATTCTGCTCTGAGGAGATTTCACAATGTTAAAAGATGAAAGATTTTTCTTCAGATCTCTATTTCATAAAATCGTAGACTAAGCTTTATTCCATGCTTGTCTAACAGAATATTCATCTTCATTTTTTTGCATGCTATGAACAGGACTGTGATGAAAACTGGTCTGGAATCTGTTAGGATGGCATTGAGAGCATTTTTGGACAATGCTGCTGAGGATCTGGAGAAAACAATGGAAAATCTTAAGCAAGGCCAGTTTACACACAGCAGAAACCAGCCAAAAGGAGTTACACAAATCATTAATTATACCACAGTTGCTCTCCTGCCAGTGCTATCTTCATTATTTGAGCATATTGGACAGCACCAGTTTGGGGAAGATTTGATATGTATGTATCATATTATCATATATGTATGTAGAAGGTCCATGCAATTAAAATATCCATAATGTCATGTAGTAAGCATTACTAGACCATCAATTCTATAAAAGAAGGACAAATCCTATGTCATTTTGACAAAATTTTTATTGATTTAATTGAACATTTGCAGCAATCAGCCAAAAACAGACTGCAATTTTAGTGGACGCTAAATAAATTCTGAAGCAGATGATTCCATGATTACAAAGTCAGAAGGATCCATTTTATTTATAACTTTATCCTGGATTTACGGTGACTTTCTTCATGTGTGAGAATTTACTTTGTGTCTATCTTTACTCTGTCTATAAATAAGGTTATACTACAAGAATTATGCTACGCCATTATACATGCACCTCACTTTCAGTTAGAGGGGAATCTGAGTGGGTCCTTAAATCCTGAAAATTCAAGAGAAAAGAGAAAAGTGGAAAGGAGGTCCTGAAGAATTCATACACTTGAGAAGAGAATGTATATGAATGCCTGTATATTGGATTTCTGTAAAGGTTCTAATTGTAGTGGATTCGATGGTCCTTTCTTTTCCCACGCCCAGAATTTTGCAGACTCTGGAGTCTGCACACAGAACTTTAATTTTATATATTTTAGGAACTCACAGAAATATCATAGTCCAGCTGGCACTAAAGGGGGAAATCCTGCCCTGCAGAGATAACTCAGTTATGAAAATCCATGAGAGGGACCTGGAGAAAAAAAAATGTAGCTCAGTATTCTCTATCTTTTTAGAATCTGTAAAAAGTATTATTTAAAGTAGTCTTAAAAGAAATCTTCAAAAATTTGGAATTGTGTTGATGGATTTGAAAGTCGTGAGATGTAAATATCCACTTTTTTCATTAAACTATTTCTGTAAAATTCTAGTGACAGTCATGGTATCCAGAAAAAGTAATCTGTTCATCCTAAACCACTTTTTCAGGCATCAGCATGTTCATGCCTTATGTAATTTTTGGCTTCTGGTATCCCAGGTTTTGGAACTTAGTATTTAGCTTTGAATTCTTTATAATTTAAGTTGGTGTTCTTAATCAGCTATTCTACATGTATTCACAGTGGTGTAAAACACCCAATTTAGAATCCATGAACTGAGAAAGAATAACTTTTTAAAATTGAGTCAATTTTGTCTAGAGCATAGTGGAAAGACTAATTTTTCTTCTCTTTAAATTTTGTTAAGAATAGGATTTATCTTATTTGTACGAGCATCTTGAACTGGTGCTTGTACCTGAGAGTACTAGTTATGGAGTATTCTCCATGGGTGGATTGTGTACAAAGATGGGTCAGTCTGCCTGAGGTTACTATTACGATGTAAAAACACTTAACTCCAAGATGATCTGAACTAAAATCACAGTACAGTAAAGTGCTGGGCCGTTGATGCAATATCTTGTAGGCTCTCCCAGCCCATGAATTACCCTGTTTTACCCACAGTATTTCATTCATTTCATGGTGGAGGATGATATTTGCACTGCAGGAGAGACTACAAAAGGTATCTATAGCAAGAATGGGAGTGTTGTCCTTCTTCATGGTACTTACGCCATTGTTACCCTGTTGCTGCGAGTGCATTATGAAAACATTTTTTCAAGCAGATTTTAAGATTATTCTCACAGTTTTAATACTGAATTACTTGATAATTTTAAAACATCCTTTGGTGAAGTATTCATATGGACTAAAGAATAATTTAGTGTTTTTAATCTATTGTAAATTTAAACTGTAAATTAGGTACATGCTATTAGCTGGTATCAGTGCCTAAATTAAAAAAAAAATATATAAATTGTGATTAAAATAATTAAATATCTGTTTAACAGGATTGCCTTTATTTTGCACAGTGGTGTTCTATTTGTAAAGGTGCCATGTGTAAAGAGTTGGCACGTCATTAATTTTAAAAAAATGAGTGCTCCAGTGAAATAGGTTTACTGTTTTAGCTATTAACATGATATTTAAGTAAATGGAAGTTTTGAGTAAAAACTGTATCACTCGGACGTCAAAAGACTTTTTATATTTAGCATGTGATTTCTGTGGATTGCCTTTGTTAGCTTAATATTTTAAATTCTGTTATTGTCTGAAGAAATTTATTTTAATTCTTTGAAAACGTATTGCTTAGAAAAATCTCTTTGTAAATACTCTTTTCTTCTTCTCTTTAGTGGATGACGTTCAGGTCTCTTGTTACAGAATATTGGACAGTTTATATGCTCTGGGAACCAGCAAGAGTATCTATGTAGAGAGGTAAGAAGGAAAATAGTTCTTCTGTTTTTAATATTTGCATTTATATTTAGCATAATGTATTTGCAGTTAAGAAATTAATATGGGAGAGTATTATTGGAAAGATACCTTGGGAGAAAATACAGATGTGCTCAGATGTTAAATGCAATGCAGGTGCATTTACTATAACATGCTTGAAATATTGCATTATATGCTTGTCAAATTTTTTTTCTTAATTCAAATAAAAATAACAAATAAAATGATCTGACTTTATAATAAACAGCACTTGATTTGAGGGTTAACTGAGATATTGTAAAATCATGTCATTCATTTCAGCAATTGTATTCTTGCTTCTATAATGTTTAATTGTGATGTATATTTCTTTCTCATTACCTAAATTTAATTTACTTTGTCACTTGTATGGCACTGTTTCTTTTCTAGCTCACTTACTCAGGTAAATGAGGCAGAGCCATTGCTGTTTTATACATCTCTGTATCTGCTAGCCGCCCCCCCCCCCAAGTTACATTTGGTCTGTGTAAGCCTTGTTTGGTCAAAAATTAGAGATACCTAGAAAAATTCAGTTCCTAAAACTGAATACTTGCACTGTAGTGATTAACATTGTTCCGAAGGAAGGCTAAAGAGAATTCATTCATTTCAGATATTGGCAGTAGTAATCTAGGAAGTTCACTGTCTAGGAAGTGACACTCTCCAGTAGGTCAACCTGTGTATAACTCCAGAGCAGCCCCATGACATACCCTTGCTTACCTGGTGATGGTATCATAGGCAACAATACGAAAAATCATTGGGATCAATATTTAAGTCAAAAAAAACCCCAAATCTGTGGAAAATCAGGTCTCATTGATTTTGTTAAGGACATAAAGTTAATTTATTTTGCTGTTTGGCAAATAAAGGATATTGGATTTGTTTTGAAGACAAAATACATCAGTGAAAGTGACAGGTTTTGTGTATTATTGTCTGCCACCATCATTGCAATTGAAAAGCACATAGCACGCTCTTCACAGATGTGTGTGATGGATGTTTTGCTTATGAAGACTTAATGAAAAGGGAAAAAAAAGGAAGGAAGAAAAAAGAGTATGAATAATAATGGGAATTAAGTTAGATTTAACAAAATCAAGTTTAATGAGTTAGATCTAGAAAGAATAAAATCTCCAAGACCGAGATAAACTGTAGACTGAGGATGAACCATATGAACCTTGTTAAATAACAAGATCACTTTTGAGGCACTTTTTTCCTTTTAACTTGAAAGTTCATGATTCTCCTGAGATTAAATGCTCTTAGATTTCTGTCACATGTTTGATTCAGTCTCAGCTAGGGATTTCTCACCTCTCTAAATTCTCCTGGGATCAGTTCAGTTGAAAATTAGAAAGACTGGTTTAACTGTCCTTTGAAGAACCCAAGTGAAGTGACAGGCCGTCACTTACTTTTCCTAGAAACAGGTTTTTTTAAATTTTGACACACAAAGAATTTTGATTGTCAAATAAATGCCATATATTTGAAAATATTAAAGCAATGTCTTCATGATAAAATTTCAGAGTTCTTGATCAGTAGAAGCAATTTTCCACTCACTGAAGAACCTGACTTTCATACTAGACTAAGCATGAAAGTGATTATCACTATTTCTCAGAAAAACGAAATACCACTTACATAAAATGATAGTTGATTTTGGTCTCTTGTTCTATCAAGTAGCTTTTTCTTAATAGTAGGGATTATACAGTCAGTAAAGCTGAGAGGAAAGTAATAGAACAGAAGGCTTTTTTACAATCACTTTAGTTTCCCCTGCAGGTTTTTCATTTTCTGTAAGGTGTGTAGGCCACCTTTGACATTTTATGTCTTTACATATAATTCATATATTAGCAGAGGGTTGCTAGACTTCAATTTCTATTACATGTTCTTGTGCTGAGGATCCCAATAATGTTGTGAGTGCTCTCTTTGAAATACACTCCTCTCAGAATACAACCCAAAGGTGTGGTCAATCAGTACTTACCAGGTGACTCTAGCAGTGGTGCCTTCCGAACTTACCCATTCTGTGGCTCTGTGATTGAAGAGATGTGTGTCATTAATGGTGTTTGTTGATTCACAGGCAACGATCAGCACTAGGAGAGTGCTTGGCTGCTTTCTCAGGGGCCTTTCCAGTGGCTTTTTTGGAAACTCATTTGAACAAACATAATATCTACTCAATCTACAATACCAAGAATGCGCGAGATAGAGCAGGTATTTCCAGAAACTGACATAATGATTATGAAACCATGATTTCACTATAAATGCTGATTGCCTTAAGACATGTGGTTTTGCATGCATAGTGCAAGAATTTTCTTGTAATTTCATGGTTGTATTTCTTGTCTAAATCTTTCTTTCTAAATCAATTTTCTAATTAATTTCTAAATCTGATAAAACTGATTATTTTACATTCCCAATGTTACTGATATTTTAATTTTGAGGTACTATTCTCAAAATACCAGTTTGGAATTGAAATAATGAAGAGACTTTGCACATTTTTAGTACCTCAGATATTCTATATTTGATCATAAAATTATGCATTCTCATCAGTAGCTTTGGTTCCTCCTCTTGCATAAACAATACTGGGTGGCTAGAACATACATATTTTCAACCGAAGGAAAATAGCTTTGCTGTATTAATTGCATAATATGCTCTTATAAAGTAAAAAAATTGCAGAGTTGTATGTAGATTGGTTTTTATTTTGTTTGACATAAAAGGCAGTACAGATACTTTACAGTGACATTGTGTGTTTACTTTGCATATATCTTTTTATTCCATTCTTGATGTTTCTTATGCTGCAACATGATTGTTGAATGTCACATGCACAAACTGTTCCTGCAATAAATGGAAGTTGCAGTAGAACTTTAGAAGCTCTGCATGTATGCTGAGTCTGAATCATATTACAGATACACAGAGATGACAGTGGTCGTATAAGATGCCAGTTTATAATGGCAATAATTTTATAACTTCACCTTTCTTTTTTAAGAAAGGGAACATAGCACATTTATTGTCCAAGGAGCTGTAGTATCTGAACTTGAAAATATCAACAATTACGCATACTTGCCATATATTGTGTCTATTTTAATATATCTGGAAGGACAATCCACTGTATTGTCATGATTTTTAACAAAAAATTGATTTTCTTTTCCAGAATTGCATAATCTTTAAGGAGAGTGTGTGAGGTCTGTGTAAAATATATTTGCTCTAAATAGGAGAAGATACTGCTTTGCAAAAGGACTGCCCTTAGTACAAGGAGTTGTGGAATGCTGGTAGAGACATTCATATTCACAAATTGCAGGCTAGACTTTTGCTCTATAGGTATCTCTGTATGTCATTGTTTGTGTCCATTATTCAGGAGCTACAGATTGTGCTTGCAGGTAATTTTTTTGTAGATGAAAGAAACTGCCTCAAAAATCGAGGCAACTGCAGTGCTTTTTCAGAGGAGGGAACTAAAAATTCAAATGAATTAAAAAATAAACGTTTACAATCACATGTTCATCTGTAGAATCAATTTCTCAAATCTGCGCAATTTGTTAGGACAAATTGCAGTGACTTCTGTTTGTTGCATTAGAATTCCAGGTCTCAGCTGATGTGTTGTTGAGAGATATGTTATTGTATCAATTTGTTTCCTGAACTGCAAAACTTAGCTGGAAGGGATTCTGAAATTTAAGCTTTATGTTGTGTATAGAAAAGTGAATCTGACTTCTCTGAATTCGTTCCATAATACTTACATTTGGAAGCTTCAATATAGGAATTTTAATTACAGAACTGTTCAAATAAACAGTTTACTGCTCACCAGTATGAAAGGATGCATTTTTTATTATTCTGTTTGGTATGTTTCCTTTGGATCACAAGGTTGCAAATGTAAACAGAAAACAGAAAAAAAGTTGTACTGAATAGAAATACAATGAAAAAAATTATCTTTTATGACCTAGTTTATTGATTTTGGCGTTGTTTTTTTTTATTTTTTCAATAGTTCTCAATTTGCCAACTAGTGTAGAAGAGGTTTGCCCAAATATTCCTTCCTTGGTGAAGCTAATGGAAGAAATAGTGGAACTGGCAGAATCGGGTATTCGTTACACACAGATGCCACATATCATGGAGGTCATTCTGCCTATGCTGTGCAGTTACATGTCACACTGGTGGGAGCACGGGCCTGAGAACAATCCTGACAAGGCTGAAATGTGTTGCACAGCCTTGACGTCAGAACACATGAACACTCTGTTGGGTAATATATTGAAAATCATCTATAACAACCTTGGTATTGATGAAGGAGCCTGGATGAAGAGATTGGCAGGTAAGATGTGAAAATAACTTAATAACAAATGTGTGTATATCTTCAGAATGTACATACACACAGAGAGACTCTGAATTACTCTGTATTTACCCTGTTAAAGTTGGAGTAGAAGAACAATAATATTTTTACATTTTTATACAATACAGATCTTGATGAACCAGAAATACTAAGTATAAAGAAATGGCAGTGTAAGCAGTATGTTTTAATCTCTCTGTAAGTAATATAGGAAGTACATTAGACTATTTATTTTTCCTGAGAATATATATATATGCCTTTTGCCGTATATTAAATTCAAGGACTGTAGTAAATTAGCTCCATTTTCATTATATAGCAAGTTTTCATTTGCAGGCATTATGCAGTTCCTTGCTATTTTGTATGAGTGCTGAATCCTTAAAACCTGGGTTTGAAGGTGTATATCTAACAGATCCATTACAATGAAATGTCAAAATTCTCATGTCATTTTAGTAATAGTTACGTTAACTTAATCTTGTGAACAACTTGAAATTAATTTAAAAACACTTCAATTCTCAGTGTTTCAATCTCAAGAAAAGTCACTTCAGTTGTGTGCACTCAATTTTTCAATTAGACTTTCTTATGACTTTTCAGTATTTACTGTAGTAGTAATTTCATTCATGGTAGCATTCAGAATTCCTAGTGTTTTGAGAGTTAGTAATGTAATGCACTCTAAGAATAGGTGGCAACTGCCTAAAATTCTATGTAATTTAATCAGTGTGTAACAAATGGTTTGGTACCAAAGGACCCAGTTGAAGTGCCAATTTACATAATCGTTCTTATGAGTAGATTTTCAAAAAGCTTGTGCTAACAAGCCTGAAATGAATCAATTGCATCACTCCCATCTGTCTACATACAGGACCTAGTGTGCTAAAGAAATATAGGCAAGCTGTTTCCATGGGTTTTCACATAATCAGAGCATGCTTTCCAGTTCCCCTTCACTCAAGCAAGGTTCAAAGCAGAAGCCAGTAGCTGAAAAAACTTGTGTGTGCACTGTGTTGCTATATATGTATCCATCCATACCATTAAACAACTTCGGCATTGCTCAATAAAACTATACAAACAAATACCATGCTGACAGAATACCAGTGAAGAGGTGTTTCAAGTTTTATGAACTTGCAGCCTTGGTCTGTAAAGTTGCAGTTTCTGCCCTCAGACAAAGTGAATTGAATTTGTGAAATCCTGACCACATTTAATTCTTGGCAAAACTTCTGCTGATTTCAATGGGGACAGGATTTGGCTCCGTAGTCTAGAAGTAAGATTCAAGAAAGCGGGAAAAGATTTTAGTTATATTGTGTGGCCAGGTATATATTATAATATTCATTGCCTTAAATAGTGTTTTCCCAGCCCATCATAAGTAAAGCGAAGCCACAGCTCTTAAAGACACACTTCCTTCCACTGATGGATAAACTAAAGAAAAAGGCAGCAGTGGTTGTATCGGATGAAGAACATCTAAGAGCAGAAGGCAGAGGTGACATGTCGGAGGCTGAACTGCTCATCCTAGATGAGTTCACCACTTTGGCACGGGACCTCTATGCCTTCTACCCTTTGTTGATTAGATTTGTGGACTATAACAGGTATGTGGAGAGGAATAGGTCAATGAAACTCATAAAACCTTCCTTTTTATTGATACCGCCTCTTATCCCTTGATGTGCCTAGCGCTGAATTAAAGTGGCTTTTACTCAGTCCGACAATCTTAGAGTGGCTCAAGCTAATGCTTTCTGACTTTTAGGAGGAGCTGGGGTCTTTTTGAGAAGAAAATGAAACAAAATTTCAGTCCAGATCTATTGGATTAGAGTTAGGATTAATATTAAAGGATTTTAAGGGTTTTGAAATAGGACGTCAAAAAGCCACTGCTACCAAAAAGGATTAAAAGCATATATTATTGGTGTTGTTGACTTTTATCCTTGTAAAATGTTGAAAAGTGATTTCAAAGCGTAAAGAAAATGAGGATTATCCCCCTTTTCACCCTTTTACCAAATTTTAGGGCAAAATGGCTTAAAGAGCCCAATCCTGAAGCAGAAGAGCTGTTCCGCATGGTGGCTGAGGTCTTCATTTACTGGTCAAAGTCTCATGTAAGTAATTCCTTGGTAAATACTTGTTTTAATAGGTAGATCAGTTATTTAGTGGTTATGTTTGTAAAACACATTTAATGACAGAAGCAAAACTGCAGGTGGGAAGGTATTAATGACTCATATTTCTGACACATTTGAAATGGCAGAGAAGATAGAAGAATTGAGTAGGTATTTTGTAACATAGTAAACTGATGAAAGATATTTTTCCTTCAGATTCTGGTTTGTCTGTTATGGGTTTGTTGTTTGCTTCGTTTGTTGTTTTTTATGGATTTTTAAAAAATATATTAAGCTTATTTCATTCTGTATCCTTACTGTTTTTTTCTTTCTTTTCAATTATTTTCACCCCATAGCTTTTTTTGTAATCACACCTAGTAAGCACTGATAATTCTTAAATAGTGAATACTAGAACACAAAGAATTAAAAACCCCAAAAGAGTCTAATTTCTTTCAGACATTAGATCTTTGTATGGACTATTGTGGAAATTTATAATGGGGAAAAAATGAATGAATAATTTACTAGTAAGGGAAAATCTGGACAATATTTTTATGTTGAATTGGAGGAGCATTGAGATTTTTATCATGTCTTTTTCACAGCTAGGGAAACATTTCCTTCTGTCTACCCTGGGGAAAATCCCCAAACATACACAACCTGAGTTATGCAATGTAAATGAAGCTGAAATTCAAGGACATTGTTGATCATCTATTCATTTTTACTGCCCTTGTCTTAACTTGTGGATTAAATTGTATTTTTATTTGAGGTATGTTTAGATAGCACACTTGTATAAATGCTTCTAACTGAGATCTTCTGTATATTTCCAGAATTTCAAAAGGGAAGAACAGAACTTTGTGGTACAAAATGAAATCAACAACATGTCTTTCCTTATCAGTGACACGAAATCTAAGATGTCTAAGGTAGCATAAAGTTTTTCCTATTTTTTCTTTGTAAAGTAAAGTAGTCAGGAAGACTCCAGAGAGGCACCTTTTACTGTTAGATTTTTTTGTTTGTTTGTTTGATATTTTTGGGAGGGGGTGGAGGGGATTTGTGTTGGTTTTGGATTTTGTTCTGGTAAAGAAATCTGTTGAAAACACTGGGTTGAGATGCAAAACACAGTAATTTGAGAAACATTGCAAAATACAGGCATTGTTCAAATGCCAGTTCCACTGGATGAGGTCACACCTGTAAAGGTAATAAGGAAATTGTCAAACCAGAGACAAGGACACAATTGCTAGTGCAATTCTTTTATTTTATGTTGGACTGGATTTCTTTTTCATCTTCACTTTATTCTGCAGGCAGCAGTTTCTGACCAGGAAAGGAAGAAGATGAAGCGAAAGGGTGACCGCTACTCTATGCAGACCTCTCTCATTGTGGCAGCACTGAAGAGATTGCTTCCAATAGGCCTAAACATTTGTGCTCCTGGAGATCAAGAGCTGATTGCGCTGGCCAAAAATCGATTTAGCATGGTATGTACTCTTTTGGCACTTCTAAAAGGTAGAAATATTTACTAATTAAATCCTTTGAACATTTCACCCTGTGTTCATTCTTACAGCATGACGCAAAGAATCAGGATTGTAATTCTGTTTTATAAGGGCACAGTGGGTGATTATGGTATTTATCTACGTATTTTCCTCATGGTTTAAAACATTTCAGTTTGAACATACTTACGATCAGTATGGACATATTTCAAAATAATCAGTATATGAATTGAGTTAGTATTTAGTAGCTGAACTAGTTTTTTCTCTCTCCTAGTTTTTAATTCAAAGTAGTGTTTGTTATATTTTATGAAGCTTGAATTGGGTTGGACTTGATCTCAAAAGTCTTTTCCAATCTAGTTGATTCTGTGACTGTCATAAAATTAAGAACTAGCTGTTTCCTAACTTCTGTGCCTGATATAACTAATTCCTTTTAATCACTCTCATGTTAATGAAAGAATTTCTGTAGGGATAGACTGTTTTAAAAGTGCTTCTTTTGGGTATATAGTTACAGCACAATAATTTGATTTTTATTTGAAATATACTCCTTTTCTCAAGCTGTAATACTTTCTACACCTAAGGGGGTTATATGACCATTGGACTGCTGAACTGAATGGTATAAAGGTTGCTATAAAAGAGCTCTGCAAAACAAACAGAACTCAAATCATAGAAGGCTCAGTTTATGTTACTGGTTTTATTTGGTCAAACCTTCAGTATTTGGATATTAGCAATTTGAATTCAGGCTCACATTTAGTGTGTTACTGTGAACAGATATGTATGATGCCATCCAGAACTTGATCTGTGAGCTTGGGTAAGAAAAGATTTGTCTCTGAGATTTTTCTCAATCTTTTACATTGTCAGTTTCATTCATCATCTCATGAAGCCCAGGGTTGATATTTAAATGAATCATAATGTTTCCTAATTACCTTCTATTCCTAATTTATATGATTTTTAACCTATTGGCAGAAAGACACCGAAGATGAAGTACGAGATGTCATCCGCAGTAATCTTCACCTTCAGGGCAAGGTAATCTATATGCAGTTTTTAAATTTGATTTTTCTTCCTTTGAACTCATTTTTTGGTGCCATATAATGACAACCTGCTTTGGGTAATTAGGATAACTTGTAGTCCCTTATTCTCTTCTGTCAAGTAACTTGTTCAAGTTCATTGTAAATGTTAGGTATTTAATATGTGTATATATGCTTTATATACAATAACATATAGCCCTCCAAATCTCTCTCCATTCACACCATTAGTACAGACTTGGAGATGGAAAGAAATTCTATCACTGTTTAAACTTCACCTACTATTATTTGAGATAAAGTCTGCAAAATGCTCAAAGGTACTTAGTAAGTGTAAATTAAAAAGAAGATGCCATTTTGGCATACTCTGTAAAGCGAAGAATCCAGTTTTCTCAGTTTGGTTCCTGCTTTTCAGCCCTGGAAAAAGAAAGTATTTTGGGAAAAGTATAGGTTTTTGTTACTGAATTTTAGTTAGTGCTAGGTGAATAGCTTTAGGGGAAAAGTCATGGAATGGCCAGTGTAAATTCCTTTATTAATGCTTCAAATAAAGAAAAAGAAGCCAGAATATGGAAGTGTAATAAAATTCTGCATGTGTCTCCTCTATTGAAGAAAGATGGAACTGGACCTATGGATGTTGCTTTACTTAGGATTTTCCTCTACCTCCTTCCCTGCCTCATGTTTTATTCACCTCAAGAAAAAACTAAACTACTGTTTTCTGTGCTTATTAAAAGGTCACAAAAGAGTAAACATGAGTTGAAAATCTGGTGCTTTTTTTTTCTGAACAGTTATTTAAGAATCATTCAGAAGACTAGATTCCACTGCAGTCAGTGCATGGCAGTAATTTTTTTTTTTTTTTTTTTTTTTTTTTTTTTTTTTTTTTTGTTTTGTTTTTTTTTTTTTGTTTTGTTTTGTTTTGTTTGTTTAATGAGCTGGTATTGGGATGTTTTTTCCTGAATAATAGGTAAAGATTACTTTTCTCCCATCATGTTTTCTATATGTTGCTGCCATGTTAACAACAAAAGTGTTTAATTCAATAGCTTTAAGTTACAGGGTTTGCATGTAGAAAAGTTTACTCTAAAAGGAAAAGATTTGGTTAAATCCTAAAACCTCGAAATAATTATCCTTATATAGCAAATGTTGTTATATTACTCAGAAGCAGAAAATACTGCAAAGTACTAGAAAGAAAGCATTTCTGAAGATCTTAAGAGCAACAGTACTTAAACAATGTGAATGCCATGAACATAAAACATTTGAACATGAGGTGATTTTGTATATAAACTTCAATAGTGCTTTCTTAGTGATAATGATAGATATTTCAGTTCTGATGTTTTCAATATGTGTACACTGTAATTTTGTGAGCCATGCAGTTATAAGTCTTGCCTGGGATTTCATATTGCTATTTAGCACTTATACTGTTTTAACTACTTCAGTTTCTGTTTTGTTTCTTCAGTGGCACATTCTGCTGTTAAGAAATGTCTGTCTGTTACTGCTTTGTTGCCTGGAAGTCATGATACATCCTAATACCTTGGCCTGTGTTTTCTCTTCAGAAACTTCTTATGCTTAAATTAAAAGTTTGCTGTTGTTAAGCAACATACATCTTCTCTGTTTATACTACATGAGAATAAAAGTACTTTTAAATTTCTTAGATTGATGCAATTTCACAGTGTCTTGATGATTAAGACAAAAGTAACTTTAGCTAATCCAAAGTCCACACTGTTGCATTTTCCATTTGTAAACTTTTCATCAGTGACTATAGAATTTCCTATTTTTAAATGCATTCCCAGTGGAAAATGGAAATCTGAAAGAGAACCACATAGTACATAGATAAAAAACTAAACTGCTTGTAGTTAGCTTTATTTTATACCTGTTTAGATATTGCTTTATTAACTTTTAAAAGTCTGATTTAGACCTGTATGTGACAAGTAAACTGCAGACAAAATGATGGTTTATCAGTGACACATTCTAAAGTTAACACTATATGTAAGTGCGTAAGTAATTACTTAAAGTATATTGTCTAGAGTTAAATCCAGTAGTTATGCACAGATTACAATACAGTTTATTCCATAATTCTCTGATGTCGTTAGGATTTAGTCACTATACAGTCAAGTATAATGTTTGAATAATAACAAGATGTTTCTTGTTAAAAAAATGATGCCATCATGCATAAACTACCCTTTTGTTGTTTGATTGAGTCAGATATAATGGGAATGTAGGCCAAATAGTCTTATAAATTTAAATTACTATTTTCTACTCTGAATAAATATGTAACTTAGTTATAGTGGTGTTTGTGTAAAGTGGCTTTCAAAATACAAGAAAAAATGCTTCTTTTGGAAAGGCTGGTTTTCTTACAACCATAGCAATATTCCTTCTTCAAATCGTGCTTTCTGTTACCACTTCTTCTCACAGACACCTAACATTCTGTTATTTACATAAAAGCTAAAATGTAATTTATCTGAATTCCTTTTTGTAGTACTGCACTGTTAGAGAATCATTCTTCTGAATCTTTAGCTATTAATGTTGTGGCGTCTATTTCATGCATTTGTCTACCTTTGTCTACATTTGTACATTTGTCTTCACCCTGTTTCTGTCTTTCCTTTCCTTGCATGCCTGCATGCTGTTACTCAGTACCAAGCCTTTTATTTCAAGAAATTGATGACGAAACTTGCATTCATTTTGACATGGATGAAGCTCAAGTCACCACAATCTTCTTCCAGCCTTTATAATTCACACCTTGAAATGCCAACTACTCATACCCTTAGAAAACTACCTATACAAAAAAACTGTACCTTGATAGAATGTGAGGAGTCCTCAGATCAAAAGACATCTCCACCTGTGATTAAAAAGTCTTTTGTGGACTATCCATTCATGATGATCCAGTCAGATGCTCACAAAAAGACTGTGGATGTGACAGTTTTTAAGAAATGGAAAAGCCGAAAGGTGGAAGAAATGCCTGCAAAATGTGGCTTTCTAGGTTATAATAAGCTAATAATGAACGACTGTGTAAGTTTTTAACTGTTCCTGGAACTTGAGTATCAACATGTATCATAATATGTTTTATGGAGGTGAATTAGCGTTATTGTCTCATCTTAGGCACAAATTGAAATCTGGATCCACAAAGAAGTTTTAGACAAGTAAGTGTTGAGTTCAAGGCCTGTAGAAGTCTGTAGGGGTTAGCCCCCCGAGTTCTTCAGCCATTCAGGCCAGTGTGTCTTCAACAGTAACTGCATAATCAGGAATGAACACGGTCCACAGTTCTCAGTAAAACGGGTCATCAGTGTCATTGGCACAGTAAATGGTTGCAAAATGTGTTGCATCAGTCTTGATTCGCAGAAGGACTAGGGAGACAAAAACAAACCAAGAAAGAAATCACCAATTGTAGAACAGAGAATTCCAGATTAATGAACTAGAAAAAAAGAAATATAAAGAGAAAAACTTGATAAAAACCATTTTGCTTCTTACAGTTCTTTATAAGTTGTAGGCTGTTAAGCAAATGGATCTTGATTTTCATTTTTCCAAATTAACTTTTAATTTTTTAGCTAATAATCAGTAAAATTAGGATTTTCTAACAATTAAAAAAAAAAAATTAAATAGACCTAAATAGCAATACTGCCAATTTCTAGGACTGAAAACTAAGTAACCCCATCCGGAGCAACAATTTCAATGTTGTTTCATTTAATAATGGGAAAGGCAGTGTACTAGGTTATGTCTGTGTACCTCATACTCATTACTTTACCTCAAATATTATGTTCATTGCTGATGCCAGTGCTATTTGTTGACCAATGATTTTTGCTATTTGTATGATTATTAGTGTTTTGGTTCTGTGGGACAGGTTGCCCACAGAAACTGTGGACGCATCATCTCTGGAAGTATTCAAGGCCAAGTTGGACATGGCTTTGAGAAATCAGGTCTGGTGGAAGGTGTCCTTGTGTATAGCAGAGGGGTTGCAACTAGATGGCCTTAAAGGTGCCTTCCAACCCAAAACACTTTATGTTTTATAGAAGCTCTTACAAAGCATTGCAGAAATTAGTCTTGTTCTCACAGTGTAATGGATGCTGTATGAGTTAGACATGTAAAAGTGTAGGTTAGCCATATAAAGTGTTTTAGTTTACCTTTGAAGTAGTTTCTCTACTAGTTAAACTAGTTTGGAACATTTTGCCTTGACATGTGAAATCTTTCTCCTGCAGCTTGAGGATCCCGCCATTAGATGGCAGATGGCACTTTACAAAGATTTGCCAAACAGGACTGAAGATTCCTCAGATCCAGAGAAGACTGTGGAAAGGGTCCTTGATATAGCTAATGTGCTGTTTCACCTGGAACAGGTTAGAGACCTTTTACCAATTCCATTGCTTCTTAATCTGAATAAAAGTATTCAGGCTTTCATTTCTACTTTCACCTACTGTATTTAATGTTATATTCTGTCTTCTTTCTTTTGATGGCTACTGTTTACATGCCTAATCCTGTGTTTTGTAGTCCAGTATCATGATCATATGTATCCCACAGTGTATCTGCAGCAGCTCCAACAACAATTTGTTTGGCTGATCTGGCAAACTCATATATTCCTTGCTGTATTCAAGAAACAGCCGAAGCAGGTTGGAGGAATAATTTTTTCTGAAAAAGACCTGTCAGAAATTTTAAGTTGCTTCATAATATGGCACAAAGCTCTATTGTATTATTTATTATTTTTTGCATTAATATGGAAGCTTCCCATGTGACCTGAACTACAATAACTTTTACTTAAGTAATTCTGTATTTTATTTTGTGTTCTTCCCATATTCTTTAAAATATGAAGTTAAAAAATCTCCTATATGGGTACATCTTACAAGTCAAAGACTTGTAAGATTGACAAATTTTTGTGACTTTTCTTTTTGAATTATTATCTATTTTACACTTTAGTTTTATTATGCTTTTCCTTTTTAAAACGTAGTGAACAAACAGGACATTAACCTGGAGGGTGTTCCTAATGACAGAGATGAGCACTGCTGGTTGCACTCCATAGGCTACAAACTGTCTTCATATAAATTTCAATTTTTTTTTTCCTTTTCAAAAAACATTTGAAAATTCAAGGTTCTCTTGCATTCTCATTAGATTAGTTGGTTGCACTCAGAAAGCTTTGAGATCCAATGTCAGGAATGTTTCTTCACTGTCAGGAGGTCACTAGTTCAGTCAACAGGAACCAGAGAGATGTGTGATGTGCTTGTATGTACACTCTGCAGAAGGTGTGTTGATGTGAATAGCTGTGTTCTGTCTGTTGCATCACACAACTCTTCTTCATACAGTTTGCCACATCTGGATTTGCTGTAAGTTCAACAGCTTCACACAGTTTGGTAGAAGAGTATGAAGAGTCATCACTAAATTTTACCTGTTGCTGAATATGTGTGGAGCAAGCAAGAATGATAGAATATGGAAGTAAATCCTTGTCAATCATCATCTGAGAGTGAGGAGAGGAGAATGGGTGCTGGTTTGAAAGGGTTGCTCTGAGTAAAGATTAGAGTTAAGCTAGAAATATTGGGGGGAAGGGAGGGAAAGGTTTTCTTTTCAACCTTGATTTTTTTAAAGTTGACTTAGGTGATCCAGCAGTACTACGGAACAGGATGGATTCCCATTGTAATACCAGATCAACACTTAAGATCAGTACTTCTGATCAGACTTAAAAAATGACTTGTTGACAAGTTTTCTGCTTTTTTTTTATGGCTACCTGACACCTATTTGTTTAAAGATTTAGCTCCAGAGCTTTACTTATCTTCTGTAGATAAATGCCCAGGAGCTTTTGTTACTGAAATGGGAAATCTGGTGTCTAAAATTAATGAATACATGAGCACTTCATCTGTTTTTATGATAGTCTTGAGTAATCCTTTACTCTCTGTATACAAGTACTCTGTCCTTCATATATACGTACTCTTAATGCTTTCTGTATGCACTGGCAACAATCAGTCCATTCTTTGTATTTTCTTTCCATGCAGACCTAACTTCTTTGTTTTACTGTTTTCAGAAATCTGCTTGCGTAGGCCGAGGCTATTTCTTTTGGGAAAGTATAGAGGGATTTGTAATTGTTTGTGAAGATATTACTAATTACCTAACTTTCACATTTGGGTTTGTCTGACTTTTAAATTATTAGTGCTGGCTTTTTTTTTTTGTTTTGTGACTGTCAATGTCTTTGCGGTGAACATTTTTTTGATGCTTTCTCTTAAAAAATATTTTTCATTTGTATTTTATCTTTTAGAAAGTGCTTGCTTAAGATTGCTAACATTTAATCTTCCAAGTATATAATTCACAGAATGGCAGTGTTTTTATCTGTTTAAATGTTCATAGTTTAACTATTTTTTGTGTGTGTGTGTTTCACTAAACTGGATAACCAAATTTGGATTGATTATTGAATCTACATAAATATCAGAATTATCACTACATATTTTACATATAAGGCTTGATTTTATTACAAGGGAGAATTACCAAGACTTTCAGGGTAGAAAAGCTAACTTCCACTGGCTTCTTTGATGCTGCTGGAACACAGAGGAGTGTAGTTGTTTGTAAAAGAAACAAACCCCTCATAAAAACAAAACCTCACACCCGAAGTTCAGCCCCCCCCCACCCCCTAACTCTACAATAGTTTCATAGGTTAAATTATAGAATATTTATAGAATATTTATGGAAGATGTGTGAAATAAATCACAGCAACTGTAAACAGGCTGTGGGAAAGGAGTGATGTATAGCATAGCCTTCGATCATAGTTCCCAGTTATCCAGGTTATGTGCAGAAGTATGCAGGTGCACAGTAGTAGTTTTCATTGTGTGGAAACAAGAATAAAAGCTGGAAGAAGAAACCCTGAAAGCATAAAAGATAAAGATGGAGCACACCCTATTTCACCTCATGCTACTGTAGAGCCAAGATGCAGAAAGAGAATATATTTTAAGACAAAGCTGTAGTTTTATGAAATGTAGCTCAAGTATTTTAAGTGCATTCTGTCTATGCTCCTTCATAGAAAAGATTCAGTCCTTAGTCTTTGTAGTTGTCACTGTTTTTTGACGTTAATTCTTTTCCATTGTAGCTGATCAAGGCAAATATTACAAATAAAAGATTATTTATATCCATGAAAATGTCTTTAAAAATATTACCTGAGGCAATGTGAAGGTGTACAATTTACCTGTACATGTGTAAAGAGTTACATATAAAAGAGAATGAATGAAAATTATTTGCATTAAAAGTTAAGGCTTCCTGCGAGATGACGTTATTCTATCTAAAAGATAGAAAAAGTAGAATGAAGTAAAAAAAGAATATCGATATCATACCAGAAAAGGGAGATTTTTGCTTTAAGTTTATTTTCTAAATTCTGATTTTGTGATTTGGCTTAATGCTTGAACTCTGTCTAGAGCACTTTCTGATCTATTCTTCTTCTGTTGCTTTTCTACTTGATGTACCTGTTAACTAACATTTTTACTACTATTACTGTTTCCAGACACTAGGGACATTGCCACATTAGTTTTCCATGTGTATTTTGTGTAACAGGTTGAGCATCCTCAGCGGTCCAAAAAAGCAGTGTGGCATAAGCTGCTGTCTAAACAGAGGAAAAGAGCAGTAGTGGCCTGCTTTAGAATGGCACCATTGTATAATCTGCCAAGGTAAGATTGTTCTGTCTTTCTGTCTTGCTATTTGGCAAGCTCAAAAGGAGAAAAAAATGAAAAACAGTAATTGTTATTATAGTTTGTATATTGCTTTCTTTTATTAGAATTAATTACTTTTATCTTCTGAAAAGAATAACAAAAAATATAATTTTTCATTTCTGATTTCAAGTTTAAACCCGAACATTAAAAAAATGCAATTATTTGAGCACAATCCAAAGGTATCTGTTGCTGTTACCTCAATATTTGTATTAAGAATATAAAAATATTTCATATTAAAAATAAAACTCAGCAATGTGGAAATTTATATTATTTATTTATTATATTTAAATTTCTTTAAATTTATGTTTATTATCTCTTCCTAAATAATTATTACAATGTTTGAGTATCAGTTTTACAAGCTACTGAGACACAGTTTTAAATGAAACATTTTAATGTAAACTTTCTTTTTAAATGAGTGCTTTGATTGGTTTAACCATGGAAATTTTGCTTCCCTTTTAAATTATTGCTCTAATGACTGGACAGTTCTTCAAGCTAAATGAAATTCATATTGACCAAATCTTCTTTTCAAAAATTTACAGCTTTTGTTTTCAATCTTCCTTTTTAGACACCGAGCTGTCAATCTCTTTCTTCAAGGCTATGATAAATCCTGGATTGAAACAGAAGAACACTATTTTGAAGACAAACTGATAGAAGACTTAGCAGTACGTCTGGGTGAAAGGGTCATAGGAATGTATTATGGATTAACATTTATCTAGTAATAATTATAAATCTGGGATGTAGCTAAGATATCACTTAAGCTATCTCTACCCAAAGGGATGAGCTATAACCATGTCACCCTGGTAGCTTTTTAAGAATTACACATGATGAAGACTCCAAAATCCCCTCAGGCTGTTTGCTTCAGGGCTTCAATAACCTTTTATAAAGCTTTTTTCTAAACTGTGTGCTGTCATTCCCCTATCTCTTATCTTCTGCCCTGTGGAGAACTGGAACAGCCTATTCCCTCCTGTTTTGCAGCTAACCTTTGTGTATTTGAGGACTGCATAATCCACATTAAAGCCATTTAAGTCAAAAGGTTAGAATATGAAACTAGAAGAATCTAGTCTTAGATCAATCAGTTCCTTAGAAGCTGTCAGTGTCTGCTTCTTCACAGAAGAATCGCTATATCAGGGACATGAAGATTTTTCCCAGTGGTCAAGTGTTAGAGCCATGTCTTTAGTCTTATAGATACCTACAGGGATTTTCACTTTAGTCTGAGGTCTTCATCCCTTATAGCTGCCTCTCTGAAAGGTAGCTTTTTCACAACTTGAGCAAGAACTAGTACTAGGAACTGATTCATTCCCTGGGAGGTCCGACAGAGCACAGTCTGAATTCAGTCTTTTTATTGCAAGGAGAGAGCCTGCTCTCTGCAATAGAGAGAAGAAGCTAACCATAAAACTTCTATGAGAAAAAAAAGTAATAATCTGCTTTTACTGCTTAAAGCTTATGCTTAAAGCCAGCTACCCAACTTGTAAACAATTTTGAGAATTAGGATCAAAATAGTGAAAGGGAAATCAGCAGCGATGGGCTCAAAACAGACAGTCTGTGGAAGTTCAGTTTTGCTAGCACATATGCAGAATTAATTTCTTGTATAAACAAGCATAGTGAAAAAACAAGAGACTTCCACAAATGTTTACTTTTAAACTGACATCCTTCTATATCCCAACACAATGCAAGTGTTCTAAATAGTGCAGGTTCAGTCTCAAAAATAATTATATTTTAGCAGTTGAGAGCATGAGTGTGCAGTGGAACAACAAGGTCTATATATATGTGCAGTTTTGCTCCCTGAATCTTCTCTCCTTAGGCCTGTTATACAAAAGTGATACTCCTCCTCCACTCCTTGTGAAATTAAAGGAGAAAAGCATACACTTGTGCTATTTGAGGAGCTTAATTGTGCTGATTCTTAATTCTGATTCAACAAATCAAGCCTCTGAGGGAACTAGATTTTTGATGTTTGATGTTAGTGTCATAAGATATTACTATTTATTAATTGTAAAAATGCTTCTGCTTAAATAAATAGGTTATATTAACACTTAAGCTTATTTGACATAATAATTTGATTTGTTTTATTGGTAGATGTTAGTGGACATAATAACTTGTAGGAACAATATGTTTAATAGAAATTTATATTTTATAAAATAATAATAATACAATTAGATTGTATAAAATAATTTTTTTAAAGTCTTCAATATTTAGAAATGGCAGTTAAAACTTACCAACCCATTTGTTCTACTCTCCTATGTTACATTCAGGTAAAGCTTTTGTTTTTAGACTTAAATAATTATAGGGCAAGTGTCTCAAGACATTGAAAATTAAGCATACTTATTTCCCAGAAATGTCAAAAAATCATTGTTTCTAGTGTTCATGGTGTGCTTAATAATGAGTTCTACTTAACTCAGTCACTGGTGAATTTGATCCTCTATTTAATTTCAATAAATCTATGTAAACTAGAAACATATTAACACAACTTCTGCCCTTTTGTTTCATCAGTTTTTATACATTAGGGTGGTATTCTGGTTGATAACATTATGAAGTATGGAATACTGCCAGTTAATTAAAGAGAAAGGTCAGTGTTCTAAGTGAGATTGAAATAAAGAGCAGGGGAAGACATCCATAATTGTTCTGGTCTTGTTATGGATACTGTAAATACTATCACATACTGAAAAATGTGAAATGAACCTTGTATGGCCATCATAGAGTGGCATAGGGAACAACTGTTGTGCATAGACATGAACTGAATGGAATTCTCCGCTCCAACCAGTCATGTTTGGCACAGCTGTGTGGGAAAGGTGGACTTCACAAGCTCATAGAAATACTAGTATTCATAAACATCTATAAGCATTTCCCCCAGGAATCTATTTGGCATGCAAAATTTTTTTTCTTAATAAACAACAATCCATTTTCCTTGTATTTCTTAAGTGGCCAACCCATCCTTATTGATTAACAGATAACATATGGGAATATAATAATATATTATTCATGCTGTCCTATCAATGTATGGAATTCTTTTTATCTGTATTTTTGTGTATAGTACTAGATGAAAATAAAGGGGAGGAGTGGGCAGGTTTTATGCAACCAATTTTCTTTGAGCTACTAGATTCTTCATAGAAAAAAGTGTTTGGATGAAGCAATTTTGTTAATAACCTGATAGGCAAAACTTACTTTCTGAAATGTTTTTTGACAAATGATAAGAAGTCAGAGGACAGATTTTTATAGATGCTTTTCAGAACACTGCTTTGGTCATTCTCATTATAGTGTTTAGGACTACATTTTTCTTTCACAGAAAACCAAATAGAGCTGCCTAAAACTGAAAGCAAAATAACCACATGAAAAAAGAACCCTCTTTATGCATTTATGCATATTATAGCATCATAAATAATATTTTTTGTACATTATTGATTTGTCATCGCCTAAAATTCTACGTCCTGCCTACATTTCTATTGTTGGTAGATAGAGCTCCTTATGTCTAAAACTGTTGGTAAGCTTCGGGTTTGGATTTCTTCTCCCTCAAAGTCTCTGAGTTTCTCAGTGAACATTATACCAAGCATAGATTTGAAATGGGATTCTCATTTTTATCTGATGAAGCTGGTTAACATAGCAACAGACAGTATAGTAGTAAATGATGGCATCTGGTTACCACCAGTTCTGGATAACAGAGTAAAAGATTGGAGTTATTTTCAGAATCTAGGAAAGAGGATTTTTATGTGGAGAGGAAATCCAAAGCTTCGCAAGTGGTATCATCTTTGTAAGTCTTCATGATCATAAACAGAGTTGGAGTTCATTTTTTTCATATTTTGCCTGGAGGTTGCTTCCTCCTGGTTGTCCAAATCAAAATTACGTATGCTAATAGTTAATGTTTAGTAAATTGCACAGAGGAAAATATTTATTACTATAGATAATTGAATATACTTTTAAAATCTCTTTTTTTCCCTAAAGAAACCTGGAGAGGAACCACCAGAAGAAGATGAAAGCCTTAAAAGAGTTGATCCTTTACATCAACTTATTCTTCTATTCAGTCGAACAGCCTTGACTGAAAAATGGTAGGGATGGTGTGAGAGGCTACAGAGTGTATGCAGATTTTCAGATTACTCCTGTATTTGAAGTCATATATGTCTCTTTTCAAGTGAGGTTGCATAAGCTAGGCCAAAACGTGCGTATGAACATACGGTGAGTTTGAGTTACACTCAAACCTCTTTAGTTTGTGGTATGCAAAGAGATTTCTGTCATGACTTTTTCACAGTTATGGGTGCTTTGTTCAGGGTTCACTACTCCTCTGTCTTCTGTCCATGTTCCATATTGACAGTTATATTCTGAATATGAAATACATTCTAAGTATAATTAAAAATAAACTATATTCACTTTACTGATTTACATGTTTATGAATTTCTGAGTACTGTGTTTGTAGCTGGCTGTAACTTTCTGTTTGTGTAAGTTAACCAAGTCTTCATTTTCCAAAAATAGTTTTTATGAGCATATTTATTTTTAATTATTTATGAGCATAGAAATTATTTTTTAAAAATGAAGATGTTAAAAATATTTTGGCACCTCAATTCTACTGTAATGGCTCTAATCTTCCTAATTTTACCTTTCTTCTCTTTATTAACCAGCAAACTGGAAGAAGATTTCCTGTATATGGCCTATGCTGACATTATGGCAAAGGTAACTTGTTTGATATTTATTGCTTATTTTGTGTTTTAATTAAGTTGGTGAAAAGATCAAGAGAAATAATTTGTAAAGTGTTATCAGTAAATTCCAAGTTATCAGCAAATGTTTTCTTTCTACATGGTCTCAGAGCTGCCATGACGAAGAAGATGATGATGGTGAAGAAGAAGTGAAGAGTTTTGAGGTAAGATTATACTTGTTTTGTTTTTCTTGTCATGTTAGACATTATTTCATAGCTTCCAGCTGACATTTACGTTTTTTGGTTCATGGCTTACTGCAGCTTATTATGCCAGTGGACTGCATGTCACAAGCTGGATATGGCAGATATGAGTCCCCAGATTAATATTAGTGAAACAAAAACATGCACAGTATTATGTCATATAACATTAAATAGAGAACAGTTCAGTGGATCTAACATATTTGTCTCATTTAACTTTAACTTTTTGGATAGGTATTACAGACAGTAATTTATTCTAAAAGTCTGATAATAACAGACTGTATCTATTAAGTTATTCTACCCTACCTTTAGTTTGGATCTTAAAAATATTATAATACTACTTTTTGCAGTAGCCATTTACATTCAGTACCAGTAATTCAAACAGTAGTTTTATATTCACATATATGTTAGTTTTTCTTAATAAAATGTGAACTTCTGTTCATTGGCACTGCTAAGATTTTTGCTTGTGTTGAGAATAGGAAATCTATATTTATTGCTGTTGATTGTTGAGTTTTTAGTGATTGTCCCTGTTTAAGAATATACACGTGAGTTGATCACAAGTGTAAGAGTTGAATTCTTGTCATGTGCTTGCTCTGGGATCTGTCTCTCTTTTTTCCATTATAAAATGGAGTTTGCAAGAAATTTGTTTCTTCTGAGGGGCACTGAGGCTCTCTAATATTTTTAATATTTTAATGTGTTTTGGCATATTATGATTCTGTCATTAAAACGTGTCTCTTGTGTCTTTCAAATCAATTAGTTCTTACATTTCATATCCCTACTATAAAACAGAAACATGAAGTAAACACTTCTATTATTTCTTAAAAAAATTCTAAATATACTGATTGGTTTGCTGTAGAACTATCTGTGCTGTTCTGATTGTTGAGGAGTGGTTTGGATCATGTTTACTTTTACTCCATTGTTTTATAGACATAGAATATTCTGTATGTTTTTTACATGATGCTGCATGATACAGGACTGAATTATTTAAGTACATATTCCCTATTTGACTGTATAAAGAAATCAGAAAGAATATCAATACTAAATTCTTTTCAATCACTCAGGAGTCCAGTTGAGTTCCAAGTAATATACCTAATATATAATTTTTCATTTCTTGGTAAATATCTCAGTATGAACCCAAATTTCAGTGGGTTTTTCTAATTTTTTTTTTCTTCTTTGGGAATGCGGTATATGACTTACCATTGACAAAGAATATTCATTCCTATAGGCTCTTATCAGTTAGCCTGTACATACTTGTTAGATATCAAAAGCCTCGTGCTTATGGATAAGAAAATTGTTAAATAGGAAATCATTGAAGTGTATGAAAATTTATCAATAAGGAATTTGTTAGTGCTCCTTACCTAAATTATACTGGGTTCTTTGTTCAGCATTCAATTTTTTGTCTTGAGAGAAGATCCTATTCATTTGTTTCTCTTTATTGTTTCTCCTGTAGCTGTGAAACTTATGTTTAAATAATGTATTTATATGTTCAAAAGACAATTTTGTGTATGTATTTGGTCAGTCACCTGCAGAAAAAAATTTTGGACTTCTTTTTCTTATTACTATTTCGCTTCTTGTCCTTGCCCTTCCTTAAGGTGACAGGATCACAACGCAGCAAGGTAAAACAAAAAAATATGTGTGTATTTGTCTGGGTCTAATTTTGTGATTTTTCAGGCCCAACATCTTGGATAAGTTCAACTAAAGGGTCTTGAAATCATTTTTAACGTTTCAGTTGCAGCATGACATCTCTATCAAACCCTTTTTGTGCGCAAGCTCTTTAAGGATTCCAGGAATTATTTATGCAGAATATACCATGTACATTGTGGTACTGTTTTGGGAAAACAGAGTGTTGTTTGGCTTGTTCATGTTGTTTTGCTTTTCATGCCTTTTGTACATCAGTTATCTTCTTTCTGGTTAGAACTTAGTTTGAATTATTAAAACAACTTTTTTGGTTATTAAAGGAAAGTAGTTGAACTTTTCTTCTGTATCTTAGCAGACACATATTTAGTGTGATATAATGGTAGAGCATTTGTCACAGGGAGAGCATCAGTCATAATTCATGTCTGATTCAGATCCTTTGGAACTGAGTCCTTAGCCTTCATTATAGTATTTGACAGAAACTCCTTAGATACTCCCCTACCTTAAACGAGTCCTATTTCTTCCATGTTTTCTCTAAGAACATAGAGGCAATAGCTCTGATAATTCAGTGTTAATTTTTTTTATTGCCTCAATTTCTTACACAGCCTTTTGTGTCTCACCATGAAAGCCTCACCATTTGTTTCTGAAAGGTGTCCCATGGCTATGCAGCAGACTACTTGCTTGTTTCATGCAGGTAGGAGTCTCAGTTCCCACTGTTGACTCAGGCCACTTGCTGGTAGCGCCGAAAGGATGATAGTCTGAGAGAAGGTATGGTGTGTGGAGTAGATGATTTTTGGTTCTGAGGTGTTTAAATACAGTTATTTGTACTGTGGCTAATGACAACTAGAGTAAGAAAAGATGACTTGCTTGAGGTTTGAAATGCAAAGATTTAGCAAATGGTGAGACTTCAGTCAGTAACTTCTAATTTATTTTTATGTGGCAACGCAGGGAAACAATTGTAACCTTCTCCATGGAAAAGAACAAGGTGATTTGATATTTTATTTGCTAGCCTTCTATTAACATTCAGATCATGAAAGAAAGAGGTTCCCATGCATCTGTGGGGAGAGAGCATGTATCTCAGGATCAACTATACTCTTGCTCCTTAAAAAATTTGCACAGGTCTGTTCCACCTTCATATGATAAAGGCATTATCCTGGAAGATGAATGTACTCACAAAAAGTTACTTAAAAGGTATTGTAATTTCTACAAACACAAAGTGGTGCATATTAAAAAACCCCGAAGAAAATATATAAGCAATCTCATAATATCTTTTTTTGTTTTTTAGTTCCAATAATTCAACTAATCAAATACTACATATCTATCATTCTGCTTATCTGGTTACCATACACTAAGTCTTATATGCTCCATAGAAAATTTTTTTTGCTGACTGTGAAGTATTTTAAAAGGGAAAAAAAAAGCACAAGAAGAAATAACCCTTGCTTCCTTCATACATGGCATTAAACAGTTGTGCAGATGTGAAACTGTACATACCAGCTGCGTGTGTGCTTGTGTGTGCATTTGTGTGTTTCTGTCTGGTAATCATACTTCAATGTTTAAGGCAGTTCTTTTATTCTATCCTGTGTGTGCATGTGTAGTGAGTGACTGTCCAATTTGTATGGGGATAAAACTCTACTGCTCCTCTAGAGTTTAAAAATGTGTGGTGTTCGAAATCTTGCAGTCAGAACAATAGAAACATTGGGGCAAGCTTAGAATGTAATGAAAATGCCGAGTGTATTTTATCGACAGTTTTCTTGTCCCTATCTCGTGCAGTGTAGTCTCATTTTTGTACAATTAATCTGTGTTGGGTTAATAGTGTGAACAATAGAGACGTGACAATAATGTTCTCTGTATGTTAGTATGTTTCTGTCAGCATTTACGTGCTAGTATTTCCTTCAAGTTATTACAGCTGTCTTTGCCTCTTCCCCTTTGTCTCTAAGTTAACTTTTTGTCATATTGAACAGATGTTCAATTGACTTTGTGTAAAGTTGGTGTCACTATCTCCTTTGATTCTATCTAATAGGAAATTTTTTCAAATCAAACTGTTTCACTAGCTGAATGTAAATAATTTTCTGCATTTGAGTCACTTCTACATATTAATGCATACTAAATACCTGTAGGATGAAAACTCAAAGAGTCAAAATTTAGGTCATATTTTTAAACTCATTTGTATTACGTTGATTTAAATTGACTCTTCACAGGAAGAAAAGAAATGGGGGAAATAGAGCTTCCTGTGTCAGTTCTTTTCATTCCTGTTACTGGTAGCAACTTTGTTGATAGACTTCTGCATTCACAAATGTTTTGACAAAATAATATGTGGTGCTGTCACTTACCTCAGACAAAAATTTTCAAGTTTCTATACATGGAAATAACACAACCTCATAAGGCTACAGCCCTTTGAATATAGTTGCTTTTATCTCCTACTGTCACAAATCCTGAATAAACCACTGAGTGTCCATATACTACACATTTACATTAAGTAACTATTTATTAGATGAATTAAGATCAGACTCCATATTCAGTTTATCGATTCTAAGAAAGTAAATATTCTAGTAACTATGTAAAAATTAGTTTTTCATCAGTTTTTCCTACTTGTAATGGATTGTATGGAACCTAATATGTGGTTTCACTCTCTACACTATAGAATGCATTATTTATTCATAGAATAGTTTGGGTTGGAAGGGACCTTTACAGGTCCTTGAGTCCAAACCCCTTGCAGCAAGCAGTGATGCTTCAATGAAGTCCAAAAGGAGTGATTTAGGAAAAAATGTATTTTATTTATAGAGTAGAAACCAGCATATATTGAACTTAAAGGATTTAATTATATATAAAGATGTATATTTAAAAGGATACTGAAGTATTATGGATGAGTACTTGATATTTTAATTACATAGCTTATACTTACGCATGCCTGACATTGAAGTGAACAGTTGTTTTACCAGTTCAAGACCTACCTAATAGGATTTGTTCTCTAGACTAAGCAGAAGTCTTGAAAAGTATAAGATATGAAGACAATTCAAAGGAGAAGCATTCATCTTCTAATAGCTGAGTTGAAAGCAATTTCTGTTCTTTACATATTTTTGTTTATTCTCTTCAACTTAATTTCATGATTTTATAATAAAAAAAAAAAAGAAAGAAAAAAGAACAGGCTGTGAAAGTAGGATCTTATGCCAGCAGTCTGTGTTTTGGAGCTTAGTCGTGGCAGCAAGCAAACCTCTATATATGTCCTAGCTCCAAGGGAGACTCCAAAATCAGTCTCTGTATATGAATTACAGGAAGATTTAAGAATTTCAGTGACACATTTGTCAGTTAAAGGTTCTCTTTAGTTTTAGCAAGTTTGTTACCTACAAATTCCAACTAAAACTTGTGGTTTTGCCCGATTTGTTTTGGCATATGACTGCTCATAATGATTTAAAACCCCAAAACCAGAATGAAGCAGTCAATATTTAGGTCTCTGCTTTCAAAGACTACGGTTCAAAAGTTTCCTTGGTTTGGTAGGTTGCTGGATAAAGTCTATAATATGAGAACACACCTATGTACGTTTATAGGTGGTCAGCTATTTCCTATATGAGTGAAAAACATCCAAGATAAAATAGATTTGTTCTTCATTGAGAATTGGTTTTGTTTTGGGATGTGTGGCTTTTTTGTTTGTTTGTTAGTGTTTTTTGTTTGCTTGTTGTTTTGTTTGTTTTGGGTTTTTTAAATTCTGTTCAATTTTTTAATGTTTCATTTAGTGAAGTATTTTTGCTATTGTTGTGATGGTTCGGTGAATGACAAAGCTCAAATTATTGGCTAATTACTTTGCTAGTTTTCTTGCAACTGGCAAGCAACTGGATGAAGTGCAAAAAGCTGAAACTGGTAGCACAGATAACTGTAGACAATAAGCACATCTTAGAGAAATGGGATAACCTTATTAACTTAGTCTACTTTGTAGGCAATGGGTGGCCCACTTCATGCACGTGCTGCCATCACATATATATTTATATATATGTATTGACTTGGCATGGAGAAAGCAACAGTGAAGATGCATTGTGAAGCTGAAGAAGGAACCATGATCTTTGTGGATTATCATCAAAGAATGGTTGCTTTTAAAAGAAATGCTTATGGTGTTTTTCTTGCTGGATTGGTTTGTTTGGTTGGTTTTGATTTTTTTTTTTTTTTTTTTTTTTTTTTTTTGGTCTCTTGTTAATAATGTCCTAGACATCTTGATTTCCATAGGCAATGCCTCTTCCTACCATTCTTCTTTACTGCCATTGCAAGAAGTTAGTCTATAGATTATGCAGATACATCCTGTTAGTATTCTTATAAATCTTTGATATTCTTACCAAAAAATATTGTATAATGAAAGTAGTGTAGCTGGGTTAGGCTTGTGAATAGTAAATTTTGCAACGAAGGAAAAATGAAAGGGTATTGTGTCTAGAAATAAAAGTATCTAGAAATAGGAAATAGTTTTTAAGAAAAGAAAGGCTGATCAATTTTCAGTGGCTTCTGAAGCAAGTGAAAATATTTTATTGTAGCTATACTGAACCTGTGCTGTCATGGTTTTCTGGTAGTTTGTGTGTGTGGTGTGTGGGTGCGTGTGTGTGTATGTTTCTGTTTTGTTTTTGTTGAACTCCCAGGAAGAGGTTTAAACATGAAGGCAAAACTTTCAAACCCTAGCATGGCTAAATACAAAGCAACGCTGCCATTTTTTTTTTCCTTTTTGTGCCTCCATCTAGATCTGTCACCTAATTTAAAGCAAAAAGAAAGATACAATTTAACCACAGGAGAGCTAATAGTGTGAAAAAAAAAAAAACCCTGATGAATTTTGTTTCCGCAGCACGATATTATCAAAGATTTAAGAAACAAATTTGCCAGCCTCGGCGAGAACTCTCTGGTAACAGCATAAATGTCTGTGTTGGTTTGCTTTTGAGTTAAAGGTTTCTTTTTCATTCATTTGAACATATTTCTCTTTTTTACCTCTTCTTTTTTAATTTAATATTCATACCCTCAATTTAGCAAGCCTTCATTTTTTAAACCTCTTCCATCTTCCAATGTATTTTTTCCGTAACTTGGATGGAAAGTTTATGGCAGCAAAGCTGTCATTCTGGCTACTTCTGCTGCAGCTGTTCCTGCTTTTAGGTCATACATGTTTTGGGCGTTGTGTTTTTGGACATGATACTAACTGGTTGTGTCATGTTCCTTTTGAGTAAGCTTTTTACCACGCCATCTGATGGACTCACTGTCATAGGGCTCTATGCAACTTCCATTTTGCAACTTATACTGCTTAGTCATCCTCAATTCTCCAGCAAACTTCAATTAACCTGATGAAAGTTGAAAGTCATCTGGAATTAACTGTGCCTTTATGTTTGCTCTTTATGCTCTTTATGTTTTCGGTAGTAGTTTAAATTACAAAAAAATACTTCACCATTGCTCAAGCAACGCCATGCAGTATTGTTTGTTGCCGCTAGAGAATACAAAATATAAAAGCACAGTGTATTCTATCAAATATTCTGTTAGTAGGTGGGCAATCTATATTGTAATATAATGATATGTTTTGAAAAAAATTTCTGAGATGCATCTTTTACTCTGGTATTTAGCAACAACTTGCAACTCAAGAGCCACATACTGAGCAGTATGAAGTTATGGTCACACTATAGAAGATTATTAAGAGTATGAACTGTTGCACAAAAACACAGCACAAAAGTGCAAGTTTGATCGATGCAGACATGCAGTATATATAATGAACATGGGCCTTGAACTAATCTAATGATTCACAATTGAGATGACTCTTTCCAGATAAACTGCTAAAAGCATATTAAAGAAAAATACCAAGTGGAGATTATTACTTGAACCTGTTAATTATTTGTTCAGTAGCATCGTATGTATTAAAATGGTTCATGATGTTGCCATAGAGCCCATATACTGAGAAAACCAAGAACCTTTGGAGGATTGATAGTAACTCAAATCTCATGTTAAATGACTGGAATTTTTATTCAGGAAAAAGAAATGGAAAAGCAAAAACTTCTGTATCAACAAGCCAGACTTCATGATCGGGGTGCTGCTGAGATGGTTCTGCAGACAATCAGTGCAAGTAAAGGTAGGGTTTTGGTGTGTAGATTAAATTTTAAACCTTATTTCTAATGAACTTTGAAGTTATTTTATTTATTATTGGGCAAAACATGCAGATATCGGCTCTAAGGTTTGCTATCAAAATGAACTCGAAATTTCAAAATTTTTGATAGCTAATCTAGAAAAGTATAATAAGTAATTTTCATGAGACTATTGTTTCTTTTGTAGTTACAATTAATTTTTCTAGTGCTAATTTTGAGGATGCGTGAAGTACTTCGTAACTTTAGCAGCACTGACTGATAAAATGGCCCTCAAATTCTGGAATCTGTACAGCTCTGAAATAGGTGTGGACTTAAGTCCTTTTGTTATTTTCCATTCTCCAAATATCTGATTTTTTGGTGTATTTTTCAGATAAAACATTTTAGAAGTTTAAATTATGCTTTTTTCCCTTAGAAACCATCTTATTCTAAGGTTTTATGCTTTCATTTTTGTCTTTTGTGATTTGTTTTCACAGTAGTGATATTCTAAAAATTCTTGATTACAAATTTTATTTACTATATTTAAATGCTTGGGTCACTGTCATTTTCTGAAGAAAACATCCAGATTTTCATGCAGAAGGGGACACACTGTTAAATTTGAAAGCTAGCTCATCATTATGAGCCCAGCCTTAAATCGACTGTTGGATGCTCTAGTGATCGGAACATGGTTTATATTCACTGAACTCAGTTATTCCTGCCTTATATCTTGCTGCTTCTGTGTGCTTTGTATGCATTACACTATGTCTGTAGGCACTCATGAAGAAATTAAGGAAAAATAGGTCAGTTTTGCAATTCATTGAATGGATAAATTAATTAATAAAACATTCCTAATTTTATATGTGATCCAAAAATATATTTTAAAATGTTTTTTTAAGGTGAGATGGGGCCAATGGTTGCAGCTACCCTAAAGCTAGGAATTGCCATCTTAAATGGAGGAAATTCTACTGTTCAACAGGTAAGGTACTAGTTTCTTCTATCTATTTTAGCCAGTATAGGTCTTTATACCATGGTAGTTATTACTGTAGTAGCACATTACGAACTGTGACTATTTGTCACATACTCTTTATCCTCTTATGCTTTTTTGCAGAATAAAATCATATACAAAAATTCCTTTTTTGGTGGGTATTTCTTATTTTTTTACAAGACTAAAAGATTTGTTTTGCACTTCGGGTGTAAGGGAGAAATTTTATGTTATAACACTTACTTCTGTAGGAATTCTTTGGGAAGGAGGACTTTCTTGGAAGATTGCCAGTCCTATAGCCAGTATAGCAAAATTGCTGACCCCAGTCTTCACGAAAAAGAGTGATACACAACTTCAGAATTCCTTAGCTTATGCAATGGAGACTCTTGCTGATGAAAGCAGAGAAAATCCTGAATAACTAATCTATCGTAAAAAATTTGGTGCCCACTGGACAAGTCTGATACATTAAAAGAATCCTGCACTGTTGAAGTGAAGAGGTTGATATGTTTAGTGTTCTGTACTAGTTGAAGTTTCCTGTGTTGAGAAGGGTTTATACCTGCCATATACTAGATTATTTTAGTACAGTTTAAAGAATACAGTTAAAGAAACAATTAAGGTCCCAAGTGAAGCAGCTGAATACAACCAAAATAATGTTCTTTTTGGGAGCTGGAATTGTCAGGAATTGACATGAAAGACTATAAGTAGTGCAAAAATTATTTGCTTGAACCACTGTCAGTTCTTTGTGATGTCATGATATTAAATTAGGAAAATCATTAGGAAGGTGTAACCAAAATGTATGATTTTTTCTATAAAGCATGTGAACTTTAATTAAATGTTCTTTTTGGTCTTGATATCTGGATTTTTCTCTGCAAGGCTCCTAAATATTAGGGATATTTCCAAACACTATCATCACTAATAGTATTGAATCCATACAGTCTTAAGTTACCTAGGTTATCACATAATAGGAATATTAATTCTCTGCATAAATTATTTGTGTTTCCTGCAGAAAATGCTTGACTACCTCAAGGATAAAAAGGATGTGGGGTTCTTTCAGAGCCTTGCTGGTCTTATGCAGTCCTGTAGGTAAGAAAGTATTGACTTGAAAAATTTATTATTTTGCATTTATATTTTATTCCATGGGTTTTATAGTTCTGGATTGATCCTGTACACAGTTCTTGCAAACAGCATTTGGGGATTGCAATGTACTAGATTTGGGTTAAAGGACAGGGTGATGCTCATGGTGTGAAAATTTTTGTGATATGGATCTACTTTTGTAAGAAAGCTCTTTTCAAAAATATTTACGGAATTTCAGTCTACCTGAGATACGGCAGAAATCAACTACAGACTAAGGAACATTTCTCAGAGGTGAATCCTTAACTCTGGAGGTATGCAGTAATCCTGCAGAGATCAGGTTTATGATCAATGCTAAGTAATCATAAAGAATTTGGGGAAACCCATCTTTGTTAGAATTATTCATAGGATTTCTTTGAAGTCAGAAAAAGAATTAGAATATCTACTTTCATATTAAATTGATGATTTTTAATAAATTGAGGTGATACCATGACTTTTTTGTCCATTCATGCTTATTTATGATTTATATTGATTTCATATATAAGTGTATGTGTTTAAATGTTTTACATATAATTTCTAAGAATAAACCATATCAATAAATGATGTATTAATGAACACCGGACTAAAAAGGGCTCCCTGGATTAGGTGGTTCAGTCTTGTTATGTCCTGGGTATCATGTTATGTATTCTTTTTTCTTAATCATGTATTCCTTTTTCTTAATGCTGTCTGTGGCCAAGTTTAATTTTGAAATCAGTGAGGTTTCTTGCCAGCAGAGATGCTGTCATACTTCTATGTTCATCTGACTTCTATAATTGTTTTTTGTATGAACAAAAGTTATACCTGGCCGGCTGACATACAAAGCCCTGAAAGGCAGAACCTTGCAGGTTCACAAACGAAGTATGGGAGGTATATGCTCCTTAAATCTGGTTAGTTGAATACATATTCCCTTTTGGCAGCTTCAGTTTTTCAGAATGTGGAGAGAGAGGAACACTAAGTGGAATTAGTAATGACAGTTTCTTAATGGACCTTGCTGCTTGGTATGGACTGGGCTATAATACAAAAGTAGTCAATAACTTGGCTTCTTTATAGCACCCAAAAATGAGTATGTATATCATAAATGCATACATTCCCTCTTTTTTTTTTGGTCAGTCATACAGAGCTGAATTCTGTGGTCACTTCAGGGCAAAAGCAGGTTAAGGCTTGTTGAGATTTGTAATCTCATAACAGACACATATATCAAACCACTGAGCTGCATTTTTTTTTTAGTAATAGTATGCTTGTAAACTTCTATGACATCACACATCCTTTTTAACTTCCACAAAATAAAATATTGCGTATATTTAATTAATCACAAGACAAATGTAATTTTTCTCACTGCAGTGTTCTTGATCTAAATGCGTTTGAACGTCAGAACAAAGCAGAAGGCCTTGGCATGGTGACTGAAGAGGGATCAGGTACCATTGATTCAACATGACCTTTTTTAAGTTTTGCAGAAATAAGCTGAATTTGAAAGAACCCAGGGGAAGTTTGGGTTAGGTATAAGGAACAGGTTCTTCATCCAGAGGGTGGCTGGCCACTGGAACAGGGTCTCCAGGGAATTGGTCACAACACCAGCCTGACAGAGTCTAAGCAGTGTTTGGGCAATGGTCTCAGGCACATGGTGGGATTTTGGGGTGTCCCACATGGGGCCAGGATTTAGAATTTGAAGATGCTTGTGGGTGTCTCCCAACTCAGGATTGTCTATGATTCTATGAACCTTGTGAATATATATCTAGAGGCTGGAGCTAAAAATGGTTTCCTAAAAGTAATTTATATTTAATTGGCATACCTAAGCCCATCCTTGTCAACAGTAAATCATTAGCACATGTTGAGTTTCAGAATGGTCTCAGAGGATTCTTTTTCATCATTCTGAAGAAGTGAAGACATTACATGTAAAATTGAAAACATATTCCATTTACGAAGAGCAGTGTTTATGCATGTAAAACATTTCAGAAGTCCCCAGCCAGCTTCAGCATAAGATGAAATTATAAATTCCCACCTGATTTCTTAAACTGAAAACCACACCACTTACTTAAGCCATAAATTAAATATAGGAGGTTGAGGGAAATCTATCTGCTCTGTGGAAGAAGATCTGGGAAAGCTTTTTCTTTGAAATATGTATTTTTTTTTAATTTGTCTTTGGGGAAATACTGCAAAAATTTCACTCTACTTTTGACTTTGAACCAATTTGGCCTTCCACCCCTTGGTGTTGTTAGTTCACTTTCAATTTCTTTCTTCTGTTTGATAATAACCACTCCCTTACCGTGGTTGTCTGGATACATTAAGTTTGTTCTTACATGCTTAATAGAGCTACCAAAGCACATTTTCTTCCCTTATCTTCAGAATTTTTTACAGTGCATTTTTATGTTTAAATCCTACAGTGACCTAACCTTTTAACATGTTTTTTATCTTAAAAGCAAGGTAAAAAAGCTTGACTGTATAATCCCTATTGCATTTGAGGGATCATAATTCATACCAGCAGCACTACATATCTCATTGTCCCTTGTGCCCGTAGGTCTTTTATGCGGCCTATTTCTTTAATATTCAACTGCTTAAATAATTTTTCATTAACTATTTTTCATTATTAATATTTTTCATTAACTATTATGTTTGTCTGAATGACTTCAAGGCCAGTCAAAAATTCTGTTTCTCCAAAAGTGCTCTCAAAGTTTAAATTATAGATTAAGTCTTTCTAGACTTAGATGAGTAAAAAAAAGAAGTGAACTCATGTGGATAAAATTCAGTACAAGATTGTAAATTGAGCACTGGTACAGCTATCTGGCATTTAAATTTTGGCCATTACTCTCATGTTTTACTGGAAGATTATTCTGCACAACCTTTTGTTCTTTTGGACAATATTTCTACTCTTACATGACTAAGCTTACTCATAATGTTGGATTATGAAATGGACTCTCAAGATATTGGCTCATTCTTCTTTTGACCTCTGCCTCTGTTTCTAGAAATGACTGATTTTGCATGCAAATATAAATAAATCTTTAAATGCTGCATAATTGACTCTACTAATGTTAAGAGTATTTTTGTGCTTCCTCATTTGAGGGATTTTTTTCATTTTATTTTCATTTGATGTTTCTCTTTTAGTACAGAACTAATTTTGGCAAAACCAATACCAACTGTATTTTGTATTTGCTAAAACAAATTCTCACCTTTTTTCTTTTTTTCTTGTTTCTTTTTCTTTGAACTAATTGTCCTGTCCTCCCTTCCTCAGTCATCACCCATGAGCGTGGTAATTATTAAAAATAACTGCCTATTCCTTATTTTCCCTGCTCTTATCTTTGTGTCAGCATTGTACAGCTCCTGAATATCACTAGATTTTTTTCCTGTAAGACTGCTTAACTAGTGTGATTTTTCTGTTAACATTACAATTGTTCATTCTAAAATTCTTGGCTTACATGTCAAACCTTCCCATTTTGGTCTTCCTCTCTTTAATAGGATTTGCACAGTGACTGACACAGTAGATGTAAGAGCAACAAGCTTTTTTATACTTTTCTTTCCTTTTCTTTTTTTATTTGTTTTCATTTTAGCAAGCCCAGTATTTGCAATGGATGAATGTTAAAAGGAAATACAATAGTATACACATACACAAAGCCTTGTGCTTTAGTCCTCCTGTAGCATTTTTGTTGTGTATTGAATGTGGCTTTATTGCTACATTGATTTGTGCAAGCACAGGAAATCAGTGGTGGATCCAGTGAGGATTTGAGGGTGGTTAGTAAGGAGAGGACTTACCACTGGCTAGGTTTATCTAATGCGATCAGGAGTTGATACTAGAAAGAGGTGGTGCCTTGCTAATTAAGAGGAATCAATACTGTTTACAGGTGATACTTCCTTATTCTGAAGGCTACTTGGTGTGTTATGGTTGCTATACCTCAAAGTTTCCATACTTCAAGTAGAGGAAGAGCTTTGTAGGAGCAGCTGCCATGAGATGTTCATGTCGCCATGTGAAAAGAGAATTTTAAATACAAAGTGTGTGTACTAGTCAGCAGAAGCAATGAACTCCAACACAGCAGATGTCTTTTCATTAGCCAAATGTTGGGGAGGAGGATGATCTGGTGTTGTATTTGTTTTCTCAGCGGGAATTTTCTTATTTGGCAGCTTAACAAAATTCTACACAGTGATTAGGATAATTTTTTTTGTTTGTTTTCTCTGTTACTGAGCAGTAGCAGTGTCAAGATACAGTAATCACTGTGTCAAAGATTTCTTGGCACAAAGGGATAATATTTGCTAACACCATATTTTCTTACATATTAATATCCAGCTACTGAAAATTCAAGACAAAGGAAAACCAAATCCAACCAAAAAAGACTGTAATTTTCCCTTTCAAAGTTACATTATTGTTGATAATATGCAACCTTCAAATAGTAATATGTTTTTCATATTATGAAGCACACCTTTTTCAGTTAATTGAAAAGTAGTTTACATAAGAGCTGTACAGGTACTGGTATTAATACCTGATAACATTAAGAAAGCCAAGCCAGTGTGTCTGTGGGGAAACTCCTGTAGTGAACAGTTCCAAAGTATCCTGGATTTTATAGGATATCTCATCTCTTTTATCTACAGTCCTGTGAATAACCATCTGTTATTACTATAAAGGACATACCAAAGATGAGAAAGATTTTCTCCCAGGATGTTTTTGGTTTTGATTTTTTGAGAAAGATGCTTAGTTTATGAGTAATTAATTACTCCTCAATTGATTTCCAAGGAAATGATGGGATGTAAAATGTGCATTTTGGCCTGTTTGTCATTTCATCTCAATCGGCTGCAGAAGCACATTCATGAGTAATTGTCATTGACTTTGCAACCTACAGTCCTGAAACTATTATTCCCAAAGTCAAAGAAAAACTGTTGAAACTTATGGGAATAAAGTCAACTTTTTTTCATGTGCAGTTCTTGTTTCTGGTTCCAAGCCAACCTTAGCAGTAGATAGAAAGCCCTGTATTGAGTCAACATGGATGTGAAATTTATTGCTCTATTCCCATTGTTTCTTTGTGCTGTCCACATCGTAAGTGCCTTGTCCTGATATTCCTCTGACTGGTACTACCTTCCCTTTCCAAACCCTGGAACCCCCACTGGTAACAACATTGATGGTTCTTTAGCAAATGTGTTTCTTACTTGTTTTTGTGGTGTACTCAATGTTGGTTCTTCTGTATGTATTTTGTTTTGATTGTTCTGTTTCCTTTTCCAAAAAGGGGGGTACAAAATCAAAGACCTATAGAAATACTTACTATTTTGCAATAGTTTTTCATTTAACACTCATACTCCTTGCCATTTCACTGTGAGTCACAAGAATCTTGAAAGTGCAATGTTCTTCTCTTTTGGAGAGACTTGTTTTACTTATATGAAGTACAAAACTTAAGATACTAAGTGTACACCTAAATTATTTTACCTTTTTCCCCCTCTCTTTCAGGAAAGCTCTTTTTTAATGTTCAATTTTTTAATATTTTATCATGGCTTTCTTTCATTCCTCTGTAAATTCACAGAAGCCTAATTTTAAGAAAATACTATTTTAGAATGAGACAATAGCTCTTAAAGGACTTTTACCAGATTGAGAGGTAGATGTGATAACTAGCTGTGCTGTGGGTTTACATCAGGGCTATTTTCTGCCATTAATAATATGGAATTAATAAATAAGGTTTTGGCCTTTACCAACTTAGTCACACTTAAAGTAGATGCTTAAATTGTGTGTAATCCACTGTAGCCTACATTGGAGAAGTGTTTTCTACCTTCATAAAACTATTTGAATCAGTGTTTTCATTTAAAAGGGAACTTAAATAACTTCAGAGAATTTCACTCACTGAGGAAAGAAGTGCATTTCTTACTTGAATTAGACTGTTGAGAAGTCAAAGACATGCAGCATTAACAATCCAACCCAATACTGTCTGAATCTTGTGATAAGAATAAATTTAGTCGCTTTATCATGGGACAGATTTGCTTTTGCTTCACAGCATCATCATAAAAGAGTCCTGTTCCCATTTGAAAGCTGAAAGTATTTTTATATTTCTGTAATATGTACTATCTAACCTTGTGTTTTTGAGTAGCAATTGAAGTCAGATTTTTTCCAGTGAGGATGTAAAAAAAATAAGATCAATAAAGATGGAGAGAACCATTGAACTTTGACACATGCACTTTCAATGAAAAAAATCCCATGCATTTATTTTCTCATTGAATTTTATTTTTTGTTTCCTATACCTGATACCTCTGTTCCTGTATATCACAAACTGCCAGTTTTGCAAAAGCTACAGGCTTAAAGCCTTTGTGTGTACAGCCATACCATTTACATACAGCATGAGCAATGGCAGCATTTTAACATCTAAACAAGTATTTTTCAGAATATATCTAAGACCAACAAAAATTAACGAATGTTTTTTCATAACAACCTAAATCACACTATATGTTGCGTGTATGTTTGTAAGTACATTCTTTGGAAATCTTTGTGTGAACTGGCATGAATTTGTGTTCACAGCAGCAAAGGTTGCTCTTCTGAATTTTATAGAAAGAAATGTATCTCCATTTCAGTTCTCTAGTTGCCAGTGAGACACCACTTGTAGTTAATAAGTACAATATGAAAATAGAAATTCCTGTCCATACTAACATTGGTTCTAGTCTGATTTTGATCAGGTGTAAAAATTGAACACCAGGGCATTTTAAATCTTAGTGTGGCCAGATGGTTTGAGATACGCTTTTTTGCTTACTTTTAAAATATGTTAAAATATTTCTAAAAGGAACAGACCTTTCAGCTTTTATGCAATGATGCACCTAAACACCTTCTGACTTTGAAGAATTTTGCAATAACTTGTGTTCGAGTTGTGATTTATTTACTGTGGAGCTAATTAAAAGACTCTTCCAAGCCCTTCCAATAATCAGGATGGAATCTATTTAATAAAAATTCCTTAAGTCCAGTAATTGTACTAAAAGCCAGGATCTGTATAACATTTTAACTTGAGACTTGTTTTTCTTCTTGTTCTGGAATCTTCTTAAGAGAGCAAGAAAAATAGAGGTCAAAAATATTAAACTGTAACTTATTCTGTAGTCTTATTCCTACAAATGGCTTTGATTCAGTGGTGCCTTAATACTCAAGAAATAGATGATTGGGTCTTTCATGGGCTTGATTTTTCCAAGCAAGTTTCCTGAGGAGTTATTTTATGAAATCATTGCCATTTCAACAGTCAAGCTACAAGCATTACATGTGTGATACAGGCTTCACCCAATATTTGGCTTTCTGTAATTCTTATTTTTGCGCATAGTTCAACAGAGCATGTGACCCCACATGAAACTTCAAGCATGACAAGAGTCCAATTAAACTGAAAAGAATAAAGTAACTTATCTTGAGAAATCTTCTCTACTATTGCATTTGACCAGCAGCATATGAAACTCTTGTGCGGGACTGAACCTGCATGTAATGTTGAATAATATACTTATAAGAGCTCAGGGACATTCTGGTTTTGCCTTCTTTGGGCATATATTGCATGTATACCTTTATCAGCACTGACAGTAACAGCAATTTATTTTTCATTGTTTAATTAACTGAAAGGGTTTTCAGTCTCCTGTGACTGAAAAATGATGTGCCTGGTAGTTATATTTTCAGTGGAGAAAAATTTCTTGGAAAGTCATTCAAAATATTTGACTCATTCTTGGAGAAACAATTGGGTACTTTTTGTGACTGCCCTAAGATCATATCTAGAGTTAGGAGAAAAAGCATCTTATCTTTCCCTATGGTACAAGAATTATGTCGGCATATGCCTTAGTGATATGTATTCTTAACACCAAACATAGTCTTCAGGATAACAGAAAAGTGTGAAATTTTGTACTTTAAATATTCATATTAGTTTTCAAAATGTTTTTGGTTCCTATTCCTAGAGTACTGAAGATTCTCACTTTAAAATTCACAGTCTGTGGACTGATTAGTCCATTAGCTTGAAATTATAATTGTTCATGACTTTACATAAAGTTAAACTTTTGATCATGTCTATTTATACTCCAAATTGTACTAAATACTGTTTACATTTCAGCTAGCTAGTATGAAGAAAATTAACTTGATCATAGCCAAATCCAGCCCAAACAGTGATAATCTAATTACAACAATATATTCATCTGTGAATGTGGATATTATAATTACAATTATCTACCAGTAGAACAGCATGGAAGTAATTGTTGATTTAAGTGAGGTATCTAATTATTATTTTTTTTTAATGCCTTTACTCACTTTTCTGGTCTCCTGTTCACAGACTAAAGATCCTGTCTTTGTAGAGCCTAAATTATATCCCCTCGAAGAAAAATTCTTCCAAACTGTTTTGCAGTTTGCTTACATTATTATCTCCCTCCTTTTCTTGTTTACAAACAGCACTTTTTATATATTCAAATTATATATATTTTGAAATAGTATAAGTTTTTGTGACTTCCACCTTTACATATGCAGTCAAAATACTTCCCAAGATTCTATATGGGAATTTTCTTACTTTTAATAGGTGGCCTTTATTGCTTTAACACCTATAGTATTGTCCTTGTGTCTCGTTTTATAAACTGTTCTACGTTTTCCTCAGTTGTGATTGTTTTCTCGGGTGAATGGTTATTTCTCCTCTTCACATGTCCCTATACAAAGTTAACTGTATTGATGTACTTGAAATAATGATGTATTAATTCAGGGCTTTTTAGTATACTGTTTCCTGTGGGGGAGGAAAAAAAAAAGGCTTGAAGCTTTGTTCATTTGGATATTAGTTGTTTACCAAAAAATTAACTGAAGGGCCTAATTCAGTAAAGCATTTTGGCAATTGGTCTTAATTCATTATAAATTTTGTCAAAGGAGACCCATCCATTTTGTGTCAGCAGCAGACAGGTACTAAATCCTCAAATATTTCAGTCAAAATGGCACTTGAGAGTTCACACAGCTGGAAATTTAATGGGTTGTTTTAGAATATTTTAAAATCAAATAGTTTATTTGAGGAGTGATTTTTCATAGCCACTTGGCTAAATCTCATTCTAAGTTCCTTCTTTTGTGAAGAATGGGGACCAAATTGGTCCAACCCTAACCTTTGTATGCGACACAGCCTCCATGCCCAGTGAAGTCAAACAAGAATGGAGATTGGGGATTATCTGTAAAATGTTGCCAAGCTCATGCTGCCATATTTATAAATCAAAAGTTAAGTTTTGTAATTTAATTTTTTTTAAATAACCAAATAACTATCTGCCAAGCACAAGTCATAGGTGCTTCAGATAGATTGGTGGTTATAAATTTTCTCTCCCCTTCTCTCTTTCTTAATACAAATTCTGGAGATTTTTTTCAGGGGCTGTGGGGTGTTACTTGGCAGACTGCGATAACCTGCTTCCATCTGCCCTTTCTGCAGGAGAAAAGGTGATGCAGGATGATGAGTTCACCTGTGACCTCTTCCGCTTCCTTCAGTTGCTCTGTGAAGGACACAATTCAGGTTTGTGGGCAGGCTGCCAGTCAGAAAAATCAAGGTGACAGCAAATGATGGCAAAAGCTCTTAATTGTTGAAGGTTTGGTGGCCTTCATAAAATACTATGAAAGGTGGAATAGCTACTAGACTGTACAGGAAGGAAAAATCTTTAAGTGGAATTAAGTTGCCAGTATTTTTTAACAGCCCTAATTTTGTAGATAAGATAATCGTTTCCAAAACTATGAGTTTTGAATCTTGACCTACTAGGAAAGTTAAATTTACACAGGAAAATGTTCTTGGTTAATAACTTCTAGACATGGAAGATTCAGAGGAATATGCAAGAGGAAGTTGTATTTATTGTCCCCTTGTGTGTGTCTGCTTTCTGATGCACACTGTTTCCCACTAATGTCAGTTAGAATTGTATGTAAGGTTACAATGTACACAATACCTTTCTTGAAGAAGCAGATATCTTTTAAATACTAAAAAAACCACATTAAAAGTGCATAATTTAAGTGTATTTTTACCATTAAGTATATTTCCCCATGTTCTCTCTGTCATTCTTAGGGAATGAAAGGAGAAAAAAAGAGATATTTTTCCTTTTTAGGCATTAGACGTATTTCTGACTTAGTTATCAGGATTTGTATCATGTGATTTAATTTTACTTAACAAAATATATTTTAAGTATAATTGCATTGAGATTGATGTAATTCTAGTAATAAATACATTAAAGTAAGACCAAATAAAGTTTTACAGGTGAAATATAGAAACAAGGTTCTGGCTTCAGAACTTCACTTGCATATGATCTCTGCAATAAGATGTTAAAACTCTTACAATTGTTCATTGAAAAAAAAAAAAAAAAAAAAAAAAAAAGGAAGCCAAAGCCATGCCTCTAAGCTGAACTTTTCTAGGTCATTGTAAAGCAGAATTAATTTTCAGAAGTAGTTTTGAAACTTAATTAAATTTAAATTCAACTTCTATTTGAATTTTTAGATTTTCAGAATTACCTGAGAACTCAAACTGGTAACAACACAACTGTTAATATTATCATTTCTACTGTGGATTACTTATTGAGAGTTCAAGTAAGTGATTTATATATTAACTAAGAAGATGAAAATATGATGTACTTCTATACAAGTTTTATTAGAGGAGTGCATTTATTTGTCATCACACTTATTCTGGTCCCTGTAGCCCAAGCTGACGAGAAAGGCTGAAATTCTCTGTCAGCTGCAGTTCTTTAAGAAGTGTTACTTTCTGTACTGGGAGAGTCAGAGGTAGCATAGGTGTGACAGAGTGGTTCCAGCCTTGGTAGGCAGGTGTGCGATGGAGGCTGTTAACCAAGGGGAGTGGCAGGAGGTGGGGACATGCTCGGTGTGTCCCTGAGCACGGGTAGCCGGGTGCTGAATGAAACTACCCTGTGAGTGAAAAGCATTTTGTGTTGCTCAAGTTCAGTTTCAGCCAGCTGCTTTTTCATCCATATTCTGATTTAGGCTGAGCACTGGCCAGCTGCTCTGTGAATGAATGCTTGTGTGCTGGCATGGAGTGAAGCATAAGATGAGACTATTTTTATTTTCTAAAGAGGGGAAAAAAAGACAAAAGGAAATAAAAACCACAGAAGGCTAGATTAAAACCCTTTCAATTATCTATTTTTAATTATCTCCCAAATAGTTTTAAAATGAAAACATTTCATTATCACAAGACAGTAGAAAGTAGTAAAAAAATCTTTGTTTCCAGATTGCAGCATGTGAATGGTGCAAAAACATATTTTGTGATAAATGTTCATAATTTTTATCTGTATTTCTCTTTTCTGAAAATCACTGCACATGATAATATATTATGTTGTGATTTTTTAAAAAAATTACTTACCTAGTTCCCTTCAGCCATTCATTTTTTTGCTCTGAGAATTCCAGATATTGAAAATTCTTTTTCCCTTTTTTTTGTTTACACTGCTGCTGCTATCAACATTGCTTTCTATCTTTATGCATTCTGTAGAAGTTGTGGAGACAATACAATGATTTTCATTCTATTGCTTACTTTGTTGAAAATTTAATAAGCTTGCTTTTGGGGAAGATGGAGAGAGAAATCGTGCACACAAAGCAATATTTGCTCCCACTATTGACTAGGTGTCAAATACACAGTATAAAGAGACATTGTTTAATGAACAGCATGCAGCATGGCAGTAGTACTGAGCACTCCTTTTCAGAATGCAGGTTGTATTTCTAAGATCAGATACCAATTCACCTAATTTTTAATTTATTTTGAGATTTGCTGTGGGGTATATAAGTTATTTCTTTCCTTGTGTTTGTTTTCCTATTGATTCCCTTGAGATGAAACTACAATTCTTGAAGTAGTACTTGAGAATTTCTGGGTGGTTCATTTAAAGCCTTTAAAAATGAAATAATTTTCGAAACTAGAACTGTCTAATACTGATTTTCATATATTGATGAATATCCAGTTAGAGCCAGTTTGGCCACACAATCTCTTTGTGCTTGTCACAACTGTTTTTTCTTTAGGAATCCATCAGTGATTTCTATTGGTATTATTCTGGGAAGGATGTTATTGATGAACAAGGACAACGAAATTTTTCCAAAGCCATCCAGGTTGCAAAACAAGTTTTCAATACTCTCACAGAGTATATCCAGGTAAATTAATTTCATTAGAATGTTATGAACTTGAAAGAAAATTCATCATACATTTGGCATGAAGATATAAAGCAGCTAGATATAACATAGAAATATAATATAGATGCATTTACTCTTCAACATCATTTTAGTGTATTTCCTTATGTATGAAACAAAATATTCAAATATATGTATATACACCTGTCACTACTCTTTTACAAACTTTTGAATTTATTAAAATTTGAAATTATTAATGAGTAATCATTTATGTAAGGTAGTAGACATTTTCTTTCTTGTTTTGATTAGGCTGCAGCAGTGTTACCCACTTTAAAGCCTTTACCTTTAATCCACTGAGAAAACTAATGTCAGTGCGGATCATAGCTGCTGTGTAGTCAATATAACATTAGATTCTCCATCAGGAATTGGGTTGTTTTAAGGCATCAGTGCTATGTTTGAAATGGTGAATTCACACTTTATATTTGAGAATTGTATAGAGGTGCACTTGAGATAGAGTCAGGAATAAATGAGATTGGGATCAATTCTGTCAAAATGAAAATATGGCTGTTCTTCCAGGATATCTAAAGAATTCAGTGTCCGTTAGATCTGTATTAATTGTTTGTGTAAATAAGTTGGCAATATTAGAAATTGATTCTGCATATAATAAGTAGGTTAGAGAGAATCTCAGACTGTTAGGTGTCTATTGCAATGGTTTCATTCAGATGAAAATAATTGTTATGAAAATACTATGTCATAGTTCATAATGATGAAATATGGAATAGCACTGAAAAAATGAGGAGAGGCAAATTGCAGGCATTTGTGTAGATATATTTTTTGTATAAATATTTCTCAAATCACAAGTAGTGTTTTTTATCTGGTAGAGATTTTATTTGTTATCCTTTGGGGCTTCAAAAGCTTTTGTGTTCCTGTTTTTCAGAAGTTAAAATTTTCTTTAAGTATTTTTTAGCTTTGTGCTCTATATAATATGCTGGGGGGAAAAATCAGGAAACTGATTCTCTAATCCCTTATGTGAATTTTGCATTAACCTCCCATAAGGTTTTTTCCTAATTTACAGAACTACATAAGGAAGAAACAGCGTGAAGATTTGTACCCCTTCAGCATTTATTGTTTAGAGTTGCAAACAGATACACACTTGGGGGTTCTGAATTAGTATATTGAGACCTGGATAAAACAGACTTGGATAAAACAAGCAGAATGGTTATTAGGAGTAGGCATTTTTTACAGTCAGTGGTCTTGCTAAATACATAATTCTAGATATGTTTAATATTTCATAGAAGTTTCTAAAGGACAACCCCAAACTATGCACTTATGTGTACCTGTTTTTGTTGAATTTCTTGCAAACAAACTTTGGCTTTATTTTCTTTGTTCTTGTGATTTTTTTTTTTCTTTCATTTTTTTTTTCTGAACAACAGGGGCCATGTACTGGGAATCAGCAAAGTCTGGCACATAGCAGGCTGTGGGATGCTGTAGTTGGTTTCCTTCATGTGTTTGCCCACATGCAGATGAAGCTGTCTCAGGTATCTTTTTGTTTTACTTTTTCCTTCATGAGTCACTAGCATTTTCGTAAAAGAGAAATAAATGTTAATATGTCTGAGTCATTAATAACAACAATTGATGGGAATAATAGGGTAAAAGATAGAGATGAGAGAATACAACGAAATTGAGGGAGTAAATTGCAAAACTGGAGCGAGTGTGAATATCAGGCCTGTAATTGGATCACTGGCCATAGGTAAAAAACAGACTAGATCAAACTGCAAATGAAGCATATCACTGATATTCAGAAAGAACTCTCAGTTCTGGTCTTTTGTACCCGAAATTATCTCACAGTGTTTTCTGCAGTTCCCTTTTATGCAGGATGCATCATGTTCATTGATGGCTCCTGCACTGAACCCTAGTTCAACACATGTCTGCATCTAAACCTTTTTCACTCTTAGTAGAGAGTAGTCAGACCTCATAATGGGTGAATTTCCTTTGGATGTAAGTACTCATTTCAAAAGCTGTAGAAATAGTGAAGGGGACTGGCACAGAGTGTAAAAATTAGGTGCAAGGAATACTATCCTTAAGCAGTGCATTTTTCAAGTTCTTAAATTTTTAAAAGAATTACACATTTTAATTGAATGCACTGTTTCTATTTTTTTTACATAATTTCACATTTTTAGAGAAAAATGTCATACGCTTGTGAAAGTGTTAGTTATTGTTACGAAACACAGCTCTGAAGTCTCTGAGTTTTCAGATTTCATTATTTGGCTCCAAAGGTGTCCATGTAAGTATTCTTTCCATAAATGAAAGTAGTCTTGCTCAGAATATTTTTTCTCCCTGCCCTTGGAACTTTATGGATGAAAGTAGGCTACTTGCTTACACTTGTGAAGTTTGGGCTAAAGGTACACTTCTCATTCTTTACGGCTAAGTAGAAGTCTTCTTCCTACAAATGCCATCACAGTCAAACCTGATTTTCAAGAGAAATGCATTGAACTTCTACTGAAGTGCATTTAAAAGTGCCTGTATATGCTGTTCTGGTTTTGAAACATCTTTGTATTTTAAGAATTTTTAAATATTCAATATTTGGGTGGGCCACAATGAAGGCTATTATGCTTCCTTCCTGTTCCACTAAAGCAAACTGGAAAGAGGTGTTTAAGCAGTTACTGACAGTGAGTCAAACACATAGTAGCTATGTGTTGATTATGCAATACAAGGTGGCTATTGGCAGGATTTGCTTTTACAGTAATGACAAGTTTATAGTCTCAGCTGTGCCCAGAGTGGCTTCAGAGCATCTTTGATTACTGAATCTAGAAAATAACAATCTCATCCCACCTCTTCAAAGATAGCCCAGCAGTTTTGCACAACAGGAGTGTGGACTTATTTGTGATGTTCCCTGGGATGACAGAAGCACAGTCTACTCCAAGTGCATCATTCCGAATGCATTGCTATAAATAGTGATGGTGTCTTTCTCTTGCTTGGAGATCGAGCATTGGGCTTTTGGAAACTCTTTTTGGGGTCTAGCAGGAAGTATCAGAATAGACATGGGCTCTTTTCTTTGTTTATATTTATTCCAAGAATATATTAATAGGTTTTTTTAAAATTCTGTTGAAAGAACAGTTTTCAAAAGTGTTGAGTGTGGCTAAGTGGAGTTATAAGGAGTTGCCATATGGCTTTTGTCTCTAAGAGGGGCCTGCCTAGGCTAAATACTTGGAGTTTGTTTTCAATCATGAGTTTCCAGAGTACTTTTGGAGAACATTTGAATCAAGATTTTAACAGGAGCAAAATTAAATCACTGTTTTGTTTAAGTTCTGCTTTTTCTTTTTCATTTTGCATTTTAATTCTCTATCTTGTACCACGAAGCAACAATGTGATAATGATAATAATACTTCTTAAGAAACTAAGGCAGAAAAAGAAAGTACAATTTTCAATTCAAATGAACAAAGCTCATCTGGATTGTAAATAACTTTTTTAGTTAAAAGTTTTGTAATTAAAACTTACAGGGCAAATCAATTAAAAATCTTGTTATTTCAAATTATGTGGTTTTCAATCCAAGATCCAAATTGTCATTGTTCAGGGTGGAGTGGGTGCTTTAGACAAAGTTTTTTATAAAAGCCATCTCTTTGAGTCTGAAGAACAGACAGAATTCCTTTCTGTATTCAAACTCCTTTGCAGAAAGGGGTTTAAATGAAAGTAAACCCTTAGCTTCAAATTTTGTTAGCAGTTTAAATTTAAGGAATTACAGAGGTGTGAATAAATCACAGTCCTGCAAGTTTTAATGATGGAAGATCAGCTAACTTTATAAAAGGTGAGTTACTTATTAGGAAAAATGAATAGACAGTTCTTAACTAGAATTACTTACTACACAGTATAAAAGCTAAAAAACAGCGGTCAACTGTAACACTAAATGTCAAAGCACACTATATGAAAGCAATTCTGTTAAAGCAAACTAGCAGAAGAAACATTATGTAGAGGTTGATGAATATGACCACACTCCTTTTTGTGGTGTACTGCCTCCTCTTTCTCTCATTCCTTGGGAAGTAACTGTAGAGAGGTGTCTCAAATCCATAAGAGAAATGCCATATACTTCAAGTTTGTGGAAGAATCTTTGTGAAAGTGGCCTGGGATTTTTATAGTGGAAAGAAATTGGCTGGCAGTCATAGGCTTCTAGGACAGTTTAGCATCTTATCTGAAGTCTGACTTCAAAGTCTGTTTAAAGATGGTAAGCCTTTTAAAGATGGCTGGCCTTTTAGCATATTCAATGCTAAAAAACAGCACTGTGGTGCTACTGGTAGCTCACCACAGATGGCTTGCGCTGCTTTGTCTCCTGACCAGGTTCCAGGCCAAGCAGATAAGCTTTATCAGGGCAAAGCATCCTGCCACAGCCATAAAATACCTTGAGTTTGTTGTACCACTCACTGAAGGCCAGCACTGCTCGGTATTTGTTATCAGTGGCATGATGTAACAGTGTTTCGCTGAGGAAGTAGTTTAGTTGAATAATTCTGTCCAGATAGACTCCAAGCAAGTGTCATAGTAAACTCGATGAACCCACTGAGATAAGAGGTGGCTAAAAAATCAATTCAATGCATGTCTAAGGATTTACTAATTGAACTTTATTAATAAATATTTTAATATTTTAGTATCATTATTTTCTTATTTTTTATTTATTTTATTTATTAAATTTTATAAATATAATAAATTTAATATTTTTAATAGTTTATTATTGAAATTTTATTTCAACTTTTCTTTTTCCTTCCAAAAAGTTCAGTGGCTTACAATGAAATTGAATCATGTTATACTTTGAGCTTTATGTGCTACTGCTATTGCTGTTTTTCCAATTTTCCATAGCTGTAAACTTGATTACACCAGAAGTGACAATATTTTAGCTGACAGGAAACATTACAGAAGCATCATCTATCTCCTTGACATACCCCGTTTTTGCTTTGAATCTTTTATCACATTCAGTTTTGTCTTTATTAAATTACTCTTCCTAAACAGATGATGGTGTAAATATATTTTCACTGTATTACCATTTTTGACACTTCTCGCTTCTTAATTTCTAAGTCTGCTTTTTACAAGGTGAAATGTGCGTCCACATAAATAAATGTCCAATAAACCAATATATCATTTATATTTATATACTCTTTTTGTTATTTAGGATTCCAGTCAAATTGAACTATTGAAGGAATTAATGGATCTTCAGAAAGATATGGTTGTCATGTTGCTGTCTATGCTGGAAGGTAGTAAAAATGTGAAATCTCTTTTGCAGTTGTTCTACCAAAGTTTTTACCTTTGTAATTTTCTCCATTTGAGAGATAATGCGCTATATTTCTTAACATTTTTAATTTTTATGTCTCAATTGTGAGAAGACCTTTCAGGTATGAAAGCGAATGGGAGATTTATGTAGGGTAGTTGACATAAGCTATATCAATTGTGAAGGCCAGAACTTTATAAAATCCAGAGCTGGCAGGAGGTGATGTGGTTTTTTTGTTTGTTTGTTTGTTTTATTTTGTTGTTGTTGTTGTTGTTTTGGTTTTGGTTTTTTGTGGGTTTTTTCCTCCCATGAACTTGACTTATCTTTGGGTTAGATGAAAAAGTTTTTACTATTTAAGCTGAAATCCTGAGCTCTGGGGACAAAACAGTCACTTATATTTTTTCCAAGTCTTAAGGTAGACTTAATAGTGAAAGACTTCAGATCTCATAGCTAGCTTTCTCATGTAAGTGTGTTATTGAATAATTTATCTTTCTTACTCTTTGATTGCTTCACTATTCATTATAATACGCTTTTCTTTGCCAAAATATTTGCTGATGTCATCTCTAATATCCTGTCCTCACCTTTAGGTAATGTTGTGAATGGAACTATTGGAAAGCAGATGGTCGATATGCTTGTAGAATCATCGAACAATGTGGAGATGATTCTGAAGTTTTTTGATATGTTCTTAAAATTGAAAGATTTGACTTCCTCTGATGCATTCAAAGAATATGACCCTGATGGCAAAGGGATAATTTCGAAGAGGGATTTTCACAGGGCAATGGAAAGCCATAAGCACTACACTCAGTCTGAAACTGAGTTTCTGCTGTCATGTGCTGAAACAGATGAGAATGAGACTTTGGACTACGAGGAGTTTGTGAAACGATTTCATGAGCCTGCAAAAGACATTGGTTTCAATGTTGCTGTTCTCCTGACCAACCTGTCAGAGCACATGCCTCATGACACGCGCTTGCAGACTTTCCTTGAGCTCTCAGAGAGTGTGCTGAATTACTTTCAGCCTTTCCTTGGACGTATAGAAATCATGGGCAGCGCAAAGCGCATTGAGCGTGTTTATTTTGAAATAAGTGAGTCAAGTCGGACTCAGTGGGAAAAACCTCAGGTAAAAGAGTCAAAGAGACAGTTTATATTTGATGTCGTAAATGAAGGTGGGGAGAAAGAAAAGATGGAGCTTTTTGTTAACTTCTGCGAGGATACCATCTTTGAAATGCAACTGGCTGCCCAGATCTCTGAGTCAGATCTGAATGAAAGGTCGGCTAATAAAGAGGAGAGTGAGAAGGATAATCCTGAGGAAGAAGAACCTAGAATGGGTTTCTTCTCTCTTGTGACCATGAAGTCAGCTTTAGTGGCTCTCAAGTATAATTTAATGACTCTTATGAAAATGCTTAGCATGAAGAGTCTAAAGAAACAAATGAAAAAAGTGAAGAAAATGACTATGAAGGACATGGTCATGGCCTTGTTTTCTTCCTACTGGAGCATTTTGGTGGGCTTACTACATTTTGCTTGTAGTGTTGTCCGGGGATTTTTTCGCATCATTTGCAGTTTGCTGCTTGGAGGAAGCCTAGTAGAAGGAGCCAAGAAAATCAAGGTGGCTGAACTGTTGGCTAATATGCCAGATCCCACTCAGGATGAGGTGCGTGGGGAAGAAGAAGAAGGGGAGAGGAAACCAACAGAAGCTGCATTGCCTGCAGAAGACTTGACAGATCTGCAGACTTTAACAGAAGAGAGTGATCTACTCTCAGATATATTTGGTTTGGATTTGAAACGAGAAGGTGGACAGTATAAATTGATCCCTCATAATCCAAATGCTGGTTTGAGTGATTTACTGAGCACTCCCTCCTTAGCCCCAATGCCTGAGGTACAGGAAAAAATCCAGGTAATTTTATCTTCTGTTTCTGATATATATTTCTCTCTTTCATGTATTAAATATAATCTTCAAATAAAACTTGAATTTTTGTTTTTCTGGGTTTTCTGCCCTTTTTTTTTTTTAAAGAACCATGTGTAACAACTGATGTTTATTCTTTCTGATGTCACAAACTTGAATTTCCACAGCCTTCTTGAAGTAGATGGTGTTTTGGATTGCTTTTAATTCAGTGCTAAATTGCCTCTCTTCATTATTGTAAATTGAATTACCATCTTTCTTCTGGTTTTCCATTGTTTAACAAAACCCTCTAAGACTCTGCATTCTAATTCTGTACTGTATAATAATGTCTACACACAGTTTTTAATCCTGGTTTTCTCTAGGAGAAGGTGAAAGAAGATGAAAAGGAAGAGAAAGAAGAAACAAAATCAGAACCTGAAAAAGCTGAGTACGTATTACTTTTACCTGTGCTCCTGTAAAATAAAAATAGTGTTTTGTTTCACTGAAAAACTCAGGTTCATTTGTACTTCTTTGCCTTTAATTTATCTGTTCACATTGCAGTTAGATTGAGGGGTTTTTTAACAATCCTCCTCCTCTGTGCATATTTGCAAGAAAATGGCTTGCAATAGGCACCACTCTGATTCTATGAATTTCCCTCTTCCCAGACACATCCTTTATAATGTCCATTTAATTTCTTTTAGAATGTGCCTCATGGACTATATTTTTTTCTTGGCAAATCTTAAAGCTAGAAAAAAAATTCTCTAAAACATTGTAAGAGCAGCTGAGTTCCAGAGACCTGCTATCCATCAGTAATAGAGACTAGATCTGCTTTAACCGCTCCCATTTGCTGTGACACATTTTGAGTTATTTGCATTTTGCAAAATCTTAGCATTCCAGTACAATCTTAATGAATTACAGAGTACCCTCGCATCTTTATTAAGAGATTTGATCAATCTAATATTAAAACCTAATGTTAATGCCATTAGCTTAGAATAAAAATAGTGGAAAGCAAAACATAGTGTTTGGTTTTAACCAGTAAAAACTGTGGATCTCCATCCCTGTATTTTATGGTTCCTGATAGATGTACATTTTTTGTGTACAGTTTCTGTAGCTGATTTATCACTGTCAGAATTCTAAGAAAATCCCTTAGTCTGAAACTCTAATAATTACTGCTCTTCTGGGATGACAAGCACTTGTCCATGACAAAAGCTCTTCTTCTTAATCACTGCAGCAAATTTTCAACTTGGCCACAATAACTTTGTGAGGGAGCATCTTCCTGACTTTTAAAGGTCATTCATTGTTGATTACTCTGCTTGACTTCATGAGTTGCAGTAATACCTATATTTTCTGTCAGGAGTACAGTGCCTAGCACTATTAGCTGCCCTGAAGCTTCTCCTAATGTGACAAACTTTCAAGTGAAAATTTATCAAATGTCTTTAAGGAAGATGAGCTGGCTTTAGACATCAGCCATTCTGTTTGTAGATAGGAACAGAGAAATAAATAATGTAATTTAGAAGCTGCCTCTCAGTCTGTTTTGACTTCAAATGGACTTCTGTGATCTTTTCATCTGTCATGCTGACAGGTCAAATTAACTTCTAAGACAATTCACAGTCCTTTAGATCTTGTGTTTGGAGAAGGCAGCCCGTGAACTCTGACTTTCTCTAATGAGACAGCATGGTGGTACCCACACACCAGATGCTGACAAAATCTTGCTTCATCTCCTCCTGGAGTGGATATTTATGACTTTGTCAGGTGGGCAGAAATGCAGAATTTAAAACTTGAAGTTTGACTTGTAAGTGCAAAAAAGAACCAAAGATTTCTGCAGCCTTTGTGGGAGCTAGATGGTTTAAGTGCATGAGGTTGGAGGGGAGCGCTTAAACATATAGGAACTCATGCAGACATAGAGCTGTCAGCTTACTCACATTTTGTCACTGCAAGAATCAGCTGCACAATTATGAAGAACCTCTGATAGTTGGCAGATTTTTGATTACCTGCCTCTGCCAGCTAGCACTCCCACTTCAGGGTGCTGAACCAGTAAGTCCATGTGTAGCCTTAACCAGACTGTCACCCTTGCCAGCACTTTGGACTGCAGAGGGATATTTGTAATGTACATGAACTGCATGAGTCATGGCTACTTGAGCCTCATTAAAAGATGCAATAGCCTATCTCAGGGTGGGTTTTCAATTTAGCAGTTTTATTAATTTGATGTATTATTTCGCCTTCATTTGTATCCTAAGAGGTGAAGATGGAGAAAAAGAAGAGAAAACCAAGGAAGACAAAGGAAAACAGAAATTAAGACAACTACATACACACAGATATGGAGAACCAGAAGTTCAAGAATCAGTATTCTGGAAGAATATCATTGCATACCAGCAGAAGCTTCTTGTAAGCTGTTCTTTAGCTTATGTGTTTAGCTGTTGGCAGGGATGTGTTCATATTCTAACAATGTAAAGACAAAATAGCATCTGCTGAACTACATTTTTCTATCCACCATTGTCCATAAAAAGGATATGAAGCAAAGGTTTAATGGGAATGTTAGAGAAAAGAAACACACAAATAACCTAGTGTACAAGAAATTACTTCTTAGGAAGACAATTATTGTCCCAAACCTAGACATACAGAGATGCCTGTGTATCATTGGAAAACATCCATACATTTTTCTGGGAACAACATTCCTGAATTTTTACAGTAGCTAGTGAGACAGTAGGATTTATCCTTCCCTGAGAGATACCTTTGGGAAATTACAAGCTCTCTTATAAAAAGAATCAACTAAGATACAATGCTTAACCTGAAGTGAATAATAAAAGATGTTAGAGATTTTTTTGGTTGTGAAATAGCAAATTAGTATTTGTCAAACTTTCCAAAACCTGTAGAAAATAAGACTTAATGAAAATGTAAAACTGCATCTGAGACTCTCTCAGTAAAATATCAGATAATATTTGCTCCATAACTGCTCGAAATCCATGATTTTATTAGCTAGGATATTCCATTCCTATTCTCTTTGGCTAGAGTGAAATGCAAAACAAAAGGAAATACACCTTTGCTATGTATATAGAATGTAATTGTGTAGGGATGGCCGACTTCTAGCATGAGAACATAGCAAAACTACAAAACTGCAGTCAAAATCATATTAAGAAATTCGTGTTTAAGTTTGGTTTTTGAAATGAGATAGATTTTTAGGCCAGTCACATTGCAGTCATGTGAATTTAGCTTAATTTTTTCTAATAGTCTCATTTTGTGTTTCACTAATAGTCATCTATGATTAGGACTGGAAAATGGCAGAATTCCTGTTGGATTGTTAAAGCATTCAAAATGTGTGCTATAAAGGTTTGTGAGTAGTCAGAAAGGGAAAAGGTACATTTCTGCAGTCCTAGCATCAAAATGTCATAAAAAGCTTTCTATTCATGGTACTCAGGTCACACATGAATTTTTGCTAGCCTGGTAAAAATGCAGTTGATTTTGGAATTGAGAATATTTAAGATAAACTTATATGCAGGAGTTTTTACTTTTTGGTAAAGGTAGTAATTTGCTATGAATATTGAACTACAGGGAAGATAGGTACTTCTGTATTGTTACTACATTACCCTTGCATTGTGGTGTCTCTATTGTCTCCAAGTGTACTAAAAAAGCCAGTGAAAAAGATCTAAGAGGCAATTAGAAATCCTTCATCCTTTGTGAGTGGAGTGAATTGAAAAGTCCTTTATTCATTATTGCACATGTAGAATAAGAGAGAACTTGTACATCACTCAAAATGTTGGTTGGTTTGCAATTTTTTTAATGTTTATAATTCTATTAGGATGTTCTATAAGGAAAAAAAAATCCACAAAAAAACCCCCTCTAAGTAGCAACTTACTAATAAATGATGGTTGAATCTTATTAGGCAAAGTATATTTATGTTCTCTTCTCTTTTCAGAATTATTTTGCACGGAACTTTTACAACATGAGAATGTTGGCATTATTTGTTGCTTTTGCCATCAACTTTATCCTTCTTTTCTATAAGGTAAATTTCTTAAAATATTACTTTTCAAGTTGCACATTGGAAAACATCTGGGTTTTGTAGTCAATATGCTAAGGTAAAACTGCCTAGCCTAATAGGCTAAATACCTGCTTCATCCTGCAACTTCAGAAATCTAACATGGTGACAGCTGAAATGTTTGTGTGAAGTAAAAATAGACTTCCAGTACACAAACAGCTATTGACAGAGCACTGTGCTGGGACAAAGGCAACAGGCTGAGAGGCACACCCTTGCCTTAGATGCTCCATTTACCATACTAGTACAGTGAACCAGCCAAGCTGAGCCTTCATAGATAACTTAAACTAATCCATGTCAGTTGAGATGTTTTCTTGTGCCATTATGCTCTCCTGAAAGGGTATGTACAGCCAGTCACATCATCTTAAGCTGCCTAGAATATCACTGATTTTGTCAAGACTTTTAGTATCAGTAATGCAACTTGTTGGACTTGAATCATTTTCTAGCAGAGAGCCATGATGATAAAGACTACTGTCAGGGGTTTCTTCTGAGAGGGCTGTGCCTTTCCTTGAATTTGAAGTGATAAAAATTCATCATGGTTCAGAATTGGTAACATGGACTTACAGTGAAAAATAGGGAAAGAAAAAGCACATTATGACAGACTGGTGTAACAAGATGAAAAGGTCTTGCTGAGATAATCTTTGAGGACATTTTTATGCAAAAGAAATCTTTCTTTAAAGTTTTTTTACAGGTATATTTTCCCTTGGTATCATCTTTTCAGCTCAATTACTTAGCTTGTAGTATTGTAAAACTCCTGTCAAAGGAATACAGCTGCAATATTAAGTGTTTTAAACAGGTCTCCACATCTGCTGTGACAGAAGAAAAGGAAGAACTTCCTGTGGTGTCTGATGGTGAAAGTACCAAGTTGAACATCCTGGAAAGCGATGATGAGAGGGTTATTGCAGTGCATTATGTCCTAGAAGAAAGCAGTGGCTACATGGAGCCTACACTGAGGATTTTGGCCATCCTACACACAGTCATCTCATTCTTCTGCATCATAGGGTATTATTGCTTGAAAGTAAGAAAAAAATCTACTCTTTTTTTCTAGGTCTAAACTTCTTTATCTATTTAGAGGTATAATTTAGAACAAAGTCAACCTGCTTAAGCAGGTTGGGGTGCTGTGTAAAGAAATCTGTTTTGTTAGTGTAATGTACACAGAAAGTGTTTGTTAGATGATGTGCCTGTTCAGGAAGCTGTAGGCCAGAGTCAGGCACAGTTACAGCGGTAACCTGCTTCAGAAGCTGCTCATGACTGTCGAAGACAAGGTGTGAATGCACGTGAGGGAGATGACAGTTTTAGATGCTGCATTACCAGTCTGTCATTTAGGTCATTTGTAAAAATGCAGCATTTTGGATTACTCCTGCTGCATATTGTGACTCTATAAAATGCCTGCTGTTCATACAAACAGACTGCTGGTAGTGTTTTGGCAGGAGCCTAAGCATCTTCTACAGGAATATCTTGGAGAATATCTCTGTTCGGGATGTGAAAACTAAAGATGTCACTTCCATTGGCAAAATGCTGGTTGTGATTTAAGAAAACTAATTGCCATAAATCTCTGGAGCTGGGGGAAGTATATCTGGCATGTACTTCCCCAATTTTTACACAATTCCAGGGTAAAAGCTCTAAGTCAAAGTGCAGGACAGTGCTAAATTAAATGGACCCTTGATATGATCCAGCTGCTCATTTGTCCTTACATCTTTATTAAGGTCTTATGTGGTCCTAATTATTTTTCTTTTCCTCTTTTAATGGCTAATAATTTATTCTGTTCTAAAAGACATGATCTTGTAACTCAAGAAAATGTTCATCATACTACCACTTTTAGTGTTTATTTTCATCTCTACTTTAAGTATCCCTACAGGTCAAGAGATACTAAACCATTTTTTTTTGTTGCATTGATTGCCATGCACCATGAAAGCTTGGGTTTCTGGTTTATGAGATGTTTTCTTTTCCCACCTCATATTTGTTTGTTTCTACTATGACTTTTTATGCTACTTTTTTTTTTAACATTTATTTTCTAACTAGAAGGGAAAATCATTATTATCAATATTTATATTAATTATTTGCATTCTTTCCAATTCTGAAACCAAAATATGGTCCAAATATGGTTTCGGTCTCTATTTTGGAGATCTTTAAGTCCAAAATCTTCTGAACTGCAGTTCTGTGTGTGATAAGTTTGCTTCTAAATATTGCTTAGCATGAAATCCATTGCATCTTTCTCATTTAACTATCTGAAGATAGTTTGGAACTCTTTTTTATTGTATCTAATGTAATCACCATATTACTTGAGTAGTCTTAATTTTCATTATTAGTATTTAAGTATACTCATGTCTACTCTTGACTGCTATTACAGTTAAGGTGTGTAATGCAATGTGGGTGTATTTTGGGACCTGTGAAATAGTTTCGGTAAAGAGTAGAGTTAACTTTTTTTTTAGTAAGATATTTCTTAGAAAAATCCTCTCAACTTTGACCACTATTTACGTCTGCCTTCTTGAAATGTACTTTTGAAGTCATCCAGCTGATGAAAGAGACTTGTAGGTGAAGCCTGCCTAGTTGTCTCAGCTGCTGACAATTCTTTTTTTTGTTCCTTACAGTCTTTGCTCCTTGCAGTGAAACACTTGGTTTCCCACTGTGAAACCTCAAAAATTCTTTAACAAATAAAAGGAGCCTCTAACATCTTTGGGTATCAAAATTAAATCCAAAAATGTCATTCCAAAATAATATTTGGAAATAGAATTTCTAAGGATTAAAAAAAATATTTTAGCTCTCTTTCACTTGACTACATCTAATCCTTTCATAGCACTGAAAAACTGTTTTAATTTGAAGTATCCCTCTTCAAGTATTTTGACCATCTTTTTACAACTGTTTAGTACACTGTAGGTTAAAGATTCTGAATGACCTGATCATAGTGTATCAGTACCTTTACTGTGTCCTGGGGAATTGTTAAGTCTTTTAATTTTTTCAAGTCTTTTAATTTGTTAAGTCTTTTTAATTTTTTCGCTATTTTTTCTTTCTTCAGTTTTGATACTTATCTCTTCATAACAACCAGCTTTTCCTAAACTTAGCAGACATATCAGTGCATTTTACATAATTCCTGTATTTTCTTTCAACTGCAGGTTCCACTGGTTATTTTTAAGAGAGAAAAGGAAGTGGCAAGGAAATTGGAATTTGATGGGCTATATATAACTGAGCAGCCATCAGAAGATGATATTAAGGGACAGTGGGATAGACTTGTAATCAACACACAGTGAGTTTTTACTTACTCTGTCTCATTATAGCCCTGCAAGTAATTGTTCTTCTATTTCCACAATTACATATCATCTGTCTTGTCGGAAATAAACAATTATTAGGGACACATTTCTAGCAAGGATATACAAATTTTTCAGGCACCTGCAAGGCTAATTTTTACTATCACTTTTACTATTACTGCTTAATCTTATGCATTCTCATATTTTTGCCTTAAAATTATTTCTCTTCATGAAAGAAAAAAGAAATAGCATGGGTTTGTTTTGGCAAGGACAGTGATGATGGTTGTGCATTGCTGTCAGTTCAAGAGTGAGTTATGCTTTGCATCACATATTTGAAGTTCTGTTTGTCTGCCTGGTGGGACTGTGTGTGGGATGTAGGTGCTCTAGAATCCTGTCTGCAAGCATTGGCTGTGCTGTGCTTCTCACATTTACATGGTAGGCTGAACACCATTTGGCAACTTTCACTCCAGAGAGTTCACAAGTGACTAACTGGTGATAGCCACCACATGGGGAGACTCTTAGAAACAGAATTGATATATATTTGTCTAAAATGTAATCTTGTTTATCTATATTTTTCAGGTCTTTTCCAAATAACTATTGGGACAAGTTTGTGAAAAGAAAGGTAAGGCTTATTTTTAAAAATATTTATGAGGTTAAAATAAAATTCTAATGCATATTTCTGTTCATGTTTGGAAGAATGGAGACTACGCTTCTTTGAAATACAGCTTTGATGTAGTGTAGATTTCCATATCCATAATTTTAAAATACACAAAATTCCTTACCATGTTCTTCCAACTATTTTTTTTATATATTTCTAACTTCTTCTACATACACATTTTGTATAAAACAGGAATTCAAATACATTCATGAAAACACATGGAGCATTTTGTGTGTGCTAATATGTATAAAGCAAATTATGTAAAATATCTTGTCTGCATTTATGTATTCTCCTCCATACACAAAGATTGGTGTCCCTCAGCCAATAGAAGGTTAAAAAGTGGTTAATAAGAAAACAGGACAGATTGAGATATTTTGGCACAGGGCATAATCTGGCAACTATAACTACCTGAAAGGTATATACATGCACCGGCCTTTTTTGTCCCTTACCTCTCTATTTTCCCATGGTTTTTCTTCCTCAAGTCACCTAAATCCATCTCTTTCTCCATCTTTTCTTTCTCCCTGTAACATCCAATAACATCCCGTTTATGGGATGCATAGTGTATGCATCCCTTGGCATTAATCCTCTTAGTCTGACAGGTGATCTGGAGAGTTTTTACCAGTGATTCATTTTACCCATTTTGATGGGTCCCAGATTTGGGTCTGAGGCATTCCTGGGACTGCTGTGGGAGGGACCAGGCAGAAGAGCCATTCTCTGTGGATCTGTAGGGTGTTGGTTCATTCACTATGAGTCTGTAGTTTGGGTTCCTGCCTGCCACTGTGCCACGGTAGTCTCCTAGGCTTGAGGAAATGGGCGTTTAATGGGATGATGGCCCTGGGACCAGCTGGGCAGAGCATTCTTTATACTCTCCTCCAAGCTTTGTGTCTCTGGGCTCCTTTGTGGGTGTGCAGGTGAGCTTTTATTTCATAAGTTAAAGATCTCTCTCTCAAAAATTGTCCCCTCTAAGCAGGGACTGCAGAAGCTCATTTGTTACAAGTGCTATTTTAAATGTTCTCTCAGCTTGCTTTTAAGAAATCTAATGTTTGTACAACAGGTTACAGCAAAAAATGATCTTTCTAGTGCATTTGGTCACAACGGAAGAAGAGGGTGTGCATGTTATTGGATCAGATTTACCCCTCCTTCACACTTAAATGCAAATCTTGTATCATACTTTTGGAAACGTCTTTTTTAATACTCTTAGCTCTTCTGCTTTGTAACAGTCTTAGGTAAACCTGACCAAAAAAAATTTCTTTGAATTGTGTATTCATTTTTTTTGTGGAAGATGTTTTTTTTTTTCATGTTTCAAGTTCCTATATACAGACTTCTACCTATCTGTAGCAGTAGGGGAAGCAGTAGCTCTCACAGTGTACTTGAGAAAGTACATTGCTTCTGTCAATGTAGTTGGTCAATGAAGGCTCAAATCAAAATGAAAGGAGTATGGTTTTAAGTTGTGTGAAGATTTGGTACTTTAGCTTTGGCTGAGGAACTGTGCTGTATGATTTAACTGCCTTTAAACACACTATTTTACAATGAACCTCTTCTTTTATATATATTTGTATTTTAATCTGCATCTACAAAATAATTTGTATCATGAAGCACTGTGTTCAGGCTTGTTACAAAAAAAAAGCTTCTCTAAAAATCTGCAAAAAATGTCATTAAATACTTAAAGTGTTTCCTATTAGAAAGCTAGCAAAATACCATCTCACTTTCAGGAGTCACTGAATTATGATCTTTTTATAGAAAAATTTGTATTTCTTTGACTATTCCTTTTAAAATGAGAAGAGAGATTATTTAGGAAGAAGTTGTGTGTTCAGTCAGAATGAAAGCAAGTAAATGTTTATTTCCAGCAAAATTACTTATCAAACATGTTAAGTTTTGTTAGAATGAGATAGGGGCTAGTTTGAATTCACTGAAAATAATTTTTTGCTGTAAGTCTGGTGTATATTCAAGATTTTGTGATCACAATGTTATCCATAGTCATGAAGCTCTGTTTTCAGGCTCCTTGTATGTTAAACCTCTTGTCTTCATATCCAGGCCAAATAACTGCTGATCTACCCCACTGATGAATATTTTTGAATATTCCTTCTAACTTTAGGTAATGGATAAATATGGTGAGTTCTATGGCCGTGACAGGATCAGTGAATTATTAGGAATGGACAAAGCTGCTCTTGATTTTAGTGATGCTCGAGAAAAGAAGAAACCAAAGAAGGATAGCTCCTTTTCTGCTGTGTAAGCATTTCCCCACAGTTTGTTTGCGATTGGGTTTTTTTTTTGTTTGGTTTTTTTTTTTTTTTTTTTGGGGGGGGGGGAGGAGGGAGTGTCTGTAAGTTAAAATCAAGCATTCAAGGTTTGTAATTCAGACAAAACATCTCTTGCTCATTTATGTATATTTGCATTAGAAATAAATTCTTATGTTGAATAATATAGTAAATTTATTTAATTATAGACAATGTTATGCAGGATTCCTCTGGTTTTTTAAATATGAAGATTTAGTTCAGTGCACAGCTGCTTGAATACATCACATTCCCACTCTTTTGATAGTGTCATTACAGCTGGGCTGGAATCTCCTTTTCAAGTTCTCAGTTCAGCTCAGCTGGAAAGAATTGGCAAAAATGGCACTGTGTGTTCTGATTATAAAAGACGGAATAAATTTTGGTGCTAGTGCCTGCTAAAATCTTGGAATTGCATGATTAATCTTCACATCCTTTTATGATTTGTTTTCTCTAAACGATGCATTTATTTATCATTTGGGAACAGAAATAAAGAGAAGCCCCTAGACATTCAGAGTAGCAAATTCTCCTTTGTAGGGCCATCCTCAGCTTTTATAAAGCACTGCAAAAATGTTTTTTCTAGTTTTGTGTTATAAAAAAGGTATTCAACTAGATAGAACATATTTTAACAGATGGAATTTTATTGCTACAGAGATTCTGATGTAAGGGTTTATTTAAAGTTTTCTTTAAAAGGAACATTTTATCTATGAGTGTGCAAGGATTATGAGATGTAGGCAGTGAGACTGCTGGTAGATTAGAGTTGCATTGAAACAAGAGCTGATTTTGTAAGGATGGCTTTTTCATCCATCTTTATAAAAGATGGAGACTAGTAAACCAGGAGTCTGTCTGGACAATTCATCAGGTGCAGTGTAAAGGCTGAAGGACTCTGTGGCATTTCAGCACTAAACCAAATTTAATATTGTGGCAGAAGTACTTTCTGGAATGGTTTCTTCCACGCTGTTTTGCTCCTGCTAGGTTATCATAGGACCCGTGCTCGAGTTTAGAAAAAAGACCTACTACTTTTATTATTGGTATAAAAACAAAGTACAACTACTTTCCCATCCTTATGTACATGTACTCATATGAGGAGAAAACATTTAAATAATGTTTCTGTGAATAAACTTGAAAAAACAGACCATAATAAAGCAGTTGGCGAAGCCTGATGAAATATTTAGTTTAAGAATCATGTCTGAAGGATGCCTGGTTTTTTTAACATCTTTAGTATCTCCTCTATGTTATATACAGTTAAAAAAAATTTATGACCTCATCCATCTTTAATGTTCTCCCTGGAGGAATCATTCCATTCTCATAACAGATTAATATGTTGCAGGAAAATAAAAAAACTATTATAAAAATTTGCAGAACCAGTTGCATTAAAAAATATACTCTTCAGGAAGATACATTTGTCTCCTTTTTAACAGTTTCAAAAATGAATACTAATGAAGCTACTAAAACTTGCACGTATTCCAGATTCCAAATTTGACATATATTTACCATGCAGTGAAGAGGGAGGTGGGAAAAGCATTGGAAATTACCCCTTACTGCAGTACTTTGAGAAGAAAATAGAGAATGCTGTGACCTGGTGCAAGTTGCAGCTCTGGTGCTTCTGCCTGTGCCAGGAGAAGGCGGCACAGGCTGAGGCCAGACCAGGTGCCTGTGCCTCACAGCACAGAAATGCACTGCATAGCATTTTCGTCTTCAATACAAGTGAACAGGTCTCTTTGACCCCTAGCTCCTACTTTTTCTCTCCCTTTTCCTTTGGAAAAATAGCCTGGGATTTGCATCTGGTTTTTTTTGCAAGGAACTTAAAGCACTCCACTTGGAGGTGACCATGCTTCTTCAAAAGTTTCTGCCTATCCCACTGGATTACAAAAATCTGCATTTTACTGACTCTGGAAGAGCCATCCAGCTCATTGTTGCAGCCTTGAAAATTTTTCAAATGTATTTATTTAAATGTGTGAATATTTTAATGATTTTATAATTATTTAAATATGCTGCAGTATTATTTAGCTGTAACCAGCTTATAAGGATGATGAAGTTGGAGCTCTCCTGTAGATTAGACAGTAAAGACAGTTAAATTTTGCACACTGAGACTGCGACAGTGGTGCTGTTTTTCCATTGAATTAGTTTCTTCTTTTGGGTGGATGGTGTTAAATTAGATGCATCATGGATATACTGTTTTTAAGAAAATAATATGGAAGACACAAACATGAAAGTTAATTTTCAGAGGTGCCATCATTAGAATTATTTCCCTGTCTCTTTACCTTTCTAACTGCTTTTGTTTCTGTGATCATTAGTTGAATCAGAGTCAATTAGAAGAGGCAGATAAGGCCTCTTGCATCTGCAGCAAGTAGTGACATAAGGCTAATAAAGCAAGGCTTCTGTCAAATGCTCACATGGTAGAAGAATTCTTCTACTTTGGAGAATAGAAAAATTGTAAATAATTTTCTCCTGGAAGATCTGAAGTTTTTGTAGATTGGTGAGAAGTTAAACCATAACCTAAATGTGAAGTGTACAAACAATTAATGCAGTTGGCCTCAGAATGTGGAAGAATTTAAGAGACCTTATTCTTCCTTGCCATGAGAAACAATAATCTCGGTTTTCAAAAGATTCTGAAGTGGGTAACCCTATTTTTAGTAATGTTCTCAGAGAACAGGATTGTTCCTGGGAAACTAGTAGACTTTCTCCTCATGGCAGTCTATCTCTTGCCTGTAGTGGCTAGTGAAAAAGTAAGGAATTTTACTTGCAGTAGTGTTTACACCTGAAGTCTCAAGATTTATGCTCTTTCTATGATGACACTACAGGATTTAGAAAAATGTGGATGTGCCTGTTTGTCTAATTAGAAGTGCGTGTCTGCGAGTGGTTAAGGGCTTCAGATGTTGTGATTGAGAGGCAGGCATAGTTCACTGTTAATGTCCAAATTCCTAGCCTGATCCATTGAAAGGAATGATTCCCATATAGGAATCTCAATTTCAAACCTTTCCCCTTATGGATGCTAATGTAAAATACCTCCTCCTTTGATTATTTACTTGGGAGTCTTAAGCCTAGTGGATCCTTGCAGAGGTTCTGTGCAGGGTACCTCAAAATAATAATCTATTCTGTGCTCTGTCTTGAAGATACGCAGAAAGCTTACAGGCACCCTATAACTCATTGTTTTGTTTTAGTTAAATGGTTTCTTTTTTGTAATGATCAAGTGGCACCATCCTCAATGAAATATCGCCTGTTGGTGTTGTTCAGAGCCTGGCACAAAATTTTGACTCAGTGCAATAAAAAAAGGTATTTCCTACCTAGCTGAAATTTATAATGTTTTTTATCTGATTGGATGCTTTCTGTATTACAAAAAACAATATTATTATTTCTGTGCTACAAAAAAGTAACATTAATAGAAGATTTTCCTAAGTACCTATATCAAAACTCTTTAGCTGGTAAGAATTATCATATTTTCAATAATGATTTTCCTTATATCCTTAGAAAAATGGATATTAAATTTTCTGAACAAGCTCTGAGATTCACCTGATCTAAATTTGTCTTTCTTTAATGTCATCCAATTGTGTCACTCAAGGTATGCTATAAAATCTAAGGTAAAGAATTGGCATTTTCGAGTGCAATTTTGGTTACCTTTTTTTGACTAATTATTCAGGCTTAGGTGGGTTGCATTATAAAGAAAATGAAATACTTTTTTCTCCATAGATTTTAAAGGCAGTTTGTGTGCATGATAACATTTTAGAAATCAATCAGCATTAGTAAAAATGTGAATTAGAACAAGGTTCTGATGTATTTCAGCATTTGGAGAAATTGATCAGCTGTGTAATCCTGTTATGCGACAATACACTTCCTACAGATTGTGTTTCATGTTTTCTAGTTGTGCTATAAAATGCAAATTTTTTTTTTTAATTTTTACAGGCTAAATTCCATTGATGTTAAGTATCAGATGTGGAAGTTAGGAGTTGTTTTCACTGATAATGTAAGTTTCTCAGTATATACATATATGTATATATTCATGTTCTAACATGAAATATGCCCTTGTTAATGCAAAGTGCTTCAACGAGAGGTGTGAAATACTCTGGATTACATTTATTTTACTACAAGGAGTAAATCTTGAAAGCTAAGGAAACAGTGTCGAAATATTTTCACAGTTACATTGGTACTAGTTAATAGAACTTCAGTCAATTCCTCCCCTCTTTCTGATATGCTTTATTAGAAGCAATAAGAAAGCACTGCACCGTAGAATTAGAAAACTGACTGTATGAATGCTAATTGCCATTTTTCCTGTTGTTCGTAAATATTATGAACACTTGAATGGAGCACAGTTGGATCAATATAGTTAATGTATCTGGAATTGCTAAATAAGATGTGTCACAGAATGACACAAATTATTTCAATAATTTTAAAAAGGGAGTCTTTAAAAGAAAAAAAACAAGGAGAGATAAACAAGAATGTTAAAATGCAGTTTAAGAAGTCAGTCATCATATGATTTTTCAGTCTTGCAATTATTGTTTGCCTAATTACTTAATTTACTGGTAAGAAAAACGATTAGGGGAAAATTATTTTGGAATTAGGACTGATGGAAAATGAAAGTGTAATCTGAAGGCACTCAGGAAAAGTGGAAACAGGAAGCCTCCAGGTCTAGAGACAGAATGCTCTGTACAGTGTTTGGTTGGGACTAGTATTTTTTTCAAGGGATGGAATATAATTTCTCTTATAGAAACTTGTCTTTAAGTTCAATAAAAATTAATTGATAGAGGATCAGATGGAATTATCACTTCTGATTATTTAAATAATACATGTATGTTTAAATAGGAGGTTTTGTAGCTCAGATTAATTATAAAATTCCTTTTGTTGCTTGCAGAGTCCTGTAATTGTCATTAGCTAACTTTGGGCATTAGTATTTTAATGTCATTATTTAGAAATTATTAAAAAATAATTTAAATCAGAATTATTTTTATAGTAGAGACATTTACAAATAAAGGTTTAAGAATTTCAAAATTAGTTTTTATAATATAAATTCTGAATTTCTTGATTTTGCCTAACGTATCTTGTGGATGATGTATTTGAGGATTTAATACTGTTGCACAAATAGAAAATTCTCAACAATATCTAGACAATTCTCTGTTTAAAAAGAATGATTTTCTATTTAAAGAAAAGCATACTTGAGAAATTTCTACTTTTCCTTATTGTTTTGAATTAAGTTAGAGATGAAAGCCATGAATTTTATTTTAAATGTATTTGTTTTTTCTGTTAGTCTTTCCTTTACCTAGCGTGGTACATGACCATGTCAGTCCTTGGCCATTACAACAATTTTTTCTTTGCTGCTCATCTCCTTGACATTGCAATGGGATTCAAGACCTTACGAACTATCCTGTCATCAGTTACCCACAATGGCAAACAGGTATCAACTGTCCTCTCTTCTCAGCTTTTTTACTTAAGGAGTACAAAGGAAAGATCAGTTCATTACTTGAGTCAGGTACTCTGCAGGTTGACAATTAGAAATGTTTTTTCATTGTGAACTCCAGAACTTGAGTTGATGAGGAAACTAGGCAATGGGATTTGTAAGCAAAGGAAAAGTAGTCTCCCTTCTAAAATAATCCTGAAGTTTTAACAAATTACCTATCAATTAAGGAGACATTATTTATAAGGCATGTTTTATATCTGGGAGAAACACGAATGAGCTATCAATTTACAGGATACTGAAGCTCCCTCTCAGCTGCCTTCCATTAAACTCAGAGTGAAATCTGAATGATGGTGCAGTTGAGCAGTGGAGTACTTGTTGCTGCTTTTCTGAGATAATACAATATTAGATACAGGTTTTTTTTAAATATGTGACTTCATGCATGTGAAAAAGTAAAGTTGCCTTCCTACTTAATTAGTAGATATCTGTATCTCAATTAGATACTTGGTGATAGTAATATTACTATTAGGTACTGAATTTTCAGATTTTTTTATTTGATTATGGGGATTGTATATGATTCTAATGGATTGTTTCATTGTGTATATATGCACAAGATTTGTCCTTTTTTTACAATAAGTAAAAGTTTTCTTGCTGCTAGTAGATACAGTTTATAGTTAGTTTCCTTTTTTTTTTTTTTTTTTTTTTTTTTTTAAAGAAATGGTAAATCACAATTCCTTAGTGGTGTTACACCCATTCTGTAATTTTGTCTTCCAGCTTGTCCTCACAGTGGGATTACTGGCAGTAGTGGTGTACTTGTATACAGTAGTGGCATTCAATTTTTTCCGCAAGTTCTACAACAAGAGTGAAGACGGTGATATGCCAGACATGAAATGTGATGATATGCTAACAGTAAGTCTTAGTTTGCCTTTTTTTTTTCTTTTTCTCAAGCTGTTGTGGTTTTGTCCTGACCTTCTTGTTAATTGGTATTCATACAGTCATGTCATTAGCCAGCAGGCAGGAAAGATTGTAATTGAAAGCAAAAGGACAAATATGATGGACATCCTCAAAAAATAGATAGATTTTGTGTATGCTCAACAAACTCATGTATAAAGGAATAGAAGAAATGTGATACTATACTTTGCTATAATTGTTAAAAAAATGCAAAACAGCTACAAGCTGTGAAGCTGCGCTGGCTAAAGGGCAGCACTTCAGAATCTTGAAATTTGACAGGTCATTCAGGAGGAGGGTCAGTTATAGGCAAGCATTTTCACAAGTAATGCAAATACTTAAACTCTTGTTTAAGCTTTGAAATCCATCAGTTTCCCTTAGCTTAAATTGCCATAGTTATCTTTAATAGTCAGTTCAGTAACTACTGTGCTCAGAACCGCTTTAAATTATTTTGTTCTAACTACAACAGTGCCAGGCTTTAGAGATATGGGTGCTAGGTAGAGCTTAAACCACAAAGAATTTCCAAGATGCATTGCCCTTGCAATGGGCATTATCTCTCAAAAAACAATCATGTACACCAGTTAAATGTATTTCAGTATGCTATGCAATGTGAGTCTCTTCCAGGGACTCAACAACTTTTAAAAGCCTAATAAATAGATAAACTGTTGAAGCAGAGCCGTATGCCTATATTTTTGTCTATTTTGAGCACAACAAAATCAGGTAAACTGGAACACGAATAAGTGAAGGGATGTTTAATTGTCAGGTGCTGGAGCATTTGCTGTGGGAAAAGAGGCAGAGGGAACTGGGCTTGTTAGGCCTAGATAAGGGAGAGTCTCAGGGTTGGAGGGTGCATAGCGTCTGCAGAAGTATTATTGGGAAGTGTCTGCAGAAATATTATTGGGAAGACAAATCCAAGCTCCTAACAGGAAGTGCATGACAGGAGCCTGAGGACATAAAGTGGAAAAATGTGTTCTGACTGAGGAGAGCCAAGCAATGGTTCATTTTGCTGAAAGAGATTGTTGCAGTTTCCATCCTTAGGAAGTTGTAATGGACTGACTTGGATAAAGCCTAAACCAATATTTTCTGAGGTTATAATGGACCCTGCTTGGAGTAGAGACCTCATGAAGTCACTCTGACCTGACCTGCTCTGTAATTCTCTGAAAATACTCATACCACAAGGCTATAATGTACAGGAATGAGTTAGATTAACATGTGATATGCTGTAAAATCAGGGTTGTCTCTTTTAAAAACACTAAGACTTGAAATGGCATTTAAAAGAGAATGAATATACATTCATTTTTTTCTAGAAATAAAAACCCAAAACTTTTTCAGTAAGTAACACTACATTCCCTCATTAAGTTAGTTATTACCTTTCGATCATGGAGTATAAACTATCTCTAGGAACTTAGATTTTTCAGGCAAGGGTCACTCAGCATTGTATGGTACTATATCAATTTCTTACAGACGGGATTTCAGGGACGGTGGCATAGAAATAGAAGAATGGATTTTTTGTATGGTTAGGTTTTAGGAGTTAGTTATTGTCATCACTATTTTTTGATAGAAGGTGAGAACCCTTGACCTGTTGTTTGCAAAGCTGCTTAGAGAAAAAAAAAATCCCCTGCTCTAGACCTCTGGAGAATGAGACAATAATTTTCTATTAAATTACAACATGATAAAACTGGAAATTTTTGTACTGTCAGCATCCTAGGCAACTGTACTGACAGACCTATTATACCACTTTTCATATCATAGTTTCACAGTATTATTCTCAGACATTTTCAGTCATTAGCCTGTTATCTCCGCAAGTATTCATACAGAATTTTTGCTTGGTTGTGAGCTTTTTGTTTTATTTTGACTTGGGGATGAGGGTTTGTTTATTTTTAAATTTGAATTTGAAACACTAAAACCAGGGAAAATCATTCACTTTTGAGCTAGGGAATTGGAAAAGGAGCTGGCTGTGGTGGTGATGATATTTCCTATTTACAGTGCTGAAATGATTTTACATGAATCATGGGATGCTGCTGAGCTTCTGGTAGTTGAACTTTTGATCTTATTGAACTGCTACATAATGATGGACCATGAAATACTGCAGCTTCAGCTGCACAGCAGCATTTCCTCTCCATCAGAAATATGCATAATCTCAAAGGAGAAATAAATATGGCTTGACATGTCATAATTCCTTGACCATAGACCAGTTCTACCAGTTACTGAATTTGTAACCCTGGATATTTTTGCTTTTAGCTGTGAGCAGCCTTTATATTCCTTTGTTTTGTCTTTTCTAGTGCTACATGTTTCATATGTATGTTGGAGTACGTGCAGGAGGAGGCATTGGTGATGAAATAGAAGATCCAGCAGGAGATGAATATGAAATTTATCGGATTATCTTTGACATCACTTTCTTCTTCTTTGTGATTGTCATCCTGCTTGCAATTATACAAGGTATGCATTTGTAATCCACACTGGGATTGAAAGCATTATTTAGCAGTACAAAAATCTTACTGCTGTGGTAATCACAAACCTAAGATTCATTCAGAACAGCAGGGCAGATCATGAAGGACAGATTTATACAGAAAATCACACCTAGCTGACTCCTGTACACTGTTCTTCTGAGTCTCTGTAAAATCTGGCTCTAACTGGATCAATAGAAACAGATTTATTTTTTTCCCTAAGAATACTGGTGTCATTGCAGTTTCTGTCTTGTCCTTGCACTTTCTAAAAGCCTCCTATAGAAATCTAGTGCCACAACTTAAAATTTTCCTTCAGTGTAACCTGTCCTACATGAGCTTTCATGGACAAAATCAGTATTGCTCTCAGTATTCTCCCTGCCAGCATCATAAATTCTCTTGACTATCTGACAGATCTTCAGATTGGTAATAGTGGTATGAAAATTGGACCATAGCTTCAAGAGGTTAAATCATTTCTGACATAAAAATTGCTGGTTTGTGTGATGCCTCTTTATTTGAACAATGGCTAAGAGTAAAAAGTTGCTTGATATGAAATGGCTTTAGTATAGTCTGGTTAATGACAGTAGAAAGTTAGTGGTCATTAGCTAGCTTTGGAATTTCAGTGAAATTATTTGACTAATAGTGTTTCTCACTGTTGTGATCTGGATAGTGGATGCCTTATTTTGGCATGTTTTATTATGTTTACATTAATTATGTTTATTGTTATTACCTGAAGTACTTAAACACTTTTTTTTTTCACAATATACCTTTAAAATATTGTCAAGAATGCCCCAAAGGATCATTTTTAATTAGAGTTCTCACAAGTTAACATAAGTATGTCCTCAGTTTTAGAAAAATTGATAAATAGTTTTTCTGGGTTCAACTTGTTCAGTTGACAGCTAACTTAGGATAATTTTGACAGCAGTAAGAGTGCTTTCTCACTCACTACAAGGAAATTTAAAAGGCAACTTTGAGCTGAGTGGTAGATTGTTTATTACTCTTACTCAAGCAACAGGTTTTTTTTTAAAGGCTTGGGGAGGGTGGAAATTATTTTTATACCCTGAAGTGGCGTATCTCATGGGGTTAATTTCTTCATTTTGTGAGTGGCTGAAGAATAGAGTCTTTAACTGTCAAGCTTTGTGTACAGGAGTGCCAATAGTTATTGTGGAGCTAATCTTTATTTGTATTGGAGAAAGTGAAGCGAAGGTTATAAGCAGTTTATAGGCTGAGCTGTAGAGCTTGTGATTATTTTTCTTCTTTCTGTGTCTTCCTCAAATGAGCCCTTACTTTTGTCAGAGCTCCAGTGGTGGAATCTTGTACTACATGACAACCATCTTGATAGAGGATGCATGGAGCTCTGGGCTTCTCTGCATCTGCATGTAATAAATATCTCAATTCTGTTAAATGTACAGTATTTTTTTTTTCTGTAGTAATCACTGTAAACCCACATACATCTTAAGTCAAGATTAGAGCACTGGGAGTAAAACAAAGTCTGCTTGTCTCATTTTATAATTCAAAATGGTACTGCCAGCCATGTTACTGGTGGTTCTTTTGCTTGCTCCTTTTTCTTTATGTTTTTTTTTTTGTTTGTTTGTTTGTTTTGGAATGTATATTGGCTTCTATTATTTCTGCTGAAGATTCTCATTTAATATTCTTTATCAGAGTTATGTTATCCCCGGATTTCCAGATATTCTTTGTCACTATTCTGTTCTTGAACATTAACTATCATTTTAACTTGAACCCTAGGTTTAATTATTGATGCTTTTGGTGAGTTAAGAGATCAGCAAGAGCAAGTTAAGGAAGATATGGAGGTAAGAACATTCAGTTGCTGAACCATACCTATTTTCACGTTTCACGAGTATGTGTTTTCAGTCAAAATACGATTTAGCAAGTGCATAGTTTTTCAAACTAAGAGGAAAACCCAGTCCTGTGCATGGTCTGATATCATACAATGTGAATTATAATGAATTGCATGTCTATGGCTATTTAAGTCTTTTGGATCTTAAAACTAGAGGTTTCTAACACAGGGTGTTAACACTGTCATGTTACATTTCAGATATAATTTTCTTTGGCTAATATATGTGTGAAAGTATCTTGTACTTTGTGGTTCTCTATTCTGTTGTTGAAATATACATGTAAGAAGTGTACAAAGCAGCACTTTGTAATGTGACCTTGGAGCATATTCAGTTTCAGCTAGACAAACATTGAGGTAAATATTGCCACCTGTCACAGTAATTGCTGCTTTACATTAGAAAAGTCAACTGTGACCATTGTATACCATTCTGTCTCTTGATACCTGTTTCCTTAGAGCTGGCAAAGATTTTTTTTTTTTTTTTTTAACTGTAAGAAGCTATTCTGATGGTAGCTAAGCTTCTATTCATGTGTTTTTACTGAGGTATCCAGTCTGAATCATTAAAAAAGCCTTTTTGTTCAGTGCATATTATACATGATGCATTGCCATTTTCAAGAAAATTGTTACTTTCTTTTTGCCTTTTCTGAAAGCAGGGGAAGTGTTATATGTAGTGTTGAAATGCTCTATATTCTTTCTTCTAGACAAAGTGCTTTATCTGTGGAATAGGAAATGACTACTTTGATACAGTGCCTCATGGCTTTGAAACACACACACTACAGGAGCACAACTTGGCCAATTATTTGTGAGTACACTAAAAATGCACTCCTCACTAACTCATGGTCCTTACAGCCTCCGCAGGTACCTGATTATGTCAGTACTGTTTGGCTTGTTTGATGTGCACCTTTCTGAATGTATGATTCTGTGGCAGTGACAGCAAGGAATTAACAAGTTTCATATCCTGCTTTCCAGCTTGGTTGTGGCACAAGAAGTTTGTATGAAGTTGTAGGTGGAAATGAACTTGCTATGTGGCTGCAGAGACCACATAAATTGTAAAATTGAATAAGATGTGTAAGGTACAGAGGAGAAATATGACCCTACCTGGAGACTAATGGAAAGAGAGAACACAGGAGTAAGATGAAAAGCTTACATTGGACAAAATATTTTGTATGGAATGCTGAGGTTGACTAAGAGAAGCAAAGACAAAGGGAGGTAGGGGAACTGTAATGAGGAGCTAGAGATGAAAGGGATCAACCAAGGGCATCAGGTCCACCTTTGGAAAATCCAAGCAGAGCACCAATGGCCATCAAATTAAATAAAGCCAATTATCAGGTCTATAACCACTGTATCATACTGTTCCTCTCACATATGAAAATCCAGTGTCAGTCTATTTTATACTAGTGCTGTCAGTATGAAGCTGGGAATGGATTATGTCTGTGTTTTTAAACTTTCGCTGAGTATGCACAAAATAAGGAGACTGCAAAGTCAAACATGCCTATAAAAACCTTCCACCTGAAAACAGGTTGTGCAAACAAAATACGCTGAATACACTATCATAAGGGGTTTTGTTCCTATTTATTAAATACTGAATAAATAGCATACTATAGCATGCTTGCTTTAAAGTGCCTCACCCTGAGGAATTGGTTTTTTTCCTTTTTGTGCATTATCATTATTTATGTTTTTACATATGTTTGGGGAGAATGTCTCTTATGAGTGAAATGTTGAAATTATCACCCTGTGAAATGTCAGCTCAAACCCTCAAGACTAATGTTTTGGTTTTTTTAAATTACGAGTTCTTTCCTGCTCATGTTGATCTTGCATACACTACTAAAATATCCCCAACCTGTAATTTCAACACCAGAAATCTCTTAGATATATTCAGCATTTTTTATTCAGTGTGGGAAGAGGAAAAAAAGAAATTTCCAGTGGCCATTTTCTGTCTGCTTCCAAGTGTGTTTTCATGGGCAGGAAAATGTCTGTTGTAATTTTTGGATTAGAAAGTTTAGAAAATCTTCATTTAAGCTGAGTTGCTAACTACAGTAAGTCAAACTGACTATAATGCATTTTAGTATAGTAGTCATTGGGCAATGAATGTCAATAGTGTCAGGAAAGAGTTTAATCTGCCTCAGAATATTATCATAGATGGAAATCTGGAACTTTTAAGTCTATGAACAGCATTATCACTGTATATGCTGAAGGTTGTGGGTTCAATCAATCTCCTTGTGGGTTGCCTAATGTTTCCAAACACTCTACTGATAAAAGCTGTTTCTCTACTTGTAGGTTTTTTCTGATGTATCTTATTAACAAAGATGAAACCGAGCATACAGGACAGGTAGGTTGAACAACTCTATTAATGTCAGCTGATTCTAAAATAAAAATCATTCAGGCCTGGAAAAACTTAAGATTTTTCTAATGGTTAGCCCCCTGTATGGTATGGAACTTAGTTCTCATTCTTCTAAGCAATTCTTAAGACTTTGTTGCTTATTGTTAGTGAATAACAATTCTGTAGCACTTTCTATTCCTTCCTTTTTGAACCTTTTATTTTTAAATTGTTATTTCCACAAAATATAAGTACATACTATAAACAAAAATAATGAGAAACAGAGCATTGAAGTACTCTGTAAAAGCAGCACTCTTTATTTCTCCCTTTTGATTCTTTTTTTAATAGTCTTTGTCTTTTGTTATTATCATCTACATATAATCTTATGTCTCTACATTCCTGATAAGTCCATATGAAAGAACTTGTGCATATATTTAAAAGGAAAAATATGTGAACATTTCTCTGCAGGTTTCTTCTCTGTTCTTTCAAACTTCTGGTCCCCCCTTCAACTTCCTTAAGTATATTGATAGTCACTAAGAATATATATCACATTTACAGTCTTTTTCTTTCCTAGTGATAGTCTTTCAGATGACTAAGCAAATGTTCCTGTGTTGCAGATCAAAACCCAAAAGAACTGAATAGCATCACATATATAGCCCTAAAGACTTGGGTCAGAGGGATGATTTGCTGTAAATCTATGTAGCTTTTTCTGAACTCTGATATGTGTGCTGTAATCATCATCTTTGCATAAATCTCAGCCTTGTCCAGTACGATTTTGTTTGGTGGGCTATTTTTGAACATCCATTTGTCATTTCAGAATTTCCTACTAACTGAGATTTTTAAAAGTCATTTTCATTTGCACTTTGTTTTCTTGGCAGTGTGTCCTACTGCATTCACTGAAGACAGATTTCTGCTAACTATTCAGTTTTGATACTGCTAGGTGATAGTTTGAAAACTGAGAGTACTTCATACTAGGAACATGCTTTAGTGGTGGACTTGGCACTAGTTTATGGTTGGATTCAATGATCTAAAAGGTCTTTTCCAACCTAAATAATTCTATGGATCTGTAGCTGGTGTAACATATGCCCTTTCTACTGTGAAATTTGCATAATAAAAACCACATTTAAGTGGTGTGAAATAGATGAAATAAAGATGAACTGTCATATTCTTTACTGTTCTTTGGAATGTCTTGAGACAGAACCCTACCCAAACAAATAATCAGAAAGGAAGAAATACCAAACACCACTGACTCAGATATAAAGATCCTTTTTGGTTTATGTATTGTTTGTAGACATGTTTTGAAATGACTGATGCAGAAATTCAGTCAAATTTCTATTACAGAAAATATTCTACTTATACTGCTATTTGTCTTGTGGCCAGCTTTAATTAAGATATACAGTGCTCCTGCTTCCTACAGAAAGAACTAAACTACTTGGCTCTCTTGTGTGTATTTCTATAGTGCTTTTTGACCAGGTGACAAAAACGTAAAGCTATTCTAAACTAATCAAAATCATTAACATGATTTTGTAGATTGATGCTCAACAACCTGGCATGCACAGAATCAAAGAAAGTGAAGCAATATATAAATAAAAGAGAACAAAAAGTAATGGTTGATGATTTCTAATTAAATCAAGTTAAATAATTTAAACTGTGTTTCTTTCAGGAATCATATGTATGGAAAATGTATCAAGAACGGTGCTGGGAGTTTTTCCCTGCTGGTGATTGCTTCCGGAAACAATATGAAGACCAGCTCAACTAAGCAAAAATGAGGATTTATGGACAAAACTGTCCATGTATTTCCCAGCTCTTTTGGGAATGTCTGAAAGATTTCTTAAATCCCCAAAGCTGTGTGCATTTTGGAGCACCAAAGCTCTGTTTTTAATGACCCAACTGCACTTTTATTTTCTTGTGTATTTGCTTTGAGAACACTGGAGTAAAGAACAATGAAAAATTACAGCAACTTTGGAACCAAACCAACCACTTGCACAGACAAATGATGTCCCTATACATAACATGCACACACAAATAGAGACTTGAGACAGCTTATTTTTGAAACTGCCAGATGATACCCTTGTCTAAAAGATCACACATGGGGTGACATGGTAGCAACACTCATTTGGTCTGTTTATTTCATCATCCTGGAAGGAACAATATATAGTTCACAGAGCACCATAAAAGATTGTTGTGGACACTAAGTTGTGGGGAAATAGTGCCTTACTATATGTGGGTTGAGCTATGCAGAAGATGAGTGCATGATGACTTTTTTTTTTTTTCTTTATGTCTTCCCTTCCAATTTAATATTTATTTTGTGGTTTTGGTGGGTTTGGGAGGAAGGATTTGATTGTGCACATCTTTTTAATAAGACTGGAGTGTCTCAGGACAAGATTAGGTTTTCTCATCAAGTTCATTTCACATTTACCTTCCTCTTTAGCTTTTGCTCTTATTTTGGTAATGCTCTGATACAACACTGCTACTTTATGAAATCTTTGTATGACTACAAGACAGCTGCAAAAAAACACTTTAACAAGAAATGTTTCATTGCATGTTTATTATGCAAGTTTAAAACAATCAAAAAACAACCTTCAGAAACAAGTTGATCAACATGAAAAAACATTCACAATAATTATATCCATAGTAATAAAGTGTTGTGGGCTTTATTGTACATCTGGAACAAGTGTCATCAACCAACAATATGAATATATGTTATGAATTTGACAGTAATTTTCTTTTTTTTTTTTTTTTCTTTCTTTCATTTCTGCCACCTGTGATCGATAGTGGAGTTGAAGATTTTCTTGTTAAATTATTTTTTAAAAGCAAAGCTGAAGCAATATCCATTCAGGGACTCCATCAGTTGCATCATGAAACACCAATGATGTGTACATTACTCCATTTTGAGTCCTTTTCAATTGTAATGCCAGTCTTTACAAATAAAAAGAGACATTCAGAATGGAAACAAGCTGGTTTTGGTAGCATTTGAAGTCTGTTAAAGAGTCTTTTTCTCAATCCCTGAATTAATGTCAAACACTTCAAATCAGGATTAAGCTACTGATTTCTTAATGAAATGTTTTGGTACTGATTTTGATCTTTTCTCCTGGACTTCTTGCTTTTCTGTTGCTCTCCTTCATTTCTTTACAGGTCACAATTTTCTCATTAAAGAAATTTTCTGTACCAATGTTCAGTTATAACTAAAAAAAACCCCAACCAAACAAACAACAAACCTACAATTAAGGGAATAATCATTTAAAAATGGTAAGGCTGTATTCTTCAAAGCAAGGCTTTGACTTCTGTGAATTTTGCTGAATTTGGTATCTTGCTCATGGTTCTGGTAAAATTCTCTCAAACTTTGCAAGATTTGAGGCCAGAGACTGGGCAGACTGGTACTTGCAAGGGGCAGGTACAGCAACTGCAATTTGTATTCCATTTTTAAACCACTCCCACCCAGACTGGAATGTTCAGTCCAGCTCTGTTTCCTCCCTGTTTGAAACAACTTCATAAAACACCTTCATTCAGCCTTTCTGAGACTTGTGTCTAAGATTTAGAAATAGGGGGTTGTGGTCATGTTTATTTTAGGGTGTACAACATGAGAATAGTTGTTGTTTGACACACGTAGGTACACAGGCTGTTTTAGTTTTGCACATTTTTTAGAACAATATATAACTAATGATTCTGAGGGGTATTTCAAGATTCCTTTATCTTCAAAAAAACCAAAAAAAATCAAATGGGTTTTGTAAATACCAGAATAAATGTGACATGTTTCTTTAACCTCAAGTTCCAAGTCAAAGAGCTCTTGGGGCACCCTTCCTGTTGAATCCAGTATGCTGTTTAACACATATTTGTGAAGCCATGCTTAAACACTAGAGGTTTTTTTAATCATGAGATCTACTGGTTTAAGTATGAAAAATCTTCATTTATTAAATCAGTTACAGCTTTTGCACAAGCAAATTCCTGCATCTAGAAACTGGTCAGGAGATTTTACAAGATTAGTTGTTGAGTACTGAAAAAATATTTAGACTTTGACAGACCTTCAGACCCTGGTTTATGCAGTCCTCTCTGCGTTGGCTGTAGGCTGTCTGAGTCCCTGAACCTTAGCATTTCCTGTTTGATGCACTAAGTTTGTCATGGAGAGCCTTTATCTTAACAGATAATTCAACAAAACCCCCTCTAATATGCACTTTTAACAGGATAATATTATTCAGGAAGTCCACATACTATATAATACACACTGTGGGATACAATTTAATACTATAGAATTTGTTTTGGCCTTAGACAAAGTTTAAAGAATCCAGATTTTACTGAAAATTACTGAATTTGCTGTGACAAATGCAACTTCTTCAAATTTTTGTATTGCAAACAGTCAACTAATACATGCAATTCACGCCTTTAATAGATGCATCAAAAGAAATCAACCTTGACACAAGTATCCTGTATATTTGCACAGTTTACAAGAGCAGGTGATAATAACATGCCACTTGAAACCTGCAGTTTCAGATCCAAGAAATTGAAAAAAATTGGTATTTACGCCATGGTTATATTTATGCTAGGGTTATACTTACACATACATTCATGTATGCTAATTTTTTTTTTCAGCTGTTAGTGGAATTTACTGATTGTGTCAGTAATTTTCAGGGGGATATAAAGTATCTCTCACCCGTTATTGAAAAAAAACAAAGACAGATTTTTTTTCCATTTATCTCTGAATGTCAAAAAAATTGAGAAGACCTCCCAAACTGATGATCCCAGCACATCAATGTTTATTTCAGCAAAGGAATGAAGAAAGGAAAGGCAACGGAAATACAAAGTAAGATTGAAGAGTAGTTGAGGTGTGATTTATTTGTGGAAGTTGTTACCTCCTTATATATTGCTCCCTTTAGAATTGACAAATTTTACACCTTCTGATAATCTGTTCTTATGTCTTTCCTATTTCGTAAAGTTTCAAGCTTATCTGTGTTTTCTAACTGAGACAATCAAGAAAATAGAAAGGCAAAAAATGATTCTGTAATAATCCTTGGCCGCCCTGCATGACTACAAGGTTAATCCTAATGGTGCTAATAGGCTATTTAAATTGCTCAATATTTTAATTTTTTACTATCTTCCTGCTGTTTCAGAGCTCTTACTAATACGTATTGCATTAATGTTTATTTCTATAACTATGATAATATTCCTGCTATCTTCAGAGACACTGAATAATTCAGTTGACTTAAAAAATCACCTGTGAAGTATTTATAGGATGTAATATTTTCTAAACTAGAATATTTTAATTTTTTTCATTCATTAGCCAAAACAAATAAAACTGATGTCCAACACAATCTTTGTCAAATGAAAAGACATCTGTCACAGAGGGCATGGGTGGGTATGTTGTTTGATCAAATCTGTAAAATGTTTATGCTCATAAATACACCTTCTGCATTCTCTTTCCTTTGAAGTCATAACCCCTTTTTTGTATAATTATGTGCTTCTTTTTCAGTTTTCTTCATCTTTTCTAAAGTCATGCCAAACCATAAAAGCTGGGTTACAAATAGAATTTCAGACTATACGAACCTTAAATAATTTTTTATGGAAAATTTGCAAGATATTTAACCAGAAAGATAGGTTTATACCTTTTTTTAGGGTTTTTTGAAGCTTTTTTCTGGATTAGGATTTTCATTTTTGTCTGGGTAACATTTTAAATGTATCCATGCAACTCCTTCCATTTTACTTTACAATTATATTTTTGGTTTGGATATTGTGAACTGGATTTTTAGGCAAAAGGAAATGTCTCTTTTATGAGGTAGAGAAGACCTTTCTCAGCAGTTATTGATGATCTCCATCAGCCAAGCAACACGCTTCTGCTGTGTCAGTGGAGGTCAGAAGTTGAGGCAATTCTTGATATGAGCAGCTTGCTTTTGTAATAACATGGCTATGAGCTAGTCTGCAGTTACAAAGGCTTAACCTATTTATTTTCTGCTAGATGGGAATATCTGAGCTAAAGTTTTCAAGAAAAGAACATCTTGAAATTTTTGGAATGGAAGGGGGAAAAGCTGAAAATCTCCCAATTAAAAAACTGAAGGTGCTTGCTGTTGGTCCATTGGTTAAATGCTCCAAGTTTGCATGCAAGATGCAGTTGTTGACTTTCTTTGTAGAAACTGCAGTTACATTGACTAAATATCTCTATCTCTAGATATTTTAAATAAGAACCTTTGGAATGCTGAAAGTATGGCTAAAGAATTCCGGACCATGGAATTTGAGAGCTTAAACAGATCAAAAAGTTTTGGTTAGTTATTCTTTATGTAGTGCTAGGAGGATAGAATGAAACTGCATTGAATTGATTGCACTGAAAAAATAGAACCATGCTGGGAGAATCAGAGAAGGGAAAGTCCTCAAGTCCTGTAACTACAAGTGAATAAATGGGAGAAGCATAAAGGGTCATGCGCTGTTGTTGTATTTCTTCAGAGATTAGCAAATTGCAGTAATTTTGCAGAAGTGTTGTTTTCAGTGTTATCTGCACACCAGGCACAGTGTGGCTCTAAAGAAGCGTTATTCTGTGAGCCACGCTGTGTTTGTCGCGCAGAGCAGCAGGAAGGGAGGAGAATGGATGACATCTGGCTTAAATGGTGGCATCCAGCGAGGCTGCTGTTCCCTCCTGTGATAATGTGCTTGTGCTATGCTCAGTGCATCCAGTTCTGAAGGGGTCCCTTCCCACCTTCCTCAGTGCCAGGGAAAGGAAGGCATCTGACCATCTGTGTGCTCTGGGTTGTGTTATGGGTTCAGTCCTCTGGCAGCAAACTGGCACCACTGTACCTGCTGATAGCTGCTGCACACACACTCTTGCAGACACTTCCTTGTGAGAACAAATTGAAGTTAAATTGATTAGACAGCTGCTCAGTGCTGACAACAAGGCATGTCCTTTATCATGTGGCCCATCCTAATGGAAGGGAAGTTGTAAATTCACTGACTAGGAAATAGAAAAAAAATTAATACCACTGGACCATATAGCAACAATTGATCTTTGCCTCTGTCCAAATAAGATAAAATTTCAGGCACTAAGTAAAATATTCTGAACCTTTTATATATCTACAATCTATATTAGAATAAGTGGCTCGATAGTTTTGATGTAACTACTGACCTGTTTTAAAGTCCTTTGTAGTGTTTCCCTTAGATATTAATAAACCAAATTGTTGATTTTGAATATTAATCATACAGTATGTCAAGGACTCATAAGAATCACCAAAACTCGATGTAGTTCCTTGTTTAAAAATACTTTCATCCTTTATGATCATCTATATACCCAACTTCAAGCCAATTCAAGTGATAGGGAAAATTATAATTCTCTGAAGCACTAGAAAAGAGCAGTGGTTCATAGTGTTCTGTGCACATCTGGAAGACCACTCGGTGTTTAAATAAATCTGACAGAATGGAATGAGCTTCGGACAGGAAATACTGACACTGAATTTATTTTCTTCACTGGTTCTTTATGCTTGGACAAGTGTAGAATTAATAATAATTTAAATACAAAAATGTAAGGATACTTCCATAATCTCAGAATTTGTCTCTCCCTGATTTAGTTTTCATTATCCTTGACTGTAATGAGGCATTTTTTCTTTCTGTTTGCTCAGACTTCTGCGCCATATTGGGAGGTTAATATCACATGCTTTGCAGTACTTGGAAGTGATTATATGCAAAGGCCAGGATCATTTCAGAGAAAAATGCAATATAATTTTCCTAACTGATAGTCCTTGACAATATATGAAATCCATTTCTTATTTAAATTTTGCTTCTGCAAATGGTTTCAGAAGCCCTCTGGAGTGTTGCAGACTGGAAACCATTATTTTTATATTTTCCAAACCTTTGTTTGTCTGAATGTTCCTTAACGTCTAAGAGGTATGCAAATGTAAATTGAGGACTTTCCAGTACTGAGTGCTAATAGCAATCTCCAAAGTATATAATCAATAAACTGTACACTTTTTGCCTCTATATGCATCATTGAGCGTATATATGATTAATTACTAATTGGTTATAATATTCTCATAAGGAATCTTTGTGCATTCTGAATTGCAGTAGCCTCTTATCTGGACTTACTTGATTTGAAAAAAAAATTATCAAAATAATTAATATGCCTGAAAGACTAATATGCATATTTCACCCAGACATTTTTATGCAGGCTATGAGTTCCTTGCCATAGGAATCAAGCAGACTTACAAAAGACTGGTTATAATGAGCTTCTGAGGGGCAATCTGAATAATACTGCTCAAAATGTTCTGCCTGGGAGAATTGCTATAAACCAGTTCACATTAAATTTTCCTTCTATTGTTTGCTGCCTAATTTGTCAACTGGGGCAGTGTAAACTGCAAGAATCTGTAACTGTGAAAGGAAGTTACTGTACAAAGCTGTTTTATAGTTAACATTTTGAGTATATGAGCAGCTCTTGAGAAACTGTGGCCCAAATATCCAGCTTGCAGTTTAACCATGATTTGTGTGTAGAAACAACTGTGCTGGCGTTGTTTTGACCAAGTTGACCTAGACACAGTGAACAAACTTATTTGTTGTGATCTTACCACTGGAGGCTGGTAAAACTCAGATATCCCAGAGCCCTACTCACATTATCTGATATCTCTTTTTGCCTTTACATCCTCATTGTGTCTTGCTGTGGCTTAATTTGTGTTCCCACGGTTTAGATTATTTTTATTACCTGAGATCCTTTAAAGTTTCTTCACTATGTGTAAATTGTTACATGCTCCAGAAACTTGCAAGAGTATACCCAGGGGGATCAAAGTGATGCACCAGAATTAACTGAACAGGGAGGTGTTGGGATAAGATGGATTCCGTCTCAGGCAACTGGATCTAGAGTGCCATACTTCTAGGTCACATGTTCTTGTCTTCTTTTCTGTGGACAAGATATGCACAGAGAAATTAAACAAAACTGTCCAGTAGCATGGGAGCAATGAAGGGCTTCAAACAATCATAAAAACAGTAAGTGGCAATCCTGAGAAAGTAAATGAACCAGCTCACAAGCTTTATACAAACCAGGGTGGTAAATAGTCAGGAACAGGCAAAATGAATTGTTTTGACAAAACTAGTATTATTGCAGTCACATACTCAGAGACAACCGAGGAACACAAAGGAACTAATGTGTGTGATGAGGTAGATATTTTGATAGTATATATTCTAACTCTGCTATGCATGCATGGCAGAGTTGGATACATGGCAATTAAAAGATGCTTAGCTGTGCAATAATGTATGGCATATCCAACTGGAAAAGGGAAATTCTGGCATAAATACTAATTAGAGAAGAATTAACATTTTTAGTGGAAAATAAGCCTTTTTGATACATACGGATATTGTTAGATACTTTTTCACTGTTATTACCAGGTGAAATTGTATAGTAATCTCTTTATATTCAAAATTAATTTACTCAATATGGGACCTAAAAAGATTGATGTTTCTGTATACTGCTTTTGCAATTCATCTGTATTCTTAATATGGTTCAAATTAATTAATCTGGTCTACTTTGGAGGCATAAAATAAGCATAAGGATAAAGTTGGGAAGAAACGTTTATTTCGTTTTGAGTCTTGTAACCCCATAGCTTTTTACAGTTTAACTGAAACAGTGAATCTCCCAGATTTTCTCGTGAGTAATGATACAATGTTACAGCCACAAAAGGAAATCAACTTCTAAGGAAAACAGTGTCTTCATTTCTGAAGATTCATGAGAACTGATCTGATAAATATTTCTGCTTTTCTCCGAGGAGAACAACCTTTAAAAGCTATTGTTATTGTGTTCTTAAAGACAATTCTTTTTTGAGGGGGTTGGGGGGAAAGTCAACAGTACAACAATATAAAGCTGAATTTCATACAGAGATTATACTCTAATCATAAGTCATAATAATAGTCCCTTCTCATGCTTAGTTTTGTTAAAGGCTTGACTAACCATCTTCTGAGCCATTTGCATTAGCTTTGCAGGAATAGCAGTTTCATTGGACAGGATTCTTCCATTTATAAAAGAGATTACTTTGGAAAAATATCATACTGATTAAATAAAAGAAGCAGACATCTAGAAAACCATGACTGTCCTGCTGAGAGTGTATGGGAATTGTTTGTGCTAGTCTACATACAATGGGGAAAGGGACTAAACAGTGGTTCCTGGAATTTAGTCTGGAAATCAGGAAAAATCTTTTCCCTAGGAGAGGGGTGCGGCACTGGAAAAATTGTCCAGGGACTCCCATCCTTGGAGATGTCCAAAGTTCATCTCTAAGTAGAAGCCTAGGCTTAAATGCCATCCAAAAGTGCTATCCAAGCAAGACTACTTTGATTCTGTTGGACAGAGACTTCAAAAGTGTTCTTTCTTTTTTCCTAAGCCTCCAATTATTGGGGCAATTAATTTTGGATACAAATTGCTGGGCTTCATTTCCCATTTATTCAGACATAGCACAGCCACTCTAGTTTTGTGCTTTAATATCTGTCCTAAAAGTTTGTATAGAGCTTTTTTTTTTCCTCCAGAGGTTCACTGTGATTCAGAAAGGTGATGAGGATGGAAAAGGCTTTAAAAACTGAAGGAACTTTTTTTTTTTAACCTGAAATAAATCTCTTAAGTTCTCAAAAAAATTGAAAGTAATTCTGTGATTTAAATTTTATGACTCTCATCCATGAAAAAGGGTAGCACAACTCCCCTTGGAAGGTAATAATCTGAGTATATAACTGCTTAATGATAAAGCCATTGTTGTGGGTTTGTGCCTGTTTGAAAGAGATTGAAGTGTGTCTGGCTGAAGTGTTAGTACTCCTAAGAGAAGGCTATTAGGAAACAATCGTGACAATTACTTTTATCTCTGCTTTCTTCTGTTCCCTTTCAGCTGTCATGGTCTTTATCATTTTGTTTCCCCAAATATCCTCCTGTAACCTATTACGTTGCTATCATAGCATTGCACTGTTTGTCCTTATACCCAGAAAGAACAGGCAGATAAAATGTCCAACATTCTTTTAACAAATGCAAATTGTCACTCGGTCAAGATTAATTGCAAAGGAGAATATCAGAAATTATTATTGCAAATTATATTTAATACAGTCCTTTGGTCAAAACAGGTTTTATGAGATAAAACATGTCTAAGCATTCATGGGGTCACAGAAATAAGTAGGTGAATTCAGTGAAAGATCCACGAGCTAATCGTAATCAATGGAAGAAAGATGATCACTAATTATTATCAAAACCCTTTCTGGGAAAAGGAAATTACTTAGAAAATGTATTTAATGACTTAGAAAATTAGTCATTAAATGAAAATTTAATTAGAAAAATTAGATGTGCTCTACAGAAATGTAGAAAGGCATTCAAAACTGAAAGCTCACTTAGTAATAAGTTTTCTGAAATTTAAGTTTTTCCTTGTGGAAAATAATTTAAAATACAGTGGTTCTATTAGACTGACTTAGAATGTTTTTTAAAGCAGAACAAGGAGCAACTAGCTAAACAGGACTTGGAAAATAAATCTAGAATACACTGAGAAAATGTTTGTGTTGCTCCAGTTTTAGAAACCGAAGGTTTGTGTGGAGGGCAGATATATCCCTGAGCACTGTTTGTGTGGCAGTATTTGAGCATGAATTCTTGTGGCTAAAGGAATTCATGGGCTGGATTGCAGCTACCCAGCATGCTGAGAAATGCTAAGCCTCTTTTATCTGCTTGACTGTATGCAGTCACCAGGCTTGCAGCAAAGACCCGCCAGTGGGGAATTAGAGACATAAAAATTATCTTCTCAGCTTCTCTGCCTTGTTACAGACACAGGTAGGACACAGTTATTACCAGGACTTATCCACTGGGAACTCTGGAGGCTTTGTAACCAAGATTAAATAATTGAACCATGCAGCCCCACTATTAAAAGAGTTCTGGAAAAAAACCCACTGAAAACACAGAAGGCTTCCACACACCTTAGACAGTTTTGAGCAGACTTCTAGCCCTTATGATGTTGAGCAGCTTGAGGAGACACCTTCATTTTTGGAAAGGACATTGAAGAATTATTCTGTTAATCTCATGAATAGTTACAACTGAAGACTTCCTTTCTTACACTTCAATATAAAATAGAATGATATAAAAGTAGCCTAAGCTCTCTGATTCATAAAAATAAAGAAAGAATAAATAATTTGTGTGTATAAAATTTGATGCTGGATATTTGTAAGTAACCTCAGTCCTTTTAATAATGTGATTATTACTTTAGGAGAGAGAGAAAAAAATATTTTATTTAAGAAAAAGAAGTCATGGTTAGATTACCAGCTTGTCATTTGCCCTCTACGTTTATTCCTGGTCCATGTGAGCTGTGGAATGTCTGATTTCCAGAGTAGAGGTGAGTTCCCAGCTAAGCATGAGCTGCCATTCAGACTGAGACCCTGGTACCCATCAGTGTGGGGCATCTGTAGTAGAGCCTCTTGGGGACCCTGATGTAGAGGTGCTGCTCAACTCAGGGAGATCAGTCTGGTAAACTAAATGAAGGGCACCATAGCTCCCTGGAGCAGAATGTGGCACAGTTACACAGTTTTTAGTTTTCACTCCATTGTTTCAGAAAGAAAATAATTTTAAAAACAACTTTTGATCCTTAGGTGTAAGAAACTGCTGCACTATATGACTGTGTTGTCTAAGTAGATACATAATACTTTCTCTCAGTTTGTTGGCTGGAAACCAATTCCCAGTTGTCAACAAGCTGTGCAAAGAGATTCTGATATTTTTCCTGTTTACTGATTTTCAATTTGTGATCATTTCTTGACTACCAAAAGAAGAAAAAAGATTTCTATACAGAACTACCTAACTTTTCTTAAAACTTAATAGCAAATGTGTGTTAATTGCTTCAAATGCTTTCTTTTTGCATTCGTTTTCTGTTGTTTCAAATGCTAATTCTGTGTCATATGTTTTTGCTTGGTTAGTGGTTAGCCTCTTCCCCAGAGGATTCTGCCAGTCACAAAGCTGTTCAGCTGTCTCTTGGAAAAACAGAATTACGACTTTTTCACCTGAAAATATGTGAGGCTTATTTTCTCATATCTGTATTTATTATTCTATTACTATTTTATTATTTATCTTAATTTAAAAATATTTTTAGTAATCTCTAAACTCTTTCTAGATACCAAAGTTTTCCAACAAAAAAAAATTAGCTCATGCATTAACTTAAATGAATGTATTGTGCATCAGACATGAAGGAAGAGAATGCAGTTAAAGGTAATGGTCCAATGCTGTTCCAAATTTTTTATTACCTCCAGCAATCACTAAATTTGGAATGTTATCACACACGGCTGCAATGAAAACATGTTTTCACTTGAGTAGGCTATAATGTTAATGTGAACTGTGTATAGTTATTCACACATTTTCACTTAAAGATTAAAATATAAACCAATTAAATATAATTCCCTCCATAAGATTCCTTTCATGCCTAAAAAAAAACAACAGTGAAGAACAAAGTAGTCAAAAATTCCCTTTTTTGGCTTAGTATCTTTCCATGCTTTAACAAATATTATGTTGTATCAAAGCAATGACCACTTGTTAATTTAATACTCTTGGAAAAATTCCAAATATGTTGATATGGGATGGGTTTTCTCATACATATATAGAACTGAGATCCCAGTTCTGGATATGAAAAAAAACTTTAGAAATCTTAAAAGAAAAAAAAATCACGTTCATGAAAATAGTAATATTCGGATTTTGGGCTTTGTATTTCATATGTTGTCCTTATGAAATATTTTTAGATATCATTACACACTCTAACTGTTTTATGCCTTCACACTAGTTGGCTCCTGCAATTGCTTGTTTTCGTTCAAGTAGAACCTTCTGTAGCCCTTTCCAGCCAAGGAGGCCAGTGGCAGCTTTAAAGGAGGACAGGTGGTGAGAAAGAGTGGCCTCTGAATTTTGTAAGATTACTCTGACTGAAAATGTTGAATTCACTTTCTTTCATAAATTTTTGAAATTAAGAGCTTAAATTTAATATTTTTTCTAGTTTTTGTATAGAATAGGCTTATGTTTTATACAGTTGTACATAAATTGTATTTGAAGAGAACATATCTTTCAAACATCCTATTTTTCTTATATTAAGGTAACAGACTGTAAGAAACAAACTTCTCCTTATTTATTTCAATGTTTGATCAGCCGCAATTATAGAAATTAAAAACTTATTTATAAAGTTACTTCACTTCCATACTTTACCTATCTAAGCTTTATTTTTCTAAAGCACTATTTCATGCTCTATTTTTCACACCCATAAAGATGGTTATTTTCTATTGAGTCATCTCTTGATTTTGTTTTGAAAATTAAATGCAGTGAATTCTTTACATCTTTCTCTGTAAGACAATTTCTTCAGATGTCATCAATTTTTTGAAAAGCATGTTTTTTCAAGCATGAGCAGGAGAATCATATGCACTGTAGAAGCATACACAGAGAATCAAGTGAGCACTCATATGACTTCCTTATGCTGTCAGGGTTTGGTTAAATCCTTTTGAAAGAAGGATCACACTGAAAACGTGACTATATTTGCTTTAACAGTATCACATCTGCATATTTTCAAACCCCACTGCTTTCCTGATTAAGGTGAGGTTATGTTTGTTATTTGTGAACCTGTGACTTCAAACTATTCAAAATGACCAGTCAAAATACAAACCCTTATGTGACTTTCTTGTCCTCATTGCTGTGCTGTTTTCCTCTTGTAAGAGGTGTTGTTTAGTAACAGTATTTAAACTAATTTCCATTAAAATACTACTGCTGGTTACCCAACACTAATTCCAATAGAATACCTCATGGAAGTTTTCACTTCTCTGGCTTCTAGAATGTCACAAGAAAATGTTCTAGGTTCAATTTATAAAAGGAAAATAATTAATAGCTTATATTCACTCATTATGCAAGTAGTCAGTCTTTTAAATGTGTCTAAAAAACCTTTGGATATCGAAATTTATCACCAGTCCAACAGCTCCCCTTCTTGTGTGGCCCAACCACCCGTAGGTGCTTTCTCTTCCTTTCCTCCATCTTGCTTCCTGTAGGGTTCCTTTGGAGGACATGGAGGACATGACTTCTAGATGTTAGAGCATTAGGAACTTCATTAGTGTGGAAAGTGTGCTTTACTTAACATTACCTGAGTTTCCTCAAAGGGGCTGATAATGTATTTTCAAGGATTATATTATGAATAGAAGCCATACTTCACCTCTTTTGATTACACTTCTCTTCAAAGGATCTGATCTTTCCATTCACATCTGTTACTGCCCCCTCTTGAATTCCTCTTAAAATGCTTAGGGGGCCCATAGGAAAAGACATTTTAGCTGACATTTGGAAGTCAGTTTTTTTACTTACTTAATTTCTTTTTTTTTGTTTTGGATGTCTGTTGTTCTTGTTTCCATTCAAATTAATTCCTGTGTATGTAGCTGCACTGATATTTAGCTGATATTTTGTGGCACCAGATGAATTCCCTGTGGAAGTGGGACAACCACAGCAGCCTCCTCAGGAAAGGCTCTTGTGGGATGAAGTGTGTGTCCAAGTGCCAGACCTGCCTCCTCCAGACTCTCTTACTGGTAGCACATGTAAGGGATAAAGAGTATGTGTAAGTTATAGCAGAGCCATTTGCTCCAATTCCTGCCATGGTGGAGCATGGCAAAAACAAATAGAGGTCACCGTCTGCAGTTGCTCTGTTCAGGACGACAGAGGTGCCATCAATGTTCTTTAGGGCAGTGTTCTATTCTCCACTTTGTTTGCAAGTGCCAATGCCAATAGCCCCTAAAATTATTCTATTCAGTGTTTCAAGGCTATTTTACTGGACAATTTGTACCTATCCCTTCCGTGAACTTTGGCTACTGACTTTAGATGTTGCTTATTTGATTGCTGTTATTTTTCTTTGTGTTAGAAATTTTCTATCCATCTCCTGAACTCTTGATGTGAATATTTCACAGCAATCCTAAAACCTGCATGTCATGTTCATATGGTGTTTTCACTACAGACTCAGAAACCATCTACAAAATGTACTTTATAAGGGGAACCTGATTCCAGAGCTTGAAACAGAGCAATTTCACATGTGAAAATCATTCAGTAGCACATTGGTTCTTAAAGACAAATCCTTCATAATAATTTAAGCATTTTTGTAGGCCTAACATCTTTTAATGGTTCTGACAGAACTACTTGATTAAAGATGCTCAGAGAAGATTAATGACTGCATTAAGTATACGACCTTATGGCATCTCATGAAATTGTTCTCTGAAAGTTTAATATAGGCTTAATAAACAGTCATTATTTCTGCCTACCATATGGCTGATACCAGATACATGAGGGTGGAACCCACCTGAAATACTATTCATAGTGTCAGGTAAGTTGAATAAAAACATTAATTACTTGTATCATGAAACATAAGAGGTGATTGCCCCTAGGGGAAATGTCATGTTAATAAAAATACTCACTGCCAATGTCAGAAGAGTGGAGAAATGTGAAGAATTTTTATTTCTGTACAGATTCCTTCCTGAGAATATCAAAGCATTTGAAAGATGGGTAATTATTTCCATTGCAAACAAATTAATATGAGAAATCGCAAAAATAAGAGCTCGAATTTAAAAGGCTTTTTTTGTATGTAAAGATAGATATAACCAGGTGAACAATGCTGATTTTATGGAAGTGTGCCTGAGATTTTGGGTGCTTGTTCCTTTGGGTGGTCATTGATTTCAATTGGAGGTAATCAAAGCCAACCTCAGTGGCAAGCTAATGATGAGAATGCACTAATAGAGCAATAACTCAGATATTTGAAATTTTTCTGGAATCAGGAAATTTTTCTGGAATCTGCTGCACGCCAAAATCAGGAGTTCAAGCCCTGGGAATGAACTGAATTTTTCTGAAGTTCTGTATTATTTGAGGTTGAAAATAGCATTACAAATAGCTTAATTTTTAGTCCTTAGCTGAGGTAATAAGAGCCAAGTGGTCTGCTGTTGCAATGTGCATTTTGGGTTTTCTAAAATTCTGTATGGCTTTTGTTATAAGTTTCTGTAAATGGTTCATCCCTACCATCCCCCTTTCCAAAATCCCAGTCCTTACCCTCACAACAGCCCTCTTCCAGTCCATTGTGTCTTCCATGATAAGATCAATTGACACACCCTAATGCTTGAGTGCTCTGGCTGAAGCTAGGTGACTCAGCCAGGCTTCAGGTTCCCCACTTCCCTTTTGCCCCAAAATGGCCATGCCAATGCCCCCTGTTCCTGGGTCACTCCCCCTCATTCCCAAAGGTAATGCCCCCTGTACTTAAGGGCAGGTAAGAGCTAGAATTGTGATTGGCACCTGGGCTTCGGGCCTGAATAAACCTTCCTTACCACCAAGTGTGAGTCTGCTCTTTTCTCCAAGCCGTGATCACGTCTCTGTCTGGAATCTGGACCCACAGGAATAACTTGTTTATATGGTTGTCTGAAGAGCAGGCTGGCTGAGAGATTAGCTCAAAAGAAACCATAGTCTCCATAGGCTGTTATGTTACTCTGTCTTAAAATACTCCTGCATGGTTTGAATTCCCTGCAGTAGTATTAGTTACTTACTCAGAGTCTCAAAAAAGTGATTGTCTGTCAGATCATATTAATCAACATCTGTCAGATTTATTTATCCTCCTCTTCTCTGTTCAACCTAGAGCTTGTTTCCCCCATCTTGTTTTTTGTTTTCTTTCTCCTATGAAAGTGTATCAGGTTTCTCCTGTGAAAAACTGGGTCAACAAATAATTTTAAATGAGAGTTCAACACAGTGCCTTTTAGAGAAATGCTCTTTCAGTGACTTTATAAACATAAATGCACCAATAAAGATCTAGTTTTGTGGTCAGAGGTAATATATCAAAGGTTGCAACTAACTGAAGACAAAATGAATCCCACTTTTTTATTCCAGAGAAGCTGAGTTAGTCTGCATGATTAGAATAACTTTGCCCTTAAACAGAGATGGATCTAGCTAAATTTGCTGGTTATATTGAGGTATTTCAAGCACTTTTTTCTACATGTGAAATGTGTGTGTATGCTGTATGTTCTCTTGGCTTTACAGATCAGATGTGCTCATTTTAGTGGATCTCAGGGGAATCTTGTCCTCATCTCTGTTATGTTATTGTTGGAAATTCATTTGTTGCAGAAGTTAATCTTACTGTAGTGCTTTTTCACTGGGAATCAGATAGACAAAGTGAGCTATCTTGTGAGTCCTGCTGGCTTGTTGTCAGAGTCTGTCCGAGGATGTGTTATGCCTCACAACTGTCTCCGATGGTTGAAGACCAAGACCCCTGGAGAGACTGGGGAGAGCCCCTGGCCTGGCTGAGGTGGGGCACCTGCTGAGGACTGATACGCATCTCCACGAGAACGGAATGCAAGAACAATAGCAGCTCGTTACAGTGGACTGAGCTGACTATACTGACTGTGCCAGAAGGGTACAGCTTGCCGCTTGTTCCTGAGCACCCAACTTTGACGCAGGTGCCTGCCTTGGCCCTGTGCCCTCTTTGGCTCTGTTCCACTCGCCTTGGTCCTCTTCCTGACCAGCCTATAAAGACTCTGCGGATCCCGTGCACCCTTTGTGATCACCCCACTGGAGAAGATCCCGTCTATGGGCATCTCTACGTCTTGAGGACCTCCGACTCTCCACGTGGTAGCTATAATCCCCCTTCCCCTCTTTCTCTATCTTTCTCACTATTCTCTATTTTCTCTCCCTACTATCGCATTGTGGGCACTAAATAAAAGTGCATTTTTTTTTTGTTTAAGCAAACTGGTTTGTCCCCTGTTGTGTCTTTTGCGCTTTGAGATCTCCAAAACGAACCATCAGGTTCCCCGCATATGTTTGCGGACCCTGACACTTGTGTACTGAGCTGAGGTCTCACTGAGGTTGGTCTTTCTGCTCTCAGTGTGACTGGGGTAGAGGGGAAGACAGTAGTGCCAGACTTCAAGGCAGGCCAAAGAGGAAAAGATGAGGTTTTGTCCAACAAGCTGTCCAAGGACTTCTTGCCTGTCAGTGGAATAGTCTTCCAGTTTACTGTAGCTCAGTGAGAAGACTGTTGCCATAGCAGTAATTCCAAACCTTTTTGTCACTTTGATTTCACGTGATCATCAATCTGAAAGATCATGTGTTAACTAGTTTTTTTCTGTTCTGCATTGCAGGAAATCACACTGCCCCCCAGCAGTTACCAGGCCAGAAATAGACATCTGTGAAAATGTTCAATGAAACAATTCCAACTTCTTGTGCAGCAGAAGTTGAGTTGAAGTAAATTTTTAATAACTATTGTTATTAAATCTTTGATGAATATGCATTTACTTATTTATACAGACACATGGATACTTTAGTGGTGGATATACTGTGGGAACTTTGAGAAGAAAGAAAATATCTGTAGTAGCAACTTGAGAAATTTAAAAACATTGCCAGTGGAATCTTTTGAAACATGCAAGAAAGAATGTTCAAATGAGAAAGGCAAGGAGTGTGATGCCCGCTCTGCTCCTTCAGACATGTGTATTCATTTGCTTTGACACATTTTTATATCTGCTTTTTCCAAGTGGTGCTGTGTTATTCAATTCTGTATGTCAGTAATGCCAGAGAGATGCAGTGGACAGTTCATTAGCCTCATTAGACAGGGCAGCTGCAGCCCAGGATAATAATCAATGAATGACTCACACTGGCAAAACAGAAGACAGGCAGCATTGCTTCACTGGCTTCATTACATTCTTCTGTCACTTTTGGGGAGGTGCTGAAATTGATATTTGGTTGGAAATTGTTCTTGTTAGCAAAAACAACTATTTGCCTTTTCCTTCTCCACAAGTGTTCTGCTTTGTGATGGTCTAAAATCTGAAAGCAGCAGAGAGTCATGGATCATGTCCCAGGTGCCTGTTAGTGACAGCCACACAAGCCTCATTATAAAACCTCCTGTTAGAATGAAAATCAATTTATAAACTAACAATTCCTCTCTGTAAATTCCCCATTGGGTCTATAATTATTTTGCTACTTAATTATTGATTATTAGTGTGCCAAATCCTGGCTTAATTTCAGTGAGGATTATAGCCACTAGCAAGGATATAATTTGGAGATATGAGTGTATGGTGAGTTTTAAATAGCAATCTTTGCTTGAATGGAACAAAAAGATATTTATGTTATTTCTCTCTTTGGTTGTATATGTAGTATCTGCTGACATTGCTGCTGCATTGGCCTGCAGCAATCAGATGAGAAAGGTGCAGGCTGTGGAAGTTATGGTTCAATTTGTATGCAGCTTTGTGGTACTTCTGTGAGACTGAGATTAGATTTTACTCAAACGTCCTGCTCCTAAAAATTGTATATATGAACCTTCGAAGATTTTTCCTAAATATAAGAAACTGATTGTCTTCAGCCTGTACCTGAAAAACTGTGGCACAAGTTGGCAGATTGATTTTTTTCTAACTTTAGGCAATAAAGTGACAGAAGTGATGCAAGAATAATCCTTTTGTATTTTATTACCAAACCTGTGGTGTATTTGTTTCTAGAAAACACTTGCAGCGTCTTTGTTCTGTTGCACAAGTGTCTATTTTTTATCTGCCAAAATCTGCTTATTGTATGACCAAGTATGTCAATCAAACCCATGAGTTCTCTCTATGTAAAAATAATACAAATATCTATACTGAACATTTCTTTTGGCTTTTTTTTTTGTGGAATTGGAGATTGGTTCTTGGGAGTTTGGTCTGTCTGACAAAGGGACATGGTCTAGACTGATGTGAAAATGAGTAGTAGTTATGGGAGACTTCTTTTTTCTTTTTCATCACAGTGAAGCCTAAGCACAAGATGTGATGACCAGGGGCTTGATGCTACCTGCTGCTGTATTAAGTATTAAGCAGTTGTTGTGATGAAGTTTTTTGGAAAAGTTAAGGTGTGTTCAAAACAGCTCTTGAACATTTGGGTTTTGTCCCTGTCTTAAGGATACATGACTTCCCATCCGTTAAACTGAAATCAGCCTGCCTCATATTTAGGAAGCCTCATTTCAGGAAGCTAGTTTGCTTTTTTTACTACATGATGTGCATTTCACTCATAGCTTTCAGTGGTTTTGCAACAACATTTAAACAGGAGCAAAAAAGAAACTCAATGTGTGCTTACATAAGGACAAGGAGAAGAGCAGAATAACAGCTTGTGGAGTAAAATGAACCTAAATTTAACCAAAGTAATGTTCTTCCTGTGCAAAATGCCAACAGAAGTATTGTTTTTTAGTCTAGTAAAGAACAGATTCTCCTAGTGAAGAACAACAAAACTGGTTGTTTTGAGAAAGGGTTGTCTCAGGTGTTTTTACTTTGTAGTTCTCTAACAACTACAAGAAATTCGAGAATTTATTTGAAACTAATGAAATACTCTCTGTTTAGAAGTCTACTCTAACATAATGTGGCAATATAAGAAGGCATTGAAACAGTTGAAAATTATTTTTTCAAAGGCAGAACACTGAGAAGTTGCTCTTTGCAAACAAGCATAACTCATTTTGTGCCATTACTAGAGGAAGCTTCAAAATTGCTAGGTGTGTGGCTATTTACATTCTGGGTAATTCGCACCAAGAAAATGTCCTACCAATGCAGGGAGCTTTCCATCTTGCTTAAGTATTTTGGATATGAAATACAGGCAATTTTAACTTTTTTGTATTTTAACACCTTTCATTTAAGAATATAATGTCTTTGTGTGTGAAATTCAAGTCATTCGTATGTTCTCAGAGTGGAGAATGACTACTCAGCCTTAGTAGTGTTATTTGCCCTAAGTGAATCTCATTTGTTTCACAGCAAAAAGTGGGGGTTTTTATGTCCCTAAAATTTTATCTGTCTATAAAAATCATTTATTAGCAGTACTTTCCTGAAAATAGAACAGTTGTCTAACAAACATAAACTTATCTGCAGGATTTCTTTCAGCAGGTGATTCTTGATATTGGGCTGTTATTTACTGCTTTGCTTAATTTAAAAGAAATTATGCTAGTAGTCATAAAATTCTGTTCTTGTTGGTGTCAATTAGTTTTTATTTTACAAGTAATGGTAATTCTTCAGTCCTTTTCTGAATAAAGCATTATCTTCCTTACTTCTGAGTCTCAAACAAGCAACAACTTGGTGTCAGATTGTACTCAGGAAAAAAAAACCAAAACAATCCACACTGCAGATTGGTCCTACTGTCTTTAAACCTGACAGACAGCACTAGCCTCACTGGCCCAGGCTTGCACTTGTTGCTGTAGGTAATGGCAAGGACGCATCCGGATGGGGTCTGTGTCAGGGGAGCTGCTGTGATGCTCAAAAGCTGACAGTGAAGCAGAAAGCTGTGCTTCAGCTGTGCAAGGAGAGAAGGACATGTGTGGGTGTTATTACCATGGTTTGTGTTCATGTCTGACACTAGAAAGAACATATAGAAACCAGACTGGCTGCTTGACTGGCCTTTGTCTGTCTCCACCTCCACTGAAGTCATCCTCCAATCCATTTGTCATCTTGTCCCTTCAGGTGACTTTGTTCATCTTTCTTCTCACTGATGAATTGATGACTTGTCTCCAGTACTCCATCATCTAGATCTCTTCAGTCCTGCAGTCCAGCCTATCTTTTAAGTGTCTGTTCTTGAGCTTGTTTTGTGGACTTCATGGTAACTCTAGCTATAAGTCTAGAATAACTGTAACTCTAGAACAGATAAAGAAAATACAGTTTTCCATATTCCCCTGCTTGTTGCCTTTATATCTTTCCTCCTCTTTTTGTGTGTTAACACTTATGCATAGTGACTATAAATCCATGTTTTACCAATTCATAACTTAACCTTTTCACTTAGTTCTTTTTTTGATCTTTACAGTGCTTTGTATGGATTTCACCCCCAGTGATCTTTGACTAGAAAATTTATTGTATTTTATTTGCAAGATACCTCTGTTTTCTAAGCAAAAGTACTTTATCATAACTGCTTTAGTTCTGCTGCTTTAAGTGGATCAGGTTGATGAATATAAGTTACATGAACTTATATTCTGTCTTATGTATCTCCTCTTCTCTTATATTTCTCCTCTTTTCTCACATAATGTCTTTTTACCCTTTCTGTATTTTGTGCATCCATCAATGCAAGGATAATGGTTTTCTGAATGTTCAAAGCGTGCCTAGCATATAAATCTCAATTTGTGATCATGTCTTTGGAATGAAGATGCTGATTAGGTCACACAGTGCTAAGTATTAACACCTATTGGATCAGCGTTGAGATATATATATATATATTTGCAAATGAGGGAAGAGGGCTTATTGATCTCTTTGATGGATAACAGCTCCCCTATGTCCACAGTACCTCATGTTGAAAAGGTTATCCAAGAGACATAGAGATTTTCACTTTTTAAAATTTTCTTTTTTTGACATGCAGCCTTTTGTACTGTGTTTATTTCATTGTGTGAACTCTTTGTGAAACTTCTGGCTACTAATATACTGTCCTCTTACTTTCACTAGTGCATCTGATCCTGCTCATTAACCACCTCTCTGCTGCTGGTTTGTGGTGTCACATTCCCAGAACGGCTAAGTCTGGGTATTTAATTATCTTTTCAATTCCTGTCTTGGGACTTCTAACATTATTGTAGCATGCTCAGGAGTTTTGTTCCTGGCAGCAGAAGAAGAATTAGAGCTCAAAATTTTCTGATATGTATTAGTAAAATCACGGTATATAGACAGATAAAAGAAACAAAGTAGCCATATCTTGCATAGATCTAAGTAGAATAGGGTTCAGACATGATAGTGTGTAATAATTTTGTATCTTAAAACAGTGGGATTTGGAAATAATCTAAGATGTTATGGGATTTGGTTTATGATAATTCTGCTCATTTTCCCACACTGTCCTTCATCACTGGTACATCTTATAAATATCAAATACTTCCTTTCCACTTAATACCTGCTGGTCAAATTTTATCTCGTTCTTGCAAGGTAACTAGAGAGTATTAAAAAAAACAAAGCAAGCTGAAATTATATGAGGACTTGCTCTTATAAAAGTAACACCAGACCTTTTTGCAAACATGTTTTCTTTTTATGCATACACAGGATTCTGCAAACTTGGTTTTATTTTCAAGCTGGTTTTGAATGAGAAATGAACCTTAGTTCTCTTTATTATAGAAGATTTTTTATAGATCTGATATAACTGAATGCTGAAATTAGTATGAAGATATCCACAGTATCCACCTGTCCAGTAGAGAATCAGAAAAAGAAAAAGTTTCTGTTGCTGCTAATTTCACAAAAGTGAAATTTGTGCCATTTGAAGGGAAACACTGGCTAAAGGAGAAAACCTAGGATATTCTATAAACTTTCTTTATGTGATGGGCTGTAATGTTTAAGATGGCAGAAGAAATTATCAAAGACAGAAGAATACATTATTCTTAGAGTGAAAGGCAATTAAATATGGAGTATATTGAAATCACTGCTCCATTTCCTTTCTCTGCCTACAAAGTAATGTTTCTTTTCTGTCAACAGTGATGGCCAACTGATGATGCTGGTTTTCCTCCATTCAAGTCAGATGTTTTTCACTAAAGGTCTTATCTCTTACTGGCCCTTAGCTCTCTGTCCAGTCAAGCAGACAACTGTGCAGGCAGTTCCACAGAAATCAATCTGATAATAGAGACTGAAAATGGGAAAAAAACCATACTGATAGTGCAGGAAACACTAGTAGTAAATGAAACAAAACAGCATTGTTTGGAGTTTGGAACAACATTTAAATTGTACCTCAAGCTAACAGAGCTGTGAAGACATACCATCTTGTTGACTAATGGTCTGCAAAGGTTTTTGTTTTTCAGTCTGCCTGGGCTATTTCGAAACAATCAATGCAATGTTGCTCTTCTCCAGATGTCCCTATTCATCTGCAAAACTTTTAGTACAGATTGTTCTCTTATTTGTAAACAAATTATTCAACAATCCCAGTGTATCAGGAGAATGACAGACAAACAGATGTGATAGGCTATCAGAAGTGGCTAATTTGAGATTCGATAATTCTTCTGTGCATAGTGCCAATTAGCCTTAAAGAGTAGAGGAATGCCTGGCAGAAAAATGCTTCATTTTACAACCATCTGGTTTGTTATTGAGCCTTGAGAACCTTGTACATATTGATGATAAAATAGAAGAAGCAATTTTAATGCCTTTTCTTTCTTGTTCTTCCTAGTCAATGTAATTTTAAAGACCTGAAGTGATTTATGTTGGACCTTCTGATCTTACTGCAAATTTTTCTCAAAGTTACCTTGTTAAGAAAAAAAAAATGGAAAAGAAAGGAGTAGCAAAGCCTGATATCCTTCACCACTTGCTATTGCTTATAAATTGTCATTTTCTTTTAGAAAAAACAAAGCTAAAACCTGTATTTGTTTCATTGTCTCTTCTTAGGCATCACTTACTGTCTGTAAAAAATGTTACAGCCAGACAAGGCTTCTCCCTAGAAGTAAGCAAAAGGCTAGATTTAATGAAATACATATTTGTGTTTTTGTCTCTGAAGAAGATTATATTTCTGCATTTCACTTTTAAGCGTTTCCTTTTCTCTGAGTCCACAGACATTTAAAGATATGTGGTTGACATCTTATTTATTTGCTTTCATCTTACCTAGATAATAGATGCACATATGATCTAATAGCTTAAAATATATTATCCTCTCTTTTAATAATCTTTAGCCCTGCTACACACAGACCTTGCTTTGAGCAGGGAAAAGCTAGGCTACCTAGCTTAATTGTTAAAGTCCATGGATGAGAGCGGAGAAGGAAGAATCTGGGAACTCTAATTTTCTATGCTCTAAGTGTATTACACCTTTCATTAAAAACTCATCTGGAAGCAGGTTTCACACCATTTTGTCTCTCTGGCTATTTTCTGTTCTATTCTTGGCTGCATGTCTCAGTGGAATACCCTGGGATTTAGGAAAGCTCTTAAAGGTGGTGTGGGGAGAGTGGGATTTCATGCAAAATTGAGCAGCATTTTCAATGAAAGTGGCTAAACCACTTTGCTTCCATTTCCCACCAGTTTTTAGTTGCTAAGTCCAGTAGCTGCTGGGCCTGTGCTGTCCAGCCTGTGATTCTAACTGAGAACCAGGTATTTCACCACCTCGCTTTTCACCTGTGTCATTTGCTTGTTTGCAGAGGAGTCTCATGTGATATGTAGTGCCAAATCTGTGTGATATGCTCAAGTTTTCTGGCTCCTGAAGCCTGGGATTTGAAGTCCTCCATTTAGGATATGAATTCCAGAGTCCTGTGTTAGCAGCTTGTAAAGCCTCTCTAATTCATTTCTATCAAAAAGCTAAATGCATTAAGGATATTTAGGCTGTGCTTAGTAATGTTTAAACTTGAGATGTTCAGAGACCAGAGATAGAGCCTGAGAAAATGCCTGGTGTGACTTTTGGTGATGAGGATGAAGTAGGCATTAAGTTTTTTGCTGTTGTTTATTGGCAAGCACATAAGTAACTTCAGGATTCAGCAGATGTTAATTAAGAGCAGTTGTTTTGGACATATAAACATCAGGCTTAGGCTTCATGCCCCTTGCTTCAGATACTTAAACCTCTTTGTTGATATAGCTCTCAACTGTGTTGTTCTACCAAGAGTGAAAAGGGAACAATCAGTCCTGCTGTACACCCAGTTTTGTTTCATTTAACTTACAAAGATGTAAATGAGCAACTGAAATTGAGGAAACTGCAGGTCTAGTTGCCTAGTTGAAATAAAATGATATAACTTTGTTGAAGCTTTTTTCATCACATTATGTTGGATAAACTTTTATTTTAGCATTACAAACCAGTGTCTCACAATTATTCCTACGGGGCTTGAGAAAATAATGGGTCAGTACAATGATGAAGATAAAGATGCAACCTTAGGATGCAAAAATGGGCACAAAATAGGTATTTGATTTTCTTTTCAGCTAGGATTCATCTTGTCTTATTTCTGATACATAATTTTACCAATTGCAAAAAATATATAAAGCCTCTGGCTGAATCTTTAATTTTTTTTTTTTTTTTTTTTTTTTTTTTTTGTACTTAATCAAGGAGTTAAAAACAGAGCAAGGTTGATCCAGTGAGAGCAAGGTAACTCGAGCATAAGACAGAGGAGAAGGAAGAGGAGATATACTGTTACAAATTTCTTGCCTAAGAATCAACCCAGACTTTGCACCCAGCTTTGATTCAGGCTGTTTGTTCTCTCAAAAATTCAAATCCAATGCTATGCATCTTGCTGCCTGCAAAATTTTGTTTTAACAGTCCTTTAGACAATGATTGAATAATGAAGGAAGGATGTGGATCTTTTCCAAAGACCTGGGGTTTTTTTGGCCTTTATGGGACTTTGGAGATTTTCTTAGAATTTGTTGGAAGAAGAGTTCACCATGATCCATTCTGTTGGATTTGACTTAGGACATTTCTTCACTAGAAGAAATTATTTTCTGAATGGAATTTTTGCAATCTCCAAAACCCACCAGTAATTTCTCTAGATATTACATTGCCTATGGCTTTTATTTTCTGCATAATTTTTCTTGACATTTAAATGACTGAGAAATAAAATTTTAAAACTTTAGCTCTTTAAGCAGCAATTAGGAGAGAAAGGAAAAGTTACAGTCTCTGGTGACCATGTTTTGCTTATTGCATGTTTATTACTCATAGAAAGAACATCTATCCCTTCGCTCTAAGTACCCTTTACATTATTTTCAATTCAGTCATCAAAACGTCAATCACCATTCCCATTTATTTTGTCCCATTTAATCTCTAGAAAAATTCAGGATAGTGAAAGAAAGAAACACTTGTTATCATGTTTATGATTCACTTCTTTTGTAGTTCTTCATCTTTCAAACTTTTGGGAAGAGGGAAAGAGGCTTCTGAACTATCTCTTGGACTATTACACAGATGATGGAAATAAACCCTTTGCAGAGGTGGTCTCACAGCCACCTTAATTAGTCTTTAGTATGGATATAAAAAACATTAAGAAGGAGCACCTTTAAATAATTTAGATTAATTTTTCTCAGTAAATTCTTGTTGCTAAGTCCTTATTTGCAAAATTCCATCAAGAAAAGGGATCTTGATGATAGTATTGTTTAATCACTCTCAGGTTTTAACAACACTTTTTCTGACATGAAATTTGTTTTCTGGATTCCCCAAACCAAACTATCTGCAGCCAGTACTGGAGCAAGGGTCTTCCGTGACATTATGTTGTCACACAGAAACAAAAAGAAAATGCATGCTGAAATCCAACCCTTGGATTTACCTGGTGAGGTTAAAGGTAAGAAATACTTTAATTAAACTACAAGGGAAATAGTTGCACTTTTTGTTTTAATTAATTTGTCTCATTCTTCATCTAATTCTGCAGAATTTATTGCAGTTAATGTAGGAGTAATTTTGGCCCTGTGTGTTTGGAAGTAACTGTAAGTTCCTGCTCTAATGTAACAAGAGTGTTATCATTTATCCGTGATGAGTTTAGAAGCTGATTATTTTTGCTGGGCTTTTGTTAATCAATATCTCGCTGTAGCCAATGATCAAAGACAAAATATATGATTTTGCTCCAACACTGTGTGAAAACTAGACTGGACTGTCTTTTTCCTGGAGTGTTGCAATCCCAATAGGTAAAACCTAGTTTAGCAGCTATACATATCTCATCTTAGATGCAATGACCTTTTGCAGTAGGTGCTGTGAAGGCAGAAGCCAGGTTCAATGTTACCTTTTAGGATTTTAAGACTGATAAAGAATCCAAGACAAATCTATGACGATTGTACCTGGGTGGTAACCATCTGAAAGAGATTTTGTAGTAATTTGTGAAAAAAATTCCCTTATTGTTCAGGGGCAAAATAGCTAGCTATCATACAGCAATAAGATGAAACAAAGTGTTTTACAGATACTATCTGCCTTTAGCTGCTATTTTAGCATGGGCAGAAGTAGGTAGAAAGGAGGGAAAATATTAAATCCATATAGGTTTTGACTTAAAAAAAAAAAAAGCTTGAAGATTGAAAATGCAACTTGAACAAAAACAGTACTGCAAAAAGAAATGTAAATACTTATCCTATTAATAAAAGTCAGAAAAAAACCTGGGAAAATTATATGCATCACACCTATTTTGTCAAAAAGATGCAAGATGTAAAGCAAGCTTTAAAATTTTGTGAAAAAAAAAGTAGAAAAGTAATACTTTTAGGTATTCTGAAAAGGTAAGACTCAAAGGTCTGAGTTCTAGCTTCTCAAGAATATCACCAAAAATTTACTTCAGTTCGGTTTAAGTTATTCTAGGAGACTGGTCTCAGATACGTAGTGTGGGAATAGCAGATTGTTGTATCTTCTGCCACCACGCATACACCCCCATCACGGCTGAATATTTACAGTAACAAAAGACTTTCCAAGAAAAATATCTTATGATGCTTGAACTGCAGAAGTGCTGAAATGCAGAAATTATTTGCAAAATGAAGAAACTTCACAATTCAGTTTCTGTATTGTAGAGGTGAGGAGGCAGAGAGATCCGTATCCAGCGGTCACTAAGCTGGCTTTTCCCTCTGTTTCAGTTTTCTCTTGGCACAAGAAGAAATAATGGCCCTGTTTCAGTGGCTGGAAAAAAATTCTAAATGCAATATGTTTAAGTAGTGGGAAATTTAAGTGATTTGTGATTCACCTAGATGAAAGATGCTACAGAGATGTGAAATCTTTGTCTTCATTATAACAAAGGATCACCGTATTGCAAACAGTATGAATTATGAATGAAAAGACAGCCTGATGGCTTCTGGTAGAAGTGCCTCAGATAGTCCCACAGTAAATATGACAAATAGACCCACCATCCTGCAGCAGCAATCTGCTTCTCTGTACTTAATGTTTCCACTCAGTTGTTACTTCCCTCCAGGATGAGACACTTGTCTATAAAGAGGTTACACTTATTTTTGTTAACCTCTGTCATGTTTACCTACACCAGCAGGGAAATATTTGTGCTCATTTAGTGCAATCTCTATCCTGGAGCAGATTTTCATTATTTTTCAACAAATCTTGTCATCATTTCATCTAATCTATATAATATAATCTTGGACACCAGTGAAGGACCAGTGGTCCAGTACCACTTTCAGAGTGAATGAGTAATTCTTTCTGGTTCTCTTGGATGACTGCACAGGGGAAACTTCCTACAAATGAAACTTTTTCCACCAAAACCACAGCCTAAGGCAGGCATAGAAATCTCTTTTGTGTTCTCTTTGTTATTTATCAAAATATTAGTTTTTTCAATTGTTGAAAATAGTAACTCATAGATTATCAAGGAAGGAAGCAAGGATGCTTGCTGTTGCCTGAATCTTCTGCTTGTGTCCAAGATAACTGTTTTGCCCAAACTTGTAATTTCTCTCTTTAAAGGACCTGAATACTTCAGCAGCAAACCTGACATCCAATGGCTGTCCAGTTCTATCACTATACATTTGCATTTGCCTCATGAAGAAAAGTTCCCAAGTTCTCAAAGGATGTAAACCCTATTTTTTCAATAGTTATATTTGCTGTTTTCATGCCTGGAAAGTGGTTTGTTTAGTTGCCACCAGAAAATTATATGCTTTCCATGGAGTAGATAATGCAGCCCAAAATCAGTGTTTTCTTTGATCTTTATTTTACTTATAGCAGCTTTCAAATACTGAATAGTTTAAAATATGTGCAACTAATATATTGTTGCATATTCACCAAAGAAATTAAGAATTTGCTTTTATTCTGTCTTTTATAAATCAGGTTTATATAAACTAGGCACAATCACATACATAGTCCCTGTCCTCTAAACACAAGGAATGCTAAATACAAGTTCACTGAAGTCACAACACAAGGTACTACATGAGATACACAAAACAAAAAAATTAATCTGTGTAGGTGACTTCTCTGAATGTTCTTGGCTTTCATGCGCTCAAAGCTTGATCATATGTGTAAAAAAGAATCACTTATTGAGCAGCTGTAGCAAAAAAAAAACCAACCAAAAACTCGAGATTTATTATTACTTCTATAATGTCTAAAATCTTGCCAAAATTCAGTACTTTGCAGAACAAACAGTACAATGCACTCCATGTTTGGAACACTTATCTTCCTCATTTGTTATTGATGTGGCTTATTGAAACTGTCTGATTTTTATTTTTTTAAATATAATGCTTTTCAGAGGTTGCTTTAAAAAAATATCTTTAATATTTGAACTGGGAAAAAAAAAAAGGAGATAAAGAAAGGAATCAAAGTAGAAATTGTTTTTTCCAGGAGTTAAAGTTGCTGACCTTTTCTGAAGCCTAAAATCAGAGATTTACCAAGGCAATTAAAACCCAATATTTTTCAAAATAACAAAAGATTTTGTTTTTTTCAGCAGGAAAAGGCATCTGAGGAACCCGGTTTGGGAATTAGGAGTTCATATAATTTTAGAGAAAAGATATTTGCATGGACATTAGGAATACTACAGTAAATTTCCTAGATTATAAGTGATGTAGTAATCAATGCTTGTATTAATTTGTATGCATATTACCAAAGAATTAGAATTATGAAGCATTCCTGCCCTTTGGAGGTGACTTCATGTTCCCATTCCTGAAAACACGTTAGTAAGTTTCCTACAGAGCAAATATCCTAATCACAATCTAATTAAAGCAGATCTTAGTAGAAGTTGTTAACATACATAGGTGAACAACCATCTGTCTTGAAAATCACTGACAAAACAATGACATTTAAACACTTTTGATCCAGTGCAGCCTAAACTTTGAGTCTTAGTGACACGATGATTGCTGCTCCACAGCATGAGACTGAATTTTACATTAGCTCACACATTTAATGCTGAGAAGTGCAGTTTTATTTTAATTCTACACTGTAAGATTAATTTCTGTATTAAGATGACAATATTAATGGTGCTGTTAATGGTATGCCAATGTAATTTTAAGGATCAGATGTTATGTAAAGGGTAATGATTAACTGAAGAAAGAGCAGTCCATAAATCCTTCAAGAAGTATTTGGCACTCAAAGAGCAGGAAACTTAAGTCCAGGTAATAAAATTATAGAATCATAGAATGGTTTGCATTGAAAAAGACCATCTAGTTCCAACCTCTCTGCATTTTTCTGTTAAGAGGGAGAAAGACTTTACAGTTCCTACCAGCAATAAAATCATATCATAGAATAAGTACTGTAGTCACCCACTTTTACATTCCCATATTGGATTTCACAAGTGAAACAGTTTTGTCTGTGTTCTCTATGAAGAGTTTTGTGGAAATACACAGGAACAATCTGTTAATATGTGAGCCACGGGTAAGCTTCTGCCTAGGCCCTCCTTACTCCACAGAACTCCCTTTCTGTCTATATGTACTACATATTCTAGTTAGTATCTAGAATTATGGGTTTAATATTAGAAACTAGAGATGCCTCTTTTTTTCTTATTCCATCCAAATCTTTTCCCTTTCTTCCCATTGTCTTCAGAATCACCACAGCAATAGAGCTTTCTTTTCTTCACTTAAGGCTGCATTTGAGCCTCTGTCCCCAAAGGTAATGAAATGACAATACTGTTATCGACTTTCAGGAGAGCAGTGTTTCACCCGTGTGGTTTTCTGAGAGAAATGCAAATACTAGTTCAAATCATCATTATGTTGGTAATCTCCTGTGGTTGATATATCCTCCTTGTTAAACTTTATGTTGAGGATGTACTACTCAAAAATAGGATAAAGAACAAAGTTTTTAGGATTCGAACTCTAGGAATTAATTACAGAAAGTTTCTGTCACAGCACCTAGCTTTTAAAAGCCCTTTCATGTTTAATGGTTCTGAGAGAAGCAGACTGCAATGTTTTTTCAGAGAAAGCTGTGAACAGAAAATGCTGTATTATGTAAGAGTGGTCTACCAGAGCTGGAAAGCGATGGTCAAAAGCAGAGAATGTGTAATGCTAATGCCCACTAGGGCTTAAGCACCATGCTTAAGGTCCACTGCTTGGCATCTGTGCAGCTCCACAGCCCAGTTCATGGTATTGATGTAAGCACTTGTCTTAGACTATAACTTGACAGGGGTATCTCAACTCCAGTATTTCTGCTGGTAGATCTCACCACTAGGCTTAAATGAAACATATTCCTTCTCTCTTCTTCTAATGCAGCAGGTATTGAGGTAAGATGGAATTCTGCAGCAACAGGGACAGACCAATCCAAAGTCAAGGTAGATAATGGTTATGACATTTATTCTGCAGGTAGGTTCAAGGCTCTCTCCAGTCTTTGGGAAGGGATACCTGCTGGCCTGCAAAGGGGACAGAACCAACAGTAACTTCTATTAAACCATTTATGGACCTAGCTCTAGGAATAACTTATTTTAGAGAAATACTGCCATGCTCAGCAGTACCAAGACTCACACAGATCTTGGGGTATTCAATCAATCAATCAATCACTCAATCACTCAATCTAACACAATTTTTTATAAGTCCTATTTAATAAGGGCCTACTGGTTTCAGGTAGTTCTTGGATAACAGAGTAAATTTTGAGGCTATAAAATCTTAATTTGTATGCCAAAAGGAGAGTTATGTTTTCTAACCCAAAAAATGCAAGTATTTTTAAAATTTCACTTTATTCTTCTGCGCTGAAATATGTGTCCCATTCTACTGTAAGGGGAGTTGGGGAGGATTTCTCGTGATAGATTCCTTGGACAAAAAAAAAAAAAAAAAGCACAAGAGCAGCAAATATTGTATAAGATAACTGTTTCTTGATGAGGATGTGGTCTGGATTGGAGGGGGATTCACTGTTTTTAAGTGCTAAGGCTCCTCCCACAGGAGGAGGAAAATTCCACAGGGAATTTTTTTCCAGGCATCCAGGGGTCTGCCTGCCTGCAAGAGGCAAGTCACTGTCAGCTCAGCCATGGAGGTTTTCTCTCCCCTGAGGGGCTGTCAGGGGCAGAGCCTCCCTCCATCTTCTCCCAAACGCTTCCTAAACATGTGGCACTGCTAAGGCTCCCACCACATGCACAGCCCCTGTAGCCATTTTTCACCCCGTGTCGGAACACAGATTTCTGACATATGTTGAGGCATAAATAAAAAATGAAATTGGTTCTTCAAAACATGTAAACTGCAAGAGAAAGTCAATACAATGAAGTGGTTTTTACAGAAAAGTAGAAAGAGTCTGAAATTGGTTTAGGGCGTTGAAGTGATAGAAATTACCATTTTGGTCATACTCTCCTGCTTTTAATGAGATTGTTTTGTGAAAATGCCTTCTAGGGCAATTAGTTTTGTAAGTGTATGGTGAGTAATATACAGATGGCCCATGTTTTGGAAGAGAAAACTCTAAGACACACAGCAGACTGAAAACTGACTTTTAAACAACATTGAGACACTACAGCCTGATAAACTTAGTTATACACTTTAAAAAAACAAACCTTCACACATTTTTCACAACCCCCAGAAATACCTGCCTTTACTGAGATTTTTATCCCTTGTTTGCTTAAACTCTTCAACTTTCTACATGTTTTCAGCTTCCTCCTACAGGTGTAGGACTTGACACCATTGAAATGTTTTATCTATTGGCCTGGGAACTCTAAAATTGTTTCATTTATGGTCTTGGGATGTAAAAAGAGAAAATTTTCTGGAACAAAATAATTTTAATAGGAAAGCCTGTCCCAGAGGAGTTGAAATAAAGATGTGTCAGGGTATGATTTGAGGGAACAGGCTGACAAATAAACTCTGTGCAATTGTCCTCTAAGCACCTAGATCCATCTTAGTGTACAAAACACACTAAATTAGATACATTAGATAAATAAAGTACATGTAGGCCATTTGTTGTGTTAAATCCATTTTTATATTTAGCTCCATTTCAGTAGATTAAATGCTTCACTTCGAGGAAATTGTTCTGCGTGTTTGCAGAGCTACAGGTCATATATCCTGACTGAAAGGTTTTCTGGATGAACTAAATGCTATTTGGTCTGTTGCTTTATTGTGTTTTATAGGCAGAGATGTAATATCCAAAAGTCTGAGTCCTGTTTTAGCCTCTTTTAAACCAGTTCATGCTGTGGGTTCATTAAGTGGTAAAAGAGAGGGGAAGAAGTGCAGAATTTTTTCTGATAATAATACTTCCAAGTTTCTGAGGACAAGCCTGAATATCATCCGCCCTTCCCTTTTCTTTTTCTCCTTTGGTCCAGAAATTTGGTTCCTGTGAAGACTATTTAGAGAAACACAAGAGAGAGGGATGAAACTAAATCAGTAACAGATTCATTTGCTATATGTGGTTCTGATTTAAATACAGAGAATTAATATATGTATAAATAGCTTACCTGCCATTTCTTACTGATGGAGTTACCTTTGGATATACAAGCACTCATACCTCTGTGAGTATGTATGCATAAATATAAATATACTTTTACATATTATGTAGGTTTTTTTGAAGCTTGAGATATGAAGTTCTTTAACTGAGTAATGTATTTAATGTTCATTAAGAACAAAGTGAAATGTTTACTGCTTACTGTAGAAAACATAAAAGAAATTCAATTCAATTCACAACTGGGATCTTTATAGACTCTCATGGCACTATGTTTACCACTAGAGTTGTGTGGGATAAGTATAATTCTGGATGTAAAAATTACTGTTGGCATGTGAGAAATGAAAGTGAAAATATGTTATTAGTTATACTGTGATAAATCTATATGGTAAACATACAGTACTCTTCAGACATAGCAGTAAGACTTGTTGGAAATTTTTATTGGAAAAAGACATCTGAAAATACAATTTTTGAAAATTAAATTGTTTCTTCTGTGTCATGATTGTATATATCTAAAAATACAATATTTCAAGGTTTAAAATTCTTCCTCATATTTTCATGTGAATCTCATTGCAAATGCAGTTTTAGTCCAATAGGAAACATTAAGGTATTCCCAGATGGAGCACTGTTAATATGTTAAGACAGAATTGGCTTAGAAATTTAAGCCAAGCACTGGAGCAAACTAAATGACAACTAGAAAATAAACTAAAAAACCCCCCATACACTACTTTTCTACACTATTAGGGAAGGATTCATGTTTCCACACAGGAATGAAGCAGACACCTCATTGCTTAACTTGTGCTAATCTCTCCACCCTCAGCTCTGGCACCTACCTCACATCTCAAAGCATGGTCAACCACATTCATGTATTAAAGGTTCCCTTCCCATCCAAAGTACCTAGCTCTCCTGATATATACAGGAGTATCACCTTCTCCTCTCCCCCTGGGAGAAGTTTCTGGGAACTTCATCAGCCAGGTCCTGTGGCCATACATGTACCCGTGACAAGCATCTCATGTCAGTAAGGTTCAGGAAACAGGTTCAGGGAGCAGAACTGGGCATCACAGGAGAGCTTGAGCCAGTTTGAGCCTTTGTATTAGTGGATAATGGGCATGGAGATACAGACAGGTTAGCAATCAGCGTTTAGATGGCATCAGCATATTCATCAGGAGAAATTAAATAGTGATAGAATTTGGGGGAAACATTAATGTGAAGGTATAGACAAAGACAAATGACAGAATCAAATTTTACTCCTTAGTGTTGCAGCCTCCACTATCTCGCTGTGTCTAAAGGTTGAGGCAGAAAGCAAAAACCTGCATACATTCCTTAAAATCTTGACCCTGCTAACCCTATTTATAAAGTAAAAGCTGTTACTTTTATAAATGATTGCTGAATATACAGTGGAAAATGTGATGACTGGCAAATCAGAGAAATAGTTCTTATTGAGAGAGCAAGGTTCAGAGGAAGATTACTAATCCTATCATCCTCCCCTCATAAGCTGTCTATGAGCTCATCTCCTTTTAACAGATGCTTTTTCCCAGAGGTCAGTCCATTCCTGCTTCCATTTTCCTGACTGCTGTACCAGATTTTTCTGACCTGTCTGTGATGCTCAGATTGACGTGCTGCTAATTTGCCTTCAAAGTGAAAGACTCAAGTAATGTGCTAGTGCTGCCAAGTACAGAAAGTGAGGTCTCCTGGTCATCTGAAATATTCCTGTGTAGGGTATGGGGAAAGAGGGAGCTGGCATCTAGTTGCTGATGGGGTAGATAAAGAAGAGCCTTCTATTGTTGATTTTAACATTACATTGTCTTTGATGTGGAGTAATTTCTGCCTCTGGTGGTTTGTGTTCAGCCTATAGCCATTTTTCCTCTTTGGTTGTGCTTGCTAGCTGGGACAGAAAAAAAGTGTGGCTGCAGTAATGTAGACATCAGAGGGATCCTCAATCTTTTGTTCTCCATGCAGTTCTTTGGTGCTTTCCAGCAGGTTGAATGCTGTGACCTTTTCATATGCTGTGTTTCTTGTCTGTAGCTGCCTTGAAATTTTCTATACAAATTTCTTGCTTTGTTAGGGATCTTTCTCGACGTCATGGCTGTTGAACAAATATCCAGTCATACTTTGTTGTTACTGTAAGTCTGAACTTTAAAGACATTAATCCAAGTCTTTATCTTTTTTAATGCTCATAAGCAGGAATTGCAAGCTTCTGACTGTCTAATAGTACTACAAGTTGTGAGCCCTTAGAAGCAGACCAACTCAAAATAGTGTTATTTAAGCTCTAGAGATAAAATTGCACACATTAATTTCAGAAGCAAATATCTGTTATCAAAATACTGAATTTAAAAATATTTTTAATGGGGATTCTGTGGAAACTGAGGTATTTAAATTGAAAGCAGTAGGACAAAGAGTATACTTAGGTTGTTAATATTGTTGTAATATGCATGTCCTGAGGAAGAAAAACAAGGAATCTATATGAATCAGTCACTGAATGCAACAAGGTAAATTATCCTGATAGGATGCTCTCAGTCTGAGAGCTCTTTTCAAAATTTATTTATTTATTTATTTATTTATTTATTTATAGCCTTTCATTTCATCATAAAAGGCAGAGAAAGAATCTTGCATAGCAAAGAAAGCCGTCTTGATGAGGGATGAGTAGATAAATCAACCTACCATAATTATTAACAGCTGAAAACACGCAGTCCTTAATATTGCACTTGAATGTGGCTGTTGGAACTGTCTTTGTTTCATGGGTGAAAAGCCAGAGACAATTTCTTTTTAGGTTTTGCCTTCCATGACTTGAATTAGATAAAATGGAAAGTCGTAGCTGATAGTATTTATTCTAATCTTGACCAACACGGAACTGATTCTGGTAAAACACTGGGGCATATGATTAAAATCAGCAGTGTTTTGAAAAATGTTTTGGCAATTATTAACTGTAAGTAGCCTATAAAATCCTACTAAATTGGAATTTGAGCATGTGCATACAGTTAAAGATATGAATGTGTACAAGAAGACTTTGTGAAGGAAAGATATACTTTTTATTTGCTACAGGTATGCCTTTTCTCTTGTCTTCATCATATCAATCCTTATGGAACCAAACTATTTTTTTATTTGTTTTTCAAGATTCATGATAACATTTTACAGGGACAAATTTGGATAGTAGCTGGAGGCAGATTGTTTTGGGAAAAGAGACTAAAATTGGCTGTGGTACTAGATAATAGATGGGTGTAATCCGTGTGATAGTAAAGGCTTGCCTTATTAAAATTCCCCACATTGGTGCTGATTTGATAAACATCTTTGTTAGGTTATATCACACAGTATATTAAGAAACTTGTTAATGAAAAATGAATATTGCAGTGTCTTTTTGGCAGGCTGAATCAATATGCTCTTTTTAATAATTCAGTTTATTCCTCAAAATATCATTTTACTCCTAGAACAGAAAACAAGAACATGACATAATTATCAAACCTCACTGTTTCCCTTTCTTTGCAATGCACATCTGACTGATGCCCACCTCCTCTTAGTTTTTCTGAAGCTGTGTTACTGTATAATGGCTCAAGAAAGGCTCAGTTTTTGACATGAAGAAAGGTCTGGTATTTTCTGAAGAATGGCAGGTCTGAAGGATTGACCTTCATTTTTAGATGTGATATGTTTCATTTTCTCTGTAGCAGTCAGAACTGATAAATTTTTGAGGCTTCCTATATATCCTGCATTTAGGGGAAAACGAACATCTGATTTGACTTGCAGCCCATTTCCCTCTTTAAGAGGTCAGATAAAGTATGAACAGCAGAGATAGTATATCACCTCCTGACACTGCTAGGTCATCACAAAATGTAGAATTCTATTCTCCTGGAAATGGAGAATTCTATTCTTCATTTATTTATTCTGCTTATCTCTGTCCAGGCAGTCATATTACAGTATGAAGTTTCCTGTATATTTTTTTCACTTTGCTCTTCTTGCTATTTTTGATGAGGATGTCTTCCTGGGATAAGAAGTTCTCTAGAAAACAGAGAAAGGTAAAAGAAGTAAACCATCTGGAATATCATATTTCTTGGTTTAGATATCACATTAGATTTATCTTTGGCTTGGCTTCCTAAGAGTTGGCTTTTCATGCTCTTGCTATCAAAGCTCTGGGGAGCTGAGAATAAACTGAAGATGTTTTTGTATGGCTCCAGGGACAGAAGAGATGATTGAGTTATTGTATAGGATGGACACCCATGGTGTTTGGGGAGAAGCTGCATTATTGTGAGACCAGAGACAGTTTAGGTGACATAAGGCTAAAATTGCAGGAAAGCAAGCATGCCAGCTAATAAAAGAAGGCTCCTCTCCTCCCCTCTTCCTGCTGCACCAGCTTTACCTCTGAAACGATACCTCAACTTTCTATACAGTTAGACACACAACTGGTGGTGTGCCCTGGTTTCAGCTGTGGTAGAGTTAATTTTCTTACCAGTGGCTGGAATGGGGCTGTGTTTTGGATTTGTGCTGAACACAGGGTTGATAATACAGAGATATTTTTTGTTATTGCTGAGCAGGGCTTACAAAGAGCCATGGCCTTTTCTGATTTTTTTAAGGTCATGCTGGAGGAAGTTGGGGCTGCTTGGGAGGCTGGAAAGAGACACAGCCAGGACAGGTGACTGAAACTGACCAAAGAGACATTCCAGACCATACAGCATTACATTCAATATATAAAGTGGGGGGGAAAAGGAAGTAGGAGTGGATGTTTGGAGTGATGACTGAACACCCGCCTGCCCATGGGAAGCAGGGAATTAAATTCCTTGTTTCGCTTAGCTTTTGTGCACAGCTTTTGCTTTCCTGAGTAAACTGTCTTTAGTGCAATCCATGTGTTCTCTGTCTTTTACCCTTCTGTTCTCACCCAAATGCTGCTGCTGGGGGAGTGAGTAATGGCTGCATTGGGCTTGGTTGTAGGCTGGGGTTAAACCATGATATGGTGTATCTCTATTATTTATGCTTTAAATATTGAAACTGTTTTCTTAGTGAGTGCATGTATTATATTTTAAGAAACCTCAGACCGTTTGGAAAACTGCAGGGCATGAGCCTGAGATTCTCTGCTTTCTCATTACCTCTGAAAGCGTTTTTAGATTGGTTATCTATGGACAGCTGAAGTGTCTGAAACTGAGCTGTAAGAGTTGCTATACTCCTCTGCATTCAGTATGAGCCTCTTGCTAGTTATTCAGATGTCTTGGTCGTGTACTGCAGATGTCAAGCTGTAGGCATTTAGTTCCAAAACTTGTGGCCTTGGTCAATCAGCTTTAAAACTAAAACATGATAGAAATATTTTGCCTAGGTGACACAAAGCCCTAGTTGTCCTTAATACATATTCATGTGCAGTCAGAGGAGAGCTGAGGAAGAAATAAAATGTATTGGGTTTGGTTTTTTTTGCAGTAAAGGACAGAAATCAAAGTTTTGAAGTTTTTTTTCCCTTTAAGGTAAGAGAACAATACTGGAAAATAGACACTTTCAGATGAAAGGAATTCATCACTAAAATGTTGCAGAAGCTGTTTTTATTTTTAAATTTTCACATTAAAATTACTAGCAGGATTCCTAACTGTAAGAAATGATGTGCCCTTAAACATTACCAGTAAAGAATTGTTCAGGAAGGTTTCTATTTTGGCATACTATAAGAATGTTAGTCTTATTTGGCTCCTATTTGCTCTTCTCCCCTCTGGAGAGTTTGAATTGGACAAAATTGAAGAGGTGTTGCTGTTTCTGGACATGTTGAATTTCCTCAGCCCGTGTGATAAGCTGGACCCGTGAGCCTCACTGTGCTTGTGAGGAAGGGTCACTCTGCCTGTCAGAAGCAAGTGCTGGATTTGCAGCTTGTGTTCTGGATGATGAAAGGGCATTCCAAGTCTAATACATCTGCTGTCCTGCACAGCAAGCTGGGAAATATAGCTGACTTTCATGAATGGAAAAACATGGATTGAAACTGAGAGCACCAACCATGGTCCAGAAACAGTTCCTGTCATTAATTTTTTATGGATATTTGTTGTAGATACCATTCACTCAGGCGACAGAGATGACTTTCTGTTATGCTGAAGGAGAGCAGTATTATCTCTGAATGCCTCAGAGAGTCAGAATTTAAGGGCTTCTTTGCTTTGGAGTGAATGGAAAGAACATTTATACAGTGTTACAACAATTCCATCAGATGATGAACACACTTTGAACAGATTGCAATAGAAGTGCTAGAGACTGCCTCAAGATATGGCTGTCTGCTTAAAAATTACATCTAGCATAAAACCATTAGTAGTTCATCTCTCCTGACTTATTCAAGCCTGTAACCATCATCCATTTCATTGAACACCCCTCTCTCTCACACAAAGACATTATTTTTGCTGCAAGTGGAAATAAAGTCTTGTTTACGTGGTTCAGATGTTAGAAAACCAGCCTCTATTTCCACAGTTTTACAACTTAAAGAAAGATGAATTGTATAAAAGGATGTGAAGATACAACTTGTCTCCCCTAAATGTGTAAGAAATGTTGATACTCAGTTGGAATTAGTTTCTTAGTTTCTAGAAACCAAGTTTTATGATCAATAGAGGATGCAAGAGAGAAAAAGAGCAAGATTTGCCCTATTGTTTAAAGCGCAAAAAAGATAGAGCACGTGAGAGACTGGTTTCTCCCTGGTTACTGAGGATGACTCCTGTCACAGGAACTCAACTGCAAGAGAATGTCAGCCTTTTTCAGCTAAGAACTTGAAGCCCCACATATAATTTGCATAGAAATTACAGAATGCAGTAATTGCCACTGCACTTTTTCTTAATGCAGTTCTGTCTGACAAAGGCAAATAAAGACCCTTTAGCAGGCTTTTACAGACTCCAATGAAGAGTGTCTCAGTGTTATTTATGACCTTGGGAAGGGAAAAAAGTGATTTCTTTCAGGATTGTCACCCTGCACTCCTTGTATACACTTTGTATTTCGTAAATGCCCTGTATTTTCACGTCTCAAGATATGTCAGCTGAAGTGTGTAATCTTTGGATGGAAAAAGGATGCAAAATGATAAAAAACTTGAATATAATTTTTTGTTAGCAACTGCAAAATGAAGAGCAAAAGTACCCTACATTTAGTGTTAGCTGTTTTATGTTAGTTTAATAACAACCAGTGTTTTTAAGATGGTGATGGCAGCAACATCACCTTTTGATTGATGAAAAAGATGCTAAGGTGGGCATGAAGCTTTATTGATTGCTGTGTTTGAACTAGGGGTGGGTGGATGCTGGCTGGATGCCAGGAACCCACAAAAGCTGTTCAGTCCCTCCTCTCTGCAACTGGGTGGGGGAGAGAAAATATAACCAAGGTGTCATGGATTGAGGCAAGGACTGGGAGAGATTACACATCAAAGGGTAATATTACCTTCCCTTTTCTCCACATATATATGTAGTATTATGCATTTACAGTGAGTAAGGGAGAAATTATATATATCAGAGAAGTATTTTTTTGAGTCATCAAAGCTGCCCAGAATTTGAAATAAAAATTGTCTTGTAAAATTTTGACTTAAAGCACAGGAGGTGAGAGGATAAAAGATTTAACAACAGCAACAAAAAAGGTGAAATGTATCCAAGGGGTATATTTCAAAGTTGTTAATATATATGTAAGCAATGCACCATCTCACAAAGCACAGTCTTTTTATAGCACTTATACAGTGCATAGTATAGCTCTGGAAGATGTGTCCATCATCAAAACAATACTTTTATTGGATTTGCGAGAATGCCAAATTTCTATTACCAGCAATATTATTACAAATAAAATCAGGGAAATCAAAGTTCACACTTCAGGGCATAAACACACAGAATAACTCGATGGCAATCTATAATGCTGGCTTGGTGAATAGAGTTGTCTTCCTCCCCAGTATGAAGGACTTGCTGGACACAGCTAGCATGCTCACCAGTCTGATTGCCATGCAGTGTTATACACCTTTCAATACCTTTCAATACTGCCTCTGACTTTCACCTCTCTGCTTGCTTTTAAATTTTGAATTATTTGCACTTGAAGCTGTACTTTGTTTATTGATCTTCATGTTTTGATCTTGTTGCCCTGTAAACAATATTGACCTTTTAAGGTTTCTGAAATGTGTGGAATGATTTTACACTAAGAGTGTGACTAACTCCTGTGCAATTTGTGCTCCTGTCATGCAGAACTCTCTCCTTTATTATATAACTGCAAGCAAGAGAAAAAAAAAGAGAATGAAATGGAGCAGAAGAAAAATGAAGCAGAATAAAAAGGTGAGAAACATATGAAACAATTGTGGATTACTGAAAGTACGTAAAATCAAGAGCACAACAACATGACTTTCCTGATGAGACTGCCCCATGTGTCTTCTCCTATTTTTCTTCATTTCCATAAAGCTGAATTAGTGAGCCATTCCTAAATAAGCAAAGTCAAGCTCAATCAGTGTCTGGGTAAAAGACCTCTTAGGCACTTGCATGTATTACAGTAATGGAGTAGATTTATTCTCATGAGACCTTGAAGTGGTATTAAAATGAGCCCCATTGCTTATGTCAGGTATTTTTATTTTAGATGCACTACTGGTGACTTATCATTGACCAGTTAATTTTTTTTTTTTTTTTTTTTACTTCAGAACAGATAGTTCTGCTATTCTGACGAAGTTATGATTTGAAATTGTACAGTTCTTGACTTTATTTTTGAACTGTTTTATTTGCATTGGTATCTATTTTCAGACCTGAGCAGTTGTGGAATTTGTACGCATTATTTAAGCATCACTCTGTTTCCCTCCATTGACAGATGAGTGTACGGCTGAGACTATTTTAGTGCAGACACATGTGAACTTATGCTACTCGTATCTTTGCTACAAATTCCTGCAGAGGAGCACAGCGAATTTTAATGTAGCTTTCACCTTTCATTATGGCTGTATGATTTACAACATTCTTTATTTGCCAGAAGCTCCTCCATTGCAATGCGGATTCTTGAAATTAAGTATGTTTGAGAAGTGGGATATGAAAAAATCAGAGAGGAAAAGTTGCTTGTAATCAAATTAAAATCTGATCTTAAAAAATTTTCAGGATCCTCATATCTGGCCTATGCGAGCACAGTTTTTAATCTAAAAGATTGTCTTCAGTGTTGTGATCTGGCCCTGGGTATAAACTTGAAAAACATGAAGGCATTGAACTTGTATTCACTTCAGTTTAAAAGCTTGATAAGGACAAATGGCAAAATGGCTTAACTTAAATATTATTCCTGTGCAAACCACAGCTGCAGATGAAATGTTATTAATAGGTTAGCCTAATGCAGATGGTAAAGAGGAGTGATGTAGGTAGAAGGAAGGACCTGTAAAATAATGAGTTAGGGACCTGTAAATTGAAGGTTAAATTACAGTTAAAGCAGTTAAAGCAGTTGCTTGTAACTATTTAAATTAGAGGTCATTTTAAATGCAAAAAGGGAAGCCTCGTATAAACACAATCCTTTATAGCTCAAATCCGTCTGTAGAAATTATTTTATGTGTGGCTATAAACACTCTATTCATCAATAAAAATAGTTTAACTAAACCAAAACAGTTCAAGAGGCATACGTATTTTACATGGTCTCCCTTTTTCCTGATGCACTTTTGCCTGTGGCTGAGCTATATTCTCCAAAAACACAGATCCCTTTGTATTTGCATTAGGCTTGAGTTACTGGCAAGTATGTCTTCACATACAATGTTGTTTCCACAGTGCTGTAGTTTGTCACCTCTTTCAGAAGCTATAGTATGAAGGAGTAAGGATCACATTAAGATTAGCCATAATTATGGCTACTGAAACTTTTTGTCGTTGCAGAGCACCAGTGTACAAAATCAGACATGCTTCTGGATGTTGCTGAGGTGAATGGTAGAGTTCTTTCTGTATTTGTAAATTTAATGACTGAGTTCTGTTTTCTATTTGTAAGAGAAGGCCAAATGCATACCGGAGATACCAATAGATGGAAACAGATGTGTCACTGTAAAGGTTTTTTTTAAAAAAGACTTCCTCTGTTTTCACATATTTGTAGTTTTCTTCCTTGAGACATATCATCTTATAAATACTCTTAGCATGTGCTTGCTTTCTCTGTAGTTATGCCTATATATGTTTGCAATGCTGCTTTTTCAGTGTGACTGTAACTTTCTTCTTATAGGACAGCTATGATGTTGAGACTAGAGCTCTCTGCAGAGGAGGCAAATTTCTGTGTTCCACTTCAGAGAATTTTACTGTTTGATTTACTGTTTTGATGTCCTCAGTGTAAAATGTAGCTTGCTTTGGATGGACATCTCTTTCCAAGTCATAGAAATTTCAAGAAAAGGTAAAAATCAAACTCCTTAAATATCCATCTGCGTTTTCCAATATTTTTTTAAAAAAACCCTGTGTGTTCATAGTAGAGGACAAGACATATCATACAGGAGAATTGGAACTCAGTGACCTTAAAGATACAACTCAATCCAAACCATTCTACGATATGTGATGCATACCTTTACATTGAAGATAAAAATGTAATGTCTTAAATTTGAAAACTCTATCATGTTATGCCTCTGAAAGGATTATTTTTTCATTTGGGCAGATGTTCATTGACTTTCCTGGCAAGACATATTAAAACCTTTCAGAAATATTTGCTCCCTCTGGTATCATACAGGACCATTTACTAAATTATAATTTAGGCACTTCAGTTATAAGGACCTTTAGTAAATAATTGATATGGTGAACTATACATGTGTAAATCCAGCTTTGTAATTAATTTTGTCATGCCTACTTTGATTTACACAAGTTGCTATAGAAGCATGACTACACTTTGTACAACTGTAAATGACTGCATGAAGTTGGAATTTTGAAGAATTTAATCACGTAACAAAGAGCAGAGATATGTGAGACTCAAAAAAACTGTTTGAACTTTCAAGTTTGGAATATATTTTTTCTCAGACCTGCTATTTAGGTTTTCTGAACCTCATGGAAAATGAAGAGAGCCCTGAGGCAACAAAAACTGCATGGAGAAATGTAATAAAAGTTACAGGCAAGTATCTTTTCAATTGATGCATTGAGGAAAGTTCAAATATTATGCAGAGTCCTCCAAGAGTAGTAGGATTGCATTCAGAGCAGGCCAATCACATTCAAACCTTTTTATCGATGTGAAGGCTAAGAAACCTTCGCAGGCTAAAAATATTTTTTGATGATCCTGGTGAAATGAGGGCATTCTGTAAGAAATAAAATCAAGAACATGAGAGAGATGAAAGGTTATTTCTGTGCAAGAAGTGGGGCAACGTATTTTTAACTACAGATGTTATTTTAATTAGGTAATATTTGTTTTTCTCATTTTATCATAAAATACAAACATAATTTCTAGAAACTGTCTCTGGGAAACATGACTATGCTCTGGCTATACAATCCCCCCTCCCCAGTCCAAACCCCCTAAACCGCAAACCATATAAACAAATTTAAAAAATCAGCACCCTCCTGCCCTGCCCCCCATCTTCCCAAAAACCAAATAATAATAAAAAAAAAACCAAAAAGAGCAAAAAGACCCCATGAAAAATATTTCCTCCTTTAGTTGAAGTGTCTTCAAATCTTCTCACACCCTCAAAGAGAATAAATTCTCAAATCTAGTAAGTCTGGCTTTGTTAAAACTGTTTTAGATTTTTTCATCAATGTTAATAGCCCATCTCAGCCCTGATTGAACAACACTGACGTGTTTATATTCTGTTACTTCAGACAAAGTGGCAGAGATCACAGTTATAGATATGATATGTGGTTCATCAGGCTATGTGTCTGGTGCTCCAGTTGCCTTCTCTCCTGCCTTGTTATTCAAAAGTTACAACTGGGAAAAAATGTCATTTGGTGTCTGTATGCTGATACTTATTATTATAGCCATGCCTAGCAGATTATCTATCTGTCTGTCTGTCTGTCTATCTATCTAATCATCTATCTAACTACCTCTGACAAACAAATAGCCCCTCTCACAGCCAGGTAGAAATTCTTGTATTCCAGTTTCCTGTTCACACCTCGTTCACTGAACAGGCCCCCTCAAGTGTCAGCTGAAAGTATTTCTTTCAAAGACAAATGCAAGCACTCATTAATAACAGGCTTTTTAAAACTTTTAGATGTGTTACTCTATGCCCTGCCAAATTAAGGAAGAACATTATCTTCCACTCTTGATCCCCTGCCCCATCTCCTCCACCCCAGGAAACACTTTGAGCCTGGAAAGCTTCATCAGAAGAGGTTCTGCCATGGTTGCTAAAGTCAGTATGGAGGAAGATAGATTATTGTAGGTTCTAGTTCTTCTAATAGTTCTTCTAACAGTTCTTCTTCCCTTAATAGGGAAAAAAAAAAAAAAAAAAAAAAAAAAAAGCCCCAAACTGACTATGCTCAGCTCCTTGAAAAGGAGACTTTCAAGGTACAATAATCTTACAATGAGAAAATATGATTATGGAAAGTCATTTCCTCAGAGTAATCATGTTTGTATTATTGCAGAGTCAGACAGTCAAGTTTCTCTTAATAAAATTCTCTTTCACAGCTCAGCTGCTGCTTTTGCCTGCTCCTTCCATCATTATCCTGCATTTGCGAGAGTATCTATTGCTCTACATATGAATATGATGTGAAAAAAAATCCATGGTTAGAGTAGTGGGATATTCAGTTTACTGATTGCTTTTTAAGAGACAAAATGTCTTCTCTACACCTCCTATCCAACTCTTTGTATAAATAACTGTGCCTTCTCACATCAATGATTACATAGCCCTCTACAAATTTCAAAGGACAATTGTAACAAGGATGTATGATAATACATCACTAATAAGAAAATAGTTGTACTTTATTAAGTGTATAGTAATTTAGTCACAGAACACTAAGGACGAAGCATTTGTCTGTGAGCCCTGGACCAATGCTCTACAGACAAAGGATGGGCAGCATGAAATTCATGGTGTGAATGAGCTCCCTACTCGTGAGAAGGTACTTCACTCTGGCCATGAGGTTCTGTAACTGTCAGGGAAAATGAAGTAAATCCCAGACAAAGTTTATACTTTTCCAGATATGATGCTTCCGTGGCAACTTAGCAGAACAGCTCTATTCTGCTGAAAACATGTGAAGTGATGTCATTATCATCACTTGTGCCTGGACACCACAGTAACTACTTCTTGAGCTGTGTGAGGTACAAGCATGAGGCACAGTGAGCATGTAATAACTGATTCATTTTGTCTCACTTTCTAAAATTAGTAGAAATTCTACCATTTTAATGTACTAACTCACAGGTTGTTATTTTGTCAAAGAAATACTGAAATGAGTAAGAATACTAAAAATTCTTATTCCATAGAGTACTTATAAGGACCACATCTTCCCCCCATAGTACCTCTATAGAGGAAAAAGGTCTGTGGCTGTGATTAACTCTTACGTGACAAGCAGAAAGTTAGTAGATCTTTTGGGCTTGTTTTGCAAACTCCTGCAAGTATGAAGTACAAAGTGGCCCTGAGGAAGGAGGGAATCATTGTGTTTATAGAATTCTGCTCTTATGAATTTTCTGTGAAAAATCAAACAGTTTTCAAAGAATATACCTCTGTATAAACAATAAGGCATTGTAGATATTTTAAAAATGGGATTTATTTCTGGTTTGTGAACAGAATGTACAACAACATTTCTTTTGTGATTGTACTGGTATAAAAGATGAATAACAATGCCAGAGGTAGAGTGGTGACCTTACTCTATGGTAAAATCCAGCACATGGAAGTGGAAACAAGAAAAATTCAGACAATATGTTTAGCTGAGAAGTCGATTAACATTATAACCACTCACATATGTTTTCGCTGTATTCTGTCACTGGAAATAAAAAACAAAAAAAAAGGGATCAAATCACAGCAATTAAATTTGACACCAGGATAAATTCAGGGTAGGTCCAAGTGTTGGGTGGAAGGCCAGAATACATGATAAGGTTGTTCCTCTCTGGCTTTTGAATCTATTAATCTTAATGAAGAATGCGCGTGTAAGCCATTTGTACTTGTCTGGTGAGCTCTGTTTACAGCTGCCTGAAGAGGAGATGATGTGTTTCTCTTTCTGTATCCTGGACCTCTGTGGGAACATGGAAGTTATAAGTAACTGAGCCAGATCTTGTGACTAACTACCCTAAAAAAAAAAGGTAAAAAAAAAAAGCTGCCAAGTTTACAATGGCTAGAATTATTCCTAGGGTAGCATCCTCTGGTTGAGTGCTCCAGGTCTAGCTGTAGTTTTCACTGGAGTTAGTTCTATTGTGTAAAGGGGACAGGGTCCCTGTTAGATCATCAGCAGCAAGGCGAAAAACCATTTTGATTTGTGAAAGACTATGAACCAAGAATCCTGTCTACCACTGTAGAAAATGGTTTAGTATTGGAAAAGGCAAGATAAATGGAAGAACACATGAAATTTTAAAGGTTACATATGCTTTCACATTTCAGCTCTTATAAAGCTTTTCTTTACTAGTGTTTCATTTAATCCGTCGATTTATTTAACTGCATTACATTCAGTAGAAGACTTCTAGCAGCTAAAAAATCACAAAGCTATTGTTCTCAATTAGGTGATCTTTATTGTTTGTTACTATTTGTTAATGTTACTTAGAGAAAGACAGTATGTCCTCCACAAATCAGGCCATTTAATAATTCACCTTTATTTCTTTCCCCTTTTTACATTTTTTTTTCAAATAATTTGATTTCCTATAGCAAACTTTTTTCTTTGGACTTTATTTATAAATCTGTGATGAACAATGCCATATATACATTTAGAATTAAAATTTCAGCTTCTAAGCTGAAAATATTTTGCCAGCTGTACAGGCACAAATGTGTGCATTCATACACACAGGCATACTGGTGTTGCAGAAAGCAAGACTAGAGAAAATATAAATTCTTCTGCTAATAAAAGTAGTGAAGAGTCAGTACAGCACAATCCTAGCTTTGCATAGAGAATCTTTTAAAACTCCTAAGTCAGAAATCCAGGAGCTGTCTTTTGTAAATAGTCTTTTTTTCTTTTTATTTTTTCTTTTATTCCCGCCCCCTTTTTTTTTTTTTTTTTTTTTTTTTTTTTTAAGGATTTGCTTTTTAGAACTCCAAGGATTAAACTCGAGGTAAATTACAGGTGCTAGGTTCAGCACAAGGTTCAGGACAGACACATGAATCAATATAATGAGGGAATGAGACTTGGCTGATGGAAACGGGTACCCTGTCAAGTGATCAGTGCCACCTCCTGAAGAAGCAGGTTTATCCTCTGATGTATGTCTTCCAGGTTTTCTCCTATTACATGGAGCAGACAGCCCATTTAATAGTGACATGTAGCTCTGAATCCTGACCCTACAGAAGTTTTTCTGTAGAAAATATTTGCTGAACACTTTGAATTTCCTGAGTGTTAGCAGTTTGGTCTTATGTAACAAAGGCAGTACAATCTGACAGATGTCAGCTATTATTCTTATAATTTCTGTATGTACTGTAGTGAGTACTGCTACAGTACTGGAGATATGAACCAGGGCTGACAACAGAACTGAATGTGTCTAAAGGGTTTTCTGGTTTTGTTGCTCAGTAAAAGTTACCATAAAGATGACTTCATGAATTCAGGTGGATGATTTAAGAAAAAGTACATGTTGTGTGTGAATCTTCAGGAAGACTGTATTTTATTTCCTCATATTTTGTATTCCTTCTAAGATAGAGGGTTTAGTCAGACTGGTGAAAAACTCCATGCTTTCAAGTCTGCAGGCAAAAAAGAATCATCGATCACCATTACCTCCAAAAAATTGATCATATATTTTCTGTAAGTATGCAAATATCCCCCTTGTAGATTACCCTTAGACTTAAGCTCAGCACTCTTGTGAGTGCTTAATTGAGTAGCAGCCAGACTGCTCTGCAGTATGTAGGATCCACAAGAGCAAAAAAGGGTAATAGGCATGATATCCATTATTATTGGAACCTGGGGTCCTATGGACTATACACATCTGGGCAAGTTTGACTTGTTTGCAAACAGGATCATACCCAAACTATAAGCATACATAGTGTTTTTTTCTTGGCTAATACACAGAGTGGCTGAAATGAAGACAATGCTGTGCAGACAACCCCAGTGCAAACTCCTGCTGGGAAGGCAGATATCAGCCAGGTGGGGAAGTGTCAGCCTTGGCTGCTCTTTAGCACAGTTTGAAGCCCGAAGTTGATGTGCTGTCTTCTGACTTCCCTCTGTCTTTCTAGGGACTTTTTACATTGTCATGTTGGTTTACTAATTGAGTTTCTACTACCTATTCAGAAATTTTCCTATTGTGTAAGTAAGAAAATATTTAATTCTCTGCATGTATTAATTCTCATTTTATACAGATCCTAAACTCCTTCTAGGAGCTCCATGGGCATATGGTAGGGTTTCACATTTTTCTTTATTTCTTTTCATCTGTTGTTGAATATGAGAAGAAGCTGATTGAAAGAGAAGTTAATTTCACAGCTTTGAACCAAGTTTTAGAGCGTTTTCTCACTGAAATGCTTATTTAGATTCATTCTGCATGAGTAGTCAACAAAATTCAGTGTGGTGATTATCCTTTGGGGGCTTCCATGAAATGAGTCTGATTTTTGTGGCTAGTCCCATGGGTAATTATTCCTGACAAAATTCCTGCTGTGGCTGATTCAGAGCAGGAACATGTCCAATATGGCCATGATGAACTAGTCCTTTAATGGTGCAAATCACATCTTTCCATTATGGAATGAGTCATTGATTAATCATTTTGTAGGCACTTTCTTTGCAGAAACCCTCAGTCAATATGTATTAGGTATAACCTCTGTTCCTTTTCCTTGCACCTCTTAAAACAGTGTGGAAATTGCAGTTAAATATGTAAAAAAAAATTCCATGTAAAATGTAAAAACCATAGTTGAATCTTATAACCATCAAATCTGTAAGGGTCAGAGCACACAGAGGCAAATGTATGTAAATAAGAGCACAAAAAAATTGCTAATGATAGATAGTCTATGAATAATATAGGTCAGTTTTCCACTGTAGATTATGCTGTGGGTTAAATAATATTTTGCCCTTTCCAGTCCTTTTGGAATTCCTTTGATGGGTGTACTTGGACATACTAGACTGCAGTCTCGAGAGAGGAGGTGTTAAGTTCATATTTGACAAGGTCTCAGTTCAGGCCTTGCCAGGGAGGCCAGCCTTACATCTGTGTGAGGTTCATGTGCAGCCAACCCACAGAGCTGTCACTGCTTTGTACATTCAAGGATCCCATTTATGATTCTGGTTGACCATTTCCCGCTGTGTTTCTGACAGCTTGGCACTAGTGCAGGCTGTGTGTCACAAACAGCTGAGGCAGCTCTGTGAAAGTGACTACCATCTGGAGCTTTCTGCTGTTTTTCAAAGTGGAAACCTTGTTGTCCTTCTTTGAGTACTTTATTCAGTTCTCCTTCTCTATTGCCAATTGACAGGAGAAACAATAGCAACGTTTTGCTCTCCATCCTCCTTGCCATAATTTCTATGGATAATCATCTCACATTTCTGTGCTTGTGTGAGCTTTTGATGCCAAGTGGGCAGAGAGCATTCAAGAGCAAAGCTGTTGTTCTTCTTTCTGCTGTTCACCAGCAGACAGGATAAATGATTAACTTGGCACAGTCATGTCAGAAGAGTGAAGTGGAGGCAGGCTTCTTGGGTCAGAGTTTTAATCATCTTGTATAACAAAAAATGCCATGCAAGCTTTGTGTCATGCTTGCCTTGTGCTGGCAATAACAGCTCTGTGGACCACAAAGCAATTGAGAGGCAGACCCTTAAATCTCATCACTGAGGCAACTCCACTGGTGCCCCATAAATGGCTTCAGCACCAACCCTCTGACATAATTTAGTGGAGCATGATTCTCTTGATGTTCTGAATTATTTTTATTGTCACTCATTGTACTATTGGCTTCCTTTGCTAGGCATTTCATTACATGCTCACACATCTGTTACTGAGCAGAAATATCCACTGGGAGCTTCTCTAGGTGGTATTATTTTGTTATGCCCATGTTTTGGCATCTAACAATCTCAGACAAAAACTAGGCATACTTTTTCTGTTTTGTTAAAGTTGGGGTTCAAAACTCTAGCATAAATCCTTCTCTGCTTAAAAGAAAAAAAAAGGGAATTAAAATTATTAGCTTTTTTTGGTGGGCATTTAAATATTCTTTTATTGCTCCATTGTGCTTTAGAACCAAATGGTAGAGACATTGGTTGACCTTTGGTTCATAGGTGTGCTGTAGAACTGAGCAAAAGAAGTTATGTCTGCATTGTCAGCTAGTAACAGTGAAGTTTTCTGTGCTGGAACTGTTGGTGTTATCAAGGACTTTATGTAGAACTCTAAATCTGAAGTCTCAGATTTCAGTGCATGTGAAATAATTTATCTTTGGCTCTACTTGTCCTATTTCTGTTTTTAGGATATATTTCAGAATGCATTTCAGGCAGCTGTGCTAACACAGCTGAGGATTTTTGTCTGTTGGGAGTACTGGGAAGTGTTAGAGACATTAAAGCAGTGACAGCTCTGCGGGTTGGCTGCACATGAACCTCGCACAGTTGTAAGTCTGGCTTCCCTGGTAAGGCCTGAACTGACACCTTGAGTTCAAAAGGAGTAAAACTTACTCACAGCATCAAAGAAATTGCAGTTACATATTCATTGTTGCACCTCTAGATAGTCTGGTGGGTTTTTGTATGGTGATAGGCATGAAGTGTTACTTTTAAGACATTTTTCAGAAAATAAAGGTTAAGCATTGCTTCTGAAGAGAGATCAGTAGTCAAATTTGAGCAGATAACCTTCCCCTGGCTTCTGGCATCTCGGTGGAGGTGTGATAGCCCAGTGCACTGCTGAGAGAGGAAAGCGTGCTGAGAACTGAGGCTTCTTTTCACTTCTGCTGTCAAGTCTTTGCAGTCTGAGAGGAAAGTTCAGTCTGAGAGGAGACTGCAGTTGTGTCATTCTCTTTAATGTCATAATGTAAAGCTGCTTCAGTTGGTTATGGAGTCTTTTTAAGTCCCAACTTCCCATTCAAATGAAGTTCCTCTCAGCTTTTATAGCTGTTTCTGTTATCAAGCATCCCTCAGAGAGCTGTATTAATATTTCCTGCAAAAACATGTACTAAAAATGGTTTTTTGTCATATTTTTGTGGCATCAGGTATAGATATTTTTATTTGAAAGTCAGTTTAAAACTGTAAGTTTTTTAAAATATACATCCAAATCATTGAAGGAGGGCCAGTGCAAGGTGGTTTGCAGATCTGTCACAGAAAAATTCCATAGGCACTGATAATGCCTGTAATTACTTACAGGAGGTTTGGAATTACTTTAAGCTTAGTGGACAGAGGGACACATTTGAGGGATTTTCTGTAAGGATGGTAGTAATTCTTTGTTTAGATGAAGAAAGGTACCCTAGCAGGGATTATGGAGGGTATGATTACTGGCAGAGCCAGGCAGGGCAGAATGAAGCTGGGCCAAACTGATATTTGTGCTTTGTATACCACTAATTCAGAAAGAGGCATCTTGAGTTTCACCAGAAATCAGTGAAAGCAAGATTCCTAACTGTCTTTTAAATATGGAATTCAGATTTCCATGTTACTCATGCACTTTTGAAAATATTTAGCATTTACGAATCAACTGGTGTCTATGGTTGCATTTATCAGTGGTAGGAATCTACCAGATAAATCTTCTTTTATACTTGCTTTTTATAATTTATTTTTGATTGAAAAGACTTGGGAAAAACAGTTTTTAGTCCTAGGCCACTTACTCAATTAAAAGTCTTAAGGAAAATCAGAGAACTGGGGGAAAAGGCTGGTTGAAGAGAAAAAAAATAAATGCCAGCGTGCTACATTTATCAAAGGCCTTTCTAGTCTTTCTGTATTTCTTGGCTGTGTTGTCCCAAAGCATAAAGTCTGTGCAAATAAATTCAAGTGTGGAAACAGTCACACTTTCTTTCCTTCTTTACCCTTTCATTAGAAAAAGAGAATGAAGCAAACAAGAAAAAAACCCCCGAGTAATACTGTTTTTTCAAAATATGTTTCTCATTGTAGAAAGTAAGCAGAAAGCTTGACTCCTAAGTGCTCATAAGAAAAAAAAAAAGGGGAGATCACAACTTTCTGGTTTGGGAATGGGATTTCAACATGTATGGGCTTGATACATTTTAAAGAAAATCTAACTCTATTTCTAAACCCAGTAGGCCCCCTTTCCTCTCTTCCAAAGTTCATCTTCAAATGTTTGAAAGAATTGTTGGAATGGCAGCTTTCTATGAAGGAATAGAGCATGACAGTGAAAACGGCAAGGTTCTGGGTTCAATCTCCAAATGGGCCATTATCTTAAGAGTTGGACTTGATGATCCCTGTGGGTCTCTTCCAGCTCAGAATATCCTGTGATCTGAAAATGGTTTGCTGAGGTTGGCTGGAGAGTGACACAGAGTCTAGCTTGAATGACTGCAATGGAATCCTGCTTTTCATTTGCAGATTGGTTTAAACATGATTTATCATGAGTTTTCCTGCTGTTGTCAGAGAAGGGTTGTTGCTTCGCGTATCTGTCTCTCAGGTCAGCTCAGTGTCGGCTGGGCCACCCTGCTAGCTCTGATACGTCCAACAGTACCTTTGCGTGGGTCTTTGGCTCCGCAGTGCTTTTGCCTAAAGCATGCACACCCATTGCCTATATACACCAGCACTGTTCCAGGAGCTTCCTTAGGACGTACTTCAAAATGACAAATATTTTGCTCAGTGTCCAAACAAATGTCCTGAGCTATGATGGCATTACTTTCACAAATGAAACCTTGCTGCTCCCTAACAACACAAGATTCTAAATTGACAGTTTGCCATTTCTCACCAGTTTGACGGGCCCGTTCTCTGTGCTTGGAAGGATAGAGAATAGCTCCATCATGGTTTATACCTAATGCAATGATAAGGAATATCAAATGCACTGAAGCATTACCTATTGTTAACACAAAGGCTGTAACTGTGTTTGTATTGGGGTTATAGGTAAAGTTCACTAATTTCCACCAGGATTGGAATTCTCTTTGAAAATAATTTGAATTGTTCCAAATTATTTTCCAAATTTCAGTAGGAAGAATTCTTTCTTCTTCTTGCCTTATAATTAAGGCAACAACCATTTGCATCCAAAGCTGCGCCTGGATGCAGCTAAGGGCCCAATAAATATTGTTTTGTGTAGCATCAGGTGTATCAATTACCAATTTGCTATCATTCGCATTTATCTTTTCCCAATTTGGTAATATGTTTAATAGCAATCACTAAAGTGTCCTCAAAGCCAATAAGGACAATTATAATAATTGTTGTAATTTGGTCAAATCTCTAATTGTGGCAACCAATTTATTCATTAATATTTCTGAATCAATGCTATTTAAAATTTCTGTTTAAAATATTTATCATGGTTTATATGGCCTTCATGTCCCTCGGAGTTCTCCTGTGGAAAGTAAGCACAACAGAATCTGCCACGAGGAGGCAGAAGGTTAGAATGATGAAAATTGCCCATCCTGTATTTATTCCATGCTCTTTCCCTAGAGCATCAAAGGCTGCCCATGTATATTTGTTCAGAGGGGTTTTCTGCACTAGTGGTACTTCCCCTACAGTAGGGAGGTCCACCAAAACAGACTGTCCAGGGCAATGTGCTGGATTGCTGGAATCACTTGGTCCCCATAGTGAGGGAATTATGCTTGAAGCTGTCAGGCAAAAGGCAGAAGGATCAGTAAACCAAGGATTTGCTGGCTGTTTGGGGGAAAAGGGAGGGGTGATGGCTGAGGCAGGTTTGTCTTGGATGCTATCCAAGTTTTCTGCTTCTTGTAGTGCTAGATTTTTCACAGCTCCTTCAGTCATTGAGAAGATGTTACAATAATGTTCAATCTGAGCAGACCACTGTCTTACTGAGGCCCTCTGGACCACCCCGGCAGGTGGGGGGGTCCCAGTAGTGAATGACTTAGCTTTGGAGGGGTCTCTCAAAACAATTGGTTGTTGTTGTGCAATTTTCTCCACTTCTATGAGAGCTAAGCTAACCACAAACGAGCCTTTCTCCCAAGTTGTGTACCTCTTTTCAGCATCTTTAAAACCACGGGAGTAAAAGCTGACAGATCTGATCGGGCCTTCAGGACCCCTTTGCCATATATATAACGACAATCCTGAGGTGGCAAATCTCCATTCTACCTGAAAAGGATCTGTAGGATGAATAGGGCCAAGGGCTTGGTGGACAGTTGCTTCAAAAAGCAGCAATTTTATTTTAACCAATTTATCATAAGGCAATTTGTCCATTACTTCTCGAGGTAGTCTCCTTTTCAGCCCTAGCAACCACAACTGCTGCTGGTTAGAGATTTGTTCTCCCTTTTCTGGTTTTTCCTTAGGAGAAGCAGTGTGCCTGACTTCTCTGGGTTTTTCGGGTTTGTCCTCTGAGTGCTTCACTGGTCCGTATTTTCCACTGCTATGACTGCTGTTAGATTGTGTGCTAGGAGTAGCAAAAGGCGAGAAGTCAGTGGAGTCAGTGGAACCGGTTTGATCACTTGCGTGTCCAAGAAATCTTTCAAGCCTGTCTACCGGGGTGATAGATGCTATTGTTTTTTGAAAAAGAATTACTGTTGGTTTAAGAGACTCCAGCAAACCTCGAATTAGGGGGGTCATAATCTCGGGTCTGACAGGCTGTTGCATGGGTGACTCATAGTCAGAAATCAATTTTCTTTCATGTATCATTTGCAAGCATGCAGCTTTGTGTATGTTCTCTAGGAGTTGGTCCGGGGTGCCGACTATTGCCAGAGGGTCGCCCCTTTCAAGGGGGCTTAGTCCCCCTGCCCAGTGAGCTGCACGCTGTGTCAGGGACCATGGAGCACGTGTATTCCCTGTTGTTAAGAAAACTCCATGTCCCCAGTAGCCACTTGCTTCTTGTTCACTTAATTTAATTTGGTCACCCCCAGTAAGTGAAACTCTAAAGACATACTCCGTCTCTGATTCGCTAGGAAGTCGGGAGTATTCTCTTTTTAATTTAGCTAATTCAGTGGCTGTGTTTTGTATTTCTTTGGTGGTTATGTGGGGGTTATGAACCTCTTCATTTATATCATTAAATTCTGTTTTGACAAGAGGTCTCAAGTTGGAGCAACAGAGTTCCCCACAATTTTGCATGTGTACTAATTCTTTCTGAGGGTATATCTGTTTAATGCTGTATGTCTCCTTTCCTCCTGTTTCCTTTGGTGAATCTACAAGTTTTGAATTTTTGCTACGCTCTTCTGCAAGGGAAATCTCCAGCAAATATTTCTGACTTCTTTCCTGTTCTAATTGTTTTTGCAAAGCTTCTACCAAATCTTGCAGGGATTCTATTCCTTCTCCCTCTCGATTTCTTTCCTGTTCCAATTGTTTTTGCAGGGATTCTATTTCTGCCCTCTCTTCACTTACCCGTTTAAAATGGGTTTTCATGGCTGCCGAAAGGCAGGCCCCCAAAACTGAGCAAAGAATGGTTTTATTTCTGCCCAGTTTATACTTAGCATCATGTTGCAAAGAATATAGTCTATCTACAATGTTTTCACACTTAAACCAATTATCTTGTGCCCACTCTTCTCCGGCTGGAGAAGGTCTAGCACCATGCTTTGTTAACAAAGCAAAAAGAATATCCTTATCTTTTGTACTAGAATTTTCACTCATTTTTTTGGGAAGGGACAAAAACCACTCTCAGGGAGGTATTCTTAAAGTTACAAACAATGGCACAGCTAATACTGTGTTTCCCTTTGCTTCCCTGGAATGGGAGAGGAGACCCAGCTGCTTGGGAGGCACTTCTTCACAAAAAACGCCTGTTGTCTCCTCAACTACACCAAGCAGCTCAAAACACAGAGTCCCATCTTTTGCACAGTGAGATCATTTCTGAAATATCCTGATGACAGGGAGTGCTTATTCACCTGGGTGTATACAGTTTGCGGGAATTTTCCCTCGCCCCCCTTGCTTTCTAACAGCGCTCACCGAAGTGGCGTGCTAGGTGCGGCTGAGACGAGGGTCCTTCCCCTTCTACAAACTATATAAAACCCGCAACTCCACAGTCTATCGAGATCCTGTCCGTGACGCCAATTTAATGTCAGGGTCCGCAAACATATGCGGGGAACCTGATGGTTCGTTTTGGAGATCTCAAAGCGCAAAAGACACAACAGGGGACAAACCAGTTTGCTTAAACAAAAAAATGCACTTTTATTTAGTGCCCACAATGCGATAGTAGGGAGAGAAAATAGAGAATAGTGAGAAAGATAGAGAAAGAGGGGAAGGGGGAATATAGCTACCACGTGGAGAGTCGGAGGTCCTCAAGACGTAGAGATGCCCATAGACGCGATCTTCTCCAGTGGGGTGATCACAAAGGGTGCATGGGATCCTCAGAGTCTTTATAGGCTGGTCAGGAAGAGGACCAAGGCGAGTGGAACAGAGCCAAAGAGGGCACAGGGCCAAGGCAGGCACCTGCGTCAAAGTTGGGTGCTCAGGAACAAGCGGCAAGCTGTACCCTTCTAGCACGGTCAGTATAGTCAGCTCAGTCCACTGTAACGAGCTGCTATTGTTCTTGCATTCCGTTCTCGTGGAGATGCGTATCAGTCCTCGGCAAGGCCCCACCTCAGCCAGGCCAGGGGCTCTCCCCAGTCTCTCCGGGGGTCTTGGTCTTCAACCATCGGAGACAGTTGTGAGGCATAACACATCCTCGGACAGACTCTGACAGATGAGGACAAGGGACGAGGAGTTGTGAAGTGGGTCCTTGATGGCCCATTAACAGAGATAACCCCTGGAGGGAGTTACCCGTGACTCATGGGCCATTAGCAGGAGACACCCCAAAAGTCATTAGCAGAAGACACCCCAAAGGCCATTAGCAGAAAAGGCAGAGGGCTTGGGAAAACACTAGCCCACCTGGCTTCAACAGTTCATGAAGATGGTGATGGAATAAATACTTTGTGTACATCCTACACTGCAACCCAAGACATCAGTGAAAATTAAAATATTAGTATTTGGGGACTCCTGCTTTGTTAAAAGCATTCGGATAAACACGATCTTGTTGCCTTCTATGATTTCGCTTGTTCTTGCTTTCTTATATACACTTGTCTGCTCTTTCTATAGCATGTGGAAATAAACATCTTACCACCAGAATTGGGGTTGCTTTTTTAGTTCTTCAGTATTTGTCCCATAGGGATACTGGCTTCACAACAGGGAAAGACACAAGTCCTTGCAGACTCTTTCTGCACCTTAATTTCTGTGGAAGAAAACTTGAACATATTTTCCAGAGGATAAATATCATATATTAAAAAAGACCATCTTTTTTTCAGGCTACTCTGTAAGTTGCCTGGAATATACCGTGATATTGACCCTCTGTTCTTGTCTTCTTCCTGGACATTACTTAACCCTTTCCTCTCTAGATCACTGTAAAATATATTCATTTAGCTTTCAATAATATTTTTCTTTTTCAGATCCAGTCTATTTTTACTGCTACCTGCTATTTAGACTCATTCTTTGCTTTCTGTCTCATCTCTTGAGATTTTATTTTTGGAGGGATTTCCATAATATTGTATTTTTCAGAAGCATTAAAAGCTTCTCATATAGCAAAGATACACTAAGACCTTTAAAGGCATTGATAAAACTTAGTAGAGAACATTTTACTTACTTAAAAACTATTTCAAAGTAAAAATACAGTATTCATTGTGTGAAAAGGTTTTGAGAACTGGCTGCTGTCTCCACAATAGACACCCATGCAAAATCTTCATCAGTGGGTGGTTTCCCTGGGTTCCAGAGCAGTAAATACATTTTCACTGTTGTCAAGGAAGAAAACACAGTAACAATAAACTTTCTGATGGTAAAACGCTGATAAGAAAGGTAAAGAGCAAAGAACAGAAGAGTCAGACTGAATGAATTTAAACAAATTTTCACTCTTCAAACAAAATTAATTCCAGAAGATCAGGTACAAAGCAATAATATTTCAGAACAACTAATGCCAGCTAATGGAGTATATACTCTGGAAATACCTAAATTAGCCATAAACTCTCAGGTCAATACCATATCCACATGATTAAATGTCACTTGTTTTAAAGCAAGGAGAAAGAGCACTGATTTTATCATTATTTGCATTACCAATGAGATAGTACAGAAAAAGTCTTCTGGAGTTGCCATTTGTGGATAAGTATCATTCATGCTCTCTAGCTCAGTAATTGGGAGTTGATAAAAAATTTCCTTGTATTTTTCCAATACATCTATGATCAGAAAATGACTACTAATTTTTTTGCTTAGAAGTGGAAAAGGTAATAGTGACTATACCAAGCCAAAAGGGAAGCACAAACAATCACTTTGATTATAATAATGAAGAGGAGAAGCCCTGTTTTTCTGTATCTGCAAATGTGTCATCTTTTTTGTTCCCATCTATGGTAAAGGAGACTTTAATGGTTCGGAGCTTCTTTTGGGAGAGTAGTAAGATGTCTCTATAGATGTTCTGAATCAGCTGCTCTGATATTGAATATTATGAGAAAGCGTAGAAGTTTAGCCTGAGGAATTATCAAGAGGGCGAGGCAGACAACCTATAAAGTAATCTCCTGACAGTTCTTCACATTGAAGAGTATGAAATTAGACCATGTAGCTCTCAGTCACAGAATCACAGAATAAACTGAGTTGGAAGAATCATCCAAGTCCAACTCCCGGCCCTGCACAGCAACATCCCCAAGAGTCACACCATGTGCCTGAGAGCATTGTCCAAACACGTCTTGAGCTCTGTCAGGCTTGGTGCTGTGACACTTCCCTGGGGAGCCTGTTCCAGTGCCCAGCCACCCCCACAGTAAAGAACTTTCTTCTAATAGCTAGTCTAAACCTCCTCTGACACAGCTTCAGGCCATTCCCTCAAGTCCTGTCACTGGTCACCACAGACAAGATATCAGCGTCTGCCCCTCCTCTTCTCTTCACGAGGAAGTTGGAGATTGCAATGAGGTCTCTGCTCCGTCTCCTCTTTTCCAGGCTGAACAGACCAAGTGACCTCAGCCTCTTGTCATACAGCTTTTCCTCAAGGCCCTTTACCATGTTTGCTGCCCTCCTTCAGATGCTGTCTAATAGTTTAATGTCTTTCTTATACTGTGACACCAAAACCTGCACACAGTGCTTGAGGTGAGGCTCCCTCAGCTCAGAGCAGAGTAGGACAATCCCCTCCCTTGCCTGCCTGGCCATGCTGGGCCTGATGCCCCCCAAGACAGGCTTGGTCCTCCTGGCTGCCAGGGCACTGCTGACTTACCTTCAACTTTCCGCTGACCAGAACTCCCAGGTCCCTTTCAGCAGCACTCCTTTCCAGCATCGCATTCCCCAGTCTGTACATCCAGAGTTGCTTCATCCCAGGTGCGCAATCTGGCATTTTCCCTTGTTGAACTTCATATGATTGGTGATTGTCCTGTTCTCTAATTTGCCAGGTCTCTCTGCAGGATGGTGTGAATACTTACTAAGAGTGAGGATTTGATCATATTTTGCCTATGCTGAGCTTGGACTGTCAGGTGGAAGGAATTAAAAATACACATTGGTTCAGTCTGCTTTATTCTCCTCATTCACAGCTTTTCCATCTTTTCTCTATATTCACTTCCCAGTATCTCCAACTAAAACACAATATGCTCTACATGTTTCTACACTTGAAGGCTCATATTGCTTTGATCTTTGTATTTCTTCCTCATTTACAGATTTTACTGCAATTTTTACTCTTTGTTCGTGATTTTTTTTTTTTTTTAATCTAGCATGTCTATGAACCCGAATGGCATACATACTGATTCCCATTCTTGTCACCTTCCATTTTTCCTGCTTTCACCATCTAACATGTCAACTCTTGTTCTATGCACAACCGTCCTGGCTTAGGGCAAATTTGGGAGGAAACCTCCTAATGGGGTTCCTCTGGAGAGCAAAACCAAATGGCCTGTCCCCCCAAGCCAGTCTGGGAAAGAACTTCCTCAGAGAAAAGTGGAAAAAACTATTTATTTAACAAACAAACTGCCCACAAGCATAAGAAATAAATAATATGAAACAATAAAACCTCTCGCTGCTCCAAAGAGAGATGGCAAAACTGAGAGAAGTCCTTGCCGTGAGTTAACTCAGCTCTCTCAGCCTCTTACCAGTTCCCGTCCCTTTGGCACTGGAAAACGCCAAGGTCCAGGCCCCGGTGGGCCACAGGTGCAGCTCCTGGTGCTCCTCTGGGTTTTTTCAGTCCAGAGCAGATCTAAACAGTCCTAAGAAAAAGGAGAGAGGGATAAAAAAAAAAAAAAAAAAAAAAAAATCCAGGAAGCTTTTTGCCCCAGCTAGCTAGACTAACTAAAAGGGAAAAAAAAGCTCTCCGGCCACTGCCCGTGCATCTGATGAACACACAGTCCAAGGATGAAGAGAGGATACAGAGGAGTGAACAGTTTTTCAAAACAAACCGCACGCTTCTTCTTTCCCTTCTCACTCTCAGAACCAGTCTTAAAGGTACAGAACACACAGCACACACAGAACAGGCGACTGGGGATACCGGCATCATAGTCACCCTAGGACAACAACAAAATAAAACATATATATCTCAAAAGTGTGTGCCAAAAATATCATGCCAGACTCTTTTCAGTGGTGCCCAGAGACAGGATGAGGAGCAATGGCCATGAACTGAAACAGAGGGAGTTTCACCTCGACCCAAGGAAGAACTTTTTTACATTGAGGATGGCAAAGCTTGGAAAGGCTGCCCAGGGAGGCAATAGTCTCCCTTCTCTGGACGTGCAAAACCCACTTGAGCACATTCCTATGGCCCCTTCTCTAGGAGACCCTGCCCTGGCAGAGAGGGTTTGAGTGAGTGTGCTCCAGAATTGTCTTCCAACCCTAGCAATTCTGTGCTCATGTGATTCTGTTAATATCATAATGCAGAAGTTTAAGCATTAGTTTTACCTTTTGTTTGGGGTGTGTACTCAATCTCTTGTGAAACCAGCAGCACCTTAGCATTTGGTTATTTTGTTTTACTTAATAAAGATGAATATAAGAATATGTTTAAAAGATATGAGTGAACTGAGGTCCAAGATTGATTCAAAAATTCTCTTTGTGTTTCACTATTAAAAATGATAGACATTACTCTGATAATGGCAGACTGTGCACGTCTCAATTGTCTCTATGTATAAGTCAAAAATAAAAAAAAAAAAACCTGAATGCTCTGAAGTGAAATATTGTCAAAGCAGAAGGGATTGGGCAAAGGGGAGATAAAAAAATATAATTGAAATAGAAGTAAAGGGAGACTGTAAAAAGAAACTACAAAAACAAGGCTGCCGCTACATAACCCAGTGGAGACTGACTTTGAGATCTAGGACACAACCTTATAGAAGGAAAATATAGGATAAAAATCTGTTTTTTCATAGAACTATTTTTTCCTTCCTTTTTTTTTTTCCTTGTTTATTGACTACACAATTCCATCTTACTGTCTTAAAGTGGAAAGTTTGGCTTACTCTCTGACAAGACTATGAAAAAAAAAATTTATAACTTTCTATCTGAAAATACGGGACATCTTCTGTAAGTTTGAACATGCAAAAACTAGATTGCCAAGTTAAACGTATTTGGAAAGACATTGAAGTATTGTTCCTGAATCTTCATGTGACTTGCACATGTGCCCCAGTATTGTTCAATTTAAATTTGAAACCCTGATTAAGTGGAATTCCCAGTTTTGCATGTATCAAGGGAGTATGATGTTTCATGTTATTACTACTGCTTCTAAAAAGCACTAATATTTCTGGGGTATTTTTTTTTTTTTAACTTTTCTCCTGTAAGCCAGAATTTGGAAATAAAGGGGGAAGAAAAGCTTTCTTTAAAAACAACAGAAACAACAACAATCAAAAATAGAAAATAACAAAAATCTCAACATCATGAATTTTCTCTTCCCCTCCTACAAGTTTGATTTCTGAAAATACTCTGGCAAGATTTCTCTAGTTAAATTACTGAGAGACAATGAATCTTGTGTGACGCTTTTTTTGTCATTTCATGTTGTGTGATAAGGAGCACTTCTCTGGTCAGCTTGGGTCAGCTGTTCCAGCTGTGTTCCCTCTCAGCCTTGCTCACCCTCAGCCTACGGGCCATTGGAGGGCAAGTTAGGAGAGACAGCATGCATGTTGCTATGTGCAACACTGCTCAGCAGTCTCCAAAACACCAGAGTGTTACCAACATTGTTCTAGTTGGTAACTAGCACAAAGCGCAGCAGTGTAAGTGCTGCTATGAGGAAAGTTAACTCCTTCCCAGACAGACTCAGTACAATTGAAATAAGAGAAATAAAAGGTTGTGTGTCAGAGCCAAGATGGCCATGCACTCAGAGTGTTTCAATAAAAACATCAGAGGGTTTCAAGTATCAGCACCTTGTTATCTGGACATCTTTCATACCTTTTCCATGTAGCAATCCTATGGGCGGCTCCACGTAGCTTTAGTTCTTTCTCTCCTTCTTCAGTCCCAGCTCGCTGCTTCCTGTCCCTGGCTCAGCCACCTGACCCTGTCTGTCCCTTGTACAGTGGCTGACCTTATCTGTCCCTCACACCACCTCCTGTCCCTTCCTCCTCACACCTCGACCAGCAGACTCCAACTGACTCTCTACCAACTAACTCACTCTTTTATCACACCCAGCTGTGAGGGCAAGGCTGTTCCCACTCTTGGTAATTAACACAGCTGCAATGTATCAGAGGCAGGATTGCCTTTGGCACTATCTCTGTCTTCCCACAGTTGCGTGCTAGCAACTTCCAGCGTATCAGCACATGAATAAAAAGGGCAGAGTTTCTGTGGATTTAAATGCTGCTACCTCACATACTTTTGGACAGATCAAGTACACTCCATCCTCATAGCCTAGAAATATCTTCAAAAATATTTATTCTTCTCCAGCAGAACTACAGAGACATCTTCATCAGACACAGGCCAAAGACTAAAAACTGATCTATAAGGTGTGTTCATCACTGAAGTGTTAGCATCTCCATGTATGAGGCAGTTTCCAAGTTGTGGCTTTGAACCATCTAAGAGAAAATTAATGAGGGAAGCCTGAATTGGAGGAGATAGTCTCTCTCTCAGTGTTTGTGAACTGAAAGGGCAAACTGATGAGCTTTGTAGTGGGAGATGTAGGAGAGTTTCTATTTGCATTTTAGTGCAGACAGTGCATCTCAGATCGTCCGTGTAGATTCCCTTTTAGAGAACATGGGAAGCAATTACAACTTCTACAGTACAACTCATCTCATTTTAGAGGGATCAGCTAAATTTGATCAGATGAACTATGCAACAGATGCATGTATTTCTCTCAGTTGAACAGAAACGGAGCTAAGGGCAGACATCCCCACTGCAAATGCCTAAAGCCAAGTAAGATGAATCCTGCCTGAGGTCTTCGCCTTCAGAATATTCACAAACTCATAAGTTGTGTTTTAAGATTGGATCAAAATTCACAACTATTAATCGCATATGCATATGGTAACAAATCATCACTTGCTGACTACTGCTGAGTCACTGCACATGTAAACAACATATTGTTTACCACTTCTGGAAAGACCAATTCTTAATATCTATTCAAATAATAAATAATTTTGGTAACAAAACAATGAAGATAATTCACTGAATAATGTCAATTTTATGGGGTAAAACTCCTGATATGAGTTGGCTAAGCTAATATCACTGGCCATAATATTTTTTGGGACTCAAATCATTTTCACCTATCTGTTACAACAAGAATATATCAGATTATACAGCAGTGAACAGAATGTAGAAAGAAGCTGAATTTTCTAGCTCAAACACTGAATTCTCTTCCTCAATGTTGCAATTATTTACCTACATCTAGCTAAGTATTATCAGAAATGGAAGGGCAGGGAGAGGAGGGAGGGAGGGGGAAGCAGCCAGGAGCTAAAAATCTATTTCTAGGCTTAATGTAGTCACCTTTCCTGCTCAGCACAGGATAGAGTTTCTCCAAGTAAATATGTATTCTTTAACAAGAAAAGGAAACTAGACCTAGTATCAATCAGACTATCACAGGTTGAAAGGATCTGCTCCTTGCAGCGGAGCTGCTCTCCAGCCTGTCATCCCCCAAACTGAATGGACGGAAGGTACAGAATCTGTATACAAGGTGCAGAATCTGGCATTTTCTCTTGTTGAATTTCAGCTGGTCATAGAATAATAGAATAATAGAATCGCAGAATCGCAGAATGGTTTGGGCTGGAAGGGAACTTATATGTCATCTAATTCCAACCACCCTGATACAGGTAGAAATACCACCCACTAGATGATATCATTGCTCAATTCTCTATTCTATCCAGACCTCTCCATAAGGCCACTTTACCCTTGAGGGAATCCATAGCTCCTCCTAATTTAGTATCATCAGCAAACTTCCTTAATATACATTCGACTTCAGCCTCCAGATCATTTACAAAGGAAAAAGAAATAAAAAAGGGAATGAAAAGAATGAAAATTAAAAAATTCTTCATAAATATGATTTTAAATGCCATGAAAAATAAAAGTTTTAGTCTTTTGATTGAAGAAAACAAAACAATGAAGTTAATTTATAAATTTTATTACAAGTGGTGTTAATTTCATTTAATATAGCATTGACTTGACTTAATTTCTTCAGTTATTTCTGTAGTCATTTGACTATGCATACTATTTCAAATCAAAAGTAAGCCATTACTATGGTTCCTGTTTTAATACTGCGAAGGATGTGGCAAAGGTCTGTTTCTAACTGAGGTTACCTTCCTATATTGAAGTCTTTACTCCTGAAATGAGAGAATCAAATACCATAGAGTACATAAGACACTTCTTCGGGGAACTAAGTACAGCATAAGCATTTCATTCTCAAACAAAAAGGCTGAAAAAATGGCTTGAACCACACAGTAAAAGTTCTTTCTTCTACTCTCCTAAATTGTTTTTTCACTTGGAAGGTTTAGGTAAGCAAAAAACTTTCTAGAAATAGCATGGCTGCAAGCTTAATAACTTGCTCATATACCCACAAGAAGAGTTAAATACCATAGTGCTAAATGATGATGTCTACTAGAACCACAGCTTGTCAAAGAACATTTCAAATAGTGTTAAACTGCAAGTTTGGGAAGTGTCCTTCCAGCCTGATGCATAAAAAGGATTGTCTGGTCAAAGAAATAGCATACTGCATGCACATACTGGAGTATTCCATGGGTCTGCATTAAAGTTTTGATCCACCTCCATTATAAATAATAGGTAGAAATATATCCAAAATTTAATATGGAGATAAAAACACTGTAATAACGAACAAAATTATATTTTGTTTTTATAGCTCCATCCAGAATTGCAAACTATTATTATTCTTCCACTTTGATGAATTACTAGAGTATACTACGACTAGAAACATTCCAAAAGTTGACCTATTTCAGTTTTTTAAAAAAATTTTAATTCTCTTTCAGGGTATGGAATCCTTAATATCAAGCGATAAGTCAGCACCATTTTGAAGTACATATGATCGAAGGTCTGTAAAGTGTACTTTGCTGTAATGCTGTATTTGATGTCCACTGCAACTAGAGAGTCTGAAATCCATAAACTGCACAAGTTTGCTCTGTAATGCTGCAACACCCTGTAACTACTTCAGACTGTTTCATCAACGACTGCGGTTTAGTTCTTCACAATACTTCTTTTTTAAATCCTGGCAGGCACATTGAAGTTGTTTTCAATATAGCAGCTTAGGCTGTAGACAGTTTCCAACATCTGCGTATTCAATCACTATTTCTTCACTCTTTGATATACTGCCAAAATATCTCTAAGACATCACTATAGAGTTCTAATGATACTGTCAACCTGTTGCAAATAACTGACAGTTTTAACCTTTATGTTTTGAGAAACATTCAATAGTTTTTCCCATAACACTTCCCCAAAATAACTGGTTTTGTATTTATGGATGATGGGCTTCAACCAGCCTCCCGCATGCCAGGTTATTCAAAGCTGCAATATAACACACAGTTAAATAGAGTATTATATGACATAGATTTCACCATCCGGCATAGGAGCACGATGTTTTTTACATGCTCTAAAGTTATTTTTCAACCAAGAATATTTCATTAGATAGTTGTTTATACAACCTTGACACTCTTCATTATATGGAAGTGTGTAAAAATAACACTGAAGTTCAAACCATACATGCTTCAGGCACATCCATATAGCTGTGTACAAAAACATTTTGTGATGATTCCAAAATACTTCATCTTTGTGGCAACTTAGTCCTGTAAATACTATAGCTGCATTTAAAAAACAACGAGCTGTAATCTCTAATTTCAATTTACAGGGAAGGCTTACAAGGGTGCAGCACAATTTCATATTCACAATAGTGATAAATATGTAGACTTCAGGTAGGAGGTGATCCAGACTTTCTTGTACAATGTCTTTAATACATGCCAGCTCTTCACTAACTCAGAAATTTTTCTACTCAACTTCACTCTGTTTACTTGTCTTCTGATATCATTTTTAGGTGGTAAGAGGAATTAAAAAGATAATATGGTTTGAAATTTTTGGTTAAGGTAAGGTTCTTGGGTCACATAAATAAAATAACGCCTTGAATTTCAATAGAGCTGTATCAATTCAGTTCTGTGATTCACTTACTGAAGGAGTACATCTATTTAAAAGTTTATTTTAATTTGCATTACCATAAACAAGGTTTTGCTTAGAAATCCAAAACCAGAAACAGTGGTTTTCATTAACATTACATGCTTTACTACAGTAAACTTTTGGGAATTACAAACTGCAAGAATGGAATATGATAAATTCCTTGGAAATGTCTTTTCATGTGGTTTTAATGATTTAAAATAGACTGGTATACAAGAAATACAGTGATAGCAAAGAATCCAGGGACAGTTTTCAAAAAAACCACCAAATTCACAGGGGTGATGTGATTCACATTCATCTGTTAGGAATGACCAAGATAAAACTTGTAACACTCCAGGGGTGTAGTGGAAACCTCAGTCAGTGAGTGTTCATACCCTCTTATAGGTAACTTTTCCTTAAATCTGGCTGACAGTTCTTAAAAACTGTGACAAACTTTTTAAAAAGCAATTTTTAAAAAAAGAATACCTTGATCTATTACCTTAATTCATAAGAACCTGTTTTAAGCTCTTCAATAAAGAAACCCAACAGATCAGTGAAGTTACCCTGCTGCTCCATTGTCTTGACACTGCCAGATTGGTAGTTCTCCTCTTGCTAATTTTGCAAGAGTGACTTCTAACTCGGAATAGCCAGAGAGGAGGCTGAAACAAAACAATAAAAAAGCAACCATGTAATGGGGGAGGGAAGGTAAGCTTGAGGCAAAAAGTCTTGAGTGGACAGTTGCTTTTGTTCCAGGAACCTGGTGTTCTGATGAGCCAGTGGTGCTTGAACAGCTCATGACTGATGGTACACAGGAGAAGCCAAGCCATTTGAACTATGAGTTGGCCATCTAAGAAGGAAATCTGAACACAGACATGCTCGGCTGCTCCACTGCAGTGCAGGGACTCCTTCAGCTCACCAAATCTGTACGCTGTTGTTGCTTCGCGTATCTGTCTCTCAGGTCAGCTCAGCGTCAGCTGGGCCACCCTGCTAGCTGTGATACGCCCAACAGTACCTTTGCGCGGGTCCTTGGCTCCGCAGTGCTTTTGCCTTGGCTGTCTCGGCCGTGGTTCGAAAGAGGGGACACTCCAGGCTCAGGGAGAAAGGTTTTATTCGGGTAACTCAGGGGCAGCCCCTGGTTCCAGGCCTGTGCCTCTGGGGAGTGACCCCCGGCCTCGGTTACAGGGGGTTTTTGTTCCCCCAAAATCTCGGGGGTGGACACAAGTTACAAGACCAATCACACAAAGCCAGGTGGGTAAGGTCAAAATGCAATACACAACATTAACAAATCAGGTGAATTTGGGATGGAGTCCTAGGAGACCCACCAATCACTGTCAGACACCTCTCCTGAAGATTTTGGGGTCTGGGGTATGATGGACATGTGGGGGAGAAATACAATGGGATGGGGGAAAATACAATAGGATGATCGAAACCCAGGGCAGAGGATTAGAGTTGTCTTGGCAACTCTTATCAACCTCTGATAAGCACAATCCAAGACAGGAACTTTACCAGGCTAGGGTTAAAGTCCAAATCACATCAAACCTACAACTAAGAAACCTATGATACCATTTCAGCACCCCCACAAAGGGTCATCACATTTCCCCAGTTTCTATAGTACCACAGTAGCAATGAGAGTACTTGAGAGAGTACTGGTTTAGGTCTGCACTGTAACTCCTTCTGTATATTTCATCTAGATCAAGTATTGTTGGGGGAAAGGGCTGATTCCTTCTCTCTCTTTTTTTTTTTTTTTTTTTTTAATTACTCTCTGAAGTTTCTGAATGTTGTTCATGTCCTTCCTGCAGTATGAGGTGGTACACTTTCTGTTTGCAGTAATAAGAGGCTATACACACACACACACACACACACACACATATATATAATCAGAGGAATTAACGTCACTTTTAAGTCCTTCAGAGGCAGCCAAATTATTAATGGTGAAAAGTGAAAGGATTCAAATTTTGTTTTCAGCTCTTTCGCATTTGCACCACTTCCATGTGCTCTGAAATAGCATCTCCCTTCTGAGAACAGCATAGGAGGGGTTTGGAAGCCATTATTGCAAGTTGAAATGCATCTTAGTGAAAGTGCACATGTTTTTATTGCAAATGAATCTTTATTGGGGGAAATGATACAGCATAATCTCTTCCACCATCATACATTCCACAAAATTAAAACAGAAGGATGGGGCAACATTAATTAGGAATTTTCCCCTTCAAGGGTTCCTGTCAAGTTCTCCATGGTGCTGGGAAGTTGAGGATTTTCTGGTTTTTTTTTTTTTTTTTTTTTTTTTTTTTTTTTTTTTTTCTCTTGTGTGGTTATACTGCAATTTAAAATTGTAACATAACCAGTTGTCTAATTTAGGCTATTTCAGTGAATTGGTGCCTGATATGGTGTTTGAAAAGCACCAGTAGAATGATTGTGTTGCTACCATAGGTTTGGATCTGTTTTGCTGGTCCTGCTGGAAGTTTCTCCCACTACCCATGGATGACTGGTGCAATAGGCAGTACCTGCTATATTCTCTCACATTGCCAGCTATTAAATCAGTGTTTAGACCACAGATTTTGTATACAGGATGTTGCTACAGCTCCGCTGAGGGCCTTTGGGTGTATCTTGATAATGCCTGCTTAGGGAGACATTAGACTGTTAAATATTGATGGGATACACTGTAATAGTTCCTTGGGTGCAGTTAGTGTGGGTCATGTTTATGTGAATTTAGGAATGCTTTATTAACTGATGCAGGAGAATTATTTCTTAGCATGGTAGATGCAGTCGTTAATTATGCACAGTACCACCATCATTTATAGGGGGTTAAATCACTCCATTCAGCGTATTATTTTTCCAGTATTCTGAAAGAAATGAACTGATGCAAAGGCTTTTTACTTTCTAATTGTGTCTGTGCCTACTTCCACATATCACCTCTCCCATAGGATCCTGCCACCAATCTTGTGCTGACTCTGGCTCCTTTGTGACAGTGTCCTCACTGACACCTAAAGTTGCCCAGTTCTCTTGAGACAGTGCTACTCTGCACTACCCATAGGACTCCTTGGGTCTATCACTTTCTCTATTCTTTGACCTAAAGTGTGGTGGTTTTTTTTTTTTTTTTTTTTTTTTTTTTTTTTTTTTTTTTTTTTTTTTTTTTTCCTGCTAGAAACCTCTCATGTGCCTGGTCCTTTTGCTTTTTTCCCTGATTCAATCTAATTCATTTCTGTCCTTCTCTGACTTTGGACTTCCTTAGTTCGTCTTTTCAGCTGCTTTTCTGGGACACCAGGGAAAGACATCTTCTTTTCTGTGTCACTCTTCTTTCTGCTTCCTTGAAGTGTGCTGAAGTTGCTCCCCTGACAATCCAGATCCCTTAAGCATCTGATTATGATTATGCATTTGTCCTGACCTACTCTTTGTTTCATTCATTTCCTCCACGGATGACTGTCTTCTGAGCCCTTGAAAAAAGGCTGCACAGCTGTATGGGGATGGAATTTTTTTTCCTTTTCACACCTGTAATGATAAGGACAAAGGAATGTGTGCTGTGTTTTCACAACAAGACATGAAAATGAAACACATTTCACATCAGTTTTATTTTTCTTTCTCCTCTGTTCCCTTTTAAACCTCACCCTTCTTGAAAACCTTGCAATTAAAATGTTTTAAAAGAACATTTGTTATTATTTGTAATAGCTCGGCCACTTTCCTCCTTTATTCCTCATTTCTTCATACATCTTATCCTCTTCTTCCTCCAGATCTGGTTGCTGTGCTTGATCCTTGCCACTCATCATGTTAGGTGGTGACTGCTGGAGCTCTGAGGGACTCTGGCAGATCCAGCTCTCAGAGCCCTGCCTGCAGAGAGAAAAAGATCTGCCCTTTTTATTCTTCAAAAGCTGAACTTTTAATGAACTTTTCCCTGCCTTTGTATCTACTTTTTTAGTGCCTCACCTAGCTCACATTCAGGGAAATTTCTGCAGCTTTCTTCAAGTTTTTCCTACTGTTGCTGGGACATTTTATCCAAGCCCCAATGATAAGTCTTTTCATTATATATTCTTGATTATCCTTATGACACTTTCTTACCCCATTCTCAAATACTCATGGTGAAAACTACTCTCTTTTAGCCTTCCTCTTTCTGTCTGACTTACAATTGGTGTTCCACAAAACTGAGTCTGGTCTGGGTTGAAATATTATCTTACAGTCCTCTGTTGCAATTAATTCCGAATTAGTTAGTGTTGGAAGGGACTTCTGGAGATCACCCAGTTCAATCGTGCTGCCAAGGCAGGGTCACTTTGAGCAGGTGACACACATCACCACATGTTCAAGTGGGTTTTGAATGGCTCCAAAGAGGGAGAAGACTCCTTGATCTTCCTGGGCAGCCTGTTCCAATGCTCTGCCACCCTCAACCTAGAGAAGTTCTCCATCACGTTGAGTTTGAACTTCTTGTGTTTTAGTTTATGGTCAATAAAACTTCCTGTGTTTTAGTAAATTCTATTATATGTTTGTTATCTTTCTTATTCTAAAATATCAAACCTACATATTTTTCTGTTTGCAAGTGGTTATAATTTTGAAGTCTTTCACAGTATTTTAAGGAAGCAAAAGTTACTTTTAGGATTTTAATCTCTTAGAGTCATGAGGCACAGCAGATTTTTATCATGCATCAGTGAAATTTCTGTACAGGATAGAAGCAAGAGTTGACATATCAGAGTTTTTCTCAAGACTAAAATTTCACTTTAAACTTTCCTATAATTCAAATTTTGTCTCCTAGTTTAGTGATCTGTCTGTGAGCATACTCCATAAAATGCCCAGTTGGCTTTAAAATAAGCCTGCCATGGATATTGACCCTTGAATTAATTCCCTGGCAAATAAGAGTCAGAAGATTTCACTTCACTTTTACTTGTGATCAAATATCTTCTCCTCTTTGCCTTCCTGTTCTTATACCTTCTTACTCTAGCTTCTTATTTTCATAAGAGATTCAAACTCAATACCTAATAAAATCAGGGCAAAGATCAAAGGTAAGAGAAACCACTTAGTATTATCAGAGAAAATAATCTCCGAGAGAAATTCAGCATATGTTTAAAATATTTATTAGTTTTCATCATTGAGACTGTTCACTATTTCTTGACATTTTTTTATGCACTTACTAAAAAAAAAAAAATATTGCTTCACTCATTACATCAATTTCAGAGCAACTAATTTGATTTAATTTCTGCTCTTAATTTAGTTATCAACTTGTGAAAATTAGTAGCTGAAAAGCTACTACAGAGTAGATAGAGTTTTCAAAACAATCATCTTGCTTCCTTTTACAAACAAAAGCAGTAAATTGTCAGTAGCCCTACTGACAAAAGGTGAGATACAGGAAAGGGAAAAAAAAAGAGTAAGACTTGGGGCAATGTTAGCCTTTTCCTTGAGGCTAGGAATTAGTTCGTGTCTCTAGAAGAGCATTAGTGTAGGAAACAGTTTGTGTAGGAGTTGCAAGTCATGCTGCTTTCCCTCTTGCCTCTAGAGTGTGTGCCCTGGGGTTATGGCCACTTGGGGAATACTCACTGCAGCACAGACTCCTCCAGAAGAGCAAGCAGCCAAAAGGACTGCAATTTTCTCTCATTGGAAACAACCTTCTCTTCCAAAATCAGGTTCCTTTATCTTTTTTGCAAAAAAATGAGAGTTAGTACCTTGGTGCTTATCTGATGGGAGTTAGCAGCCAGTTGGTGATACTGGCAGCTGGGACCTGTCCCTATGTAATAGTGCAAATAAAGGATGGGAAGGGATGTTCCTGTATGGATAGCTTGTCAGATCTGCAAACAAATCCATGCATGCCAGAAGAAATGTGGATGAAAGAGCACTGAGAAGATTTGTACCAGTCAGATAATTCAAATAATTTAGGATGGCAAGGGTTTGTTTTGATTCTGTGTATTAGAGTGCTGGTTCCTTCATGGTCTACAGGGACGTGCACACAAAAACCTCAAAGGCAAAGAGTTTTGGTACAAAAAACATTTTTATTTCTACTGAAAATATAACCTGAGTTGCTCTAAAATGCTTAAATAATTTTTATGGCTATCTTGAAGTACAGAATCATGAATTTGCGTTCATTTTAATCTGGGTAAGAATTTGCTATCCAGCTTAAAACCTGTTTAAGTTGCTGAGAGAAGCTAAAATATATGTCAATGGGAAAAGTCTGTGCTTTAATCTTTTCCAAGGCTTTTGGCACATTTTCTTTTTTTTAGTTCACTCTGCAGCAACATCTGATGTCAATTGTTGAGGGAACCTTAGCCCAAATTTGTTAGCTTGAACTAAATTTGTAGTGAAGGTAAAGACTGCAAAAGGACTATAAGACCAAGGCAAATGTTTTTCAAATGCTTAGGAATGGCTAGTGTAGAAGGACACACTATGAATAAATTATATGGCCAAGGCAGAATACTTCACCTCTCTTTACCTACCATTTTTTTTTTTTCAGTTTTATACACATGTGCATGTATTCACATTCAAAAACATCTATGAATTTTTTGAGTAATTTCAATTAGAATGAAATCCATATGCAATTGAGACCTTCACATATTAAAATAGTGGTAATGCACAAGAAAATTCCAAATAAATACTTCCTAGAAATATAAAAAACACATGAAATGAGAAAAACATTTCCTCTTCAAAATACCATTTTTTTGAGTAACTAATTTTAAATTGCTGCTCTCTTCTTTATTGTATCAAAGCAATGTGTCATTTTTGGCTCTGAGAATTCATACAGGTAAATATAAACACAGAAATTTAAGAGCTTTTAGTAAATTTATACTTCCTAAGTGTCCAAATAAAACTGAGTCCTTTTAAGGCAGAGCCGTTTCAAAGGCAGTCATGAAGGTTTTAAAAGTATGTGATGCTATTAGTTGTGATAGGAAAGAAATATGTACAAAGAGACCAGAAATGAGTGATATCCCTGACATGTCTTAATTCCCAAAGAGAGGATCGTTAACTTGAAAAATTACATGGTTTAAATGATGAAGGGAACCAGAGAGTAGCATATACACTATAAAATAGAAAGTTAATAAAATGTGCATATCTCTTGGGTCTGGTAGAGTTTATGTAAAATTAAAACCTTGATATTTCAGATTACAAAAAGTAAGACTGCTTCTAAATTGCCGGTTGATTTGTCATGTTTCGTTTTGTTGGGGGTTTTTTTGTGATAACACCTTTTCTGTGACACTTCAAGTTTATGTTTATAATTGTTTCCACTCTTTCCCCTTGTTATAAATGATTAAGAGCCAATTCAAAATAAAAGAATTTATTTAACAATTTACTAAGATTGAATTGTAAAGCCACAATAAAAACAGACAACATTGATCGAATGCCGGGTGGACAGGCTGACAGCATCAATGGTGCTATTCGACCTTGCCCACAAATGCTGGGTTTTTGGTGTACAGTTTTATACAGTGTTTTTTTCCAGAAGCTACGATTATTGAGAAAGTCCGAATATTCATGTATTTCTTGTATTCCTGGGCTTGGTTTGAAAGGATTTCCTGTAAGTCCCAAAAATCTTCCTAGATTCCTTCTTTGGGGTGCAGATGAAAATCTGAATTATTCATGTGGTCCTGAGCTTTGGTTTCCTATGAGTCCAGAGGATCTTCTTGAATTCTTTCTCAGGGTGCAGGTGCAGTTTGTCCATCAAGATTGATATCAGGCTCTTTGGTGGCTGTAAAGTAGACATTCCTCCTAGATGTATGGGCCCTCTCCAACCAGGCCTTGCTGTTTCTGCTGCAAATGAGGTAATCCACAGTTGAAAACAGGTCTGGGAACCTTGGAGACATTCCTGGTAGGTTTTTTAATGGTCCATACTTTTAATACAACAATTTTATACACTAATTTATATTCTATATCTATTACACCCTCACACACAGACAGAGGACACTGGATGTGGAAGAAGTGATTGAAAGTCATCCAGAGAGAGAAAAGAAGTTAATTCATAGGAAAACTGAAGAAGAGTTTAGAGCATTACTGAAGGTAAAATGTTGAATTTATTTTTTTATCACTCTCCTCAGAAAGAGATAAGTGATCTCAGTTGAAAGCATTTGAAGATTTTTAATCTAAAAGAAGACATCCAACTTGAATACTAAAATACGGCAAAGATAAACACCTGAAAGCTAAGTTTTACAATGGATGCTGACAGGTAATTGTAATAATTGGAATGACAAGCACTAGAGTAATTAAATTATGCATCCATAATTTCACTAAGAATAAACCAGCTGGCAAAAGTAGTGTGTGCACTATTCTCAATCTCAAATTGAATAAACTATATCAATAGTTCAATAAATCATACAGAAAAAAAATGAGGTTGTAGTAGGCCCATTCTCCTCACAGCACCACTTAGGAATATTTTGTATGCAGACATGTACATGGTGTTGGACATATTTTTAGTTGCAGTCATAAGGAGATTAAAGGTCTACAGATAGGAATATTTTTGGAGAGCTCAAAAGAAATCCTGTATTTGCCTACAATGCTGGGGTTTTTTTTGCTAGAGGTGACAGCTAGGAAAGAAAAATTAAATTTTACAGTTACATTCTCTCATATAGGATGACAATACAGAAGGAAAGTAAAATGATGGTGTATTGAAGAGTGACTCACGTTAAAAGGCAACAAAACCTTCCTATGCCATTCAAATTCATTGCTTGTGCTGCATGAAAAAGCCTAGTCTCTGCTTCATGTGGTGGGAATTAGAGTTTTCACACTGCCTTATTCTACAGTGAGGGTATCTCATCAAAGAGCAAAAACCTGGTAGTGCAGGTCTTCCAGTGTGCTCCTGAATTGGCAGTGTGAGGAGGGAGAACTATAGTAAAAATATTTTCTGTGTTGATCTAGCAGGATCTGAGAGGGCTTGAAATAGGCTGAGATTACGGGGAGGAACAGGATGGGAACTGACCTGCAGCAATCTCTATAATGTTCCCAGGAAATACGCTGGAGACATCTTTGCTGTACTTGGGGATCTAACCCAGTAATTATAACCCAAATCCCACTTCAAAACACTGTAAATCTTAGCAGCAGAAACAGCAGGATGTACAGGGACTGAAAAATTAAGTGGACACCCAAACCACATAGTTAAAATGTGGCTGAGAATATGAGGACTTTCTTCCAGAAGGATGAGACAAATATGCCATCTTTTCACCAGCCAGTCTTGTAGCAGCCCAAAGAAGCTCTTCAAGCCAGAACAGTGGTTTACAGAGTCTGTAAAGAAATTAAATGCTGCTTTAGGAAAAATGTTTCTGCAAAAATTGGAATTTAATACTCTAAAAGCATTTTTTTTTTTTTGTGTTGACTCAGGGATTCAATCCAGATGCATAAACATTGCTGACAATAAGGAAGGAACGCTGAATATTTTGCTGTCAGGTGTTATCTGGCTTTTTGAAAACAAGAGCTTGATATTGAAAACAATATGGGTTTACTGTAGAAATGAAACAAAAACAGAGATTCCCCTCAAATTAAATAATGAGACCCAGTGGTAGTTTGGATCTGCTGGGGGTTCTGCACTGTGAGGAAAGAGAAGGAGAAAGCAGCTTACTGAGCAACTTCTTCAGGTACCTACTCCAAGGTTTAATGACAAGAATCATCCATGCATCCAGTCTTCAGATTTACATGGATAACCTCTTGCTGCTGGATTTTTGGCTCCTCAGTTCTCCTTCCCTGAAAGAGTAAAAAGTTTGATTATTTTAAAGAAAGACAAAGTTGTAGATGTCATAAATTATTTTTCAGCAGGCAAACTGGGAGTGAAGGATGCAAGTGCCATGCTGCCTGTGAGCAATAGAAAAAGGAGTCCAGAGGAGTTCTCAGTTATATTTGAGGGAATTACCTTCTTTCAACATTTCTATTCTCCTGCAGTTCTGAATAAGACAAAATTCAATTTGTCTGTAGGAAAGGAATGAGAACAAGCTGTAATTGCAGTTGAGGTATAAATATTTATCCTTCTAGCTCTAAGCCAGTTACAGTGTTTTGACTTTTTTTCATTAGAAATTGCATCTTTCATGTGAAATTTGATTGAAGTCAGCTCCCTTAAATGATAAGGGTGGTGAAATAAGAACATAACAGAGAAATGAAAGCAACCTTTTTCTTTCATGTCTAAATGAAATATTTCAAATCAACCCAATATACAATTTTCTAGAGTTTTTTTCCCTATGCTTCTTCCTCCCTACGCAGTGTTGGTTTTACTTGAACAATTACCTTCTCATCAACCATTTAAAATTCTAATTTAGCCTCAAAACCAAACCACATCATGTTATAATAACTACCTTAAAATAAAAGTTCAATTTTTCTTTCTTAGTCCACTGCCCTAAGTTCATTATTTCTCCCATTGTGATGCACTTCAAAAGCTGCAACACCAAACAGAAATGGATCCCCCTGCACAGACAGTTACATATATACATTTGAATGAAGATTAGCTCTATTTCAAATAGCAGAAAAAATGCTCTTTGCATTTTACTGTTGAGTCAGAGGAGGACAGCTGTTAGTCATGCTGAAGAGTTTAGTTTAACCTCAGCTACATTTTTTGTTTTGACCCTTGCAAATCCACTGAAATGACAAGAGTGTTCTGAAAGGCTGAAATTCAGCGTGTTATTTTCGGCATGCTGAAACAAAATGTTTTGATGCTGTCAAAATGTCTTCCCCTCATTATTTTTCTTAAAAAACATTTGTGGAATTTGACCTTAACTGTAACAAGTGTTAATGTTCCCACATTCATGTGTAAAGCCTCATTATTCTAGTCACTGAACTGTTGCTGTAGTCTAGTTCATGACATCATCAATAACAGAATTAGAAAGAAAGAACATTACATTTAAGGAAAAAAAAAAAAAAAAAAAAAAAAAGAGATAACATGTCAGCTGGACAGAGCAAAGGCATGAAAATGTATGTTCATGGATACCCCTGAGACTGAAGTTGTCCCCTAGTTTCTTACTGCATGTTGGAGACCAGGCGTTACCAACAGCCTCTGCAGGATGTTTCTGAGCCTCCTTCCCCTGATAGTGCTTTCTGCCTCATCTAGGCAGTTCAGATGCATCACCTTCAGGGGATCTTGGTTGTGCTGGGAAGACCAGGTACAGTGTCCCTGTTATCTGTTTGTAATTTTGCTACACTCCTTTGTGGTGTGAGGAGTGCCTTGTTTCCATTCAGTTAACCTACATATAGGTTAAGTTAGGGAAAACAGATTAAGATTTGTTCAGAATATCTAGAACAGATAATATGTTATAGTACATGTTTTCTTTCATGCTTTCGTTAAAGCTTTTTTGTAGATATCTATGACTGTCCTAGATTGGATAATATGGATAAAACTGTAAAATTAAATTTTTCTCTTTCTTGTTAACTATCATGCTGTCTTGTTCTGAATGGCCATGATATTCAATGGGGCATATTATGTTCTGTTTTTCCTCTGTTTTGAAGATAGATTGGTGAGGATCTTGTGAACCATAAGAAGAGTTTGAGACAATGCTACAAGCATTTTCTCTTTCCATCTTCTGGCACACGACTAGCCAGTGAACAGCAGAAACTTTCTGCTGCTAGAGTTGGCCCCGAGTTTCTTGTTTGCAAGGGACAGGTCTCCAATGCATTTAGAATGACAGGTAGTGGCTCCTAGCCAAAGGCAGGAACTCTGCTCTCTAATGGTCTCCAATCTGTTGCTTACCTAGTTATTCCTCTGGTTTTTCACATCCTTTTGGGCCAGAAGTCTCTGCAATGCTTTCCTGTTTTGAAAGTGGCTGTCAGGAGCTTAATAGGGCAGAAAGATAAGAATGAACATAGAATAAATCTTCAGAGCCTACCGAACAGGGACTTTTCCTGAGAGTGATGCTACAGGGAAATGCAGAAGTCAATGGTGACAGCATATACTGGAGAAGTTGGATGACAAAGAGAAAAGATAGGGAATGGTGACCATTTCTCTCTTCCCAGCAATAAATAAAGCAACAAATCACCACACATTCTCAATTTAAAAAGTGCTAATGAATTTCCAAATCAAGTTGTCCATTTAGACTGAACATTAGCAAAGCTGTAGCCCACCTTTGTACTACCTGTAGCCAACCTCTCTTTGGATTTGATCAGGCATTGTTGTATAGCAACTAAATAACTACTGAAAAGAGAGTAAACTGACACTAACTGCATGGGATAAATCCTTTTGCCACTTTCTATGTCCTTAGCTTAAAAGAAATAAAACCAAAAAACCAAACACTAAATGCAGAAAAATTATATTCTTTATACCTTACTGCACAATCAGTGCAGGATGGATAGGTCCTTGTCATTAAACCTCTAGTAGTAAATTAGATGGTATCTTCTCAAACTAGAAACTAGCATCCAAAAATCTATCTTAATGTTTTTCTGTTTGTTTTTAGGTAGCAGCTTAAATGTGTTGAAGTAACATTTTTATTCATAATAAGGGCAAAGATACAATATGGGAGCTGCTAAGCAGCAGATTTTGTTAATAGGGAAAGCCTGATAAAGTGCTGGACTACTTCTTGACTTTTATTTGTCTGCTTTCAAGCAATAAGTTCATCTTCAGCTAATGATTTTATAGAAATTAGTCTCTGGAGGAAAAACTGGCTCATTTTGCCTGAGAAGGATGATTAATGGGGAGGAGATTATTGGGAAATCTTCCAGAGAGGTATGAAATCCTCTTTTGTTTAGTGTAAGTGCATGTTTGTCTCATGATGTCAGTTTTTGATCACTTCTGTTTTTTCTGTCTCTCCTTTATAGGGCCATCAAGAATCCTGTAGGGTCCCTGGACTCTGCTATCTGGTGTGTAGAAAAAGATGCAATTGAGCATATTCATATCAGCCATCTTTTTGCTGGCTAGGTAGTCCAGCTTATCAGCATTGGATAGATGGTCAATAGAAAGGGTAAGTCTTTACTGAAGGTCCCTTAGTAGGAGCTGGTTTTATATCCTCGTAATTGCTCCCTGGAGATACTTTCCCCCTCCTACTTACTTAATAGAGATATAAGCAAAAAAATTTAATGCAAAAAATCAGTGATCAAAAGATGGTGATAAATCACAGTCCTACTTTGTAAACATGTGTGTGGACTAATTCTTGTTTCCACTAAAGACTCATGGAATTTTATTCTTATTTTTTTTTCTCCCCAAAAAATTCATGCAGCCCTGCTTGTTATGTCTGTGTCACACATGCTGACACAAAGTCCTTTGTGATCTGTTAAGTGCTCTTCCACCTAGACAGGAGATAACACCGAATAAACAGCTTGCCAGGGATTTTCAGACTATTCAGAGCCCAACTGCAGCTGAGGAAAGGATTTTACCATAAAAAAGGTGGTTCAAGAGCTTATAAAGCTCCCAGTGTGTGTCTGTGATGTTATACATGGTTAACTTTCACCATGAACCTATTAAGTTGTAGCTTTCACCCTAATTGAGAATTGTAGGAAACAACTCATCCCCAGGCCATTATGCTGTGAGACAACAGATTAAGAAGGAACAGTTTTGCTAGCAGTGGTGCACTCTGTGGAGAGTCTTTATTTTATTTTATTTTATTTTATTATTATTTTTTTTCTGTAGATGAATGTAGCAATGCTCAATGGAGCTTTTGTGAAGAACACCTCCAAGGTATGCTAACTGAAAACTGAAATTAAGGAGAGGGCACCCTGAGTTCATGGGAGAGAGTCTGAGGCCAAGGCTTAGTAATGAAAAAAAGGTGAAAGACCTTCACTCTGGAGACCTGTGCTTTTTTTACATGCAGCAGCTGAAACAGATGTTTGGTAGAACATTAAAGGAAAGAAATGAAGAACTTTCACCTGAAAAGTTCTTTATGGCTTTGTAATGATTTTGTAAATGTACCTATTAAGCTACTGTGCTCCATATCAAGAAGCTTCTGTCAATCTGCAGCTTAATTAGGCACACTATTGCACAATTTATTTACCGCATTGCGGGGTAAGTGGCTCAAATATAGACTAATAATGGGTTCTGATTTAGAGGGGTTAATGTTAACAAATATAGCCACACTTGAAAATGTAAAACACTCTATTTTTGCTTTGCCTAAATAGAAATGCTGATGCTTATCGCACTTTAAAGAATTTTGTTGTGCCATTTGTGTAGACATGAAAATTTTGGAGACGAAATCTTGCAGGTATTGTTTTGGCCTTGTTGGGCAGAGAAAAAAGCAGCTTGTATGGAATTAATGAACCGGAGATACTAATGGAAGGGATGCTTTCCTTATACTTTGTAAAATAGAACAAAACCCCATTTGCTAGGAAAATTTATTTAATATTGTTTAGTTTTAATAACTCAGTATTGTCGTTGTGCTGTTTATGACTTTTTGGGACATGGAATTTCATTCCAAAAATTACTTCAGGATTTAGAAGTATTTTCTAGCATATTAATTTGAATGTCACCCAATTTTCACTTGAGTTTTAGTTATTTATCTAGCAATAGACAGAAAGCTCAGTTTTTGGAGCTGATTAAAGCTTCAACTTCCTGACAGCTGTTTATTACATGGCTTACCTTAACCCCATCATGATTAGCACATAATTCCAAAGTGATATGGCTGTGATACAGCACACTCCTTTTGAAATATAAGTACTAAAACCAGAACAACCTTAGAGTATTTAATTTTTTGGCTAGCATGATTTCATTAGTATGATTAGGATGGCAGCATCTGGTCATGGTAAATGAAGCACTGCATATAAAATGGGAAAGAATTATGCCTTAATTTGATAGGCTTGAGATTCTTTAATAGTTTCTTAGCCTCCTTGGAGAAATGTGGACTATTTCTGTTCACAGGGAATCTTTTAGCTTACTGATGGCTTTGTTGAAGAGATTCTACAACATATGCTTCTGAAGAGCAGTCAAAGTGTGTCACTAGATTTTTGAAGGGTAACATGCTGACTACATGGAAACAAAGCTGGAGTGAAGAAAACTCCAAAGATAAACGAGTTAACAGAAAGCAGTGATGGTAATTTTGGTAGGGATGTCTTGTAAAAGGTAGCCAATTCATTGAATGCTTTTCTCATGCATAAAAATGTAAGGGAGAGACTATCTCATTTTTCCTAACCATTTTTATGTTTGAATGAAAGTAATCCCTGATGCTACAAGAGCTCTCAAATCAGCATTTCCTTAGCCAGCCTTATTTCTATAAAATAAACCCTCTTAAAGATGGCTCTCGTCTTCTGCTTCAGCTTTCTACATCTTAAATGCAAAGGAATGAATTCCCTGCAAGCTGGTGCTAATGAACTATTGCTTACTTTTCTGACCAGCACAATGTCATTGCTGTCCAGTGGCTCAACTGTGGCCAGGTAAGGGTTTGCTCTTCTGAAACCTGTGCTCTGTTATTGTCTAATTACTGCAGATGCTTGAATTGCTTTCTTACATGGTAGCTTTCCCTCTTATAGAACACTCTGCAAACCACAAAGATAAGAGTTAATCTATTCAATTTCCATGAGAAATCCATGGGTCCATCTATTGCTGCCTTGGTCAGAATTTTGTTCCTGAAATAAGGAGAAATTTGTTTAGCCTATACCCCTGAAGCTCTCTATAGCCATTGCCTATGTCTACTTTTGCAAGCAGTGTCGACAAGCAGGAGCAGATTAGAAAGGTGACACCTTTGATACTGAGCTTGAAATGTCCACAATAATTTCAAGGATTCTAGTTTTTGAACTGGAATTAAAGAGGATTAAAATTTCTTTTTTCTTAAAGAGAAATTACTCCATATTTTTTCAGCATAGCAGCTCCCTCATTGTCTCCTCAAACATCTGTTTTTGCCTCTGATGAGTGGATCATTGAGGATATTTATGCTCAGCCAATAATTATTCCTGAAGTCCCAAAGACACAGAAAACAAAGAGTAAGCAAGATGTTATGGTTTTCCTTGTGGCTTTCTGATTTGTTTTCATTGACATTCAGCCACCCAGGTGATGTTTCCTTTTCGCTATCCTCTCCTAAAGCTTAAGCCATTTCAGGCATGTGCATCAAGTGGCTTACAATTCTTTTAGGATTCTGAGCTGAGATTTTAAGCACCACAAAATGGAAATCATTTGTCAAATCAATGACTACAAAATTAGATCAAGAAATGGTTGTACTAATCTATTGCTAACATAATGTGAGGTGATTTATGAGTTTCCTTGCTTAATCTGTATTTTTCAGCTTTTAAGAATAGATAAGACTTCCTGATAATTTGCACCAGAGGAAAAGGAACTGTGAAATATTATACCATGTATTTTTTTCTTTGCCTTGCTTTTACAAATTTTTTGTGTGAAAAAATGTTTTTCACTGCTTCTAGTAATTTATAGGTCTCTGTTCATATGTAGAATATTTAATGAATTTTCCTGTATAAAAAATTCAAATTAATATAAGGAGATACAGTTGGAGAAAGACCTCTCTCAAATCAACCTGCTGTTTGCTTTTCTTATTATACATGTGAATGGACAAGAAGTAGACAAGATTAACTAGTTGCTCATTCCAGTCTTGTTTCTTATACAGAGAGAGGCGTGAAAATACCAAAAATTGGCCAATTAGTTTCGTTCATGAATCTGAGTAACTGAAAATTTATCATCTAATCTGATAATTGTTGGTTTTTTACTCTCTACACCCATGCCTGCAAACCTCTTCTCTGAAAAGCTCTTCAGATGTTACTCATCTGAAAATATGTTACTCCTCACAACCAAGACAACTGTCTACATCCAGCCAACTGATTTAAGAAGCAACATCAGAACACAGAAAATATGGCCCAGCTGACTGACTTTTATGAGACAGACTCAATGCCTTTTCAGGTCAGTAGAAACTCATTGTTTCGTTTTCAAAGGACTTTTTAATATCCTCTATTGTTTCCTGGAAAGCACAGAGAAGATGCCTTTAGGCACTTTGAAACCCTTCTTCCCACTGAAGTCCACTAAGATAAGAGACATGGTGGGATGCAGTTTCTTAATCACTCTGTATGATGTCACTGCAGTGGCTTTAAAGCATCCTGCTTGCTCTCCAGTCCCCACTCTGGCAGGCCATGTGCCACTTCCAAATCCTTGGGCAAGCCTGTGCTTTAGCCAAATTGTTCCAGTTATTTCCAAACAGACCTTATATCTCAGGGATTGAGTTATAATCTCACTGTCTGAACTATTACCATTGCTACTATAGAAGGATGCTTTTTAAGAAAAAAAAAAAAAAAACAAAAAACAAAAAACAAAAAAAAAAAAAAAACAAACAAAAAAAAAAAACAAAAAACAAACAAACAAACAAACAAAAAAGGCAAGAAAATAAGGACTGCTCTACCTTTGTGTATGTTACTAGCTTAAATTATAGTTATTCTCCCATGGAAATACTTTTTTGTAACCTGAAGATATGTTTGAAATAATTTGCAATTATAGTAGAACATATGGTCTTGCAAATATATTCTGCATGGCAGCTTACTGGACATAGATGGCTCTTATCCTGATTTTGCTGAGACTTCATTTAAATCAAACCCCATGAATAACAATTATTTTCAAACAGAATGTCAAATGCTGTATTCTAATAACTTTGCACCCTGCTTGGCCTTAATTAAGAAGATTACCATGAGCAGTAAAATGAAAATATTCTTTGTGATAAAGCTAGGTGGAAGTACCACAGTTAAAATGCAAAAATGTGATGTCTTGCGGCTGATTCTTTGACATCCTGATGCCTGCCAACCCTTGCAAAAAATGCAAGTGGAAGGCTTTAGACCCTGGCAGAAAATGGTCTGTGCCTTTCAGCACTGAGCCCTGGATATGCTGTGTGCCTGTGACCTTTTTGCAGAGAGACAGACTCACAGTTGGTCCTGTCGTGTCAAGAGAAACCAGATTTCCAAATCAATTTTGAACTCTCAGGTATGAAATAACTTAAAATTGCATACATATATTTTGATACCTCTTTATCCTGGGTAGACTTCCATCAATTCAGTGCAGCAATGGAGATTTGAAATTGGTGTCTGTAGTGAAGAAGTCCAATGAACGGAAATGAGGAAAGGATTGAAACTGGGCAAGAGTTTATTTTTATTTTAATGATGAGTTTGGAACTAGTCTGCCTCCTTTCTAGTCTGTCTGGTCTAGTCCTGAGTTATGAGTTAATTGAAGTGCATTTGAAAATGGAGGTCTGAGAGTACAGTTTATGAAATGTGATGCATCAGGCATAATGGTGGGGACAAGCAGGCTTAACCTGTTGAGCTGTAACTCCTCTTCTTCCCCAATGGTATCCCTTCCTTTTATCTCTGTACTTCATAAACAGAGTTGCAGTAACAAAAGAGAAGATTTTTTTTTTTTTTTTTTGTGCTTTTGGTCTTTAATCCCTTTTGGCTTGCAGGCAAGGAGAGAGCCGTCTTTATTTTCTGGAAGAAAGTAAAGTTTCCTCATGAGCCCGAGAGACAAGATTCAGCTCAGTTACAGAATAAAAACTGCACTGGATAAAATAGCTGTCAGAACAGTGTGGAGTAGTGTTGTTTTTATTTTCCTGCCATATTTGAACAGAAGTGTAGAGTTTGATGGTGTTGTTTTTCGGGGATTTTGTTAGCTTTTCTTTGAAGCCCAAAGTTAATGGAAAAAAATAATTTGTCCTCTTTCACAGTTCTTTGTTGGCTGTTATCTGGACAAATTTCATCAGAAATCTGGAAGGAAGTGTGTAAAAATTCTTGTAATAAGGTACTACAAAATCTGCCTTTAGTTATACATAACTCTAGTTATTGGCTGTGACTAGTGAGAGAAACTCACTTGGTTTTAGTGTTGATTGAACTTAACAACTATAATTGCCTGATCTCATTTAGGAGAACGGTACAAATGTACACTTTACTTTTAATTTACTTGACTTCTGCTGCTTTTTTTTTTTTTTTTTTTAAATATTATTTTATAAAGAATCTGCTTTCATGGAAATGAGGTTCTGCCTTCTGACTTGCCAGTTCTCCTACTCTTGTCCCTTGTAGGACCCTACTCTGTTAGTGAAGCAGCAAAACTACTAAGAGCAATAGGGCACAAGGAGCTGGGAAATGGTCTTATTCTGATCCCTTAGCTGTCAACTACTTTTTCTTGATGACCCAGAGAGGCCAGAGAATGGTTAACTGATATACCAGAGGAGTTCCCTCCCACTTAAGGGGGTTCCCCAGGGCCTATATGTCTCTAAGAGTCAGCATGTTCCTGGAAATTAAACAGGTAAGTAGCTTTGAGCATCACTGGCTGCTGAAAAGCCTCAGGGCAGGGGAGACAGACAGAAGGCACAAGGCTGCTTTATCTACAGGAGCACAGAGCTTTGCCTTAAGACAGATGTTCAGGCCAGTAAAGGCTTTAAAAGCCTTATTGAGATGGCAGCCAGAAACCCAGAGTGGGGCAAAGTTGTTCTCTTTTCCCTTCTGACCAAAAGAAGCAGTGGTGCAAAATAAATATGTGTTGCAGTTCAACAACACCATGAAGCCTGGGAGAATGACTGGTGGCTTTATTTTATTTTTGTAACTGTTTTTCTCGCCCTCAATTGGCAAGAGGAGAAAATTTATGGAAAATAAAAAATAAATAATTTTTCTAATATAAATATTTATGTGACTGAATTGCAGTGGTTGGTATGTTGGTCAAAAGTATAATTCAAAATTCTAAACAGTCCTGCCCCAATGTTGACTGCTATTTGAATTCCATTAATGAAAACATATTCCATCTCTATATTTTTAATTTTCTATATTATCCAACAGGCAGCAGAGAGTGATTGTTACTATTTAAATTTAAGTATTGACAATATTTTCAAACTATCTCTTGGGTCATATTCATGTAGACTTCAAAGCAATCAAAGAGAACTGTGAGAAGGTATGAAGCCATCACTCAACAATTTCTTATCCTATGTACATAACCTCAAAGCTGTCCTGCCTTGAGGAGAAATCAGACAATAAATATGATTAAGTACATTCCAGCTGCAGAACTGAATGCATCCGAAGAAATTTTAAGTGCATTCCAAGATGTAGTGAATGAACAGAAGGGGTTATTTTGGGGAGGGCAGGAAATGAGACTGTAGACTTGACTATGCAAAAAAAAATTGCACACAGCTCTCTTTTAACATTAGGCCTAAATTCATGTGTGGTTAACAACTGTAAAATATGGCAGCCAACTGATGGACTTCAGCCAGAGGTAGATATAATTTCTGAAGGATGTTGTGACCCAAAGGGACCATTGCACATTCTTTGTTGCATTTGATTCCTGCCCCACAAAATGTGTCTAAGAACACTTATCTCAGGAAAATTCCTTGGGATTCTCAGTGAGATGAATGATGATAGCCTGAGTCTATGTTAGAATTACAATGAAGATACCTTCTTAAGAATTTCCAAACTATAAAGCTGAAAGGACTTACTGCACCATTACCTTGGCTAGAGATGTTCCCTGCTAAAAGCATGTATTGCACATTGAGCAATTTTTCTTTCACTACTATCAAAGCAGTACTGAAACTCTACAGGGGTGAGGATCTGGGCCCCACATTGAAATTTCTCTACTGTTATAATTTGCCATGCATTACACTGTCATCTGTTGGCCAAATGTATTCATGACACTTGAGGGATTTATTTAAACCATTCCTCCTAAGCCTGTCTTTTCCTATTTCATTGCATTAAGGCAAGCAGCAGCAGTTTGACAGCTATTTGGCTGTCAGTCCTTGCTGGAGAGTGAATCACTCTTGATGACATCAGGGAGATTCCTGGCTATCATCTCTGAGATTTACTAATGTCATTAACAGAGGTGATACATGGTCACTTGGGAGAAGTTTGAAAAGGTGTCTGTACTGGTGGTTAGATTGAGGGATTAGAGGAGGACTAGAATTAATTTCAAAGCTGATCTACATTTGTTCTATATGATTTTGTGCTTGATGAATTGATCCTTTGTGAGGGGTTGATCAGAGTTCTGTGCTGCTCGAAATTCTTTTGATTTTAATTTCTGTGTCTTGTATCTTTAAACATCTAAATATGTGCCTGCTTGCAGTAATGGTGACCGTATCTTTTCTTCTTAGCAACCTGTCAAAGGCTTGCTGACTTTGGGGCTTGGGTAGAGTCCACCTAAAGATAAGGTCATTCCTTTAGATACCACTCCATTAGGTGGAAAGTATGGTACAGACAGAGTTCCAAGAAATCCATGTATCTGCTGTGACTTTTTTTGAAGGCAGTCTGTATGCTGAAAATACAGTGAAAATATATCTCTCATGGCCATACAACTGACTTCACATGATGATATGGATCACATCCATGAGTTTGCTTGAACAAACCAGAAAAACCCTTTATTTCTTTCTTTCACACAAGTATTTTCCTTAGAATTTTGAATAATTTGGTGCCTTTTAAATATGCCATTAATTATAGTAGCTATAATGAATATTAATACAAATAGCAACAAGGGTTATATGCTTGCTATAAATATATTTTTTTAATAGTGTAAGTTCAAATAGGGTAATTAAATGGCCTTCCAAAGGCTAGATGTTCCTATTATGTAGTTAGTGATTTGTTACAAATACAAAGTGCATTGGAAAAATGTCTTCTACCAGCCATAAGAGTGATTTCTTTCAAATGAAAAAAGAAAGCAAAGTCTCTAATCCCAGGGTTTTTTAATAAACAGATTTTTCCTTTTGAGAAATAGGTTTTTCAGCTACTGCATTTTCTCCTATTTTGTACAGATTCCATGCTGGAAAGCCTCATATCTTATTCCCCAAATACTTGCAACAATTCCAATGTTTATTGATCACAGCAGGGTTCCATAATTGGACTCACTTACTTGAGCTGCAGAAAAAGACCAATAACAGCATATGCAAATTGAGAAAAAGCCTCCCACAGCAGCAGATTGTGTCAAACTCCTGACCTCCCAAAATTAGGATCTGCAGATTCTCTGTATCTCGCACAGAGAAAACACAGGATTGCATGGAGAGAAAAGAAATAACACTGCTTGGTTCTACAAAACAGAAACTGTCATCATGAAATAATACTATTTAACACTTTTTGTCTCTGGAGGAGAGAAATGGTTTTCTGAATAAGGTGATTATCAGCCACTGGAGTAGTAACCTTGCCTTGAGATAAGATTAAATTTTCTCCTAAGTCCCTTTGTTGGTGACCATGTACATAAAGACTGCTTTCTGTATGCTAGCTAAATGAACAGTGAGGTGCCCCTGGATAATTATGATCTGATATTAGGTTTCTAGCATATGAAAAATAATTTCACATCAGTATGTTTATCTTCATTAGCATACAAATTCAGGAATCTTTATCATGTATTAGTGAAGGGGCTGCATTATTTGTAATAATCTGTGGCATTTTAACGGATTTTCTTAGATTTGGATGTGATTTTACTTACCATGGGAAATTGTATGCTGATTCTTTTCTTTCTCTTTACAGGTTTCTTAATTTTTCTAAATGAGTGCTCCTAAGAGGTAAGCCTGATGTGCACTTGTATTTACATTGATATAATTACTACAGCAAGTTTGACATGTCCAGTTTGGACTTGACTGTACATTACTAAAAGAACTGTATTCCTTTTCTGTCTCCTCCCATGGCTTGATGGGAATACCCTGCCACAGGAAAAACTTCAGATGTGTCTTGGTGATGTTTTCCACCTGTCCAGAGATGACAGACTTCAGGAGTGCAGGATATTGACAGAGGAAGGCAGCAGAAGTCATGACCAGCACATGGGTAAGTTGTCTCACTTTTCTTTCAGAGTTGCAAAATAAAGGAGGAAATTATTTGATAGACAGTCTGCCTTCCTTTCCCTTCCTCTCTCTCTCTGTCTTCTCCAAGGAATCTGAGAAGTGATGTTCCTGCCAATATGAAAATCAGACTCCAAGTAAGCTCTGTTCAGCTTGCCTCATGCTCAAAGATACTGGAGTGGTAGTACATGAGTGCCCTGTCCAGTCCTCTCTTTGTCATTTATGTCACAAAATGAATGTGATGAGGAAATTTTTTTTTTTCATTTGGAGACTCACGGTTAAGGCAGTGAAGCTAGAACACACTCTCTGCCAACCTATTTAAAGCTTTATAAGAAAACCACAGTCCACACTGACCTTTTTCTTCTGCTCAGCCTGCACATTTTCCTTACCTCAGCAAAGCTCACTGAGAAATATCAATCTCACAAAATCCAAAGTACTTAGTGATAATTTATTGATTCTATCCAAACCTTCCTATGAAGTCATTTGGGAAGATGGGCCAACTGGCCCTGTCCCCTGCCTCATATTTTTCCAGTCTTCCCTGGTTTCCTGGAGGTTCTTCCCTCCCTCACCTAGCCAGGGAAATTTTGGTGCTCCTTGTCCCCATTGCTCCCAGCAAGGTGAGCTGATGTGATGTAGGATGCAGCACCCTGGCCCCTGGCTGAGCCCCTATGCCCTGCTGACCCCCAGGATGGGTGTCCAGAGAGCAGCTGCATATATGGTCTGGCTCAGTTGCCCCCTGGGCTACTCAGCTTTCTGCTCTTTTTTCTCAGTGGGCTGGATGAAAAACAAAAAAGGGAAAATGTTGGCTCACTATGCTGGATGCTTTCTTCCTGGCTCTGAAACAACACAATGCAGTGAAATTCTGTAATCTTTTTGGCTGCCTTTTCCTTTTCAAATTCTGATGCAAGATGACATTGCTCTTTAAGATTGTGTGTTCCTTGAATAATTTTAGTTTTAATTCCAAAACAGCTGGGAATAGATCAAGAAAATTGCATTTAAATTCTTTCTAGATAAAAAAGGATGCATATTAAGCTATCTCCCCACTGCTTCAAGAAGATCAAATGAAGTAATGAGTTGTCTTAGCAGGAATAATTAGCTGTTGGAAAGTTAGTTGTGAAAATTGGAGATGATCTTTGTCTTTAATGTGCATCTTCTTCTCCTTGAAACTGAGAAAGGATTTAGCAAGCAACCTTTTTTGTTTTTGCTTCTCAAAGTTCAGAAAAGACCTTTAAATTGCGTTGAATTGAATGAATGGCAATTTTTATTTTATTCCTCTATTTACCTTCATTAGATGACAATTTCTTAACTTCTTCCTTCCTGGTGAGAGATGACAATTTCTTAACTTCTTCCTTCCTGGTGAGAGATTTAGATGGAATGGAGGATTTCGATTCCTATGAGGAATGGCTGAGGGAGCTGGGGTTGTTTAGCCTGGAGAAGGGACATTATTGCTCTCTACAGCTCCCTGAAAGGAGTGTGTAGCCAGGTGAGGGTTGGCCTCTTCTTCCAAGCAACCAATGATAGGACAACAGGGCACAGTCTCAAGCTCTGGCAGTTGAGATTCAGACTGGATACTAGGGTGGATTTTTGGGTGGAAAAGATTGTCAGGCATTAGAATGGGGTGCTCAAGAAGGTTGTGGAGTCATTAAATAGGAGAAGAGATTAACCCAGAGTGCTAGGCAGCAATTTTCCATTATTTCAATATTCAACTTCCACCATGAGACTCTCCCTGGAATTCAAGGCTCCATCCAAAGAGACTGGCCAAACTCAGCAGGAATCAGGGGGAATCAGGAGGGGAACTATAAATTCCCACAAGCTGTGTGGGTGATCCTTGTCCTTCCAAAGAGCTGTAGGCCCTGAGGAATGACACCATCTTCGGCTTCTCTGCAGTCAAGGGACTGGTAAAGGCAATCAGGTGTTTCCAAAGGGCAGGCCTGTGGGGTGTACTGTAGTGGGGTTTTCTATACATCTCAGTCTCTGTGGTCACTTCGCTTAACTCCCACTGAAAGGGCTCAGCAGGCATTTTCTTGATGTTCAACTTTTATGTTCTTCATTATGTTCACTTCCTACAAATACCCACTGTGATTAGAGAATATAACCCAACAGTGTAACAATCTGCACAATCACTGCTTAATGCCAAATCCCGAAAAAAGGTAATTCCCAGAAGAAAGCAATGCTATACTGCCTTCTCCTCTATGTTCAGTTTGCCTCATTAACCACAGCTCTTGGGATAATTAATATGTTGTCACTTTTCCACATCATTAATTTGGTAATTCACAGCAGGGGATGTATTCTATAATGGCTTAAAGTATAATTCATTAATTGAGGTCAATCCCTCCCTATAAGCATGGAGGTGCTTATATGATAGCTCCATCACTATCTTAGCTAGCTGCCTAAACAAAGACATGTTGCTCATTTCAAAGCTTGTCATAAAACATGAATTAAAGCAGGTAAGAAGTGCCTTCTATTTATCTTACAGTCCATTGCAGAGTGTTTCCCAACAGAGAAGAGAAGATCCCTGATCTGTATGAGCTCACATGAAATTCAAAGCCCAGCTATGTGCCATGCTCAGTGTAATGCATCTGGAAAACCAGAGAGGTGACCTAAAGTTATTTGCTGACTAAGGAGCTTTTTAAATGCTATGAACCAGGACCACCATGCAGACTGCTGTGATAAATCTGATCCCTGCTCTAAAAGTATTTTTTATCCCCTTAGGATGTGCATGGGGACACGAGGAGTCCAGTGATGTGAAAATTGTACATGTTAATTGGCAAGTTTCTTGAATTTTTCAGTTGGAAATAAGCTAGCCACTTTAATGGGTGGACATCCCTTAGCACAGGAGTGGACTTCCCATAGCACAGTGGTTCAAGTAATCCACCCCTCAGTGCCTGAAACTTCTTCTTTGTTGGAAGTACCCCAACCTTTGGGCAATAAAGCAGGAGATGAGGAAGCAGGGTACTTTCATGCTGTCTATTGAAGTTAGCATAGTCCATCCAAAATTGCTAAATAATGAAACTACTTGGAGAATGAACAAAATGGAGTCTGATTCTGTGGCCAAATCAACAGCTTAGTTTCTGGAAACCTTGTGTTGGCCTCTGTTCTGAAGGGAAAAAATTATAAACTGCCTGAAATCCCAAAGTTAAAAAGAAAAATTAAATATTGAATGAAGGAGGGAAAAAAAATCCAGCATGACACACTGAGTCATCATCCACAGTATCCCTTATACTTACCTTCCTACATGCAGGGAAGTATTTAAAGAGTTCACTCTTGCTGTTATACAGCATTGTAGTGCTGCTTTCCAAGGGTGAAATGATTATGTTTCAGCAAAAAATGCACACAGATGACTCAACCCTTCTCTGGGAAGGATTTCATGTCTATGATATGTCTTTTCAGATACCATTGTCAGTAATGTTGTATAATTTGATGGTACTCTTGATGGGGAGTAGTGTTTTGTCTGTAATGAAGTGTATTATTCATTAGCATTTTATTCCTGATAGCTTGTTTGGTTCTGAGAACCAAGTTCCCACTGTGTATCATTTTCCTTTATTGCTGTTATTATCACTAGATAATCCAGTGTGATTCATGGATTAAATTTGACTTTATTGTTGTAGGTATTAGAGAGATAATTAACTGCAAAAGATGTGGAGATCAAACTAATTTAAACTTTAATTAGTTGAACTAGTGTTACCAGTTCTACTTGGATGTTTTCACAGCTCTAGTGACTATAACTGCAAAGAAAAACTAGCAATTAAAAATATTACAGAAGTATTGCAGTGATCAATAAATATTCCTCTTAAGTTTTATCTGTAATAGGCTCTGTGTGCCTTAGTGAAGCATGTGTTAGATTAATGATTAAAGATTAAGTCTCCTGAGCATGAGACTCCACATCATTAATCTCTTCAATTATTTACAAGAACTTCTTAGGAGGATGGGTATGGGCACAGGCTGACTCCTGCAAGCTCCATGAGTGCACTTGCAGGGCTCCTCTGCATCCCAGGGCCTTATCTGACTGATCTGCAGCACAAAGGGACAAAGGGGCAGAGAAAGTAGAGGACTTCAGGCTGATTTACAGAGATGTGGAACTGAGTCATTGCCACCCACTTTACATGTGCTTTGGGAGGCATGGGAGATGGGTGGGGAAATCTGTTGATGTACAACTTTCTGGCTACTAACTTTAGTCATCCAGACTAAATGGCCTGAATCCAAGCTAAGAACCTTGTTTTTGTAAATGAGTCAATATCATATTAAAAATGATTATTTTTATTTTGATTTTGTTTTCACAAGTTCACTGAAAAACTATTCCAAAACATAAGTGATTTGGAAATACTTCAATATTTTCAGTGTGATTTTAAAGCCACTATCCATCTATTTATTTTATAACACTAATTTTCTGCTTGGGGTTCCTCTTTCCTGTGTGTATTTGAAATGGGTTCTGGAACTGATCTTTCCAAGCATGTATCACACCAAAGATTTATTATTTTTTTTGTTCCTGACACAAATACATACTTTTACTCTTTCCTTGCTTCCAATTGCTAAGGCTGAAGCTCACAGTAGAAATGCTCAGTCTGTGTTTCTAATGCTTAGACACTTGGTTTTACACAGTTTATGTCATCCCTCAGGATTTGTTAGTTCTTTCTGTACACGGTGATGCTCTTCTGAACTTTGAATACTGTTGTACTGCAGTTTTGCTGCACCATTTTAAGCATTCTGGTTCTTACAAGAAGAAATGGCTGTATGCCCTTATTTTCACCTTTCTGGGAAGGAATAGAGGAGGTGAAGGGGATTAGTTCACTGTTGAGTTTACTACATCTCAAATTTACTTACTCTATTATGTCTAACTCTGTAATTGCTGGTCCCTTTCTGCATCTTTTGACAATGCTACATTTGTTATAAAGCAGAATTTTACACTTTGTTGGCAGGAATGATTTGTTGATCCAGGGGGTTTCATTAGTGTGATGGGATTGCATTCACATTTTCAGCTTTGAGCTGAGAATGATAAACATTCACACTAATGGGAGGACTGTGTATGTGAGAACTCACATGTTCTCTCCTTGCAAATTGTGCTGCAAGAAATTGGCAGCTGACCTCTGCCATGGGCCAAATGCAGCCTGTACAAAGAGTTCAGTGGTCTGATGGCCAATTCCTTTCCATCCTCTTTCCTCTGTGACCCATGGCAACATGACCCGATGCACCAGCCTCCCCCTGATCACACTGCAGGTGAACCATTTAGAGATGAACTTCCAGCTCATTAGATAGCTGCACATCATGATTGGCTTTCAGGAAGGCCTGTTGGCTCTAGGACAAGCACACATCTGGTCACAAGTTGAAAATTTACAGTGCTGTGTTCTTCTTGAATGCTCCTGTGAGAGGATGTGAGGCATAACGTGGACGACAGCACCGCTATAATGCTACCTGAGAACTTTGAAGAAAGATGACTAAAAGGGGAAAAAAGAGATCTCATCCGTCTTGCTCTTTCAAGTTTGTTAAATTAAAAGAGGAAATCCTACACATCCCTCTTGTGTAGGATTATAACAGCCTGAGTTTTCTGTTCTATGGATTCTTATTAGGACAAGTAAGATTTGCAGCAAATCTTATCTAATAATGTTTCTTTAATGGCTGGATTTGTAATGGAAGAACTGCAATGGCAGCAGGCTAACAAGCAAGGCAAATATTAATTGCAAATGTCAACAGGCAGAGGAATAGAGTGGGTGTAGGTGTCAAGTTCTGCTGGGGATACTGTGATAAGTACTAAGCTCTTGTGTTCAGATCAATGCTATCCAAATGAAAATACAATTATATAGGCAGTACCCCTCATCCTATCACAACAGGCCCTGCTGAAAAGCCTGTCCCCACCTTCCATAGCCCCTTTTAAGTACTGAAAAGCCTCAACAAAGCCTTCGTGGAGCCTCTCCTTCTCCCAGCTGAACAACCCCAACTCTTTCAGCTTTCAATCACAGGAGAGCTGTTCTATCCAGCTGTTAATTTTTGTGCCTCTCCTCTGGGGCTACTCCAACAGATTTGTGCCTTCCTTCTGCTGTGGACCCCACAGCTGGACACAGTTCTCCAGGTAGGGAGTATCTATTCAAGCAGCAAAAACTGTCACTTCTAGGCATGACTGTGTTAGGGATTTCAAACACAGTGACAAAGCAGCTCTTTCTAGCAGAGACTGAGACTTTTTAAGTCTGGTCCTCTCTGGGCACTTGGAAGCCATTACTCAGGACCCAGAGCATTTGTACAATGTAGACAGACAATGCAGACAACAGAGGTTGCATTTGTGGTTTATTGTCCCTGCAATCCTGGAGCTCCAGATTCAGATTCTCTTAGAGTAAAATATTGCACAACAAAGGAGAGCAATCTTTTAAACAACAACAACAACAACAAAATCATGCAAAATCATCATTTGGGCCTTCATGGCTCCTAATCAACAGAGAGCTATTCTCATCTCTGCTGACACCAACTGAACAATTTTTTACTGCTGCAAATGAAATCAGAATGCAATAGAGCATCTCTACAGGAGATTTTGAGAGTTCAATACTTTAGTATATGAATTATTTTTCCATTTTATGGATCAAACTGCCAAGCCCTCTTCATCCAAGTAATTTACCTGCCTATACTGAGTGTACAGGAATTGCTTGTTCCCCTCTTGCTGGCTGTTAATGTTTGTATAGGTGCCTACATGGCCAGCAACTTTCTTCCAAAATGTACTGCCAGGGAGACAGCCCAGTCATTTACTAGCAATATAGGTTAATTGTCAAACATAACAGGTCAAAAGATGTTTCATCCTCTTCAATTACTTAATATCTTTGTTCTTTATCTTGAATTCTATCTTGTTGTTTCACCTTCTCTGTAGGGAAGTAGAGGAACTCATGCACAGAAGCACAGAGAGAAGCTATCAAGACTGGTGCACCTGCAAAATCTCCAGTCAAAAGCCAGTTCTTGTCATTCCTGTAAGGTTTGGCAGCCACTATTAAAATACCTGCTAGTACACCACTTAGCTTTCTCTTGGGAAAAGAGCATCTGCATTCCCTCCCACAGGATTTAGTCATGAAGACCTGAGGCTTTGGGAATTCACATACCTTATAGATGGGTACTGCTAGCAAAAGCACTCAGTCTTTGCAAAAGCATCACCAGTCTGTGGTGGTATTGAGATAGTTTATTTAATGCAAAATGGCAGAAGTGCTGCCACAAATCAAATCTGCTGGAAAACCCAACAGTAATCATGTAGTCTTCTCTGTATCTTTCTGGGGGCCTACTCCTGGGGCACTTGATACCTGATACATATGTTTTATTGTGTGTAGTATAGATTATCTGCCAACAATTCTCAAACAGAACAACTGTAAACAGAGACTAGTTTTGTGCTGGCCATTTTTCAGAACACATCATATTTTGATAGCAGCTGTTAGTGTTCTGCACAAGGGATGCAATAAATTGACTCTTCATGGATCTATGAAATAATTCCCCACTGGATTGCCACTCATTTTTAACAGGAATTATATCACTGTTTAATGTTATTCAGTTCCACTCTGGGGAATAGGTGGACTCCTTGGAAAGCTTCCTCAGGCGTTGTTGGACAAGCTTCTTATCTGGCCTTTGTTCAGTGAAGCAATATCTGTTCAGAGTTGCTGTATCTCCTACCTGCTTAAAGCCTTGAAAATTAATTTTTTTGTAGGAAAGTGATTAAGTTATTACTAATAAATAGCCACCAGGTTGAAAGAGAGATAATCAGGTACTACTATCCGGCTGACACCCCTATAGTTCAGAAAGACTCCTTACCAGCGAAGTAGGAAAGGGTTGAAGTTTGACAATTATTTTCTGTCATAAGGAAAGATAACAGTGGTGATGTAAAAAGAAACTGAAGCTGATTCTATGTTAGGGAATTTACAATCATTTTTCACAATCGTTTAGCAGCAGAACTCAGAAAATTTTTCAGTGGTTCTCAGTAAGCATTTTAATCTGAACCAAAAATGCATTTCAGACAAAATTCTACATTTCTCCCCATTTATGATATTTTGTCTCCCATCAAAGAATGATTTCACAGTCTGAAAGTTAGATTTCTTTTTATTAAATTAAACTAGCAGCATCCCAATAATGAGTTTCAGCCAATAGAGATAGATTAAAACTAATCAGAAATAATTCCCTTGCCCCAGAAACGTGTGAGGAATGGACAACAGGATCTTAGAGATTTGACACTAACTTCTTTCTGCCTTTAGGTCTTTTAGTGGGCTGTGAGACTTGTTCATGTTAACATGCTTTGTTGTCTTACTGCTTACTAAGCTACATTTGTTTTCTCCTTTCTTTCAAATCTGTCAATATCTAAAACTTTCAGACAAGTTTACACATGATTTTTTCCAGTCTTCTGCTTTCCAGACTGATGCCAGCTCTATCCATTTTTCTCCCTGGAAGCAAGGACCTATGAAAATACCAGTCATAAAAACATACAGAGTGGTGATTTAAAACTTAAATCAACTCATTCCACCTGTCTGTCTCCCTGTTACTGAAAAATGTCTAATTGAACACAAGGCACTTAGTTGAGCAGCAATGACCTCCAAAGCTCTTTAAGCACTGTGCATGGTGAGGCATGCAAAATCCAGGCACTGCCACCCATCCTATTAGTCACATTCACCACGGGTGCTACATGACAATCCTTACTCCTTTGTTGACCACTTGCTTCAGAATTAGTATTTCCTAGTTATCACAGCTGGCCACCTCCTTGGAACATTAAAATCTGATAGGAATCTTACACACTTTCTATGACTTACAGAAATCCCTTAGAACTGGGAAGGAAATATCAGGGGCGGATTTTGAAAATGCTGAGCTTGTATGATATCCAACTGCCATTTGTGTGCTTAATAAAGGTGTTAGAAGAATAGCTGTAAAAAATGCAGCCAATTAGTTAACAATGGAATAATAAGCATAAAAGCTTTCCTCCAAAAGACTAAATGCTGCTTTGAATAACGATTGACAAAAAGAAACTTTGCAAATTTTGTTGAGTTTTATTTCTCCTCTCAGTCAAGTTTTCTCCACACTCGCTATTGTGAATGAGTGATATAGGGTCACTCAAAGGATTGCCATCAATGGTATTAGCAAAAGTAATCTTAATATGAAATTATAAAAGTGAGACTTGACAAAGTTCCATGGCAAGGTTCACTCTGTTTACTACATGGGTGAAGCACACAAAGGAAAATTCAGTAATAACTGATTTAGAATGAATTATACAGAGACTGAATATGCTAAGGGGTAAGAGCCACCTTCCTGTTGAGTCATGAGGCTCAGAGTAGACCCCCTTACTTTCTGAACCCCCAATGGAGCTTAGACGAAGCTAGGTCTAATCTTAGTCTCAGACTTGGAGAATGGTTTATATCTATCTAATGGAAGAAATGTGTGAATTTCATTGTTGTTGATCTAGCATGTTATCGGCAATCTACCAGGATGTGTTGTGAATAAGGGGTCTCTGCCTTGGGTGAAGAAGGATTTCAGTCTCAGATGAGGAATTTAAAAACTGGAGAATTGTCCCAGCAGTGAGGGAGACCACAGCCATGCATCCATCCATACTACTGTGCAGGGAGACCTCAAAGAAGGCTCACTAAAGCTGTCATATTTTTGGGAAAAAGTGCTTGACTAATAATTAAATTGCATAGGAAGGGTATGCATTAGACTTCTTTTACGACAGTTTTCTTTGTGAGTCTTAGAAAAAGAATCTGCTATTCCTGTACTGGCCACACACAGTGTTCCAAGCTCACACACACTCGTGCTCACTGGGAGTCAATTTGTGGGATTTCTGAAGGAGTTCTTGGCCTGACTACACCTCAGGCCTTTGCCTCCTTTGGAATTTGTGCCAAACTATGGCTATTCTGGTTAAGGGAATCGAGCACATCCACCACACTTAGTTGTTTGAATCATATTAATTCTGTTTTTCACATTATTCTCTTAGAACTTGTCCCACTATTTTTAGTGATAAATATAAAGCAGAGTCAACTATTTTCCCCCTACTTTTACGCTCCTCCAAGCATGATGGATTTGAATATTCAAATCAGCCCAGAAGTTCTCCATAGTGCCTCCTTTTTTCTTGACAGGCTGAATGAGGAAAAAACCCATGTAGAGAAACTTGGCTGGCAGGTAATTCTGAAGCTGGTATGAAAGTTCTACTAATAAGGCTCTAGAGAGGGAGAGGCAGGGAAGCAGGAGGTTTGGATTAAAGCAGGCATATGATCCACAGACACCTCTGTGTACGTGGGGGAAGATTCTCAGCTGCTCAGCCCACACTGTGGAGCTCAGCATTCAGCAGCTCCTTATATAATGTTTAAAACTAGATTTTTAAGGAAATTGGCAGTGGCACTGAGTGAAGGTGTCACTTTCCTAATAAAGAAACACAAATTTGCATTTGGTGAGTTGAGGTTCATTTCATCAAGTTTTTAGGGTAGGCAAAGGAGAAGAACACTAGCTGTAATGTTTCAATTTTGAAGTTAATAAGGTTTCAAATGTTTGATTTGAAATGTAAATTTTACCTTTGGGAATTAATTTAATTATTTTTAAAGGTTAAAACAAACCCAAAAGGTTTGGGGTTTTTTTTACAGGTAGCTGAAAAATGCTCAAATTCTCATTGTTTAAAAACATAATTATGCCCACAATGCCCTTTGATATCCCGCACTGTGCTCTTTGGAAAGCCTGGTAAAAGTAAGACAACTTTTTCTTGACTTCTATTTCAGAATATTCTTCTATCTTTTATAGAGTGTAGAAAAACCTTTTTATAAGCTAAAAAAACCCCAAACAAACATGGTAAGAAAAACAGAATTGTATTGCAAAGAAAGCCTGGGAGGCAGAGGTGACCTTGTGCAGAATACCGCTGTCCAGCAGGACTTGTGCAGATTGAGAGATAGGGATATGGCAGAGATGGATACTGAATGTGGGTCTGTATTTCAAAAGGAGAGTGCATTTTCTGGTAAACCCCGATCTATTTGGAGTTGAAACCTTTATTTTCTTTCCCTGTACATTGTGGGGCTAGGAAAACTTGGCTAGGTCTCTGCTGATTCCTGACAGAGGCATAGGTCCTTTTAAACTTGTGTGCCTGGGAACAGTCTCATGCCAGATTCTGTGGTCTCTGAAATAGCCACCAGTACATTTCTGTGTTGGTGTGCATTATGTTCACATTTTATAATACCCAAGATTTACTTGCATTAAGGAAACCAGAGGTAGTTAATTAAGATGTCTGTTTTGTTTAAATGACACAAATACTGAGCGAATGCCAGAACTGCAAGGTACTGAGCATAATTGACATTTGTGGATGTGACATTTGTATTTTCATCTTTTTGAAACTTTGCATGTTGGGGAAACTGTCTATTATTTAAACTTGTGATCTTATTTATAGATAATCTGTCATTAACAAGTCTTTTCTCAGAAAATTAATTTTAGCTAGACTATAGACAGCAATCTGGAAATCCTTACAATGTTTGGGTTAATTAATGCATCATTTCATTTGTTCACATGGTAATAAGCTCTTGAGGATCAATAAATTCTCATTGAGTATAAATAAATTGGATTGGGGAAGCAGTTAATGCTGTAAAAATCGTGGTGCCCATATGGGCTGGTTTGTGTACATATTTCACTAGTTAATCACCAGTCAATTTGAAATGAAATGTGCTGAAGGGTCTGAATTAGTTTATTGTCTTTCCACTGGCTGAGAAACAGAATGATCTGGTGTGAAAGACTTGGGACACTGCTGCCCAGCCAAAAAAAAAAAAAAAAAAAAAAAAAAAAATAAAAATAAAAAAATCAGTCTGGCTTACCATAGAACCTTTTAGTTTGACCTTAAAATGGAGATTACTGATCAGCTAATTTTCATCTTTCAATCCTCGCATCATTTAAATGTCTGGCATTTAAGCTTCTGAAATAAATTCCAGTGGTTTGGGTTGAGAATATTTAATCCTCATCATGGATGTTCTGTGCACATTTTCTTTCTCATCAAGATTTTTAAGGCGTGCACATTGGTAATGAAAACTAGTGGAACACAAAATACATTTTCATAAGTGTTGCAAACCCTTGAGGACAAATGTCTTCTGTGAATTTTAATTTTCTCTTAAAAAATATTCACTTATTTTTTGAATGCACTTGAAAGCTGCTGTAATTATAATTTTATAGAGCGAGGGGTTATCAAACAATGTCCTATGTTTGTGACATCTCTCACATAAACAGAATCCCCACCTATAAGAAATGTCTCAGAAATCTTATCACAGGAGAAATATAACATAGGATTGTTTGTATTGTAATGATCCTAGAAATAAGAAGGAAAAAAAAAATCCTAGTGGAAAGAAAAAACCCTTATAGAAAGAATGAAAAAGCCTACATGCAATAAACCCACTTGCCCAGAATTTTCTAAATATTTTAAAATGTGGATTATAAAATTAATGTTATGGAGATAATTAAAAGATACTGAAAATCATCTGAAGTCACATATCTGAGTCATCTGTGAAGATGCTTAGCTGTCCTTGTAAATTTTAATAGTATCCAGTGAGAATTTATCTTCCTTTTTAAAACTTTAATTGCATTTTTTTCTTTCTATGTGTTTCACACAGCTCCCTTATTCTACAGTCCTTGTGCTCTAAAAATGCTGCTGCTTCTATGGCATTTCTCTTCAAAAGCCTATGTATAATGATACTGACACCAAATCACCAGTGTACCTATAATTAGTATTTTTTAATCATGTACTATTTGACTGCCAACATCTCCGGTGTTAGGACTGGGAGATTTTTAGATGGATGCATTGCACAGTGATCTTTGATTCATTAAATCCTGAAAACAGATCTAAGATCAGATGCCACAATGAGCACTTTGGCTTGTGCAGTTCTTTGTACTTACAAATTGCGTTAAAATCAATCACCCTTCAAGACATTAAAATGTGTTAATAATATTGACAGTTTATGAAACTGATGTAGATGTCTGCAGCTGAACAAGAGATTATAAAGATCAATGCAAATATGCTCTTTTGCTAGTGAAGAATCTGAGGCACCGGGTTTTTTATCCTGTGTTTCATTAGCATGTGTTCTCTCTCTTATGGGACTGTCTTTGCTCTTCACAATGTAATTGTTAGTTTTTCAAGATTTACACTCTTGAAAATTCAAGCAGATAAACCTCAAGTTCATAACTGGAGGTCACAGTTAAACAGGCTTCACAGACTGAACATATTGCCCTTATGTTCAAACAAAAGTACCTTCAGTGAAGTTTATACCATTACACTTAATAATTAAACTTTGTCCAGTCTAATGGTTATCTTAGTGACCTTAAAATAGCTGCAAGTCATGACATTACCATAAAAACCCCAATATGCTGCTAAATGATTCTTTTATTCCATTGTAGCATGACAAGGACAGAGGAATTGTCCTCTACTGATTTCACTGCCAGGAAGACAGGATCATTTTTTTGACCTTCTATTCACCTTTGCTGCTTGCATCCCCAGAATTTCCACATCTATGCTTAATTCCCTGTTTTTGGAACTGGAAGGTGATCAGGGTTGGCTGTGCAAGCTGTGCCTCTTTATGGTGCAGGATCTGATGAGCTGCAGCAAAGGGTGAGAAGGGTCCCTCATGGTGAGGGAGCAGAGGTGCAGGTGTGGGTGGCCCTTGGCCAAGCCTGCTGAGCTGCTGGCAGGTAAAATCATCAGGTGTGATGTGCTACACAGCTGGCAGGTGTCATGATCCCTGTTTGCTGTCACACGTTTTAGAAACTTGGGGGTGCAACAAAGCAGAATGTCAAGGGTATCCAGGAGAGAATTTCTGAGCTTTGATTTTGAGTCAGTCTGTTTATTTTTTAATACCACATTGTCTGGCTTAAGCTCAAGACAACAGGACAAATCCTGGCTGTCATGTTTTGAATAGTGGGTGACTGTGACCTTTGCTTGAAGAGGAGACCTTGAGGTCTGCTTTGCCATAAGTGGATTTGTATTCTAAGGCTTCTCTGTTGGAAGAAATTTTTTAAAAATAAAGATTATTATTAAGGAAGAGTGCAACTGCATTCTGCCTACTATTTTACTAACCAATTTCTATGGGAATCTTTCCTTGCTAATCTCTCTTGCAAATTACAGAGAGAGGAAGAAGAAAGCCTGTATTGATCTCAAGTGTTGGTCAATGAGTTTGTATAAGGAGTCATGTCATGTAGCAGATAAACTAACACTAATCTTTGTAATCGATTGCTCCTTGATTGCTCTCAGGAGATATATGTTTTGATACAAAGAAGGGATTTGTCTTCCATTCAATTGTGGTATGCAAACAAAGTTCAGGATTTATCTGAAGGAGATTGAAAAGGTGATGGGGAAAGTTCATGGTTTATGTTCACTTCAGAGACAGTTCATTTTATTTGAAATTACCTACTGCCTATCAAGGCAAACACTTTCCAATATGCTGTAATGTTAAGAGCACTGTGCTTTTTCATGCCAGCACACTGCCTATCAATAAAAATAATAATTTTAACAATTAGCTAAGTGATTCAGCCTACTCATGCTTGCTCTTCTTGATGTGGATAACCAGAAGCTCAGAAGTGATGACTTTAAGTACCTGGAGTGAAGGCTTAAGCTGTGAAGTTTGGAGCTGGCTGAGTCACATTATTCAGCTGCATTTCTTTGAACCATTTGATTTGTATACTTATTTTAGTTTGAGATTTCTGTAATACCCTATTGGAATTATCTGGAAATAAGTTTCTGGTTCCAGCTGATCACTGTGTTGAAAATGGTTGTTTAACGCAATCCTACTTTACAGATCCCAACAGGTTACCCAAGCCAACAGATGTAAAAAAGTGAATTTCACTTAATGTCTATTTGAGTTGGAAAACCTCTTGTGCCTGCTTTTATATTCAAAGAAGAAAAAGAATTCTTACATATAAGGCGAGAAATTTATACAATTGCAACCTAAACATTCTAATGAAATAGCTATTGTTAATGCAGATCCAAGTTTGGGGGAAAAAAAAAAGAATGATACTGCACAGAAAAGCTCTCAACAATAAATGTAAGTTGAAATAGTTATGCACATTTTGTGGTATTTAACCCTTTCCCAGATGTTGTGTTCCTTATAGTAACTGCCCTTTGTGTTCTAAGGTTGGTGGTAGGGCCTCTTTGGAGGAGTTCAGTGGGAAATCAGCATTCTGAGCCCTTTGCCAGGAGGAAGGTGGTAAGGTAAATGCTTTCCTCATCTTCATTCTAGGATCTGCTGGGGGTATTTTTTATACATTTTTCTTACAGGTTTTTACATCCTGTTATTTCTTCATTGTTCTGAAAGTCCAATTACTCTGTACTCTACATGGTGAGTTTGTCAGGTGCTACTCTCATACAAAGAATGGCTTTTACAGCTAAGCCAAGCAGCAGAGAAGCCACAAACAGAACTTGGCAGCCCAGGGTGGAGTAAGCAGCAAACCTCAGGAATGAGTTCTGGCAAATCCTGGGCACAGCCTGAGGCACAAGCTCTATTATATGGTCTGGTGATATAGGGACATTTAGTGACAATATGGACATGGTTTAGTATTTGATTTGACAGTGCTGGGTTAATGGTTGGACTTGATGATCTTGGAGGCTTTTTAACCTTATAAATTCTATGATTCTGCGATTACTGGGCTGAAGGGCTGCTGTGCCTCCTTTGGGGAATGCATCAGCTAGGAAAAACAAGAGCATCTACATTTATGATGGTAGTCTATGACTGATCCAGGATGAATGTCCCAGATTGGACTTTATTTTTCTATTTCCAACAGTGGAATAGAAGTTTTTTTCTTGAATAATTCTGGCTTTGATGCTATCAATGTTTTATGTAAAGAATAGTGTATTTTGTCCTCAAAGAATGTGACACACTGGCACCAATAGAATGATACATATTCCCTTTGTTAATTGTTGTAAATATAGGGAATTCCATAAGGACATGTTGTACAATATTTCTGCTATAGTACACAAATTTAAGTATTAGCCATAATGTTTTCAAACTGCTAAATCCACTTATTATCAAGAAATGATTTACCAAAGATTAAAAACTAAGTCAAAATACTGTACAGATAAACAAATTTAGGAGTTTAGAGGTCAATGAGAATAATACAGGTAGTTAGAACACTTGGAATAGTAGAACATTTTATTTTAAACTCAGCTAATTTTCACACAACTTGGTGGGATCAGAAAGAAATGCACCTATGCTGGTATACCCAAGATTATGTGACAGGGAAGTAACCCCTGGATTATTTCATATGGTGCTGTACCATAATTCCCACTGAAGCATTTAGGAGCAGCCCTTGGACTAGAGCAGGTGCTCACTGGAGCAGGCCATCTGAACTGGAAGCTATGGAAAATTGGTGAAGGATAGGCTGATGTATTGCTTAGATTTTACTGATATTTTGCTACCTCTAACAATATTCTGTTTAGCTCCTTTGTTTTTATTTTGCTCTGTACTTTTGCCCATTCCCCTTGAAGAAGCTGGCATGTGTTCTGTTCTATTGATAAATGTATGCACATATCACACATTTCCTTACCATTCTTGTTTAATGAAGTTTAGTCGTTTTATAGATGCTTTACATATTGCATCACAGATGGTTCGTTTTCAAGGCATATCAGAAATAGGCATTTTTGACATTGGCCAGATGTGACAAGTAACAATGACATTGCAAATATAAAACAGATGCCAGCAGGAAGTTTTCTGTTATTTGTGCAGCCTGGCAGCTGTTAAATTCTATACAATCCTTGGAGCAAATGGCAGGTGTCCCTTATTTCCTAAAAGACCTCAACTAAAAAAGTGCAAACCCTGTTTTTGGCTTTGTTACAAAGGTAAATGTTCCTATTTTGGACAAACGCTGTCTGGTTTCTGTTGCCCAAATAGCCTTCTTTATTTAAAAAAACAATTAGAATTTCCTGCCTGAATATCTGGAAATGCAAATTCTATTACTGTATGCTTCTCTAAACAAACAAAGTATTGTTTGGTAAAGGATGCTGGTAATTTGGCTTCTTTTAATATTTCTGATAGAATATGTCTTTTTGTTTTCCCGCTGGAAGCTCTCATGTGCAATTAGTTCTTTGACCCTTTTCTTTTTCCTTAACTTTTTGATTATGTGTGGTTTTTTTGTTTGTTTGTTTTCCTCCATATTCCACACATTTCCTGAAGGAAAAGGAAGAGGATGTTAGGGACATAGAATAATTTGGCATGCTAAAAAAAGGTAAGAGTAGGCACTGAGGTCAAATGCCACAGACTTGGAAAAGGCAATAGGGAGTTTGCCTGAGGAATGAGACTTTTTAAATATATGATAAAAATTTCTTTGTTTAGGAAAGAACTACTCATGCAAGGCTGCCTCTGTTGCTTATAGCATCACTTGTGGAGTTGTACAATACCAAATATTTATTGATTGCATAAATGTTTGTAACCACATGGGTTGATTGTGGCTATCTATAGTGGTTGGAATTTACAATGAAAAAACACCAGGTGGTAACACTTTTCAAAACTTTCAGGAGTGTGAAAGAGGACTGAGTGAGAAGAAAAAGATGGGTTGCCTGGGAAACACATGGTTGACCAGATACATCATATAAATTTACTTTTTTTTTGACTGAAAGCCAGAAAGAATTCCTTCTGTATCCAAGCCTGAATTCCTCCTTTATTCACTAGTGTTTGCCGTGTTTGATGGGACAGTCAAGAAAATTGTGTGAAAGTTACTAGTACTTGTTAGTGGGAAGATTTTTCTTTATGTACTGCACAGTCCAAATTTTTTAATTTTCTGTCTATACTTTTAATAAAACTCCTTGTATTGCATTAAACTCTCTCCTATAAAATGATTGTCTTGTAAGTAGGTTTTTCTACAAAAATCTCACTATGTTTAACTAGATATAAGCCAGCTCTATCACTTTTAAGCTTTCTAGGTATTTCAAGTAAATACAAATCTATCAAACTGAATAAAATACGCATTTTATTTTTCTGCTTTCATTTAAATTAGCTAACTTAGTTTAGAATTGACTTTACTAAGCAAAATAATAGTTATTTTAAGGGCAAGATTAACTTAAGCCAAAATATTACTACTGAATATATTTATATTTATGTGACTTCTGTGAAGTCTTTGTCAAAAAACCTAGTTCAGTTCAATTTAGAGGTTTACTACATGTGGGAATAAAAATGTTAAACCAAAATATCTCTGGACTTCTGAAAATCTTCAGAGGATGTGAAGGAAAGAGTGCATGATATATGAGACAAAAAGAATGGCACTGTGAAAAGCAAGATCAAAGTTAAAATTCTTTCCCCTTCTCTTTTTGAGCCTTGTTCCTAAGCCAGGAAAAATAAAATTTAATTTCCAAAATGACAGAAATTTAACATAATAAAATAGATTACTTGTAACCAGTATGAGATTTGAGTGCAGTGGTCAAGAATATAAAGAAAACAAAATATTTATGGTCTTTTCAGGCTTTTCTACCAAGATGTATTAGTACCTAATACATTTTTATCCTGCTGTCAGGTTTTGACTGTACTGAAATAAGTAAAGCTACGCTGATCTTACTGCTGGGAGATTCTGGGCACTGTTCTCTTTGACTTGGAAAGTGAAAGGCACAGCCATGTTTTTCATAAAATGTATGCTCCCTTCTGAGCATTTGTTACAATATAAGATAAAATAACTTTTTAAGTATGAGTTTCTCACCAAAATGTATGCACTGTTGGTTTGAAAATACTGAAGATAATTTAAACCCTTAAACAACATGGTATAAATAGATTTTCCAGATGTCATTCATTTTCTGTGCTGGCAGTGACACTGTCTCTTTTCTTTTTGCACATCTTTCCTTTCTCTCTTCTTTCTGTTTTCTTTTTATAGGCAATATTTCTTCTGTCATTTTTTATGTTCAGTGTGCACCATGCAAAGTAGGAAAAAATCTAATTAACCAAGTATTGAAGCACATTGCTCAAGGGAGAAAAAAACCCAACCCATTACCGCCAGGAAGAAATCACCAAGTCTCAAAAGTTTTGTGAAGAAAAAATGAGTATTGCAAAGAAAGCATCCAAAAAAATGCAACAGTGTTCCTCAGTGTTCACCTAATGCCAGTCATCTGTCTTGCCTGTAAATGTCTTTGTCAGCAGCATTTGTTTGCTGTCTGCCAGCTCCTGCCCTTTGTCATCCCCTTCTTGCAGTTGTTGCAGACCTCTGTCTCTGCTGGGACACAGGCTCCAGGCTTTCCATGGTCTAATTCACCAAGATATGTTAAATATGCTGTCAATCTGATATATTTTGTACAAATACATCTTTGTATGTTCCTCTACCTATGATGATCATCAGCACACAAACTACGTATTTCCCAACACATTTCCCTTTATAGCAGTATTTCTTTTTATTTTTCATAAATAGTAGTTTTCTTGATAAATTCTATTGCTTTAGAGCATCTTATATCTTCTATAAAAGTTACTTATATATATATATTTGAATTTATAGTCTCATTTTTACAGTTTTGAAGAACATAGAAAGTAGGTCTGATGTCTGGCCTTGTAGATTAGATCACTTGGGACCTGAACTATGTCTTACTTTATTATTTTTTTTTAATATATGTGAAAACTTGGTTGGTGAAGGTTTAGTGAAACATTTTGCCATAGTAATGCAAGAAAGGCAGCTGTTTTTGACTTTCAGATCTGTACCACCAGTAAATATGGCAGAATTGTCACATTTATTTCTAATTTCTTGTAAACAAATTTTCGTAAGTTAGATTTTTGAAAGATTTTTTTTTTAAATTTTAAGTCTTAATTCAGGTCTTTCTTTAAAAAGCCCAGCAGCCAAATTAGACTTTTTGGAAAAAAAAAAAATGAAAAAGCAGCTCTGTAATTTTCCAACTTATTTTCTGTTTTGTTTGTTGTCATACAGGTTTTTTATAACAAGTTAGAAACAATAATATTTGTATAAACCCAAACATTTGTAATGAAATTCACTGGTAAAGGAGAGAGATCTGTACAGCTTTGCAGCCTCTTACCCATCACTGACACATGCAGATGTCACCACTGCTGAAGTTTCTCCCAGTCCAAAATGGGCTCAAGAATATGAAATAAACATTCTAAGACAGGTCCCAAGTGTACAAACTTCTTTCTTCCATAATTCTTCACCTGTCAGGAGTTCATTGTATAACATTGTGTTTAGGTTTTGGACATCCAAGATCATAGCAAAGCCTGCAGAGAAGTGCTGGTGTTATGGTTTGTCTTTGCAACATTTGCAAAAGCTGGGTGATCAAATAAGTCTGAACATGAGTAAAAATAGGTCAAGAAGTGGAAAAAAACCCCCAATAATTTCTACAGAATTTATATGTGTGTCTTTTCTAGGTGTGTATACCTAAGAATAAACTGAATTAGTGGCAAAAGTCTTTGGGAAGTGTATAATAGAATCCATTGTTGAAAGATTTCTGTCAAGTGTTACAGGCTTTAGATGTACATATTTTGAAAGCTGGGAATGAAAATGGTAACTAAGCTAATGGTATTTAGCCTCACTGCCTTCTATCCTTATCCTGGTCTTAGGTGGATTGCTGTCTGGGGAAAGAGGGTGAAGTTGGTTATTTGGGAATGATTCAGTTCTTTTTACCTGTTTGGTTGCCTGCTGGTGGCAGAGGCACTGTCAGGTGGCTACTGAGGGTGACTGAACTGTCAGTGCAGACACAGGCTTAGCTGGGCTGGGGCAGGTACAGCAGGTCCAGTGCTCTCTGGGAATCTGCCATTTACCACCAGTTCTTTTCCACGGTGTACCTGCTCATATTTCTGCTCAGGAGATCACATTAAAATGGGAGCCTGGGTACAGTTTATCACTTAGTCCAAATAAAAGTGTCATACCCCCAGGTTCTGTGTGCTCTCAGCTTTATCTTGCTTTGGATCTGTCCTTGAAGCATCCCCAATTTCAGCCCTTAGGAAAGCCTGGTGGAAACAGATCCCCTTGGCTTTGCCTCAAGACAGAAACAATGCACTGCAGTCTTAGCTGGTGAAAACAACTTTTTTTTTTTTTTCTACCCAGGGATTTATTATTAGAAAGGACCTTTTCTTTGCTGTCTCTTCTCTGTCCTCTGAGTCTGTTAAGGGTCTCTAATTTTTTTTCCCCTTTTTTTGTCTTTTCTGAACTGGGCAATTTTCTGTTCAAGCAAATCATAACCCGGTTGAGTTGAAAGAAAATGCAATTTATAGACTTGAAAGTGTGACTCTGTCTCCAGCCTTCAGGTGCTTGCAAAACAGCCAGGAGGTATACTGGGACATGTGGTGGAATAGAAAACACTCTAAAAAACTTACTTATGATTACTAAAAAGAAATCCTGTGTTTATGCCTGCAGAGGCATTTTGTTTTCAGAGATAGTTTTATTAAAAAAATATATTTTCTTTGTCTGAAAGAACAGGATTTGCCCAAGTAAGAAGATTTGCTAAAGACTATGTTAATTTACTTGTTTTCACTCAGTGGTGTCATTGTATTGCCTGCCATATTTGCATATTTCTGTTGCATACCTTTCAGAGGATTTTGCACAAATTAAAGGGGAGCAGTGTGTATGTTATTATTTTGTAAGTTCTGGGAATTAGAACACTGTATAAATGGAATTCATTAGGATACGAGTGGATATTGTTATTATATTCTGCAGCATGAACTCAGCAAGCTGGTGCCACTCACCCGTAATCCTTCTCAGTTAAGGCTGGGACTGCAGAATGAACAAGAACTGGATTTAGCATATCATTAAAAATGAGCTGGGATAGCAGTTTGTGGGCCTGCTTCATTCCACTTTTGCAAAACCAAAAGACTTCCCCCCTCAAAATCTTCATACAGAAACCCATGAAACATAGAAATGAATGCAAGATTCTAACTCTTAATGTTTTGTGTAGCATATGCTGTAAATGTAGCTCTAACTCTGCAGGATTGCCCCTGGAGCAATTTTCGAGTTCAGGAACTATAAGAGTTTCCCAGCAGTAAGGTGAGGCACTCCAGCCATATGGGGCTAGGGTATACTCAGAGATCTTCAGGCTAGAGTGTTTCACTTCTGATTTTTTTTTTTTTTATTCAGGAGAAAATGTTGTCATTCTGGCATGTTTGTTCTCTCTGAGTATCCAGGATAGTGAGGAGAAATTCACTATGGGAACTCCAAATACATTCAATATACCCCTGGAGTTACCTGAGGCTCTCCAGCAACGATAGGAAAACCCAGGAGACACCAGCAATGAAGGGAGAAGTTCGTGGCTTTTCTTTGTTCTTCCATCTTGTACTGCATGCCCAGGGGCTCACCTTCATGTCTGAATATCATTTTTACATTCCTGTTTATCTCTTAATAATTTATAGGTTCAAACCTGTTCCAGATCAAGAAAGATACTTGACTTCTGATCATTACCTCAGATTTCTGCAAAACAAGGTGCCATATAAACTACAGCAAAAAAGAAAAGAGAAAACTTGTCCCCAGCACTGAGAAATACCTCTGAAATACCTGAAATTTTTCAGGGTACATTGTTATGCTTTTGGGGTTTGTTTTATTTTGTATTTTTGAGGGGGTTTTGTGGGTTGACTTGGGTTTTTTCATTGTGTTTTTGGTGGGGTTTTCTTGCTGTTTGTTTTGCATTCTGTAGCTTGATGTGATTGTGTGGTAATCATTGTAGTTCATAGCTAGTTCATGCGAAATCCATCCCAATGAGCAATGCTGAAATGCTTGTTCCAATTGAAGACCACTATTGGTTGCTACTTTCTACCAGTGGTAGAAGTAATCTTCTGTGCACAAGACTGCATAAATTTTTTTCTGTCAGGTTTCTTTATTTTTCCTCCCTGTCTGGAAGAAGCATGATGCTAGGGAGGAGGTGATGCCTCACCTCACTTTGCAGCCTCAAGAGATGTCCTCTTCTGGATCCACACCCAGCAGCAGCCCCTATTCCAGCCTCTGAATCTCACCTTCCATTGTGCATTGCAGTCACTGAGGACTTGACTCACATGCTGTGGGTATGAATACCAGCATCCTTAGGTGTATGGGAGGGGAATTCCCTCTGGAATTATAGAGACTTTAAAACTATGACAAATTAACTTTTGATTATGGAAGGCAAAGCATGGTGACTCACCATGGTGACCTGGTCCTTTGTAGGCCTATTTTCCCAGCTAATTCTCACGATTTTCTAATTTCTGGTCATAAATGCAAATAGATAACCTGAAAACATGATATCAGTGAGTCAGAGAGGAGATAAAATGGTTTTTGAATTTAGAGGGGTTTATTCTCTCCCTGCCATTAGTTATTATGGTTTTTTGGTGTCCTAGTATGGAGTCATTGGTCTATTCTGACACTGCTATTTTGATTTGATTCCTGTTTTGCGCAGAAAATTCATTTTATGTATAGATAGCCCTGTCTGTTATGTTGTGGCTAATAGTAGAGCTGCCTTTGAGGTGTGACTGCCATACAATTGGTAGGCAGAAGTATCCTTAATTGAGATTATATTTTGAATTCAAATAGTAAGGAAAAAGATCTGCCATCTGCTGAACAGATATTTAGCCTATCTCTCCTGTCTCAACTGACTTTTAGGGAATGGATTTGGACCAGAATATTTAAATTCTGTACATTCAAATCAGTCTTCAGGATGGTCATATGAGGTGTAGCACAGGAGATAAAGATGGACCTTCCTTCCACTCCAGACAAAGAAATACCATTGAAGCAGAAAATTATGTCTGTAGAAACACAGGTAAGAAATTAACTATTTGTTAAACCATGAATATGACATCGATTTATTCTTTTAAATATAAAGAGGCTTAACTAGCCTTCCCCATATAAATCAGGGACAATCTTTTGGTAGGTAACTTGGTGGGATGGAGGAAGTTGAAACCCACCCAAACTTGAAATTAGACTGAAGTACATTCTTAGAACTGCTGTTTCATTCCATGTGCTGGTGCTTATTGTATCCAGGTCAAAACACTGCAGCCCATTCTCTGATTTGCCTCCCTCCTCTCCCTAATACACTTCTCCATTTCTGTGTCACTAAAGCACCCTGCAGTGAGAAAACTTTTCATGTGCATACGCAATGAGGCACCTAGGGATGGAAAAGAATGGGGTCAGAGAGTGTAACATGCTGAGATAGTATCTGCATCCTCTGAGGAACTTCATCCCAAATGTAAATTAAAGGGCAGAAAATATTTATGGTTTTGTTGATCCTTGAGAAAAATCAGGCATGGTAATGGTGTAAAAGCTTTTTAAAGTGGCAATAAATAATAATTATTATAAATAAGCCTTGGAGTTGTAAAAATCCCTGCTTGGCCACCTGAAAGCTTCTTTATTACCCTTATCTCAGTATAAATAATACTGCTTTTCTTAGACCAAAATATATCATACAAATGAGTGCTTTGATCCAAGTCCCCTTATTTTCCTAAAGGGTAATGAGTGATACATTATTTATTGTAAGGCTGGGGTCAATCCTAGTTTTTCCCAGTTTCTGAAGAGAAGTTCTAATTTTTTACCTGCAGGTGTTTATAAGCACAAAGAAATACTGCTGCAGTTAATGGCATTAGAAAATGTATCAGGTCTTTTTAAATCAGACTTTTTTTTTTTTTTTTTTTTTTTTCCCCAGAAGTAGAGACTGTGAAACACTTCAAAGCAGAACAGAGATGTCCATGAAAGGACAGGGCGTCTGTTCCTCTCTAGCACAATGATTGATACTGCATAGTGTGGAAAACAGCTACCAGAGAGCAAAGCCCTTTGAGGCTTAAAACTTGATAAGCAGGAGCAAAATTGTAACTCTTAGATGGACATACACATGGCAGCACACTCCAGTCTCAAAAATGTTATCACCATGAAGATTTATTTTTATCAATGTTTATCAAAATACCTCTAAATATATTCATTTAGATGTGGCAGCATCAGGCCACAGCTATTCCTGTCATTACTGGTGGCTGTAGTTGGTCAACAACTGTATGAAAAGGTGCATGTATTAGAAGCAAGTATTACAGTGACCTGGTAGGCATTTCTAGTTTAGTAGAGCATGAGGGCTTGTTGTGATCTGACTGGTAGGAGGTATCTCTGCATCTTTTTCTCCTTTTTTGTTAACCTCCTTCTATGCCTGAGATAACATCTGGACAGTAGTACCATCTTTACTTTTATCTCAAGTCCCCATTGTGGTGGCTGAACTTACAGTCCAAATTTCAAGTCATATTTGGGGCGTGAACTTCAGTGGTGGTCACAGATGCCCTGTCCCATAATTTGGGGTGATCTTTGTTTGACTGGTGAAACGCACATGAGCAGTTACTTCTTTACACGGTTCGCCATGTAGGAATTTTTGTGAGGATGTATTAACCAGATCTTGCCTCTACCAGGCCTAGAATTAGCACCATCCTGTTGCTCCATTGTGTGCTCGTCTCATTGCAAAGTTCTTCTGGCTTTATGAGTGTTTGAGATGGGCAGCTGTGCTCTTTAAATCCTTACAGGGCTGCATCTTCATGTTGAAAGAAAAGATAACAGCAAGCTTTGAGTCATATGCTGGCTGCCAGCACAAACACTTTCAGGATTCAGTTTTCAAATCTCCTGTTTTCTTTTGGCACCTCAGTGCATGAAAAGCTTCCAGGAGTTTCTTAGTCCTTAAGATCATTTTCCCTAGGAACATTCTTGACAAATGAAATCCCCAGCATGCTGCCTGTCCATGTGACTGCCAGTCAGTATGGGGAAACAGAGTAAAACACACACTAGATTGCACCATAAGCTGCCAGGTAAAGCTAAATTTTATAATGTATTTTTCCCTCAAAATATTTATGTATGCATTACAATATTCACAGAACTGCAAAGCGTCAGCTGTTGGCCAACTGAATGTATCATATTTCTACCCACATCACACTTCAAAATGACAACTTTAGCCACCAGTATGAAGTTTGCCTACTTTAGACTTCTGTTAAAAAACAGCAAAATTGCTGGTAGCAAAACTGTTACTCATCCCAGAATGGATACATCTGGAAGAGAACACTGAACAGTACAAGAACCCATCCTATGTCTTTGAAACAAACCAGAATGTTTTGACTGTGCCTATATATTTGAAACGTTCAAAACAGAGTGGCTGTATCCAGATGGCCTAGTGGAAATGGTCCCTGACTCATTAGAAGCCCCAGACTATCTTCCAGTGGTTATGCAGTGATTATGTACCATGATGCTGACATTAATGAACTTGCTCATTTAGATGTAAGAGCTATATGCCTCTGAAAGTTCAGTTTTCTAGACAAAACCAGTATGAAATCATATCTAAATGTCAAAGCCCTTGTGTGCCTGTTTGCTGTGGTCTGTGTGTTTTTTCTGGTTTAACTGCTCCCACCACGGACAGAATACTTTCCCAGGCTCTTTTCTGGTTGCCAGATCCTGCTGGCTATTCTACTATAACAAACATTGTGGCCTTTCTCTACAGCCCTTGAGATGATAATTGAGTGGAGGGACTCTCAAGCCATTTCTCAGAGACTTTTTGGAGTTCCTGGTAGCTTCTGTGATCTTGGTCTTGCAGGACTGCAGCACCTCTAACCAGAAATGCTTGGCCAAAAGGCCATCTTGAAAGAATTTAGCACCCACTTCTGACTCCTGAGCTTGGATGCATTGAAGCTGTGACCAGCCAGCACATCAGTAGGACAGGGATGATCAGTTTACTGTGTCTTACTGGGGTGGTTCTCTATCCAGACACCTTTATACAGCTTCTCTTTCAACCTCCGTGGCTCTTTTCTGACTGTTGGATGCTCATCCTGGATGATCTGGAAGATAAAGTGCAGGCTTCCTTCCCAGCTGGCAAAGTCTTGGAAACTCTCTATCCTGAATATCCAGGTATTCAGGTATCTAAGTCTAGACAGATGAATTTCAGGATGTGTGCTTGCCTCTGCTTTCTGGGGATCCAGCTTATTGAAGTATAACCATTATCAGGAGCACCTGGTCTTCTTAGCCCTCCTTGCTACTTCCTTTCTTCTTACCGAGAACAGCACCACCCACATTTCTTGGCTCTCAGAATTGCCTTCAACCAAGCCCTTGCCCAGGACTGACTTGGACTTCAGTTCCTCTTGCCTAGTAGCTTTAAAACACAGATTCTGCTCCATACCTTCCACTATCTCTACCCTTCAGTCTTTTGTAACTTGGCTATTACAGCCTCCTCTCTTCTTGTGTCCCACATTGCTCACATTTATCTACAACACTGCTAGCTCCCTGCTTTCCCAATTAAGAACTTTGGCCCTATCTTTCCTCTCCATGTGCCATTCTTCTTTGTTCAGCCTTTGTCCGTTCTTTGTCCATCACACTGACAAGCATCTTGTTTTAGCTAGGAGGTCATTATTGGCTTTGTTTTATCTGCTAAATAAACAGTACCAGGATAAAGGCAGAGAGACAGAATTAAGTTGCCTTCACTGTTAAACTGTTCTGAAGTCCCATGCACAGCCATGGTGCATAAGCAGTCTTCCAGGTAATTCCTGGAATAGTTTGAGAATTAATAGAGGACAAACTATTAATTCTGGGCAGTTCGGATATGGCCATCCTATTTCCAGGGCAAGTTTACAATTCCAGAGTGGATATGATTATACTGTGTCACCTGGTCTCAGGACCAGAGAAGGGGCTCAGGATGTCTGTGGAGTGCTTCAGGCTTCTGAAGGCCTGAAATAGAGGTAGATTTCTGCTGTAGAAAGCTAAAGTGTATAGTAAGAAGTAATTGAGATGTGCAATAAGAATTGTCATTGTAACATGTTTTCTCTTGGGACTCCCACTCCCACTGTGTTGCTTAATTACTGCTGCTTAATATCCCTGCTCTACACAAGCTCTTGGTTCCCCTGAGATTATTTCACTCACCTTTGCCAAAGTTTAATGGTCCAGGCAGTGATTATACTTTTGTTATATAATAATTACTCGGTAAAGAAATTGAGTCTCCAGACTTTAAAAATGCATATATACCTGCCTATAAGTTGCTTTTTCATGAAGAAAGGAATGATACTTTTCCAAAGGTTTTATCGGTGATATAATTGAAATCGTACTGCTGTTATAATCTCTTCTCAAGGAGCCTCAGATTTGCCTTTTACATGTGCAAGTTAATTTATATATTTCACACAGGTGTTCATTTGTCAAATCAGTTTGTCCATGTAAAGGATTATTGAATTGAAATGTTGCCTATGAAAGAATGACTAGATAACTGAGTCTCATGAGAACAAGCCTCCAGAGTGAAAACTTCAAGACCATATTAATATATAGGAAAGCATCTGAGTGGCAAATTTTGTTACAACTAATTATGGAGACCAGGCATTTCTCTCTTGGTCATCACTAATTTGCATCAAAAATGTCTTTACAAACACTTGAAGTGTCAGACGTTGCAAAGACCAAAGAATGTAAATATCTAGTGTTTTCCGAGGGCCTTTGGTTTCAGAGACATGAATGATTGGATAAAATTGTCCTTTGGTGGCTAAGATATCCAGTCATTTACTGCTAAGGACAGAACACTGGGCTAGAATTCAGGAAACTTGGATTTATTTCCAAATCTGTGTCAGCCTGATGGATCACTCTGGGCAGTCACTCCACCATTTGTGCCTTATTTTCTCTTCTGGAAAAGAAAGGCTGACCCTGAAACCTATTGATGAAAGGTGAAATATAATAAATGGCCATTTTTATTACTACTCAGAATATGTTACATGATCCTTTTTTCTTCTTAATTTTTTGGGATAGATAAGGAATTTTGTGTCTCTTTCACAAAGGAAATGTGATGCCATAGTGAGAACAGCCAATTTTCTTCTGTTCCTTATTCTGCTTAAAACAAAGCCTGTGCCTTTGGAGACAAGCATATGGAATCCATCCTTCATTAGTATGGGTTAGTTTATGCATGAAAATTTTTAACAATTACTATTTTATTACAGGTTTCAGTTACATGTTAGTACTTTTCCACTCTCTTAATCATCTACCTTAGAAGTAGTACTTATATCTGAAGACTGCTCACTGTATTCAAAAAGAAAGTACTTATCCTATTTATAACACTAATTAAGCTCCAGAAGTAAAGTTAGAAGGTTATTGATCACTGAAAATGATTTACACTTTTATGGAGAGGAAGGGTGAGATGAATCTGGGAAGTCTGTTGCAGTCTGAGCCCCTCTATGGCCCATCTTCCTCTTCCTTCTGAGGTTCCAGAAGTGGAAGACAAACTGAACTCTGGATTGTGACTGCTGAAGGGAGTTGTGCCAACAATGTGGCAGATGTTGTTACCATCTCATCTTCCCAAAGTGTCATAGGGCTGTTTCACTTGGAAAAGACCCTTAAAACCATCAGTTAAAACCACTCACCCAGCAATGACAAGTCCAGCACTGAACCATGTCCCCAAGTGCCACATCTTTTAAATGCCTCCGGAGATGATAATTTAACCACTTCCCTGGGCAGCCTGTTTCAATGCTTGACAGCTCTTTTGGTGAAGAACATTTTCCTTATATCCAATCTAAACCTCCTCTGGTGCAACTTCGGGCAGTTCTGCTGACACTTCTTCTTACTTTTCCAAAAATCTCTTACTATTTCATGGTAGCCATGCCCATGACAGCCTCCAACTGTCCTGTCACCTGCCAGTCGTCCTCTCTTCACAATCAACAGGTCCAGTGGAACACCTTCCCTAGTTGTCTCACTCACTGGCTGTGTCAGGAAGTTATCTCTCCCACACTCCAGAAATGCCTCAGAGTTGTTCCTCTCTGCTGTGTGCTATTTCCAGCACACATCTGGTAAGTCCCCCATGAGAAAAAGGACTGACAATTGCAGCTTCTTAGAGAGCATTTCATCTTCCTGTTTGCTTGGTTGGGTGGTCTGTAACAGACTCTTACCATGACATCTGCCTTATTGGCCTTCCTCCTCTTTTATCCATGGACACTGAACTTCATCATCCTCTTCAAAAAGCTCTAGCTTTATAACATATAGGGCTAACCCACCAGTTCTCCTTCCTTGCATATCCCTTCTTAAGTGTTTATAGTCATTCATTGCAGAACTCTCAGGGTCTGGATCTTTCAGAGGATCTGTCCCAAAACCTGAAGGGCATTTTTTAAGTGGAATGGATCTGTAAATCTCTTGTAATGACTCACAGATGGGAACTGGAAGAGAGGAAAGAATATATTTTTCATGTCCTGGCTCTAACCCATAAAAACTTTGAGGCTCAGGAGAGGAATGTCTCTCATCCAAAAGGCACAAGTTGAAAGTTATTTGTAGTTTCTAAATGCATTTTTTTTTCTCTTCCACTTAGGATCTTTTCCCTTTATAGTCATCACCTCATCCTAGAATGTTTTCTTTCTTAGCCAGCAGCAAATCCTTAAGGCTTAGGCAGTGGAATGATTGATGGAATTTTTCAGAGAAATGTGAGAAGTGCAGAAACTTTTGTGTTTCCTACATTTTGCTGTTTTCCAGATTAGTGTAGGTTCTGCACTGCTCTGAAAGATACATCTGAGTTTACCATGGGAAGATCCATAGCCACATTTTGGCTTTCTGTGCTGAGATACAAGTTGCTGAAGTGTGGATTTTGGTGCGTGTTACTGTGGTGTCTAGGAGCTCTTGTTACTGACCCAGGTGCTAATGTAATAGGTGTTGCAGAGACTCAGCTCTTGTCACCTGGCTCTTCTCTGATGTCTGTGTAATATAATACAAAATTTTCCTTCCCTGTGCCAGGCTGAGTGTGTAAGTGGGTGAAGTTTATTTGGTACCATGCAAGGCTACAGAGCCTTGGAACTTCATGGCTGTTTCCTGTGCGTGTGATATCTGGTTTTGACTCAGGACCTATTCTGAGAGAGAAGAATGCAAGTTCAAATATGTACCCTTGTACCTTCTGTTTCCTCCTGTCTGTGTCTAAGCAGCTATGGATTCTTCCTTGCCAGTTGAGAAGGCAATGTCTATGAACTTCCAGGCATGGAGTCACAACTCCTGAATCCTCAGGGCACTCACATAGGTATTTACATCTTCCAGTAGTTCCTTTAGACTCAGGCAATGGCTTGTGCCTAAAGTTATGCTTGTGCTTAAATGATCTGCTATCAATTTAAAATTCCATAAGAGTAATAAGTTGCAATTACTCAGAAAACAAACAAACAAAAAGGATTTCCAAATTACTTAATAATTTGTGACAGTAAGATCATTGTGGTGTTTGAAAGAACAAATAACATGGTGGATAAGGCGAAAAGTCTCTTCCCTGGAGGAAATCTGAGAAAAGAAATCTTGGAAACTACTGATCCAAGACTGGCTGCCTGGGTCTTGCCTCATTGTGAAAGCACAGATACAAGTTGCAGCAGTGCAGAAGGGAGAGCATTCACCTCAGGGGCTATTTCTTATAACAGATTGATCCAGATTTTTCTCAAGATCTGCACATTAAGTGTTCACGTGAGAGAACTCCATTTCAGTTAGAAAAAACACCATAGCAAATCTTGTAATGCTGTGAAAAAGTACTGCAAGTGGCCAGTTAAGAAGAAACCAAACCAAGCCAAACCAAAATCAAATGAAAAACCAACCTTGTATGACATGACATACTTGAAACCTCTGTATTTAACAATATGTTTGCGATATCTAGCTACCTGCTCTCTTAGTGTCTTTTACATTGCAAAAATATCTGTCAAAAGACACTGAAGACTCAATTGATTGATCCTTGTAACAGTTCATGAAAACAAGAAAACCAAGTAGTCTTTAACTCACACTGCTCAAATTCAAATGAGATGTCCATTGCAGCATATAAGGAAAAACAAAAAAGAAAGACTGAAGTCTCCTTTGACTAATATTTTTACTCTAATAGCTCTGGAAAATTCTACAGAGAGAATTTTTTCCTATATGTTTCCATAGTAGAGCAAAGTCATCAGGCAGTACATATTAGAGCAGATGAAGCACGTTTCAGTCTGAGGCTAAAGAAAAGGTTTGGTTCTGTTATTGGAAAGTGAAGGTTATTATTATTATCATTTCATCTAAGACCTTTTAAGAACTCAATATATTGTGAGTCACTTTCCCTATTTTGTGTTATTTTCCATTTTCATAGTAACTCCCTTCCTGATTTTAGCAAAGCAAGTTCCTAAGTACTGTGAGAAAGGCTGTGCTCCTAATGATAACACTGATGATGTTTTCAGAGCTGGAAGCTTAATGAGGAAACTTGTTATGCAGATTCAGAAGGATCAAACATGCTTCTGCTTCAATGGGATCAAAAGTGGAGTCACATTTTAAGAAAGCATTCAATATGTGTTTTCAGATTTTTGAGTCTATTTTAAGCACACATGAAGAGAGGTTCAGCAGAGATGAATCATGGTGGGGAGCTCTGCCAGTCTACATCTGCTTAATACCTGCTGCTGCAAAGTCCTCCCAGGGCTGTTTAGACAATAATTCAGCACAGGAAAAACTTGCGACTAACTCAGTAGAATGGCTTAAGTGATAATATATGTAAAGGTGACTTGGAATGTCTGCAGACAAAGATATCTGTTTCCTACTTGGTGTGGAGTAGTTAGAGGGTATAAAGGCAAACAAATGAGGTAAAAAGGATGCGTTGCAAAATTGGTATAGCTTTTACTTTATAATAGACAACATGACATGAACAATGCACCACATTCTACTTCTCTGTTTTTTCTGAATTTTTTTTTTCATTACATATAAGTGACTGTTTCAGCAGTTTTAAAATCAGAACGGGCAGCATTGGCCTGCAACAAAGATTATAGATTTTCCCCTTTAGTGCTTTAGACTGAATACTTTCAGTTCTTCTAGCCATTAATTTCCTCTGTTAATGGGCTTTGCAGCAGCTGGGTAAGTCTATTATTTAGTGAATATGTTTGATTAGCTAAGTAATTTCTGTCATTTTCTTAACACTCATGATGTCTGCTTTCAGAATATGCCAGACATCCTGCTTTTTGTGGTAGCCTATTTGTTTGCACAGTAATCTAGTTTATGATGGATAAACAGGAATCCCAACCAGGGTTGATAACAAGCTGGGTGCCCTGATTTACTGGAGTGTTCTGACTATTTGCATCCATGTAGGTTTTCCATGGGCGGCACATCCAAAACTCCACGTGGTCCACGAAGTTTGGCTGCATACCCCTGAGGCAAAGCAGGTACTTTTTAAATTTCACAGTCTGTGATACTGTGTAATCCTATGTGCTAATAATAATGTTTGCTTATATAATGAGCTCTGCTTTGTGAGCTCTTATTTATGACTACATAGAGAATTGTGATAATTCTGTGGGGCTTTCACTAATTTTTTATCAATTGCATTTTCCTGAGGTTAACAGATATTTTGATGCTGTATCTTACCTGAGAAAACACTTTATATTAGTTCCTGCTTTCATTCTGGGCTTCACAATCCAGTGCTTTTACTGAAGCAAAGTTCCTGTATACTCTTGTGTTCCAGTTGTACACCTTAAATATTTACCTTCCTGACACACCAGAACAGAATACACAGGAAAGAAATTGAAACTGCTTTCCTTTTAACTAGGACTATAGAATTCTTCCTCCTTTCTGGAAGTACTTTGTGGCCATCTCACTAAAGGTACTATCTGTATGACAACAATAGGCAGTAAGGTACATAAGGAGCATTTGATACATCTTTTCAAATTCTTGAGCCATTCTTGCAAGCAGATAGGCACCCAGTTTTTCAAAAGTGTTACAGACAGAGGGAAGTATAATAAGCCTTTTAGTAACAAATTCAGTGTTCTGTACATTATCAAATATATGCTGCAGACTAAGTACAGAATAAACCTAAAGGAAAGGATCAGAGAGGGGATAGGGGCAAGTGTCTGAAGGGGCTTTTGAAGCTCTTTGTTTGGAGCTCTTTGACAGGAAGGGGTGTCTGAGGCAGGGCTGGGCATAGGGTTTTCAGTGCTCAGGGAAGGTGGGAGCCTTGGCTCTGTCAGTCTCTTCATTGTTGGAAGGTGGTGTTACACCCATGTCTTTTCCAGCCATAGCAAATCTACCCTAATTTTTCCTATCTACTAATGGACTCTCATCTGCTGGTTTTATATTGGACAGAACCTAAAGTGAGATGCAGGGTGATTTAAACCAAAGCAAGCTTCCCTGATGATCAGGAACGTATATTTGGAGCCCAGAGCCAATGGAGGTTGTTTTATTTATCTTTTTGAAATAATTGAGAAGCTAATAACACAGAAAAGCACATCTGCTGCTGCCTTACTGCCAAAGACATTCAGGAGATTGAGAAGACATTCAGTATAGGAATGCATCTTCTCTTGTACAACTTACAGAGTTATTTTCATAAATATATTAATATACCATAACATTAACACAATTATATTAATTTACCATAATGGTAACACCTTGGGGAAATGACAGTACACATACATTAGTCCTGATAACTTTACTGGGTGTGTCTAAGGGCAGTAGCTGAGGAATACAACCCAGTCAGTAGGTCAATGGTATAGGTATGACTCAGTATTTTTTTATAATGTAAAATCAGATTGCATTTTACTGTTAATGAAACATGCGCAGATTTTTTCAATAGAGTAATAGAACCCCAAATTTTAATTCAGGGCCATTTTAAAAATTGCCATGTACTTTTTGTATTGTCTTCGTTTTATTGCTGTGCCCTACTTTTGTATTTTTATCACTTTGATTTATTATTATTCTACACCCCCTGTAATCTAAATAGAGACAAAAATACTGAAACTGTGCAAAAATTCTCTCTCTTATTTTTCTACCAGAAAAGCTGGCAATAACTGCAAGAATGTTCATCAGTTTTGTAACTTCTTTTGTAATTTGAAATGTCACCCAAAACTGTTGATTCTCAGAAGCATGAGGGATTTGGAGAAAACTTTTGTTATTATCTTCTCTCAAATATAAGAAATTGAAAAGTGAAACAGAAAAAAAGAAGTTATTTTTGTTCAGTATAAAAGTTAACGGTTGTAACTGTCTTAACAACCAAGCAATGCATATAGATATAAGCTAGAAATAATTAAAATATAGAATAGCAATTTTATTAGCAAATTTATTTAACAATTTCATAACAAATAACATTTTTTAAACAAACAAGTTCTTTAAAGTAACACATTTGTATTACTGTAGGCAGGAAATGCCAGGAAGCAAGAATTTGTACCAGAGGAAGTTAAAAGACTGGGGCCATAAATGTAATTCTGTTGTTAACAGGTGAGGATCAAGTTTTATTGCAATGTCTCATGCTGAAAAAACAGGTCTATCAAATACACATAATTTGAAGAGCTTCAAGATCACGAACAGCAGTGCCTAAATGGTTAAAGGATTTTGGTGTGACTATGCATCTTACAATGTGTGTTTTAGGGTGGGAACGAACACTGAAATTCTCCTTCAAAATTTAATCTGTTAAAGATAGTTCTAGAAGAGGACCAATATTGTGAAAAGACAGGTCTGATCTAGAAACCCAAGTTTTTAGTTAGTATGTTATTAAGTTGCATAAGGTGTTTTGAGATATCTACTTTCCTTCTGACTCATTCTGAAAACTGGCGCATAGTCCTAATTTTTCATTATCACAGAAAGCTAAATTTGTAAGGTGAATCACCTGATTCAGGAGCAAGCAATTGTTTATTACAGACTGTGAATATTTCTTGAGATAGACCTGGATGCTTCATATTCATTTAAATGCATTTACCAATGAAAGCATCTACAGTATTTCTGCCTGTCAAAGTGGAGTGGAAAACACCTTTCCCTCTTCAAGCTCAATAATGTTCCATGGGAAGTGTTAGAAATCTCCTGTAGTTTCAGTTTTTCCAAATGGGAAGGATTCGCTGAACCTGAAAAGGGTGACTCAGAAACCACAACAGCAACTTGTTATGATAATGAAAAAACATGACACCGAGTTGTCTGTTTCTAAACAGAGGTGAGGTAGTACAGATAAGTGCACCAAAGATGGTAATGGACAATACAGGAGAGATTAAAATGCAAAAACAACGACAACAAAACCAAATGCTGTTGCTTTTTATCTAGTAAAAAAATCCCTACCTAGAGCAGTCAAAACTTTCAAGTGCAGCTTGGAGTTTTTACTCCTACTGACTGGAGTAGGTGCCCTCAGATTTAAGCCTTCCTTTGTTTTTTCTTACAACACAAGAAATGACTGGTGTGTTCAGCGGAAAAATAACAATAGTCATTAAAATGGTGCAAAAAATAGAATTGTACTCTAAATATATGGTTAATGGAAGTGAATGAGCTCTTTATCACAGAGGCCAAATTTTTCTAGCATGTTGTTTTTACAAACACTTCTGTATGAAGTTGAATGCCTGGCTTACATTGCTTTTTCATTGCACATTTTAAGATGTCAAATGGGAAAATAAAGGGCAACTTTAAAATATATTATTCTTTAAATGTATAGCAGGGCTCTACTCCCCATAATGAAATTGAATGTCCAGATATAGATAGGAAGAAAGTAAAGAGTGTTACTCTATCTCTTAAAAATAAAGGCAGAAAGTGAAATTGCTGTTTTGCTAAAGTCTAAGCCTTTACACTGAGAGACTAAAAAGGCCTGTTTTGTTTCAGCCCAATTCCAAAAACTTTGAATTGGTTAGCTAATTGGAAATGCTTAAATGGTATTTCCTAGCAATTCCCAGGTTGTTGTTTGGAAGTGCATTCTTCCCTGTGAGCTGAACTGCTCAGGGGACTATACAGCCCACAACATAATGAAGAATTCCCTCCTGAACAATGTTGTGCTATATGCTCTGAGATGAGCATAGAAATGGAGAGAGAATTTGATGAGGTGGCTTGCACTTCATCTCCTGAAAACCATTGCAATTTAACATACTTAAAAGGACATCCTGTGCATCTGCCCTAGACTGAACTGGAAGCTTACTTTTGCTCAGCACTTTTGAAATGAAAATTTTCAGTGTATTTGAAACAAATGTATTGAAATTTTTTATTGGTTTTGATGACTTTTTAAAATGAATTTTATTTTTATTGTGCAAACAAAAAGAGCAAGTGCTGAAATACAGATCTCCTGGACTGGAAATTTGAAATTTGGTTGATGTTGGGTTGGCATGTATTCTGAGCTAAAGTGTACATAGCTGAAGGGAGAGTAAAATGTCTGTTGAAATATGTTTTTATTTATACTTCTCACTGTTGTGTGGGTAAAGGAGACTGGATACTGGTATTCCTCTGGAGAAGCCATTGCTAGCTAATGATGGGCATAAATGAGCATTTCTTTAAGCACAGAAGGGCAAAAAGTCAAGTTTTCAGTATCAACAATTAGACTGGTAATGAATATTCCCTGCAACATGCAGGACTTCCCTCAGATCTCTCCTTTGGGGCATTCCTGAGAGGACAAAATGACAAAAGTCATTTCAGAAATGAAAAATCTGAGCCAGCATCTCAATTAAGAACTCACCCCTTGTGTATCAGACTGTTGTTGGCTACAATCACTGCTGAACTGTGCACTTGTCTTGTTAGAAGACTTCAGGAAATGCATTTCAGTGTGTTCTGTGTAACCATGTCATGGAACAGAAATAAATTCAACTAAACACTCACTAAATGTTGAAAGAAGCAGAGCCATCCCAATGAATGCTGAGTATCAGCAGAGTAACAGGCAGTACAGGAACTGAGATTATGGCAAACATTTTCTTGCCTCTATAAACTGGAACAATTATATTTAAACTGTCAAGAAAATTAACCTTGTTTAAATTGTTCTCGGTAACACCACTGTATGTTTCAGCAACTTGATTTTCGTTTCATATAACCAAGAAGGAGTGTTCTGATTTATGTGTTGAAAACATATTAATAAAATGATGCTTTTTCTGCAAACTTAGCTGCTTCCAATGCATTGCCAGCTTCTTCAGTCTCAAATGATGCAATGAGCATAAGACCACTAATTTCAATGAAATTATGATAATTTATATCAATTTAGTACTTTGATCCCTTTGATCCTCTGTATTCCATAATCAGAGAAAAACCCCACAGATTTGTGGAATTATTTTCTTTCACATCTCCTCAATTTCTCATTGCTGGATTTGTGAGTAATTGACTCATAAACCAGTCTGAATTAAATGTTATTACCGAGTTCTACCTCTATATCTGCAGCTCAGAGATTGCTTTAAGGGAACATTCTGCTAGGTTTTTTTTCAGTGTAAATCCACCAGATACATCATCATCTGTAAATCACCCTGTTTCTTCATATACATGAGCAAAATTAATTGGGAGCACTTTGTTGTAATATGTGGCCCTTAAACCCGCAAATTCTCACATGTAAGACACGTGCAACCAGCTCCACTGTTCACCAGGAAAATTATTTCTATAATTGGCTTAGAAAGGACTGCCCAAAAGGAGCAGAAGGAATAATCCTGTTTTGATAAATACGAACTTCAAATGGAGTGACTATTATTTATTGGGGATAATTAGTTTATTTTTTCCTTCTGTGAATATTAAAAATGCTGTAACCAGAAGATGAATTTTGGATACAGGCTGAAGTAATTTTTTTATGATATGTTCACTGTAAAAAAAAAATACTATAAAAAAGATTAGACACCATAAATCTCTGCCAAGCACTATTTTCATGAGCTATATATTCAGTCATTTACTATTTGGAAAGCTTCAGAATAGACTTGATGCTGTTTTATTTAGTTAAAATATGCCATAAGGCAGGCCTGGATTCATTTCACATTGGAAAAATATTCCATAGATTCAGAGAGCTTACCATCAGGTAGACTTAGCCAAATATTCAACCTATATGGACCATCTCCAAGCTTCATCCTAATTATTTGTTTTATAATTATCAATATTGAAAGTTTAAATATTTGATTCCAACTCAAATTTTAAAACTAAAATGAAAATAAGATAAATAACTGAATTTAAAAATATGAGGTACTGAAAATGCCCTTACATTTTTCATGATGGAATCTTAGATATTCAAGGATTCAAATCAAATTTTACAGGTTTTTGCCCTGTGCTCCCATGGTAGCTTGTCATACTCTATGCTGTAGAGTTTTACCTTCCCCTCTTTATGAGCTAGGCTGCACTTGCAAGCCTTTACAGAATTTATATCCTAGTATAAAAACTAAGCTACATTTAAATTATAGCACCATTTGGACTGGCCAAGAGCAGCCTATCAAATAATTGCCTTTAAGCCAACAAGATTTGTACAATGATATTGTTAAAATCTACAGCAAACAAAAGGCTTCATTGCATTTCTTTAATGGATGAGCTGTTCAGCCAGAATCATTTATTTGGGTAAAGAGTCTGGCCTCTATGAGCTTCTGAGCCTCAGAATGTAATTATGTTATTTACTTGGATCCAATGGTGGGCAAAGCAAGCGAAAAACAAAATTACATCAAAGGAGAGCATTTAAACTAGAAGGCAGCCTTTGTATTAGAAGTTGTTTTCATTTCCTTTTGCTTCATAATCCTTCAGTGATACTTATGTACAGAGACAGCTCAATGCACTAAATTCTATGATCTGTGGAAGCTGCACAAATGTTAGCACTCGACAATAACTAATTTCCAGAGAATATACCATTACAAGATTATTCACATTTCTACAGTTTTGGACCACTTTACTAAAAGGGTGTTTCATAGGAAAATTCACTTTAGTCTTACTCATTAAAAAAAAAAAAAAAAAAAAAAAAAAAAAGCATTTTTAAAAAGCTAGACAGATAAAGGTTTTCTAAACACTGGAAGAGAAAATAGTAACAGAATGAGAAAAAATATTGGTTACTTTATAACACAATGAAGACAGATTATGTTCAGATTTTTGTTGACCCTTCTACTGTTTTTTCTGCTAATCTCAGAACTGTTTTCTATCTGATAAAAAGGCCATCACAAAGTGTTAAAACAAGCATGCCAGAAACAAGTTGCAAAAAAGTGAAGCCACCTTAATTCTACTATCCTTATTCTACCAAAAACATTGAAAGATACTGAAAAAAAAAAAAAAAAAAAAAAAAAAAAAAAAAAAAAAAAAAAGAAAGAAAGAATGTTTCTTTTCTTTTCTTTTTTTCTAACTTTCACAGTTGTGGTTTTTTGTCAGAAACTCAAGCCAGATTTTGGAAAAACTTAGAAGGTATGTTATAGAATATAGTTTGGAATAAATACAGTGCATTCAGGGTCTGCGTTCACACAGATAGGTATGATAAGAATATGCTTCTTCATTTTTCAGACAGGTTAAAAAACTAAATTTTACTGAATGGCAATGGCTAATCATATAAATGAGTAAGAACAGCCCAGATTTTTTTTACTCTTAGGGCAATAAGGCAAAATTTCTTTTGTACCTATGTCTATGAAAACACATCATGGGCAAAATAACTTCAGATTAAATAGATGCCAGTGCATTTCTTGAAGATTGTATTGTGTCTGGATTTTTTTTTTTTCTGACAATGCTGAAAATTTGCACTGGTGTTGGGAGCTCAGGGAAGCAGCTATTTCTGAAGGCAGTCAGCCATGTACCAGCTCATACTTGGGCTCTCTCTGTTAAAGGCTGGTTTTTTGCAGTGTTTAATGACAAAAGAAAAGTCACAAAACATCAATAATAATATGAATAGGTTTTGTAGGTATAGGTTTTTTCATTGAATAACATTTACACAAAGGTTGCCCCACCTCATTTAGTACCTTTGGTGAAAGGTTGTGAAGAACTGTTTCCCCTTTTCTGGATTGCATTTTTTTCATAAACATTCAAAATTTTAGATCAATCTGTAACATTTTAGGATAAGTAAACTTGTCTAAAAATCTTTTTTTCTGGAAATATCATACAAGAGATCAAGATACCACTATAATAATCTCATCTTCCTAATGCAAGACCACACAGGAGCTGTGTTGAATGGCTCATTAAGAGGTTTATTAATTGGTCTTTATCAAAATAATGACTGAGATATAATCCATCACTAAATCTCACTACTGAATGCTGGATGTAAAAGGGTTTTAACTGGAGAACAGTCTAAAGCACCCCCAAGTAAGGACTGTCTGGTCTTAATCCGAAGTGTGTCCATTAATTTAACTGGCTTGGGATTCAATCTCTGTGAGCAGAATCAGTACTGCAACACTCTGTGATTAATTACAAGTAATTTATTCTCTGAACATTAAACTTGCATAGGCCTTATTTTATGCTCTTCATGAGAATCCCACCCCACCTGTCACTTCTAGCCTGTCTGTCTCAGGAAAGCAAATACTTAAAGGTTTTTGAAGACTCCCTGTGCTCTGGATTGCCTTTCTTGTGCATCCACAATCTTTTACAGCAATCTTTTACAGGATGACCTAGAAGGAAAGGTGATCAAAGACACTTTTACAAATACCAAATCTGGGCACATTTGAGCAAACTGAGATTCCCAGATATGCTCTTTCTGATAGTAGAGAAATCATGAGAGACCAAGCATGATGTGTATCTTTCTAAGACTCACAAAGTTGGGACATGAAACTTGTTAAGTTATTGAAACTTGACGAGCTGATTGGGGTAGGTGTTGGGTACATATAATAAAAGGGAGGAAACTTACAAGAATTTTGTGTTATTAAGTGATACAGAATGTATTTAATTCAATAAAATATATTTTACCGAATGTCTGTGATTCTGAGTCCAGATCATTGGATTATTTTTATTCTTTTTTTTGGTTGGCAGCAATAAGAAATATTAATTGTTTTGTTGAAAAATATGCCTGATATTTGGGAAAATGTTCATCAGGCAGCTTAAAAGTAAAGAAATAGGATTCTTCAGAGAAAGCAGACATATTTTCTTAGTTTTTTTATTGGAAATTGATGTAATTAATATTTTAATTTTCTTCTTTTATTTCCACTTGATTTTCACAGTAATATTAATTGTGAAAATAATTCCTTCCTCTATGGATTTGCAGTAGGTGTAACAGAGGTAGGATCTACAAAGACTCATGGAATGCAGGAAGTGCCATTTGCCTCCTCTGTGAATACGTTGATGGTCTCCAGAGAGGATAAATGAGGAAAAAAGGAGATAATTGCACTTGCTGGATGTCGTGGACAGATGGCCAGATGTCTCAGGCACTGTTTGTTGTAGACAGTTAATTTGAGTCAGTGACATGCTGTGCTAGATCTGGGTAGGATTCCAGAGTCTTATTTCTGTAGGGAAAAAGGATCTATGGCCCCATCCCTTCTGTGTGACATGGCTGAGCATTGATATGGTCTGGTATCCTAAGAAAAAAATGGTAAAGAAATAATTATTTTGAGCAGTAACTTATCAGAAATTCTGTGGAGGAATGCCCACAGTATCAAGAGACCCCTGAGCTAAGACTTCTTGCCTGCTAGAAAGCATGTCTGTGCTGCCTCCCATCAGGTAACGTTCAAATGGTAAGTGTCCTCAAACTTAGCTCCTGGGTTCAAAAGCAGAGTTTATTTAATGTGGAAACAGTGCAAGCAAATCTGGCTGTTTTCAGTTATGCTTGGGGTCCTTCACAGTTATGTCTTTTCTGTGCAGAGCCAGGGCTGGATCCAGATGCTCCATGGACAAGCCATGGTTTAGCTGGCAGCAAAACCACACTGGAGTGTGCTGGTTCTCCCAGCAGGCTGTGTGTTTCTCTGTTTCAGTAAGTTTAAGATGCTTAAATATTTACTTGGCTTTTGGTTTGCTAATAGAAAATGGTGAAGCAGTTTGTTTCAAGTATCCTACAGGATCTCTTCAGCTTGTGAGTTCACCTTTCCTTAAATGACTAAGCAAGAACTGTACAGTGATGGCTGAGCAAGAGGTCATGCCCCTGGTAAGGCTGAGCCAGAACTCTGGTCGGACAACCCTGTTGAAGATTTGCTGTTGAAGACAGGGCTATCCCACAGCAGGATTTTCTAAGTCATTCTGAGGACTTACATTCTTAAATCCATGACGTATTAGCAGCTCTTTTAAACAGCTATCTTTCCACAGCATTTTGGAAACCCTAGCGTCACCCAGCAGGAAAGGGAGCTGTCTCCTTCCTGTGGGAAATGGAGGGACAAGTGGGAGCTAATGGAAACAATCAGGAAGAAGCTGTCCAGCACCACCACAGCTGAAATCTTGCCTCGTAGAAGAAGGTTGCTGCTTTGTGAAAAGGGATGTGGTGTCCTGAGCCTCCAGGAAGAGGAGAAACCCAGATGGAAAGAAGGGGCAGAGAAATGACAGCAAGGTGAGATGGTGACTGAAATGGCAGGAAAGAGGGAGGAGAGAAGGGCAGAGGAGTCCAAAATGGATGCTGACCAAGTGAAGCCTGTGTTATTAAGTTGGATGCTTTCTGGGCAGAAGAAAACATTTGTTGATTACTCTGTTAGAGCTATGTTATAGTAGCTGTCATTACTTAAAAAGGTCTGAAGATTGCAGGTAAACAAAATATTAATGATAATTTTATTTTGTGTATTAAAACATTAAAAAAATATATACACACATACACACTCACATATATATATATATATAAATGCAAAGAGACAAAGAATGCACATAGCTGTTTGCCAGGTCTTTTATGGTTCAGAAATACAGTCAGGCTATAGAAAACCTTGATATCCTTGACCCCACTAATTGAAAAATGATTCAGCTATGATTTTTTAGTCTTCGCTCATTATATTAACTTCAAGTGTGTCTTCAGTAATCACATTACTATGTGGCAGATGGGGGAATTCAGACATATGGAGTTCAATGATTCACTGTGAAGAAAAGGGAATAGTTTTCCTCGTGCAGATTGCTCAAAGATTAAAAAGTACCACAGCACACACAGAACCATTATGCTCTGTATTTATGGCTGAGTTAGTCTTGGTAAATAGAAAATAATACCTTATTGGGGGCAGACCAAATCCTGGGATCAGATTCATTGGTATGCTCTGGCTGCTCAGTGCTCTGTCAGAGAGTACAGCTGGTTTATGTTGTCAGAGCAACAGGACAGACAGGAGTTACAAGAGAAACTGGGCCAGCGTGGGGGGTTTTCTGATTATTATTTTTAAAGTGGAATAAAGAAAAGCAAACATTGTCAAGCATCGCAAAGCCTGTACTAGTTCTATAGTTAATTTGATATGACAGACTCTACAGAGGCCGCTACAGTTAAAACCAAAATACTCTTGAACATAATTGCTGTAGGAAGTGTCAAGCCACTTGCCATGCACAGGGATGTCCTGCACCATTTTGCTGCAAGCAACCAGAAGCCTGATGTACAGCCAGGAGTTTCATCCTGGACTTGATAAGGTATTTTCAGGCCACAATTCCTGCTTTTTCTGTGCTGTGTGAGTGAGTTCCCCTAGCATAAGGCAATTCAGATATCAAAGTCCCTGAAATTCTGATTTAATGGGTATTGAAAATGTGGCTTGGAAAGGGTTAGCTGCTTTGAAAATACTGATCTCTGTGACATGTTGAGGCAAAGGTATCACCTCAGTCACAGCTTCAGTGTCCTGCACCCTTTACACTTTAAAGGCAACTTGTGATTATTTTTGGTTATTTACAACTGATTATATAAATCAAAATTTATGGCAATATTATTGTTTTTGTTGTTGCCTTAGGTTTTCTCCTACCTCACCTACCAGTAGCAATTCTTGCGTACTTGCTTCAGTTTACTCCAATTCAAATTACTTCACTGTCACTGGCTGCTTAAAGAAACCTAACTAATTCTGACAAAAGCAGATTAGGGACTGATTGCCGCAGAGGGGTTGGTCAGCAGATGTGACTGAGAAGTGTCTTCCAACTGAGGTCAGTCAAGAGCTTTAGCACCTTTAGCTGGCATGCAGGCCTGAGGACTGTGTGTGTGCACTGGCTCATCAGGACTTCTGGTCATCTGCCCTGTGCCAGCTTCTGGCCTCTGCTTGGCATTCAAAGCCCTGCTGGAACAGAAATAAGGGTAAACAATGTGGTTTCAACCATCATGAAAAAATCTGCCTCCAATTGTTCCTTAAATCTTCATCACTTTGATACTAACTTATCTCCACACAGGGAAGATGCAACAAAGACAATATTGACAAATTTTGCAGGAAAATGCAATGTATGGTAACTGCATTAGGTCCAGGCAAGCAGAAGAGCCTAGAACTGCTGCAAAGAAAATGCCCAGAACAGGAACTTCAGATGACACTATTACTCAGAGCAGTATTGTTATCTTCTCTATTAGGTACCTGACTGACAGAAGACATTTTATGATTTTTTTTTTCCAGTTAGTTAGATCCTTTTGTTTACTTCTCAGATTTACAGGAAGTACTTGCTTAAGAGCCCAGCTTTCTCTACACCTGAAAAGTTCATAGCCCCAATCTTATAATGTACTCAGTACCACTGTGATTAGATGAGTCCTACCATGGACATTTAGGAATTAGTCACACTCTTAAACAGGCCCTGTAAAGCTGGAACATAGAGAAAATCTGGTTGTCTCATAGTTGACACTAGGATAACAAAGATACTGGTGTGTGCTGCTATTTTCATGGGCATGCAGACAAGAATATTAAATCCTTTGGTTTATTTTTCGCTTTGTTCTCGCTGATTAGTGAAAACAGAGGGTGAGATGACCTGGTGAGGTTTGAGATCAGATCAGTAATTGAGACAAATTCCAGACACGAAAGGACTGTCTGATGCTTAGAAATCATTAAAGGCTGAAAATTACTCTCTGTGAGAGAGGGCTGCAATGAAGCAGTTCTTCGGAAAATAAACAAAAACTTTAGAAATTGCTTTTAGAAGTTCTGCTGTAAGGTTGATTGTGCAGCTGCTGGGTTTGTAAACATTTAAGTTGCATGAATTAATGTTTTGACGGCAGCCAACAGGCAGCAAAGGGCAACTGATCTTGCTTCTAGCTCTGTGATGATCAGTGACTCATTATTTGGCCTTGTAAACTTAAAATCTAGTGCTTATTTTTACTAAGCAGAATGGAGTTACTGCTGGTATTACTATGTAATGTATGCAAGTAAACAAACATTACCTTTTTCTGTACAAAATTTGTGAATGATTTTGTTGACATTTTATGATTAATTATCCTAATGCCAGTATATGCAAAAAGTCATGCCTAAGAGGAGTTCATTTGTTTTTGGTTTTGCTTTCTGTTTTATTTTGGTTTTCCATAGTTAAGCTGAGAGAGAGCTTTACACTAAACCTGGTAAAAAAATAGTTGTAGTGTGTTTGTTCTCTGATGCATTTCAGAGAAATATCAACAGGAACATTTTACTTGGGAAGAGCAGCTTATGAGATCTCCTGCAAAGCAAAAGTGTTGCAGTTCTCGAGAGAGCTGATTAAATGGGGAGCATCAATCTCTTTCAGAAATAGAGGGCACTTGATATACTGCAGGAGATAAGGTTATGAGGCATTACTTCCTCTTTCCTGTTGCAGGCTTTTCCTTAGTTCCCTTTATAGTTCATGTAGCAAAAACACTCACCAACTTAGGGTAGGTTCTACTGAACTGGGAGACCTGGTAATTCATTTGTGCTGGCTGAAGAGAGGGCAGGTAACCTGTGATGGCCAAGCTGGCTCTCATACTGTCACAGTGTCGTGCCTGTCTGTGGAGCATGGGATGCTGCAGCAAGGTAAACTCCTGTGCTTTGTCTCCTGATGGATGTTACCTGGGGAAGGGCTGGGACAGCAGCTGTCAATGCATGCACTGGCTGCCTCTCTGATGCCCAGTAACAGGTGAACCTCACTGTTTACCTTGTAAGGTGTTCATTTTCATTTCTCTGGAAGTAACTTTCTTCTGGAGTCAGGAGAGAAAGCATTAATGATGAAACATATTTTCTTTATCCTTCTCCCTTCTCATTCACTTGTCCTAGCTTCTTCTTTGAAGTGTTACAATTTGTTCAGGCCCTCTTTATAACTTAAAAGGATAAGCAAATCTCTATATAATGCTGTCCCTATTTCCCTAACAATCAGAAATCCTCAAGACTTCCTGACACTGCAATCCAAATCTCCATCATAACAGTGACTTTCAAAACTATTAGTTCTCCTAGTCATTATGTCAGGTTATAATAATATAAGGAGTATAGAAGTGTTTTTGCGCAGGAGTTTTATGACACGTAGAAGGTACAGGAATTAAACTAAGACCTTCATTATCTGCTTACTTTCTAGCAGAGTTGTGAGAGATATTGTCAAGAGGGGATTCTTTGGGAGATATGCCATCATAAATTTTGCCACAGCGCAAATTCAGTTCATTTCTCAGCACGTTAGTGCTTTGGACTTGGGCAAAGACCCACACCTTTTGTTCCAAAACAGAGAGAAGGGCAGATAAAAACCCTCAGCCATTTGGCTGAGGGGTCAGCTAGATCAGTTTTCTTGGTTCACACTTGTCATCAGCTTATCAATCTATTTCAGTGAATACCACTAGCACCTCCCTAAAATAATTAATAATTAACCTAGAAACTTCATTCAAGAGCAGAAAGTCATGCAAATAGGTGTTTGAGATTCTTTCTTTCTCTGAAACTGCAACGTTATAGGAGGAAGCAAACTGTGCAGCACAGCCAGCTACTGGTGACCATGTGCAGCTTGTGCTATTGGCACCTGGAAGTTGTCTAAACCAACAGCTGCCTGGCCCCTGCCACACCAAAATGGTCACACATGTGGATACAAATACCCCGAACTGAGCCTACTAAATTATATACTTCAGAGGCTAAGGATGCTTATGGATATGAATTGAATATCATTACCATAAATGGAAATATCATGTAATACTGGCCTCTGAAGGCAGTGTAGACTGTCAAACATATTTTCCTTGTTTGGAGGTTGTATAATTGGCTTGTTTTTATTCAGATGGTGTGATGATTGACAGATAGAGTGAATGTAGCCAAAATACTCACACAGTTACTAGATTACAATGAATTCTGTTCATCCACCTTCATTTTAATTTTGGGTTTGTTTCTCACAAATGTTCAGCTTTTGCAGTTTCTAGGAAAAGATTTCTAGACAATGGATTTCAAAACAATTTTCCTGAAATTTCTCAGCACTTTCTTCCCTGGGTATCCAGACAGCACCTGCACACCTTGCTCAGGGCCAGTCTGTCAGGGAGGAAGAGGAGGCGCCATGTGTGAAAAAGAGACCCAGGAGCCAGACTGGATAATCAGCCTGGCACTGTAAATATAATGTCCATTTACTAAGGGAAAGAAGTGTAATAAGTCTCTAGTCTGTAAAGCGAAGAGAGAAGGGTGTAATTGTACAACAGTGACTTTACTGTCTCTAAACCTGTGCAGCTGTGTGAAGTTCAGGGTGTTGTAATCAATTCATATTGTAAAGATTTAAAAGGTAACCATATGAAAATATTTTTGATGCTGTCACATTGAGACTGGAGGAAAGAGCTAAACTGGGGAGTACCTTCATGCATTTGTGGTGCATTATTACTCACCTCTTGTTTTCCTTGCAGGAATTCAGTCTGTTATCTCTGCTTGTCAGAGAACAACAATTACCAATCCCATTTCCTTGAAAATCAATCTTTGTAGATATTTTGGAATTAGGTTTGAATTACCCTGCCTGGGCCCCACACCAAGGCCAACTGTGAAGTCTGTGGCACAGCTAAAAATTAGATGTTAAGGTGTTAATGGGAGATAGTGGGTTTTCCAGGTGTTAATAGGTATAGTTATTAGTGTGAATCCTTTAGCCACCTTAAGAAACAAGTGAAACAATATCTATTTACATTCTTTCTGTGCTGTGTGTCAATGGAAATGTGTCTGCATTTGTAAACTATCTAGAAGAGTATATGACCTGCCACTTTAGATGAAATAAAGGGACTACATAGAATTAACCACAGTGGTCGAATCTGCATCTGTCTCAGTCCAACTCTCACTTATTATCGGTATCCCTGGCTTCAAATCTCCCAAGTCCTGTTACAGTGACATGAATTCAGATGAGGGTTTTAATTTCTGTAAGCCCCAGAAAGGCTTCTATGTTTAATTTAAATGGATAAATGATATGATTTAAAATTTTTATTTGTTTCAGTACACCAAGTTCTGCTTAGACATTATAAATTGTCTGTAAAACCGTGGTTAGATGTTTGCACATAAATTTAAGTATGCTTCTATTTTATCCTCAGAGGTGTTTGTTACTTTCCTCTCCAATTCCCTGCTGAAGTAAATTTTTATTTCATACAGAGAAAATGATTGAAAGTATATATTACACGATTTATATATTTATTAAATATATAAAATACTTCAAGAGAAAGAAAGCCTACCCATTCTTTCACTAGCTCAAATGGTGCCACTTCTTTCAAAAGTGGCTGGCAGCCATCCAGGCTGAGTCCTTTGGTGACAGTCTAGGGATGTCTTGGTCCATGAGTGTTTTAGGGAGAATCTGACTAAAGAAATTCTTTTGCCAAAAGTGAAACAGGTGGTTCCCATTGCATAAGTCTGTCAGACCTATGTCAGATTTAATATACAGCCCAAGTGGTAGTGGATTGGAAGAAATGAGGTTTAGACTGAGCCAGAAAAGCACACCTTTGCTAATGGTTGCAGTGCGGGCAGGAAAAGAAAGTTCTATGACTTTAGGTCATCTTTAAACCCCACATGAACTCCCTGGGCTGTCTCTGTGAATCATGCAAGCATACCTTCCGAGGTATTCTAGATGTATACCTGTAGGCAATTAGTAATTTTAGAATTTGGTGGAAATAATGAATTTAGGATGCCTAAGAGCAAAGACTTACATAATTTAAAAGTAAAAGCACTGCAAAATTAATATTTTTCTCTTCCTCTGTTTCACCTGATTTTATACATTCTGCTTCTTGTCCAGGGGACAAAAAACATTAAAATTCCAGCTCACTGCATGCAGGACAATGTATATTCACACAGTCACAGTCGTATATGAGGATGCCATCCCATTCCAATACTGTCCGATAGCTATAAAAGTTAACCTAATTAACTTTTTCTTATATATTTTCATTTTGAGACTCTTTTAAATCAATTTATGTAAGTCACCTGTAAATCAATTATGCTGAATTATTTAGCTCCATGCTTTAAATCTGTTTTAGTCTGGATGCATTTATTAACCACTCTTAATCCCTATGAAATGCTTGACAGTCTCATCAAATAATGATATATTGTGGAAATAATTGAAGCTGAAGTAAAAATATTGTTTGCCTTTGTAACAATTATACCAAGGGATGAATAATTGTTGACCTCATAACTAAGGGAAGATTGTTACTGTTTTATGTCAAAATGATGCTGAAGTTGTTTTACTATAGCTATGCTCTTCATTGCCATAGTCATATCTATCTTCTTTTCTGCCTAACCATCAGTTATTAGGTAGTATTTTTAATAACCAGAGAAATAGACTATCTTCCTGCCACACTACTCTTTAGCTCTTAGTGAGGAAACAATGAAATGGGGAAATATTAGAGCATAGCAGAATTTTTACTCTCCAAGTAGTTTAGTGGAACTGTTCGTATTTTTTGGCTCCTGTTATACAACGACGTCAAGTAAACTCTGTTGTGTTTTCATTTCCAAATGCAAGTCTCTCCTCTACCTATCTTCTCCCTGTGGTGTCCATGGAATTTTACAAACACTCCCAAAGAAGAACAATATATAAAGAGTTTATTTATTTAATAAATTCCTCCTCTCTTTTTCAACCCTGCCACCACTCTTAATACAACTGCTCTATGCTGGGGGTGTTACTGGGGTACCAGGTTCAGCTACAGAACTGAAGCACAAGTTAAAGGAGAGGCACTTGGCATGTGGAATCATTTTTACTATTTTGGTACGTTTGCTGCAATGACTTTGTTATAACTTTCCTCAGGTAAAGCATGAGAGACCTGTGAAAGCTGTTGCTTTTGTGAGGCAATTTACAATTATTATTTTATTTTTAGGAAAATTCTTTAAGTTTATAGTTTGTATCCTTGGATTACAGTAACATATAGTGAGGAAAAGAAATATTGTAGTTCTTAGTATGCTGAACTAAAGTTGATCTTGGCTCTCCTCAGCTTGCCTTATTTCAGAATCAACTGAAAAGTGGCAGTAAAGAAAAGAAATAATGAATACGTACGTATTGAAATATTTTTATATCACAGCCTGGGACATGCAGTCAGAAAAAATTGGTGGTATACAAAATACCCACTTATGTACAGACACTGATACCAAAACCCGTAAGAAAGCATAGGCTGCAGCATGCAACTTTTCACTTGAACCTTTCTCTCACTTGAGCTCTTTCCAGAGAGCACCTTTGCTTTTTTACAATAGGAAAGCAATCCTGTTAAAGTAAAGCTTCTTTCAGCTTTGGAGTCTGTAAAACCTCTTGATTTTTTGTGTCACTGACACCTACTTCACTTCAAGTTGCATTACTTTACCTGCAGTAGAAGGGTGGGAAGGAAGGGCTACACTGTCCAAGAGAAGGGCTGGAGAGAGAGATGGTATCTGGGTAGATCTTAAGAGTGGTCACTCCTCTCTTGCAACAAAGGAAAACCATGGAAGGGAATTTGCATAAATCAAAAAACAGGAAAGAAAACTAAAGAGAGCTTCTGTTTCTCTTATAAATTCTTTTACAGGATGAGTAGGTACAAAAAAGCAAGCTCTTTTGGTGCGCACTACCTGTCCTATTTTGGAGGTATGACATATATTCAGGGAGCACAAAAAAAGTCTTTTTCTATTGCTATTCAAAGTGGTTTTTTTTCCAGCTTCCCTACTGTATCTCACAAGTAGATTCTTGAAATTAATTCGCTCAGCTTTCCCTCAAATCAAGAGACCAGCATTGTATCTATTTCATTATAATTTCTCTGACTTGCACAAGGAGATAGCTAATTAATTTGCAGAGAGAGACACATCCTTAAAGCTGTTTTGATTGCAGACAATGTGGATGAAAGATTGTTTGTGGCAAGAAAAATTTCTATAAATATTTAGGAAGTATGTGGCAAGGAAGGTATTTCTTATGTTGTTTAAAATAATTATAAACTGTTAGTCTTCCTTACGAATCTCTTGAATTAGATCATTTATGTGCATGAACTTGTTATAATGCAGTGTACAGCATCAGTAAATTTGAAGACACGGGACAAAATTTGCTCTAGGGTGTATTGTCATCTGCTATAAATTGCTATCAGGATGGAGCGGTATTTTATTATTGGCATAACTATGTTGTAGTCAAAGCTGTCTTTTCTCCTTCTTAACATGAAATAGGTATCTATTGAAATCGAAGACTGATGTGCTCCCTTATGCTTGGAGCCTCATGTTGTGTTTAGCAGTAGTTTCCTTGATAAAATGAATTTTTCTTAGCTGGCTATTGCTACTGGGATTGATCGTAACACTGAATTTTGCACACAGAGGTCACTCACCAAGATTAGACGAGCTAATTTAATGTCTGTGCCTTCAGCCCCATGGTAAGGCAGACCCTTAGGGTCTCATTCTCAGCTGTAGCTTACTTACCCCTGTAGTCCACACTTCCCTGCGTCTCTTGGGGAGTGGGTAAACGGTACAGCTGTGGAGTGTGGATTTTTTGTTCTTGATGTAGCATTTTTTTCCATTTGTGGAGTATTTTGAGCAGATATTATGTATCTGTCAAGAGAACGTGCCCATGGGTGCGGTTGACTATCTCTGTGCACACCAAGGCATTGGATGCTGGGCTCTGAGCCTCTGCCTCAGGCAGTGCCCTCTGCCTTGTGCCTCCTGGGGGCTCCTCATGCAGCACTCCAAATTGTGCGAGCATAACTAAAGTTTTAAATGAAAATGTTTGCATCTGCATTGAAAATAGCATCTCTATGGCTCAAATCAGAAAGGTTTTCCCTAACTCAGAGGGGACTGTGGTAAGGTTAAGGCCATGTGACAGCCAAAAATACAGCAGAGGTACAACCAGAATTTATGGATCTGCACTTGAAAAAACAGTGAGTCCAAAATGTTTTCTTATTCTTCTGGAAAGAGGAAAAATATAATGACTTTTCTGTTGCCTGTTGATATACTAATTTTCACAACCTGCTGACCATTTTTCTTCTGGAATTTTCATCTCACTATTATGTCTACCTCCATCTTGAAGGTGCTGTGTTTGAGGGTGGGGTCGTGCCTTGAATATTGCCATCTGCACTGGAGTGCTCTTAATTCCTAGTGCAATGCAGAATAAATAGTTGACAGAACTAACTTTATGATTTACACCAAGAAACACAGATGCTCTGTGTTGATTTCTGAGGAAGCATTAAAAGATCCTACCAAGCTTCATAAGTTCTACCTTAGGCCTCAGATTGCGAGCTGAACTCAGCTTTTGAAGTAGTGTGTTTGTTTGTACTCTTTCCAAGCCAAACAACCCACCCCAACTTTTATGGCTCATAGCAGATGTTGTACCTTTCTAACATGCGCTCCAGTATTTTGGAAGAAATAGAATTTGTGAAATTCTGCCATGTGAGATCAGGCATTAGGAAATCCAGTGGGGATGGAAGTAAAAGGAATTATACAACTTTAATTACGGATCCTGCTGTCTGTGGTGTCCGGCCTGCTGTGAGACAGCATCAGGGCAGCACATTCCTTTGAGAGAAAAAAAATTCTTCTGTTTAAGCTGGTATCAAAAATCAGGTGAAGATGGGTGCTGCTTCCACCTCCTTCCAACTTTTCAGATTGGACAGGCCTAATTTCAAATGACAGCATATGTTCTAGCTGACAAAAGAATATTTAAAATTATGAATTATGCCACATAACCATGATTACATAAACTAACATGAAATGACACAGGTCTCTAAATCAGCCATCACTAATCACACAGACATGTGTCTCTTCATTAGATGACTCGTTCCATGAAACAAAGAGAAATGCTACATTTCATTAATTACAACCTTACTGGTATATAATCTCTCTTTTTACCTTTTGTGAAAACTTGTTTTCAACCTTTTCCTCATTTTATTCTGATTTTTCTAGCCCAGCTAAGTCAGATTTGGCTTTCTGGGGTATGAAGTAAGCTATTGTTCACATGCTGGCTTTATGCCTTAAATTTTAATTTTCTGAGCTTTCACAGACTTATTTTGTGCTTTCACAGATTTATTTTTACTATATTGGTGTCAGAAATACATAGGTAATAAATTGAGGCTTCACAAAATCTCCAGGAATGCATGCTAGATGGATTTCAAATCATTCTGTTTCCTCCTTTATCCTCTTTATTAGTTTTTTTATGTCCTTCATTTTGGCTTCAATTCAGGGAAGCACTCAAGCAAGTACTTAACTTTGAGAATGTATTTAAATCCAGCTTTTTGTTTTTTGGTTTCTTTTCTTAAAGTGGAAACACAGCCTCACACTAAGTGCTTTGCAAAGCAAGAAATGTTGCCATTTTCCCCCAGGGAAAATATTTAAGTCATGTGCTTGCCACTTACTTTAAATTAAGATTTCTGTACTCCTACATGAAATACAGAAAATAATCCTAGAAGGAGATTGGATGAATTCAAACCTGTTTTCCTATCTTTACTCATAACTTTTAACTGGCTCTTATTCCTTTAAAAGGAATAAATTTATTTAAAGTAGAACCCAATGGAGCTTGAATATTTTTCATCTACCCTTAAAAATGATATTACTATGCAGTTCTAACAGTGACACTTTCTTAAAGGATACTATCTTCCTGGGAGTAATTGATCATTGCTAAATCTCAGAAGATTGGACAATTTCAGTGTTATTCAAATTTGTTCACATAAAATTTGCATGACAAAGTTGAATGTAGTTGCATATTTTCTTCATCACAGCTAACAGGTAAGCTGGGGAAAAAAAGCCTCAAAACCAGATGTGGAAATTTTGTAGTCTGAATCCTTGCTGTCTCTGGAACCCTATCTTAAATGTGGTTTTAAGCCTTCAGTTAGGGGAATTGTCTATCCAAAGATGTTCAAGGGGTTCATGGCAAATGGGATTTTTTTTTTTCATCATTAGCAGCCTAACTACCAAAAAGAGGGAAAGATAGCCGTCATTTAATTCTTTTCACTCAACAAAATGTGGTGGTAAACAGGTAAACAATATGGTGGTGAAATTTATATTTTCTGTATTTAAAATGATCTGAAGTTCTGAAAAACACTTTTTATTTCTTTAAAGAGTTGTGATAGGACTTACTTGGAAGCCCTGAAAAGCTAGACTTTTTAGAAATTATTTTGCTGCTATATTTGATTTCTTATATCTTGGCATGTCTGCTCTTAAAATGTTAAAGTTATGTAGATGATTCACAGAATTGTTGTTTCATAAAAGAGTATTTGGAGATAGTTCTGGTGGTAAGACACAAACATTGAAAACAAACTGTACTGACAAAATAAAATTACCACATTTAAATATATGTAATTTATTATACTATTATCAGTAATATTGTAAGCACTAACATTAGTGCCTCAAAAATGAGTTGTTAGAACAAAGCAAGTAGTATGATTTTATAAGTTGTTAGTGGATGATGGGCTGCACATTGCATGGATGGTTTTCGTGAAATGACTGGTCAGTTCATTGCATGACCTTTAGAAATTTTCTTTAGTGGGGAATCAGAAATGGGAGTTTGGGGTGTGGTATCACTCTTATTTCTTGAAGATGATGGAAAAACGTATGCAAATGCTGATAGACAGACCTCACAGCACATTTTTGTTGGTTATAAACAAGTAGAAAAAAGCAAATCCTTTCCCAGATCGTCTAGAAAAAAATCATGATTGAAAAATTAAAAAAAAGACCCCACAAAACAGAATATTACAGATTTAAAAAAAAAAAAAGTAAAAATGCAATTTACAGATGTAAAGCACACTTCCTGACTAAAATTTCCAAACATAGACTTTTTTTTTTGGTTTGGTTTGGTTTGGTTTGGTTTTTTTAAAATTCATGAGCTACAATCCTATATATATAGTCCCTCATTTGATTGAGTGATTATCGGAAGCTTTTTAATAGCAATTAAGAACATTCTGTGAGTCTGCACAGGTGCTTTTTTCTGTGCAGTTTTGAGCGGGTGACAGAGCTAAGTTGGTTGTATTCTTAGCGATGATTATTGAAACCAATTCTGCATTTGATTGCATGTCCCTGTGGGCAGGAGTGTGCTCACTGCTCTCCTTCTTCAGTCAGTCAAGCATCCTTCTTCAGTACAGTCAAAGCATTTCTGAATACACAGAAATGAACAAAGACATCATCATCCAGCCTCATTCTGCCCTTATTTAGACTCCAATTAACCTGCATGTAGCCACAGGAGAGGGATGATTATTTCTACATGGCAATTCCTGTAGCCTGCTCTGGCGCCTATCTTGAGGTGTGTTGTTGTGTCTCTCTCCTAGTTGAAGATGTTCCTGATGATTTCAGCAGACATGTGACTGGATGACATTTAAAGGTCTCTTCCAACTCAAACTATTCTATGCTTCTGTTATTAGTAAAGATCAACATCCAATTCTCAAGCATCTATATTTATGGAAGAGGAATTCTACTGTTTACGTGAATAAGTAATTACTTCCCTGTTTTGCGGAATAATTTGCATTCTGAGTAATTTCTGTAATTAATGAGAAACACAATCAGTCAATGATTTACCTCATCGCACTGCTGAGGGCTGTCTTTAAAAATTCAGCCATCTCTTCTTCTGGCCCCAGATTAGAGGATGCAGTGGTACAGTAAATGGGATTTGTTTGATTTATTTTTAAGCCCTAGATAGTTTATTTGAAGATCACTCTATTGTAAACATTTCTGAGTAATCAATTGCGTGTAGATCTCTTACCCTCCAGCCAGAACTTGTGAAGATAATAGTATCTATGTATACATATTATAAATATATTTCCTTGGCAAACATGGATGATAAGTGTAAAAGGATCATCCTTGTTCCAAATGCTCATGGGTATAGAACTGAAGTGCTGTGCAGGGAACAGCAATGCCAGACTCAAAAAGAGATGATGAGGTAAAAAAGTTATAGCTGAATAGGAGAACTGGCAAAATATTGATTAATAGAACAATGCCTGAAGACAGCTTTATCCACTTTTTCAGTTGATGAAGAATGGTATTACTCCCTATATTTTCTCAGACACCCTCCAACCACCATGGAGGCAAAGGAATTGGTACTAATGAACCTCAGAAACTGCTGTGAGAAATATTCCTTCAAATTTAAAGGATGCAAGCTGCTTAAATGAAATTTTTCATGTTTACTTCAGCCATGTTGGATCATGAACAAATGCAACTAGAACAGCCTCTGTCAGCAAATACAGTGTTTGACTACTACTACAGAAGGTTATTTGGAGACATATTGGCATTTATACATCCCTAAAGGCAGCTCCTGAAAGATGTTTGTTTATATTTTCCAGAATGTAGAATGATCGATGGTCTGGTCCAAGGAGCCAGAAGGAGGAAGTCAGATCTTAAAGACAGAAAGCAATGTGAAAGTAAATTGCATTACATGTCTTTCTTCCAAATAAACTTTATGTCCCACTGGTATGGTTGCTGAGTGCTACAGAAAATGATAATGTGCTTTCTGAAATGTGCTCTCTGTGATATCATATTCCAGAGAACCCAATGGTGACTTTCACTGTGAGAAACTGGAGAAAGAAATTGGGTCTCCTGAAAGTTACAGCTACTATTCTTTTCTCCTTCTGAATTAAGAGTTTTCTCTTATTTCTAGTTTTTTAAATTATTACTATATTATTAAAAAATATATAGATTTCAGGATTAATGCTTCAGGTTCTGCAAAATACTGTAAACTAAGGCAAGTGTGGCTGAATAGGTCCTGTGGGGATGGGTTAGAAACACAAGGGACTTGTGCAAAAGGATTTATCATTAGGACCATAGCCAGCCGTGACAGCACTGCCACTGAGAGTGACTCCTGCTTCACTTGAGGTGGCAGAGAAAAATGAGAGGAACGAGAGAAGCATCTCTGTATGCCTAATCAGTTAATCTGCAAATCTACTGTCCCCTGCAGGACACGAGGAGAAAGCAAATTGCAGCCAGCCAAAACACTCTCAAAAAAGAGATAAAAAATCAAGTGAAGTGTGGTGTGTTTTCAGGTGGGTTTTTCTCTTTTTTGTTTCATGAGGCTCTTCATCATTCCATTGTCAATGTGCAAAGTGTTTCTACTTTGAAAGTCATCTTTATCTAAGGTTTCAGAACAGCAAAGAAGATTCACTTATTTAAATATAGGGATGCTTAGAAATTCTTTAGAGTTATGTCAAAGGCTATGTCTTGCATACTTGTCTCTTAGATTTACATAGAATTTATAAGGGATGTCCACACCACAACACTGATATCAATAGTGTTGTTATGCATTAAATCACTATTTAGCAGCAAGGTTTTAGAAGACACTTAGGAGAGGAAAATAATAGGATCATGGCTGCATGGAATTTTAGGTGATAGTCTAGTTTGTCCCAACAGCAGGACAGGGATCTGTCTTCCTCAGGGGCAGTGCTTGAAGCTGGAGGAAGGAAAAGCTTTCTTGGTCAAATTGCCTAAGGCTAGGAAGTTGAAATAGTGGTTTTGGAAAGATGAAATTGCTTAGCATTCACTGCTACAAAATACTTTAAGCATGATCACAATTCTAGAAATAAAATTGTTGAGTTTTATTGTACAGAAATCTCTTCCCTACAGGAGTGGATGGGACCAGAGAAATGATTGCTGGCTCAAAATAATTAAGTGTGTGGTAGGAGAGGGGCAGGGCAAGTTCAGTGAAGGTAGGGCAGTGCAGTACTCTATACCCTACCCACTGGAGCCTCTGGTCCAGCTCCAAAGTGGCTACCAAGCCACTGGCACACCAAAAGCCCCACCTGCCTTACTTTAGTTGGATGTTGATTTAAAATTTGCCAAGAACTTTATTCTCTAAAGTTTGCAAGTAAAGATTTGCAATTCAACCTCCTGAGGAATTTGTTGTCGAATTTGTTGTCTTCTTGTACATTCCACCCAGTGGTGTCCAAGTAATGAAGCCCCTTTAAAATTCTGTCTGGGTGAACCTGGGATGTAACAAGGTGGGAGAAAAGTGTTTTGAGAAAATTTAGAGTCTTGTGCACCCCAGATTCTTTCTGTTGGCCAATTAACCTGCTTTAGGTCCTGCCAGAATGGACACTGTGTGTTTGGGAGAGACTCCTTCATGGCCAAGGAAGTGATACAAAAGTTCGATCAGATGTAACTCCTTTCTATTAATTCAAGGACAGTGTCTGATCATCTAAATGAGCTTTTGCTCATCTGTTGTGTGCTTCTGTGGCATACATTCATTTGCAGAAAATGGTTAGGAGATTGTGTAATTTACTGATCATGGCTAACAAAACCTAGGGAAACTATGTTAGGTGTGGACATGAGGCCCATCTCCTGACTGTACAGTAACCCATGTCCTTAGGGATCTAACTTTTCCTTAATTTGAAAACCTACTGGAACAGAAGGAAAAACAGCACACATACCAGCAATGTCAAACAACTCTTATGACAAGTTTGAATAGGCTGCTTTAAATTGCAAATAATGTGAATATCAGAACTGTTATGTTTCAATTTTTAATATAACACAAAATACAACATTTTCCACAGTGTCATTTTCCGTGTGGGTTTTTTTCATGCTGAATATTTTCAGACAAATTCAGACTCCATCACATGAAAGTCAAACCTATAACTAAATTATGAAGACATTATAAGCAAATTAAAACCAGACTTCCTCATATAAACTGTTGCACATATTTAACAAGACACAGTTTTCCAGTGCAAGTCTATCTTAATCATCAATATCTTTCAGGTCCACTTTAGAAATAAACTACTCTGGCCTTTGCATTCTCAATTCTTATGTTCACCTATTCAAATAGCTAATTTATAATACAATCATTTGGGTTCCAGCAGAATGGCATAGGGCTCTCTGAGGAGTTATAATATTTATTAAAAACAATTAAGATTTTTTTCTTTAAAATTTTGGTAGTTATTTTTCAACTAACATCAAGACTCTTTGGTGCATTGTAAATTTATTCATAATAACCTCAATTATTATTATTTTATGATCTGAAATAGATGTATCTGAGACTACTTCTGTGAACTAGTGTCTGTGAATTAGAAGTCAAAATATGGCCAATATATTGTGTAGAAAGTTACTAGACTTAGTAATTAATTCATTACATGTTTTAGGGAAAAGTGAAAATTTGCAATGTTTAAGATAAATAATGAGAACTTACCAATGGCATGATTTATTGCCATTTCCTGTAGCCCCTTTTATGAAGAAGTCAGTGCTGCCAGCAAATCTGAATGGAGAGCTGACTTACTGAAAATTCAAAAGGCTTAAGGAGTTTAAGATTTACTGCAGAGTTCTTATGAATATTTAACCAACCAACCTGTCTGACTGATAGATGCCACTGACACTTTTAGAAATTCATTTATTCAAAGAAATGCTGTTTGGCTATGTGAGAAGCTTATCTAATAGACGTGTCCTTCTTTCAAGCTGGAACTTTGATCCATAATTTTAAACTAAGTGGAAACACATTTGCTGGTTGGAAGACACTATGTTGTTTACTCGATTTCTCAGCATGAAACTGCAACCAAAAGGCGTGTCATATTTTTGCAAATAGTTATGACAAATTTGAATATGGTTTTCTTTGACTACACAATAACTTCACTGAACTTGTGGACCATTATGGTTGCTTTAGAACATGGTATATGAAGCATTTGGAATTTGTTATCCAGCAGTAAGCTGTCTTTGCAAACATTCCTATGAACAGGTTCACTCTTCAGCTGTTATGTGGTAAGCTGGATGAGCCTGAATAGTTTCTTTTCTAGTCAGAGACATTTGATGCATATCCTATATATGAGAAGTTCCTGGAAGAAAAAAAATAGGAGATGTCTAAAAGCCAAAATGGGAAAACCAAGAAAAGTCTCTAGGGCTAATGTAGTTTCCATCTATGGCTCTGCTGAACCTGTGGTTTTTGAATCACAGAAGCAAGTGTACCTCCTAACCTTTGTAAGAGTTTTGATGTTTTGTCTTCCCCAGTGCTCTCAAGAGTGAGCTTGGGAAGTAGGGCCAAATGGAAAGACGATTGGGTAGGTGCAGATCTTATGAAATAACTGCACCAGGGACAGAGGAAAGTGAGACAAAGCAGTTCTATTATTTATTTAATCATGCACTCCTTTTTCTTTTGTTCCCTTACTTTTTTTATCATATTTGCTAAAGAAAAGTTAGACTTTCCACTTGGAATTTAGAAAGTCTTTAAAAAGAAGAAAAGAAATGCTACTCAATGTCTTGTATCTAAACTATGGTTTATTTGAAACACATTCAGTTAAAAGTCTGCTGTTTTTAAGGACAAGTGTTGTCATTGTGACTTGCAATAAAAGATGATTTAAATCTAGATCAGACCTGACCTGGAACATACTCTTGTCTGCTGAAGGCCTAAATTTGATTCTGTGTTTCAAACTCAGCTGTAGCAGTTCTATGTCTACATTATCCCTGAAGAGGGTAGGTATTGAGACCATTATTAATAAATAAGCCAAGAAGAAAAGGAAGACATTATAGGCAAAAATCAAACCGTTATGAAATTATGGCACTTCAGTTTGTGGTCATAGCATGGCGTATTAGTCAAGTGGACATACCTCAAACATTTAAAATATAACAAAACTGTATTAATATCATCCATCAGTGCTATTCCAAAAATTTTTATAATATATTTCTGCTTGTGACAAGCATGCCAGATTCTTTATTGATGAAATCAATCCAAAGAATAAAATAATGCTAAAAGCAAATTTAGAGCTTATTGAAAAAATTTTGATGTTAAAGCTTTTAAGGATATCTCACTTTTTTATACTGCTTGAAAAAGTTAAAATGCATAAATGGTTCTACAAGCACAGAGTTGCTTAAAGAATGTGCTTGTCTGATGGAGAGAGTTTATGCAGAACAAGCAAGGGAAACAAAAAGTCTTTCAGACATTTAATTAACTGCTACTCTTATAAATGTGTACCAGTGCAGTAAAACACTGTTTTATGTAGCTAGAAGGTACTTTAAATTCATGTTCTAGTCAGCTGGAAGGAAACAAAAATTAGTCCCACAGTATTACAATGCTGTCAAGAACCTGAAGGACAGATAAAACCTAGAGTAATTAATGTTTTGCATGAAAAAAAAATTACTTTTCAGTCAATGCAATATTTGGTATAAATTTAATGGACTAATAGAAGTATCTCTCACAGAAAAAAATTACATTTCTGATGGGGCATATCTGATGCTTGAAAGTATTTTGAGACTTATAATGACAGGCAGCCTGAAGGTCAGAAATGCTTAATTCTCGTTCTGTCAGCAAAATTTTCTAGTGTGTTTTTGGCTGTAGCTTTGTAAGAGGCTCATTCTTTGCAGATGATGTTTTTTTCTGTAGGATGAACATGTGGGAGTTCAGAAAGCTTGGGTATACATCAGCTAGGGAGGGAAAATCTCACCTGTTTTCCTTAACTTAACAATACAAAGAAAATACGGTGATTATTCAGTTGCTTAAATTAAACAGACTTAAGCCAGAGGAAAAGTGGAACAAAACCAGGCAAGAATATTCAAAGAATGTCGGTATTTCTTAATGTCTCCTAGATTTTTACTGTGAATTTTCTCTTTGTTAGAAATTTGTTTATCTTATGCCAAATAAGGCAATTTTTCTTCATTTGACAGCAAGTTTCTGTAAAGTTTTATGGCTTCAATGCATGTGGATACTTTTTTATGTCCTTGCCCTCTTGAAATGAGTATGAAAGCAATCCATCTTTTTTATTTTTTTGTTTGAAATTCAAAGATAATTTCTCTATTTCAAAAGGATTATAGGAAAAGAATAAAATGCACTAGCTTACTTTA